>NC_068454.1:48273729-49526229 GCF_023373465.1 Oncorhynchus keta
GCCACAAAGCTAAATAGCTAACCTGCCATTTTGAATCTATGGGAATGCTAATGATGCTAATAATAATACATTTCATTTGTATGGTGCTAAGGTTATCTAAAAACTCTACTCAGAAAAAAAATACAATTTAAAAACAACTTATATTTAAAAACAAAGCGGGTAAAAGGGATGTAGAAGTGGGTTTTATGGCTGTTTTAAAAAAGTATTCGTTGTTTCAGGGAGAGCATTCCATGGGTGAGAGGCAAGTGAGCTGAAGACTCGGTCCTCCATAGTTCAGAGATATGTCTTGGGGACTTGAAGCAGTAGGGAGTAGCTAGAGCAGAGTGCGAGGAGGCTCGCTGATTGAGATGAGGTCACTGATGTATTTGTATTTATTATGGCTCCCCATTAGCTGCTGCCAAGCATTAGCTGCTGTCCAGCAGCTTCTCTTCCTGGGGTCCAGCAAAATTAAGGCAGTTGTGAATGTATTTTAATGTTTAAAAGAATGTATAACAGATTGCACAGCATAGTCTTCTCTCAGGCCAGCCACTACTCTACTACCACATACAGTATCTACAACATAAAATACATGTGTGTATAGTGCGTGTGTTATCGTGTGTTCACATGCATGTGTCTGTGCCTATGTTTGTTGCTTCACAGTCCCCACTGTTCAATAAGGTGTATTTGTGTCTTCTTTTTTTAAATCAATTTCTACTGTTTGCATGAGTTACTTGATGTGGAATAGAGTTCCATGTAGTCATGGCTCTATGTTGTACTGTGTGCCTCCCATAGTCAGTTCTGGACTGTCTTGTGGGGGTATACATGGATGTCTGAGCTGTGTGCCAGTATTTCAAACAGACAGCGTAGTGATGAAGTCAATCTCTCCTCCACTTTGAGCCAGGAGAGATTGACTTGCATATTATTAATATTAGCTCTCTGTGTACATCCAAGGGCCAGCCGTACTGCCTGTTCTGAGCCATTTGCAATCTCTTTGTAGCATCTGACCACATGACTGAACAGTAGTCCAGGTGTGACAAAACTAGGGCCTGTAGGACCAGCCTTGCTGATAGTGCTGTTAAGAAGGTAGAGCAGCGCTTTATCATGGACATACTTCTCCCCATCTTAGCTACTGTTGTATCAATATGTTTTGACCATAGCAGTTTACAATCTAGGGTTACTCCGAGCAGTTTAGTCACCTCAATTTGTATAATTTCAACATTATTCATTACAAGATTTAGTTGAGGTTTAGGATTTAGTGAATGTTTTGTCCCAGATACAATGCTTTTAGTTTTACAAATATTTAGGACTACGATTCCTTGCCAACCATTCTGAAACAAACTGTAGCTATTTCAGTCGCTTTAGTAGCTGACGTCTATAGTGTTGTCATTTGCATACATACACAAGCCAGTGGCATGTCATTAGTAAAGATTGAAAAAAGTAAGGGGCCTCGACAGCTGCCCTGGGAATTCCTGATTCTACCTGGATTAAAGAACAGCCTCTGTGTTCTGTTATCTGTTAGACAGGTAACTCTTTATCCAAAATATAGCAGGGCGTGTAAAGCCATAACACATACGTTTTTCCAGAAGCAGACTATGATGGATAATGTCAAAAGACGCACTGAAGTCTAACAAAATACCCACCACAATAATTCTTATCAATTTCTCTCAGAAAATCATACACTGCTTTACTTGTTGAATGTTCTTTCCTATAATAAGCGTGCTGAAAGTCTGTCAATTTGTTTATTGTAAAATAGCATTGTCTCAACAAACACAATTTTTTCAACAATGTTTCTAACGGTTGGTAACAGGCTGATTGGTCAGCTATTTGAGCCAGTAAAGGGGGCTTTACTATTCTTAGGTAGGGGAGTTTGCCTTTTTGACAAAAATGTAATTTAAGGTGCTCCCAAGCTTTTTACTGTCATTCTTGTCATTTATCTTTGTTTCATAGTGTAGTTTCTACTTTCTATTCAGTTGAGTCACATGATTTCTCAATTTGAAATATGTTCGGTTGTTGGTTGTGCAGCCAGACTTATTTGCCATTTCTTTTGCCTCATCCCGCTCAACCATACCATTTTTTAATAATTCATCAATACACAGGGATTTGAGTTTTTTTTTAATTACAATTACAATAATGGGTGAATGCCTATTAGTAACTGGGATAAGCAATTTCATAAATGTATCAAGTGCAGCGTCTGATTGCGTCTCATTACACACCATGGACCAAAACATATTCTTTACATCAGCAGCATAGGAATCAATACAAAACATATTGTATGACCTCTTATACGCTATATTAGGCCCAGCATTTGGAACTATGGTTTTACTAGATACAGTTGAAGTTGGAAGTTTACATGCACCTTAGCCAAATACATTTAAACTCAGTTTTTCACAATTCCTGACATTTAATAATAGCTAAAATTCCCTGTCTTGGGTTAGTTATGATCACCACTTTATTTTAAGAATGTGAAATATCAGAATAATAGTAGAGGGAATTATTTATTTCATCACATTCCCAGTGCGTTAGAAGTTTACATACACTCAATTAGTATTTGGTAGCATTGCCTTTAAATTGTTTAACTTGGGTCAAACGTTTCGAGTAGCCTTCCACAAGCTTCCCACAATAAGTTGGGTGAATTTTGGCCCATTCCTCCTGACAGAGCTGGTGTAACTGAGTCAGGTTTGTAGGTCTCCTTGCTTGCACACACCTTTTCAGTTCTGCCCACACATTTCTATAGCATTGAGGTCAAGGTTTTGTGATGAGCCTCCAATACCTTGACTTTGTTGTCATTAAGGCATTTTGCCACAACTTTGGAAGTATGTTTGGGTCATTGTCCATTCGGAAGACCCATTTGCGACCAAGCTTTAACTTCCTGACTGATGTCTTGAGATGTTGCTTCAATATATCCACATAATTCTCCTACCTCATGATGCCATTTATTTTGTGAAGTGCACCAGTCCCTCCTACAGCACAGCACCCCCCACAACATGATCCTGCCACCCCGTGCTTCACGGTTGGGATGGTGTTCTTTGGCTTGCAAGCCTCGCCCTTTTTCCTCCAAACATAACAATGGTGATTATGGCCAAACATTTCTATTTTTTGTTTCATCAGACGAGAGAACATTTCTCCAAAAAGTATGATCTTTGTCCACATGTTCAGTTGTAAACCGTAGTCTGTCTTTTTTATGGTGGTTTTGGAGCAGTGGCTTCTTCATTGCTGAGCGGCCTTTCAGGTTATGTCGATATAGAACTCGTTTTACTGTGGATATAGATACTTTTGTACCTGTTTCCTCCAGGTCCTTTGCTGATCTGGGATGGATTTGCACTTTTCGCACCAAAGTACATTCATCTCTAGGAGACAGAACGCGTCTCCTTCCTGAGCGGTATGATGGCTGCGTGGTCCCATGGTGTTTATACTTGTGTACTATTGTTTGTACAGATGAACATGGTACCTTCAGGCATTTGGAAATCACTCCCAAGGATGATCCAGACTTGTGGAGGTCTACAATTCTTTTCCGAGGTATTGGCTGATTTCTTTAGATTTTTCTTTGTCAAGCAAAGAGGCACTGAGTTTGAAGGTAGGCATTGAAATACATACACAGATACACCTCCAAATGATGTCAATTAGCCTATCAGAAGCTTTTAAAGGCATGACATAATTTTCTGGAATTTTCCAAGCTGTTTAAAGGCACTTAGTGTATGTAACTTCTGACTCACTGTGAAATATTCTGTCTGTAAACAATTGTTGGAAAAAGTATGTGTCATGCACAAAGTAGATGTCCAGGCTGACTTGCCAAAATTTGTTGAGTGTTGAAAAATGAGTTTGAATGACTCCAACCTAAGTGTATGTAAACTTCTGACTTCAACTGTATGGCTGCTACAATGTGATCACCACATCCAATGGATTTGGATGCTAAAATTTCTTCAGCATTAGTAAAGACTTGAGCAATACATGTTGAATATTTAATTCCTGTGCTGTTTGTAACTTCCCTGGTAGGTTGACTGATAACCTGAACCAGGCTGCAGGTAGCACAGTTTTTAAGCTTTCTCTTGAGTGGGCAGCCTGAAGCAAGCCAGTCAGTATTTAAATCAACCTAAAAATCAACCTCTGTTGATATCACATACATTGTCAAGCATTTCACAAGTTGTCCTGATACTAACTGTTAGCAGCTTCCCACCAGAATGGGCTTTAGGTTAGGCAGATGAACCTGTAACCATATTACTTAAACAGTATTTAACATGAGATCCTCTCTAAGCTTTACAGGCATGGGGCTCTGAATATAATAACCATGTATTTCTTCCACTGTTCGGCCAAAAGTATTATCTAAGTGACGCTTTCTGTTGGTCTTAGAGATTGTCAGAATATGATTGTAATCTGTTACTAGCAAATTATTGATTTCATAAATCTCAAGCTACATATGTTAATTTGGGCTGATTTTAGCACTTTTCTGGGATGCTTGATTGTTTTTAATGCTTTGCTGGGAAGCTTAGCAGAGGTAGACATGCTCAGGTTATTTATGTTAGTGCAGGGTGAGCTGCACACAGTGGACTTCCTGCTAGGGCACACCGTCTCAGTGCTAACGGTATAACTGGTTCATAGGCACATGATTACTGTATACAATAGCTCTAGGAACAGCAGAGACATGCATGGCAGTAAGGACATAAATTAGGTTACTTACATTATGTCTTCCAGCGCCCCTGAGAATGTACATTTGCTGAAGTTTATGACAACTCAGCGACACAATGGTAGGGATTTCATGAGCTGGGCTTGAGTCATTGATAAAGTCATTGTCTCAACGCAGCCTTATAATGCTGTGAAAGAGTCCAGGAACCCAAGTAGTTTGGGTGGATCCCATCCTCCTTATAATACTTTGTTTCCAAAAGGTATCAAAATGGTCAATAAATGTTACAACCACAGTTATGTTAAAAGACAGTTATGGAGAGCGAACAGTCTGCTGAACCATTCAATGCCAAGAGGGACAGATATTATGGGGCGTTTGTTGGTGTCAAGTTAGTGACCAAATCTATTCTTTAAAATCCATCTTCATGTTACTGCTTTCAATATTGTTATTACCGTATTTTACCGTTCTCATTGTCGAAACATGTTGTTTGCTTATTGCACAACCTAGGCTACACTTGTGAGGAACACGTTTTGGTGTATTTCATTTCTTTTAAGAGTTGGGATTTATGCACTACCCTCTGTAGCGCCTTGCGGCCGGATGCCGAGTAGTTCAAATTGTAACATACACATGGTTAGCAGATGTTAATGCGAGTGTAGCAAAATACTTGTGCTTCCAGTTCCGACCATGCAGTAATATCTAATAAGTAATCTAACAATTTCACAACAACTACCTTATACACACACAGAAGTGTAACGGAATGAATAAGAATATGTACATTAAAATATGTGGATGAGCGATGGCCGAACGGTGTAGGCAAGATGCAGTAGATGGTATAGAGTACAGTATATACATTCGAGATGAGTAACGTAGGGTTTGTAAACATTATTTAAAGTGGCTAGTGATACATTTATTATATCCAATTTTTTATTAAAGTGGCTAGAGATGAGTCAGTATGTTGGTAGCAGTCACTCAATGTTAGTGATGGCTGTTTAACAGTCTGATAGCCTTGAGAAATAAGCTGTTTTTCAGTCTCTCGGTCCCAGCTTCGATGCACCTGTACTTACCTAGCCTTCTGGATGATAGCGGGGTGAACAGGCAGTGGCTCGGCTGGTTGTTATCCTTATCTTTTTTGCGTTCCTGTGACATCGAGTGGTGTAGGTGTCCTGGAGGGCAGGTAGTTTGTCCCCGGTGATGCGTTGTGCCAACCTCACTACACTCTGGAGAGCCTTATGTTTTTGCCTACCCTGACCACCTTGGGACTGCCCGTCAAAGTCCAGGATCGGAATGCAGTTGGAGGTGTTTAATCCTATAGAGTCCTTAACTTAGTGATGACCTTGGAGAGCACTATGGTGTTGAACGCTGAGCTGTATTCAATGACCAGCATTCTCATGTAGGTGTTCCTTTTGTCCAGGTGGGAAATGGAAGTGTAGAGTGCAATAGAGTGTGTGTGTCATCTGTGGGTCTGTTGGGGCGGTATGCAAATTGGAGTTTGTCTAGGGTTTCTGGGGTGATGGTGTTAAAGTGAGCCATGACAAGCATTTCATGGCTACAGATGTGAGTGCTACTGGGCGATAGTCATTTAGCAAAGTTACGTCGGAGTTCTAGGGCACGGGACTATGGTGGTCTGCTTGAAACATATGGGTATTACAAACTGAGTCAGGGAGAGGTTGAAAATGTCAGGGAAGACACTTGTTAGCGAATTCTCTTAAGCTTTCTTATAAGCTTCCGGGTTAGAATCCTGTTCATGGAAATCGGCGGCTCTACCCTTTATTCCAGTACGGATGTTGCCTGTAGGCAATGGCTTCTGGTTGGGATATCTACGTACAGTCATTGTGGGGACGACATCGTCAACGCACTTATTGATGAAGCCGATGACTGATGTGGTACACACCTCAATGCCATTGGATGAATCACAGAACATATTCCAGTTTGTACTGGCAAAACAGTCCTGTAGCGAAGCATCCGCATCATCTGACCACTTCCGTATTGAGCGAGTCACCTGTATATCCTGCTTTAGTTTTTGCTTGCAAGCAAGAATCAGGAGGGTAGAATTATGGTCAGATTTGCTAAATGGAGGGCAAAGGAGAGCTTTGTATGCATCTCTGTGTGTGGAGTAAAGGTGGTCTAGAGTTTTTTTTCCTCTGGTTACACATGACATGCTGGTAGAAATGAGTTGGGGGGGGCCATTCTCGAATCCAACCCACTGCCCTTCTGACTCGCAGTCCTCCTGCCTTTACGGTCTACTCTTCACTGTCCTATCTGGTTAATAAAACAAAACTAAAAATACATTGTTGTGTAGAGTTGAAGACTTGAGTTCTCAAATTTGCTAATTGACCTTACAAAGATTCATATCTTCAATTTAACTTAAATTTAACAACTCTGGCTCTGTTTGTTTGAACTAACATTTTGTTAAGGAGCGAAAATTGACTCATACTCCAAGACTTGAGACTTGACTGGACTGTTGCCTTTTTCCTCCCAGAACAAGATCAACCACTCGGTCATCAAGGACCTGCTGGACCCTATCAAGGAGCTGTTTGAGGACGTACGGAGGAAAGCTCTGATGAGAATGGAGTACGAGGGCCTGCACAAGAGCGAGGCCATCACCACGCCCGGTGCCCGCTTCCACAATGATCCGGCCGGCTTCGCAATGAACCGATACGCCTACTACGTCTGCTACAAGTGCAAGAAGGTAGGCAGAATTCGGTTTCATAATAGAATGGATCTTTCCCTTAAAGGGCTAGTTCACTTTTTTAAGTTCAAATTATTTATATATTTAGTGTTGTCAATTTTGGAAAAATAACCTTAAACTTCAAAATAAGTAATAATATCTTTATCCCCTAGTGCCTGTCTGCGCCCCTCGCGGTAATCTAATTAGCATAATAAAAACATCCCCATTGGTTTAAAAATAATAATAATAATACATTTGCATGGGCAATGGCAGCCTCCCCATCTGCGGTCCTCATAAGGGACTTCAGCTCAGTGTACCTCGACTGTGAAAAATTGGCAAAGATTGTGTTGATTATCCCTGTTTCCAGTGTGTCCGCCAAGACTGTCTTCTTGAGGACAAAGTAACAAAGCTGCTCCAAGGGCCAACAGCAGAGGCTCACTTTGAAAAAGCCAAGGTCCGCCACAAACTCAAGTAAATTAGAGGCATAATTATTATGTTCATCAGGTCCAGTCCGAGCTGTTCTGCTGCCGCCCTGGGCAAGATCAACATATGCAGCCCCTATGTCATGTATAGTTTAAATATTTGGAATGGATTGATAGACTAGAGTAAAGTAATGATGCATATCATATTATTCAGTAGCACTTGGAAATGAAACCATCGTTGCCAACTATTCACAACTATAACCTTAACCTAATTCTTCTAACCTGCTACGAAAAGTCAAATCTGACGTTAATTTGACATAAGCTTGGATCCCTTTTAGCCATGACCGGCCAGCCATATTTTGTTATTTATTAGGACTAATTAGAATGTTCATGCCTAGGCTGAATTAAATTAGAGAGGTCTAGATTTGTATTTGAAAACAGCTGTGTTTTATTTATTTATTAAAATGTTCATACAATAGGACATGTTGTTCGCAAAATTATATGATACAAATATTATATTTTTTAGTTTTATACTGTGTAGGTCAAATCAAATGTATTTATATAGCCCTTCGTACATCAACTGGTATCTCAAAGTACTGTACAGAAACAAGGTGACTTGTTCTAAATGATAAATGTTTTTTTGTTTTTTATATCATATTAATTTATGATTTATAGCAGGGATGAAGAGGCGCAATGTTTTGTTTTTCAATAAAACGCTCATTTCTATTCTGTTAAGATGAATAACAAAGTAAATGTGAGCACTGTGGGTCAAATCAATGTTTATTTGTCACGTGCTCCGAATACAACAGGTGTAGGTAGACCTGACTGTGAAATGCTTACTTACAGGCTCTAACCAATATTGCAAAAAAGGTATTAGGTGAACAATAGGTAAGTAAAGAAATAAAAGAACAGTAAAAAGACAGGCTCTATACAGTAGCGAGGCTACATACAGACACCGGTTAGTCACGCTGATTGAGGTAGTATGTAGATATGGTTAAGGTGACTATGCATATATGATGAACAGAGAGTAGCAGTAGCGTAAAAGAGGGGGTGATGGATGGCAGGACACAATGCAGATAGCCCGGTTAGCTAATGTGCGGGAGCACTGGTTAGTCGGGCCAATCGAGGCAGTATGTACATGTAGATATGGTTAAAGTGACTGCATATATGATAAACAGTGTAGCTGCAGTGTAAAAAGAGGGATTTGGTTGGGGGTTGGCACACAATGCAAATAGTCCGGGTAGCCATTTTATTTGGGGTGGACGCCCTAATGCTTTACCTACCCAATGCATATGGATGTCCAGTAAATTTCCGGTAGATTCAAATCTTGTCGGTCGCATTGTCCGCAAATTTTCCTAACTGAAACCCTGATGTGGAAGTTATTTAGTACCCTCCAAAAAGGGGGTTAATTATGGGTAATACTTGTTTTTTAAAGTAATTTTCTGATCTTTCTTATATATCTCAGATGTAGGACAGACACTTCTAAAACAAAATGTATTTTGATGTATTTTTGGACAATCTGTTTTTCCATGTATGAGTATTTTCTGAATCATATATCACTAGGCTTTGGGATAGTTAAAAGGCCAGTGCCAGAGGACCTGAGGGACCTACTGGGTACATAACTCAAAAGCATACAGTAAATTCAAAAAGTACCAGACCCCTAGACTTTTCCACATTTTTGTTATGTTACAGCCTTATTGTAAAATGTATTTTTCTCATCAATCTACACATAGTATCCCATAACGAAAAACCAAACGTTAGCAAATGTATAAAAAATAAAGATACCTTGTTGACATAAGTATTCAGACAAAGCAACAAAAAAAAGGTTTTGTTTGTCATTATGGAGTATTGTGTGTAGATTGAATACTTTCCGAACGCACTGTATTTCTTCTATACGCTAATAGCAGGCCAAATTCAATGTTTCAGCAAGTATTTTTTTAAATATATTTTGGGAATACCTAAAGGGGTCCTAAAATTCCATATCAAATTGCCATATGATCCTTCGTCTGACCATCTTAAAACAATTGCATATGTTAGTTTAGGCATAGACTCTTAAGGATTAACTTGTGAGAATACAGTAGCAGCAGGCATATATTTCCCCTACATGGAATATATTTCGCAGAGGTCCTTCAGTCAGTTTCGCTTGTCTCTAACTACTTTTAACTGACCCATTCCCTTCCTCTGTTGCAGGCGTACTTTGGGGGAGAGGCGCGCTGTGACGCGGAGGCAGGACAGGGAGACGACTACGACCCCAGCGAGCTGATATGTGGAGCATGCTCAGATGTGTCCAGGGCACAGGTGGGTGGAGGAAAAGGTCCAGCGAAGGCCTTAGGGCATTGACTCCATTGGGCTGTGTAACCAATACATTGCTGAATACTTGGTAGTATCCAAGTTTGTATAGTGGGACACATCTTGACACTTTAACTCCTGACACTATCACTTAAAATTAAGACAGTCTTTTTCAAATAATACGATTTATTGTCCATTTCAATATAAATTAATTTTGTAACCTCAGCAATAGATTTTAAATACTAAATACACAAAATCAATACATTTTTATACAATACAATTGACACACTATACATCCATGTTCTGTCTGCAGATGTGTTCCAAGCACGGGACAGACTTTCTGGAGTACAAATGCCGTTACTGCTGCTCGGTGGCTGTTTTCTTCTGCTTCGGCACCACTCACTTCTGTAACGCCTGCCATGATGACTTCCAGAAGATGACCAGTGTGCCCAAGGAGGAGCTGCCTCACTGTCCTGCAGGTACTGACTTACCGTGCAAAATGCATCATCATAACATACGTTTTTGCTCTGTAAGGAAAGTGCTCCATCTTAACTTGACTGCTGATATGCATACTTCTTCGGGATTGTATTTAAAAGTAAACACAATTAACTAAATACTGAACAAAACACTGAAAGATTGCTTGTGAGTGTAGTATTCCTTTAAGCCCTTAGCTCCTTTAAGGAGCATATCAAGCCGTTGTCAAATGGCCTCCATTTCACTCGGTACGGGGCAAGTTTTAGTTGTTGCCACAGTTGAAGCACCAGGTATGCAACCAGACAACCAGACCAATACCCTATTTATCTATTCGGTTATATACTTACCCGTTATTTATAACCAGCAACGTTGACCTATTTACGATAGTATCTTCTGGCCGGGGAGCTTTGTTAAGAGCCTCAACACTTGCTCTAAACGTTAACATGCATCGCTCTAAACGTTAACATGCATCGCTTGCGGTACGGTTTTGGAAACATAAGGAACGTATCTTTCGTATCAGTGAGAATGAATTTAAAAACAAAAGGTTAAGAGGGGACTACCAGTGCTAATTAGCTATCTGCGTCCGAACACCTGTGTGTAAACGGTCCCCACACCTAATGCGTGTTGTCACTGAAAAATACTGTCTGCTGCAACTTTGTTAATACCACTTAAAACCAGGCAAGATGGCGTCCTGAACACAACGGTGCAAAATCACCTCAAGATAAATACGTAATATTCAATATCAGTAAGTTAGACCAAATTTTAGCACTTCCTTCCAGACTCACATTAAGCATCTCCAATCCAAAATTAAATCTAGAATTAGCTTCCTATTTCACAACACAACATCCTTCATTCATCCTTGACTTCGGTGATGTCATTTACAAAATAGCCTCCAACACTCTACTCAGCAAATTGGATGCAGTCTATCACAGTGCCATCCGTTTTGACACCAAAGCCCCATATACTTCCCACCACTGCGACCTGTATGCTCTCGTTGGTTTGCCCTCGCTTCATATTTGTCGCCAAGCCCACTGGCTCCAGGTCATCTGTAAGTATTTGCTAGGTAAAGCCCCGCCTTATCTCAGCTCACTGGTCACCATAGCAGCACACACCCGTAGCATGCGCTCCTGCAGGTATATTTCACTGGTCACCCCGAAAGCCAACTCCTCCTTTGGCCACCTTTCCTTCCAGTTCTCTGCTGCCCATGACTGGAACTAATTGCAAAAATCACTAAAGCTGGAGTCTTATCTCCCTCGCTAACTTTAAGCACCAGCTATCAGAACAGCTTACAGATCATTGCACCTGTACACAGCCCATCCAACCAACTACCTACCTCATCCCCATATTGTTATTTATTTTTTTGCTCCTTTGCACCCCAGTATCTCTACTTGCACATTCATCTTCTGCACATCTATCACTCGTGTTTAATTGCTCAATTGTAATTATTTTGCCACTATGGCCTATTTATTGGCTTACCTCCCTAATCTTACTACATTTGCACACACTGTATATTGACTTTTCTATTGTGTTATTGACTGTACATTTGTTTATCCCATGTGTAACTGTGTTTGTGTCGCACTGCTTGCTTTATCTTAGCCAGGTGTAAATGAGAACTTGTTCTCAACTGGCCTACCTGGTTAAATAAAGGTGGGGAAAAAAATATATACATATATATACTCGGGGTTAATTACATTCAATCTGAATAATAACACAAAACAAATCATAAGGCTAGAGAAATGTATTGACAAGTATAACGAAAACAAGCAACACTCAAACATGACGGAGAGTAAACGTGGAGAATCAATATTGAAAAAGAAACGCGACTCTTCCGCGGATACAAACAATTTATGCTTTTCACCACTGGGACTGGTAAGTGTGGGAAGTGATCTGTTAAAGTCGATAAATGACAAGCCTGTCATACTTGAATTAGTCAGTAAGGATATAAAGGATTTGAAGGTGAGCCTTGAAAAGAGTGACGAAAGAGCTCCGATAATAGAGAAAGAAACTAAGCTAAAAGGGGACAGTCAAGTAAGATAGAAACGGATGTTAATGAACTTAAAAATAACATAATTCTGAGAGAAGCCTTACTAGACATAGACTAGATCTATGAGAGAAAATCTGGTACTTACTGGTATCCGAGAGAGAGGAGAAGTTCCCGAAAACGTAGTGAAGGAATTCTTTCTTACAGTGCTTCAAATCCCACTCGATGCTGTCGATGAAATCCAACTCAAACATATACACTGTTTTGGACAGAGGACAGAGATATGAGCGTCCAATTGTCCAAAAACACAGCAAATAGAAGACACAGTATGTGTATATGTGTGGATGTATTTTGGTGGTGTGTTTTTTGGTGTTTGGAAAAGTGTGGCGTTGAGTGAGAAAGGAAATGGTTGCATATCCCAGAACCAATGTATGTCTGTGAGCAAGGGTTGGGAGAGAGCTTTGCATTTTGTGCAGATGAGGGATATACATTTTAAAATAAATTATACATCTAATGTATTTATTTATTGTCTTGTCATAATGGAACAGTCCACAACCCTTTACCCTAGACACCCACCTGAATGACCCATACACTGAAGAGAAGACCCTATCTGTTTTATGGGCCTGCTGTAAGCTGCCTGTATGCAGCCGAAACAGAAAGATAAATGCAGTCAGAGACCTACTAGAGCAGTACTGCCCCTCAATTTTCTGAGCCTGCCTGGCAGGGTTGGTCCGACAAAGCAAGGGCCCCCTGATGGGTGAGCATAATATACAAGGAAATTCTCAAAGCTACTAATGAGAACATTGACGACCTTGTACCCAGCCGGTGTAGATTCCGATAGGGTATCCCCACCCAGGTTGTGGCAGTGCTGGCAACACAGGCTGTCATAACCCATTGGGAGGGGGGTCACACTCGGACAATCAGAGATATGACATACTATTGTGGCCCTTGTGGCACAAAATCAAAGGTCTGACTGCACAGAGATGCTTGGGGAAATGGTCACAACTTGGGACCAGCGTGTGTGTGTTTCAGGGGAACGGGTTGGATCTGATCTCCATCACCTATGACTTGACAATGGTTAATCAACCTCACCTTTTTGCCAGCTGTAACTATATGCATTCATGGATCAGGTCCTTTCTTGAGTTGTGCTCTGGGATATAACAACTGTTGAGCATCTGAGTTTATGGTTGAGTGTGTGAGTAAGTGTGTGTGTTTTTCCACATCTGTTGCAAGAGACAATATAGGAGGAATCACAATAAAATAATTGCTTGACAAAAATGTAATGTAATGCAAAGGCAATCCTGGTAAAAGGTAGCAATCCTTTGCACAAACCGCCGACATAATTACGCATATTAATTGTAAATTAAGATACGTAGGATATTTGAATATATATATACACATATTTTATAGCAATATATAAAACAAATTGAGGTGAAAGCATTGGAAATAATTTTAGCTGTTGATCTGTTCTGTGGGTGGCACTGTGTGCTCTTTTCAAAGGATGGGTCCTGGCCTTTCGGGTGGCTAGGGATCTGGGGGTGGTTTCCCGGTCACTGGGATGACAGCCCAACTTGGGAGGGGCTTTGACGGGTGGAGTAGTGGAGAACAATTGGAGGCTTACTTAGTAGCAATGCAGATATCATGGTACAGCTATATGGTTACTCAATCACTATGGATTTTTTTATGGTAAATTTACAAACATATATTATGATGAATAGATATGAAACTTGTATCTCATTATGGTAAATGGTGCAAAGTATAGCCAGTTATAATTGTAATGGCATAGCAGATAATAAGAAAATGACAATATTTACCTTGCTCAAAGAGAAGGAATATAATATATATTGTTTACAGGAAACTCATTCAACAATTTTAGATGAAGGTGAGTGGAAAATAGACTGGGGGGGTGAAATATACTTCATTCATGGGCAAAGAAACTCAAAAGGCTTGATTATATTAATTAACAGTCATTTTGATCCGAATATGCAAATTGTCCAAACAGATACGTAAGGTAAATGGATGGTTTTAAATATGTTATTGGACCATAAACAGATATGGCTCAATAACCTTTACGGACCAAATAATGATGATACACACTTCTTTGAAAATATATATATGTCACGAGAATTTTCAATCCCAATGATAACTGACAATCAATAGCTCTGACCAATCCCCGAGATCTGTAAGACCGTGGGTTTAATAATAATTAGTCAGACTCGGCTTATGCAAAAGGATAGTACAGTTTATTCACAAGAAAGTTCTAAAGTCCATTATACAAAGACATCCATTTTATAGCTGCGCACATACTTCCACACAAACAGTAGATATCCTACGCACATACTTCCACACAAACAGTAGGTATCCTACGCACATACTTCCACACAAACAGTAGGTATCCTACGCACATACTTCCACACAAACAGTAGGTATGCTACGCACATACTTCCACACAAACTGTAGGTATCCGACGCACATACTTCCACACAAACAGTAGGTATCCTACGCACATACTTCCACACAAACAGTAGGTATCCTACGCACATACTTCCACACAAACAGTAGGTATCCTACGCACATACTTCCACACAAACAGTAGGTATCCTACGCACATACTTCCACACAAACAATAGGTGAGTTTTATCTATAGTTCTCACCACTGTGGATCACTATCCAGCCGACAGTTCCATTCCCCCGAGATTAGGGAAACCTTGAGAAATACTCCCTATGCTCTCATAGGTTCCTCTGAGGCCTAGCCAGGTCGGTTCAAACACAGTTTTAATTGTTCTTTGGTATTTTCCTTCAGCCCCCACATACAAGTTCAAATCCTGAGCTACGCCTTGCTCAGACAGTCTGTGTTTTTCCACTATACAGATACATTGTTTAACCTAAATCTGACTAAAACAACACACATCATCAGATTATAATGTTATGAATCTAATCAATTTCATACAGTTATAAGGTTTCAGAGTGGAATTATTTTATCATTATCTTTCAACATATGCATTATTTTATCAATATAATAAATGATCAACCCTGTAAGCAATATAAAACTCTATTATTATGGTTGGAGATGATAATACTGTTTTAAATACCTCAATGAACAGTAGAGGAAATCACAATACAAACTATCACCCTCATGCCCTTAAGACAATCATGAATGTCATGGATATATTGGAACTAGTTGATATATGGAGGCTTAAATATCCTGACCTAGTGAGATATACATGGCGGAGGCTCAATCAAGCCAGTCGTCTTGACTTGTTTCTCATGTCATTCTCATTGGCAACAAAAGTGAAAAAAGTGTTGATAGGGAATAGAATGTGGTAGGACCATCAGATAATGGGCATATACATTACTTTTACTGAATTTCCACGTGGGCGAGGATATTGGACATTTAATCAAAGGATGATAATTTGTTTTTAACTAGGACAGAAGAATTTATAACTGAATTTTTCCAACATAACATAGTTACAGCAAATCTGCTTATTGTATGGGACACTTTTTAAATATGCCTTTAGAGGTCATGCAATTCAGTACTTATCTCTATAACCAAAGGAACAAAGGAAATAGGTCTAACAGAACAGATGTATAGCAGTAAAAACTGTACCGTAGAGGCACAGAATAATTCAGTGGAAAAACAAAAAGAAAGGAGTGAGCTAAGCATATGTTTTTGTTTCTGTCTCCTCCAGCTCCTCTAACCAAAGCTAATTTTTCTATGAATAATATAAAATGAACAGCCATTACAGAAGACTGAAGGTGAATTTGCAGAAGAAGAACATCTTGATGCAATTAAAGCCTTTATGTCCGGGATGGTATACCAGTTGAGGTATAACAAACTATGTTTGATATACTCAAGAGGGGCCGTTATTAGCATGTTTTAACGACTGTAAAATGTAAATAGTAGATTATCGGACACTCAACAAGGTCTGATTTCATTATTACTGAAACAGGATACAAGTGATAAATATAAAGTCCATGTTTTGTTTTTTTTGAGGCCCCTTACACTTCAGTGTTGTGATGCTAAAATTCTAGCAAAATGTATAGTGCATATAATTAAAAAGCTATTATCCGACATTATTAATTCTAATCAGAAAAGGTTTTTTACATGGACAATACATTGGAGATAATATAAGGCTAGTACTGGAAACAATAGAACATATTTCAAAAATCTGGAATCCAGGCCTGCTATTCATAGCGGACTTTGAAATGACTTTTGATAAAGTACGACTGGAATTTATATATAAATGCCTGGAACATTTCAATTTTGGAGAATATCTTGTAAAATTGGTTAAAATTATGTATAGTAACCCTAGGTGTAACATTGTAAATAATGGCTACTTCTCAAAAAGTGTTAAACTCTCATGAGTAGTAAAACAAGGTTGTCCACTATCGGCATATCTATTTATTATGGCCATTGGAATGTTAGATATCAAAATCAAATCCAACAATAATATAATGGGATTAGAAATGCAGGGCTTAAAAACAAATGTGTCATTGCTGATGATTCATGTTCATGTTCATCTTTTAAATCCACAACACGGATCCCTCCATAGCCTCTTAGATGATCTTGATTACAACCAAATTATGATAAGTGTACTATATTAGTTATTGGATCACTGAAAAATACTACTTTTACTTTACCATGTAGTTGGTCTGATGGTGATCAAATCTTAATTTCTTTATAAAGCCCTTCTTACATCAGCTGATATCTCAAAGTGCTGTACAGAAACCCAGCCTAAAACCCCAAACAGCAAGCAATGCATGTGTAGAAGCACAGTGGCTAGGAAAAACTCCCTAGAAAGGCCAGAACCTAGGAAGAAACCTAGAGAACCAGGCTATGAGGGGTGGCCAGTCCTCTTCTGGCTGTGTCGGGTGGAGATTATAACAGAACATGGCCAATATGTTCAAATGTTCATAGATGACCAGCAGGGTCAAATAATAATAATCACAGTGGTTGTAGAGGTGCAACAGGTCTGCACCTCAGGAGTAAATGTCAGTTGGCTTTTCATAGCCCATCATTCAGAGTATCTCTACCTCTCCTGCGGTCTCTAGAGAGTTGAAAACAGCAGGTTTGGGACGGGTAGCGCGTCCTGTGAACAGGTCAGGGTTCCATAGCCGCAGGCAGAACAGTTGAAACTGGAGCAGCAGCACGGCCAGGTGGACTGGGGACAGCAAGGAGTTATCAGGCCAGGTAGTGGTGATGTGGATATACTCAGTAACATATCCTGAAATAAATAAATGATCTTACTCCAATACATTTGAATAAAAAATTAGCAAAAATAGATAAGATCTTGCTACCATGGAAAGGTAAATACCTTTCTATTTGTGGAAAATCACCCTAATTAACTCTTTAGTCATATCACAGTTTACTTATTTGTTTATGGTCTTGCCTACATCTAGCAAACCGTTTTTTTTATTATATGAGAAAAAAATATTTAATTTTATTTAGAACGGCAAGCCAGACGAAATTAAACGGGCCTATTGACATAATGAATATGAATTTTATAAAATATTAAAGCAGTAGACCTCTCACTAAAGGCTTCAGTCGTACAAAAGTTACACTTAAATCCGAACTGGTTCTCTAGCAAATTAGAAGGAATGTGTCACCCTATGTTCAAAAAAGGCCTTTTCCCATTTATTCAGATTACAACCTCGCACTTTCAGTTATTTGAAAAGGAAATAATCTCCCAAATATTGCTATTTTTAAAACAAGGCATAGAAAGTTGGTTGCAATTTCAATTTAATCCACCAGAAAAGACCGAACAAATAATACAACAAATATTGTGGTTAAACTCAAATATACTAATTGATAAATAGATTTTATTTATTTAACCTTTATTTAACTAGGCAAGTCAGTTAAGGACAAATTGTTATTTACAATGACGACATAGGAACAGTGGGTTAACTGCCTTTTTCAGAGGCAGAACGATAGATTTTTACCTTGTCAGCTCGGAGATTTGATCTAGCAACCTTTCGGTTACTGGCCCAATGCGCTAACCACTAGACTACCTGCTGTCGAAGATTAAATGTAATCTTCGTAAATGATATCATAAATACGAGTAGTAGAGTTATGTCATACATGCAGCTAACTAAAACATATGGAAATGTCTGCTCTACCCAAAATTACAACCAACTAATTGCGGCATAACCACAAAAATGGAAGAGGAAAGTGGAAGAGGGAAAAGGTAAGGAACTTGTCTGTTGGCCCTGCATTAAAGGCCATAGTTGGTTAAACAAAATTAAATTGTGATAAAAAAGTATACCAGTTTCATTTAAGGACCAAAAAATTGACAGCCTTGCCATATAGATTGCAAAATAGTTGGGAAGAGATTTTTGACATACCGATTCCATGGCACATGGTTTATGAATTTATACGCAAATGACGCCAGATTCAAAATAATTTTTCAAGTAAATTATTATACAGAATTCTTAAAACCAACAGAATGACTAAGCTAGAATCAAATGTTTTCCGTCAGATAAAGTATTTCAAGCCAAATTCCTCATTGTTCCCCTTCCATCCCCAGGTCCCAAAGGCAAGCAGTTGGAGGGGACGGAGTGCCCCTTACACGTGGTTCACCCTCCCACCGGCGAGGAGTTTGCCCTGGGCTGTGGAGTTTGCAGGAACGCCCATACCTTCTAAAATCACCCAGTTCTGAAAACCCAGAGACCTGTACCGAACACTCGTTCTTCTTCTGTGACTGCAGGCTGGTGGCTGCAGCCGGGGCCCAGCCTGTCAAGTATTTCCTCGTGTTGGCTCTCGTTGTCAGGTGGCCATGGACACTGTTTCAGGTATTTCTAACGTACCCAAGAGTCCCAAGTTGTGCTCTTCGACATACCAATCAAAGTCTTCAAGGCTTTACTACAAAAAGAGCTCTCTGTGGATTCCAGAGGAAACTCCCATGTAAAAAAAAATATTATTAGTATTCTTTTTTTTTTTAACTTGTGACATGTTTGCATGCGGCCGTTGTAACCCCTCGGCTTTCATAGACGTTGCACACCTCCCCGATCACTGAAGTGTAAAAAAGTATTTAAAAATTGTATATGAAATACATTTTGCTTAGGCAACTGTGGATGGACTTGGATATATAAAAGGAAAAAAAATGTGACAGGCCTTATTTCCAGCTTCCTAACTATGAATTCTAAATATTGTTGTATGTAAACAGACTTTTTTTCCCGTAATCCTGTACAGTATTCTCTCCACTGTCAAGTGCATCAGGGGACAACAACAATAAAAGAGGAGAATTCTGATGAGGGGGTGAAAAAGTGTACGATTTATCTAATCTTGTATATAATGATAGTATCCAAAATAGCTGTATTCCGAAGTTGCTACTCTACACTTCAGTTTCGTTTGATATTCTGGGTTATGTTTTGAGCCAGAACTTTTAATGAAGTGCAATACTGAGTGTGCCTCCTATCTTGCAGCAGTTTAACCTATGGAATGTATGTCAATAAAAGCCACTGTACATTTTTATACAGTGATAAACACAGTCGTGTATTACCCAATTCAAAATGTCAGATCACTTATGTTCTCTGAAAATGCAGCGGATCCCAGCGTCTTCAGTGTATGAAGGTTGATTGATGTGAACCCTTTTTTTAGTTCCTCAATTAGACAAATAACGTGGTGGTACAAACTTTTTTTCTGTCATTTTTTTTTTAAACAACTGAGAAGGTGATTACGCTATAGGCTACCATTGTATTGTAAATGAGTGCTAACTGAACGTGTTGGGGGCCAGTCTTCTTCACCAAATATAAAAAATAATTGTGATTCTGTAATGCTTCTCCATCATTAGGAGGCAGGCGGGACATATGGGTATGGGGGTTTGAGAGAAAAAACAAACAGCTGCTGTTATAAAAGCTTAATACTTGTGATTCTGTATCTGTGATGGATGGAGTTGAATGGTAATAAACCAGGTTCTCTGTTTCGCAAGGTACATTCAAGCGGACTCCTGTGTGTTTATTTCACCGGGTTATAGTTTTACCACACCAATGCAAGTCATTTCATACAGTATACTGCTGAGACAGTCATCACCACATGTATTTGGAAAGTGATGCTAGCTAATGTTTTTAATTTGGCTCTTTTTTGTTTTGCCCAATAGTAACTAAATGGTGAATGATGACTGGAGTAATTTTCTTTCGAAGTGAGTAGATAACATGTTTCTGAACACTAACGCTACTAAATAAATCCTGATAATGCCATGATTAAGAAAAATCATTCATTAATCATGAATAATGATGAGTGAGAATGTTAGAGACTACAACAAAACATGCTAATCTCTCCTTATTACCAGTAACAGGGGATCTTAGCTTTTGGGGGGATCTTTGTCTCTAACTTTATTTTTCATTGTTATTCACAATTTACTCTCAAGTCCATCTAATCTTACAATAAATGTGACTCCAAAATGACAAGACATTATTCCCATTCAGTTCCTATTGGGCAAAAATATAGGTTGACTGTGCCTAATATGAAACAAATATCAAATCCAAAATTCTGGAATATAGACAAATTATATATTTTTTGCTTCACTGTCCAAATACATCTGGCGTTGACTGTAATGTAGAGAATATGAATTGCCAGTTATTATTACTATTACTGCTGCACAGTTTTACACAGAAAAGGGCAGTACATCGGACATTCAATGCCAAAGGACTTTTGTGCATTTCATGAAATTGTAATCTGTCTCTCAATTTTTGTCATACTTTGGGGCAGATTATTATTTCTTAATTGGACAGGAGCTTACCAGAACTGAGTACAGGCTCCTTACATTTTCTACTGCTTGAGTTCCTGCACCTCTTATAAAATATTTGCTCAAAAGCATTGTACAGTTCCTGCATGTAAATATAAACAGTACCGCCACCCAAAATGAGTACCGGCACCTATTTTAGTCAAGCACTGCATATGCCATACTGCTCTGCAGTAAAGCAGACTTCACTGTGTTTGAGATATGCTCTGCATTATGCTATGTTTCCTCCTAAGTAGGTATTCTAAAAATGATTTTGAAAATATTCAACACAGGAGCCAGCCATTTCATACAGTACCACCACAAATAGAACAATGAGACAAATATTTCACTGGATGTATGAATGTGAAGCATCGGGTTAGCGTTTCCACTCACTGCCAAATATGGTGGTGAGAGGAAGCCATGAGGCTGAAGATGGAGCGAGATGGATTTTGGCCAACATTCTGCAAATTTTCTCATGGATTAAACGTTTCCTCTCAATACAATTTTCAGTTTCCAAAACTAAAATATGTTACAAACAAAGTAGAGTATGTGTTGTACCCTTTGCCAAAGTTTTTAAAAATGGTGTTGTTTAGAATGAGTGCAAGAGCTAATTGAGTTATTGCACACGCGCACTTCAAAGTAAGCATTCCTAATGCAAATAATGCTAGCTCGTGCTTGGCTCTGTCCACGTCCTTGCTTGTTCTGCCCACTGTTAGTAATTTGTTCCCATTGGAAATGACAGGCTGTGGTCTGTCTATCTTGGGTTAGTTATATAAAAATATTTGGTATCACCCACAATACACCGCTTCTGTCACAACCTATCGTCATTTCAGAGATGGAAGGTGGGAGCAAGCTGAATCTCCCGCGAAGGAATTAAGGTCACCGGAAATATAGCAATTCACACAAACATACTGTATCTTCAAGAAAACTGTAAATCTTGCTCAATCTTAAACTGATGGCACCGAGTTGGTTCCCGATAAGTGTTATTTGGCTCGGGCGAATAAGTTTTTCATTATGGGGTTGAAGTTTTCAGTAATTAGATTTTTCACTGCGAACAGCTAACCGTTAGCTATCCAGCCAAGTGTAAACATAAGGTAAGGAAGGGGATGGGTATGCTAACAGCTAGCTAACGTTAGCTTTCCTTCCACCACCATTCAATGTTTGTCAAGATTAGTATCTTTTTATTCACTTAAGTAGATAACTAAACGTTCAATTCTAAATATGTCATCTACCAAATCATTTGACTAGGAAATGTTACGTGTTGACAGTTACTAGCTAGTTAGCTAATGTTATCTACATTAACATTGCCACAGCCATACAATTAAGAATTACAATACTAGAAAGGATATGAACCTTCTTATGATGTCATAAAGGTCAGCCAGTGCTGTGATAAGATTTGTTTAAAATAATGAATTTGAAGATTGTATCTGTACTGTGTGTTTGTTAGCTTACCTAGCCAGCCAGTTTTAAAGAAATGATATCAATTTGTACAATATGCCAACATGCTAGTCAAACAATCAATCCACAGCCATACAGTGGCTGAAATCAGTTGATGATAGGACTGAGACAAGTTGTAAATGTAAGTAACAAGTACTAATATTGTATCCTATAGCACTCACAGCTTTCCAAAAAACAAAGATGTAGCTATGGTCTGTTCACATATATATTTGTTGTCTATTGATACAGAAAACGGGTATAAAACCTGTATGAACTGTATATATTTATGACAATATTTTGTAATAAGTTGTAACAGTAAGTACAGTTAATTAAGCAATAACGTTCCATCCAATGACTGTATAAATGAATGGACAAAGGCATTAATCACATGACACCATTGATTCCTATGTGAAGACTCAATAGTGCATTGAATCCAAAGATGCATGACGACTAACAAAAATACACGCACCAATTTAATTGCACTAAATTATGCAAATTAACTTCTTGGTGACAGGGGTTAGTATTGAGTAACTTGGATGAATAAGGTGCCCAGAGTAAACTGCCTGCTACTCTGTCCCAGATGCTAATATATGCATAGTATTAATAGTATTGGATAGAAAACACTCTGAAGTTTCTAAAACTGTTTGAATGATGTCTGTGAATATAACAGAACTCATATGGCAGGCGAAAACCTGAGAAAAATCCAACCAGGAAGTGGGAAATCTGAGGTTTGTAGTTTTTCAACTCTTTGCCATTCCAATATACAGTGTAAATGGGGTCATAATGCACTTCCTACGGCTTCCACTAGATGTCAACAGTCTTTAGAACGTGGTTTCAGGCTTCCACTGTGAAGTGGGAGAGAATGAGAGGGGATTGAGCCAGGTGTCTGGCAGAGTGACACAGGTTCTGAGGCGCGGTTTACAAGAGAGTTAAGCTCTCGTTCCATTGCTTTTCTACAGACAGTGGAATTCTCCGGTTGGAAAATTATTGAACATTTATGACAAAAACATCCTAAAGATTGATTCTATACTTAGTTTGACAAGTTTCAAGGGGTGTAATATAACTTTTTGAGCTTTTCATCCGACGTTTGGCTGGACCTGAACGCGCGTTTGGATTTGTTTACCAAACGCGCTAACAAAAGAAGCTATTTAGACATAAATAAACAAATCAAACATTTATCATGGAACTGGGATTCCTGTGAGTGCATTCTGATTAAGATCATCAAAGGTATGTGAATATTTATAATGCTATTTCTGACTAATGTTGACGACACAATATGGCGGATATCTTTTTGGCTGCTTTGTTGTCTGAACGCTGTACTCAGATTATTGCATGGTTTGCTTTTTCCGTAAGGTTTTTTTGAAATCTGACACAGTGGTTGGATTAACAGATGGTGCTGCGAGCAGGGTTCACCACGATTTGTTGTCAAACCAAAGAGTCCTAATCAGTGGAGCAGATCTGGCAAAAAATAAGGTAGGCAAAGTTCCTATATCTGTTTCCACTCCTTTTGACATCTTGGGGAGATGAGAATCGTAGGCTGAACAAATTATGGGATACGGACCTGGAGAGTCCGAGTTTAATTCGATTGGCCCTTTGTATAACGACCGGTCGTAGCTTTATGGTAGATGGTAAGTCCCGGAAGGTAAACTCGTACAGGCTGTGACCTGTAGGGTAAGTCTTAGAGGGTAAATCCCTCGTAGGTTGGTTCCTGCTAGTACTATAAAGTAAATGGTAAATCCTAGTAGGTTGGTTCCTGCTAGTACTATAAAGTAGACTGTAAATTCCTAGTAGGTTGGTTCCTGCTAGTACTATAAAATAAATGGTAAATTCCTAGTAGGTTGGTTCCTGCTAGTACTATGAAGTAAATGGTAAATTCCTAGTAGGTTGGTTCCTGCTAGTACTATAAAGTAGACGGTAAATTCCTAGTAGGTTGGTTCCTGCTAGTACTATGAAATAAATGGTAAATTCCTAGTAGGTTGGTTCCTGCTAGTACTATAAAGTAAATGGTAAATTCCTAGTAGGTTGGTTCCTGCTAGTACTATAAAGTAAATGGTAAATTCCTAGTAGGTTGGTTCCTGCTAGTACTATAAAGTAAATGGTAAATTCCTAGTAGGTTCGTTCCTGCAAGTAATATAAGTATAGAGTAAGTCCCGGAGGGTAAACTCGAGCAGGCTAGTACCTGTAGGGTAAGTCCTAGGGGGTAAATTCTGGTTGGGATAGTTCATGTGACTACTATAAGAATAGTGTGAGTCCCGGAAGGTAAGCCCACGCAGGCTGGAACCTTTGAAGGGTAAGTCCTAGGGGGTAAATTCTGGGTGGGTTGGTTCCCTGCTAAAACTGTAACAAGAGGACAAAAGGCCCAGTTGCAGTGGCTGTAAAAGTGCAGGTTGTGAGTGTGTGTGAATGGGGGGGGGTAGTTTTGTGGCCTGTTGGGGTGGTGAACCATGGCATATTATGTGGGAATAGGAAGACAAGTGTGAATAATTTTGGTGATGTGTGTTATCAATAATAGGGATATTGGAGGGAAGATGGGACAAAGCCATCTGTATTCTCCAGTAATACATTCACAGACGCTATGGTATCGGTTCTCATACAAGGTATTAAGAGCTGTGACCAATTTATTATTATCTGGGGAATTGTGTAGCGCTATCTTAGAAAATACTTAATAGAAGGTGTGCATTATAGACGGGAGTTAAGTAATCTAAGATACCCTGAACACCGTCGGGAGAATTTAGGGAATAATAACTATTGATATGACGAAAACCGCTCCAATTCTCCATGTAATATAGAGCTAGCAGATTTTAATAAAGTCATGGAGGCGCTGAAAGAAGCGCACGAGTGCTCTACCAATTCAGCTGGAATATGGGTACTATCTGTTAAATTCATGTTTTAAGTATCCCTATATTTCTGTTATTACGGGGCTATCACTCAGTCAAGAGTGCACCTGCGCAGAGAGTCTTGTTGTTGATGGACCTAGCCGTGAGTGTAATGGCTACCTTGTAGTGTGTTCATACGGTATAGTAAACTTTGTTCAACTGGAACCTTGTCGTTGTGTCATTTCGAGTTAACCTCTTAAGACTAGGCCTCAATACTGCCCCCTTTGGAGGAAGTGCGTGCCCATAGTAAACTGAAAATATTTTTTCCCAAAATTAATATATGCATATAATAATTATTATTGAATAGAAAACACTCTAAAGTTTCTAAAACCGTTTAAATTATGTCTGTATGTAAAGCAGAACTCTCAGGGCAGCCTTTCTCCCAAACTCTCTCTTGTCAAGAGAAAAGTTGGGTCAACTTTGACGTCATCGCCCCCACCCTTCCCAGGCAGCTACCGATCTGGGAACAGTATGTATGTGTTCAGCGCGATGCCTGCTTTCAAATGGCGCGTTCATTGTGAGAATCCCGCGAGCCCTCGTCGTTTGGCGGGCGAAAATGTTCGTGTCACTCTCAAATACATGCACTCTATTGCGCGCGGCCGGTTTGGGGCACGTTCTTTTCCAAGGAACAGCAATTGAAGGCGGTTTGTCTGTTCGCGCTGATCATTGTTTTACATGCTAAAAACATCATAAAGCTCGATACTGCACATAGTTTGACCAGTTTAGTCGACATATAATATGTATATTTGAAGTTTTGATGCGCAAGAGTGCGGGATCAGAAGTCATTTTGGGTGCATTTCAGCTGAAGCTGTTAGCATATGCTAATACAGAGACACACAACGTGAAACCAACCGATGTATTGGGTAAGTATGACTCCTTCTACGTCTTCTGATCGAAGAACATCAAAGGTAAGGGAATATTTATGTGGTTATTTTGGGTTTCTGTGGACTCCAAACGTATATCTGCTAATATCTGCTAATATCTGAGCGCCGTCTCATTGTATAGCCAGTGTACGAATTCTGTAACGTTAAAAATAAATGTAATACAGCGGTTGCATTAAGAAGAAGTGTATCTTTGTAACTATATGTAGAACATGTATATTTAGTCATGTTTATTGCTTGTTATCTGACGTTATCTGTCGGATCTATCATCATTTCTCCGGACATTTGAGTAGCATTTTTTGAAATGTCGTCATTGTAAACAGAGATTTATGGATATAAATGGCATATTATTGAAAAAAAAAAAAGTATTGTGTAACATGTACTATTACTGTCATCTGATGAAGATTTTCAAAAGGTTAGTGAATGATTTATTTTTTAATCCTGCTTTTATAATTTTATATTTTCTGGGACAAAATGGCTGCCTCTCGTCTTTTGTTTCGGTGGTGGTCTAATATAAATATGTGCTATGTTTTCGCCATAAAACATTTTAGAAATCTGACTTGCTGGGTAGATGAACAAGGTGTTTATCTTTCATTTGAGCTATTGGACTTGTTAATGTGTGGAGGTTAAATATTTCTAAGAATATTGTTTTGCATTTTGCGTTATGGTAATGAGCTTGAGCCGTAGTCACGATACCGGATCCGGGATGGGTCGCCGCAAGAAGTTAACATTGGTAGCAGAGGATGGCTAATAACTACAATGTGCCACCATGCTTCAACAACAAGAGGTTGTACGAAAGTTGGAAAAATGAACTTGGAATCTGGCCACGGGTTACTAATCTGGAGATGAAAAAGCAAGCACTTGCGGTGGTATTATCGCTCGAGGGAAGAGCGAGAGATACAGCACTGGAAATATCCGTTGAGGATTTGAACAAGGATGATGGTATGGGAACTTTGATCAGAGCATTGGATTCTGTATTTCTTAAAGAAGATAAAGACCGTGCCTACGAGGCATATTCAAACTTTGACAGTGTTACGAGAGATATTTCGGTTGCAATGACGGACTACATCATTGATTTTGAACAGAGTTATAATAGGATGCGCAAGTGCAACATGGTTCTCCCGGATGCAGTGTTAGCTTTCAAGTTGCTAGATACTGCCTGTCTAGATGGTAGGGAGAAACAGTTGGCTTTGACTGCTTGTACTTTGCTGACTTTTGCATCCATGAAGTCAGCACTAAAAATAGTTTTTGGTGAAAAGACGTCTGTCGCGCCAATAACAGATGGAATGCAAGTGAGCGACGCAGCATATTACACCGAGCAGCAGAGAAAAAACGCCAACAAGTCACGTTCTCAAGACAACCAGAAGAGGGCGCCATTTCCCGACACAAATCCACTGGACAAATATGGAAGGAGATCAAATATATGCCATTTAGCAGACGCTTTTATCCAAAGCGACTTACAGTCATGTGTGCATACATTCTACGTATGGGTGGTCCCGGGAATCGAACCCACTACCCTGGCGTTACAAGCGCCATGCTCTACCAACTGAGCTACAGGAGGACAAAATGTGCTATTTGTTAAAGCACCATTGGGTTAAAGACTGTCCTCATAAAAGTTTAACTACCATAGAAATGTAAACACGGAGATAGAGCAGTGTAATATTACACTGTTTTCAAATGAATCTGCTTCTGATGCTGAGATTTTTATAGTTGAATCCTTAGGATCTGTTGTGATTGATACTGTATATACACGGACAGTGTGTGGTGCAAAATGGCTTGATAGCTATGTCAGTGAACTAAATATGAAAGAAGTACAAAATATGATTGACACACCAAGCAAAAGAGCTTTCAAATTTGGAGATGGGAGAATTGTCCATTCTACCAAGAGTCAAGATACCAGCAAAAATTGGTCAGACAAAGTGTCACATTGAAACAGAGGTGGTCCCTACAGATATCCCCTTACTATTAAGCAAAGCTTCCCTCAAGAAGGCAGAGGCTGTACTATACATGAAAAAATGACAAGGCAGTGATGTTTAAACAACCAGTGACTCTTGAACTTACTACCTCAGGCCACTATTGTGTAAACATTTTAGACAAAGACATCACACAGAGTCCATGTAAAAATGAGATTCTGATGGACCTAGAGCACATGGAGATTCTGACAGTCACAGAGAACATGAACACAAAAGAAAAACACAAAGTATTGTTAAAGCTTCACAAACAGTTGGACAGGTTACAGTTGACAACTTCAGAAATTACTCTGCAGTTCAGGGAATAATGATGATAAGTACGAAACTGGAAACAAAGTGTACGACAAACGAGTTGACTATCAAGAGTGGAAAGGACCGAGAGTAGTCATTGGTCAAGATGGTGTGGTGATATTTGTGTGAGACGGAGGCATCCTTGTCAGGTTGCATCACTCAAGATTGCGGAAAGTAAATGATCAACAAGATAGAGGGGCTGTTGCTGAGAATCAGTCTCCTAATGAAAATGACAAAAAGGACACAGTAACAGACACAGAACTACCAGATGTCAGATCCAATGATATGGACACTGAAACTGACACAGGAAATGGAGCAGAGACCTTCAACCATGTCACAGGTAATACTGTTGAGCGTTCAAATGAGGAAAACATTCAACAACAGCCACATGTGTTAAGAGAACATGGTTGTTCCAATCTGAAAACTGGACAAACTGTTAAATACCTGGACAGAGAAAGTGGTATTCCACATACAGGAACCGTCATTGGACAAGCAGGAAAAGCCAAAGTAAAACACCAGAACTGGTACAACTTGCAGTACTCTGAACCAGCTACACTTTCTGGTACAACAGGGTCAGCTGACCTGTCACTTATAGATCATATCAGAATTGAACCAATGGAAAATCGAGAAAAACAGAATGACATTCAAAATTATGATGTACTTGAAACGAAGGACGTGTCATTTGACTCAGCTAAGCTAGATGAGCTCAGTAATTGTATAAAAAATGGAGTGTTTGAGGAAGTCAAAGACATTGGCCAAAAATGCGTCTCAAGAAGGTGGGTGTGTACCCTTAAAGAATCCTTAACTGGAATAGTGCCTAAAGCACGTCTAGTGGCTAGAGGTTTTGAGGAGCTGGCTGCTAAAGAACTCCAAAAAGACTCACGGACATGCGCCTCAGAGTCACTCAGATTGCTGATGTCAGTGATCTGCCAGAAAAAAATGAAACTTAATTCCATAGACATCAAATCTGCATTTTTGCAAGGAACAGAGCTGTTAAGGGACATTCGCATCCGACCTCCGCCTGAAGCTAAAAGCGAAGGAACATTGTGGAAACTCTAAAAGTGTGTGTATGGACTGGCAGATGCATCACTCTACCGGTACAACAAAGTCAAGGAAACAATGCTGAATACAGGTGGGAAAATGTCACAAGTGGATCCTGCAGTCTTCTATTGGCTTGATCAAGACTGCAATGTGACTGGAGTACTTGCCTGTCATGTTGATAACTTTATCTGGGGTGGCTCACAGACCTTTACTTCAACTGTGATTCCACACCTCAAAGCTATTTTCTAGGTCGGCCGTGAGGAGCATGATCATTTTTGTTATGTTGGCATAGAGTTTATTACAGTTGATGGAAAAATACTGATGCAACAGGAGAGCTATATCAAGAATCTTCAACCCATTCACCTGGATTCTTCAGGAGCCGTACAAAGGAATTCCTCTCTGTGAAATTGAAGCTGATCAATTGAGGTCAAAGATGGGACAGATTTTATAGGTTGCTAGACACAAACCACACCACTGTACAAACCATTCATGAGGCGAACAAAGTTGTTCGTAAATTGAAATCACAACAAGTGACTTTACAGGTTTAGCATGTTGGAAAAGATGACTCTTTGAAACTAGTTGTCTTCAGTGATGCTTCCCTAGGGAACCTTACAGATGGAGGCACACAAGGGAAACATCTAATTGTGTTAATGGGTGAAGCTAAAGATTCTCACCTATCTGTTGGCAGTGAAAAAGGATCAGAAGGGTTGTCCAAAGCACACTTGCTGGAGAATCCCTTGTTCTTGGGGATGGAATTGACAATGCTATCTTTCTTGCAACTCTGTTCTCAGACCTCACCACTGGTGAGACAAAACGGCACATTCTACCTGTAGTTTGTGTCACTGACAACTACTTGTTAGTTTATGCTGTGAAGTCAACCAAGTCTGTCATAGGGAAAATACTTCGTCTTGAGATAAGTAAGAATGGAACTTTCACCTAGCGGTGTATTGCCTCATAGAGATTACAGTTTCTATGTGATGGAAAACGTATGAGATCACGTTTTACCTAACTTTTAGTAGAGGCCAGGGATTAAATATTGCAGATTCCTTGCAATGAGAAATTGGCTAAATTTGCCCCAGGAAAACTTATTTTGGGTTGAAGAATCTAGGCAAAATGCCAGGGGAATGGATTCTTAAGGTAACAAATTTAAATAAGATGGCCAAACACTCCTTGCAAACACTCAGAAAGCCAATATTTTACGTGGTTTTATTTTTAAATAGATTTACGCTTTGTCGTCTTATTCTGAAATAGAATTCCAGAATGGTCGAAAGGGTGGAGGGGTCACGAGGAATTGGTATAGGGTTTACCAAACCTAAAAATAACGTTTTATTTTTGTACGTGGTGTGTTGGTTATGGAGAATCATGGGGTAAGGAGACCAGTGTTAGACTCGTTGGAGAGATAATGTTGCCGTGTCTATGCTAAATAAAGGACAGTGGATTTACAAATAACAGGTTTGGTTTATAATTAATAGTTTTGGATTGCTGATTAAAATGTTGCATAGTGAATGCTAACGGAATGTACACTCTCTTTTCCGAAAGAGGGGGTTTCATTATTTTGCTTTGGAAGGTCCCCAGAGATTGAGGGGGAGAGCAGTTAATGATATTTGGTAATTTGAGGTATAAACGTATCTGGATTAGGCCATAAACGAGTTCCAGATAATAAGTGAGTCCTGTTAATGTGTGTTCTGAACCTACGGTTCACCAGCACGCACACACTATTTACTGGTTACGAATGTGCGTCAGTGGTGTGTTGATACTGTGAGATTTATTGGATGGGGTCTTTTCAATTCAGTTAAATTGGGAATGCAGAAGGATGGAAATGTTTTGAATGGTTTCTGAAGGACCTTGAGAGGAAACATTTTAATGGTGTCGAATGCCCTGCATCCTAGAATTTCTCGTGATGAATGATCAACCTCACTAGAGATGATCGGAACGGGGGATTTAATTGTAAAATGTATGAGAAACATAATTCTCTATCCAAATTGTACCATTACTTTAGGAGATTAATTATTATTTCCGTGGGGAGGTATAAAGAGTTGTAATACTAAGTTGATTAGTTATTCGAATTTGTTTATTTTTGATCTAACATGTTATTTTTGAATCACGTGTTCTAAGGGAAAATGACCAGTTCCCTGGGGGTCATGTTCTTTGGGGAAATATACAGAGGTACTGTGTTCAATCTGCATATAGAAAGGAAAATATATGTTATTGAGGGATGACAGTTACTTCAAATGGATTGTGAAAAATGTATTGCTGATTTCATTTTGTGTTTTTGTTTCCATACAAATTTTACCAGATTGGATAATGGAGTGTGGAATTCTGCAAGGGGTTAGGGTGCTTCATGATCTGGTAACTCTTCCGAGAGGTCGCCAGTAGAATAAGGGAGTATGGACTCATTTAGAAAATGGTTTTAGCAGTAACAACATGTAACACGGAACCCAAACCGGTTGCGCGCACAAGCTATCATGCAGAATTTTTTTTTAACCCCCCCCCCACACACACCAAACGAGATCACGACATGCTGGTTAAAATGTCAAAACGAACTCTGAACCAAAGACATTAATTTGAGGAGGTCGAAAAGCATTAAACATGTATGGCAATTTAGCTAGCTAGCTTGCACTTGCTTGCCAATGTTAATGTGTCCAATTTAGCTAGCTTGCTCATTTGTCCTGGGAAATAAACATTGAGATGTTATTTTACCTGAAATGCACAAGGACCTCTACTACGACAATTAATCCACACATAAAATGGCCAACCAAATCATTTCTCGTCATCTATCCTCCTTCCAGGCTTTTTCATCTTTGAATTTATATGGTGATCTTATCTAAACATTCATTGTATTACCACGACAACCGGCAACAAAGTCTTTCAATCACCCACGTGGGTATAACCAATGAGGAGATGGCACTTGGGTACCTGCTTCTTTAAACCAATGAGGAGATGACTTTCAGCGCGATCTTGGCGTCGCAGACACTCGTTGGCGCGCTCGAGCAGTGTGGGTGCAATTATTGAATAACACGTGACGTGTCCAGTCTGGTGAGCATGTTAAGCTTTTTGACATTTGTCGTAGAGATTCATTTTATTAAGAAAAGGCTCATGTCATAATTCGTCATGTTTGTCGTGTTTGTCTGGATTTCCTGAGACAGATATTAAATGAACTAAACTGTTGTTATGATTTGTACTTTTTTGAGGTGGAAGGTGATATCAGATCGTGTCTTAAAACTTCTTAAGGCTAGCGGAACCCCTCGACAACATCTGCTGAAAAGGCAGAGCGCGAAATGTAAAAAAAAAAGAAATATTTAACTTTCAGCATTCACAAGTGCAATACACCAAATTAAAGCTTAACTTCTTGTTAATCTACCCACCGTTAATCTACCCTACAATTTCAAAAAGGCTTTACAGCGAAAGCACACCATATGATTGTTAGGACAGAGCCTAGTCACAAAAAACACAGCCATTTTAAGGCCAAAGAGAGGAGTCACAAAAAGCAGAAATAGAGATCAAATGAATCGCTAACCTTTGATGATCTTCATCAGATGGCACTCATAGGACTTCATGTAACACAATAAATGTATGTTTTGTTCGCTAAAGTGCATATTTATATCCAAAAATCTCAGTTTACATTGGCACATTATGTTCAGTAATGTTGTGCCTCGAAAACATCCGGCGATTTTGCAGAGAGCCACATCAATTTACAGAAATACTCATCATAAACTTTGATAAAAGATACAGGTGTTATGCACAGAATTAATTATATACTTGTCCTTAATGCAACTGCTGTGTCACATTTTTAAAAAGCACACCATGCAATAATCTGAGTGTAGCGCTCAGACACAAAAACAAGCCATACAGATGATACCCGCCATGTTGTGGAGTCAGTAAAAGTCAGAAATAGTGTTATAAATATTCACTTACCTTTGATGATCATCATCAGAATGCACTCCCAGGAAATATAGTTCCACAATAAATGTTTGTTTTGTTCGATAAAGTCCATCATTTATGTCCAAATAGCTTCTTTTGTTCGGGCGTTTGGTAAACAAATCCAAACGCGCGTTCAGGTCCAGCCGAACGTCGGATGAAAAGTTCAAAAAGTTATATTACAGGTCGTAGAAATCTGTCAAACTAAGTATAGAATCAATCATTAGGATGTTTTTATCATAAATCTTCAATAATGTTCCAACCGGAGAATTCCACTGTCTGTAGAAAAACAATGGAACAAGAGCTAACTCTCTCGTGACCGCGCGTCACTAGCCTGTGGCACTCTGCCAGACACCCGGCTCAATCCCCTCTCATTCTCTCCCCCTTCATAGTAGAAGCCTCAAACAAAGTTCTAAAGACTGTTGACATCTATTGGGAAGCCTTAGGAAGTGCAATATGACCCAATTTACACTGTATATTGGAATGGCAAAGAGTTGAAAAACTACAAACCACAGATTTCCCACTTCCTGGTTGGATTTTTCTCAGGTTTTCGCCTGCCATATGAGTTATGTTATACTCACAGACATCATTCAAACAGTTTTAGAAACTTCAGAGTGTTTTCTATCCAATACTACTAATAATATGCAGATATTAGCATCTAGGACAGAGTAGCAGGCAGTTTACTCTGGGCACCTTATTCATCCAAGCTACTCAATACTGCCCCCCTGTCACCAAGAAGTTAAAAAGAATTGAAGCTTTCTGCCAATATCAGATATGTCTATATCCTGGGAAATGTTCTTGTTACTTACAACCTCATGCTAATCGCATTAGCCTACATTAGCTGAACCGTCCCGTGGATGGGACACCGATCCCGAAGTTAAAAGGTCCTTCAGGCCTTGGATGGGACACTGGAGATATTGAAATGCCGCATTCAAAATTGTTAGTCATACAAATCAAACATTTCTTGCACAGAATGTCTGCAAACACAGTAACCCCTACTGTACACCGTTATTTATTTACAAGATCCACCATCCCTGTTTTTTACACATGGTCTTGACTATGTGACAATTTTACGAGGAAATGGAATGTACAACGGTGCATCAAGCCATACACCCGAGGTGTCCTTATGACAGCACCCAGCCCACTTGAATTTCTCTGAAGCATCAGCTGTGGCCTGTAAAGCACTGATATCATTAACAGAGAAAAAGTTGGTGGGATCTGGAACTACTCCCATCTGTAGGAGGGGGAAACGGAAGACAATGCAGGCAATTTAGCTGCACATTCAGCCTTGGCATTCCCCAGAAATATTCTCTTTAGAGGGAGTATGGGCCTGACACTTTATCACCAAGATTGACAAGGGGAGTTGAACAGCCTCCAACAGAGAGGACACAAGCTTAACGTGAGCATTTGTTTTCCAGAGGTCAAAAACCCTCTATTCTTCCATAATGTTCCAAAATCATGCACTACACCAAATTCATATCTACTGTTGTGTATATGTTAACAGAGCTATCTTTAGCCAAAATACAAGCTCTAGTCAAACCAAATCATTCTGCTGATTGAGCTGACAAGTGCGACGGGAGCCTTGCACTCTCCACCGTCTCCAAAATAGTCACAAGAGCATAACCAATTAAAGGCTCCACTTTATCATTACATGGAGCAGACCCATCTACAAAATACTCAAAATCTGGATTTTCTAATGGGGTGTCTCTTAAGTCCAACCTAGATCTACACTCAATTTCAGTAGCTAAGTCACAATCATGGTCTTCACACCCTCTGATGTAGGGAGAAGATTTGCAGGGTTAAGAATTGTACATAATTTCAGAGTAACATGGGACATTGTCGACTGAATGTTCTGATAGTCTAGCAGTCTTCCAGGCGTCAAATGAGCCATTTTTGCCTGTGGTCGTGTCTGCTACTTATTACAATCTCAAAACAGGAAACCATTCCCCTGATCACACTATCCAATCATTTAGAATAATAACCAACAGATTTCTATCTCTCCATGATACTGTATCAAAACTGCTGACATTAACCCACCCATCTCAGAAACAAACAGATGAAAAGGTTTGTATGGTCTGGCAGGCCCAGGCAACAGCCGACATCAGAGTTTGTTTGAATTTTACCAGTGCCGTCTCAGCCTCATCTGTCCTGACCACAATTTCACTCGCCTCCATATTTCTTCCATAAATACAATCCCGCAATGGTTGAACTATCTCTGCATAGTCTTTCAACCACAGACGACATTAACCAGCCACACCCAACAAAGACATCATGTTCCGCTTAGTAACAGGATTAGGCAAAACTTTAATTTGCATCTAATCTATTTTTGGAGAGGGCGCAACCCTCAGAAGTAATGTCAAGACCTAAATATTTAACGGAGCTCCAGCATAACTGTATTTCATTTGGGGAAACTTTATGACCATTTTCTGCTAAGAAAATCAACAATGCTAGAGTGTCCTCATGACATCTCTCCTCTGATTGTGATCAAACCAACGAATCATCGACATATTGAACCAAAATGCTTCTACCAGGGGCAACAAAATCCTCTAGGTTCCGATCCATTTCTTGGGCAGAGATCGCTGGTGATTCAACATAACCTTGGGGCATCACCATCCAAGATAATTACCAAGAAACGTAAACGAGAATCACTCCTGTTACTCTTCAGCCACAGGGATACTGAAAAAAACATTTGCCAAATCAATCACTGAAAAACAACTACTTGGAGGCACTTGGGATGAAATGATAATAGTGTTAGGCACCAGGGGTGCTCAAGCATGTACTGCATTGTTTACTAGTCTAAGGACTTGCACAACACGATAAACACCCAATGGTTTCCTAACAGCTAAAATTGGTGTGTTACAGGGTGAATTCGGACAGGGAATCAAAGCACCTATTTCAACTAATGCACTATTAATGGGAATATTTGCTACGAGGGTAATGAGCTTTGTAAGGTCTGTGGGTGATTTTGGAATGACCACAACTGGTGCAGCTCCTTTAATGGGTCCAATGTCAGTCTTTGATTTAGCCCTCAGTTCTTCAGGTATGTCTTTTAGCCAATCAATGTGTGAATGATCTTATAATACCACAGGCATTGATTATTTTCTTGGTAATGTCATTGCAATAGCCCAGAATGGGGAACAGAAAGTTTCTGTTGAAGCTGACCACTTTCCTTCTCCTTACCAAGACACCCAATCAGTTGCTTCTACCACTGTCTTCATCCAAACACTCACATCTTTCCATTGCTTTCCTGAAGCTTTTGATAAGCTACATTGGGGAACAGAATCAGGGACTTCATACAGACTTGTCTTAGTATCCGTCAACAACACTCCAGCTGCTATGAAGTTTTCTCCTCTGTTTATCAACTTTCTCTTTTTGGTTTAACCATCTCTGTTGGTATTCAGGGTCTCTTTCGAATGAGGAAACAGCAGCAGTACAATGTAGGTGTTCAGAAACTTCCCAGTTAGCATCCAATGGTGAAGAAGTATTTCTCTCTCAGCTGTCCCTCAACATGTTGATCATTCAAATGTAGTAACATAGTAACAGTTTATTAGGCATGAGAAGATTCAATTTTCTCTCGATCCCAATGACAATCCTTCTTTGGTACATGCAACAGATATATTAATTTTACACATCAAATATCTTCCCAATAAATTTACTGGTCAGGCAGATGAATATAGGAATCAGTGTTACCATTTCCCCTCACCCCAACACCACATCTAGGGGAAAAGTCAAACATTCTTCAGAAGTAATTCCAGATGGTCCAACTATACACATTGTTTTCTTTGAGGGGAGAACAGATAGGACAGATGTTTTCAACACTGAAACCATGGCCTCAGTGTCCACCAAAAAATGTAATTTTATGGTTATTCACTCAATCCCACCGTACCTTCTCCGCTGTGCAATCTGGTTTCCGAGCCGGTCACGGGTGCACCTCAGCCACACTCAAGGTACTAAATGATATCATAACCGCCATCGATAAAAGACAGTACTGTGCAGCCGTCTTCATCGACCTCGCCAAGGCTTTCGACTCTGTCAATCACCAAATTCTTATCGGCAGACTCAACAGCCTCGGTTTTTCGGATGACTGCCTTGCCTGGTTCACCAATTACTTTGCAGACAGAGTTCAGTGTGTCAAATCGGAGGGCATGCTGTCCGGTCCTCTGGCAGTCTCTATGGGGGTGCCACAGGGTTCAATTCTCGGGCCGACTCTTTTCTCTGTATATATCAATGATGTTGCTCTTGCTGCGGGCGATTCCCTGATCCACCTCTACGCAGACGACACCATTCTATATACTTTCGGCCCGTCATTGGACACTGTGCTATCCAACCTCCAAACGAGCTTCAATGCCATACAGCACTCCTTCCGTGGCCTCCAACTGCTCTTAAACGCGAGTAAAACCAAATGCATGCTTTTCAACCGATCGCTGCCTGCACCCGCATGCCCGACTAGCATCACCACCCTGGATGGTTCCAACCTTGAATATGTGGACATCTATAAGTACCTAGGTGTCTGGCTAGACTGCAAACTCTCCTTCCAGACTCACATCAAACATCTCCAATCAAAAATCAAATCCAGAGTCGGCTTTCTATTCCGCAACAAAGCCTCCTTCACCCACGCTGCCAAGCTTACCCTAGTAAAACTGACTATCCTACCGATCCTCGACTTCGGCGATGTCATCTACAAAATGGCTTCCAACACTCTACTCAGCAAACTGGATGCAGTCTATCACAGTGCCATCCGTTTTGTCACTAAAGCACCTTATACCACCCACCACTGCGACTTGTATGCTCTAGTCGGCTGGCCCTCACTACATATTCGTCGCCAGACCCACTGGCTCCAGGTCATCTACAAGTCCATGCTAGGTAAAGCTCCGCCTTATCTCAGTTCACTGGTCACGATGGCAACACCCATCCGTAGCACGCGCTCCAGCAGGTGTATCTCACTGATCATCCCTAAAGCCAACACCTCATTTGGCCGCCTTTCGTTCCAGTACTCTGCTGCCTGTGACTGGAACGAATTGCAAAATCGCTGAAGTTGGAGACTTTTATCTCCCTCACCAACTTCAAACATCAGCTATCCGAGCAGCTAACCGATCGCTGCAGCTGTACATAGTCTATTGGTAAATAGCTCACCCTTTTCACCTACCTCATTCCCATACTGTTTTTATACTGTTTTTATTTATTTACTTTTCTGCTCTTTTGCACACCAATATCTCTACCTGTACATGCCCATCTGATCATTTATCACTCAGTGTTAATCTGCAAAATTGTATTATTCGCCTACCTCCTCATGCCTTTTGCACACATTGTATATAGACTGCCCATTTTTTTTTTTCTACTGTGTTATTGACTTGCTAATTGTTTACTCCATGTGTAACTCTGTGTTGTCTGTTCACACTGCTATGCTTTATCTTGGCCAGGTCGCAGTTGCAAATGAGAACTTGTTCTCAACTAGCCTACCTGGTTAAATAAAGGTGAAATAAAAATAGAAATAAATAAAAAAATAAAAAATAAAAATCAGGGGGCTTTGGTTTGACAAGGTGGTCAATTTTAACATTTGACATGTTTATTCTGAATCTTTGTCATTGTTTTCTTCATTAAGTTTCTCCTTCTGTTTCCACCTCATCCTATGTTTGGTATCCCCCTCAACCTCCTCCTCTTCCAAATGGGTTGTCAACCTGCACGCCAAAAAGTGGGGAAGGCCAATCGTTTTGTTGTTCTCCTTCAGGACAGTTTCCTTTAGAAATGCCCTAGATTCCCACAGTTGTAGCAGCTCCAATCTCTCTCTCTGTCAGCTCCAGCAGGGGCCCCTTGGCCTCTTTTTCTGCCTCTTCAGTTTCCATGGTTACCACCATTTCCTTGATATCCTCTTCCTCTTTCATAGTACATCAGCTGTCTTCTTCAGTGTCTTTCTGTCCTTAGTTTCATTTTCTTTCAACTGTCTTTCCACATGGGTGATGTATGGCTTTACATCAGGCAGTGATCTTGTTTCCCCTGCGATACAAGTTGTCGAAACAGCTGTCTTCAAATCGTGTCTCAGTCCTGTCACCCCAGCAAGGCACAATATAGCCTGCTACATGAGTCTTGGTCAGGCGTCAGGCCTGAGTGTTGGAGGACGACTGTCTCTACTCTTACCATGTAGTCACAACATATGTAGTCACAACATTTTTCATCAGTTCCCTACATTTACATTTACATTTAAGTCATTTAGCAGACGCTCTTATCCAGAGCGACTTACAAATTGGTGCATTCACCTTATGACATCCAGTGGAACAGCCACTTTACAATAGTGCATCTAAATCTTTTAAGGGGGGTGAGAATGATTACTTTATCCTATCCTAGGTATTCCTTAAAGAGGTGGGGTTTCAGGTGTCTCCGGAAGGTGGTGATTGACTCCGCTGTCCTGGCGTCGTGAGGGAGTTTGTTCCACCATTGGGGGGCCAGAGCAGCGAACAGTTTTGACTGGGCTGAGCGGGAACTGTACTTCCTCAGTGGTAGGGAGGCGAGCAGGCCAGAGGTGGATGAACGCAGTGCCCTTGTTTGGGTGTAGGGCCTGATCAGAGCCTGGAGGTACTGAGGTGCCGTTCCCCTCACAGCTCCGTAGGCAAGCACCATGGTCTTGTAGCGGATGCGAGCTTCAACTGGAAGCCAGTGGAGAGAGCGGAGGAGCGGGGTGACGTGAGAGAACTTGGGAAGGTTGAACACCAGACGGGCTGCGGCGTTCTGGATGAGTTGTAGGGGTTTAATGGCACAGGCAGGGAGCCCAGCCAACAGCGAGTTGCAGTAATCCAGACGGGAGATGACAAGTGCCTGGATTAGGACTTGCGCCGCTTCCTGTGTGAGGCAGGGTCGTACTCTGCGGATGTTGTAGAGCATGAACCTACAGGAACGGGCCACCGCCTTGATGTTAGTTGAGAACGACAGGGTGTTGTCCAGGATCACGCCAAGGTTCTTAGCGCTCTGGGAGGAGGACACAATGGAGTTGTCAACCGTGATGGCGAGATCATGGAACGGGCAGTCCTTCCCCGGGAGGAAGAGCAGCTCCGTCTTGCCGAGGTTCAGCTTGAGGTGGTGATCCGTCATCCACACTGATATGTCTGCCAGACATGCAGAGATGCGATTCGCCACCTGGTCATCAGAAGGGGGAAAGGAGAAGATTAATTGTGTGTCGTCTGCATAGCAATGATAGGAGAGACCATGTGAGGTTATGACAGAGCCAAGTGACTTGGTGTATAGCGAGAATAGGAGAGGGCCTAGAACAGAGCCCTGGGGGACACCAGTGGTGAGAGCGCGTGGTGAGGAGACAGATTCTCGCCACGCCACCTGGTAGGAGCGACCTGTCAGGTAGGACGCAATCCAAGCGTGGGCCGCGCCGGAGATGCCCAACTCGGAGAGAGTGGAGAGGAGGATCTGATGGTTCACAGTATCGAAGGCAGCCGATAGGTCTAGAAGGATGAGAGCAGAGGAGAGAGAGTTAGCTTTAGCAGTGCGGAGCGCCTCCGTGATACAGAGAAGAGCAGTCTCAGTTGAATGACTAGTCTTGAAACCTGACTGATTTGGATCAAGAAGGTCATTCTGAGAGAGATAGCGGGAGAGCTGGCCAAGGACGGCACGTTCAAGAGTTCCCTGTTTGGTAGAATGGATTTTTTGCCAGTCTGTGTGTTTAACGAAAGCTGCCTTTATAGCAGTAAACACTGCATCCAGCTGGTCACCACGATTAGCCACTAATATATTGCGATCCCACATATGTGTATAGTCTTTCAATTTCAATTTTAAGCAGTGGAGTATTTCTTCAATTTCTCTGGTACATGGAGATGATTGCTTTTACCTCTTCTTCAAACTTTACAGCATCTTTTGCTGGGTTAGTGACATCTCCCAATAGCACTTTAATTTCATCCACATCCCACGGTCTCTCCATTTCAATCATGCCACCACCACCATTGGGGTTGGGGTAGCGTATTATCAGACACATTCCCGGGGGAGGCGTTTTCTTCCCTCCCGGATCTTTTCTCTTTTGACCTCGTTGCTGTCTTCACTGCTGCTTGTTTAATCTTCTGTCTCTTCTTTACTGACATTCTTCCTGCTGCTTGCGCTCCTTAATTTGCGTCTTGTATCGTTTATAGTAAATCATCTGTAAATAACCCATCCAACCAACTACCTACCTCATTCCATATTTGTTTTTGTTTTTCTGCTCTTTTGCACACCAGTATTTCTACTTGCACATCCTCATCTGCACATCTATCACTCCAGTGTTAATTGCTAAATTGTAATTACTTCGTCACTGTGGCCTATTTATTGCCTTACCTCCTTACTTCATTTGCACACACTGTATACAGTTTTTTTCTATTGTGTAATTGACTGTACATGTGTTTATCTCATGTGTAACTCTGTGTTGTTGTTTTTGTCGCACTGCTTGCTTTATCTTGGCCAGGTCGCAATTGTAAATGAGAACTTGTTCGCAACTGGCCTACCTGGTTAAATAAAGGTGAAATAAAAAAATAAAAGAGAGGGTGACACGTTCAATGCCGATATAACATAGGGTCGAAATTGAGTGGTCCGCTTCCAAAAGTGGGCCGCAACTAGGTCGAGTTTTTACACCTATTAGTGCTACGATGCACAGATATTCATATGTTTTATTTGTGCTTTGTTTTACCCATGTCATTTTTACCGTAAGGACAAGTTATAAGATAAATAACTGTCTTAGTGGAGCACCTAATAACACATTTGATTGGGATTTGTTTCCTTGTTTGGGGGTGTTTGAAGGATCTGCATTTGTAAGTGTCATTGCATTGTGCGCAGTCATTGCACTTGTAGTTTCCATCTGGTAGAAGCGCAAGTAAATCTCAGGTGCTCAGAACAAGAGTTAAGAAAAGCATGGAATGCCTGCAGCTGTTTTGCATCACTCCTCCACAGAACAAAAATATCATCAATGTACAGTTTCCAAATAAATAATGTCAGGCAAGAAAACATTTTTGAGAGGATTGAAAATGGACTGTTTCTCCATGTAACCCACGTAGACATTAGCATAGTTAGGAGCCATGGGGGATCCCATAGCAATACCCTTCGTCTGAATAAAGAAATAATTTAGAAACATGAAGTAGTTGTGTGTAAGTCCTATTTCAACAAATAGTATATAATGCATGCACTAGGTAGTTCATTTGGGGCACATTGCAGAAGAAAATGTTCCATGGCTTCAATACCGCCCTCATGTGGAATATTTGTTTATAATGACTCAACTTCAAAAGTAAATAAAGTATTATCAGGGAGAGGATCAAGAGATTCAATAATAGAGATCATACTGCTGGTGTCCTTTACAAAGGAGGGGAGCTGTTCTGTGAATGGTCTAATAAAAAAGTCAATAAATTCGATAAAGGGGCCGACTGCATCAATGCCCACTACAATAGGGTGTCCTGGAGGTTTTGTAACATTCTTGTGTAATTTCGGCAAAGTATAGAAAGTGACATTTTTTGTATGTTCAATAGCCCAAAAGTTATGTTGGTGATTTGACCAGAACTTACATACTCATCTAGGACAGTAAAGATAGTGTTCTGAAATTGGGAAGTAGGGTTGCTTCTGAGTTTTTTGTAAAAGGTGTTGTCAAGCAGTTATCTATGACACTCATTTACATAAACTCTCCTTTCCATGAGTACAACCTACCCACCCTTATCAGCAGGGCGGGTTAGGACTGACGTAACGGTTTGTAAATCAAGCAAAGTTTGTTTTTCATCCTTGGGTAAATTCTGGAAAGATATATACTCCTGTTTGTTCTTAATGAGATTACCAACATCTTTCTCAACGAGTCTGCAATATGTCTCAATAGAGTGATTGCGATTGGCTGGAGGTACAAAATAACTCATACTTCTAAAAGAAGTCTGAGTATGTGCAGGTGAACAACCAAGATGTTCAGTTGAAATGTCACGATTAGGGGAGCTAAAGTATTCCCTTAAATGGATGTTTCTAAAAAAAAAAAAACTTGAACATGTCTACCTTATCATTGAAATCGTTGCACTGAGTTGTAGGCACAAAAGATAACCTTTTAGTAAGCAAGGAGACATGTGTAATGAACATGATGGGAGACAGAGAGCTGGTTTCAAGCGCAGGGTGCAAGAGGTGTTTATTGCAAAGGACCACAGGAAGAGGCAGGTAGCCGGGTCCACGGACAGGCAGAAGGTAATACACAGGGGTCCAAAAGGGCAACAGTACAGGCAGGGAAAAGGCTAGTGACGTAGTCCGGGAGATCAGGCAATAGGTAGATAACAGGAAATCCAATAGGCTAAATAGGCAAACGGTGTCGTTAGTGAGTGTCAGGTATGTGTAACTGGCTGTAAGGGAGTCAGGTCCAGGAGAGCAGATATTGGGTAGCCAACGGTGCCTTTTATTTAGGCGAACCAAAAACACACGGCAAAGTGAACACGAAATAACAATACGGGTTGACATAACCCAGCGCAGCAGACTAACATGCGCATAACATGAAACAGAATCAACAATACCACACAAAGACATGGGGGAAACAGAGGGTTAAATACACAACACATAATGAGGGACATGAGAACCAGGTGTGTGGGAAAACAAGACAAGACAAATGGAAAATGGATTGGCAAAGGCTAGAAGACCGGTGACGTCGACCGCCCAGAGCATTGCCCGAAAAAGGAGAGGCATCGACTTCGGCAGAAGTCGTGACAGTGAGACAGGCAAAAACGATCATACACGGGAGTAAATCGCGGGAATAACAGAGCTCAGAAAGACGTGCGCCACAAAACAAAAAAAATACCTCACAGTGGTGGGGTGCAAAAAACTGATCTAAATAGTGTGTGATAATGACATACAGGTGTGTGAACAGGTGATTAGAATTTAGGTGATTGGGATCTGGAGAGTGAGCTGTGTTCAGGGGTTCTAGGTGTTTGAGAGTGTGAGCTGGAAAGTGGGCTGGAAAGGGAGCTGCGTTCAGGGGGATCTACGTATTTGAGGGTGTGAGTTGGAAGCAGACAGACGTTACAACATGAGCAGGGCTCAATATCTTGCTTGATAAATGTGTGCCCTTTGACACTATATAAACTAGTGATCCGAAGTGTTAGTGTGCTCCTCTCCTTTTCTTTTTCAAGTGTTCTGCACCGCTAGCCAGCACCTCTAAACAGGTGTGCATTTATTTCGCCTCCAGGCAACACACGCTCACAGAATGGGACTGTTGAGTGCTGGAGCGCTTAGTGCATAAAAAATAATCTGTCCTTGGTTGCAACACTCCCTATCAAGTTTCAAACTGGCTCTGGAAGCAACATTAGCACAACAACTGTTCGTCATGAGCTTCATGAAATGGGTTTCCATGGCTGTGTTGCCATGGCAGTGGAAATGCGTTCTCTGGAGTTATGAATCACACTTCACCATCTGGCAGTCCGACGCACTAATATGGGTTTGGCGGATACCAGGAGAACGCTATCTACCCCAATGCATAGTGCCAACTGTACAGTTTGGTGGAGGAGGAATAATGGTCTGGGGCTGTTTTTTGATGGTTTGGGCTAGGCCCCTTAGTTCCATTCAAATCAAATGTATTTATATAGCCCTTCGTACATCAGCTGATATCTCAAAGTGCTGTACAGAAACCCAGCCTAAAACCCCAAACAGCAAGCAATGCAGGTGTAGAAGCACGGTGGCTAGGAAAAACTCCTTAGAAAGGCCAAAACCTAGAGAGGAACCAGGCTATGAGGGGTGACCAGTCCTCTTCTGACTGTGCCCGGTGGAGATTATAACAGAACATGGCCAAGATGTTCAAATTTTCATTAATGACTAGCATGGTCAAATAATAATAATCACAGGCAGAACAGTTGAAACTGGAGCAGCAGCACGGCCAGGGGGACTGGGGACAGCAAGGAGTCATCGTGCCAGGTAGTCCTGAGGCATGGTCCTAGGGCTCAGGTCCCCCGAGTGAGAGAAAGAAAGAGAGAAAGAAAGAATTAGAGAGAGCATACTTAAATTCACACAGGACACCGGATAAGACAGGAGAAGTACTCCAAATATAACAAACTGACCCTAGCCCCCCGACACAAACTACTGGTGCATAAATACTGGAGGCTGAGACAGGAGGGATATAACCCCACCCACTTTGCCAAAGCACAGCCCCCACACCACTAGAGGGATATCTTCAACCACCAACTTACCATCCTGAGACAAGGCTGAGTATAGCCCACAAAGATCTCCGCCACGGCACAACCCAAGGGGGGGGTCTCCAACCCAGACAGGAAGGTCACATTAGTGACTCAACCCACTCAAGTGACGAACCCCTCCTAGGAACGGCATGAAAGAGCACCAGTAAGCCAGTGACTCAGCCCCTGTAGTAGGGTTAGAGGCATAGAATCCCAGTGGAAAGAGGGGAACCGGCCAGGCAGAGACAGCAAGGAAGGTTCGTTGCTCCAGAGCCTTTCCTTTCATCTTCACACTCCTGGGCCAGACTACACTCAATCATATGACCCACTGAAGAGATGAGACTTAAAGGTTGAGACCAAGTTTGCGTCTCTCACATGGGTAGGCAGACCATTCCATAAAAATGGAGCTCTATAGGAGAAAGCCCTGCCTCCAGCTGTTTGCTTAGAAATTCTAGGGACAATTAAGAGGCCTGCGTCTTGTGACCGTAGCGTACATGTAGGTACAGTGCCTTGCGAAAGTATTCGGCCCCCTTGAACTTTGCAACCTTTTGCCACATTTCAGGCTTCAAACATAAAGATATAAAACTGTATTTTTTTGTGAAGAATCAACAACAAGTGGGACACAATCATGAAGTGGAACGACATTTATTGGATATTTCAAACTTTTTTAACATATCAAAAACTGAAAAATTGGGCGTACAAAATTATTCAGCCCCTTTACTTTCAGTGCAGCAAACTCTCTCCAGAAGTTCAGTGAGGATCTCTGAATGATCCAATGTTGACCTAAATGACTAATGATGATAAATACAATCCACCTGTGTGTAATCAAGTCTCTGTATAAATGCACCTGCACTGTGATAGTCTCAGAGGTCCGTTAAAAGCGCAGAGAGCATCATGAAGAACAAGGAACACACCAGGCAGGTCCGAGATACTGTTGTGAAGAAGTTTAAAGCCGGATTTGGATACAAAAAGATTTCCCAAGCTTTAAACATCCCAAGGAGCACTGTGCAAGCGATAATATTGAAATGGAAGGAGTATCAGACCACTGCAAATCTACCAAGACCTGGCCGTCCCTCTAAACTTTCAGCTCATACAAGGAGAAGACTGATGAGAGATGCAGCCAAGAGGCCCATGATCACTCTGGATGAACTGCAGAGATCTACAGCTGAGGTGGGAGACTCTGTCCATAGGACAACAATCAGTCGTATATTGCACAAATCTGGCCTTTATGGAAGAGTGGCAAGAAGAAAGCCATTTCTTAAAGATATCCATAAAAAGTGTTGTTTAATGTTTGCCACAAGCCACCTGGGAGACACACCAAACATGTGGAAGAAGGTGCTCTGGTCAGATGAAACCAAAATTGAACTTTTTGGCAACAATGCAAAACGTTATGTTTGGCGTAAAAGCAACACAGCAACACTTATCCTATCCTAGGTATTCCTTAAAGAGGTGGGGTTTCAGGTGTCTCCGGAAGGTGGTGATTGACTCCGCAGTCCTGGCGTCGTGAGGGAGTTTGTTCCACCATTGGGGAGCCAGAGCAGCGAACAGTTTTGACTGGGCTGAGCGGGAACTGTACTTCCTCAGTGGTAGGGAGGCGAGCAGGCCAGAGGTGGATGAACGCAGTGCCCTTGTTTGGGTGTAGGGCCTGATCAGAGCCTGGAGGTACTGAGGTGCCGTTCCCCTCACAGCTCCGTAGGCAAGCACCATGGTCTTGTAGCGGATGCGAGCTTCAACTGGAAGCCAGTGGAGAGAGCGGAGGAGCTGTTCGATGAGCAGTTGTCCACATACGTTTGGTCATGTAGTGTACTGTAGATAGGCATGAACAGAATACACTATTAATTTCTGGGGCTACGTTCAATGGGATATTTGACAGATAATATAGACAATATAATTGCAATATTCAATTAACAATGTTATTATGCATGTTATTAGGCCTGCAGTACATTTGGAATGTATTCAGACCCCTTCCCCTTTTCCACATTTTGTTATTCTAAAATAAATTGAATAAATACAAATCAATGACAAAGTGAAAACAGGTTTTTAGAATGTTTTGCTTTGATTTGGAAAGACACATATACAGTATATAAGGTCCCACAGTTTTTTCTGAGAAAAAACCAAGCCATGAGTTTGAAGGAATTGTACTGAGACCTCTGAGACCTGGGGAAGGGTACTAAAACATTTCATCAGCATTGACGGTCCCCAAAACACTGTGACCTCCATCATACTTAAATGGAAGAAGTTTGGAACCACTAAGTCTCTTCCTAGGGCTAGCTGTCTGACCAAACTGAGCAATCGGGGATAGAAGGGCCTTGGTCAGGGAGGTGACCAAGAACCCGATGGTCACTCTTACAGAGCTCCAGAGTTCCTGTGTGTAGATGGGAGAACCTTCCAGAAGGACAACCATCTCTGCAACACCCCAGCAATCAGACCTTTATGGTAGAGTGGCCAGACCGAAGCCACTTTTCAGTAAAAGGCGCAAGACAGCCCGCTTGGAGTTTGCCAAAAGGCACCCAAAGGACTCTTAGACCATGAGAAGCAAGATTCTCTGGTCTGATGAAACCAAGATTGAACACTTTGGCTTGAATGCCAAGCGTCATGTCGGTTGGAAACCTAGCATCATCCCTACGGTGAAGCATGGTGGTGGCAGCATCATGCTGTGGGGATGTTTTTCAGCAGCAGGGACTGGGAGACTAGTCAGGATCAAGGGAAAGATGAATGGAGCAAAGTACAGAGAGATCCTTGATGAAAACCAGCTCCAGAGTGCTCAGGACCTCAGACTGGGGCGAAGGTTCACCTTCCAACAGGACAATGACCCTAAGCACACAGCCAAGCCAATGCAGGAGTGGCTTCAGAAACAAGTCTCTGAATCTCCTTGAGTGGCCCAGCCAGAGCGTGGACTTGAACCCGATCGAACATCTCTGGAGATACCTGAAAATAGCTGTGCAGCAATGCTCCCCATCCAACCTGACATAGCTTGAGAGGATCTGCAGCGAAGAATGGGAGAAACTCCCCAAATACAGTTGTGCTAAGCTTGTAGCGTCATACCCAAGAAGACTCTAGGCTGTAATCGCTGCCAAAGGTGCTTCAAAAAGGTACAGAGTAAAGAGTCTGAATACTTCTGTAAATGTGATATTTCATATTATTTCATATTATTATTTTTAATTAGCTTTCTAAAAAACAGTTTTTTGGTCATTATGGGGTATTGTGTGTAGATTTATGTTGACCCCCCCATTTTAATCAATTTTAGAATAAGGCTGTAATGTAACAAAAAAGGTCAAGGTGTCTGTTAGGACCCGGTTACGAACCCGGGTCTCCGGAGTGAGAAACAGTCACTAAACCAACTGAGCCACGAATAGTCAGCAGAACCCAGAAGATGAGGCAGACACAGCAGTACTTGAGACGGTGTATTTAATGAAGTAAAAAGTGAAGTTCTTCAGGAAAACATGTAACTCCACAACCTCAAAAGGAATTCCACAAGAACAAAGGCAATCCTCCAAGACAAAAAGGCAAATCCACAAGGTGGAAGGCACAGCACAAAAAGCCTCAAAAGATACTCAAAAATAAACAAACAAGAACAAAAAAACAGAACTCCACAAGAGAGTCCACCGGGATCAACAAGAGCTCACAGAGTACTAGGGCTGGGTGCTAACATACAAACACAGAGCAAAGAACTGAGTAAAACAAAAGGTTTAAATACAATCAGGGGAAACGAGGCACAGGTGCAAATAATAATGGGGATCAAGGGAAAACAAAAGGTCAAAAGGCACAATGGGGGCATCTAGTGACCAAAAACCGGAACAACCCTGGCCAAATCATGACAGAATCCCCCCCCTAGGAACGGCTCCTGACGTTCCTACCAGCTCTCTCAGGGTGGAGGGCCCTGAACTGACGAATGAGGTCAGGGTCCAGTATGTCTTTAGCAGGAACCCAGGAGCGCTCCTCGGGACCGTAGCCTTCCCAGTCCACCAGATACTGCCAGGACCGCTGCACCCGGCGGGAATCCAGTATCCGATGGACGGTATAAGCCGGCTGGCCTCCAATGACACGAGGCGGAGGGGGAGGTCTGTCTGACGGGACAAGGGGAGAAAAAACAACAGGTTTTAATAAGGAAATGTGAAACGTGGGATTAATCTTAAGGGATCTGGGTAAGTGTAGGTGATCAGAAACAGGGTTAACTCTCCTGGCAACCTTAAAGGGACCGATGTATTTTTGGGACAGCTTGCGAGACTCCACCCGTAGTGGTAAGTCTCTTGTGGAGAGCCAGACTCTCTGGCCGGGGCGCAGGGTAGGCCCGGGACGGCGACGTCTGTTGGCTTGTTGTTGGTACCTCTGTGAGGAACGCATAAGATTAAGACGGGTCTTCCTCCACATAAGCCGACAGCGTCTGACGAACTTCAAGGCTGAAGGCACTCTGACTTCTGCCTCCTGGTCCGGGAACAATGGAGGGGCATAGCCAAACTGACACGTGCGGGGACATACCAGTGGAGGAGGAGCGCAAGGTGTTGTGCGCGTATTCGGCCCAAGCAATGAAGGACGACCATGTGGACGGGTTGTTACGAGTCATACATCGGAGGGTGGTTTCCAGCTCTTGATTCATCCTCTCTGTTTGGCCGTTGGACTCCGGATGGTACCCTGAAGATAGACTGGCAGAAGCCCCCATGAGTTGGCAGAAGGCCTTCCAAAACCTTGAGGCGAACTGGGGACCTCTGTCAGAAACCATATCTTGAGGAATGCCGAAGACTCGGAACACATAATTAATTACCAACTCAGCCGTTTCCTTGGCAGAAGGTAACTTAGTCAGAGGGACGAACCTGGCCGCCTTTGAAAACCTGTCGATTATGACTAGGATAGTAGTATTGCCATGGGATGGAGGAAGGCCAGTAATAAAGTCCAACGAGATATGGGACCAGGGTCTGTGGGGAACAGGTAAAGGGTGAAGGAGTCCTTGCGGGCGGAGGTGAGAAGATTTGCCCTGGCAGCACACGGGGCAGGCATTGACGAAAGTGGCAACGTCTTCTCTTATGGTAGGCCACCAGAATTTACGCTGGATGAACTCCAAGGTGCGACCTACGCCCGGGTGACAGGTGAGGCGAGAGGAGTGCCCCCACAGAAGGACCTGAGTCCTCACTGCCTTGGGGACAAACAACCGATTGGCAGGACCTCCTTTCGGGTCCGGTTCAATAGCTTGAGCTCGTCTCACGGTATCCTCAACTTGCCACGAGATCGGAGCCACGATCTTAGCAGCAGGAAGGACAGGCATGTCCGTGTCATCTCGAATGGCAGGAGCGTAGACTCTGGACAGGGCATCCGGTTTGAGATTCTTCGACCCGGGCCGATAGGTGAGGATAAACTGGAATCGATTGAAGAAAAGAGACCATCTAGCTTGTCTAGAGTTCAACTGCTTCGCCTGCTGGATATACTCCAGATTTTTGTGGTCCGTAAGCACTTGAAACGGGTGAGAAGCCCCCTCGAGCCAGTGTCTCCATTCCTTCAATGCCATCTTAACCGCTAGGAGTTCACGATCCCCCACATCGTAGTTCCTCTCAGCCGGGGTAAGCCGGTGTGAGAAGAAAGCGCACGGATGAAGCTTCTTGTCTTCACCCCTCTGAGACAGGGCAGCTCCAACACCAACCTCTGAGGCGTCTACCTCCACCACAAACGGTTCATCCGTAGTCGGTAGTATCAGGATGGGAGCAGAGAGGACGCGCTGCTTGAGTCCTTGGAAGGCCGTCTCAGCTTCTCTTCCCCACAAAAACCTTGCATTGCCACCCTTGGTTAAAGCTGAGAGAGGGGCTGCCACCAAGCTGAAGTTCTTGATGAACTTGCGGTAAAAGTTAGTGAAGCCCAGGAAACGCTGAACTTCCTTAATGGATTTGGGGGTGGGCCAATCCGCTACCGCCCCTACCTTCCTGGGGTCCATTTGGACTCGACCGGGTTCCACTACAAATCCCAGGAATTGTACTCGGGATGAATGGAATTCACATTTTTCCGGCTTAACGTACAGATGGCTGTCTAGGAGGCGTTTCAGTATTTGTCTGACATGCTTTGTGTGTTCTTGAAGAGGGCTCGAAAAGATGAGGATGTCATCCAAGTAAACAAACACAAATATGTTAAGCATATCCCTAAGAACATCGTTTATGAGCGCTTGGAACACCGCTGGGGCGTTGGTCAGGCCGAAGGGCATCACCAAGTATTCATAGTGACCAGTAGGCGTGTTGAAAGCGGTCCTCCACTCGTCACCAGGTCTGATCCGCACAAGATGGTATGTGTCCCGCAGGTCAAGCTTAGTGAAAACAACTGCTTCCTGGAGCAGCTCGAAGGCTGTGGCCATAAGGGGTAGCGGGTAACGGTTACGGACGGTTATGGCATTGAGTCCCCGGTAGTCGATGCAAGGACGTAATCCACCGTCTTTCTTGGCCACAAAGAAAAACCCTGCTCCCGCTGGGGAGGTGGATGGACGCATGAGGCCTGCTTCCAGAGCGTCCTTGATGTAGGTATCCATAGCAGCTCGTTCGGGTGGAGATAGGGAAAAGATCCGACCCCTGGGGGGGCAAGTGCCCGGAAACAGTTCGATGGGGCAATCATAAGGTCTATGGGGTGGTAGCATGGTGGCCCTCTGTTTGCTAAATACCAGTTTGAGGTCATGGTAACACTCGGGAACGCGGATCAGGTCGATGGATTCCAAAGACTCGGGAGTAGAACTCGGGGAATTCGGGAAAATACAAGTAGCTTGGCACGTAGGACCCCACTGCTTGATAGTGCCCACAGACCAGTCGATGTGAGGGTTATGGCTGTGAAGCCAGGGGTATCCAAGGACGAGAGGGAACTCGGAACAGGAGATCAAATGAAAGTTCATCAATTCCTGGTGTTGTGAAACTGAAAGTCGCAAGGAGGGAGTGACATGAGTGACAAGTCCAGATCCCAAAGGGCTTCCATCCAATGTAGTAACCCTCATGGGGTCACTTAGAGGTTCAGAGGGAACACCATTCTCCTTCGCCCAGACACCATCCATGAAGTTACCTGCGGCTCCAGAGTCTACCAAGGCTTGAAGGTGAAGCTTGTGGTTGACCCAGGAAATGGTGACTGGAATGAGCAGACGGGAGTTGGACTGATGGGAGGAGGTTGTTTCCCGTTACAGTTCCCCCCGGTCTGTACGGGACAGAGCGTTTCCCTGGAGCCCGGGACACGTGGAACGGAAATGGCCCGGTTTGCCGCAATATAGACAGCGTCGCTCCCTCATCCGGTGGTCTCTCTCAGCCTGGGAGATGCATCCAATCTGCATGGGTTCCGGTGGAGCCAGCGAGGATAAAGGTGGGGACTCGGAGCTGGGACTGATAGGGGCTAGAGGTCTACGGTTGAGTTCTCTCTCTCAGACGCTGGTCAATGCGTGAGGCCAACTTGATCAGGGACTCGAGATTGTCCGGTGGTTCCCGAGTGGCCAGTTCATCTTGGATAGTGTCGGAAAGGCCTTTCAGAAAGCACACCGTGAGCGCCTCGTTGTTCCAGTCACTCGCTGCTGCCACCGTGCGGAACTGGATGGCATAGTCCGTCACGCTGCGCCGATCTTGGTGGAGAGTCAGGAGCGGTTTGGCTGAGTCAGGACCACTGCTTGGGCCTTGAAACACTTGTTTGAATTCCTCAGCAAAGGCAGAGTAGCTGGCACAGCAGGAACTATGGGCATCCCACACAGCAGTAGCCCAGGCCAGGGCTTTTTCCGACAGCAGGGTGATGATATATGCGATCTTAGACCGGTCGGTGGGGAACAACGAGGGTTGCAGCTCGAAGGAGAGAGAACATTGGGTGAGAAACCCTTTACAAGCACTTGGATCACCTGAGAACCGTTGGGGAGGTGGAAGACGAGGTTCAGCCAGAGGGTTAACTGCCATGGGTACGTGAATCTGAGGTACTGGGACGGGAACTGTTGCCGGGGTAAGTCGATCAGCATCTCCGACAGAAGATGAGAATGTCTAGCCATTAAGGCCTCTTGCTGAACCAGGGCGGCTTCGTGGCGTTGGACAGTCTCCTGGTGGTGGGACAGCATGGCAACAAGGTCCTGGGAACTGGCTGCCTCTGGGTTCATTTTTGGCTCTGTGTTTCTGTCAGGACCCGGTTACGAACCCGGGTCTCCGGAGTGAGAAACAGTCACTAAACCAACTGAGCCACGAATAGTCAGCAGAACCCAGAAGATGAGGCAGACACAGCAGTACTTGAGACGGTGTATTTAGTGAAGTAAAAAGTGAAGTTCTTCAGGAAAACATGTAACTCCACAACCTCAAAAGGAATTCCACAAGAACAAAGGCAATCCTCCAAGACAAAAAGGCAAATCCACAAGGTGGAAGGCACAGCACAAAAAGCCTCAAAAGATACTAAAAAATAAACAAAAACAGAACTCCACAAGAGAGTCCACCGGGATCAACAAGAGCTCACAGAGTACTAGGGCTGGGTGCTAACATACAAACACAGAGCAAAGAACTGAGTAAAACAAAGGGTTTAAATACAATCAGGGGAAACGAGGCACAGGTGCAAATAATAATGGGGATCAAGTGACCAAAAACCGGAACAACCCTGGCCAAATCCTGACAGTGTCTGAATGCTTTCCCAATGCAATGTGTTTAATCATCCTTTACAACAGTATATGGAGTTATATTAAGTGACATTTGGGAGTAAAGACCACACCTACACTAACCACATCCTTCCCTCTCTCATTAACATCAGTTTTATACACACCTGGCATGGTACATCAGGTGAGCAGTAGCTCCAATTAAGGTCATACGACATACTGGTAGTATGATAACAATGGGAAAGGGTAACCTAGGGCCCATACAAATAGTACAGTTTTCCACCATCTTAACTGGTCTGACAACAAAATGCAGGTGGAAAAACACTAAATAGGAAGAGAATAGGTTTTACTTTAATATGGTCTTAGATCTGCAAAGGTGTAGGGAGGAAATAAAGAGATTAAGTTTAAATGAGATACTAATAACCAAATGAAAACTTATTATAACATTTTTTGAATTGAATAAGTATTCAAGTACAGGAAAGAACGTGTGTTATAAAAAATGTACAACATTTTTTTAAAGTATTGAAAGAGGTGTGTGTGTGCATGTACGTATGTACGTGTAAAAATGTAACATTTCATAGCTAAACACACAAATCACCTGTAATCTGTAAGAGTACAACTAGAGCATGTATTTTTGGCAAAACTGCAGACAGATACAGGGTCTACTCATATTCATTAAGGCATAGTAGGGGGACTTCAGACATGGCCATAAAGAGAGAGGGCAGGGCACTGGCGATCTGAGGTGCATAGAGGAATGGAGGAGAGTTGTATGTGTGTCTGAAAAAAATGTAAGTGAATGTGTAGTCACAATAGAGGTAAACACAAATGTCACCTTTAGTCTTGTAAAAGAACAAGAGCATCTGAATTCTCTGGTGTGTGAGTTTCAATTCAGTCAATTTTCATGCATTCTATGTACAACTAATAATGAACTGTTTACTTTATGAATTCCATGAAGTGTATACTCAAAAAGCCTACTAACAACCGGTCTCCCCTAGTCTTTTCTATCATCCTTGTAGAAAGGGTTAACAGTCATCACTCAAATCAGCTGTCTACTCTCTCCTCCCACACTGACAAGCACAGCACTACATAAACAAACTGCTAGACGTTCACTCTCATTATTACATGATTCCAGTCGGTAACAGAGACCCAGGGCTGCGAGTGAAAATGTCACTGGCAGACACGGACACAGAGCGTGGGTTCTCTGGCGCCGAGCCTGAGTGCCCTTTCTCGGAGGTAATTGAACTGAATGTAGGGGGACAGGTGTATGTGACACGGCACATAACTTTGGTCGCTGTCCCAGACTCGCTCCTCTGGACCATGTTCAGCAAGAAGACTCCAAAGGACCTGGCGCGCGATAGCAAAGGGCGCTACTTCTTGGACAGGGACGGATTCTTGTTTCGTTATATTTTAGACTACCTACGGGACCTCAACCTGGTACTGCCTGATTATTTCCCCGAGCAAAGCCGGCTGCAGAGAGAGGCTGAGTTCTTCCAGTTGCGGGACCTGTCCACGCGCATCAGCCCCAGGATGAGAAAGGATAACTCCATCAGTAATGATATTTGCCAGAGCGAGACCGAGGAGGGTGCGCTCCAGTGCGGCATAGGGTCCTCCAGCGGAATGGAAACTTTGCGCATGATGTCCGCAATGAGCCGCGCCCGCTCCCCGTCTCGGGAGTCCAGAAAGTCAGGGTACATCACAATTGGATACCGGGGATCGTATAGTATCGGTAGAGATATCCAAACCGACGCCAAGTTCAGGAGAGTGGCGCGCATCACGGTGTGTGGGAAAACGTCCCTTGCCAAAGAGGTGTTCTCGGACACTTTGAATGAGAGCAGAGACCCCGATCGGCCACCGGAGAGGTACACGTCCCGCTATTACCTGAAATTCAATTTCCTTGAGCAGGCGTTTGACAAGCTGACGGAGGTTGGCTTTCACATGGTGGCTTGTAGCTCCACAGGCACATGCGCCTACACTAACAATGATCCAAACGAGGATACAATCTGGACGAGTTATATGGAGTATGTGTTTTGTCGGGACTAAAATGTTGATATGATCCCACCCCGGTAGCCGCTTTGATATTGATGTTTACTGACATTTTCTTTGGTTTAGGCTACTGGTGTAAGTAGGTCTCACGCACGCACGCACGCACTCCTTCCTTCCAGTTATTTCACAGATCAGTCATTATGCCAGTTAGTGGCATTGAGCCAATCTTCAGTATTGTTTTCTGAATCCAGTCCTGTTAAAATGAAACTGATAGAGATGATTAATGTAAGAGATCATTTTGAATGTCCAAGAATAATAGACATAAATGTAGTTGTACTTTATTTTGTATACTAGACCATGGAGACCTGTCATTCAGGGCAGGTGGGGCAGAGCTTGTTAGCATGTTAATTTGGCATTAATACGTGTCACATATCAGTTTGAAAACAATGTAAAAAATAATAATAATTGAGTTAATAAAGCTGCATACAAACATGGTCTCTTTTTTGCTTTCTTGAGTAATGCAGCTCCAAAATGCAGGTGTTTCAGCCTAGCTCAGCGCTTTCTGTGGTGGTGAGGCAGCCAGCAGAAAATACAGCGTGTAGGGGTTGGTAATGTTCTCTAGTTGAACTGGGATTGGCTCAGTGTTCTGTCACTCACGGGGTCACTACCTCACTGCAAAATCTAGAGGGAGAGCTCAAAAATTCATTGCCCTTGGGTGCTGCCATAGATTTACATTAGAAGTGCCCATCCAAGAAGGCTCAAGGTCATTAGCCACAGATAACATTATGTCAAATCACATTATATCTACCCTAACTTTGATTGGACTGGTCATGCCAACATCATATATCAAAATCTTAGCAAGCTAAACAACCAGTCATTCTCATGAATGAAATTGACAATCTACTGGCAAATCCTTTTCATATGAAGATAAATGATAGATTAAATATATCGGTGCTCATCGGCCATTGTACATAAACATTACACAACAAGCTGGAAATCGCAAATTCAACAATGAGTGATTTGGAAGGAATCAGTGGCTAACTGCAAGCGTTTCAAATCAATCACTAGCCTGCTATTCAGTGGAGAGGGTGTGTGGGCCAAGTCTGGGTTTAAGAGTCTCTTTTCAAAGCAACACCATGGACCAGAAAAAGTTATATTACATTGGCCATGCTGTCAAACCAGCATCACTTCTACCGCGTTCAAAACAACTGGAAACTTGGAACTGGGTGATCACAAGCTTCAGTGAATACAAGACAACTGGGAGTTCTGAAAAAAACGAGCTCTGACTGGGAAAATGCGCTTTGAACGGTCATCCATTCAAGTCGGGAACTGAGGCCTCTTTCTAGAGCTTTGACCTGAAGATCACTGATGTCATGATTCAACCTTGTTGAGTCTGCAGTTGTCTTGAAAGCACCATAAATTCAGAGGATGTCAGATATTGATGATGAAGTTTGATGACAAAATTTGCCCACAAGAAGGACCGCCAGCCACACCACCTCCCTGTTTAAGTGAGCACAACAAGGAGAATTCAAAAATGTCTTGTATGCTGCTATATAAATTATGTAATATTTCAGGGAGATATGTATACTGTCGCTAAGAAAATAATACTAAGTGTATGTTGTGTAGTAAGCTGTTAGTAGACCATGTGCCTCACCATAATAATTTGGTCCCTTTCCCCTCTCATACCTTAGCCTACTGTTCTGACTTGGTGGTGCACATGTAGGCTATAACCTGTTTTAGAGAAATGCCCTCATCGAATATTGTAAGAGCTTTCGTTGTCTGCTTATATGCTCCCTTTATGTATCCTACGGTTCTGAATTACGGTACAGGGAGAATACTGTAAGAATGGCCCATGTTCTGAATTCTGTCGCTGTCCATTTCAAAAGTGCTGAACAAATATTTATATTGTGACTATGTCTGTCTTAGCTCACTCATTAATGTCTTCATCCAAATTACAGATGGCCTCTTATGCGCTCATCATTCCCTTATGCCATATTTTGAACATCTCAATTGTCAGTAGAAACCACATTTGTTTAAGCAAGTCAGCCATGTTTTTAAAAAGGCAGTAAATGAGGCTGACTTAACCGTTTTAGCTGCCAGACAAGGCTCTGCTAATAGCCAGGTGTAGCAGTGGTAAGGATTCACTCCATGGTGCTGAAAAGAAAGCTCTGCTGTTGGGACAATTACAAATTGTGGGTACCATTTGTCACCATTAAAGTACAATTCATGTATTGTTTAGTGTAGTGGCTTTGCTGGCATGCATCAGCATAATTGTTTTGAGTTTGCCCCATCAAGATTTACATGCTAAAATCGCCACAGATACTAGATCTTCTACAGAGCTTATATTGACCTGAAATATATACTAGCCTACTAAGAGAAACGCTTCTCTCTGCAGAGCTGACCAATGTAAACTCCTGTAATAATAATGGTGTTATAATGACATTGCCTGGTCTCACAGGGATAAATAATACAATCAAAGCATATCTTTTTGTTTCTGCCTCGTATTGCATGAAAATGTTACATTGACTCCAACAGACTCCAGTGATCTATAAAGTTAATACAACATCGTATTTAGTTAGCCATGACATAACTTTTTTTTATTTTTTTAATGCAGCATTTTATTCGGTATAATTCCTTCATTAGAGAGGCCTGCTAGAACAAATTATGGATTTTCTACTTGGCTCATTCCACACTAATCTGATTATTTTGTTGTGTTGTATATTTGTTAACCTGTTCAGATACTGAAATAAGGTATTCTACAATTCCAACATTCTTTACATTAAGTTTACCACTGACTGAAGACATTTTGCAGGATCTTTCCCATTGCTCCTTATCCAGGAACAATGTCTAGAGAGAAGTGCCATTACCAAAGGGTTGCATGTTCAAATACAGGGCTGTCAGGATGTATCTATTGGGAGTGAACATCAACGTGGTCCTGTGTGGCTCAGTCAGTATGCATGGTGCCTGCAACGACAATGTTTGAGGGTTCGATTACTGCCGAGACCACCCATACACAAAATGTATGCAACATTTTTTTATTTCAGCTTTATTTTCACAGGGATGTCATACAAAGACTATGATCTCTTTTACAGATGAGCCCTGCATAAATACTTCAAATACTGTAAATTGCTTTGGAGTAAATTGCTTTGGTGTCTGCTATATGGCTTTCAGTGCCTTTACAAAGTATTCACAGCCATTGACTTTTCCTACATTTTGTTGTGTTACAGCCTGAATGGATTCATATGGGATTGTTTTGACACTGGCCTTCGCATAATAACCTATAATGTCAAAGTGGAATAATGTTTTTCAAAATTTGCACCAAATAACTAAAAGTGAAAAGCTGAAATGTCTTGAGTCAATACGTTTTCAACTCCTTTGTTATGGTAAGCCTAAATACGTTCAGGTGTAAAAATGTGCTAAATAAGTCATGCATGATAAGTTGTATGGACTCACTCACTGTGCAATAATAGTGTTTAACATGCTTTTTGAATGACTACTTCATCTCTGTACCACACACATACAATTATATTTAAGGTCCCTCAGCTGAGCAGTGAATTTCAAACACAGTTTCAACCTCAAAGACCAGGGAGGTTTTCCAATGCCTCACGAAGAAGGGCACCTATTGGTAGAAGGGTAAAAAAAAGCAATTGAATATCCATTTGAGCATGGAGAAGTTTTAATTACACTTTGGATAGTGTATTGAGGCATCCATTACAAAGATACAGGAAACCGTTTCGGGAATTCACTATGAAGCCAATTGTGACATTTAAACAGTTATAGACTTTAATGGCTGTGATAGGAAAAACTGAGGATATATCAACAACATTGTAGTTACTCCACAATTACTAACCTTATTGACAGAATGAAAAGAAGGAAGCTTGTACAGAATAAAAATATTCCAAAACATGCATCCTGTTTGCATCAAGGCTGCAATGTTATACAGCAAAAAAAAGTTTGGTCCTGAATACAAAGTGTTATGTTTGGGGCAAAACCAATACAACACATTACTGAGTACCACCCTCCATATTTTCAAGCATAGTGGTGCCTGCATCATGTTAAGGGAATGCTTGTAATCATTAAGGACTGAATAGTTTTTCAGGATTAAAAAGCAACGGGATGGAGCTATGCACAGACAAAATCCTCCTTCAGTCTGTTTTCCACCAGACACTGGGAGATTAATTCAACTTTCAGCAGGACAACAACATAAAACACAAGGTCAAATGTACACTGGAGTTGCTTACCAAGCAGACAATGAATGTTCATGAGTGGTCATGTCACAGTTCTGACTTAAATCTACTTGAAAATCTATGGTATAACCTGAAAATATTTGTCTAGCAATGATCAACAACCAATTTGAAAGAGCTTGAATAATTTTAAAAATAATAATGGGAAAATGTTGAACAATCCAGGTGTGGAAAGCTCGTAGAGACTTGCCCAGAAAGACCCACAGCTGTAATCGATGCAAAAGGTGCTTCTACAAAGTATTGACTCATAAGATGTTTTCACAATCATATCTTTTTATTTCATTTTCAGTACATTTTCAAACATGTCTAAAAACATGTTTTCACTTTGTCATTATGGGGTATTGAAGGTAGAATTAAAAAAACAAATTGAATCCATTTTGAATTCAGGCTGTAACACAACAAAATATGGAATAAGTCAAGGGTATGAATACTTTTTGAAAGCACTCCATATGATATTACATCCCAGGTGACACCTACTGCCATTGTGCCCTTGATCAAGGCACTTAACTGTTCGAAGGGCACTGCTATGCTATTGGTCTATTGGAATGGGTGGAGTAGAAAGTGATGCTGGGTATTTAGACCACAGTCCCCCAAGAAATTGTTTATTTTTATTGAGTCTTTATTTTGACAGAGAGTCAATGCTGAGACCAAGGTCTCTTTTCCAGATGAGCCCCATAATACAGATGAAAATACAATGAGCACATTAAACTACACATTCCTATACACAATAAAATACCCATAAAGCAAAACTCAATCATAAAAAAACAGACATTCTTCAGTAAAAAGGTCCCTGAGTGGCGCAGCGGTCTAAGGCACTTTATCTCAGTGCTTGAGGCGTCACTACAGACATCCTGATTCGAATCCAGGCTGTATCAGAACCGGACGTGATTGGGAGTCCCATAGGGCGGCTCACAATTGGCCCAGCGTCTTCCGGGTTTGGCCGGTGCAGGCCGTCATCGTAAATAATAATTTGTTCTTAACTGACTTGCCTAATTAACTAAAGGTTAAATAAAAACAACCATCTGAAATTCCTTGTAGACACCAATTCCTCCAATTTTAAAGTCTATTGTAGATAATTCCACACATAGAGTGCAGGGAAATTAAAGGCTGTATAACCAACCCCACTTATACCTCGGCACGTAGAATATTTTTTTTCTCTATAGACCAATATTGTGAACATACCAGTCTGAACATTGTATTTTTCAATGGCATATTTGTAATAGTTTCCATAAATTCCTTCATGCATTTTGTTATAAGCACAATAAAAATGGACAGTAAACCCCCAGCTCTTGAAGAAGTTAGTCAGAACTACACAGTTCTGATTATTTACTGATCATGAAAAGCATACAGTTACTTGCTGTATAACTCTGATGATTGAGATACATGTGTGTAATTGTTTTGCATGGAATAATTTGAAATGTGTAGTTCTGACTACGCTCTTCAAGAGGTGACGTTATTACAATCAAATAGTTTACAGTTATTTAACGATCCCTTGAAAACGGCACACAGTTGCCAATGGTTTTAGTGGAGCTGGGGGTGACACCTACACCTAATAGGTTGTTATTAATAAAACGTCACAATAAGGTGCAGAGCGTTTGATTTGATTGCAGGGGGGAAAGGAGCCCCCTGCAATCAAATCAAATGCTCTGCACCTTATTGTGAAGTTTTATTAATAACAGCCTATTGTGGAAAACATTTAATTTAAATCATTTATCTCCACTGCATGTTTGTTAGCTAGCCACCCAGTTTAAACTTTTGAATTTAAATGCCATTATGCCAGCGTTACTTTCAAACAGTCAATCCACAGCCATGCACTGGCTGAAATCAGTTGATGATAGGACTTAGTTGTAAATGTTACAAGTACTGATATTGTATCATATATTGGTGATATATTGGTTACTACATGATTCCATATGTGTTATTTCACAGTTTTGATGTCTTCACTATTATTCTACAATGTAGAAAATAGTAAAAATAAAGACAAATCCTTGAATGAGTAGGTGTGTCCAACCTTTTGACTGGTACTGTATATAATTTTAGACATTTGTGACCAACCGGCATGATTCGGTCTTATGTAGCAAAATTAGAAATTGTGTTTTTACATTGGATAAAAGTAGAGACTCAGATCTACAAAATTGTATATCATACACTACAGTTGAGGAACAATGGGAAAGTAATTCTGCTTTGAAAGTTGATAAACTTGTAACCTCACTTTTGTGGAAATGGCCTTTAATGTTTTGGTACACCTACTGCAGAGCTCTCCTTTGTCAACATCCATTCAGCATCGTTTACACCCTCTAAAGCTTTAGCCCCGCCCATCTCTTTAACAAGCTTTCAGAGTGCACACTGGACGCTCTGGCCGAGGAGTAGAGTTGATCTGAGCGTTCTGTCATAACAACAGCAGTCAAGCACCCAAGCTAACTGGCTAACATTGGCTAGCTTGCTAGCTACTTCCAGACACAAATGAGAGAACAGCTCACCCTGACCACTTTACTCGCCCTAGCAGACCTGGTTAGGCTGTTTTTATGTTATCCAGACCGTTGGGGACTGCACCAACAATTGAATTACACTTTTTTTTGCCAACGTTTACTGATACTGGCAATATTCAATAGGTGTTGAGCATTTGTAAATTTGTCAGTTATTCTGCTCTCTGGCACACTCAGACAAGAGTGCTCTGAAATCGGAGTAGATAGCCAGAGCGAATTTACCAGCTATTTCTATCAACAGTTGTCGCAGTGACATCATTAACATTCTATTGAAATTATTACTTGCATAGTGGAGTCTTTTGTTAAGACATGTAGCTAGCTACCTAAAAGATGAACCATAATCCCAACTCATGATATTACTACCCTGCATGAATTTGCAGGTATCTAACCAACCATGTTCAATATTACCTAGCTAACATTGGGCTTTAACAAGCAAAGCAAATGGCTCTGAGATACAAATAATATTACTACACAGATCATACACGTAACGTTAGCTAGCAAGCCATCCAGCTAACGTTAGCTAGCTAGCTAACAGTACACTTTAACTTGAAATGAAAATAACTTTATGACTAAATTTGAAATGTGTAATATCTGAAAATCTAGCTAGCTAGACTATCTTACATGGATGGACACATCTCCCTCTTGGTCACGGATGCCATTGTTGCCCTTAGTTTGAAGATCTATCTCCCTAGCTATCATACTCTAATTCCACGGATTTCAAAACTTGGTACTCCAGAAAGTGGAGAGCAACACTTATGCAGTTTTACTATGTGATATCTTTAAAAAAAAGCTGTGTTAGAAAGGAATACATGCTACACTTCCTGACCAGCACAAATAGACAGAAGCGTGCTACATAACAGACCAATCCGAACTCATCTCTCGGCATGTCCAGCCCACTCATTATCTCAGCCAATCATGGCTAGCAGGAAAATTGTCTTTTTTTGTGGCTAAACCAACTAGGATCGTAATTTATCAATTGTATTCATATTTACAGATGGAAACAAGTTTGTTAAGGCAAATCAAAGTTCACATGTTTCAGAAGGCATTTCTGCCAAAAAACAATGTTTGATAAAAATACAAAAAGTTTACCTTTTCATAAAACCTGTATAAACTGTATTTATAACTATACAACAATATTTTAGGTTGACATTCTATTACACAATTTCTGTTCTATCACATGCCTTGCTTTTATTTTCCTGCATAAGTAAAATCAGGATCATGACTCTACTGCCATTCATTCCAATTAGACTGGTTTGGATTTCTCCCTGACCAATATGTCTGCCATTTTCACCTCGTTGTGTATGTTTGAGGATTAATGACATGGCCCCTCTAGTAATTTAATAGGATCTCTACCCTTGTAACTTAGATTTAAAGTTTCATAAAAAGAGATATTATCGTGGTAACGAAGTCAACTACTGCGAGTTGAATGCACTCGGCCTTCAGTCAGCTCAACTGTCCTACAACACCATATCTGGCTAGTTTTGTCTCTCCTCATGTCTGCTGTTAGAGCTTTCCCGTGAGACAAATCCCAGAACTAATATCCTTACTGATTGCACAAACATCGCCCAGCTTGCGTGTAGATATGTTTATCAACAAAACATCTTCTCTAAATATCATATAGATGTGCTTTAAAAGACAGCATGTCTACACTTTACCTAGAAAGTGAAAATAAGCTGTGTGAGTGTACAAGTTCAGCTGTATAACCAGAACTAGAATGGAATTTATTAATATTTATATGGTCTATTTGGCCAAATCTAAGGATTTGTCTGTATAACTATGCACAAGTCTCTGGGTGACATTCTGTCTTCAAGTCTCCAGTGGGTGATTAAGTTCCTTCCATATATGTAATGTATTACAGGTTATGGACAGGTCCAATCAGGTGGCAGGAGGGGTAGAGTGCATGACACTCCATCCTGGATATGACAATAGTTTGCCTCAACTCATTGGGTCCAGTAAGCAGACTACCTTTCCAAACACGTTAATTGTCATACCTTCCTGTATAGGGACCAATGAACTCCAACCACCTATTTTGCATGGTAGGGTCCTTTGGCATGGCATGCAAACCACAGTCGGTTGTGCATCCTGGAAGCATGCTTTGTCGAACCGGAGACAAAGAAATGGTCAATCCATAGAGGGATTTTTGCTCAGTCTCAAAAGCACCATTTATACCTGGTGCTAACATGTGTCCTTTGTCCTGGTCCTGTCCATAATCTGATTGTGCTCACATTTTCAGACGGGTCTAGACGATTAAAAGGCGCATTGTGACCTGATTATGATCAGTGTGTAAACAGACAAGATCACAACAAGAGCAGGACGAAGGACGCAGGTTAGAACCAGGTATAAACAGGGCAAGAAGGGACCATTTTCACTTGGATCTTGGCAAAAGAGGGCATGAATTGTTTGCATAATTGTAATCCAAACCCGACATTCTTAACATCTTGATGACCTCTTGTCACAAATCTCACAAAACTCTTGTTTGACACTAGAATAAATGTTTCTGACTCAAATTGATGCTATTTAGTCCTTTTCAAAGGAGGAATGTGCTTTTTTGATTCCGTTGCGCTTGAAAAGTGTGATTGGTTTTAATTCCGGCCAAAGGCCTAGATTCAATCAGATCAAGCGTTATCCGCGATAGCCAACCCACGCATAGCTGATGTTTTGGGAGTGTTGGAGGTGAAAATGCATTGGAGCTGTCAAATTGATGAGCAGCGGCTCTTGTGATCATTGTCACGAAGCCATGCCCATCCCACTTGTGTTAGAAGTTCAGAAGGAGAAAGTGTAGGCTATATATAAATAATGACACTCAAATTGAAAATCTTAAAACAAAATAATTATGATTTCTATAAGCCTAATTGAGGTGTTGTCACGTTCTGACCCTAGTTATTGTGTTAATTGTTTGTTTTAGTTGGTCAGGACGTGAGTTGGGTGGGCATTCTGTTTTGTGTGTCTAGGTTGTTTTTCTGTGTTCGGCCTAGTATGGTTCTCAATCAGAGGCAGGTGTCGTTAGTTGTCTCTGATTGAGAATCATACTTAGGTAGCCTGGGTTTCACTGTTTGTTTGTGGGTAATTGTTTCCGTGTCTGTGTTTTACACCACACGGTACTGTTTTCGGTTTCAGTTATTCACATTGCGTTTATTGTTTTTGTATGGAGTGTTCAGTTTATGTGTTTTAATAAACAGCCATGGACACTTACCATGCCGCATATTGGTCCTCTGATCCTTCTCGCCTCTCCTCTTCAGACGAAGAGGAGGAAAACCATTACAGGTGTAGATTACATCTCATGTGTTCAAACTTGTGAACAAGGCTACATGGGATTTCTCTCAATGGCAATGTCCTGCCGGGAGCCGTTATGGATTTGACACCGGCAAACCATCACCTATGCAGGTTTAGTCTAAATCCGAATCGGGCCCTAAGATGTACCAGTCCTTCTGGAATCTGCTCTGACTGATCGGCTCAGTATACCACACTGAGAATGGGTCATCCAAGTACTGTAAATGAGAGGGAACGACCCCACAGCTGATTCAACTCATACATTCAACTTTACAAATGCCACCCCATGCCACTCCACATGTGAATATTTAGGAGATGTGTAAATGTTACAATAGTATCGGTTTCCCTCATCTCTTTATAACACAAATTGGGCCGTGTGTGATGTCGGTGCAAGATGGAGCAGCTGGCCTCATTTTATGATGTCATTATCATTTCAAGTGTAAATAACAAAAGGCTCCAGCTGCAGAGATGAGAGAGAGGGAGAGAGAGATAAATGGGAAAAGGATCTGTGATGATAGAGTGAAAGGAAAAAGTGAATAGAGCAGAGCTTCTCAACCTTTTAATTTTATGAAACGCCACTGAAATGCTTTGAATTTTTTTATATTTTTATATCAGCTGTTTGTTATCTTCCCCTACTCCCCTGGATCAGAATCACTGGAATCGAGGACATCCATGAGTGGAGACGACCTGCCATTGACCCAAGATATTATCTCATTGTAAATAAACAACATTTGCTACGAGAAATATCTATCTTTCAATTTAGTTACTGTATGTATTTATTTGAGTTTATTTTATTTTTACAGAGACAGTGCACATTAATCAACGTTTCAGTAAAAGTGCCGGTTTTAGCCAGCCGGCAGGTTATTAAAAACAATTACAATATAGACAATAGCAACATAGGACAAGTAAGATGTAGCATACAGACATAGCAACATAGAACAAAAAGCAGCAAAGTGTTTCCACACCTCACAAGCTACAGACAACAGACAACATGGAAAGTGGCAACACTTTCCACACACATGTTCACAAATCTGATTGACCTTTAGCCATGTTGCTCCTGTCGTGTGGAATGTTAAATCAAATCAAATCACATTGTATTTGTCACATACACATGGTTAGCAGATAATCGCAGTTAATGCGAGTGTAGCGAAATGCTTGTGCTTCTAGTTCCGACAATGCAGCAATAACCAACGAGTAATCTAGCTAACAATTCCCAAAACTACTACCTTATGCACATAAGTGTAAAGGGATAAAGAATATGTACATAAAGATATATGAATGAGTGATGGTACAGAGCGGCATAGGCAAGATGCAGTAGATGGTATCGAGTACAGTATATACATATAAGATGAGTATGTAAACAAAGTGGCATAGTTTAAAGTGGCTAGTGATACATGTATTACATAAAGATGCTGTAGATGATATAGAGTACAGTATATGCGTATACATATGAGATAAATAATGTAAGGTATGTAAACATTATATTAAGTAGCATTGTTTAAAGTGGCTAGTGATATATCTTACATAAATTCCCATCAATTCCCATTATTAAAGTGGCTGGAGTTGAGTCAGTATGTTGGCAGCAGCCACTCAATGTTAGTGGTGGCTGTTTAACAGTCTGATGGCCTTGAGATAGAAGCTGTTTTTCAGTCTCTCGGTCCCAGCTTTGATGCACCTTTACTGACCTCGCCTTCTGGACGATAGCGGGGTGAACAGGCAGTGGCTCGGGTGGTTGTTGTCCTTGATGATCTTTATGGCCTTCCTGTGACATCGGGTGGTGTAGGTGTCCTGGAGGGCAGGTAGTTTGCCCCCGGTGATGCGTTGTGCAGACCTCACTACCCTCTGGAGAGCCTTACGATTGTGGGCGGAGCAGTTGCCATACCAGGCGGTGATACAGCCCGACAGGATGCTCTCGATTGTGCATCTGTAGAAGTTTGTGAGTGCTTTTGGTGACAAGCCGAATTTCTTCAGCTTCCTGAGGTTGAAGAGGCGCTGCTGCGCCTTCTTCACGATGCAGTCTGTGTGGGTGGACCAATTCAGTTTGTCTGTGATGTGTACGCCGAGGAACTTAAAACTTACTACCCTCTCCACTACTGTTCCATCGATGTGGATAGGGGGGTGTTCCCTCTGCTGTTTCCTGAAGTGCACAATCATCTCCTTAGTTTTGTTGACGTTGAGTGTGAGGTTATTTTCCTGACACCACACTCCAAGGGCCCTCACCTCCTCCCTGTAGGCCGTCTCGTCGTTGTTGGTAGTCAAGCCTCAGTATGTGGACACGGACATCAGTCGAGCCCTGTAATGGGAGCCCTCACCTGCCCACTGTCCCTAAGAGGTGTACCTACATGCCCTCTGATGTGCGGGACTGTCTCCTTGCCTGGGCGCACACAGCACCTGTGTCGGGGAACCCGGTATAGCCCGTACTGTCGACTGTCTCTCCACCAAGTACTGTTGGCTCACCTTGGCCCAGGACGTCTGGGTTTACGTCTCTTCCTGCTCCCCCTGCACACAGAGCAAGACACAGAGACACCTCCCCTATGGCAAACTCCACCCGCTGCCGGTTCCACAATGACCCTGGTCCCTTTGTCACAGACCTTCCCCCCTCGGAGGTGCACACCACCATCCTGGTCGTTGTGGACCGGTTTTTCAAAGCCTGTCGTTTGATTCCTCTGCCTGGTCTCCCTACAACCATGCATACCATGGAGGCTATCTACTCTCAAGTCTTCCGGCACTACGGATCCCGGAGGACACCGTGTCTGACCGTGGTCCTCAGTTGACCTCCCGTGTCTGGAAGGCCTTCATGGAACAATTGGGGGTCACTGTCAGCCGTGATGGGTGGAAAGGGAAATCAGGAACTGGATAGGTACCTTCATAGTTAGTGTCAGGACTGGGCGGGGGAGTGGGCTGCATTTCTGCCTTGGGCAGAATACGCACAAAACTCCCTCCATCACTCCTCCACTAACTGCACCCCCTTTCAGTGTGTTCTAGGCTATCAGCCGGCCCTGGCACCTTAGTCAGATCAAAGGCTCCTGCGGTGGACGATTGGTTCCTCCGGCAAAAGGTGCAGGCTGATCATCACTGCAGTGTGACCCCTGTCTTTCAACTCGGTGACAGGGTCTAGCTTTCAACCCTGCCGGAAGCTGAGCCCGCGGTTTGTGGGGCCGTTCAAAGCCCAGAGGAGAGTCAATGAGGTACAGATTACAGCTCCCCATCAATTACCGTATCTCACCCTCATTTCATGTATCTCTCCTCATGCCGGTGGCAACTGGTCCCTTGCCTAGTGCTGGACCCCACGACACACCTCCCACTTCCTTGGATGTCAATGGGGGCCCCGGCGTACTCCGTCCGTAGCCTGTTGGACTCACGGCGTCGTGGGGGGTCGCTTTGGTCGCTTTGGCTCCCCTTCCTGTCCAGCTCAGGCGTTCGGTGTCACCAGCCAAAGAGCTGCTGCCCTTTACTCATCAACCCAGGACTTGTCTCGTCATCATTACCCACACCTGGTTCCAATCCCCACTCTATCACTGTATAATTACTCCCTCTGGCCTTTTGTCTTTGTCGGTCATTGTAAATGTTGCTTGTTTCCTGACCGGAATCTCTCCTACTATTTCCTGAGTACTTTATTATTTTGCACTTTGGGTTTTGTCCCACTTTTATATATGGTGCTTTAATAATTTCAGTAGTTCTAAACCTGCGACTACCTCAAATCAAATCAAATGTATTTATATAGCCCTTCGTACAACAGCTGATATTTCAAAGTGCTGTACAGAAACCCAGCCTAAAACCCCAAACAGCAAGCAATGCAGGTGTAGAAGCACGGTGGCTAGGAAAAACTCCCTAGAAAGCCCAAAACCTAGGAAGAAACCTAGAGAGGAACCAAGCTATGTGGGGTGACTACCTCCTGCCTTCTCCTCTCTACACTTGTGACATACACATTATTACACACACCCACGTACATAGATCAAGGCTTCCAGGTGAACATCATGTTATTAAATTATTGGGCGGCAGGGTAGCCTAGTGGTTAGAGCGTTGGACTAGTAACCGAAAGGTTGCAAGTTCAAACCCCCTAGCTGACAAGGTACAAATCTGTCGTTCTGCCCCTGAACAGGCAGTTAACCCACTGTTCCCAGGCCGTCATTGAAAATAAGAATTTGTTCTTAACTGACTTGCCTGGTTAAATAAAGGTTAAAAAAAAAATAAAAAAAAATAAAAAAATTACAATATTGAGAAAAGGGTAAATGTACAAAAAATAAATGTTATTCTGTACTTACTTTGAGTGGCGTTGTACTGTACTTTCAAATGTGTTGGCAGATTACAGGTGGATATCTAGAAAATGTGGTAAATAAATACTATCCTACCAGATCGACACTGAAATAATTAACATTTTGTGAATTATATACAATTAATCATAGGACTGGAGCGTTTCAAATACTAATGTTAATTAGTATCAAGCCCTTTTAAAATAGGAAGTCAATTTGGCTGTTTTAAGCTATTATTAGACAACTTGCTAGGAATCGTAGCCAAGACTTGAATGTCTATCTGGTTGATAACATTAACTAGCGAGGTCAAAGTAATATATGGCCAGATATTAGTAATCCTAAATACCCAGCTAGCTAAATAACTGACTAGGTAGCCAACGTCTTAACTTTTAGGACCTAGACGTGTACGCTGACAGGAAAATATATTATTGGTAATGTCAGCTAACAGCATCTTTGATACAGGAGACCTGTAAGTTAGACATTGGTGTATCCAATGTGTACATGTCTCCTGGACCGAAGAGGCTACTAGCAGGAGGATGCTAACTAGTGAGCCTGTAGCTGAGAACGGTGTCTTGTTGCTGAAGGTCACAAGTCTGTAGCGAGCTCGCCAGGTAGTGAGATAATTTGGCTAGTTTGATTCGCTTACTAGATAGTGATATAATTTGCTAGCTCGCTAGTTAACGTAAGCTTACTAGCTAAAGGTAGTGTCCGCTAATATCGGTGACACAATGGCACCGTTCGATAACTTAACAAGCTAATGTTGTCTAGCTATCTACAATGTTAACCAGATTAAAAGGGAATATAATGATTTATTTGGTCACAATGACTGAAGGCCATATCAAACTAGCTAGCTGTTTATCTTATGAGGTGGTAACATTATATCTTATGAAATAGTTTGGTAGCTAGCTATCAATTTTCAAACATTACTTACCCTAACTAGCTATCTAGCTAACATTAGCTAGCTAGGTGGCTAGCTACCAAACATTGTTAGTTAGACACAAACAGAGTGATGCATAAAATCAAGCAAGGTCTATTAGCTAACTAACCCCCTTTGGTCTAGCTAACATGAACAACCGCCACTGCACATAGACAGTTTCAACAAACAAAGCAATAACTATTGGCACACAAAAGTACTAAAAAAAAACAAATTAAGCAGGAGTCAACATGGTTGACAATACTTATTTCCCTCAATATTTATTTCCCTCATTAAAATGCAAATCAATTTATAACATTTTTGACATGCGTTTTTCTGATTTTTTGTTGTTGTTATTCTGTCTCTGACTGTTCAAATAAGCCTACCTTTACAATTATAGACTGATAATTTCTTTGTCAGTGGGCAAATGTACAAAATCAGCAGGGGATCAAATACATTTTTCCCTCACTGTATATATACAGTGAGAGCAATGGCCTATATATATATATACAGTGCCTTGCGAAAGTATTCGGCCCCCTTGAACTTTGCGACCTTTTGCCACATTTCAGGCTTCAAACATAAAGATATAAAACTGTATTTTTTTGTGAAGAATCAACAACAAGTGGGACACAATCATGAAGTGGAACGACATTTATTGGATATTTCAAACTTTTTTTAACAAATCAAAAACTGAAAAATTGGGCGTGCAAAACTGTTGTGAAAATCCCTCAACTTCAAATTGTATCTGTCACATGCGCCGAATACAACAAGTGTAGAATTTACAGTGAAATGCTTACTTATACAAGCCCCTAACCAACAATGCAGTTTCAAATAGTATAGATAAGAGATAAAAGTAACAAGTAATTAAAGAGCAGCAGTGAAATAACAATAGCGAGACTATATACAGGGGGGGGGGGGTACCGGTTATTTGAGGTAGTATGTACAGTTGTGGCCAAAAGTTTTGAGAATGACATAAATATTAATTTCCACAAAGTTTTCTGCTTTCGTAGATATTTTTTGTCAGATGTTACTATGGAATACTGAAGTATAATTACAAGCATTTCATAAGGGCTTTTATTGACAATTACATGAAGTTGATGCAAAGAGTCAATATTTGCAGTGTTGACCCTTCTTTTTCAAGACCTCTGCAATCGGTCCTGGCATGCTGTCAATGAACTTCTGGGCCACATCCTGACTGATGGCAGCCCATTCTTGCATAATCAAGGCTTGGAGTTTGTCAGAATTTGTGGGCTTTTGTTTGTCCACCCGCCTCTTGAGGATTGACCACAAGTTCTCAATGGGATTAAGGTCTGGGGAGTTTCCTGGCCATGGACCCAAAATATCAATGTTTTGTACCCGAGCCACTTAGTTATCACTTTTGCCTTATGGCAAGGTGCTCCATCATGCTGGAAAAGGCATTGTTCGTCATCAAACTCTTCCTGGATGGTTGGGAGAAGTTGCTCTCGGATGTTGTGAGTGAGCCCACTCTCTTGGCTGAGAAGCAACCCCACATATGAATGGTCTCAGGATGCTTTACTGTTGGCATGACACAGGAGTGATGGTAGTGCTCACCTTGTCTTCTCCGGACAAGCTTTTTTCTGGATGCCCCAAACAATCGGAAAGGAGATTCATCAGAGAAAATTACTTTACCCCAGTCCTCAGCAGTCCAATCTCTGTACCTTTTGCAGAATATCAGTCTATCCCTGATATTTTTCCTGGAGAGAAGTGGCTTCTTTGCTGCTCTTCTTGACAACAGGCCATCCTCCAAAAATCTTTGCCTCACCGTGCATGCAGATGCACTCACACCTGCCTGCTGCCATACCCATGCCAAATCTTCACAACTGTCTTAGTGTGCTTGGACCATGTTAGTTTGTTGGTGATGTGGACACCAAGGAACTTGAAGCACTCAACCTGCTCCACTGCAGCCCCATCGATGAGAATGGGGGCGTGCTCAGTCTACTTTTTCTTGTAGTCCACAATCATCTCCTTTGTCTTGATCATGTTGAGGGAGAGGCTGTTGTCCTGGCACCACACGGCCAGGTCTCTGACCTCTTCCCTTTAGGCTGTCTCGTTGCTGTCAGCGATTGTCAGTGATTGTGTTGTGTCATCAGTAAATTTCATGATGGTGTTATAGTCGTGCCTGGCCGTGCAGTCATGAATGAACAGGGTGTACAGGAGGTGACTGAGCACGCACCCCTGAGGGGCCCCTGTGTGGAGGATCAGCGTGGCGGATGTGTTGTTACCTACCCTTACCACCTGGGGGTGGCCCGTTAGGAAATCCAGGATCCAGTTGCAGAGGGAGGTGTTTAGTCCCAGGGTCCTTAGCTTATATATGAGCTTTGAGTGAACTATGGTGTTGAACGCTGAGCTGTAGTCAATGAATAACATTCTCAAATAGGTGTTCCTTTTGTCCAGATGGGAAAGCGCAGTGTGGAGTGCAATGGAGATCACATCACCTGTGGATCTGTTGGGGCGGTATGCAAATTGAAGTGGGTCTAAGGTTTCTGGCATGATGGTGTTGATGTGAACCATAACCAGCCTTTCAAGGTACTTCATGGCTACAGACGTGAGTGCTACTGGGCGGTAGTAATTTAGACAGGTTACCTTAGAGTTCTTGGGCACAGGGACTATGGTGGTCTGCTTAAACATGTTGGTATTACAAACTCTGTCAGGGAGAGGTTGAAATTGTCAGTGAAGACACTTGCCAGTTGGTCAGCGCATGCTCGCAGTACACGTCCTGGTAATCCTTCTGGCCCTGCGTCCTTGTGAATGTTGACCTGTTTAAAGGTCTTACTCACATCGGCTGTGGACAGCGTGATCACACAGTCTTCCAGAGCAGCTAGTGCCCTCATATATTTCAGTGTTATTTGCCTTGAATCGAGCATAGAAGTAGTTTAGCTCGTCTGGTAGGGTCGTTTCACTGGGCAGCTTTTGGCTGTGCTTCCCCTTGTAGTCTGTAATGGTTTGCAAGCACTGCCACATCCGACGAGCGTCAGAACCGGTGTAGTACGATTCGATCTTAGTCCTGTATTGACACTTTGCCTGTTTGATGGTTCGTCGGAGGGCATAGCGGGATTTCTTATAATCTTCAGAGTTCGAGTCCCTCTCCTTGAAAGAGGCAGCTCTAGCCTTTATCTCAGTGTGGATGCTGCCTGTAATCCATGGCTTCTGGTTGGTGTATGTACATTTTTTATGTATATTGGTAACTGTGGTGGTGACATCATCGATGCACTTATTGTTGCAGCCAATGACTGATATGGTGTACTCCTCAATGTCATTGGAGGAATCCCAGAACATATTCCAGTCTGTGCTAGCAAAACAGTCCTGTAGCTTAGTATCAACTTCATCTGATTACTTTTTTATTGATTTCATCACTGGTGCTTCCTGCTTTAATTTTTGCTTATAAACAGGAGTCAGGAGGATAGAATTATGGTCAGATTTACCAAATGGAGGGCGAGGGAGAGCTTTGTACGCATCTCTATGTGTGGAGAATAGGTGGGCTAGAGTTATATTTCCTCTGGTTGCACATTTAACATGCTGGTAGAAATTTGGTAAAATGGATTTAAGTTTCCCTGCATTAAAAGTCCCTTGCAATGTATTCGATGCTGAAGTACTCTAAACTTTAGAGTACTTTAGAGTCTAAAGTGTTAACTTTCTAACTCAAAACAGCAGTACAGTATTTCTTCATCAAAATCTTTATGCTTTTGAGAAAAAAAGACATTCAAATGCGGATGTTTACTTAAACTACGTTTTTGTTGCAATTCCACCCAGCTCCACGTCCACTGGTATAACCTTCCTGAGATGATCAATGTATTTGTTGCATTGTTGTATCGTCAATTTCTCTAGCCAAAACATCTTGATGGCCTTGACCAGTTCATCTTCGCTTGTTGCCTTGTCAGAGTTACGGATGAGTGTTTTCAGTTGATGTCAAACAAGTTCGATCGGGTTTAAATCAGGAGACCTACATGTAGAGACAAATGTTTTTTTTTAGATATACTGTAGGCCTACCGTAGGTGTTGTAGGTCTTTCATTTGTTTTTATTTAACCTTTATTTTACTACATAAAGGTCTACTTACTCTGCTGGCATCTTGACCCAGTGTATGCCCTCATTTGCAATGCAAACCCGGGCACTTTCCCATGTTTACTACAGTATGTACTGTAGGCTGTGTTTCACTTGTCAGACTGCACAGTATCTTAATAAACTAATGCAGGTGGTTTATATCTTTAAAACGCTTTATTATCCAAATGTAAAAGCATATACTGTATTTCTTCATCAGCATCTTTATGCTTTCATTAATAAAATAATGCTAAAAATACTCTTTCAAAATTCTGATGTTTATTTAGTTATGTATCCATAATGAATTACTATGGGAATAAATATCACTGAATTACATAAATATTGGAACAAAGTTGTCTTATGAAGGTAAACAAATTGTTGCTTACTGGAAAATACTCTTTCAAACACATGGTCACGTTGTACAGCGCCATTACGGCTATTATCAGGGCTATATTTTGGCCTTTATAAATAATATTTTGTGGCTTTTATTCAGATTACAATTGCTCACTGTTGTTTAAAAAAAAATAATAATAATCTCAAAAGTATCGTCATATATAGCCTTCCCGCTGTGGATGTCTATTTCAGCACCTTTTCGCGCTGCTCTGAGACAAGCATGGTGAAACAAAAATGTTCAATTATATTCCATGATATTCTTAAGATATATGTGTTGACTGAATATAAGCATGTGATGTCTGCTAAATAATCAAGTTATGTTTCTCCATAAATTAATAATACTAAATAACAAACTGGCTTTATTTACAAATGAGTGAGAATGTCTCACCCCATGCCAAATCTTTTCAGTGTCCTGAGGGGGAAAAGGTGTTGTCGTGCCCTCTTCACAACTGTCTTGGTGTGTTTGGAACCTGATAGTTTGACGGGAAAGAGGTGGAGCGGGTCGAAAGTTTCAAGGTCCTTGGCATCAACAATGTTAATGGTGGCCTGTATGGCCCTCCTTTTCCTACAGTCTACGATCAGCTCCTTTGTCTTGCTCACATTGAGAGAGGCTGTCTCATTGTTGTCTGTGATCAGGCCTACCACTGTTGTGTCATCAGCAAACTTAATGATGGTGTTGGAGTTGTGCTTGGCTACGCAGTCATGGGTGAACAGGGAGTACAGTAGGGTACTGAGCACGCACCCCTGAGGGACCCCAGTGTTGAGGATCAGTGTGGCAGATGTGTTCTTGCCTACCCTTACCACCTGGGGGTGGCCTGTTAGGAAGTCCAGGATCCAGTTGCAGAGGGAAGTGTTTAGTCCCAGGGTCCTTAGCTTAGTGATACGCTTTGTGGGCACTATGGTGTTGAACGCTGCGCTGTAGTCAATGAACAGCATTCTCACATAGGTGTTCCTTTTTTCCAGGTGGGAAAGGGCAGTGTGGAGTGCGATTGAGATTGCGTCATCTGTGGATCTGTTGGAGCGGTATGCGAATTGGAGAGGGTCTAGGGTTTCTGGCATGATGGTGTTGATGTGAGCCATGACCAGCCTTTCAAAGCACTTCATGGCTACCGACGTGAGTGCTACGGGGCGGTAATCATTTAGGCTGGTTACCTTCGCTATCTTGGGCACAGGTACGTGGTGGTCTGTTAGAAACATGTAGGTATTACAGACTCGGCCACAGAGAGGTTGAAAATGTGAGTGAAGACACTTGCCAGTTGGTCCACGCATGCTTTGAGTACACGTCCTGCCTGATAAGCCGCCTGGCCCTGCGGCTTTGTGAATGTTGACCTGTTTAAAGGTCTTGCTCACATCGGCTACGGAGAGTGTGATCACACAGTCATCCGGAACATTTGGTGCTCTCACGCATGCTTCAGTGTTGCTTGCCTCAATGAGAGCATAAAAGGCATTTAGCTCACTGGCAGCTTGCGGCTGGGCTTCCCTTTGTCGTCCGTAATGGTTTTACAGCCCTGCCACATCCGGCGAGCTTCAGAGCCTGTGTTGTAGGATTCAATCATTGTCCTGTACTTACGCTTTGCTTGTTTTATGATTAGTCTGAGGGAATAGCGAGATTTCTAATAAGTGTCCGAATTAATGTCCCGCTCCTTGAAAGTGAAAGCTCTAGCCGTTATTTCAGGGTGGATGTGATCTGATTGAATAGAGCCCTACATAAAAAAATATATAAGCCTCTCTAGGAACTGCCACACAATTCGTATCACAGCAGTTGAAAAGAAATAATGAAAACGGCAGTAGAATGTGTAGGCTAATGCCTGTTTTCACGTTCATGTGGATGGAGGGATTTATAGCACATCAGTCTAATCGAGGTGTATACAATAGAACATCATGCATTCGAGGGTTTGAATTTGTAATGGGGCTGTATGAACTTCTAACGCAGCTGCATGGAATTTGGTGAATGATAAAGTTGGATGATTTCGTTGTATCCAATGGCAGTGTCCACGATAAGCTAACGTAAGGAGCTGCCTGTGGATTTGACAGCTCTAACGCAGTTCCACCTCTGACAGCCAAAACAACCGCTAGCCCTAACTCTTTGTATGCACATGAGAGAGGGAAGAAAGGAGGAAAGGTGGATGAAAAGAAATGTTTGCTATTTTATTTTATTTTAATTTAACTAAAATACACTTACATAAGTATTCAGACCCTTTGCTTTGAGACTCTGGTGCATCCTGTTTCCATTGATCATCCTTGAGATCTTTCTACAACTTGATTGGAGTCCACCTGTGGTAAATTTAATTGATTGGACATGATTAGGAAAGGCATACACCTGTCTAAAGAAGGTCCCACAGTTAATAGTGCATGTCAGAGCAAAAACCAAGCCATGAGGTCGAAGGAATTGTCCGTAGAGCTTCGAGACAGGATTGTGACGAGACACAAATCTGGGGAACTGTACCAAAAAAATTCTGCAGCATTGAAGGTCACCAAGAACACAGTGGCCTCCATCATTCTTAAATGGAAGAAGTTTGGAACCACCAAGAGCCTTCCCTGGAGCTGGCCGCCCCCAGCCAAACTGGAGAAAGGCCTTGGTCAGGGAGGTGACACAGAACCCAATGGTCACTCTGACAGAGCTCCAGAGTTCCTTTGTGGAGATGGGGGAACCTTCCAGAAGGACAACCATCTCTGCAGTACTCCAACAATCAGGCCTTTATGATAGAGTGGCCAAACGGAAGCCACATGACAGCCCGCTTGGAGTTTGCCAAAAGGCACCTAAAGACTCTCAGACCATTAGAAACAAGATTTTCTTGTCTGATGAAACCAAGATTCAACTTTTTGGCCTGAATGCGACGCGTCACGTCTGGAGGAAACCTATTAGCCCAGAACATTTTTTATGTTATTACATATAGCCGAAAATAACTTTTGGATATCAGTGCGGCGGGAACTAACCAGCAATCCGACCAGAAATACGACTTTCCCGAATTTAATCCTTTGTTTTGAACCTTTCTGGCGCAGGCGTTGCGCTAGCGACCCACCTCGACAACATCCAGGGAAATTGCAGAGAGCCAAATTCAAAATACAGAAATAGTCATAATAAACATTCATAAAAAATACAAGTGTAACACGTCGGTTTAAAGATGAACTTCTTGTTAATCCAGCCGCTTTGTCAGATTTCAAAATGGCTTTACAACGAAAGCATACCATGCAATTATCTGAGGACAGCGACCCGCTTACAAAAGCATACAAACATTTTACAACCAAGGGAAGACCCTCCTGAATGGACAAAGATGAATGGGAACTTATTGTCACCGTACGAAACATATACACGATGAACAATACCACTCAAATGGACGGCATATCATTCAAAACTTATTGCAAATGTCATATGGCAAATGTCAAGTGTCGCACAGCAAAAATCCAATAGATGGCGAGCGCGCTCCATAGTAAATTTCATATTGCAAATGTACATCAAGTCAAGACCCAAGAGGCAAATTTGGATTATTATTATTTTTTTCAAGAACTTATTACCCCCTTAAAAAAGTGCTTCTGGACCGTTTTTTGAAATTCTTTCGAAATCAGGATGTTATGTTCATTTACCATGTACGATCATAGGAAGTCGGTTTCCGAACCCAAAAGTCAGTGAACCATGTCCAAATGGCATTTATACCGCCCAAATGATATACAGTGCCTTGCGAAAGTATTCGGCCCCCTTGAACTTTGCGACCTTTTGCCACATTTCAGGCTTCAAACATAAAGATATAAAACTGTATTTTTTTGTGAAGAATCAACAACAAGTGGGACACGATCATGAAGTGGAGCGACATTTATTGGATATTTCAAACTTTTTTAACAAATCAAAAACAGAAAAATTGGGCGTGCAAAATTATTCAGCCCCTTTACTTTCAGTGTAGCAAACTCTCTCCAGAAGTTCAGTGAGGATCTCTGAATGATCCAATGTTGACCTAAATGACTAATGATGATAAATACAATCCACCTGTGGGTAATCAAGTCTCCGTATAAATGCACCTGCACTGTGATAGTCTCAGAGGTCCGTTAAAAGCGCAGAGAGCATCATGAAGAACAAGGAACACACCAGGCAGGTCCGAGATACTGTTGTGAAGAAGTTTAAAGCCGGATTTGGATAAAAAAAGATTTCCCAAGCTTTAAACATCCCAAGGAGCACTGTGCAAGCGATAATATTGAAATGGAAGGAGTATCAGACCACTGCAAATCTACCAAGACCTGGCCATCCCTCTAAACTTTCAGCTCATACAAGGACAAGACTGATCAGAGATGAAGCCAAGAGGCCCATGATCACTCTGGATGAACTGCAGAGATCTACAGCTGAGGTGGGAGACTCTGTCCATAGGACAACAATCAGTCGTATATTGCACAAATCTGGCCTTTATGGAAGAGTGGCAAGAAGAAAGCCATTTCTTAAAGATATCCATAAAAAGTGTTGTTTAAAGTTTGCCACAAGCCACCTGGGAGAAGTGTGGAAGAAGGTGCTCTGGTCAGATGAAACCAAAATTGAACTTTTGGCAACAATGCAAAACGTTATGTTTGGCATAAAAGCAACACCCTGAACACATCCCCACTGTCAAACATGGTGGTGGCAGCATCATGGTTTGGGCCTGCTTTTCTTCAGCAGGGACAGGGAAGATGGTTAAAATTGATGGGAAGATGGATGGAGCCAAATACAGGACCATTCTGGAAGAAAACCTGATGGAGTCTGCAAAAGACCTGAGACTGGGATGGAGATTTGTCTTCCAACAAGACAATGATCCAAACATAAAGCAAAATCTACAATGGAATGGTTCAAAAATAAACATATCCAGGTGTTAGAATGGCCAAGTCAAAGTCCAGACCTGAATCCAATCGAGAATCTGTGGAAAGAACTGAAAACTGCTGTTCATAAATGCTCTCCATCCAACCTCACTGAGCTCGAGCTGTTTTGCAAGGAGGAATGGGAAAAAATGTCAGTCTCTCGATGTGCAAAACTGATAGAGACATACCCCAAGCGACTTACAGCTGTAATCGCAGCAAAAGGTAGCGCTACAAAGTATTAACTTAAGGGGGCTGAATAATTTTGCACACCCTATTTTTCAGTTTTTGATTTGTTAAAAAAAGTTTGAAATATCCAATAAATGTCGTTCCACTTCATGATTGTGTCCCACTTGTTGTTGATTCTTCACAAAAAAATACAGTTTTATATGTTTATGTTTGAAGCCTGAAATGTGGCAAAAGGTCGCAAAGTTCAAGGGGGGCGAATACTTTCGCAAGGCACTGTATAGCACTATGTTAAGCCATGAATCAACCTAGATGGTCTATTGGTCATGATGATGAGGGAGAGGTGGGACTCAGTTGTTTGTTTTTGTATTGAAAAAAGTCCAAAGTGTGTGTGTGTGTGTGTGTGTGTGTGTGTGTGTGTGTGTGTGTGTGTGTGTGTGTGTGTGTGTGTGAGAGAACTCCCTCTCTCTCTATCTTTGACATCTGTTGGGAGAAATTACTGATTTACAGTTCATGAGGGTTGTCTAATTACACATATGAAGTTTTGGAAAGATCTGACATTTTTAACCCTTCAAAACAGCCCCTATGACCCCTATTTAAGGTACTTCTGAAAGTTAAAACATATCCTCCTTGGGGTAGGCTCTTACAGAATTGTGGGTTTTAAGTCTTTATGTTAAGACCTGACTGATTTACAGAGGGTTGAATGTGTGTGTGTGATTTCAGATAATCACAGAAATCTCGCAGAGCTCCGAAACCCACGGATTCGTCTGAACACGTCACAACTGGATCTGTAACTTTTTGGGGAAAAAAACACATTTCTTTGAACAACACCAATTGTACATTGTACGATTTCTTTTAAATTACGATAGATAAATGGCTGTTTTTTTGCTTTCCTGACACCGTACGTTCATTAGCGCTCTATTTTTATTTTTGACCTTAAATCCCAGAATTTTGGCCTTAACTCAAAAATCGTTGGGCCTCGACGCCATCTTGTTTCTGGGCTAACAGCCCATTAGTTCAAAACCTATGCTCACCGAGTTTCGTCTTCGAAGTCTATTCCGTTTAGGAGAAATGGCCATGTTGTGATTGGTGATGTCCTGTACATTTGACATAAGATTCCATTCGCCATCTGGTGGAATTTACCGGGACAGCGGAAAAATGACCAAAATGTCAGAGAGACTTAGTTCGATGACTTTCCGGAAGATCTGGCCCCGGTGCACGGCCCGCCGCCATCAGCTTTTGTAAAGGAATCAAAATCATCAAAATCAAAATCTATTTGCATATCCTAGCTTCTGGGCCTGAGTAGCAGGCAGTTTACTTTGGGCACGCTTCTCATCTAGACGTGATTGCAATGAAATGTGAGGTTTGGTTGTGTGTGTTGGTTTGTTTGGGTGTGTGTGTGTGTGTGTGTTTGTGTGTGTGTGTGTGTGTGTGTGTGTGTGTGTGTGTGTGTGTGTGTAAATATGTCCGTAGCACGCGCTCCAGCAGGTGTATCTCACTGATCATCCCTAAAGCCAACACCTCATTTGGCCGCCTTTCGTTCCAGTACTCTGCTGCCTGTGACTGGAACGAATTGCAAAAATCGCTGAAGTTGGAGACTTTTATCTCCCTCACCAACTTCAAACATCAGCTATCCGAGCAGCTAACCGATCGCTGCAGCTGTCTATAGGTAAATAGCTCACCCATTTTCACCTACCTCATTCCCATACTGTTTTTATACTGTTTTTATTTATTTACTTTTCTGCTCTTTTGCACACCAATATCTCTACCTGTACATGCCCATCTGATCATTTATCACTCCAGTGTTAATCTGCAAAAATTGTATTATTCGCCTACCTCCTCATGCCTTTTGCACACATTGTATATAGACTGCCCATTTTTTCTACTGTGTTATTGACTTGCTAATTGTTTACTCCATGTGTAACTCTGTGTTGTCTGTTCACACTGCTATGCTTTATCTTGGCCAGGTCGCAGTTGCAAATGAGAACTTGTTCTCAACTAGCCTACCTGGTTAAATAAAGGTGAAATAAAAAAAATAAAATAAAAAATGTATGTGTGTATATATGTGATATTACATGTTAGATATATATATTTTCAGATTATATTTTCATTTTCTTTTATTCAAATGGAATGGAGTAGAACAGCAAACACACACATGGCCACTGCGCCTGCTACTCCTCTCCATTTCCATATGAAATAGCCATTGGGTGCTGTTCAGAGGAGGGCAGGCCCACAACGATGGCCAGAGTTGAATGGCACTTCACCTTAGTGACTGTTCCCTCTGCTCTATACAATACATATCTGTTTATTTTATGTGATGATAAAAGGCTCATACAATACAAATATTTTTTAAATGTTTGCTTTCACAGTGATAGCGACTCCGACTGGGAGCCCCCGGTACCAAGCTGCCCCCTCTACCTCTGCCCCCAGTGGTGTTCATATGCCACAGTTCATTACTGCAGTGCCGAAAGGGCACAGCATGGAGGCGTCGTTGTGTTCTGTGTCGCATGAACTGCACCATTGTTCAGTTTGCCTATGTTCTACACCAGAAAGAGACTGCTATGGGACATGACACAGGCAGCAAAATATTGTGTAGAGGACTTCCAAAAGGTGTACTGTTTTAAGAAAATATGTATTTTCTAATATATTTTAAAAAAAAATGTGTGTGTGTGTGTGTGTTAGAATTGCTTTTTGATATGTTGTATATAGTTATTTGCACTGTTGTATATAGTTATAGGTCATTTCACCAATTCGGTCACTTGGGTACATTTGGGCAACTTGTGTGGGACACCTGGGTGACTTCATGCTAAATGTCATGTAGTTCACCCATTCCTGAAGTTATCAGTCTGAAACTTTGCACACCTACAGTTGCCCTCTTGTGTTATCCATCACAATTATCTCCAGAATCCTATCTGACGGTGTGGCTATTCTAATACATGTGAAAAATGATGCTACAACAATAAAAAACTATAGAAAACATATGCTCTTTCTTTCTCTTTTCTTCCACCAGATCTACTGTGTTATATTCTCCTACATTCAATTAACATTTCCACAAACTTCAGAATGTTTCCATTCAAATGATACCAAGAATATGCATATCATTGCCTCTGGGGCTGAGCTACAGGCAGTTAGATTAGGGTATGTCTTCAAGCGGAAATTGAGAACAAGGGATGCAGCCATAAGAGGTTAAATATATTTTCAATACATTTTATTTAAATAATCTCCCCCATAACAAACCAAAAAGGCACATCAATAAAAATAAAGAGTAAACAACAAACCTTAGTCAACAACAAACTTGTTGTAACCAAAAGATTTGTAGGCGAAAAGGAGAATAAATCGCAGACATCCCCTAGCCTAACATGAAAACTCTTACATCTCTGAAGTATGAAGTAATCAGGATCAATAATCTCATGAACAAGACCAAAATCAATTTCCAGTATTGTTTCGTTAAGGGTTGCTATTTTCAGCTAAAAGTCTAAAACTCGCAGGCGCATGCACATCCCTACTACTTTATACAAGCAACTGATAAAAATAATACATTGATATCAACATTTTCTCTTTTTTTGGTCAATCTCACCCTCCCAAGCGTACAGTAGAAATAAAGAATAAGATAGTTGTTAATTGAAGAATCAGGGCTTTTTGTCAAATCACAAAACCACATTAATACATCTGAAGTTACAGCTGGTTGCAGTGTTCATGGGTTGTTGTCAAGTAGTCCTTTATCTACTCTAGTACAGCGTTGTCACATGGACGTTGGCTGTCCAGCTAGAGGGGAAAGAAGATAGAGGTTATAACACGATACTATTCGATAACACAACAACACAGCATATCACTAAATGACACGGCACGACTCAACACAATATAACTGACATGACACAACACAACACAATATATATATATACATATATATATACACATATATATATACAACACAGACAATAATAACAGGAGCCCTGTTACTATTGGCGATACCGGTCAGGTATGACTATGGAGTTTTTATAAATGGTGACAGGTAGCCTCGTGGTTAGAGCATTGGGCCAGTAACTGAAAGGTCGCTCGTTAAAATCCCTGAGCTGAATATTTTGAAATTATGTGCCCTTGAGCAAGGCACTTAACCCTAATTGCTCCAGGGGTGCTGAACAATGGTGACCCCACTCTCAAGCGGAGTTGGGATATGCAAAAACATATTTCCAATTTACACATGTACATGTAAGCACCCACCAAATTATTATTATTAAGCTTTGATTCTAGTTGGCTCACTTTTCAGCTGGTACCCAGCTAAAGTCATACTCACTTTTGAATCGCATGTAGCAGGAGTTACAGTAGAGCTGTCGGTTACGTATTCTGACCTCAGCTCCGGCCTCCGATCCTCCTAGGTCAGACTTACAGTCGATACACTGGAGGATAGGGAGAGAGGGAAATGGTCAATGAGGGCTAGCCCAGATCGCTCACTCCCGGGTGGGGAGAGGAGAGGAAAGTTTCCCCCTGGACGAAAGATGAGTTCCACAGACAGAGGAGCCACGGGGAGAGTGCTAGACATATACCCATGGAGCCACAACCAGATAGACAGAGTCCATGAGAGACATCTGACACTTGACTGACAGACAGAGAGACCAATGAGATTATAAAAAACTGACAGTTCAAGCCCAAGTATACATGTAGGGACTTTTGGAAGCTCGTCATGATGTCAGCAGCAAGTGTTGGTGATAGGTAATAGTGAGGTGAAGGATTGATTAGTGAGGTTTGGCACAAATGCAGTCAGATTTCCTGAAATGCTCATAAAACCATGAAAACTATGTCCCAAACTGTTTGCCATTTCTGCAGCAAGTCATAGATCTTCGGGAATTTGGAAGAGCTGTATTTTTCAATTAACTAAAAAGCGAATGGAAACATTACTCCAGTCATGTTACACTGGAAACCTTAATTAAATAGTAATGATTGGCCACATTGGAAAAGTCATCAACTATCCATCTTACAACCCAGTGGGACTTTGGACTTCTGTTTCCTTGGTTTTGTGTGTACGGTTATAAAGGATCAGACCAGATTGTGATCCATTCATGTTTGTTAGGTTAGTATAACATTAATTAGGATCAAGTTGTCCATATTAGTATAGTCTCATTCCGTGGATAAGGTTAGTACTGAGAGGATCAGGTAGGTTTAGTCTTTGCTATAGACCAATCATGACCTCAATCTCCAGGTCAGGTAGGTCCGGTCTTGAAATTGAACTCTCACCTTGAAACAGGTCAAATGATAGCAGAGTCCCAGGGACTCTATGATCATGGCGGCTCCCTTGCCCAGCACCGTGTCACAGAACGTACAGACTTTCTTGCCACTCACTGACCTGAGAATACAGAATGCAGAACCATAACTTGAGTGGAGAACACAGACACACAGACTGGAGAACCGAGAATATACATGCCCTCCCACGCACCATCAACCACACTGGATAACTGAGAATACACACACATTCCTATTCAAACAAAAATACTTTCATAATTGTTCATGTTATATGTGTATTGGATGGTCACCTCCCTGACCAAGGCCCTTCTCCCCCGATTGCTCAATTTACCACAGGTAGACTCCAATGAAGTTGTAGAAACATCTCAAAAATGATCAATGGAAACATGATCCACCTGAGCTCAATTTTGAGTTACTTAGCCTACTCGAATAGAGAGGAATATTATTTATGTTAGCTAGCTGGCTATCCAACACTGGAACTCTTCCAAGTCGAGATAAGCTTTTGGTTTTATTAATTTATTACCACTGTGGGCCGCCTGTGTAAATTCTAAATTGCTTGCTGTACCCTGAACTGTGTGATTGTAGTGGATTTACTAATGTTAGTTAGTTCTAGTAGCTATGTATGACGTTAGCTAATATGGTTGACAACGATGTAGGCTGTCTGTAGTGGTTAGCGGTTATGGTATGAAGGTTTAGCTTGGAGAGGTCAAGACAGCTGTTGTGTTGTGCACTGTCCACAAGCAAAGGGAAAAGGTAAACGTTGATGAGAGAAGGAATTATACAACGAGAAAAGTGATAGTGCTGTTTGTATGTGGCTGCTATGAAAGTGAACTGTGTGTGTGGTGATCAGGGGTGTATTCATTCCGTCAATTCTGTTGAAAAAAGTGTCTTAATTGGAAGCAAATGAAATGGGGATAGACCTACCTGAATTTGTCCAATAGAAACTCTTGGAATGTTTTGCAACTGTTTGGACTAATGATTACAAACTAGATCAACTAGATGTAGGCAAGAGTGTGCAAGGCGGTATTGAATGTGTCACTGTCACCTTGTTTACTCCAATTTGTCTCTCGACATGTGCACCCACGTGATACAATTTCTTTCGTAGGCTAGGTTGCAGCAACCTCATGATGGGTATAGGGATAATATGAGTGTCATGTAGTTGCCTAAACCTATCAATGTTACATTGAGCTGGGTGAATGGAATATGAATGACAGTCATTCAATATGCTGTAATATAAATAAATAAAAAAGAAACCGTGGTTCACGTTTGTGGTGAACACAAGCGCCTAAGCACCGACATTTTGATGCATGTCAGCATTTGTTACTTTGAGCAAGGGCTTTTGGTGTTACCCTTAACCCCAGATCGAGAATCTGACTTTTAGCTCCGATATCTGACATTGTATCAGGGTTTGGGAGCAAATCTACCGTTCTTTGGCAAGCAGCAGTGTGCCACGTGATTGGATGTTGGATGTTTTACCTGCTGCGTTGATGTGAGGATTGGCGTGACTCGGGTTCGGGGCCAAGAGAAGGGGTGGGGGATGGCGAGGGTGAGCGCAGGGACCAGGAAGATAGGTTACACCCCCTGGCCTCTCTGAGGGAGCTCATGGAGAGGGAGGAGGGCAGGGTGGCTAAGCCAGGACGACTTCCGACCCCGCTGCCATAGCCACCACCACCGTAGGCAACACCACTATAGGAGGATGTAGTTTTGAGGCCAGAAAGGGCAAAATGAGGCCGGCTGTAGTTGGGGATGGACGAGGTGCTTCCCGGTGTCCATGACGAGCGCCAGGAAGAACGGGGCGCGGTGTCCAGGTTGTCCAGAGACTCGCCTCTGAAAAGTTTAACAGATTACCGGATGTTAGTGGATGTTAGCGGGTTAGCGTAAGCACCCAAATAGCCTGGATACCACAGGCCATTATGTTTCTGATTTAGCCAACTCTTTTGATAACTGCAACAGAAAAGAGACTGGCATCCAGGCTAGAGTCCAAAATGTTAAAGTCACTAAAAACAGTTACTTCTACTAAAATAGTTGTTGTAAATTATGTGTTAACATGTTACACACTCATTCAAGCTAGCATTATACAGCATTAAACCCCTGGTGACCCAATCTAGTGTGCTGTCCATGTTGGAACAGAGTAGTCACAAATCCATGGAAGGCGTGTCAGAGTTACTAGGAGTTGGTGTCAGAATTATGTGGAGCTGTCCAAATATGGACGCCCATGTGAGTCCCAGGTAGAGTACCTTCTAATAGGGCCATTGAGGCTGGCTTAAACCCTATCCATCATTCAACACACACATTGTACTGTACTGATCCACTTCCCCCATGCCAGCGGAGCCCCAGTCAAGCCCCAGGAAAAGTACCTCCTGATGGGGCTGGCAGTAGGGTCCTTGCGGTTGGTGGTGCTGGTGGAGCGTTGGCGGATCCAGCTGTTGTCTGTGGCCAGGTTGGTCTTCTTCTTCATCTCCTGCAGGATCTGCTGCCTCTCCAGCTCTGCCTGGGGTACGCTCTGCTGGCCCTTCCTCCCCAATCCTTCGCCTATCCCACAGCTGCTAGTCACTGTGGGCCAATGAGAGAGAAGAGGGAATCAGAAAATAGAGATGAGTCAATGGGAGAGGAGAGGGTGTCAGGGGATAGACATGAGAGCCAATCAGAATGGATGGAAGTCCAGAAATAGACTGTAGACCAGTGATTCATCCAGGCAACACCAATAAGACCAGTGATTCATCATTGTGACAGAGCCACTGGAGAGGACAGATTCATTTTCTGTATTCAGCTTCAGTGACCAATAGGACATGATCAAGACATATTATAAAATCTGGAAGTGTCTGTTTGTATATTCATTCATGCTAAACACGATTGATCGGCTGAGCTGGTTGGTTGACTGGGTCCTGCATTGATTAGACAGGAGTGGTCAGGAGCGGTCGAGGTTGTGAACCACACCTCTTTCTGGCTCTCTGTATCTCATGGTGTTTAGGATGTTTCTCCTCTCCAACTCCAGTTCTGATGCAGCCCGGAGACTCTGGGCCTTTTTGTCTGCTTTACGTCTCAACTCCTCCTCCAGTAACCTCTGGGCCATGCCCCCCGAGCTGCCGTACCAGCCTGGGCACAGTGTGTACAGTATTCACACTCACTGACATACAGTTACTTACACGGGTACACACACACACACACACACACACACCTTCCCTTGCTAATTTGAGCAGCTAAGTAATGGTTCAACTTCCACCGAAGATCAATAAGGATGAACTACTATTGATGAATACATGAGGACATTAGTAAATCCCCACTGACCTTTAGTTTTCTCCACGTCGTCCAGCACTGGAGTAGATTTCGACTTTGCCCTGCCAATCACAACAAAATACATTTAGGGGCTGATAATCAAGAAAATTCATTATCTCTCAAATCAATGTACACTGTAAAACACATTATTGATTTACTAGTCTACGTGGTACCAAATGGTACCCTATTCCCTACAAAGTGTACTACATTTGACCAGGGCCCTTGGGGCTCTTTGTATTTTCAAATGCGTACAGTTCAATACATGAACACATACAGTACATGAGTGGCCTGCAATGGAAATAAGCCTTCAGGCTTTGTTGCATAATCTCTATGATACCACTTTTTTACTTTACAGTGCCCCTTAACTTTTTCAATTTTTTTTTAACGATACAGCCTTATTCTAAAATGGATTAAATGTTCTTTTTTCAGACACAGACAGACAGACAGACAGACAGACAGACAGACAGAGAATAAGGAACAGACGGACGGACGGACAGACGGACAGACGGACAGACCGACAGACCGACAGACGGACGGGACGACAGACGGACGACAGACAGACAGACAGACGACAGACAGACAGAGACGGGACAGACGGACAGACGGACGGGACAGACAGACAAGACGGACAAGACGGACGGACAGACAGACAGACAGACAGACAGACAGACAGACAGACAGACAGACAGAAAGAAGAAACAGACGAACGGACAAGGACAGACAGGACAAAACACATACAGAGAAGACAAAACAGGCAGACCATTAGTGGGGTTTAGAGGTTACAATACAATGTAAAGTAGACAGGCAACAATTAATTATTAATTAACCAAATGGTCATGTTTAATATATTGCAGTGAGTTGGTGTGTACAATAAGCATTTGAAGATTTAGCACACACAAATCTTAAAGCCTTTAACATTATGTCTGTAATGACAAAAGCGCTACAGAAGATAGCTTGCTTCAGCAAGACCACTACTGTTATGCGTCATTCTTCTTTTTTATTAGTGTGCTTGCTTCAGCAAGACCACTACTGTTATGCGTCATTCTTCTTTTTTATTGGTGTGCTTACTTCAGCAAGACCACTACTGTTATGCGTCATTCTTCTTTTTTATTAGTGTGCTTCCTTCAGCAAGACCACTACTGTTATGCGTCATTCTTCTTTTTTATTGGTGTGCTTACTTCAGCAAGACCACTACTGTTATGCGTCATTCTTCTTTTTTATTAGTGTGCTTACTTCAGCAAGACCACTACTGTTATGCGTCACTCTTTTTTATTAGTGTGCTTGCTTCAGCAAGACCACTACTGTTATGAGTCATTCTTCTTTTTTATTAGTGTGCTTCCTTCAGCAAGACCACTACTGTTATGCGTCATTCTTCTTTTTTATTAGTGTGCTTGCTATTTTTATTATCCATCAATTTAATTCTTTAACCTCTCTTTGCCCTTGCCATCCCCCAACCACTCTTTATCTTTCCATCAACCCAACTATGGGTACTCAAGTACGGGTTTTCGGAAAGGCCCACTATTTAACTCATTCAACTTCTGTTCAGCTTGAACTCTACATTTGCCAATTTATCCTCCTCCCACTGCCAGAAAAATATATATTTTTAGACTGCACACAAATGATACGTACTTTTTCAAAATTAGGGGAGGGAACTGGGTAGGATGGGAAAGGAGAATTATGGAGGAAAAACAACATTATTGCAAAACTTTATCATTGTAAAAAGCATCACTGAAAAACTGTGGGGGGAAAAATACAAAATTCCGGTAATGTATACTGGAGCATCATCTATAAGTGACTTTGTTCGGCTACATAATCAATTTGAGATACTTTAGGATAATTTGGACATGATGTGCGAAAAATGCTAACATAGGTACAACGACTTGCATTAGATTAATGCCACAAATGTTAAAATGTTAGCATTTGGAAACAGTGCCAGATAAACTTAAACAAAGCATGTATTGCTGTTATACCTTGTCCATAGACTGCTTACAGGGTAAGGAAACCAATATGTAATTTTGTAATTTGGGTGAACTGAACCTTTAAAGAAAATAAATATTATTATTATTAACCATTGCTGCTGCTGCTCCTGCATTTTCTCTTTCTCCCTGTGTTGTTGTTCAGCAGCCTCCTGGCACCTCCTCTCCTCCCTCTCCCCCTCCTTTCTCCTCTGCCATCTCAGCTCCTCCTTTTGCCCCTGTCTCCTCTCCTCATCCTCCTGCTTCTCCCTCTGCCTCTCCTCCTGAAGAGGCAGCAGCTCTTGCTCCTTCTCCTCCGTCCTCCTCCCCTCCTCCCACTTTTGTCTCTCCTCCTCCACTCTCCTCCTCTCTTCCTCCTCCAGTCTTCTCTGTGCTTCCTCCTCTACCCTCCTCCCCCTTTCCTCCTCTTGGGCTTCCTTGTCCTCCCAGGGCATGATAGGCTGGCGGAGGGGGGAGAGGGGGCTGATACTCCTGCTGTCCATCTCCAGGCCCCTCGGCTCCTGGGGAACAGACAGTAAAGGGTTCAAGCCAAAGTCCTGAGTTACAACCAGAAAATTACATTGCTAAAGTGATATGGTTCCTCACCTCTTGGTGGTGTCTTCCCCCTTCTGTCACAGTCTCCTGCTGGGCCCGACGCCACTCCTCCTCCAGTTTCTCCTGGTCACGACGGTATTTCTCCTGATCACAAACACGCACACAGAGAGAGACAGGTTACTGTACTGTATGCACACACCCACACACACACATAAACACACATTCAGAGTTTATCAAGCACTTTGGTCGCCGGCCCCCTACTGACAACCACTTTTAATCACAATTTGATGTAAGAGGAAAATAGTCTCTCTTGTTAAACAATAGAAATAGAAAGTTCTGGTTTCATGGTAAAGACAAGAAAAGTGCTGAAACTCATTCAACAATTGACAGCCCTTAATATCCCGACAAAAAAATAATTTCCACATTTTAGTCTACCAAAACCTAAGTAAAGGGCAATTGGAAGACAAGGATTAGATGAAGTCTAATGAACTCCTGAGAACGAAAACAATCCCAAAGTTTCACCTTCAACCGCTCAGCTCTTACATTCCAGCTTCGTTCCCCAGAGTAGGTGAACCTTGTTAGATTGTCTGCCAAGCTTCTATGTCTCATTAACCTGTTACTCCTACCCCCTACTTTTTCGAACATTCTGTTAAAAATCGCGCAACATTTCAGCGCCCTGCTTCTCATGCCAGGAATATAGTATATGCATATGATTAGTATGTGTGGATAGAAAACACTCAGACGTTTATAAAACTGGTTAAATCACGGCTGTGACTATAACAGAACGTGCGTTTCATCGAAAAGCGCAGGAAAATCTGATCACTGAAAATTGGAAAATATATCAATGCGCCACTTGCATGTATTGTCTATGGGAAAGCAAATTACCTGGAGCCGAGATTGCAATTCCTACAGCTTCCACACGATGTCAACAGTCTTGTCATTTGCCTAGGCTTTGTTTCTTGGTCAAACGAAGAAGAGACAGCCCATTTCTTCAGGTCTCCGACCGGATATTTTGGTTGAGATTTACCCGGACATTATTTCCAGACGTACAGCTATAGAATACACATCGCCTCGTGATCAATTTGGTCGCTTATTAACGTTTACTAATACCTAAAGTTGCATTACAAAAGTATTTCGAAGTGTTTTGTGAAAGTTTATCGTCGACTTTTTTAATTTAAAAAAATGACGTTACAAGATGCTATTTTTCTTCGTTGATCACACAGTCTTCATAGATCGATATCTAGGCTATATATGGACCGATTTCATCGAAAAAAAGACCCAGTAGTGATTATGGGACATCTAGGAGTGCCAACAAAGACGATGGTCAAAGGTAATGAATGTTTTATATTTTATTTGTGCGGTTTGTGTAGCGCCGACTATGCTAATTATTTTGTTTACGTCCCCTGCGGGTCTTTTGGGGTGTTACATGCTATCAGATAATAGCTTCTCATGCTTTCGCCGAAAAGCATTTTAAAAATCTGACTTGTTGCCTGGATTCACAACGAGTGTAGCTTTCATTCAATACCCTGCATGTGTATTTCAATGAACGTTTGAGTTTTAACGAGTGCTATTAGCATTTAGCGTAGCGCATTTGCATTTCCAGATGTCTAGATGGGACGCCTGCGTGTCAGGTAGGAGGTAAGAGGTTAAGAAATTAGGCCGTTTGACCTGCGGGGAATACAGAGTGGAGGAATAACGAGCCTTGGCCTCTAGTCTACAGCTGCTCTACCGGGGTCAGGCTGGACACATTTTTATCTCTCTACCTCCATAAATAGACCTCGGGAGTAATTCACAATGTGCGCACACACACACACGCACACGCACACACACACACACACACACACACACACACACACACACACACACACACACACACACACACACACACACACACACACACACACACACACACACACACACACACACACACACACACACTTCAAACAAACAAAACAATCAAAAACACACACAACAATCAACTCCCCACCGCACACACTGTTACCTGTAGGAGTCTCTCCTGCTCCTTCTGCCATTTCTCCTGCCTCCTGCGCTCCTCCTCCGGGTCACAGGACAAGCGGTTAGAGGAGTGAGCGATGGAGGCAACGGGCATCTGATGGAGGAGAGGAAGAGGAGAGACATTGCCATTATTCCTTTATAGGTGAACACATTTATCCTGCAAATACACAAATGACTTTATTGTTTTTTCTTCATCTGATGTTTGAATATAAGTAATTCTTACAGTATCTTAATCACACTTAATCAACAAAGCTATTTGAGTCTCGCCAACCCTTATACATAGTCATGCATATCACTTGTTATTCATTTAAATGTTTCATTGTTTATGTATTAACATGCTACCCATGTACAGCATTTCAGTGTCTATGACTAAGATGAAAAGTTCAAACTTGAGCTGTTAGTTATATTATTCCTCCAGTCAACCTTTTCAAAGTGAGCCACAGATGCTTCAGTTCACCATCCAATTTCAAAGATTGAGTTATTGTATGAACAATGTCACAAAGGTTGGGACTAGCATTTTCAATCAAGGAGTTTAAGAGGGCTCTGCCCCTGGTGTGGTAGTTAAATAACCCATTACTATCCCACACAGTAAAGATGTCACTCACATTGATGGGTCAATGCATTGTAAAAACTTAAGAACATAAACATGTACTTGAGAGAAAAAAAAACAACCACTTGCTTGTAAACATTTTGTAAATATTAAATAGAATTGCTTACATCTGATTTTGCTGACTCTGATCCTCCTTGAAAAAGAATAACAATCATCAAATAAATCGATCTAATGTTAACAGTCACATCTCAGAGTGATATACAGCATTTAGTATATGCTGCCGTGAGAAGCATTGTTCCTGTATTCTAAAATACTACATCATTGTCATGTTTGTTAAGAAAGTTAAAAGTTTGCTAAAGCAGACACACAGACTGACACCTAGTATAGATATAATACATTTATTTAAATATCACACACCTGGAGGCTACACAAGCTGCCATACAGACCAAAAGCTGACAGGCTTGTTCAAATCTCAACTCATATCTGAGGTTGAGTGTGTGTTCAGATTTGACTGTTTCAACTTCTAAAACTTTTAAATGCTGTTTAAACTTTAACCAAACCCTCAGCTCTAATTTGAGATTTTAAATCAAGCCTGAAGCAAACAAGATGCATTTAAAATTCACCTACAGTCTTATACAATCCTTATACAGACCTACAGTCCAATATTGTCACAAAGAGTCTATGATTTTGGCAGAATAACAGTCCCTGACTGCTGAATAGTAGGTCCCAAAATACTGTTGGTGTGTTACCAAAGTACATCACACTAACTAGATTCAACTTATTAATATCTCATCATTTTTTTTTTATGGATATAACAACAAATATGCACAAGATGCAAAGAGTCAAAAAAAGTCAACAGTCACCAAAATGCATGTTGATGCATGCAAACGCATTGGCTATTAGTAATAGCACACGAACAAAAGCACAGCACAGCAAAGCATGCAAGGTTGAAAAGGAGGGGAGCCAATGTGTGACACCTGGACATCATACCAACATACTGTACCATTCACCTGACAGCATATGACACCCGAGTTAGCCTTGTGATGGCATTACTTTCTAGGCTTACGGCTTAGTGAATAGCCCAGAGCCATAGATATGCACTACATGACCAAAATTATGTGGACACCTGCTCGTAAAGCATCTCATTCCAAAATCATGGGCATTAATATGGAGTTAGTCCCCCCTGCTGCTAAAACAGCCTCCACTCTTCTGGGAAGTCTTTCCAATAAATGGTGGAACGCTGCTGCAGGTACTTGCTTCCATTCAGTCAGAAGAGCATTAGTGAGGTCGTGCACTGATGTTGGGTGATTAGGCCTGGCTCGCAGTCAGCGTTCCAATTCATCCTAAAGGTGTTCGATGGGTTTTTATTTATTTTAATTGTATTTTTTTTTTTTTAACCTTTATCTAACTAGGCAAGTCAGTTAAGAACAAATTCTTATTTACAATGACAGCCTACCGGGGAACAGTGGGTTAACTGCCTTGTTCAGGGGCAGAACGACAGATTTTTACCTTGACAGTACCGATGATTCAATCCAGCAACCTTTTGGTTACTGACCTAACGCTTTAACCACTAGGCTACCTGCCACCCCAAGGCGGTGATGGCTCTGTGCAGGCCAGTCAAGTTCTTCCACATCGATCTCGACAAACCATTTCTGTGTGGACCTCGCTTTGTGCACGGGGGCATTGTCATGCTGAAACCAGAAAGGGCCTTTCCCAAACTATTGCCACAAAGTTGGAAGCACAGAATTGTCTAGAATGTCATTGTATGCTCTAGCGCTATGATTTACCTTAACTGGAACTAAGGGGCCCAAGCCATGAAAAACAGCCCCAGACCATTATTCCTTCTGCACCAAACTTTACAGTTGGCACTATGCATTCGGGCAGGTTGTGCTCTTCTGCTATCTGCCAAACCCAGATTAGTCCGTCGGACTGCCAGATGGTAAAGCATGATTTATCACTCCAGAGAACACATTTCCACTGCTCCAGAGTCTAATGGCGGCAAGCTTTACACCACTCCAGCTGAAGCTTGGTATTGTGCATGGTGATCTTAGGCTTGTGTGTGGCTGCTTGGCCATGGAAACCCATGTCATGAAGTACCCGACGAACAGTTCTCGTGCTGACCTTGCTTCCAGAGGTAGTTTGGAACTCAGTAGTTATTGTTGCAACCTAAGACAAACGATCTTTACGATCTACACACTTCAGCACTCCCCGGTCCAGTTCTGTGAGCTTGTGTGGCCTACCATTTCGAAGCCGAGTCGTTGTTAATCCTAGACGTTTCCACTTCTCAATAACCACACTTACAGTTGACTGGGGAAGCTCTAGCACAGCAGAAACTGACTTGTTGGAAAGGTGGCATCATATGACCGTGCCACATTGAAAGTCACTGAGCTCTTCAGTAAAGCCATTCTACTGCCAATGTTTGTCTATGGAGATTACATGACTGTGTGTTCGATTTTATAGACCTGATCGCAACGGGTGTGGCTGAAATAGCCAAATCCACTTATGTGAAGGGGTGTCCACATACTTTTGTATATAAAATATAGTGTATATCGCTATCCTATATGGCTCTGGAACAGACTAGAATTGATCATTGATCAAAACACACAAGCAAGAAGTGAGAATGTTGGTATGTTGGTATGGCATTCTGACATGCTGTCTCCCCTTTGGTGCTTCAAAGTGTTGGTGAAAACACAACTTTCTAGTCAAGTGTATCCCAACCCTCTACTGAGGGATCCTCAGACGGTTCTCAATTTGGTTTTAACCCTGAACTAGCCACCTGATTCAACTAATCAAGGCCTTTGTGATTAGTTGTCAACTCAGAGCTGCAACAGAAATGTAGATAGATTGCTGGTCCCACAAGAGAGGTTTGGAAAATACTGGTCTAGACTCATCGAGCTCAGGGTCTCTGGGAGAATCACCACACAATAAACCCTGTTTATTACAGAGGTAGACCAGCGCACTGAAACTGGGCCCTGTGAGAAGCCCGGGTGTGGGAGGGAGGGGGAGACCAGTGGAGTTACACTCACTCAGTACCAGATCAGATGGAAAAAAGCAGTAGATTTTAAGCAGCGGGCCCAACATGGATCCCTAGGGAACTCCTGAGTATTCAACTGTTTGTCTCAATCTTTCCATAATCATGATTAGGTTAATAAGTCATAGATGAAACAAAACCTGTACACTAGGAAGGTCCTTAGGAGAACCACTGGGATAGATAGAAAGAGATGGAAGCCTAGAGCACCCAGCCTCTTGATAGTTACACAGACCATTGATAATAACCCTTCACCAACACCAGGACTCGATCAGGGGTGTTTTACCTTGTTCAAAAAACTCTGACCTCCGTTTAAAATTTTTCATGGATATGGGTTCTACATGAGAGATGGAAAAATCAGAACAGGGTCAGAGAGAAACTTTGAAGTAATAGCTTCAATCATGCAGGCACGTGCACAGATATGGTTCTACCTGTGCAGAGCACATGCCCCTTTGCCCTTCCAGTCTCCAAATTGCCCTTTTGGGTGGTAGTATTTTTTTTGTATACATATTTTGTCACTGTTGTTTGGAACCTACTGCCCGCAAGACAAGCCTTTAAGTTCACTAGCCACCATCCTTTCTGTTGGTTGCACCTGTTGATCCGCCCTGTATGGAGCTTGCGTGCGCCCGGTTGCGCCTTTTGCCCAGTCCGTCCTGTACGGAGAATCCGTGCACCTGTTATCCAAACATGTATGCCTTGAGAGATGCGGTCACTTTTTTTCCCCAAAATGTCAATTAAGGTGCTCCAAAGCTTTTTACTATCATTCTTTATGTCATTTATCTTTGTTTCATAGTGTAGTTTCTTCTTCTTTTTATTCAGCTTAGTCACATGATTTCTCAATTTGCAATACGTTTGCCAATTCGTTCTGCAGCCAGACTTATTTGCCATTCCTTCTGCCATTCCTTTTTTCAAATCCTCATCAATCTATGGGGATTTAATAGTTTTTACAGTCATATTCTTAATGGGTGCATGCTTATTAGTAACTGGAATAAGCAATTTCATAACTGTGTCAAGTGCAGTGTCTGTTTGCTCCTCATTACACACCACAGACCAACAAATATTCTTTACATCAACAACATAGGATTCACTACAAAAGTAGTAAATACGTGATCAATACATCTTGATGATTTCATTCCTGTGCTGTTTGTAACCAGGTTGCAGGCACTGGTTACAGTTTGAAGCTATTTCTTGAGTGGGCAGCTTGATGAAAGCCAGTCAATATTTTAATCACTCAGAAAATGTTATCAGTACATTGTATTAATATAGATTCAATGTGACCATGCAACAAACCAAAATCAATTTTTTTTCACAATGATGTGCTATGTCAATGTCCTTACCAACCTTGGCACAACATGTTTGCAACTTTTGGAAAATATACCTCTCTGTTGATGTCACATACATTATCAAGAATTTCACATGTTATCCAGATACTGACTTTTAGCACATGGTAGTCTATAGCATGGTGGTAAGCTGCCATCAGGAAACTAGGCGTATGTTGCGGGTCACTACTTCACAGGAGAGCCACTTGAATGTAAACTTTAAAGAAAATCAAAATGTGGTTATGGGCAGAAATGCCTTCACAAACATGTGAACTTTCATGTGCCTTAATAACAAACTTGTATACCATCTGTAAACATGAATAAAATAGTTAAATTACGAGCCTAGTTGGTTAAGCCAAAGAAAAAGTCAGCAACCTTCCGGCTAGCCATGATTGGCTGAGATAATGAGTGGGCTTGACCTGCCGAGAGATGAGTTTGGATTGTCTATTTGAGCTGGTCAGTGTGTCTAGGTAATCCGGCTTTTTAATTTTCTAAAAATTGTATATTAAAACTGCATGAGTGTTGCTCTCCACTTTCTGGAGGACTGAGTTTTTAAATCAGTGGAATTAGAGTATGATAGCTAAGGAGAGGGAGAAAACACCTGTCTCCAGATTATATCTTCAAACTAAGGGCAACCCTGGCATCCGACAGGAAATGCATCCAACCATGAATGATGAGTGAATGATGATTAGTCTAGCTAGCTACATTTTCAGATATTACACCCTTCTAATGACAGAAAGAACCATTTGCTTGGCTAGCTATAGCCTAATGTTAGCTAGCTACCACAAACTTGGTTGGTTATTTACCTGGAGATTCATGCAGGGTAGTAACGTCATGAGTTGTGATTATGGTTCATTGTTTACCTAGCTAAGTAGCTAACATTAGCTGACTGGTTGGTTGGCAATCTGCAGATTCATGAAGGGCAGTAAGGCGTAGCTAGCTATATGTCTTAACAAAAGACTTCACTATGCAAGTACCCATTTTGGGTGAGTTCGTAAATTCAGTCGAGCCATCTACTCTGATTTCAGAGCACTCTTGTCTGAGTGTACCAGGGAGCGCAGAACAACTGTTGAATTTACGAACACTCAACACCCGTTGAATATGGCCGGTGTCAGGAAACGTCTGCAAAAATACATAGCGGTCCTATAGTAGCTGTTAAAAGCTAACCGTGTCAAGGAATTCACGTAAAAACAAGTTCGGTATTTGTAGTTAATGAATAGCAGTTTTGTTTTAATCAATAATAACAAACCAAGTGTTTTTACAGCATACAATTTTCAGCTGCACACTCTGATCAAGTCATGTGGTGGCATGCGCAAACAAAATGTGTAAATATACATCATTATACATAATTGAACAATGGGCATTCACCACCAGAAACACATACAGTCCCAAAGAGAGAATGTTGTCCTTGCTTTCTCAAACTTGTTCCTGTTAATAAAGGCTAGTCATAACCTCTCTGGTTAGTAGATCTGCTCTATGTTCTTTACCTTTGTTTCTCATGGTCACTGTCTCGTCACGGAAGCCTCCATTCACTCCATTGGATGCTACACCCTGCAACAAGATGAATTAAAAGCCTGTTGAGAGGGTTTATCAGTACATTGTATTCATATAGATTCAATGTGACCATGCAACAAACAAAAATCACACATTTTTTCACAATGATGTCCTATGTCAATGTTCTTACCAACCTTGTCACAATATGTTTGCAGATTTGTGATATATCAAGTTTATTTGGGTATTTGTGAGTAACATAGCAATAAGCTAATAAGAAACATTTGAACATTATCAACACCACGAGGTCTTCCTGTAAAACTCACAATGATTGGTTGGGTAGTGACCTTCTTGGTGGTTTCCATGGATCGCCGAGAGGTGAAATCCAAGCTGGTGGTTGTGTTAACGGTGGTTGTGTCGGGGAAACCTATAACTGTTGGATGATGATCCATACTGGTCAGATTGATGGTCTTATGGCTTTTAAACGGCAGGGAAGGTAGGTCTCTGTCCCAGTCTGAACGTCGTAGACGTGTGTCAATGGCAAAGATAAAAGTTTTTTTTGTGTGTGTGTGAGAATGTATGTGTAAGAGATAGTGTGTGGGCGTGAAAGCACAACATTAGGAAAGGTACTAGTACTTAGGAAAGGTACTACTATACAACTATAGTACACAGAGTACTTACAGTATTTTCTGCATGGTATAATAATAGTAAAGACATCAAAACTATGGATAAGAGATATGCATTCAGTCTTGGCATTCTCTCAACCAGATTCATGAGGTGGTCACCTGGAATGCATTTCAACAAACACGTGTGCCTTGGTGAAATTAATTATTTTTATTTTCTCCTTAATCCGCTCGAACCAATCAGTTGTGTTGTGACAAGGTAGAGGTGGTATACAGAAGATAGCCCTATTTGGTAAAATACCAAGTACATATTATAGCAAGAACAGCTCAAATAAGCAAAGAGAAATGACAGTCCATCATTACTTTAAGACATGAAGGTCAGTCACTCTAGAAAATGTCAAGATTTTCGAAAGTTTCTTCAAGTGCATTCGCAAAAACCATTAAGCGCTATGATGAAACTGGCTCTCATGAGGACCGCCACAGGGAAGGAAGACTCAGAACTACCTCTGCTGCAGAGGATATATTCATTAGAGTTAACTGCATCTCAGATTGCAACCCAAATAAATGCTTCACAGAGTTCAAGTAAGAGACACATTTCAAAATCAACTGTTCAGAGGAGACTACGTGAATTTTTAAAAGTTTTTTACCTTTATTTAACCAGGCAAGTCAGTTAAGAACACATTCTTATTTTCAATGACGGTCTGGGAACAGTGGGTTAACTGCCTGTTCAGGGGCAGAACGACAGATTTGTACCTTAACAGCTCGGGGGTTTGAACTCGCAACCTTCCGGTTACTAGTCCAACGCTCTAACCACTAGGCTACCCGCGAATCAGGCCTTCATAGTCGAATTGCTGCAAAGAAACCACTACTAAAGGACACCAATAATAATTTGGGCCAAGAAACACGAGCAATGGACATTAGACCGGTGGAAATCTGGCCTTTGGTCTGATGAGTCCAAATTTGAGATTTTTGGTTCCAACCGCCGTGCCTTTGTGAGATGCAGAGTATGTGAACGGATGATCTCCATAGAGTGGGGAGAACAAGTATTTGATGCACTGCCGATTTTGCAGGTTTTCCTACTTACAAAGCATGTAGACGTCTGTCATTTTTATCATAGGTACACTTCAACTGTTGGAGACAGAATCCAGAAAATCACATTTTAAAGTAATTAATTAGCATTTTATTGCATGACATAAGTATTTGATCATCTACCAACCAGTAAGAATTCCGGCTCTCACAGACCTGTTCGTTTTTCTTTAAGAAGCCCACCTGTTCTCGACTCATTACCTGTATTAACTGCACCTGTTTGAACTCGTTACGTGTATAAAAGACACCTGTCCACACACTCAATCAAACAGACTCCAACCTCTCCACAATGGTCAAGACCAGAGAGCTGTGTAAGGACATCAGGGATAAAATTGTAGACCTGCACAAGGCTGGGATGGGCTACAGGACAATAGGCAAGCAGCTTGGTGAGAAGGTAACAACTGTTGGCGCAATTATTAGAAAATGGAAGAAGTTCAAGATGACGGTCAATCACCCTCGGTCTGGGGCACCATGCATGATCTCATCTTGTGGGGCATCAATGATCATGAGGAAGGTGGAGGATCAGCCCAGAACTACACGGCAGGACCTGGTCAATGTCCTGAAGAGATCTGGGACCACAGTCTCAAAGAAAACCATTAGTAACACACAATCCTGCAGCGCACGCAAGGTCCCCTTGCTCAAGCCAGCGCATGTCCAGGCCCGTCCGAAGTTTGCCAATGACCATCTGGAGGAAGGGGAGAAGGTCCTGTGGTCTGATGAGACAAAAATAGAGCTTTTTGGTCTAAACTCCACTTGCCATGTTTGGAGGAAGAAGAAGGATGAGTACAACCCCAAGAACAACATCCCAACCGTGAAGCATGGAGGTGGAAACATCATGCTTTGGGGATGCTTTTCTGCAAAGGGGAAAGGACGACTGCACCGCATTGAGGGGAGGATGGATGGGGCCATGTATCGTGAGATCTTGGCCAACAACCTCCTTCCCTCAGTAAGAGCATTGAAGATGGGTCGTGGCTGGGTCTTCCAGCATGACAACGACCCGAAACACACAGCCGGGCAACTAAGGAGTGGCTCCGTAAGAAGCATCTCAAGGTCCTGGAGTGGCCTAGCCAGTCTCCAGACCTGAACCCAATAGACAATCTTTGGAGGGAGCTGAAAGTCCGTATTGCCCAGTGACAGACCCGAAACCTGAAGGATCTGGAGAAGGTCTGTATGGAGGAGTGGGCCAAAATATCTGCTGGAGTGTGTGCAAACCTGGTCAAGAACTACAGGAAACATATGATCTCTGTAATTGCAAACAAAGGTTTCTGTACCAAATATTAAGTTCTGCTTTTCTGATATATCAAATACTTATGTCATGCAATAAAATGCAAATTCATTACTTAAAAATCATACAATGTGATTTTCTGGATTTTTCTTTTAGATGCCGTCTCTCACAGTTGAAGTGTACCTATGATACAAATTACAGACCTCTACATGCTTTGTAAGTAGGAAAACCTGCAAAATCGGTAGTTTATCAAATACTTGTTCTCCCCACTGTATGTATGGTTCCCACTGTGAAGCATGTAGGAGGAGATGTGATGGTATGGGGGTGCTTTGCTGGAGACACTGTCAGTGATTTACTTAGAATTCAAGGCACACTTTACCAGCATGGTTACCACAGCATTCTGCAGCGATACCCCATCCCATCTGGTTTGCGCTTAGTGGGACTATCATTTGTTTTCAACAGGACAATGACCCAGCACACTTCCAGGCTGTGTAAGGGCAATTTGACCAAGAAGGAGAGTAATGGAGTACAGCATCAGATGACCTGGCCTCTCAACCCAATTGAGATGGTTTGGGATGAGAAAGTGCTCAGCATATGTGGCAACTCCTTCAACACTGTTGGAAAAGGATCCCAGGTGAAGCTGGTTTAGAGAATGCCAACAGTGTACAAAGCTGTCAAGGCAAATGGTGGCTACTTTGAAGAATCTAAAATATATTTTGATTTGTTTAACACTTTTTTACTTACTACGTGATTCCATTTGTGTTATTTCATAGTTTTGATGTCTTCACTGTTAATTCTACAATGTAGAAAATAGTAAAAATACAGAAAAACCCTTGAATATGTAACTTTTGACTGGTACTGTACGCTACCACTTGGAAGGGAAAATAAGGTTGTTGTTATGGTGTCATTCTGAAGAACAGCGGGGATAACAGAGAAACCACCTTCCACACCCATGCACAATCTACAAACCTCTAGCTTTACCAACAGGTTTACACTCTCTCCTACAAAAGCGTCTATTTTGATATGCATTGCACATTCAACAGATCACACAAAACAAAATACAATGACTGATGTTTTGGTGGTGTAATCGTGATATAGTAGGATGTGTAAACCTATTGGTGAAAACATACAGTGAGCTCCAAAAGTACTGTGGCAATTACATTTTTGGATTGTTATATAATAACTGTGAGGTTAAAATGCAGACTATCAGCTTTAATTTGATGGTATTTTCATCCATATCAGGTTAACCCGTTTAGACATAACAGCACATTACACAAAAATATTGGGACAAATACACGTATATGTGTATTAAATTAGTTAAAGGTTAAGTATTTGGTTTCCTATAAAACTTAATGTGTCACGCCCTGACCTTAGAGAGACGTTTTATTTCTCTATTTGGTTAGGTCAGGGTGTGATGTGGGGTGGGCATTCTATGTTTTGTATTTCTGTGTGTTTGGCCGAGTGTGGTTCTCAATCAGAGGCAGCTGTCTCTGATTGGGAATCATACTTAGGCAGCCTGTTTTGCCACCTTCGTTGTGGTTAGTTGTCTTTGTTAGTGGCCTGTATAGCCCTAGTAAGCTGCACAGTTGTGTTGTGTTGTGTTGTGTTGTGTTGTGTTGTGTTGTGTTGTGTTGGCGACATTCTTAATAAAGAAAAATGTACGCTCACCACGCGGCACCTTGGTCCGGTCATTTCCCTGATGACATGCGTGACATAATGACTACATCAAGCTTGTGACCCGGCACCTTGGTCCGGTCATTTCCCTGATGACATGCGTGACATAATGACTACATCAAGCTTGTACACATTTGTTTGATGTATTTGCAGTTTGCTTTGGTTGTTCCAGATTATTTTGTGTGTTTTTGTATACATGTTTTGTTTTGGTCGTTTTAAAAACCTCTCATTTGTATTCCTGCGCCTATCTCCAAAATCCTTTATACCAGTGTGACACCTTGCCTTATTGTAATGATTAGAGGTTAGCACATCTTAGGGGTATGATATTTGTGCATCTGTAACTTTCTCAATCATTATTATTCAGGATGATCCATAATCATGGAGGCATCCACCTTAATGTAGAGTCAAAATGACACATTATTTACCATTCATTTCTATTAAGCACAAAATAATCTGAAACACAACAAAAACAAACAGAAAATGTGTCAATGAGTCAAAAGCTTGATGTAGTCATTGCGTGCTATGAAAATGAGATCAAATGCTTAACTTATTATTACTTTAATACACAAGTAAATTTGAACCCAATACTTTTGGTCCCCTAAAATAGGGAGACAAGGTACAAAGAGTTGCAATTTCTAAACGGTTTACCTGATATGGATGAAAATACCCTCAAATTAAAGCTGACAGTCTGCACTTTAACCTCATACTCATTGTATCATTTCAAATCCAGTGCTGGAGTACAGAGCCAAAAGACCAAGTTCGGACCTGTAGGATCTTGTGCCTGAGTATGAGTTAGACACCACATAAGGAATGCAAACAGAGGGAGACAGAAACAGACAGAGACACAGATAAAGATTCAGAAACACAAACAGACTGTCAGGCAGACAGATAGACATAGAAGGAGAAACAGAAGTATAGAAACACAAGCATACAGAAAGTGAGAGACAGACAGGCAGAGATGGGGAAACTACAGACAAGGAAGATAGACAAAACTGGGCACACATATCACTAACTAAAGGGTTATCCCAGAACAGAGGACTAGAAAACGAAGGAAATTATCATTAAACTGCCATTAAATAATTGAGCCATGATACCAGAAACATTTACTGACCAGTTTAACGTGTCACAATAGTTTACCAACACAGCAAACATAAATAACACTGACATTCTACAAATACTCTGTAACAACACACACATTCTCTCTCTCTAGTCGTCTACTCACTGTTCCTGCCGTGACGGCGTATGTCCATGGTAAGGCTTCCCTGCTGCAGAGCTTGCTCTGTGCTGCTCTTCCACTTGCCGTAGCTCATCTCTGCCACCCTTTGCCCGCTCACCGACATCACCTCGTCGCCCACCTGCAGTTGGCACAGCTCGGCTGGGCTGCCTGCGGGGCACAGAGAGTGGCAGCGAGGTCAGATAGAGAGGGTAAAGAAGGAACAGAAGGAAGGAAAAGTGGTCAGATATAGAGAGTGTAGAGTGCACAGAGGGTGCGATAGATATGTAGAGAGGGAATTGGGTCTCAGATGTAGGGGCAGAGAAGGCATTGGGGTGAGTAATAGAGAGGGCAAGACAGGTGTCACAGTAGTGATGTAGACCAGTCAAGATACATTTAAACTGTTACAATAGAGAGATACAGAGATAGGACAAGGCAGCGATTGCAATAAATCATCTCAACTTTTTAAAGTGGCTTCAGCTTCTTGTCTCCTTCCCTCATTTACATTGATGAGAAAGAACTGGACTACTGAAAAGTCAGGGCTGGAATGACAACAGGTATCAGGTACTCCCCTAGTACATACAGTATAGGCTAGAGAGAGACAACCCCAGCAAATCTGACCTAGATAGAAGCTACCCTACATAAGGCCGGGCACATGATCTGCTACTGACTACTTATCTTCTAGTCATTTTAAGAAACATTAGTGTGTTGAAAATGCCTAGCCACTTGTATTTGCATACACTTCAAAATACACCAGACACGCCACTATGGGTTTCTTCACGGTACCCAAACCAAAAAGTGATTTAATGCATTTCTTAGTTATGTATAGAGTCACGTCATCACGGAATGCGCTGCCACCAGAGGTTACTCAGGCAAAAAGCAAGTTTAGCAAAAAAAACTGATTAAAAAACATATTGTATCACAGCGCCTCTCCTCTTTCTAAAGATCTAATTTAACTGGATTGTATATAAGAATATGAAAATGTATGTATAAATAGTGGATAAATAGTATTTTTTGTAGTCTCTTGGTGTCTTTCCTTTACATAACTCTTATTTTTAATTTTACATTTACATTTACATTTAAGTCATTTAGCAGACACTCTTATCCAGAGCGACTTACAAATTGGTGCATTCACCTTATGACATCCAGTGGAACAGCCACTTTACAATAGTGCATCTAAATCTTTTAAGGGGGGGGGGGGGTGAGAAGGATTACTTTATCCTATCCTAGGTATTCCTTAAAGAGGTGGGGTTTCAGGTGTCTCCGGAAGGTGGTGATTGACTCCGCTGTCCTGGCGTCGTGAGGGAGTTTGTTCCACCAATGGGGGGCCAGAGCAGCGTACAGTTTTGACTGGGCTGAGCGGGAACTGTACTTCCTCAGTGGTAGGAAGGCGAGCAGGCCAGAGGTGGATGAACGCAGTGCCCTTGTTTGGGTGTAGGGCCTGATCAGATTACTATATGTAATATAGTTTACCAAGCTACCAATTACTTCCCACTGGAAGAAGTTAAGCTACACTAATGCTACCCTTAAGAAACATACAGTTTACTGAACTAAAGATACACTTAAGAAACATATAGTTTACTGAACTAAAGCTACCCTTAAGAAACATACAGTTTACTGAACTAAAGCTACACTTAAGAAACATACAGTTTACTGAACTAAAGCTACCCTTAAGAAACATATAGTTTACTGAACTAAAGCTCCCTTAAGAAACATATAGTTTACTGAACTAAAGCTACCCTTAAGAAACATATAGTTTACTGAACTAAAGCTACCCTTAAGAAACATATAGTTTACTGAACTAAACTACTTTGTGATATATCAGAGACTACAGAGACTGAAATATCAGAGACTACAAATTTGCAAGAACAGATCACTCTGGAGTCAACTGTTAACATAATGTTTGAATTCAAGTGTAAATTAGGAAGGTCTGATGTCAAAAATGTATGAAACTTCTTGCCTACTTTTTTTGCAAAAATAAGTGTAGTTGCAGTAGTTAGTTTCACCGCTACATGGCAAAATAGTAATTAACTACTAAAAACACTACCCATATTTGAATTTAATTAAACTACCAAAAAGCTACTGCAAACTGTAGTTAAATTACTAGTTTAACTACATGTATTTCACTATTTCACGGTCTATTGGCACTGTACTAAGGTATCTGGCACTATGTGTGGTGGCCAGCAAAGGCAGAAATTGGAGGACGGACTCATTGTAATGGCTGGAATAGAATCATATTAATGGTATCAAACTCATGGAACTCCAGCTACTGGTGCAGTGTTAGCAGTGGAATGGTATTTACTCTTCTGTGTGAATTATGAATGGTTTTAGGACAAAAGGGAGTGAAGCCATTGTCCACTAATCAAATCTAACCAAGCAACTGCAGTTTTATTCCCAGTGTCTCACATATGTCCATGTCCATTGCTTAAATAAACAACCTTTCAAACTTTCTCACTGAAATGAGAGATGAGCCTGCTGTGCCAGTGGAGGCTGGTGTCACTTTAAATCAAATGATGCGCTCATTGTTAAGGCTGGACTGGAACGATATCAAACACATTAAACATGGTTCCCAAGTGTTTGATACCATTACATGAATTGCCATTACTCTGTGCTCATTCTTCCTTCACTATCCTCCAAAATGCTGTATGTACCCGGTTTACAATCAGACAGTTGGTTCAGTTGTTACTCTTTGTTTGTGTTAACCATGCTAAATGTGTGTGTTTTGTACTAAATGTGTGTGTGTGTGTGTGTATGTATGTGTTTACCTGGTTGGATGGAGGTGACGTGTGCTCCAGTGGAGTCCCACTCTGTCTGGAAGCCAAAGTCTCGACTGCTGTTGGGCTTCTGGTTGAGACTGATCCGCATGTCAGCGTAGCTCTCCTACACAACACACAACACACACACACACACACACACACACACACACACACACACACACACACACACACACACACACACACACACACACACACACACACACACACACACACACACACACACACACACACACACACACACACACACACACACACACACACACACACACACACACACACACACACACACACACACACACACACACACACACACACACACACACACACACACACACACACACACACACACACACACACACACACACACACACACACACACACACACACACACACACACACACACACACACACACACACACACACACACACACACACACACACACACACACACACACACACACACACACACACACACACACACACACACACACACACACACACATTAAGAATGCCAGGTTGTGTTCCAAAGCCAGGGAAAGAATAACATTTGTTCTTCACTATGAATTATTAGTTGCTCTCTGACAATGGGAAGCATCAATCCTACTGTATCTCCTATTGTATGTAGCACTAGCTGCATAGTATAGTATGCACATAGTGTAGTATGCTCGCTCACTCGCTCCAGTACCATGACTGCTACTCACATTCCAACATTTCTTTAACAAATTGGTTTTACATGTGATGTCCTTATTACTATGTGCTATTTTTAGCTTCTGCTCTGGAATACTGCAAATGTGCCCTGAAAAAGTCTAATCTGCCTAATAACCAAAATCTAAACCTACCTGGTTAGTGTCTTTTGTAGGTAACGGACTGACTGGGGCTGTGTAGGCCACTTTTGGGGTCTGGAGGGCGGGTGAAGGACTCCTGGCCTGAGAAGGGACAGGAGAAGGGGCCAGGGTAGGGACAAGTGTTGTGGCAAGTGTGGGGGTCACACCCCTTTTTTTTTCTTCTTCTTCTTCTTCTTCTTCTTCTTCTTCTTCTTCTCCACTGTTGTGGGTAGAGCTGGAGAGGGAGTGCGCCTTATCCTCAGAGGTCATGACCTGGATATAGCGGCTGGGGGCCGACAGCTTCTTGATGAAATCCGTCTCTCCGTTCACACTTTTCTGAGATTCAGCCATCAGAGGAGCCTACAGTGCATTCGGAAAGTATTCAGACCCTTTCACTTTTTCCACATTTTGTAACAGCCTTATTCTAAAATTGATTAAATTAGTTTCCCCCCCATCAATCTACATACAATACTCCATAATGGAATGTTTTAAAATGTTTACAAATTGTTCTGTTGGATGGTGAACCTTCATCCCAGTTTGATGTCCTGAGCGTTCTGGAACAGGTTTTCATCAAGGATCTCTCTGTACTTTGCTCCGTTCATCTTTCCCTCAATCCTGACTAGTCTCCCAGTCCCTGCCATTGAAAAACATCCCCACAGCATGATGCTGCCACCACCATGCTTTGCCGTAGGGATGGTATTGGCCAGGTGATGAGCGGTGCCTCCAGACGTGATGCCTGGCATTCAGGTCAAAGAGTTAAATCTTGGTTTTATCAGACCAGATAATCTTGTTTCTCATTGTTTGAGAGCCCTTTAGGTGCCTTTTGGAAAACTCCAAGCAGGCTGTCACATGCCTTTTAATGAGGAGTGGCTTCCGTCTGGCCACTCTAGTATAAAGGCCTGATTGGTGGAGTGCTGCAGAACCTTCTGGAAGGTTCTCCCATTTCCACAGAGGAACTCAAGAGCTCTGTCAGAGTGACCATCGGGTTCATGGTCACCTCCCTGTGCATGGTCACCTCCCTTTGTTCTTGGGGACCTTCAATGCCAATGTTTTGGTACCCTTTCCCGATACAATCCTGTCTCGGAGCTCTACGGACAATTCCTTCAAACTCATGGCTTGGTTTTTATTCTGACATATACTGTCAACTGTGGGACCTTATATTGACAGGTGTGCCTTTCCAAATCATGTCCAATCATTTGAGTTTACATCAGGTGGACATCTCAAGGATGATCAATGGAAACAGGATGCACCTGAGCTCAATGTTGAGTCTCTAGCAAGGGTCTGAATACTTAGGTAAATAAGATATATTATTTATTTTATTGTAATTTTTTTTGTAAACATTTCTAAAAACCTATTTTTGCTTTGTCTTTATGGGGCATTGTGTGTAGATTGATGATCATCCAATTTAGATTAAGGCTCTAATGTAACAAAATGTGGAAAAAGTTAAGGGGTCTGAATACTTTCCGAATGCACTGTATATTTATATGGTTAAAAGGTAGCCTATTTTTACATTGTTAAATGTACTTTGTTAGTATATTCAAAAGTTGTGAGCAAATAATAATCAAAGTCATAACAAGCCAACAGTAAGCATGTCGTCCCGCACGAATGACGCAGCGCCAATCAAGGTAGTTTTGGAAATGCCGGATCTCTACAGCAAAATGCATCATTCACCAATGTTTCGTCAAAATCTGGCCAGTGGTGTCGGAGATATCACGTGGGTTAGTAAGAGTCATATCCCTGAGTCAAACAGATCAAGAGAAATAAACATGTGCCAGTTATAGTGCCACAGTGTGGTTGACAGGAATGTTCTAGTACATTGTGAGTCTTTATAGTGTTTGCAACATGTGTACCACATCTTGTCACAATACAAATATCCTTGACTAATTTATTTACATTTATGTACCAGACTACACCCAAGTGAATGTGTATTGGTCAATAGCGTGGTTGTGAAACATATTGCTTGAGAGACCTTTGTTCCCAGATCCCACATATCAAGTTTTGTGCAGATCGGTCATTCGGTGCCAGAGGAATAACTTTCATTCTAAATTACTTTAGGTCTAACGGGGTCAGACGCTTGGCCTTTCAAACGCTTGTTATAGCGGCACCATCTGGCCAGTCAGTGTAATTTTTAAAATGCAGGATCTCTATGGCAAGACACATCATTTCATCAAAATCAGGCCAGTGGTGTCTGAGATATCATGTGTGATGTACGTACAGAGGACACAGATCCATAGTCCCCAATTATATAATGATCAAAGTCGTGAGCCAATAGTTTTTTCATTATTACTATTGTATCAAACTCTCTAGAGACAGAGATGTAAATTAACTATTTGGACAACACTGTCTGGAGGTCTCTCAAACTTAATGTACAATATACTAATACTAGTTAGAATTGTTGCTAGCTCCAATGTGTTGATGCTAAACAACTTAAAGAGATCTTGCCTGAACAAGTTCATGACACAAGTTATTCGCTGGTGGACAGATGCACGTAACATAGGATGGTATCCCACAAACTGTGGGATGCAAAGACTAATGAAGAACTTCGTTCCGGTGTGCAGATTTCTTTGTCACTGATCATTTGGACAAATCACGATTTCACAGGTGTTTGCATCTTTGATGATATCTCGTTGATATCTCGTATCTTCCATCTCCCCCTAGAACCTAATCGAGCATCTGCCTCTATGTTCTGGGTTACCGAGAATACTAACACTCAAATAATCACCCAAACTGTTTTATATCAAAATGTCCTACTAATGATATTCTTCTGATGCTATACTACATGCCTTCGTTAAAGCTGTACGAATATTTTAAGATAAATACACAACGCAGAGGACGAAAGGTAAAGAGGGAATTAACGATCAATGTTTTTCTGTTTTTCTGTTAATTGAAGATTAATGGGACAGAGACACAGGAGGAATTTCAGTCTAGGACTCATAGCTCCATGTGGCAAGTTCTCATTGGTCCAAATTGTCTATACATTAGGCCTGAAACAGGATACTTGGTATTTGGCCATTGGCACAGTTTTATTGCGAGGAATTCCAATTGGTCAACCACAGGCTAGAGTTGGGTTATAAATTAGATCCTGTCGCTTTGTTCTGAAGAGAAGATATTGAGAACAGGGAAGAATGACCATCTGCTTCCCAGCATAACAACTATTATTTATTATTTTTGAATAAATATATTTTTCTCCCCTTGATTTACTTTGGGGTCTGTGTTATTGAAGAATAACATCAACTGTTAACACAGCGAAAGTGAAGGTAATAGAGTGACAAGGCTGGAAACGGCAGCTTTGCTAAGTAAATGGTCACATAGTTCAAAAAAGCTTAATTCATTATTCACTGACAGATAAAACAAATGAGGCGTGTGAGCAACTACTACACTGGAAATAGACTACGCTGCGACCGACACAATACAACATTCCTACAGGTCTTAGGTCCTGTTAATTATGTAACAAATAGAGGAAAATGGACTGGAACAGGTAGCGATTCTCTGGACTTGTCTATTAAGAAACATTAATTTAAATGTTTAGTTGTAAAAGTTTCAAAAACATTGCGTGCCCTAATGAACATAACCCACAGCCATTGAAGTACCTCACCCAAATCCTCCAGTCTACTAAAAGTTTCTGCAGAAAGCAGTCCTAAGGTAACAAACAACTACACACAGACAGAACTGGAAAGTGTGGTAATATTACTGTATACTATGGTACTCACGGTGTTGGCGGGTGGCAGTGATGCGACGCTTGTAGACTGGCTCCCGAAGGGCCTTGGCATGACGACAGAGTTGAGCCGAGTGCTGTCCGATCTCATGTAGCTCCTGGGGAGAGAGGCAGAAACCCGAGACACACCAGAAGGCATGGGCTGTGGGTCTATCACCACCGAGTTGTACTGTGGCTGTTGTATGTACAGAGAGCCACCAGCAGTGGATGGGGTCACTTCTTCAGACACCTTCCCCACCCATGGGCGACTGGGCTCGTGAGCTTTGGGTAGTAGGCTGGGGGTGGTGGTGGTGCTGAAGGTTTCCTCCGTATTGGCTGCACTGGTGTACCATGAGGCCAGGTTTGGGGCTCTCTCTGAAGGATTCGGGGCTAGAACATTGGGGTTGTAGTTGGAGGTGCGACCCACAGTGGTAGTGATGTCGCTACCAGAACCGAAGGGACTGTCGATACTGTCACTCATGTAGCCCCTAGAAGGCGAGACAGCCCTGTTGGTTGCCGTGGTGGCAGCGCACGCCTCCTCCCTTGGGGGGAGCACGGAGGAGCTAGTGGGTCTGAGGCGGTCAAGAGGGGTGTAGGGGTTGTCGAAGGTGTAGCTCCTCGGAGGGAGGGTGCGGAGGACCGGGGCAGAGTCTTCAAACACTTCCTGGTCCAGAGAGGCGAGGGAGTTGAGGCGACTGCCGATGGAGCTGTGGGGATGGAGAAGAGAGGGAGGGTGGTGAAGTAGAGAGAGAGAGGGAGGGAGAGAGGGATGGAAGGGAAGGGAGGTGAAAGAGAGATGGGAAAGGGATTAAAAGGAGTTATGTAAGCGATTGAAAGAGAGAAGAGAGAGAGAGAGAGAGAGAGAGAGAGAGAGAGAGAGAGAGAGAGAGAGGAGGGCAGGGTAAAAGTAAGATAGGATGGGTGAAAGAGATAAAGGAGCCGAGGAAAGGAGGTGAAGAGGCAAGGGAGGATGGGAAAAACAGAGGAAAAAGTGAAAGGTGGAGGGGGATAAAAGGAGAGGGCAGAATGAGAAAAGGATTGAGGAAAGGTGAAAGGGGGAGGGAAAGAGAAGTTTGAAAGAACAAAAAAAAGAGGTGAGGTAGGATTTAAGCCACGATTAGATTACACTTTCACACAACGCTTTGCAGAGAGACAATTACTGTTCATTCATTAACACAGTCTCAGGTCACGTTCTCTCAGGGCAAACGTTTCAACAAAAGTCTGTAAAAACACACAAGTTTGCATGGCCCTGTATTTGTGCCTGAGTTGTCATCGACCGGTGTTTGTTGGTGTAGTAAGTACTTATACAGTAACAGGACAGTTTTGAGTGACAGGGAAAACACATCTAAAAAATACTGATTAGAATTCTGATGATGAAATACTTTTAAAACAGGGTAAAACATATTCAACCAATAAAGGATTATACAATGCCTTCAGAAACTATTCAGACCCCTTGACTTTTTCCACATTTTGTTATGGATTTTAAAAAAATCCTCAGCAATCTACACACAAAACCCCATAATGACAAAGAATAAGGCTGTATGTAACGGTATTCCTGTGGTGAAGTAGAGGCGGACCAAAATGCAGCGTGGTTTCTTTGATTCATGTTTAATAACAAAAGATAAACACGAACACTACAAAAACTATAAACGTGGAAAACCAAAAACAGCCCTATCTGGTGCAAAACACAGAGACAGGAACAATCACCCACAAACACACAGTGAAACCCACGCTACCTAAATATGGTTCCCAATCAGAGACAATGACTAACACCTGCCTCTGATTGAGAACCATATCAGGCCAGACATAGAAATAGACAAACAAGACATCCAACATAGAATGCCCACTCTGATCACACCCTGACCAGCCAAAACATAGAAACATACAAAGCAAACTATGGTCAGGGTGTGACAGTAGAAGTCCTTATTAAGCTGCTTCTGCTGCTGCCCGTTACCACGCCGCTTGGTCCTGTTGTGGTGGGTGATTCTGTATGTTCCTGTCTCTGTGTTTTGCACCAGATAGAACTGTTTTAGGTTTTCTCACGTTAGTTTATTCGTGTACAGTTTCGTTATTAAAGTACAATGAATAACAACCACGCTGCATTTTGGTCCGCTTCTACTTCACCTAAAGAAAGCCGTTACACTGTAATGCAACAAAATGTGGGAAAAAAATCAAGGGGTCTGAATACTTTCTGAAGGCACTGTATGTTTCTAATTGTCTGTACAAAAATAATGATTTATACCTTGTAGGAGCATGGCTAGCCCAAATGCCCTTTGGTAACTGTATAGAATATAGAGAACATAATAACTAGAACACATGTAGGATTTGTATTTGAGGATGTCTAGTCTAGCAGATACAATACTTTCATCAATCCATCAATCATAGACTCCTTTTTTAAGTCTTACATTCAATCAGGACATATTTCATGAGCTCATCCCCTCATGTTCATCGGGCACCAAACGGAAGAACAGGCAGGGACTACGTGGACATGTCCAGTAAGAAAGCCCTATTATAATTTTCCCTTGCAAATTGTTTTCCGTAGAGTGCCCAAATTAAATCATTGGCCCTGGTGTCTACCTGTCACTCTATTACCTCCAATTGGAATTCTGGAAACTGTGGCTCCCTATTCCGCTGCTCGTTGTGGTCTGCTCCCTCTCCTCTTTCTTCTTCACAATATCAGAGTTGAAGCTCTTGCGACGGTTTTTCCACTTGGTGAGATCCTGCAGAGAAGTCAGAAACAACCTCAGAAACGTGCATCCTGGAAAAGTGAATGTAACAGTTAAATTCCCTAACGGATGTTGAGGGTGGCTAATGTGATAGGTGTTAGCCGCATAGGAGGGGAGGAGGGGGAGAGAGAGAGAGAGAGAGAGAGAGAGAGAGAGAGAGAGAGAGAGAGAGAGAGAGACTTTCCTATTTGTGTCAGTTTAGCTCCTCCCACCTCATGTCCCATGTGTATTGGGGCCCGTGAATGACCTAAATGTATGCTAAGACACCATGCTATACTGCTGGACTATGTTACAACTGATGCACATATAACACAGTAACAGGTAAGAATGAGGCCTTAAACATACTCATATCTCGTGGAATAATTACATGAACTGAGTTGGACATGGTGAAACATTGTGAATATACCTAACTTTTGCTTCCTGCACCTCTTTTTTATTCTCTCTCTCTCTCTCTTTCTTTCTTTTTCTGCGCACTCTCTACCCTCTCTCTCTTTCTCTCTGTACCTTTACAAAACAAGCTCTCCTTTCACCTGTACCCACAGGCACAAACTGGGCCTGAATAGCTGTTCTCTTCAGATTTCCATTCTCCCCATTTCAAATACGAACTAGACTGATCTAGCATACAGTATGTTGTTACCTGTAGACAGCTGGGATGGCTTTGACTTGAGTGTACACATTTAGACAAGGACACAATAACCATGGCTTATATAGTGATATGGTCGATAGCTGTTTAATCAGTGATGATTACACAGCCCTAGTTCCCTAGATATTAACCACGACTAGATTGTGTAAAGCATGGGTTGGACAGATTTTGCATTCTAATTTTAATGGCAAAGCCAGGGGAACATCAATTTTGTGATTCACAAACAGTACAGTTTTCATCCTCACATATAGTTTCAAATCCTGGAGGATGCCATACAATAGTTAGTGGCACCCTCTTCCAGAACTCTGTAGTAAGACTCCATAAGACTTCTGAACAGGTAATCAAATGGCTAAACGGACTATTTGCATTGTGTCCCCTCCCAACCCCTCTTTTACGCTGCTGCTACTCTCTGTTTATCATATACGCATAGTCACTTGAACTATACATTCATGTACATACTACCTCAATTGTTTAGTATGGTTACTTCCGGCGCCGACAGAGATGGCCGCCTCGCTTCGCGTTCCTAGGAAACTATGCAGTTTTTTGTTTTTTTACGTGTTATTTCTTACATTAGTACCCCAGGTCATCTTAGGTTTCATTACATACAGTCGAGAAGAACTACTAAATATAAGATCAGCGTCAACTCACCATCAGTACGACCAAGAATATGTTTTTCGCGACGCGGATCCTGTGTTCTGCCTTACAAACAGGACAACGGAATGGATCGCATGCAGCGACCCAAAAAAACAACTCCGAAAAAGAGGGAATCGAGGTGGTCTTCAGGTCAGACTCCGGTGACGGGCACACCGTACACCACTCCCTAGCATTCTTCTTGCCAATGTCCAGTCTCTTGACAACAAGGTTGATGAAATCCGAGCAAGGGTAGCATTCCAGAGGGACATCAGAGACTGTAACGTTCTGTGCTTCACGGAAACATGGCTCACTGGAGAGACGCTATCCGAGGCGGTGCAGCCAACGGGTTTCTCCACGCATCGCGCGACAGAAACAAACACCTTTCTGGTAAGAAGAGGGGCAGGGGCGTATGCCTTATGGCTAACGAGACATGGTGTGATGAAAGAAACATACAGGAACTCAAATCCTTCTGTTCACCTGATTTAGAATTCCTCACAATCAAATGTAGACTGCATTATCTACCAAGAGAATTCTCTTCGATTATAATCACAGCCGTATATATCCCCCCCAAGCAGACACATCGATGGCTCTGAACGAACTTTATTTAACTCTTTACAAACTGGAAACCATTTATCCGGAGGCTGCATTCATTGTAGCTGGGGATTTTAACAAGGCTAATCTGAAAACAAGACTCCCTAAATTTTATCAGCATATCAATTGCGCAACCAGGGGTGGAAAAACCTTGGATCATTGCTACTCTAACTTCCGCGACGCATATAAGGCCCTGACCCGCCCCCCTTTCGGAAAAGTTGACCACGACTCCATTTTGTTGATCCCTGCCTACAGACAGAAACTAAAACAAGAGGCTCCCACACTGAGGTCTGTCCAACGCTGGTCCGACCAAGCTGACTCCACACTCCAAGACTGCTTCCATCACGTGGACTGGGATATGTTTCGTATTGCGTCAGATAACAACATTGACGAATACGCTGATTCGGTGTGCGAGTTCATTAAAACGTGCGTTGAAGATGTCGTTCCCATAGCAACGATTAAAACATTCCCTAACCAGAAACCGTGGATTGATGGCAGCATTCGCGTGAAACTGAAAGCGCGAACCACTGCTTTTAATCAGGGCAAGGTGTCTGGTAACATGACCGAATACAAACAGTGCAGCTATTCCCTCCGCAAGGCTATCAAACAAGCTAAGCGTCAGTACAGAGACAAAGTAGAATCTCAATTCAACGGCTCAGACACAAGAGGCATGTGGCAGGGTCTACAGTCAATCACGGACTACAGGAAGAAATCCAGCCCAGTCACGGACCAGGATGTCTTGCTCCCAGGCAGACTAAATAACTTTTCTGCCCGCTTTGAGGACAATACAGTGCCACTGACACGGCCTGCAATGAAAACATGCCGTCTCTCCTTCACTGCAGCTGAGGTGAGTAAGACATTTAAACGTGTTAACCCTCGCAAGGCTGCAGGCCCAGACGGCATCCCCAGCCGCGCCCTCAGAGCATGCGCAGACCAGCTGGCCGGTGTGTTTACGGACATATTCAATCAATCCCTATACCAGTCTGCTGTTCCCACATGCTTCAAGAGGGCCACCATTGTTCCTGTTCCCAAGAAAGCTAAGGTAACTGAGCTAAACGACTACCGCCCCGTAGCACTCACTTCCGTCATCATGAAGTGCTTTGAGAGACTAGTCAAGGACCATCTCACCTCCACCCTACCTGACACCCTAGACCCACTCCAATTTGCTTACCGCCCAAATAGGTCCACAGACGATGCTATCTCAACCACACTGCACACTGCCCTAACCCATCTGGACAAGAGGAATACCTATGTGAGAATGCTGTTCATCGATTACAGCTCGGCATTCAACACCATAGTACCCTCCAAGCTCGTCATCAAGCTCGAGACCCTGGGTCTCGACCCCGCCCTGTGCAACTGGGTACTGGACTTCCTGAAGGGCCGCCCCCAGGTGGTGAGGGTAGGCAACAACATCTCCTCCCCGCTGATCCTCAACAATGGGGCCCCACAAGGGTGCGTTCTGAGCCCTCTCCTGTACTCCCTGTTCACCCACGACTGCGTGGCCACGCACGCCTCCAACTCAATCATCAAGTTTGCGGACGACACAACAGTGGTAGGCTTGATTACCAACAACGACGAGACGGCCTACAGGGAGGAGGTGAGGGCCCTCAGAGTGTGGTGTCAGGAAAATAACCTTACACTCAACGTCAACAAAACTAAGGAGATGATTGTGGACTTCAGGAAACAGCAGAGGGAACACCCCCCTATCCACATCGATGGGTAGCAAGTTTTAAGTTCCTCGGCATACACATCACAGATAAACTGAATTGGTCCACTCACACAGACAGCATCGTGAAGAAGGCGCAGCAGCGCCTCTTCAACCTCAGGAGGCTGAAGAAATTCAGGTTGTCACAAAAAATACTCACAAACTTCTACAGATGCACAATCGAGAGCATCCTGGCGGGCTGTATCACCGCCTGGTACGGCAACTGCTCCGCCCTCAACCGTAATGCTCTCCAGAGGGTAGTGAGGTCTGCACAACGCATCACTGGGGGCAAACTACCTGCCCTCCAGGACACCTACACCACCCGATGTTACAGGAAGGCCATAAAGATCATCAAGGACATCAACCACCCGAGCCACTGCCTGTTTACCCCGCTATCATCCAGAAGGCGAGGTCAGTACAGGTGCATCAAAGCTGGGACCGAGAGACTGAAAAACAGCTTCTATCTCAAGGCCATCAGACTGTTAAACAGCCACCACTAACATTGAGTGGCTGCTGCCAACACACTGACACTGACACTGACACTGACACTGACTCAACTCCAGCCACTTTAATAATGAGAATTGATGGGAAATGATGTAAATATATCACTAGCCACTTTAAACAGTGCTACCTTATATAATGTTACTTACCCTACATTATTCATCTCATATGCATACATATATACTGTACTCTATATCATCGACTGCATCCTTATGTAATACATGTATCACTAGCCACTTTAACTATGCCACTTTGTTTACATACTCATCTCATATGTATATACTGTACTCGATACCATCTACTGTATCTTGCCTATGCTGCTCTGTACCATCACTCATTCATATATCCTTATGTACATATTCTTTATCCCCTTACACTGTGTATAAGACAATAGTTTTGGAATTGTTAGTTAGATTACTTGTTGGTTATTAATGCATTGTCGGAACTAGAAGCACAAGCATTTCGCTACACTTGCATTAACATCTGCTAACCATGTGTATGTGACAAATACAATTTGATTTGATTTGATTTGAATTGGGCCGACCAACCAGCGCCCCCGCACATTGGCTAACCGGGCTATCTGCATTGTGTCCCGCCCACCCCCTGTACCTATCACTAATCAAGGTAAGACCCAAGTGCAGGCTTTGTGAAGTAACAATGTTTATTGTAACAACAAGAGCAGGCAAATGACAGGTCAAGGCAGGTTGGGGTCGATAAATCCAGTGTAGAGACCAAAGTACAGGATGGCAGGCAAGCTCAGGTCAGGCAGAGTTCAGCAATCCAGAGGTGGAACAAAGGTACAGGACAGCAGGCAGGCTCAGGGACAGGCAGAGTGGTCAGGCGGGCAGGTACAGGGTCAAGACAGGCAAGGGTCAAAAACCAGGAGGATGAGGAAAAAGAGAGACTTGGGAAAAAGGAGCAGAGACAACCACTGGTTGACATGACCAAACAAGGTGAACTGGCACAGACAGACAGAAAACACAGGTATCAATACCCAGAGGATAAGTGGGGAAGATGGGTGACAACTAGAGGGGGTGGAAACAAGCACAAGGACAGGTGAAACAGTACCGGTAACGAGTAAATATGCGGAGGTACATATTAGTTGAGGTATTTTGTACATGTAGTTAGGGGTAAAGTTAGACGCCAGTCAGCATCTCATCTTATCTCTCAGGTATATGACTCTTCCTGTAATCTTACAAGTGATTCCTCTAACATTAATTCAACGTTTGTGTCGTTGTATTCTAACCTCTACAAATCCGAACCCCCATGAAATAATACGGCTATGGACAACTTTTTAGATAACTTGGATATCCCATCCATTGACAGGGACATGAGTAAAGTTCTGGACAACCCTCTGCATCTAGATGAGATAACAAAGGGTCTGAAGTTAATGCAAAGTGGCAAGGCCCCAGACCCTGATGGCTTCCCAGTCGATTTTCTTAACTCTCCCTATCACTATTAGATATATTCACCGACTCGTTATCACAGGGCTCTTTCCCACCGACGCTAACTCAAGACTCCATCTCACTTATACTCAAAAAAGATAAAGATCTGTCAGAATGTGGTGGATATCGTCCCATTTCATTCCTCGCTCCTTTTTACACTTTTCGATAGAACCGCTTTCCTTGGCCTTAGAATTAGCATCATTATTCAATGGAATCCACCAAGCTGGTGAAGAACACAAAGTGTCACTGTATGCAGCTGATTTACTATTATATATCACTAACCATATGAACTCTTTCAGGAAACATACTGCATGTTTTAAACACAATTGGATCATTCTCAGGTAACAAATTGAACATTCAGAAAATGTTTTCCGATCAAGCAAATTCCCCCTGGAGTCCTGCCTTTCTATCTATTGCCCTCTGGTTTTTCCTATATAGGTGTGAAAATAACTCAGGCTACCCTCCATAAAACTAACTTTGCGAGTCTAGTCACACGATTTAAAGCAGACTTACAATGCTGGGATAGTCTGCCTCTCTCCTTAGCTGGAAGAATCCAATCGGTTTGAATGTGACTCATTTCAGGAAACTAGGCGTATGACGCACATTAGTACTTCACAGGAGAGCCATTTGAACATCAACTAAAAAAAATAAAATCTAAATGCGTTTTTTTTTGTGATCTTTCATGTGCTTTCATAACAAGCATGTATGCCATCTGTAAATACAGCCTAGTTGGTTCAGCCACAGAAAAATAACCTTCCCGATAGCCATGATTGACTGAGATAATGGATGGGCTGGACATGCCGAGAGATGAGTTCGGATTGGTCTGCCATGTAGCACGCTTCTGTCTATAATATGAGCTGGACAGTATGTGTAGGTAATCCTTTCTAACGAGGCATTTTTGAAAGATATCACGTAGTAGAACTGCAAAGGTGTTGCTCTCCACTTTCTGGAGGACCTAGTTTGGAAATCAGTGGAATGCACGGTGGAATTGGAGTATGACAGCTAAGGAGATGAAGAAAATTCTGCCGTTTGATTGCAAATATGCAGACAGCTATAAAAAGAGAACATACAGAAGGCTGTTGTATAAAACACCTGTCTATCCGGATTACATCTTCAAACTAAGGCAACCATGGCATCCGTGACACATGGGGAAGCGTCCATCCATGTATACGGGTAAGATAGTCTAGCTAGCTAATATTATTCATATCTCAGAGACATTTGCATTGCTAGTTATAGTCTAATGTTACAGTAGCTAGCTAACATTGAACCTGGTTGGTTAGATACCTGCAGATTCATGTAACATTATTAATTTTTTGTTTAGCTCGCTAGCTAGCTACATATCTAATCAAAAGACTCCACTATGCAAGAAACCATTTCAATCGAATGTTCTTGATGTTACTGTGACAACTGTCGATATACGGAGCTGGTAAATTCTCTCTGGCTATCTACTCCAATTTCCAAGCACTCGTCTGAGTGTGCCAGAGCGCTGAAAAACTGACACATTTGTGAATGCTCAACACCCATGGAATGCAACCGGTGTCAGTAAACGTTGGAAAAAAAGCATGATCAAATTGTTGCCAGCAGCACAGTTTCAGTCACCAACACTCGAGATAACATAAAAACAGCCTAACCAGCTCTGCTAGGATGAGTCAAATGGTCAGAGTGCGCTGTTCCCTCATTTTTGTATGGAAGTAGCTAGCAAGCTAGCAACTTTAGCCAGTTATCTTGGGTGCTTGACTGCTGTTGTAAGGTCAGAATGCTCAGATCAACCCTACTCCTTGGCCAGAGCGTGTGCTCTGAACGCTCCGAGACAGTCAGAGGTCACCAAGCACAACATAGCTTCAGCGTGTAATTGTCTCTGTTAGCCAGCCTGCCATCTTAGTGGAGTCTGCCACGAGCACAGTCAGTGTAGCCAGCTCAGCTATCCCCATTGGGGTGGCAGGTAGCCTAGAGGTTAGAGCGTTGGGCCAGTAACCAAAAGGTTGCTAGATCGAATCCCCGAGCTGACAAGGTAAAAATCTATCGTTCTACCCCTGAACAAGGCAGTTAACCCACTGTTCCTAGGCTGTCATTGTAAATATTAATTTTCTGTTAACTGACTTGCCTAGTTAAATAAAGGTTAAACCAAAAAACTATTGAAACTGTGTATGTGCCTTGAGTTAGGTTGGGCAAAACTAAACATGGTGGTGTTTGCTTTAGCAATCTCACTGCAATTAAGACCTCTAGTCATTATTGAAATAGGTCAAAATAGGTCTACTTAACATTAGATCCCTCATTTCCAAGGCAGTTATAGTCAATTAACTGATCATAATATTGATGTGATTGACATGAATGAAACATGGATTAAGACCTGATTAATTGAATGTGTTAAATGAGGCCTCTCCTCCTGGTTACACTACTGAACATATCCCCCACGTATCCCGCAAAGGTGGAGGTGATGCTAACATTTTCAATAGCAAAATTCTATTTACAAAAGAAATTACTGCGTTAGGTAGGAGCACACACTTGGCATTCTCTCAAGAAATGTGTGCGATGGACATTAGACTGGTGGAAATCTGTCCTTTGGTCTGATTAGTCCAAATTTGAGATTTTTGGTTCCAACCACTGTGTCTTTGTGAGCTGCAGAGTAGGTGAACGGATGATCTCCGCATGTGTGGTTCCCACCGTGAAACAATGGAGGAGGAGGTGTGATGGCGTGGAGGTGCTTTGCTGGTGACACTGTCTGTGATTTATATAGAATTCAAGTTACACTTAACCAGCATGGCTACCACAGCATTCTGCAGTGATACGCCATCCGATCTGGTTTGGGCTTAGTGGGACTATCATTTGTTTTTCAACAGGACAATGACCCAACACACCTCCAGGCTGTGTAAGGGCTATTTTACCAAGAAGGAGAGTGATGGGGTGTTGCATCAGATGACCTGGCCTCCACAATCACCCAACCTCAACCCAAATGAGATGGTTTGGTATGAGTTGGACCGCAGAGTGAAGGAAAAGCAGCCATGTATGGGAACTCCTTCAAGACTGCTCGAAAAGCACTCCACATGAAGCTGGTTGAGAGAATGCCAAGAGTGTGCAAAGCTGTCATCAAAGAAAAGTGGGGCTACATTGAAGAATCTCAAATATAAAATATATTTTGATTTGTTTTAATACTTTTTTTTGGTTACTATAGTTGAAGTTGGAAGTTTGTATACACCTTAGCCAAATACATTTAATCTCAGATTTTCTAAATTCCTGACATTTAATTCCAGTAAAAATTCCCTGTTTTAGGTTAGTCAGGATCACCACTTTATTTTAAGAATGTGAAATGTCAGAATAACAGTAGAGATAATTATTTATTTCAGCTTTTATTTCTTTCATCACATTCCCAGTGGGTCAGAAGTTTACATACAGTCAATTCGTATTTGCCTTTAAATTGTCAAATGTTTCAGGTAGCCTTCCACAAGCTTCCCACCATAAGGTGGGTTAAACATTGGCCCATTCCTCCTGACAGAGCCGATGTAACTGAGTCAGGTTTGTAGGCCTCCTTGCTCGCACACACTTTTTCAGTTCTGCCCACACATTTTCCATAGCATGAGGTCAGGGCTTTGTGATGGCCTATCCAATACCTTGACTTTGTTGTCCTTAAGCCATTTTCCACAACTTTGGAAGTATGCTTGGGGTCATTGTCCATTTGGAAGACCCATTTGTGACCAAGATGTCTTGTGATGTTGCTTCAACATATCCACATCATTTTTCTACCTTCTATTGTGTGAATTTCACCAGTCCCTTCGCAGCAAAGCACCCCCACAACATGATGCTGCCACCCCCATGCTTCCCGGTTGGGATGGTGTTCTTCGGCTTGCAAGCCTCCCCGTTTTTCCTCCTAATGTTGGTCATTATGGCCAAACAGTTCTATTTTGGTTTCATCAGACGAGAGGACATTTCTCCAAAAATGTACGATCTTTGTCCCCATGTGCAGTTACAAACCGTAGTCTGGCTTTTTTTATGGCGGTTTTGGAGCAGTGGCTTGTTGAGCGGCCTTTCAGGTTATGTTGATATAGGACTCGTTTTACTGTGGATATAGATACTTTTGTACCTGTTTCCTCCAGAATCTTCACAAGGTCCTTTGCTGTTGTTCTGGGATTGATTAGCACTTTTCGCACCAAACTCTAGGAGACAGAACGCGTCTCCTTCCTGAGCGGTATGACGGCTGAGTGGTCCCATGGTGTTTATACTTGCGTACTATTGATTGTACAGGTGAATGTGGTACCTTCAGGCATTTGGAAATTGCTCGAAAGGACGAACCAGACTTATTTTTCTGAGGTCTTGGCTGATTTCTTTTGATTTTCCCATGATGTCAAGCAAAGGTGCCTTGAAATACATCCACAGGTCCACCTCCAATTGACTCAAATTATGTCAATTAGCATATCAGAATTTTCCAAGCTGTTTAAAGGCACAGTCAACTTAGTGTATGTAAACTTTTGACCCACTGGAATTGTGATACAGTGAATTAATTATAAGTGAAATAATCTGTCTGTAAACAATTGTTGGAAAAATTACTTCTGCCATGCACAAAGTAGATGTCCTAACCGACTTGCCAAAACTATAGTTTCACAACAAATTTGTGGAGTGGTTGAAAAACACGTTTTAATGACTCCAACATAAGTGTATGTAAACTTCCTACTTCAACTCTACATGGTTCCATGTGTTATTTCATAGTTGTGATGTCTTCACTATTAATCCAACAATGTAAAAAATAGTAGAAATAAAGAAAACCCCTTGAATGAGTAGGTGTGTACAAACCTTTTTACTGGTACTGTATATGTGTGTATGTATGTCTGTAGTATGTACTCCTACATCGCTGTCGTCGGTTGCTACAGACCACCCTCGGCTTCGGGAGACGAACTAAACTCTCCTTCTAATGTCCTGCAACAAGCTAAATTACTCTGAATTCATTATTTTAGGAGATTTGAACTGCGACATGCTTACATCTGTATCGGACTCTTTTAAAGAACTGTGTGACTCTCTGAATCTCGCTCAATTAATTAATGCGCCTCCAAGACCGAAACCCAGAGCACCTAACAAATCAACTCTATTGGACATTATTCTAACGAATAGCCCTCACAAATACACATCGACTGGGATATGTTGTAATGATGTCAGTGATCACTGTGCAATTGCTTGTGTTAGCAATACAAAAATGACCAAAGCCAAACCCCATTATATTTTTAAAATACATTTCAGACAGTTTGATGAGCAAGCATTCTTACATGATCTGTACCATAATATTGACAGAGTAAGTCTGATTCCAATGTTGACACTGCCTGGGAATATGTTTATATGTTTATATGAAATTTGTGTCCATAAGCATGCCCCTGTGAAGAAATTTAGAATCAGTGGAAGGGACAATCCCTGGTTTTCAGATAACTTGGCAGAATTATTAGAAAGACAAATATATCTTGGCCTCAAGCTAGACATACAAATGGGCCTCCTTCAGAGTGCTAAGAAACAAATGCACAGGTTTGATCGGGAAGTCCAAATCAGATTACGATTTCAATGCAGTCATAAGAGAACCTAAACAACCCTACCAGGTTCAGGAAGCTAATCATATCAGTGTCAGGTTTTAATGTATCCTCTGGCCTTCCTGACCATTGTGTGTGAAAGTGTGTGTGCGTGTTTGTGGAATAGACTGAGAGGAGTATTTTTGTATTTTTTTTCCTCTCCAACATCCTCTCCAACACCTGCCTTTTTTATTTTTGTACATTTAGATTTTAACAGATACTGTGTTTTATCCATATATATATATATACAATGATGTTATTATTAGGGAAAAACATTTTGGCGTTCAGATCAAATGATGCCATAAATGATGCCGTTGTGTTGAAACGTCTGATGTTTATTAACAGTGAGAATCGCAGAATGGTGAACTAAACGACGGAGAGTTTTGACTGTGTGTGATATTAGATTGCTTCTTGTGTAAATATTTTCTGCCTGGATTTTAATGATTTGTAATGTCAGTCACAAACCAAATCGAGCCTGTATTTCACTTGTTTTACTTATTCAAGTGCTTAGTATTTTTCTGTGTCCCATACCAACACACGCCACTCCCTTCGACCTCCGTGTAGTCTTGCTTTGTATGATTTTGTTTCTGCTTTCTCATTTGCCTAGTTGACACACACCTTGTATGCACAGGATATCTTGTAGCATCCATCATCTATGTTCTGTATTACTGCTCTGTTGGAGATAGAAACTCAACACAACCCACTGTGTATTTCCGTGTTACTTCCTTGTTCTGACTTATCTTTGGTATTTTTCTGGAGAGAAATGTGTAGACAGCGGTAATTTTGGGGGGATTCGGCTAACTCAACATATTTTGTGGTCATTGAAAGCCTATGTGACACATTACCTTTGACTCGGATTCTAATGAAGTGAAAGATAAAGCTCATATTGTAGGGGGATTTAACAAGCACTTCATATCTGTTCAGTTTTTAATAATGGTGGGGCCCAGGCCTATAGTCCCTCATTGTGAACCATTTTAACTTTGAGCCTGTTTCTTATACTGGGATCTATAAAGCACTAAAGGCAATGGACACTAAAAAGTCTGCAGGTACAGACAACCGGGACCCCTACAGTGGTTCCTCCTTTAAAAGTTGCGTCACACTGAGGCACACCATTTAATTCTCAGCCATTTCTTCTGTTACTGCACGTTAATGCTAGTTTGACCACCAGAGGGCATCTTTGAGAAGCATTTGATAGTATTCCATCTTGGCATTACCAGAGAATGTAAAACCTTTTTTGTAATAACATAGTATATGGGATTGAGTTTAAGAAATTTGGCTTAATTAATTTGATTAATATTATGGTGCTTCCATTCAGAGAAAAATTGTCAGTTTGTAAATTCAGACCGTTTTACTGTCGGAGCGCAGTAGGGTTGATTAGAGCGTTCTTGCCTTAGAATGGCAGTCAAGCACCCAAGCTGACGTTGGCTAGCTACTTCTAGACCTCTAGCTCCTTGTACCAAATGGTAGTTTGGACCTCACTTTATATGTGCAAAAAGATTTCAATGTGTTCATTGACAAAGCCCTTTCGGGTAAACTCCCTCTTTACCTCTGTAGTCTGATCTCCTTCACCACCAGCAGTTACCATACCCGGTCTGCTAGGTGGTTGCTACTTAAAGTCCCCGGGACATTCAGAGTATTAGGCAAGACTGCCTTCTCTTCTTGTGCACCAGAGGCATGGAATAGTCTGCAATCCATGCTTGATCTAGATATGTTAGTGCCACTGAATGAATTTAAAATATTGATGGGAGACTCTGTTACAGAGGAGTGTAAAATGCTTTTTTTAGGCTGGATCATGTTGTGTTGTATTGTATATTTTAATTACAGTGGGGCAAAAAGGTATTTAGTCAGTCACCAATTGTGCATGTTCTCCCACTTAAAAAGATGAGAGAGGCCTGTAATTTTTTTGAAATCATAGGTACACTTCAACTATGACAGACAAAATGAGAAAAAAAATCCAGAAAATCACATTGTAGGATTTTTAATGAATTTATTTGCAAATTATGGTGGAAAATAAGTATTTAAATATTTAAAATAGTTGGATCTCCCCCTTTTAAAAGTGGTAGGACACATGCTGATTTCCAGATCTTTGGAATGTCATTACATTCCAGGGTTAGATTGGAAAGAGTTGCAAGTGGTTCAGCTGTGAAATCAGCTGCCAGATTTAAAAACCAGGGATCCAAAAGATCAGGACCTGCAGGCTTTTTCTGATCTAAGGATTTCAGGGCTTGATGTACCACCTGCACTGAGAATGGCAAAAAGCTAAAAGTTTGACCAGCTCTCACTGGTTCATCCACACAGGGTTGTACAGAGACAGAGGACACTGAGGACACCGAGGACATGCATGATGACGAGTTTCTCATACGACTGGCCTATCTGGGAGATGTTTTTTTCTTGCCTGAATGATCTGAATCTAGGATTACAGGGACTCTCCGCAACTATATTCAATGTTCGGGACTAAATTGAGGCTAAATTGTGCATTAATCTTGACGCTACCCATCCCGTTAGCGGGATAATTGTCATCAACAACCGCTGAATTGCAGAGCGCCACAGTCAAATAATATTACAAAAAAAATTCATATTCATGAAATCAATCAAAACACAGCTTAGCCTTTTGTTAATCCACCTGTCGTCTCAGATTTTGAAAATATGCTTTACAGCGAAAGCAATCCAAGCGTTTGTGTAAGTTTATCGATAGCATAACATAACATTATGTACACTAAGCATTAAGTAGCTAGGTCACGAAAATCAGAAAAGCAATCAAAAAAATAGTTTACCTTTGATGATTTTCGGATGTTTTCACTCACGAGACTCCCAGTTACACAACAAATGTTCCCTTTGTTCCATAAAGATTATTTTTATATCCAAAATACCGACGTTTGTTTGGAGTTCAGAAATCCACAGGAAAGAGCGGTCACGACAACGCAGATGTATATTCCAAATAATATCCATAATGTCCACAGAAACATGTCAAACGTTTTTTATAATCAATCCTCAAGTTGTTTTTAAAATATATATTTGATAATATATCAACCGAGTGTGTAGCTTTTTCAATAACAGCGGGAGAAACAATGGCCGCTTTACTCAGTTGTGCAAAACTCACTCTGAGAGCCCCCACCTATCCACTTACGCACTGTGATCCTTCACACTCATTTTTCAAAATAAAAGCCTGAAACTATGTCTAATGACTGTTGACACCTTAGGGAAGTCATGAAAAAAGGTATATCCCTTTAAATGGAGGATAGGCATGCATAGGAACACAGAGGTTTCAAAATAAGAGGCACTTCCTGATTGGATTTTCCTCAGGCGTTCGCCTGTAATATCAGTTCTGTTATACTCACAGACATTATTTTTACAGTTTTGGTAACTTTAGAGTGTTTTCTATCCTAATCTGACAATTATATGCATATTCTGGTGCTGAAAAATAGGCAGTTTCAAATGGGTACGCTTATTAGCCAAAAATGAAAATACTCCCCCCTACACGCAAAAGGTTAATCCACCTGTCGTGTCAGAATTTGAAAATATGCTTTACAGCGAAAGCAATCCAAGCGTTTGTGTAAGTTTATCAATCACTAGGAAAAACATTATGAACACCTAGCATCAAAGTAGCTTGGTCACGAAAATCAGAAAAGCAATCAAATTAATTGCTTACCTTTGATGATCTTCAGATGTTTTCACTCACGAGATTCCCAGTTACACAATAAATGTTCCTTTTGTTCCATAAAGATTATTTTTATATCCAAAATACCTCCATTTGTTTGGCGCGTTATGTTCAGAGATCCACAGGCTCGAGCGGTCACGACAATGCAGACGAAAATTCCAAATAGTATCCGTAATGTCCTCAGAAACATGTCAAAATGTTTTTTATAATCAATCCTCGGGTTGTTTTTAAAATATATAATTGATAATATATCAACTGGCACTGTCTCTTTTTCAGTAGGAGAGGGAGAGACGATGGCTGCCCAAGCTCTGTTGCGCAAGCAAAACTCATGCGAACACCTGACGGGATGTTATCTTTCTTGCTCATTTTTCAAAATAAAAGCCTGAAACTATGTCTAAAGACTGTTGACACCTTGAGGAAGCGATAGGAAAAGGAGTCTGGTTGATATCCCTTTAACCTGTTCAACCTATGGGGGCGCTATGTCATTATTGGATAAAAAAACGTGCCCGTTTTAAGCGCAATATTTTGTCACGAAAAGATGCTCGACTATGCATATAATTGCCAGCGTTGGAAAGAAAACACTCTGACTTTTTCAAAACTGCAAAGATATTATCTGTGAGTACCCCAGACCTGATCTTACATGCGAAACCAATATGAAACTTCAAATAGGAAATGAACAGGATTTTTGACGCTGTGTTTTACTGACGTCTCCTTATATGGCTGTGAATATGCTGTGAACGAGCTTATGAGCTCTGCCGTTCATCCAAGATGTCTGCAGCATTGTGGCGTATTTGTAGGCATATCATTGGAAGGTTGGCCACAAGAGACTACATTTGCCAGGGGGCCGTCCGGTGTCCTTTGTCTAAATCGGTGCGTAATTCCCAGTGGCAACCATTGTACCTTGCGTTACAGAAGGAGACTCATACTTCCAGCAACGATACATCATTGAAGAGATATGTGAAAAACACCTTGAGGATTGGTTCTAAACAACGTTTGCCATGTTTCAGTCGATATTATATTATTATTATGGAGTTAATTTGGAAAAAAGTTCAACGTTTGGATAACTGAATTTTCATTTTTTTTTGGTCGCCAAACGTGACGCACCAAACGGACCGATTTCTCCAGGAAAAACGGAACATTTGCTATCTAACTGAGAGTCTCCTCATTGAAAACATCCGAAGTTCTTCAAATGTAAATGATTTATTGAATGTTTTTGCTGGTTTTTGTGAAAATGTGGCCTGCTAATGCTAACGCTAAATGCTAATGCTAAATGCTAACGCTAAATGCTAAATGCTAGTTTGCTATGGTAGAGAAGCATATTTTTGAAAATCTGAGATGACAGTGTTGTTAACAAAAGGCTAAGCTTGAGAGCTAGCATATTGATTTCATTTCATTTGCGATTTTCATGAATAGTTAATGTTGCGTTATGGTAATGGGCTTGAGGCTGTAGTCACGATCCCGGATCCGGGATGGCTCGACGCAAGAAGTTAAATGGAGTGAAGGCAGGCTATGGAACATGGAACTTTCAAAATAGAAGCCACTTCCTAGTTTGATTTTCCTCAGGTTTTCGCCTGCAATATCAGTTCTGTTATACTCTCAGACAACATTTTGACAGTTTTAGAAACTTTATAGTGTTTTCTATCCTAATCTGTCTGTCACGAACCTTGCCGAAGATGGTGCCTCTTCCTGTTCGGGCGGTGCTCGGCGGTCGTCGTCGCCGGCCTATTAGCTACCATCGATTCCCTTTCCGTTTGTTTTGGGTTATTGGGTAATTGGGTACACCTGTTTTGTATTAGGGTTTGTTTGTAGGGTATTTAAGGGCACTAGGCCCGCTGGGTATTTGTGCGGGCTTGTTTGTGTTACTCTGTGTTTGATGGTGTGAGTTATTCGTGTATTTATTCTCCGGACTATTTTGTCCTGTTGTTTGGACTGGCAACTTATATACGCCCTGTGTGTTGGCGTGACTGTTTTGTTGCGCTGGGGAATAAATCTGAAAGAAAGACTGAACCCTGCTCTCTGCGCCTGATTCCACCCACCACTCCAAGTTGATCGTAACACTGTGAATTATAGTATATGCATATTCTAGCATATGGGCCTGAGAAATAGACCGTTTACTTTGGGAACGTTATTTTTCCAAACATAAAAATTGTGCCCCCTAGCTGAAAGAGGTTAACAAGGACAACACACAGGTATTTCCATTATTATATAATTTTTTGTGTGCAAATGAACTCAAGCTTACTGGACAATGTCAAATGTCATATAGCGAAGCACCTGAGTGAGTTGGGTGCGCAATTACGCAGGTACTTTCCCGAAATGGATTATACAAACAACTGGATTCGTTATCCCTTTCTTGCCCTGCCTCCAGTCCACTTACGAATATCTGAACAAGAGAGCCTCATCGAAACTGTGAACGTTTAATTTAATCAGAAGAGTATCCTGCCTTGGCAAATCCAGCTGTTAAGACACGGATGCCCTTTGCAACCATGTACCTATGTGAGACTGAATTCTCGGCCCTCACTAGCATGAAAACTAAATACAGGCACAGACTGTGTTTGGAATTTAAAAAAAAAATGTATCATATAGTGTGTATGTGGCAGACTTACAAAGATGGCAAAAAACTACATTTGAGAGTGCGCTGACCCTGGTGCTAGAGGGTTACGCAGCTGGAGGTTGAATGTTTGAAGGTGTACGGGAGTATAAAAAGTTTGGGAACCACTGGTATAGGGAGCTAAAAGGATGTATGTGTTCAATTTGTAATTCTTTATATGTGCAATAAAAATATACATATATACTTTTTTTAATCAATCTCTCATGTCAAGATTATTACGTTAATGTAGCCCTCATGAGGGAGGGTTCAAGTCAAGTGTAATAACAGTCTTTTGGGTTGAATGTGTGCGACCCCTGGGAATTTGGGGACTGCTAGTGTTGAACGGCTATGTGGGGCATGCAGGGTTTATTGCCACCAAACCAAACCTATCCAAAGGACTGACACAGGGTGAGAATACCAGGGGTATATTCATTAGTGCAGAACGTGGAAAAATGTTTTGCAATGCAAACTACAGTTTCTATTGGACAAATTCAGGTAGGTCCATACCAGTTTCGTCCTGTTTGCTTCCATTTGGTTCTTAGTGAATACACCGTAATCCACCTGATCCAATAACAAACACTCATTTTCATTTAGCGTTTCTAAATATTTTGTCACACTGAACACAGCCCACGTGTGTGGTCGTCGCCAGTTCATATACTCACATCCTGCCACTGGTCTTCGTTCTCCTTGACCTGCTCTCGGATCTTCTGTAGCTCCTCGTAGCGCACCTGCTTCAGGGCCTCCTGGTCCACCGCAAGGTCTGTCATTGATTTGCTCCTACACACCACCAGAGAAGAGGAAGACGGCTTAAAGACGGGGTTGAGATCATTGTCAACTCAGTTACAGGCATTGGACCATCAGTTAGGAGCATAAACCTACAGTACACAACACGGTATTTACAAGACGGTCATAAAGTAGGCTACAGATGTATGTATCAAAAGACACTCCAAATCCACTATAATCACAGATGCGACACACATGCAAATCATAAATGCACTCAAAATGTGGAGCAAAAGTGCTCGTTAAAGTAAATCTCAATTAAATAAACTGAAACATACTTTTACACATAAGTTTATTGTAAGAACACAGAAAACAAAAACAAGATTCAACATTCATTGAAGATGAAACAATACTTTTTATCTACATTACACCATTAAGACTAAAAACAAAACATGTTCCCCATTTTTCAAATTTCTTAGTTAGGTATTAGTAAGCAAACAAAATAAGCAACAGTTGAGTCACGCTAAACACAAGCTTGATGAGGTTTTAGCCTAATGGGTTAGACAAACCATGCAGTATATCTCAGCCACCCCATTCTGCAAAATACGCTTGTTTACTCAAAGCTTTCAAAGTTGTCTATGGCCAAAAACATCCACTGCATTTGACTTACCTGTAAACTTCTGAATCATACTGCTATCAATGTCTCTCTATCTTGTCTGTCTGTTACACAAAACCAACCATCATGGTAGCCTACAACCTGTGCTTCAAACATTTTCTAACTCTCAGCTGGACATAACATACAGTATGTTTGGTTGGATGACCCAGCATATTGGTATCGTGTGTACAATCCCCTCACTCCACTTTGTTGCCTTATCAAAATGCTGTGTCCCACCCCCCTTGGTTTGGCCCTGCGGCGCCATTCAATCCCCAACAATGTGTCAGTGTCATCGTATAGCAGTCAGTCAGTGAGTGAGGGAACTAGTAAATGAGCAGCAACACAAAAGCAAAAGGAGGAAGGAGGCAGGAAGTGCTCTGTGATTGCATTGTGGGGGGAGGCCGTGGAGAGAACACGACCATGCCACATTCCTGGGAACCAACATAATCAACTCACCCATCGCTAGCAACGTCATACTTTTGGAGCAGTCTAGGAGAACCAGAAAAGAGAACCACACAGACAAGAAAAGTCACATTTGGGCCAGAATTTATTTTCCTACTCTGGGAATAAGTATAGGTGAAGTGATCCCTAACCAGTGTCTGGAGTTATTCTCTCCCTCTAATGGTTAAATTCAGGATTGGGAATCTAATCCTAGACCTGTGGTAAGGGATTGCTACCTCCAGCCTCTGTCTTCAAGATTCATATAGTAGGGGAAAAAGGAAGGGGAAAAGGTAAAGTGCATGGATGGACACATAATGGTTCATTGCAATGCATAGTCAAGTGCCACTCCACTTCAGCTTCCTTCTCCTGGGGTTTCACTGTCCTTTTTATTGAAGGTGGGTGTGTATCACAGCTAGAGTAACACCTTCCTTTCATCTCTTCGAGACCACAGCTTAGGGGGATGTCACTGGAAACTCTACAGGAGTTTTCCATGTGTGAGGGAAATACATCCAGATGCTTCAGACCCATGTTTGAATGGCCTGTCCTGTGAGTGTGTCACACAGAGAAATAGAAAGAGTGTGAGTGTGATTGTGAATTTGTGAGAGGGAAAGTGTGTATGCTTCATATGTACACTCACCTCCATATGTATTTGGACAGTGAAGCTACATTTTTTAAATGTAGTCCCCTCATTTGAAGAAAGCACAAGTATTTGCACTTATAGTGTACTAAAGCAGTCAAAAGTGTAGTGTTTGGTCCCATATTCCTTGCACACAATGACTACATCAAGCTTGTGACTCTTGTTTTGGTTGTGTTTTGGATTAAGTAATGCCTAATAGGTATTGCGTGCAAGGAATACTTTAAGTACTTTAAATTAATACACTAAGTGAACTTATACTTAATCCAAATACTTCATCGCAATTAAAAGGTGACATTCTGTACTGTCACCTAACATGGTAGACATCATCTCAAATCCAAAATGGTGGAGTATAGAGCCAAGTAAAAAAATGTATCTTCACTGTCCAAATACATATGGAGGGGTGTGATGTCAGAGTGTGTGTGTGTAAACTGTGTATGTGTTTTCACGTTGCCAAGAGTGGCAGGTAACAGCTTTCATCCCCTCACACGACGATGGGGAATTTCAGTCTAGGTTTTCATGTCTGTCTTCGTTATTAAAAAACGTATGCTCTATGATCATCATCTACCTCTGCTGTGCAGACTTGAGTTGAAATACTATTAGAAATGTCTCAAATACTTTGAGAGTTTACTTCAGCCTGACTGCCAGTGCCTGGAGTGCCATGTGAGTGGGGTTTGCACTTTTGAGAATTCTTTATTGAATCCATTGCGCCAGGCAAGCTCAATTGACCACAGCTAAAGTATTTTAAATGAGTTCAAATAGGATTTCGAACCCAGGTTTGGTGCAGTGTCTAGGGGTAAGTATGGGGTTCATCTCAGAAACCCCAAACTAAAATATTGCATAATTGCGTAAGATGCTTGATTAGGTTCAGGAGGGATGAGAAAAGATACTAACAAAACTAGCGAAGTCTCCACCCCCCTAAACGGAAACTCTCAGCCAAAGCATGGGCCAAATGTTCCTTGTTTAGTCGTCTCATCCCTGTCTGTTCTATCCTATGTTATGTGCGTCTGTCCATGAGAGTGAGTGTGTGTTATATATAGATCTTACTCATGTTCAAATCCCTTTTCATACCACTGTGCTCATACTGCTCCCCCAAGTCAGTGTGAAGTCCTCTGATGTTGAGAGACACTGTGTTATTCTAAGGCAAATAGAGGTGCTTGGGTGATATCATGCTTCGCCATTCGTGAACCACCTCCGATTAATTCCATGACAAGTTTTCAGTCTGTTTTTGTCTATTTTTATTAAGCATGGGACAAAGTATTTTTAAATTCACAGGCAAAGGCAATCCATGAGCAAAAAAATAAAATAAAACAAAAAAACAAACAAATGTATAACAGAATGGGTCTTGTTGTGTTAATTCTGAAGGAGGTATACATTTTTGGTTAATGCATTGACGACAGTACTCATGTGGTGGTGTCTAGAATTAGCACTTAAAAAAAGGTTAGCAGCAGTTATACAAGTTGTACAGAAAGGTCATTTACTTAGAGTGTTGCGTTTTAGAGCTTCAGAATCGTATAGCTTGTATGGTTTCAGAAAATACCACAACCTGCGTAAAAAAAGTCATTTGTTTGACCTAATCAATCAAACCACTTTGTCAAAAGCTGAGGTAACATAACCGTGGGTTATTTTTCTACATTTCCACCACTGGGTTTATGTGTTAAAATACATTTACTGTAAAGTTGTCTTTTATCAATTTGTTGCAGTTAGTGTGAAAGGCACATGTTTGTTTTTGGTAGAGAAGTGCTTAATATAGTTAATTGAAATTTCCTTCTATGAGGTCCTTCAATAAGCACCACTCCGTATCAATGCATGTACACATGCGATTTAGGGCACTTCAATAACAGACAGAAAAGGGTTTATTAGAAGTAAACAGCACCGGTGTGTGTGTGGGGGCGGGAGGTGTGGGGGTTAAAGAAGAAAACAACAATACACAACCTGGAGATTTGAGTCTCTGTCTCAAATTGCACCCTATTCCCTATATAGTGCACTACTTTTAACTAGAGCCTTATACGGTAGACCTATGTGGCTCCAGGTCAGTCAAAGTAGTACAGCGCCCCTGGAGCAAATTCGAGTTAAGTACTTTGCTCAGGTGCACATTGACCGATTATTCACCTTGTATTTGAACCAGCAACGGTTACTGGCCCAACGCTCTAACCGCTAAGCTACCTGTCGCCCATAGCAGTGCACTATATAGGGTTTGGGGTGCCATATGAGATTTGCTCTGAGAGCAACAGGCACTGTAGCGAAGTTGTTGTTTTCAGCAGCCATTTTAGTTCCTAACTCTTCAGAAAGGCTAATCTCTCAATCATCATCCTCTTCTTGTACCTCAGCCGACTCGCCTCCCTAATCGCCACCATCTTCTGCAGGTCAACCTCGCTACAGGAAGTGGGCAGCGACGGACCCATCTGATTGGCCGACATACCTAGATATGACCGCTGACCTTGGACACGCACTGCCCCCACCCCCACCCCGAGCACCACCCCAAACTTCCTCAGCAACATGTCGTCCGTTTTAGGGTGCCCATCACGATCTCCTCTTTCCTCATGGTTCTCCCTGCTCTCAGCTTCAACCTCCTGGGTCAAAGGTGAGGGGGGGCAGAGCAGCCGCGCCTGGAGCTTGGCAGGCAGTGCCCAGGGCTCAGGGATGGTCATCGGGTTGTAGCTGTCGGCCGCACCCAACAGTGGTCCCTGCCGCCGACCATCCTGGGGCTGGTTGAACTTCCGAAAGATGAAGTCGTCCCTCTCGATGTCGGGGATGACGGTCTTGTGATCCTTGCCTGGTGTCTGCGGCTGGGTGGCGATGTTGAGCTGGGGGTTCGAGGCGTAGAGGTGGTCGGACAAGTGGTTTACGCACACCCGGGTTTTCAGCACAGCCAGCGCCGAGTTGGAGTGGAAGGCCTGGGTGCGTCGGGCGAACATGTCGTCATTCTCCAGGTCAGGGAAGATGCTTGCCAGGGACTCATCCAACTGTTCTGGTGGATCCAGGGGGTTGTCACGCCCCAGAAGGGGACGCTTCTCGCATTTGACCAGCCGGGGGCCGGAGGTGGGGTCGATCATAGGGAATACCACCGGGAAGCGCTCAAAGTATGGGATGTTGGAGGCTTGCTTTTTGGGGGGCTGGTAGAGGGCAGTGTGTTGTGGCTGAGTGTTGTAAGGACTGGAGGAGGAGGGGGGTGGAAGAGAGAGGAGAAGGAGAGACAGGACAGAGGGTTGATGAGTTGCATGCAAGTAGAATAGGAGGAAAGCAGAAAGAGCTAGGAAAAGGAGGTTTAAAAAATAGAAGGCTATTTGATTCAAAACTGGGCTGCATCAAACTGAGGACCTTGTATTCTGAAGCAGCTTATTCAAATCGTAAGTGCTTGGCAAACACAGTACAGTATCTTAACATATGTACTGATGCAAATTGGACTAAACAGCAAGACAGCAAAGTGATTATACCTCAGTATAACTGGTATATCTCTCAAAACTGCTCTTCAAGGCATGTTAGGGCACAGTTACTAGCTAAACTTTTCAGCACAGTATTGTTGTTAGTACATGAGGGAGGGCAGCCAATCAGAACTCCTGCCCTTTTAAGGCAATGCGTTAGACCAGTGCTCCTGTGATTTCACAGTCAATCGAGCAGCTGTATCGACCTTTGACCAGCAGGGAGGCTGGTGTGGGCGGAGCCTTCAGGTGCATGGGGGTGAGAGGAGGGGGAGGGGCCGGAAGGGGCTGAGGAGAGCCAGCGACTGACATCGCAGTCAGAGTCGTCAGAGGATGAGCCGCCAGACTTCTTTCGGCTATGGCCCCAGAGAGGAGTGGGTGCAGAAAAGAGAGAGAGACAGAACGAGAGAGAGGGGGGAGGATTGATGAGGGAAAGTGAGGGAAAATAGAGTGGGGAAAAGGAGTGTAAGGCAAAGTGAGAAGAAAAGAGAGAAACGGAGAAGCAGAAGTCAGACAGGTGGAATCAATACAGTGAAGTTGTGTAAAAGTAGAGTAGAATAGTTCCCCACAGCAGTGCGGACCCAACTTATCAATCAAATGAAAGCTTTATGAATGATGTTAGAATCACATGCATTAAACAGACTATAGGAAATCACTGGAAAATGTTGTGATAGAAAGAGATAGAAACAGGAAACTGTGATAGAAAGATAATGAAAATAGTTGGTGATAGAGTGATAAAGTATTGTTAGCAATAAGAATGGGATGTGACATTAGAAATAGTGAATGTAAGAAAGAGTAAGGAAATGAGGTGTGTGGTTTGTAAATGTTGGCATTGTATGTACTAATGTAGTAATGTAGTATTTGAAATGTACAGTATGAACATGTGAATGGAATGCAAGTGCTTTAAATGATGACGTTAAATCTGTGTTATGGGGTATGATGCTGTAATTTTTTATGCATGTGCGGTCTTTAACATTGGCCCTCTTTGCATCGTCCCCCCCTCACCCTGTGTCAGTATGTCCACAGACCTGAAGCCCTGGATCTTCTTGTACCAGGGTCTCCTCTGGGACCCCAGTTTGATCTTCTGCACGTGGGTGTCCTCCTCAGGCGTCCAGAACTTGGGCAGAAACCTGTCATATGACACGTCGACAGTTGACTTGGGCAACGCACCCACTTTGCGAGCGTACAGGTCGTCCTGAATGGGGTCAGCATACCCAACATCATCTTCCTCGTCTTCAGAATCGTCATACATCTGTCGGAGAAGGCTGTCAGTGGGGAGAGGACGGTGGTGGTCCACCCTGACTGAGCCCATCTGAGGCTGGGGGGAGCACATCGGCGTCATTGGCCCACTGCTACTACTCGAGAGAGAGAAAGAGAGACCAACCAATCGTATGAGGAGAAAGGGTTTACCAGGAAGGTACAAGCAATCAAAAGGCAGAGCAAGGAGCGTATGGTGTTGGAACATCCTTGGGTAAACGGCACACAATCTCCAATGAGAGCACACAAGGATAGAGGTAAAGGGCAAGGCAGAACCAAAACGAAAAACACATGACCAATGAAATCAAGTAAATTAAATTAAATCAAGTAAATGAAATCGGGTCAATGTGAAATTGGATATTTCGGATGGCAAGTCACTGCAAATCCAACTGCAAGAGGAATGAGCAAATACAACTAAAGAAAACAATAAAAGAAAACAATCAATCAAACACACAAACAAAACAAACGTATTCAATCTATCAGTTAGAAGAGCCGGCAAGTTAAGACCACGGTGGCCTGCTACACTCATGGTTCTAGAAAACCATGCAAACTGAAGCGTTCTCTCATTCTTTCTTTCTCCCATACTCGTTCATCCGGCAGGCATAACAGAAGAAGCACTCTCTCTTTCTCTCTCGCTCTGGTCAGATCCCAGAGCATCAGGCTTTCTGACCTGAGGCAGGTCACCGTCTGCCGCGGTGGGGCGTTTGTGTTTGTGGTCATTGTGACCGTTGGCCAGGTCCCTCCTTTCGCCACTGAAACCACTCCTCCCCCTCCTCCTAATCCCACAGCATTCCCGGCCTCCACAGGGCTGATTGGTAGTGCGAAGTTGGTAGGCAGGGCAGGGGAGGGACTGTGGAAGCGCCGGCTGGCCAGGTCATCCAGAACGAGGTCGGGGTCCGGCCGCTCGGGGTCAGAATCATCGCCACTGCCACTCTCGTACTCGTACGCCCACTGCAGTTGGGCGGCAGGCAGGGAATCCTGGGATATGCATCTGTTGTTGGAGGATTCGGACCTGGTCTCACAGAGGTCAGTGTTCCGAGGTTAGTCGCAACATATGATGGTACAGTGCACACACACAACCATAAACATGGGACAACCATACACAACCATGGGAGAACCAACCAGCAGAATGATTGAAAGACAGTGGAGATGATAGGAGAGGAGTGTGTAAAGACAAGGGCAAGTATCAGGGTATGGCATACAGTAGATTTAAACCACATAGAGTCAGATTCATGTCTTATACAGTATTCACCAGTGCAAAGCAATAGTTTTATTTGGTGTGAAAGAAAAAAAGCTGGCTTATAGAGCTAGCTTACTGTAGCTTGTGTTGCAATGGAGTTTCATAACGATCGAAGAAACTGGGTGGCAAGGTTTGACTCGATACCATTACCATTTAACAGAAGGACACCAATTCACCTGAATTATACTGCATTAAAATGGAATGGAGCCCCACCCTTCATGATGATTTAACCATTGACAGAGGAGTGAACAGACCGGAATGAAAATTTTACACTTCTATAGCCCCTTCGTACATCCGAAAGGATTTGCTAGAGCAGCACCTGTGGATAAAGACTCGAGGTAGCTGATTTCTGGTGTATAAGCTACTGGTGTGTGTATGACTCTGCTACCTGGTGAAGGTGCCATCCTCCTCAGTGTACTTGGGGCTGGCCCAGCTTCGGCGGCTGTCCTCGTGGCGCTCGGCCCGCTTCTTGCGGAGAGGTGCTGGCACGTAGGCCGCCGGCTTGTCCTTGGTGGGCAGGAACTGGTTGAACTGTGTGGTCGTTTTGGGTGCGATGACCAACGAGCGGCGGTAGTGCAGCGAATCCTTGTTACTGTCCGCCGCCATCCTGAAGACTGAGTCCACCTCCGCGTCACTCCCACAACCTGGGGATATAGAGAAGGAAGAGGTGAGAAGTTGAAGAGGAAGGGGAAGGACACAGGAAATGAAAAGGGGAGGGAAGTGTAAGAGGAGAGACAAAGTAGAAAGAGGGAGAAGTCTAATGAGGGTTGTGGAGGGGAAGATAAGGGGTAAACGAGAGAATAGCCGAGTGGAGATTGGAAAGGGAAGGTGGGAGGAGGGACGGGGGACGAGAAGGGGGAGGAGAGAAGAGGAATCGGAAAGGGTAGAGTTGAGAGGTCCAGTAAGGAAGAAAAGTAGAGAAAAGGAAAGGGGGGAGTAAACGTCTATTTAGTGTTGTGTATAATATGATTGTCCGTTATAATATGATAGAACAGGTAGTCCCAAACTGGGGTACCCCCAGGGGTAAGCGCAATGCCGTAGGCGGTACGCCAAATAAAAAAAAAATACATCTTCACATTTTCAAACAGCCCATTAATATTTTCCAATGGGGCTATACATTTGGGTGAGATGTTTTTCTCGCCTGAGCAGCCTCGTTTCACTGCCAAAAATAAAATGAAACCATCTAGTGTTCAGCAAAGTAACAACACAATGTCAAATACAGCTAGTCTAGTCAAGTAATTAACATCCAATCACATTAACCGTTACTCTCTCACGGGAATTCCACTAATGGTCACATGTAGCCAAATGTAGCTGCTGCTCATTCCGTTTGCTCGAAAATGGTTCAATGATTCAAAAAAGTAAGATCTGCGTCCATAGAGACACATACCAGCTCTACACTTGCACCTGTCAACGACACAAGTTGTTCTGCTTCCACGACCACATCCAATGCTAGCATCAGTAATTCTACATTTGTTGTTAGCCCAGCTAGCATGGACACTGACAGTTGTAATTCTGATGCAGCCGAAGAGCTACTGCCCCCTTACCCTGGAAAGCACCGAACAACAGACAGAGAGAGTCGTTGGACCATCCAAGTGGTGCAAATATGATGAGAACTACATTGATTTGGCGTTCACTTATATTGGAAGTAGTGCCTTTCCTCAGCCACAGCCAATTTGAAAAATGAGTCACTGGAGTTTTTTGAGCGAGAATTAAGATGACTTTCGAGTAGTAAGACATGTTTAAAAGCAACATATACCATTAATAAGAAGGGGTTAGAATCATTTTATATGGCGAGCTACCGAGTGGCTTGGACAAATAAGCCCCATACTATTGTGGAGGACTTAATTCTTCCTGCTTCCACGGATATGGCTGGGACAATGCTGGGGGAAAAGGCCAAAAAACCTATACAGACAATGCCTTCATCAAACAACACTGTTTCACGACACATCAGTGACATGGCAGGAGATGATTTGAAACAATTACTGCTTCACATACAAGCCAGGAAATTCTATGCATTACAGCTGGATGAGTTAACAGACGTGGCAGGCCTAGCACAGCTCCTGGTTTATATTCGTTACATCTATGGGGGGTCAATTAGGGAAGACATACTTCTGCAAACCGCTGGAAAGTCTCTCTCTCTAATTACTGACCTGCTCTCCTGGCCTTAAACACCACGAACCAAAACAAAACCTATTCGACTTAATTTAAATAACTATTATTAAATAGAAGTAGAAAAAAAGCTGTTTGTGTAATATATTTGTCTTCTTACAGTGAGTTTGATAAGTTTTAAAGAGAAAATATAGTTATATTTATCAACCACTAAAGGGCGGTATGTGTTTCTTATTATAAGTAGCTCTCTTCAACTGATGCTACATGTTTTTGTATCCCAAAACATTATTTGTTTTACAGTGAGACTAAGACATTGTATTATGAAACTATCCAATTTTAGTGTCGGCTGAGAGACTTTTAATCGATAAAATAGTCCACACATTGTCAAATGTCAACAAAGATCCGGTATCGGTAAAATCAACATGCTCAGTGTGAATTTATTGACTCTGTCAGCGTACTGACACAGAAACCCTCCACTGGTTTCCTGGGCTCAGTGCTAGGAAATGACACTCAACCTGTCTTCATCATAAGAGAGGTTTCTGAGTCAAAGGTGAACAAGGTGATTAGCGTCTATGTGTCAGGGGAGAATCTGATTTTAAGTACCTTGGCATCATACTTGATTCCAACCTCTCTTAAAAAGCAGGTGGAAAATATCATTCAAATAACCAAATACAACCTAGCTAATTTACGATTTATACCGAAAGTGTTTGACTACAGAGGTAGCAAAACTGTATTTCAAATCTATGATACTCCCCCACTTAACATACTGCTTGACTAGTTGGGCCCAAGCTTGCTGTACAACATTAAAACCCATTCAGTCTGTCTACAAACAGGCTCTCAAAGTGCTTGATAGGTGCTTGAGAGCTTACCATGTCTGGAATACACTGCCATCAGACCCACATAACTGCACCACCTATCACACTTTTACAAAAAACATGAAGACATGGCTAAAGGTCAATCAGATTTGTGAAATAATCCCTAGCTTGTATTGTCAGTTTCCATGTTGTCTGTTGTCTGTAGCTTGTGAGCAGTGGAAACACTTGGTTGCTTTTATTGATTTTTGCCCTGTTGCTTTTTGTGCTATGTTGCTCTGTCTAATGCTATGTCTTGCTTGTCCAATGATGCTCTGTGTGTGCTCACTACTCATTGATTGTCTGTATTGTAATTGTTTTTAATAACCTTCCCAGGGACTGCGGTTGAAAATTAGCTGACTGGCTAAAACCGGCACTTTAACTGAAATGTTGATTAATATGCACTGTCCCTTTAAAAAATAAATTCAAGTTTCAAGAACATTTCTCAGGACATAGACATATCTGATATCGGCAGAACTCTAAATTCTTGTTAATCTAACTTCACTGTCCAATTTACAGTAGCTTTTACAGTTAAAGAATACCATGCTATTGTTTGAGGAGAGTGCACAGTTATGAACTTGATAATGTATTAGTAAACCAATTAGGTACATTTGGGTAGTCTTGATACAACATTTTGAGCAGAAATACAATGGTTCATTGAATCAGTCTAAAACTTTGTACATTCACTGATGCCATCTAGTGGCCAAAATCTAAATTGCGGCTAGACTCCTAAGTAATATAATGGCATTTCTCTTGCATTTCAAAGACACATGTTTTGTTCTTTGTATTATCTTTCACCAGATCTAATGTGTTATATTCTGCTATATTAATTTCACATTTCCACAAACTTCAAAGTGTTTCTTTTCAAATGGTATCAAGAATATCCTTGCTTCAGGTCCTGGGTTACAGGCAGTTTTGGGTATGTCATTTTAGGTGAAAATTGAAAAAAATGGCCAGATCTTTAAAAGGTTCGCAAGGCTGCCTGCCCAGACGGTATCCCTAGCCGCGTCCGCAGAGCATGCACAAACCAGCTGGCTGGAGTCTTTACAGACATATTCATTCTCTCCCTATCCCAGTCTGCTGTCCCCACTTGCTTCAAGATGTCCACCATTGTTCCTGTACCAAAGAAACCAAAGGTAACTGAACTAAATGACTATCGCCCGTAGCACTCACTTCTGTCATCATAAAGTGCTTTGAGAGGCTAGTTAAGGATCATATCACCTCCACCTTACCTGACACCCTAGACCCACTTCAATTTGTCTCCAATAGATCCACAGACAATGCAATCTCCCACCCATGTCTGCATGACCACACATGCCTCCAACTCAATCATCAAGTTTGCAGAAGACACAACACTAGTAGGCCTGATTACCAACAATGACGAGACAGCCTACAGGGAGGAGGTGAGGGCCCTGGGAGAGTGGTGACAGGAAAATAATCTCTCACTCAACGTCAACGAAACAAAGGAGCTGATCTTGGACTTCAGGAAACAGCAGAGGGAGCACACCCCTATTAACATCGATGGGAACACAATGGAGAAGGTGGAAAGCTTCAAGTTCCCCTGCGTACACATCATGACGATCTGACGATCTGAAATGGTCCGCCCACTCAGACAGTGGGGTGAAGGAGAAACAGCACCTCTTCAACCTCAGGAGGCTGAAGAAATTTGGCTTGGCCCCTAAAACCCTTACAAACTTTTACAGATGCACAATTGAGAGCATCCTGTCGGTCTGTATCACCGTCTGGTATGGCAACTGCACCACCCTCAACCGCAGGGCTCTCCAGATGGTGGTGAGGTCTGCCCAACGCATCACCGGGGGCAAACTACCTGCCCTCCAGGACACCTACACCACCCGATGTCACAGGAAGCCAAAAAGATGATCAAGGACATCAACCATCCAAGCCACTGCCTGTTCACCCCGCTATCATCCAGAAGGCGAGGTCAGTACAGGTGCATCAAAGCTGGGACCGAGAGCAATGCACAGTGATATGGTTACCAGATGTTGGGTCTTTCCTCCAACACATTGGTGCAGCTGGCTTCCGGATTTAGCGAGCATTGCATCAAAAAGCAGTGCAGCTTGGAGGTGTCATTTTTCGGCGGATGCACGGCTCTCGACCTTCACCTCATCTGAGTCTATATGGTAGTTGCAGTGATGGGACAAGAGTGTAACAACCAATTGGAAATCAAGAAATTGGGGAGAAAAAGGGGTAAAAAATAAAGATAAGCTGAAACTGAGAGACTGAAAAACAGCTTCTATCTCAAGGCCACCAGTCTGTTAAATAGCCATCACTATCTGGCTTCCACCCGGTTATGCAGCCCTGCATCTTAGAAGATTCTGCCCTATATACAGTGCTATCAGAAAGTATTCAGACCCCTTGCTTTCTTCCACATTTTGTTAGGTTACAGCCTTATTCTAAAATGTTTTTTTTTTAAATCCTCATCAATCTACACACAATACCCCATAAGGAGATAACAAAAACAGGATTTGAGAAATGTTTGCTAATTTATTAACAATAAAAAACTGAAATATCACATTTACATAACCATTCAGACCCTTTCCTCAGTACTTTGCTAAAGAACTTTGGCAGTGACTACAGGCTCGAGTCTTCTTGGGTATAATGCTACACGCTTGGCACACCTGTATTTTGGGGAGTTTCTCCCATTCTTCTCTGCAGATCCTCTCAAGCTCTGTTTGGTTGGAGCTATTTTCAGGTCTCTCCAGAGATGTTTGATTGGTTTCTTGCTCTGGCTGGGCCATTCAAGGACATTCAGAGACTTGTCCCGAAGCCTGTGTTGTCTTGGCAGTTTGCTTAGGGTCGTTGTTCTGTTGGAAGGTGAACCTTTGTCCCAGTCTGAGGTCCTGAGCACTCTGGAGCAGGTTTTCATCAAGGATCTCACTGTACTTTGCAACGTTGATCTTTGACTCGATCCTGATTAGTCTCCCAGTACCTGCCACTGAAAAACATCTCCACAGCATGATGCTGCCAACACCATGCTTCACATTAGGGATGGTGCCAAGTTTCCTCCAGAAGTGACGCTTAGCATTCAGGCGAAAGAGTTCAATCTTGTCTGAGAGTCTTTAGGTGCCTTTTGGTAAACTCCAAGCAGGCTCTCATGTGCCTGTTACTGAGGAGTTGCGTACGTCGGGCCACTCTACCATAAAGGCCTAATTGTTGGAGTGCTGCAGAGATGGTTGTCCTTCTGGAAGGTTCTGCTATCTCCACAGAGGAACTCTAGAGCTCTTTCAGACTATTCACCTCCCAGACCAAGGCTATTCTCCCCCGATTGCTCAGTTTGGCCGAGGCGGCCAGCTCTAGGAAGAGTCTTTCCAAAGTACATAGACTTGTAATCGCTGGCCATTTTAATAATGGAACACTAGTCACTTTAATAATGTTTACATACTGCTTTACTCATCACATACTCATCTCATATACTGATATACATATACTGACTGATTGGCTATGAAAAGCCAACTGACATTTACTCCTGAGGTGCTGACCTGTTGCACCCTCTATAACCACTGTGATTATTATTATTTGACCCTGTTGTTCAAATGTTCACAGATGACCATCTTGGCCATGTTCTGTTATAATCTCCACCCAGCACAGCCAGAAGAGGACTGGCCACCCCTCATAGCCTGGATCCTTTCTAGGTTTCTTCCTAGGTTTGGGCCTTTCTAGGTAGGTTTTCCTAGCCACCGTGCTTCTACACCTGCATTGCTTGCTGTTTGGGGTTTTAGGCTGCGTTTCTGTACAGCACTTTGTGACATCAGCTGATGTTAGGGCTTATAAATACATTTGATTTATTGATTGATTGATACTGTATTCCTTTTTATTGTATTTTAGTCAATGCCACTCCGACATTGCTTAATCTTATATTTATATATTTCTTAATTCCATTCTTTAACTTCTAGATTGGTTTGTATTGTTTTGAATTGTTAGATACTAATGCACTGTTGGCGCTAGGAACTAGCATTTCGCTACACCCGCAATAACAGCTAAATATGCTAAATATATGTGTGTGACCAATAACATTTAATTTAATTTAAATTTAATTTGAAGACAGAGTGATGTGTCTCTTAGTCATTTAGCTCTTTAGGGTTATCCTCACTGGGTACATGACAACTCACGCACACACACCTCCCCCACACACAAACTTCAGAGTGTTTTCCACTCTGCCTCATACAAGCACAACCCAGTTAGACATGCGTTGTGTGACGGTGACAACCATGATAAATGTTGACGGTCTAAAGACTGGCTTAGCGTAAGCACTCAAACTGGACAGTTTTATATCCATCTACACATTCAATACTTAATCATGGACACTCTTACTGACACTTGTGGCTGCTTCGCGTGATGTATTGTTTTCTCAACCTTTTTTCCCTTCGTACGGTTGTCTGTGCCTAACAATGTTTGTACCATGTTGTGTTGTTGTCATGTTGTGTTGCTACCATGTTGTGTTGTTGTCATGTTGTGTTGCTACCATGTTGTGTTGTTTTCATGTTGTGTTGCTACCATGTTGTGGTATCATGTTGCATTGCTACCATGTTGTGTTGTTGTCATGTTGTGTTGCTACTATTTTGTGTTACCATGTTGTGTTGCTGCCATGTTGTATTGTTGTCTTTAGGTATCTCTTTATGTAGTGCTGTGGTGTCTTGTCGTGATGTGTGTTTTGTCCTACTTTCTTTTTTATCCCATGTCCACACAGGAGGCCTTTTGCCTCTTGGTAGGCCGTGATTGTAAATAAGAATTTGTTCTATGGACTTGCCTAGTTAAATAAATGTTAAAATAAAAAAAATAAAAAAAATGGCCTGGAGCCTCTCTAACCAGCCTGCTTCCCAACAAGCAACAACTTGTCAGCCGCTCTTTATGAAACAATAACTGCCTCTGTTCCCAACTGGCACCCATTTCCCTACATAATGTAATACTTTTGAACACATCCCCGTGGGCCATGGTCAAATGTAGTGCAATATGTAGGAAATAGGGTGCCATAACTGACACAGACAATGTCCGATCAAAAATTGACTTTGAATCCAGGGCTAAACAATGCTATTCCCTACTGAGCTTGGCTTAACATCGCTTCATTGAGCTCGGACTGGAACAGATAAACGCATGGAACATGTTGTAACTAACCATCACTTTAACTAATCATCACTTTTGCCTGTTTTTAATCGTATAAAATCCCATGGTATTGAGTGTAATCGTAGGGCTTGAATGTGCTTGGTAAATCTAACTACAAACAGACCAAACTGTAAAACTCAGCAATGTTACGACACACACACACACACACACACACACACACACACACACACACACACACACACACACACACACACACACACACACACACACACACACACACACACACACACACACACACACACACACACACACACACACACACACACACACACACACACACACACACACACACACACACACTTTTATGCATGTACCAAGTGACCTATGGGCTTCTGAAGTAAACAAGATTAAAATAGCTGCGTCAGGAGATTGGATCAGTTATGACTTAACTTTGCTATGGTTTTAGTACAGACTGTCAAGTATTCTGAGCCTGAAGCCCCTCGGCCAATGGGCTGGCTTCCTCAACACATAGCTAAAAGAGGATTTCATTCATACGATTTGATTCCTACTTTAGCTATGCTGATTACTCAAACCTTTACATGGTAGCACACAACACAAAAACTGTAGTTTGAATAACAATGTACAGGTACATCAGGGTTGAGGTCCATTCCAATTCATTTCAGTTTCATGAAGTGAAATTCCAAATAAAGTGTTGAAAAATCCTAACTGAAACTAAGACATCTTTCCATTCTTGAATTGCAATTTCAATTCACTTCGCGAATTGACCAAACTAAAATGGAATGTCCATCAACTGATGGACCCCAAATTTAACTAGCCCACTGAAGTACAGTGAGGCAGCTTTACTTTGAATACTGCTAATACCGTAGCCTGTCTTCATCGTGCAAACTCCGGTGGTTAAACACATTGGCAAGACAGTACAAACAAATCTGGGACCAGGCTACTAATACAGTACACATAGAAATATAATTACTAAAAGGGGCAAACATAAAAAAGAATAGGTTATATAGAGTATAATAGAGTGAAAAACGAAAGAGTAATAAAGTGTTAACCTAGCCTAGCACAGCGTACAGTATGTACAGTAAGGTTATACATTTACCTTGGTTATTGCTGTTTTGCCCAGTAGTCGTTCGAAGGCCTTGAGGTTTAGGTTAGGTCTATTATAGAAAGTTTCGCTTTGTGCCTTCCTACCCAGCCAGTATATGGAGATCAGCACCTGGGAGAAAGAGGACATGAGTTATTACACAAATCATGATTATAATGTATGCATAAGTACTTTACAGGAGCAATGTCAATGTCTCTAAATACAGCAACTGGGTTGGTGCATATGCTTTTTGACAAACATTTTTCTACTGTTCTTTTCTACTGAACATCTATTAAACATCTATTAAACAGAATAAACAAGCAGACCTGGGTTCAACTAGTACTAGTTTTCTTTCAAATACTTTGAGTGTTTGAGAAGTGCCAGATGGGCAGAGGTTGCACTTGTGGGACTATACAATTGGTTAAAAGCCAGGCACCCTCAATCAAGTTTGGCTAAAGTATTTGAATGAAAACAAATCCTGTTTGAACCCAGGTAAACAGTGGAAAACAGTTGGACATAGTTATATATTGATAAGGACACACTTACAGTACATTCGAGCAGAACACTACGTAGCCTACATATAGTATGGACTGTTAGGATGGCTCATGATTAGATTTCTGTATTGTTATTGTATAGTAATGCCCATACATAGTTGTCCTTTGCTTTCCTGCCTCATCCAGAACCGTCTGATACGTCGCTATTTGTTTGTGTGCACTGACCTGACCTATAACTCTTGTAAACATGTAGGTCTTTGAATCATGTTTTAGAAAAGTAATGCAGCTCTCAATAATGTAATTCCATGAGCACTACAGATATCACAGAACTCAAGTGCTATTTGCATGTAAAAAATGTGGAGGGATGCATTTACTCCATTTAGCACGTTTTTGTCGGTGTCCCACTCTTTGATGGTAGTTCCCCTTTATGTTCAGTTTTCTGCATATTACATGGTAATTACATGTTGTATTGGCAGCACAAGGTAATACTAACTACAGTGCATATTACAAGCCTTCCCTGCAAAAACATTGCTCAAGAGTCTTTAGACTAAAGCGGATACCTTGTCCGTTGCACAACTGAATGCATTTAACCAAAATGTGTCTTCCACATTTAACCTAAGATATAGGGGGCTGCCTTATTTGACATCATCTACACCTGGGGAGCAGTTAATTACCTTGCTCAACAGCAGAACGGCAGATTTTTCCACTTTGCAGGCTCAGGGATTTGAACCAGCAACCTTTTGGATACCGCTCCAACACTCTTAACCACTAGACTACCTGCCACCCCCTAGCCTTCGCTTCTTGCTGCTTCAGAAAGTGATCTGGGTATGGTATTATGGAAATCACTTCTATTGAAGCGGTCTGATGGTTAATAAATGACTACATACTGAATACAGTAGATTGGAATGTAGCAATAGGATGGATAAAGACATACTGTAAGCACAAAAACCTAAAATAACCCTACTGTTCCATTGGATTCTACAGTAGTGGGCAAAGCCAATCTCCGCCATCTCCTCAAACCTTCCCAAGTAAAATAAAAACATTTCCACTCACATGTTTCAGTCCCCTGTTGGTCTCTTGATAGGTGTGCGTGTAAGAGAAGTGTATGTGGGAGTGTGTGTGTGTGTGTGGTTTATCACTCACAGCCTGCTAAAATGACAATAAAAGAATAGTGTGTTTAGGTCTATGTGCTTCCCCCACTGAAAGAGCTGGAAAGAGAGAGTACAATCCATGCGACTGCCAGCCCTTGAATCACCCCTGCCCCCCTTACACAACAACAGAACAAGACAAAGGCTGGGGCTGGGATGGAGTGGAGGCCACACACACAAGCACACAAATGGACACACTAAGCACACATACAATTTGTGTCAATGGCCATATGCACACAGACTCACACACAAACATACAGTGCCTTCGGGAAGTTTTCTGACCTATAGACTTTTTCCAAATTTTGTTAGGTTAAAGCCTTATTCTAACATTGATTAAACCCCCCCCCCCTCCCCATCAATCTACACACAATACCCCATGACGACAAAGCAAAAACAGGTTTTTAGAAATGCTTGCTAATTTCTTAAAACTAAAACACAGAAATATTACATTTACATAAGTATTCAGACCTTTTACTCAGTACTTTGTTGAAGCACCTTTGGCAGAGATGACAGACTTGAGTCTTCTTGGGTATGACACTTCAAGCTTGGCACACCTGTATTTGGGGAGTTTCTCCCATTTTTCTCTGCAGATACTCTCAATCTCTGTCAGGTTAGATGGGGAGCGTCACTGCACAGCTATTTTCAGGTCTCTCCAGAGATGTTCAATTGGTTTCAAGTCCGGACTCTGGCTGGGCAATTCAAGGACATTCAGAGACTTGTCCCAAAGCCACTCCTGAGTTGTCTTGGCAGTGTGCTTAGGGTCGTTGTCCTGTTGGAAGGTGAACCTTCGGCCCAGTCTGAGGTCCTGTGCGCTCTGAAGCAGGTTTCTAGCAAGGATCTCTCTGTACTTACTTCCGTTCGTCTTTCCCTCAATCCTGACTCTTCTCCGAGTCCCTGCCGCTGAAAAACACCCCCACAGCATGATTCACAGTAGGGTTGGTGCCAAGTTTCCTCCAGACGTGACACTTGACATTTAGGCCAAAGAGTTTAGTCTTGATTTCATCAGACCAGAAAATCTTGTTTCTCATGGTCAGAGAGTCTTTTTGGCAAACTCCAAGCGGGCTGTCACGTGCCTGATACTGAGGAGTGGCTTACGTCAGGCCACTCTACCATAAAGGCCTGATTGGTGTTGCATAGATGGTTGTTCTTCTCGAAGGTTCTCCCATCTCCACTCTAGAGCTCTGTCAGAGTGACCATCGGGTTCTTGGTCACCTCCCTAACCAAGGCCCTTCTCCCCCAATTGCTTTGTTTGGCAGGGCGGATAACTCTAGGAAGAGTCTTGGTGGTTCCAAACTTCTTCCATTTAAGAATGATGGAGGTCACTGTGTTCTTGGGGACCTTCAATGCTGCAAAAAAAATGTGGTACCCTTCCCCAGATCTATGCTTTGACACAATCATATCTCAGAAGTCTACATACAATTCCTTTGACCTCATGGCTTGGTTTTAGCTCTGACATGCACTGTCAACTGTATGACACATAAACCGGTGTGTGTCTTTCCAAATAATTGTCCAATCAATTGAATTTCAAGTTCTAATCAAGTTGTAGAAACATCTCAATGCACCTGAGCTCAATTTCGAGTCTCATAGCAAAGGGTCTTAATGTCAATATGGTAATTCTGTTTTTTATGTTTTATACATTTGCAAACATTTCTAGAAACCTGTTTTTGCTTTGTCATTATGGTGTATTGTGTGTAGATTGCTGAGGATTTTAATTTAATTTGACTCATTTTAGAATAAAGCTTTAACGTAACAAATTGTGGAAAAGGTCAAGGGGTCTGAACATTTTTGGAAGGCACTGTATTTGGCAATAATACATGGCTTCATTGGCTAAATGGGTTATATCAAATAGATGTTTTCTGATCTCTTTAATAAGAAGTGTATGTTTTAAAATCGAACACAAGTTAGATTCCAGAACAATCTTCTATGTGAGCATGGTTTGGAGGTGGGGGGGCATGGCTTTATTGATAATTTATTGTTATCAAAGAAGATACATGCATACACAGTTGGCAAGAAAACTGGCTTAATTATGTACATTGATTGTATCAATCTCTTTTAGAACTTTATGTTCTCATAAACCTTTTCTCAAGTTTGACTTGAGAACCTTCTGTGTGTGCATAGGTGGTTCAGCTTTTGGTCCATATTTGCTTGGTTATTTACGACAGTCACTAAATACCACACAGCCATAAAAATAATTGGACTTTGAAGGGTAAAAAGCAGAGGTAAGAAAACAATTTGAGGTCCTGACACAGGCCTATTGATTTATATGAATTTAAACCTCCCAAATACAGTAACACACATCCTGCACATATACGTATGTTCACAGACTGTCAGAGATATATACCCCCAGAAGTTCAGTCATATTTTTGGTTCTTCTGTATACTGACCCCCAAATGTCAGTAAATCACGCTAGTAGTAGAAGTATTGAGTCTCAATGGGTCGATTTGCAAGTGCATCCAAACTACACCGAAAAACAAAGCACATTCTAACCTTCCTGAACTTACACTCTGCCTCCAATTAGTCACCATATGTCACCTGTGAAGAGGACAGTAGTTCGTATGTCATGAGCGTGTGTGTGGTGTCCTGTGGCCCTTGCTTTTATCCAGCATGCAATGGGGCTGGTGCGGCTTGGAGCACTTGCTGAGTATACTGGGTGTGAACATTCTGCTGCTGCGGGGTCGACCATCTGACTTTCTATCAAAATTCTACTACTGCTTTGGATTAGCATGAAAAGCGACAACAAAAAAACATATAGGTATTAGAAAGGTTCAATTCAGTTTGAAGATACATTATTGGTGTTGTTTTCCCAATATTACTTTTTAGATGATCTTTGAACTTTATTTGGTATATGAAAGTACAATATAGTCTGATCTATACAACTCAAGACCACTGGCAAATTTAGATTTTTGGGGTGACCTATCTCTTTAAATGCCACCGATATGGTTGATGAAAACAAGCTAGCTAATGAAGTGAACATGGGTTGACACAACACCACAGTATGTGATATCACCACGGCTGGCTCTCAAGGACCTGCATCATTTCAAATGCAAGCGATCCATACACCCCAACAAACCTGTGAACCAAAGTGAAAATTAAACCAGGCGTTCACCGATTCCACGTCTCCCGGATTTATGGGGCCAATAAAACATCTCGCCTTCTCTCTGGTGTGGCCTGGAACAAAGTCTACATTATTCTTAATATTTATGGTACTGCGAGGACTGCAGGGGTGGGCGGGTGGGGGTTCAGGCCAAACTACCACAGGCCTGGTTACCTAATGTTAATTTATGAGGGGTGGTAATGGATGTAGGCCTTGTTAGGAGAACATGGGATAAAAACCTATTCTCTGTGCCCCTCGGGTCTGTACTGACGCCTCACCACCAGATCAGCTGAGAGAGAGCTATCAACAGGCATTGTGACTAGTGTCGTCATTGAAACTGAGGCATTATGCTGCCTAGTTTCATCCTGTAGATATAGAACATTTATTCACTCTCATACTAAAACGTATACTGAACTAGTCACCATAGTTCAGTCACCTTCAAAACGATTATGTTGAACAAAATTCCTGTGGGATTGGGATTCAGCTGAGATATGGGACTTATATAGAAGATGCTGGGAGAAGACCTGGGAAGGCAAGGATCCCGGAGTCGCCTCTTTGCCGTTGACGTTGAGACTGGTGTTTTGCGGGTACTATTTAATGAAGCTGCCAGTTGAGTATTTGTGAGGCATTTGTTTCTCAAACTAGACACTCTAATGTACTTGTCATCTTGCTCAGTTGTGCACCAAGGCCTCCCACTCCTCTTTCTATTCTGGTTAGACTAGATTTCATTGTTCTGTGAAGGGAGTAGTAAACAGCATTGTAAGAGATCTTCAGTTTCTTGACAATTTCTCGCATGGATAAGCCTTAATTTCTCAGAACAAGAATAGACTGACGAGTTTCAGAAGAAGTTCTTTGTTTCTGGCCATTTTGAGCCTGTAATCGAACTCACAAATGCTGATGCTCCAGACACTCAATTAGTCTAAAGAAGGCCAATTTTGGGTTTTCTAATGATCAATTAGCCTTTCAAAATGATAAACTTGGATTAGCTAACACAACGTGCCATTGGAACACAGGAGTGATGGTTGCTGATAATGGGCCTCTGTACGCCTATGGAGATGTTCCATAAAATAAATCAACCATTTCCAGCTACAATAGTCATTTACACTGTATTTCTGATCAATTTGTTATTTTAATGGTCAAACAATGTGCTTTTCTTGAAAAAACAAGGACATTTCTAAGTGACCCTACACTTTTTCCTTTTTTTGCATAGCAGTCAGATGTCTTTTGTCCTCGTCTTGTCGTGTCCCGTATATATACATATTTACAACTTTCTTCGCATACCTTTTTATATATGTTTTTTCTTTTCCATAAACTCATCTTCAAAACACTCTCCTGCAACCTGCCTCACCAATTTATATTAAAAAAGAAAGTATTATTTACCTCAAATCTGTAATCCTCCATAGAAGCTAACCAGAAGCTAGCCAGAAGCTAACCAGAAGCTAGCCAGAAGCTATCCAGAAGCTAACCAGAAGCTAACCAGAAGCTAACCAGAAGCTAGCCTGAAGCTAGCCTGAAGCTAACCAGAAGCTAATCAGAAGCTAACCAGAAGCTAGCCAGAAGCTAGCCTGAAGCTAACCAGAAGCTAATCAGAAGCTAGCCAGAAGCTAGATAGCATCTTTACTGGCTAATCGTTAGTATTTAGCTAACCACCAGTTTGTGGTCATCAGCTATCAGCTCGAAAATCTATCGGCAGTTTTGTACGGCGCGGCTCGGACCGGAACATAACGGACCTATTTTTCTTTCCATGTCCCCGGATTTCAACCGCAAGCTCTGGACATTTATACCTGGATCTCGCAGCTAGCTAGCTGCTATCCGTGTGACTATCGGCTTACGTCGATCCCGGAGCAAACAACAATTATTCCGGAGCTAGCCAGCTGAAGAGTTCCATCAGTCACTCCTGGGCAACAATCACCTATCCGGACCCGTTTTACTGCCAACGCGGAGCCCCAACGGGCCTTCACAACTGGACTACCGACGTTATCTGCCCGAGGGAGTTATCCAGCTGCCTCCTCCATCGCGACTTTACCTGAACGCCCATCTGCGGTCTGCTATTCGTTAGCTGTCTTATCGGCTGCTTTCTGAATAGATCTATCGGACAATTATTATTATTATTATTATATTCTTGGGCCTCTATAACTATATCTATTTTTTTTGCGAATTGGATTTATCCCCTCTACCACACGGAACCCCACTAATCCTACCGACGGAAATGCACGAGGTGGCTAAAAACAGACCTCCATCCTATGCTAGCTTGCTACCGATAGCCGAGATAGCTGTTTACATTTACATTTAAGTCATTTAGCAGACGCTCTTATCCAGAGCGACTTACAAATTGGTGCATTCACCTTATGACATCCAGTGGAACAGCCACTTTACAATAGTGCATCTAAATATTTTAAGGGGGGGGGGGGCTTGAGAAGGATTACTTTATCCTATCCTAGGTATTCCTTAAAGAGGTGGGGTTTCAGGTGTCTCCGGAAGGTGGTGATTGACTCCGCTGTCCTGGCGTCGTGAGGGAGTGTGTTCCACCATTGGGGAGCCAGAGCAGCGAACAGTTTTGACTGGGCTGAGCGGGAACTGTACTTCCTCAGTGGTAGGGAGGCGAGCAGGCCAGAGGTGGATGAACGCAGTGCCCTTGTTTGGGTGTAGGGCCTGATCAGAGCCTGGAGGTACTGAGGTGCCGTTCCCCTCACAGCTCCGTAGGCAAGCACCATGGTCTTGTAGCGGATGCGAGCTTCAACTGGAAGCCAGTGGAGAGAGCGGAGGAGCGGGGTGACGTGAGAGAACTTGGGAAGGTTGAACACCAGACGGGCTGCGGCGTTCTGGATGAGTTGTAGGGGTTTAATGGCACAGGCAGGGAGCCCAGCCAACAGCGAGTTGCAGTAATCCAGACGGGAGATGACAAGTGCCTGGATTAGGACATGCGCCGCTTCCTGTGTGAGGCAGGGTCGTACTCTGCGGATGTTGTAGAGCATGAACCTACAGGAACGGGCCACCGCCTTGATGTTAGTTGAGAACGACAGGGTGTTGTCCAGGATCACGCCAAGGTTCTTAGCGCTCTGGGATCGCCGTGACCCCAACCAACCTTATTACTCACTGGACCCTTTTGATCACTGGAGAGCCTCTAGTCCTGCTCACTATAGCTTATCCAACCTATTAGTTCCACCACCCACACATGCGATGACATCTTCTGGTTTCAATTATGTTTCTAGGGACAATATCTCTCTCATCATCACTCAATACCTAGGTTTACCTCCACTGTATTCACATCCTACCATACCTTTGTCTGTACATTATACCTTGAAGTTATTTTATCGCCCCCCAGAAACCACCTTTTACTATCTGTTCCAGACGTTCTAGACGACCAATTCCCATTGCTTTTAGCCGTACCCTTATCCTACTCCTCCTCTTTTCCTCTGGTGATGTAGAGGTGAATCCAGGCCCTACAGTGCCTAGCTCCACTCCTATTCCCCAGGCGCTCTCTTTTGATGACTTCTGTAACCGTAATAGCCTTGGTTTCATGCATGGTAACATTAGAAGCCTCCTCCCTAAGGTTGTTTTATTCACTGCTTTAGCACACTCTGCCAACACTCTGGCAATGTTCTAGCTGTGTCTGAATCCTGGCTTAGGAAGACCACCAAATATTCTGAAATTTACATCTAACTACCCTAACTACAACATTTTCAGACAAGATAGAACTGCCAAAGGGGGCGGTGTTGCAATCTACTGCAAAGATAGCTTGCAGAGTTCTGTCATGCTATCCAAGTCTGTACCCAATCAATTTGAACTTCTATTTTTAAAAATCCACCTCTCTAATAACAAGTCTCTCACCGTTGCCACCTGCTATAGACCATCCTCTGCCCCCGTGATATGCAACTTTTCAGGGAAGCTAGAAACCAATATACACAGGCAGAAAAGCCAAGGCTAGCTTTTTCAAGCAGAAATTTGCATCCTGCAACACTAACTCAAAAAACTTTTGGGACACTGTAAAGTCCATGGAGAATAAGAACACCTCCTCCGAGCTGCCCACTGCACTGAAGATAGGAAACACTGTCACCACTGATAAATCCACTATAATTGAGAATTTCAATAAGCATTTTTCTGCAGCTGGCAATGCTTTCCACCTGGCTACCCCTACCCCGGTCAACAGCACTGCACCCCCCACAGCAACTCGACCAAGCCTTCCCCATTTCTCCTTCTCCCAAATCCAGTCAGCTAATGTTCTGAAAGAGCGGCAAAATCTGGACACCTACAAATCAGCCGGGCTAGACAATCTGACCCTTTCTTTCTAAAATGATCTGCTGAAATTGTTGCCACCCCTATGACTAGCCTGTTCAACCTCTCTTTCGTGTCGTCTGAGATTCCCAAAGATTGGAAAAAAGCTGCGGTCATCCCCATCTTCAAAGGGGGGCACTCTTGACCCAAACTGCTACAGACCGATATCTATCCCACCCTGCCTTTTTAAGGTCTTCGAAAGACAAGTCAACAAACAGATTACCGACCATTTCGAATCTCACCATACCCTCTCTGCTATGCAATCTGGTTTCAGAGCTGGTCAAGGTCCTAAACGATATCTTAACCGCTATTGATAAGAAACATTACTGTGCAGCCGTATTCATTAATCTGGCCAAGGCTTTCGACTCTGTCAATCACCACATCCTCATCGGCAGACTCGACAGCCTTGGTTTCTCAAAAGATTGCCTCGCCTGGTTCACCAACTATTTCTCTGATAGAGTTCAGTGTGTCAAATCGGAGGGTCTCCTGTCCGGACCTCTCTGCTCCATTTATTTGTTTGGTTTCACTGGATGACAACCATGGTAGCACTGTATAATAAAGAGACATACAGTGGGGCAAAAAAGTATTTAGTCAGCCACCAATTGTGCAAGTTCTCCCACTTAAAAAGATGAGAGAGGCCTGTAATTTTCATCATAGGTACACTTCAACTATGACAGACGAAATGAGAAAAAAAATCCAGAAAATCACATTGTAGGATTTTTAAAGAATTTATTTGCAAATTATGGTGGAAAATAAGTATTTGGTCAATAACAAAAGTTTATCTCAATATTTTGTTATATACCCTTTGTTGGCAATGACAGAGGTCAAACGTTTTCTGTAAGTCTTCACAAGGTTTTCACACACTGTTGCTGGTATTTTGGCCCATTCCTCCATGCAGATCTCCTCTAGAGCAATGATGTTTTGGGGCTGTTGCTGGGCGCACGGACTTTCAACCCTCCAAAGATTTTCTATGGAGTTGAGATCTGAAGACTGGCTTGGCCACTCCAGGACCTTGAAATGCTTCTTACGAAGCCAATCCTTCGTTGCCCGGGCGGTGTGTTTGGGATCATTGTCATGCTGAAAGACCCAGCCACGTTTCATCTTCAATGCCCTTGCTGATGGAAGGAGGTTTTCACTCAAAATCTCACAATACATGGCCCCATACATTCTTTCCTTTACACGGATCAGTCGTCCTGGTCCCTTTGCAGAAAAACAGCCCCAAAGCATGATGTTTCCACCCCCATGCTTCACAGTAGGTATGGTGTTCTTTGGATGCAACTCAGCATTCTTTGTCCTCCAAACACGACGATTTGAGTTTTTACCTAAATATATATATATTATTGTTTCATCTGACCATATGACATTCTCCCAATCTTGACCCCACGGGGTGAGATCTTGCCCCAGATCGAGGGAGATTATCAGTGGTCTTGTATGTCTTCCATTTCCTAATAATTGCTCCCACAGTTATTTTCCTCAAACCAAGCTGCTTACCTATTGCAGATTCAGTCTTCCCAGCCTGGTGCAGGTCTACAATTTTGTTTCTGGTGTCCTTTGACAGCTCTTTGGTCTTGGCCATAGTGGAGTTTGGAGTGTGACTGTTTGAGGTTGTGGACAGGTGTCTTTTATACTGATAACAAGTTCAAACATGTGCCATTAATACAGGTAATGAGTGGAGGACAGAGGAGCCTCGTAAAGAAGAAGTGAGAGCCAGAAATCTTGCTTGTTTGTAGGTGACCAAATACTTATTTTCCACCATAATTTACATAGCCCACCTATAATTTAGCCCAAACAACTTTCCCTACTGTATTTATTTTATTTTATTTGTTTATTTTGCTCCTTTACACCCCATTATTTTTATTACTACTTTGCACATTCTTCCACTGCAAATCTATAATTCCAGTGTTTTACTTGCTATATTGTAATTACTTTGCCACCATGGCCTTTTTTTGCCTATACCTCCCTTATCTCACCTCATTTGCTCACATCGTATATAGACTTGTTTCTACTGTATTATTGACTGTATGTTTGTTTTACTCCATGTGTAACTCTGTGTCGTTGTACGTGTCGAACTGCTTTGCTTTATCTTGGCCAGGTCGCAATTGTAAATGAGAACTTGTTCTCAACTTGTCTACCTGGTTAAATGAAGGTGAAATAAAAAATACATCAATTTTAAATGGTAGGGTATACAAATTATATATGTACGTTTTAAATTATTTTTACTGCTCTAGGGTTATAATTATTGCTTGGATAACCGTATTGACTTCCTTTTCACTCTTTATGTGGTATGCACTGCCGAGAAACACCGGAATAAATATCAATGAATTATTGTAATGTGTATCTATACATACTTTACATTGTTTGTTTGCGGATCACACATAATATCACTATAATCAGAGTGTTCATTTTCGGAAGTTGCTTTCATTTCAGCGCATGTGATTTGTAAACATTTCAACTGTATTACATTGATAATTACACCCATCTTTCTTCTCTTTCTTGTGATATAACTGTCGAGACGATGCCTTAAATCCCAGATTGATCTTTAGCGTTCTTATGGATGCAACGGAAAGACGTATTCCATTGAGCTCAATTCAGCCATTACTGGGGTATGTTTGATAGGTCAAAACAAACATTTCCTTGTTCGTAATGTTAACGGGAAAAAACGACAGACACAAGCAAAAATATGAAAGAGGCGCAAGAGTAAATTAAAGAAATCAATCCAGAGAAATGTAAATGACAAGTGGATTTTGCACACCTGAATCACAGGAAATAGATGGCCAGAAAAGACAGATGCTCAGGTGGACAGGGCATAAGCTGAGAATAGTGACACAAGAGTTATGAGGGTTGAAATCACCGCAGCCACAGTGCCACACGAGTACATCGCCACCTGACTCATTACTGAAATGTTCAGAATGTCTCAGATAGAAATTCTATGTATATAATGGTTTAGAATGTTTCAAATGTATTGAACACACTCCAGGCAGTATTCATAGAGAGAGGATCATTCATTTAAGGCAGTTTAAGCATTTAGATATAAATTATACATATGTGTATATCCATATCAACCTACAATATTGGTCTATCCATTTCAAAGCAGGAGAATAAAACAAAGTACACTACACGACCACAAGTATCTGGACACCTGCTTGTCGAACATCTAATTTCAAAATCATGGGCATTCATGTGGAGTTTGGCCCTCCCTTTGCTGCTACAACAGCCTCCACTCTTCTGGGAAGGCATTACCCTAGGAACATTGGAACATTACCCTAGGAACATTGCTGAGTGGACTTGCTTCCATTCAGCCACAAGAGCATTCGTGTGGTCTGGCACTGATGTTGGGCGATTAGGCCTGGCTCACAGTCGGCGTTCCAATTAATCCGAAAGATGTTTGATGGGGTTGAGGTCAGGGCTCAGTGCAGGCCAGTTAAATTCTTCCACACCGATCTCGACAAACCATTTCTGTATGGACCTCGCTTTGTGCACTGGGGCTTAAACAGGAAAGGGCCTTCCCCAAACTGTTGCTACAAAGTTGAAGCACAGAATCATCTAGAATGTCATTGTATACTGTAGCATTAAGATTTTCCTTCACTTCAACTAAGGGGCCTAGCCCGAACCATGAAAAACAGCCCCAGACGATTATTCCTCCTCCACCAAACTTTACAGTTGGCACTATGCATTGAAGCAGGTAGCGTTCTCCTGGCATCTGCCAAACCGAGATCCGTCCATCAGACTGCCAGATTGTGAAGCATGATTCATCACAGAGAATGCATTTCCATTGCTCCAGAGTCCAATGGACACGAGCGTTACACCACTCCAGGCAACTCTTGGCATTGCACATGGTGATGTAAGGCTTGTGTGCGTCTGCTCTGCCATGGAAACCCATATCATGAAGCTTCTGATGAACAGTTCTTGTGCTGACGTTGCTTCCAGAGACAGTTTGGAACTCAGTAGTGAGTGTTGAAACCGAGGTCAGACAATTTTTATGCTCTACGCGCTTCAGCACTTGGCAGTCCCGTTCTTTGAGCTTGTGTGGCCTACCATTTCGCAGCTGAGCTGTTGTTGCTCCTAGATGTTTTCACTTCACAATAACAGCACTTACAGTTGAACGGGGCAGCTCTAGCAGGGAAGAAATTTGACAAACTGACTTGTTGAAAAGGTGCCATCCTATGACGGTGCCAAATTGAATGTCACTGAGCTCTCCATTAATGCCATTCTACTGCCAATGTTTGTCTATGGTGATTGCAAGGCTGTGTGCTCAGTTTTATACACCTGTCAGCAACGGGTGTGGCTGAAATAGCCAAATCCACTCATTTGAAGGGGTGTCCACATACTTTTGTATACAGTTTATAGTGCACATTCTTTAGCCCTTTCTACTCGTACTCCTTTACAGGTTGAAAATGGCAGATTTGGATACTGAGTGCCTAAATTGGAATGCAGTGGCGCACAGTAACATGCTATACATAACGTCAGATCACAGGGTCTCTGCTTCACAGCTTTGTATGGGTTTTAACTGACAGCCATTCTGTCAAACACCTGTGAGTCCAAAATGTTCACTACATTCACCAAAATTGTGATCTTCTGTGATTTTCTGAATTGTCCTGTTAAAGCCTAACATCATATTTAACAATTTAGCTAGTCATATTGGCAATAGAAAAAGCTTCAAATGGTGCCTATCTGACCCAGATTGAGATTTATAATGGACTGTTTTTGGATTTAGTAAACAATAACAGTAATTGTGTGATGGCTGTGTTCCAGACAAAACAACTACAAGTGTGCTTGCTGTAGTTCTTCAACGGCACAGCTAGGAGAGCTATAAAAAAAGCAGCTTATAGTTGATGACTCTTCTATGAGTCATAAATGTGCATTGAAATGACTTAGGAACAGTGTACACTGTGGAGAGGTGTGTGGCCACTCGGACACACCAGTTTGACCTCTCACTAGAAAAAGCCTTGTAATTTTTTTGTCTTATGTTGCAGCTTCACCAGATTTTCCAATAATATTCTTATCATGTTACTGAATGTATCCCATAATCTCCAAACAGTTCCCTTTTAATTGTTACCATGGTTATGCATATGCTTTCCATATTTTGTCTGTAAGAAACATTTCAATTGAACACTATCCATTTAGGCCAATTCCCAGCCCCTGTTGTTACCTCATATCCCACCTGAGAAGAAAACACTTCAATTTGCTCAACTTGGCATAACTTACCCAAAGACAAACATTTTGACTATATTAGCCCACCCAGCTACAGGGATGCACTTTCTTGCTAGGTTTATGACCTCATATTGAGGCTTACGGGTGTATGGAACGGTCTTAAAATTATCAACTTTGATTTAGATACAAGCATCATGAAACGTCTAACACATTAAATTAATTACACTTTGTGAAAAACTGTTTTTTGTTTGCTTACCACTTTTTCCATGTGGTTTCTTATTTCAGAGACTCAATGAAATGATTACATTTTCCTAAATATTTGGTCAAATTATTCATTTTGTGTATGGTTTCCTAGAAACAAGGATGGCTTAACTTATCCCTTTGGCTCAACTTACGTACTATGTACTGATTTTATAAAACATTAAGAACACCTGCTATTTCTATGACACAAAGTGACTAGGTGATCCCTTATTGATGTCACTTGTTATATCCACTTCAATGTAGATGAAGGGGAGAATGAGGATTTTTAAGCCTTGAGACATGGATAGTGTATGTGTGACATTCAGAGGGTAAACAGGCATGACAAACTATTGAAGTGCATTTGAACCTGGTATAATAGTAGGTGCCAGGCACAACAGTTTGTGTCAAGAACTGCAACGCTGCTGGATTTTTCAAAATCAACAATTTCCCTTGTGTATCAAGAATGGTCCCCCACCCAAAGGACATCAAAACAACTTGACACAACTGTGGGAAGCATTGGAGTCAACACCTTGTAGAGTTCATGCCACCGATGAATTTGAGGCATTCTGTGGACAAAGGGTGGTGGTGCAACTCAATATTAGGAAGGTATTCTTAAGATTTTGTGCACTCAGAACACATGATAACCAATTGTCTAACAACATCAACACATGGCTCTTTCACAAAGCAGTGTCAACAAGTGAACCAGCTAACATTTGAAATAAAAGATAATCCATTTGACTCTATTGTTTATAAAGAACAATGGTGAGAGTATAACTGTCTTTCCTTGAAACTAAACTCAACTAAAATATTCAACTATAGCTTTTTTTAGAGGCAAGGAAATGAGGTCATACAATATGTAATGTTAGTTACTGATTGCTCCCACTTTGTGACTTAACTTACAAACTTGCTGAATCAGAAAGCATTCATCTTGCTGGTGTTGACAAACTGGGGACAATTATTTGACAGTAACTCATCAACATTGACCTAGCGCCCTCCTGTGAGTCAAATGATGCAACCTCTGCTTGGTTACACAATGGGTGGGGTGGACCAAACCTCCAAATTCTGGGATAGGTCGAGCAACAAACCAAACAACCGCGAGCCTGTCACATCCTTCCTGGTTCGACCGCCAATGTGAACAAAAGAGGAAGTCAGACAGTACATTATTGTGCGGTACCGTCGCTGAGGCAGAAACAGAAACTGGAGCCTTCTGACGGAGGCCCTACCTGCACTGGTAAGGTATATGTCAGAGCACAATTCAGGTACACATTGTAAATCTGCTAGGCTGACGGCTATGGGAGTATTAAGTTAAAGAGCTGATCTTTCAGAAACGTGTACATTAATGATGTACTGTATATTACTGTTTTGTATGTGACTGTTTTGAGAGGCTCAATTAGATAATGGATAACTACAGTGCCACTTTGTTAGCTATTCACCATGTTTCTTTAGGAGACTAGTTTATTGTTTATCCATTTTAATTGCAGGTGGATTTCTGAAGACTTAGATACACATTCAAGCTAATCACTAACATACACATACATGCCCGCTAATAACAAAATACAAACACACTAATCACACACACAAATACTAATCACACACACGCATGCTAATCACACACGTGCATGCTAATCACACACACACACTCAACAATAAAAGGATCTTGCACCTGCTATTGCTCCATGCCAAACTAACTACCTGTACACAACGGAACACCACTCAATGACCCATTGGTCCACCCCACCCATGCCAAGCCCTGCTGGGCGAGTCAAGGCCAGCACACACAATGGATGGGTAGGTCTGCGAGTCCTGATGAGTGATGCCTCAACACTAAAAACGACACACACTGAACACACATACCTAAACACCACACCACGTTGTACCGAAAGTACACCGTCCAAAAATAAAAATACCAAAGCACAGTCACCAGCCTACCTGGGAAAATTAAGCTCATCAGTTCTTCTGCGTGATTGATTGATTCAGCCAGGGCATGGACTGTTCTTACTCTGCGTTCAGCATCAATAAATACCTCACATATATACGTACACATAACACCTTGTCACTAAGCATAAATCAGGTGTCATGAAAAATGAAAGGTGGGTTATAAAAAATGAAAAAAGTTCTTGAGGAAAAATGTCTAGGATCAGTCTCAGCTGAGCTCAGATGTCAAATATTGTTTTATTGGAGGCATCACACACACACACAAATATTGAGAGAGGGATTGTGTCACGCTTATGAGACACTATAGCCACTGTTGTCGAGTGAAAGAACAAGTGGATGGGCAAACGGTTGGGCTGGCATTTCTCTCTCTAGCCAGGGAGCACAAATATAGCCTTTGAGCTGTGTTGCCCCGTTACCATTTACAGCCAGGGCCGTAACCATGGAGGGGAGAGGACTTTATTGGCCGTTCACCATTATCGCTCCTCGTTCCGTTTCACAATCTCTTCACAGTTCAAACATGGCTGCGCAGATAGTTTGAGCAGTACAGTAAGGGATGAAAGCAATTCAATACAGTGCAACTGTTGTGTCACAGACATATCCGAAATTCAAACAGAGAGCTCTTTTTTCTGCTTTACTGAGGAAAAGTGACAGTTACAGACTTGTCCTTGTGAAAGTAAAACAAACAAATGTTGTTTCTTTACGCCTACCAAGGGCAAGCTGAAATTTCATAAAAAATAATTTTTACATCCTTGAATATAAGATGGTGCATTTCAAGGGGTTTTAATACTGTCATGAACATTTCTAATGAATCGATAAATGTTGATCACATATTTGTGCAGCATTCCTATTCAGCTTGATTTTATGTTTAGGTAAAGTAAACTTTCATATCCAGCCGTCAATCTGACAAAAAGGAACTCCACCCTGTAAATCAGACAGTTTGCTCGATCAATAGTTGCAGAGTGTTGCATAATCAAATGCAAAGTAAGACAAAGGCAGAGCTAAATACTACATATTTAAGTTGCAAGGTAGAATTAGGCCGTAACCACAGATCTAGGATCAGATTACTCTACCCTCTACAACCCCAGCCATTAGAGAGGAAGTACAAATTATCTGACTAATGATTCTACCAACACTGTAAAATGAGCTGCGTAAGCATGCACATTTCTAACATCCTACTGTACAGTAGGTTCATGACTGTAAATTACTAGAATAATGCTGTTGGTACAGTCATATCCATTGTATAAGCTAGAAAGCCCCTTTAGTCTGTAGATTTGGGATGTAATATGACGTATTCTGAAGGTGTAGGTTCACATACTATGACCTAATCAGCTGATTTCCAGGGTCAGCTGGTAAAGCCTGACTCAATACATTCCAGAGCTTTTTTTTCATAACAAATCAGAGACTGTAGTGCATTTTTCTGCATTCAACATTACATTACATTGTTGTGAGAGCCAGTTTTTCTGAACCAAGTGACCTGAACTCTCTAAATAAAAACTCTAGAACTGAACAATGCTACATCATTGCGAGGGATGTTTTACCTGACCACGTGACCATATTGGTAAGGCTAGTAGGTTTTTCCTGTCCATGTGACCTGACCACTAATATCTCTTGAACTCTGTAGATAAAAACTCTTAAAAAGTCTAGAACTTGGCTAAGGGCACACTGCAAAGAATTAAAATATATTTGTTACCAATTTTTCCTCCCCAATTTCATGATTACCATCTTGTCTCATTTCTGCAACTCCCTAACGGGCTCAGGAGAGGAGAAGGTTGAGTCCTCCGAAACATGACTAGCCAAGCCACGCTTCTTAACACCCACTCACTTATCCCAGAAGCCAGCTGCATCAATGTGTCGGAGGAAACACTGTTCAACTGACAAACGATATCAGCCTGCAGGTTCTCCTGCCATAAGGAGTCGCTAGAGCGCAATGAGCCGAGTAAATCCCAACCGATCAATTTTGCAACGCCCCATGGGACTCCCGGTCACGGCCTGGGATTGAACCCCAGGCTGTAATGACACAGCAACGCTGCGATGCAGTGCCACTTGGAAGGCCCCAAGAATTACAATCTTATCTAGGTTTTTAATCTTGCATTGAAATAAGTTAAAATACCAAGATACATTATAATACTGCACTGGCAGACAATTCTGTAAAGCCAATACTACAACAACGAGCTAGGGTTCAAAGGTCTTACCATATAGTTCCTTTTATGGTTGTCATGACAGCAGAGCCTACTTTGGAGTCAACTGTGATCTGAGACAATAAACTATTTAGGTCATCTCAACCTCTCAATACTAGCCTGAAGCCTCAAACTAAATTATTATGCTGCTCTGTCATTGGCCACAGATTTTAGTCTGAATCTGCCATTATTGAAAGTTGCTTGGGTGATGTCGTTTGTGGTGAAAACAAAGTTAACATGCAAGCAGTCAGACAAGTGAAAATTATGGTCAGTGTAGAAAACTTTAAGCTTGTCAAAAAAACGTGTCAATACTTTGCCCCTTGATAACCAGCGCACTTCTGTATGTTGTAAAAGTGTTACATGGTCGCTGTCCATATCATTGCATAGTGCAGACAATCCACAAGAGTTCAGGGGCCTTGCTTTAACAAAGTTAACTATTTTCACTATAGTGTCCAAAATCTCTTTCAAGCTGTCAGGCATTCCTTTGGCAGCAAGAGTCTCGCAGTGAATGCTGCAGTGTAACCAAGTGGCGTGGGGAGAAACTGCTTGCACGCTTGTTACCACTCCACCTGTCATGGCTTTTGCGCCATCAGTACAGATACCAACACATCTTGACCACCAAAGTCCATTTTGATGTCACAAAGCTGTCCAGTACATTAAAAATATCATCTCCTGTTATCCTGGCTTCCAGTGGTTTGCAGAAGAGGATGTCTTCCTTAATTGACCCCCCATAAAAGTAATGGACATATACCAGGAGCTGTGCCAGGCCCGCCACATCTGTTGACTCATCCAGCTGTAACGCATAAAATTCACTGGCTTGTATGCAAAGCAGTAATTGTTTCAAAACATCTCCTGCCATGTCACTGATATGTCGTTAAACAGTGTTTTTGGCCTTTTCCCCAGCATTGTCCTAGCCATATCCGCGGCAGCAGGAAGAATTAAGTCCTCCACAATAGTATGGTGCTTTCCTGTCATAGCCACTTGGTAGCTCACCATATAAGGCTTCTTTTTAATGGTATCTGTTGCTTTTATACATGTCTTACTAATCGAAAGTTGTCTTTATTCTCGCTCCAAAAACTCCCTTGGCTTATTTTTCAAATCGTCATGTTTTGTTTCTAAATGTCTTCGCAAGAGTGGTTTCATCGAGTTGTGAGATAGTACTTTTGCACATATAACACACTGTGGCTGAGGAAAGGCACTACTCCCAATATAAGTGAACCCCAAATCAATGTAGTTCTGATCATATTAGCGCCTCTTCGATGGTCCAACGTCCAGGTCTGTTGTTCGGTGCTTTCGCGGGTAAGGGGGCAGGAGCTCTTTGGCTGCATCAGATTCACAACGGTCACTGTCCATGCTAGATGGGAAAACAATACATGTAGAATTACTGATGCTAGCATTGGATGTGCTCGTGTCGTTCGAGAGGTGCAGGTGTAGAGCTGCTTTGTGTCTCTATGGACGAGGATGTCAGTCCCCTTCCCGTTCGGGTGGCGCTCGGCGGTTGTCGTCGCCGGCCTACTAGCTGCTACTGATTATTTCCTCCCCCTCCTTATGTGTTGATTGAGTGCACCTGTTTTGAGTTAGTTAGTAAGGCTTTATTAGTCAGCCGGCCAGCAGGGTTCCTTGTGCGGGATTAATTATTGTGACCGTCTGTTTAGTGTACTTGTGTGCACGTCTATGGGTTTTGTGTTTTCCCATTTTGTGGGTTTTGCCTGGACAGTTTAAGTCCCCCTGTTTGGGGCATTTGTTTGTTCTTTACGCCCTGTGTGTTCGTGAGGGTTGGCTTATGTTCGCCGTTTGTCTGTGCATTAAAATAGCACTCACCTGAACTCTCTGCTTCCTGCGCCTGACTCCTCACCCACTACACTCAGATCGTTACAGCGGACCTTACTTTTTTTTAACCATTTATCCATTTTAGAGCAAACGGAATGAGCAGCAGCAAGGTTACATGTGACCGTTAATGGAATTCCCGCGAGAGAGTAATGGTTAATGTAATAGGATGTTAATTATTTGATTAGGCTACCTGTATTTGACATTGTGTTGTTATTTCGCTGAACACCAGATGGTTTAATTTTATTTTTGGCAGTGAAACGAGGCTACTCAGGCATGAAAAAAACTCATATGTTTATCCCCGTTGGAAAATCTAAATGGACTGTTTGAAAATGTGAAAGAAATATATATTATTTTTTGGCATACACCCAACATCATTGCGCGTAATAACAGTTTGGGAATACCTGGCCTAGAACATCAAGACAACAGGCCCAAAATCAGAACAACATACCAACCCAATGATAGGTTGGAGTGATATTGCTGCTGATGTATGAGATGACTGGTGTATGGGAACACACAGACACAGACATGGAGCAGCACACCTGTCAGACTGGGTTTGAGGGAGTGGAGACTTGGACACACACCAGGAACACAACAGCTGATGTGGCATTCTTAACGTGTGTGTGCGCACGCGTGTGCACATGTGCGTGTATGTATGTGTGTATGTTTGTTTAGGCCAACAACAGCTCCAGGAAGACAGGAGACATGGCCCAGGGTCTATATTGGTAGACATTCCAGTTTGTGCATGTAAAACATCCACATACCTCCTCACCCTCAACACGCAACTCAAGGTTTACAAGAAAACATACACGTAAACACACAGACACACACAAGGACTAATCGAGGGGAGAATGCCAAGCGGGGGAGAAAACATACACATAAACACACAGTCACACACACACAAGGACTAATCGAGGGGAGGAAACATACACGTAAACACACAGTCACACACACACAAGGACTAATCGAGGGGAGAAAACATACACGTAAACACACAGTCACACACACACAAGGACTAATCGATGGGAGAAAACATACACGTAAACACACAGTCACACACACACAAGGACTAATCGAGGGGAGAAAACATACACGTAAACACACACAAGGACTAATCGAGGGGAGAATTCCAAGCGGGGGAAAAACACAAGCTAAAAAAAGCTCCATTCCCAAGAGTGCTCTCATCATTCAACTTAATCCAATGTCAAAATGTGATCCTCCAGGTCCTAAATTTAGCCAAGCTAGCCCCCCATATCGTTCCCCCCACTTGGATACCTGAGATTGGGGGTACAGAGAGAAACATTGCCTCTAGAGAGAACCAGCACTCAGCCTGGTATTAACTCTGTGTTTACTGCCCCTAAGGGTGTATTAGCCTCTTGGACATTCAATACTATTTTTTTTTACATACAGTACCAGTCAAAGGTTTGGACATTCAAGGGTTTTTCTTCTTCTTTTAAAAAAATAACTTTCTACATTGTGGAAAAGTAGTGAAGACATCAAAACTATGGAATAACACATATGGAATAATGTAATAACCAAAAAAGTGTTTAATAACCAATCAAAATATATTTTATATTTGAGTTTCTTCAAAGTAGCTACAGCTTTGCACACTGTTGGCATTCTCTCAACCAGCTTCATGAGGTAGTCACCTGAAATGTCTTGAAGGAGTTCCCACATACACTGAGCACTTGTTGGCTGCTTTTTCTTCACTCTGCGGTCCAACTCATCCCAAACCATCTCAATTCGGTAGAGGTCAGGTGATGCAGCACTCCATCACTCTCCTTGGTCAAATAACCCTTACAGAGCCTGGAGGTTTGTTTTAGGTAAGTCGCTCTGGATAAGAGCGTCTGCTAAATGACTTAAATGTAAATGTAAATGTCATTGTCCTGTTGAAAAACAAATGATAGTCCCATTTGTCACGTTCTGACCATCGTTCGTATGTGTTTTCCTTGTTTTAGTGTTGGTCAGGACGTGAGCTGGGTGGGCATTCTATGTTGTGTGTCTGGTTTGTCTATTTTTATGTTTGGCCTGATATGGTTCTCAATCAGAGGCAGGTGTTAGTCATTGTCTCTGATTGGGAACCATATTTATGTAGCCTGTTTTGTGTTGGGTTTTGTGGGTGATTGTTCCTATCTTTGTGTTTGTGACACCAGATAGGACTGTTTTGGTTTTTTCACGGTTCTTGTTTTGTAGATTGTTGTACTTTCATCTTTATTAAAGATGCACAAAACTAACCACGCTGCATTTTGGTCCGCCTCTCTTTCCCCAGAAGAAAACCATTACAGAATCACCCACCACAACAGGACCAAGCGGCGTGGTAACGGGCAACAGCAACAGCGATGTCAGGATTTCGGTACAGGGGAGCAGAATCTGGACTACACAACTTGGGAAGAGATAGACAGGTGGGAGGTCGACCCAGGGAGAGTGCCGGAGCCCGCCTGGAATTCGATGGAGCAGTGCGCGGAAGGTTACAGGAGAATGAGTTTGGCGAAACGAACACGGCGGGCAAGGAAGCCCGAGAGTCAGCCCCAAAAATGTATTGGGGGGGCGGCACAGGGAGAGTGTGGCAGAGTCAGGAGTCAGACCTGAGCCAACTCCCCCTGTTTATCGTAATGAGCCAAGGAGGAAACCAGAACCAGAGCCAGTGTTGGAGGTGAGCGAAGCAGAGACGGTGAAGGAGTTAATGGGGAGATTGGAGGAGAGAGATATGAGGGAGTTGCTGTGTTGGTGCATGAGACACGGAATTCGCCCGACGGAGCGTGTCGAGGATTTGATGACACCTGGGTCAGCTCTCCATACTCGTCCTGAGGTGCGTGCTAGTTGTCTGGTGAAGACTGTGCCAGCCTCACGCACCAGGCCTCCTGTGCATCTCCCTAGCCTTGCACGTCCTGTGCCATCTCAGCACTACAGTGCTCTTAGCAGTGCTAACCGTGGCGAGCGTGGTGCTGGTCAGGCACCGTGTTATGCGGTGGTTCGCACGGTGTCCCCAGTACGCGTGCTTAGCCCGGTGCGCTACATCCCAGCTTCCCACATCTGCCGGGCTAGGGTGAAGATCCAGCCAGGGCAGTTAGTGCCAGCCCTGCTCTCAAGATCTCCAGTTCGCCTTCACGGTCTGGTCCATCCAGCGTCACCTCCACACACCAGCCCTCCGTTGGCAGCTCCCCGCACCAGGCTTCCTGTGCATGTCCTCGGCCCAGTACCACCAGTGCCAGCACCACGCATCAGGCCTACAGTGCGTCCCGCCTATCCGGCGCTGTCAGAGCTCCCACCCCTCATGCCAGAGGCGCCAGAGCCCCTCATTCCAGAGGCGCCAGTGCTCCTCAGTCCAGCGCTGCCAGAGCCTTCTTCTCCAGCGTTGCCGGAGCGTCCCGTCTGCCCAGCAGCGTCTGAGCTACCCGTCTGCCCAGCGCCGTCTGAGCTACCCGTCTGCCCAGCGCCGCCAGTGCCGCCAGTCTGCCCAGCGCCGCCAGTGCCACCAGTCTGTCCAGCGCCGCCAGTCTGCCCAGCGCCGCCAGTGGCGCCAGTCTGCCCAGCGCCGCCAGTGCCGCCAGTCTGCCCAGCGCCGCAAGTGCCACCAGTCTTCCCAGCGCCGCCAGTGCCGCCAGTCTGCCCAGCGCCGCCAGTGCCGCCAGTCTGCCCAGCGCCGCCAGTGCCGCCAGTCTGCCCAGCGCCGCCAGTGCCGCCAGTCTGCCCAGTACCGCCAGTCAGCCAGGAGCCGCCAGTGCCGCCAGTCAGCCAGGAGCCGCCAGTGCCGTCAGTCAGCCAGGATCCGCCAGAGCCACCAGTCTGCCAGGATCAGTTAGATCCACCAGTCAGCCAGGATCTGCCAGTCAGCCAGGATCCGCCAGTCAGCCAGGATCCGCCAGTCAGCCAGGATCTGCCAGAACTGCCAGTCGGCCAGGATCTGCCAGTCGGCCAGGATCTGCCAATCAGCCAGGATCCACCATTTAGCCAGGATCCGCCAGTCAGCCAGGATCTGCCAGTCAGCCAGGATCTGCCGGAACCACCAGCCAGCCAGGATCTGCTAGATCCATCAACCTGCCTGAGCTTCCTCTCAGTCCCGAGCTTCCTCTCAGTCCCGAGCTTCCCCTCAGTCCCGAGCTTCCCCTCAGTCCCGAGCTTCCCCTCAGTCCCGAGCTTCCCCTCAGTCCGGAGCTGACCCTCAGTCCAGCGGGGCCCGTTGTTAGGTTTCCTAGGCCAAGGTTAGCGGCGAGGGTCGCCACTCAAGGGACGCTAAGGAGGTGGACTAAGACAATTATGGAGTGGGGTCCACGTCCAGCGCCAGAGCCGCCACCGCGGACAGATGCCCACCCAGACTCTCCCCTATAGGTTTAGGTTGTGCGTTCGGAGTCCGCACCTTGGGGGGGTTCTGTCACGTTCTTACCATCGTTCGTATGTGTTTTCCTTGTTTTAGTGTTGGTCAGGACGTGAGCTGGGTGGGCAGTCCATGTTGTGTGTCTGGTTTGTCTATTTCTATGTTTGGCCTGATATGGTTCTCAATCAGAGGCAGGTGTTAGTCATTGTCTCTGATTGGGAACCATATTTAGGTAGCCTGTTTTGTGTTGGGTTTTGTGGGTGATTGTTCCTGTCTTTGTGTTTGCGGCACCAGATAGGACTGTTTTGTTTTTTTCACGGTTATTGTTTTGTAGATTGTTGTACTTTCATCTTTATTAAAGATGCACAAAACTAACCACGCTGCATTTTGGTCCGCCTCTCTTTCCCCAGAAGAAAACCATTACACCACTAAGCGCAAACCAGATTGGATGGCATATCGCTGCAGAATGCTGTGGTAGCCATGCTGGTTAAGTGTGCCTTGAATTCTAAATAAATCACCAACAGTGTCACCAGCAAAGCACCCCCACCCCATCACACCTCCTCCTGCATGCTTCAATGATGGGAACCACAATTGCGGAGATCATCCGTTCACCTACTCTGCATCTCACAAAGAAACGGCGGTTGGAACCAAAAATCGTACATTTGGACTCATCAGATTTCCACTGGTCTAATGTCCATTGCTCGTATTTCAAAATGGCCGACTGAACACAGCAGTGTAGCTCACCTCAAGACCTCAAGATAAAAACCATATCGGTAAGCTAGAATAAATATTAGCACTTCACAAACTGGTGGGTAATAACCTTCAATCTGGATATCAACACAAAAAAATCATAAGACTTGAAAAATGTATCTACAAATATTACGAAAACAAGCAACACCCAAACATGACGGAGAGTGAAACAAATCTCAAAACGAGAAGTGACTCTTCTACAGACAGTAATTATATAAAAGTGTTGAAGGCAAGCCTCGAGATGAGTGAGTAAAATGCTGCGACATTGGAGAAAGATAAAAACAAGCTAAAAGGGACAGTCAATAAGATTGAAACCGATGTTAATTAAAAAGGAGAACATCTTTCTGAGAGAAGCCTTACTTGACATACAGACCAGATCCACGAGAGAAAATCTGGTACTTACAGGTATCCAAGAGAAAGAAGTAGAAGTTCCTGAATGTGTAGTTAGGGAGTTCCTCCTTACAGCGCATCAGATCCCACGCAAAGCTGTTGACAAAATCCAACTTGAACGTGTGCACCGTTTCGGACAGAGGTATGAATGCCCAATCATTGCCAAATTTGCTTTCTTTAAAGATAAAATAATGGTTAAAAGCCTGGGTAAAAGACTTGCTGGCACAAAAATACTCTCTCCTCTTCCATCCTATCATCTCTTCCCTCTGCTCAAACCTTCTCCAACCTATCTCCTGATTCTGCCTCCTCAACCCTCCTCTCCTCCCTTTCTGCATCGTTTGACTCTCTATGTCCCCTATCTTCCAGGCCGGCTCGGTCCTCCCCTCCCGCTCCGTGGCTCGACGACTCATTGCGAGCTCACAGAACAGGGCTCCGGGCAGCCGAGCGGAAATGGAGGAAAACTCGCCTCCCTGCGGACCTGGCATCCTTTCGCTCCCTCCTCTCTACATTTTCCTCCTCTGTCTCTGCTGCTAAAGCCACTTTCTACCACTCTAAATTCCAAGCATCTGCCTCTAACCCTAGGAAGCTCTTTGCCACCTTCTCCTCCCTCCTGAATCCTCCTCCCCCTCCCCCCCCATCCTCCCTCTCTGCAGATGACTTCGTCAACCATTTTGAAAAGAAGGTCGACGACATCCGATCCTCGTTTGCTAAGTCAAACGACACCGCTGGTTCTGCTCACACTGCCCTACCCGGTGCTCTGACTTCTTTCTCCCCTCTCTCTCCAGATGAAATCTCGCGTCTTGTGACGGCCGGCCGCCCAACAACCTGCCCGCTCGACCCTATCCCCTCCTCTCTTCTCCAGACTATTTCCGGAGACCTTCTCCCTTACCTCACCTCGCTCATCAACTCATCCCTGACCGCTGGCTACGTCCCTTCCGTCTTCAAGAGAGCGAGAGTTGCACCCCTTCTGAAAAAACCTACACTCGATCCCTCCGATGTCAACAACTACAGACCAGTATCCCTTCTTTCTTTTCTCTCCAAAACTCTTGAACGTGCCGTCCTTGGCCAGCTCTCCCGCTATCTCTCTCAGAATGACCTTCTTGATCCAAATCAGTCAGGTTTCAAGACTAGTCATTCAACTGAGACTGCTCTTCTCTGTATCACGGAGGCGCTCCGCACCGCTAAAGCTAACTCTCTCTCCTCTGCTCTCATCCTTCTAGACCTATCGGCTGCCTTCGATACTGTGAACCATCAGATCCTCCTCTCCACCCTCTCCGAGTTGGGCATCTCCGGCGCGGCCCACGCTTGGATTGCGTCCTACCTGACAGGTCGCTCCTACCAGGTGGCGTGGCGAGAATCTGTCTCCTCACCACGCGCTCTCACCACTGGTGTCCCCCAGGGCTCTGTTCTAGGCCCTCTCCTATTCTCGCTATACACCAAGTCACTTGGCTCTGTCATAACCTCACATGGTCTCTCCTATCATTGCTATGCAGACGACACACAATTAATCTTCTCCTTTCCTCCTTCTGATGACCAGGTGGTGAATCGCATCTCTGCATGTCTGGCAGACATATCAGTGTGGATGACGGATCACCACCTCAAGCTGAACCTCGGCAAGACGGAGCTGCTCTTCCTCCCGGGAAAGGACTGCCCGTTCCATGATCTCGCCATCACGGTTGACAACTCCATTGTGTCCTCCTCCCAGAGCGCTAAGAACCTTGGCGTGATCCTGGACAACACCCTGTCGTTCTCAACTAACATCAAGGCGGTGGCCCGTTCCTGTAGGTTCATGCTCTACAACATCCGCAGAGTACGACCCTGCCTCACACAGGAAGCGGCGCAGGTCCTAATCCAGGCACTTGTCATCTCCCGTCTGGATTACTGCAACTCGCTGTTGGCTGGGCTCCCTGCCTGTGCCATTAAACCCCTACAACTCATCCAGAACGCCGCAGCCCGTCTGGTGTTCAACCTTCCCAAGTTCTCTCACGTCACCCCGCTCCTCCGCTCTCTCCACTGGCTTCCAGTTGAAGCTCGCATCCGCTACAAGACCATGGTGCTTGCCTACGGAGCTGTGAGGGGAACGGCACCTCAGTACCTCCAGGCTCTGATCAGGCCCTACACCCAAACAAGGGCACTGCGTTCATCCACCTCTGGCCTGCTCGCCTCCCTACCACTGAGGAAGTACAGTTCCCGCTCAGCCCAGTCAAAACTGTTCGCTGCTCTGGCTCCCCAATGGTGGAACACACTCCCTCACGACGCCAGGACAGCGGAGTCAATCACCACCTTCCGGAGACACCTGAAACCCCACCTCTTTAAGGAATACCTAGGATAGGATAAAGTAATCCTTCTCACCCCCCTTAAAAGATTTAGATGCACTATTGTAAAGTGGCTGTTCCACTGGATGTCATAAGGAGAATGCACCAATTTGTAAGTCGCTCTGGATAAGAGCGTCTGCTAAATGACTTAAATGTAATGTAAATGTAAAAATAGGCAGGAATGATCAGTTCCCGAAGGAAATTGCAGAACCGCTCAAAGTTCTGTATCCGATCTTCAAGGAAAATAGATTTAAAGGGAAACGGGTATATCTCGTAGTCGATAAACTGTATTTTGATAACCAAATGTTCAGAGACACAAAGACTACTCCATGGCTATTCTAAGAATTCCGAAGTTCTCGTAGAGGAGGTGAATAATGGAACACACAATACTAGCCCTGGTAGGGATTGCAATAATACAAATTAATTGATAGAAAACCAATCTTCAAATATAACTAATTGGAACACAAAAATACTAATTCAACACGGTGGAGATAAAAACACAGTAGACATAAGGCACAGAATGTGGGTGTGTGTGGATGTATTGTGATGGAAGATGTGGGGTGTGTTTTTGGTGTTTGGGAAAGTGTGGCGTTAAGTGAGTGTGAAAGGAAATGGTTGCATATCCCAGAACCATGTGTGTCTGTCAGCAGGGGTTGTGAGAGAGCTTTCAATTTTGTGCAGATGAGGGATATACATAATAGATTATACATCTAATTTATTTATTTATAGTCCTATATTGATGGAACGGTCCACAACCCTACACTCTAGACCAACCTGAATGACCCAGACACTAAAGAGACGTCCCTATCTGCTTTATGGGCCGGCTGTAAGCTACCTGTATGCAGCCAAAATGCGGTCAGAGACCTACTAGAGCAACACCGCCCCCTCAGGATTCTGAGCCTGCCTGGCAGGGCTGGTCCTACAAAGCCTGAGCCCCCTGATGGGTGAGCATAATATACAAGGAAATTCTCAATGCTGCTAATGAGAACCTTGACGACCTTGTACCTTGCCGGTGAAGATTCCGGTGGGGTGCTCCCACCCAGGCAGTGGCAGTGCTGGCAACACAGGCTGTCATAACCCATGGGAAGGGGATCACACTCTGACATTCAGAGAGGGGGCACATTATTGTGGCCCTGGTGGCACAAAATCATCAAAGGTCTGACTGCACTGAGCTGCTTGGGAATATGGTCCCAACGGGGGTGTCATGCCCTGACCTTAGAGAGCCATTTTATTTCTCTATTTGGTTAGGTCAGGGTGTGATGTGGGGTGGGCATTTTTTTCCTATGATTTTGTATTTCTATGTTTTGGCCGGGTATGGTTCTCAATCAGGGTCTATCGTTGTCTCTGATTGGGAACCATAATTAGGTAGCCCTTTTCACTCCTTTCTTTGTGGGAAGTTAACTATGGTTGTGGCACACAACCTTTAATTAAGCTTCACGGTTGTTTTTGTATTGTTTGTTGTTTTTGTCGGCGTCATCCTAATATAAAGGAATATGTACGCTCACCACGCTGCGCTTTGGTCCAGTTCTTTCGTCATCCATGAAAGGGGGACCACGTGTGGGTGTTTCAGGACCACGTGTGGGTGTTTAATTTTTGCCCAGTTTTGCTCAGTTTTGCAGACCTACACAATATGACACGTGTTACACAAGATGGGGATTTAGAAAGAGAGAGAGTGCACGAGAGAAAAGCACACTTGGATACATTTGTAAACTATGCTAAGCTTAGCCCTAGCACCATGCCTCGAGCTGCCACTCTTATGGGTCAGAATTATAACGATGTAATTACTTGTTGAAAGTCTCTTTGTGGACCGAGTTCTGCTTACTGGGCGGTTCGACGAGGACTATTCCTTCAATGGAGGTCTCCTTCGTTATCGGGTGTAAGTCTTTGATTGTCCACACCATGTCAGTGTCTTTTCTCTTAGTGGTCTGTTCCCTTGCACTCGTTTGTGAGAGTGGACTTCGGAGGAGGCTAATCAGCTGTGTCGACGCTGCCAGCATGGGCAGGAGGGCCATGTAGACAACTGATGATTTGAAGAGAATAGCTGGTTGGTCCTTCTTTAATTGACCTTCGTAGACCTAGTACTCAATCGTAGCCTTGATTGTTAAGAGTTTCTTTTGTCCTCTTCCTCGTGCAGAATTTGCGGGCTTGCTGCTATCTTAGATCATGCTGCAGCTGTGGTCTGTTTTAGATATGTAAATTCTTAACTCACATGTTTTATTCCCCAGTGTAGAAAGGGGCATTTCTGTCTTTATGACAAGTTTTACTCTGATCTAGTTTAGACAACTTAAATCACAGTTCATCATTTCAAAGATATTCTCTTTGATTTGTATAATGAACAGTATGTAAACATCATGTACATATTATGAAAACTCTCGAAGTTACAATGTTTTTGTTATAACGTCGTCATTTAACTTTTAATAACATAACAAAAACAACATTCATTTTCATATTCCAACTATCGCTGTTACCACCATTTTGGCTGATGAAATATATTGTCCTTAAGTCCATTTATTGCATGTTACCGTTCTGAGGTAGATTCTCCATTAGCCCCACCATACATTCCAATCCTCCACACTGAGAGGACAAAGGATTCATGTACTTCTTTAAGATTTACAATTGGCATGAGGTGTCATAAACCCCCCCATCAATCCCTCTATACCTCTCCCCCTCTGCAGAAGTGAGAGATGTCTCTGTAGGACTGTGATCCACGGTAACCTGACCTGAACAGGCCAGTCATGATAGGATGAATTACAATAATTGTTTTCTAAAATTATAATCGCAAGCCGAGAATCCACTCTCACATACAGTGGGGAGAACAAGTATTTGATGCACTGCCGATTTTGCAGGTTTTCCTACTTACAAAGCATGTAGACGTCTGTCATTTTTTTAAATCATAGGTACTCTTCAACTGTGAGAGACAGAATCTAAAACAAAAATCCAGAAAATCACATTGTATGATTTTTAAGTATTACATTTGCATTTTATTGCACGACATAAGCATTTGATCACCTACCAACCAGTAAGAATTCCGGCTCTCACAGACTGTTTTTCTTTAAGAAGCCCTCCTATTCTCCACTCATTACCTGTATTAACTGCACCTGTTTGAACTCGTTACCTGTATAAAAGACACCTGTTCACACACTCAATCAAACAGACTCCAACTTCTCCAAAATGGCCAAGACCAGAGAGCTGTGTAAGGACATCAGGGACAAAATTGTAGACCTGCACAAGGCTGGGATGGGCTACAGGACAATAGGTAAGCAGCTTGGTGAGAAGGCAACATCTTTTGGCGCAATTATTAGAAAATGGAAGAAGTTGAAGATGACGGTCAATCAACCTCAGTCTGGGTCTCCATGCAAGATCTCACCTCGTGGGGCATCAATGATCATGAGGAAGGTGAGGGATCAGCCCAGAACCACACGGCAGGACCCGCTCAATGACCTGAAGAGAGCTGGGACCACAGTCTCAAAGAAAACCATTCGTAACACACTATACCGTCATGGATTAAAATCCTGCAGTGCACGCAAGTTCCCCCTACTCAAGCAAGCGCATGTCCAGGCCCGTCTGAAGTTTGCCAATGACCATCTGGATGATCCAGAGGAGGAATGGGAGAAGGTCATGTGGTCTGACAAAAATAGAGCTTTTTGGTCTAAACTCCACTTGCCGTGTTTGGAGGATGAAGAAGGATGAGTACAACCCCAAGAACACCATCCCAACCGTGAAGCATGGAGGTGGAAACATAATTCTTTGGGGATGCTTTTCTGCAAAGGGGACAAGACGACTGCACCGTATTGAGGGGAGGATGGATGGGGCCATGTATCGCGAGATCTTGGCCAACAACATCCTTCCCTCAGTAAGAGCATTGATGGGTCGTGGCTGGGTCTTCCAGCATGACACAGCTAGGGCATCTAAGGAGTGGCTCCATAAGAAGCATCTCAAGGTCCTGAAGTGGCCTAGCCAGTCTCTAGACCTGAACCCAATAGAGAATCTTTGGAGGGAGCTGAAAGTCCATCTTGCCCAGCGACAGCCCCGAAACCTGAAGGATCTGGAGGGGGTTTGTATGGAGGAGTGGGCCAAAATCCCTGCTGCTGTGTATGCAAACCTGGTCAAGAACTACAGGAAACGTATGATCTCTGTAATTGCAAACAAAAGTTTCTGTACCAAATATTAAGTTCTGCTTTTCTGATGTATCAAATACTTATGTCATGCAATAAAATGCTAATTATTTACTTAAAAATCATACAATGTGATTTTCAGGATTTTTATTTTAGATTCCGTCTCTCACAGTTGAAGTGTACCTATGATAAACATTACAGACCTCTACATGCTTTTAAGTAGGAAAACCTGCAAAATCGGCAGTGTATCAAATACTTGTTCTCCCCACTGTAGGTACCTGGTTGCAAAGGGCATCAGTGTCTTAACAGCTCAATTTGCCAAGGCAAGAAACTCTGAGCACAGCCCAATCCAGAAATCTGGCAGCGGCTTCTGATTAAATTAAATTTTCACAAAACAGCTTGTTGCAATTTCGATGAGGCTCTCTTGTTCAGATATCGTGGAGTGGACTGGAGGCAGGGCATGAAAGGGATAACGAATCCAGTTGCTTGTGTTGTACATTTCGCACCCAAGTCACTCAGGTGCTTTGCTATATACTGTATATATTTGACATTGTCCGTAAGCTTGTGTTCATTTGCACACAAAAAAATAATATAATGATGGAAAGACCTGTTTGTTGTCCTTATTGATGCAAACAAAGAAGAGCTCCAACTTCTTATTAATAGCCTCAATGTTGTCCCACACATTGAATATAGTTGCATATAGTCCCTGTAATCCTAGATTCAGATCATTCAGGCAAGAAAAAACATCACCCAAATAGACCAGTCGTGTGAGAAACTCATCATCATGCAAGCGGTCAGACAAGTGAAACTTATGGTCAGTAAAAGAGAACTATAAACACGTTTCTCAATTTTTAAAAACGTGTCAATACTTTCCCCCTTGATAAGCAGTGCACTTCTGTATGTTGTAAAAGCATTACATGGTCGCTGCCCATATCATTGCACAATGTAGAAAATTCACAAGAGTTCAGGGGCCTTGCTTTAACAAAAGTTAACCATTTTCACTGTAGTGTCCAAAACGTATTTCAAGCTGTCAGGCATTCCCTTGTCAGCAAGAGCCTTTTGGTGGATGCTGCAGTGCACCCAAGTGGCGCCGGGAGCAACTGCTTGCACGCGTTACCACTTTACTATGTCTTCCTGTCTTGGCTTTTGTGCAATCAGCGTCATCAGTACACTGGTTTCCAGTGGTTTGCAGAAGAGGAAGTCTTCCTTAATTGACCCCCCCTATAAACGTAACGAACATATACCAGGATCTGTGCCAGGCCCGCCATATCTATTGACTCATCCAGGTGTAACACATATATTCACTGGCTTGTATGCAAGCAGTAATTGTTTCAAAACATCTCCTGCCATGTCACTGATGCGTCATAAAACAGTGTTGTTTGATGAAGACAATGTCTATATAGTTTATTGGGCCTTTTTCCCCAGCATTGTCCCAGCCATGGCGGCGTCAGCAGGAAGAATTAAGTCCTCCAGAATAGTATGGGGCTTGCCTGTCCTAGCCACTCGGTAGCTCACCATATAAGACGCTTCTAACCCCTTCTTAATAAAGATTTCTGTTGCTTTTATACATGTGTTACTACTCGAAAGTCATCTTTATTCTCGCTCAAAAACCTCCCTTGGCTTATATTTAAAATTGTCTTGTTTCGTTTCTAAATGTCTGTGCAAGAGGGAAGGTTTACCGTGAGAGAGTAACGGTTAATGTGAATGGATGTTAATTATTTGACTTGTATTTGACATTGTGTTGTTATTTTGCTGAACGCTAGATGGTTTATTTAGATTTTTGGCAGTGAAACGAGGCTACTTAGGCGAGAAAAAAAACTCACCCAAATGTATAGCCCTGTTGGAAAATAGAGATTCTGTCTGTCTGTGCTGACCGTATTGTTAGGGACAGGAAGGTGTGGTGTGGTTAGTTACCAACAGGCAGAGTTAGCTTTGTTTGATGTGTGTGTGGGCTGGTTAGTGTGGGTGCTATTTGGTGTGTGTGTTGTTGTTGTGTGTCAACCTATGTGTGTTCACCAGCTGCGCCTTTGACAGATTGGTGGATGACACAGCCATTGTGGATCCTGGGAGAAATTAACCTGCTGACTTGTACCACTCCACCTTATCAAAGGAGTGGCTAATTTAAGCATAGCTGGATTATTATACAATGCTGAATGACCCACTAAATCTGAGAGAGAGAGAGAGCGAGAGAGAGGCGCGCGAGAGAGAGATTCACTGGCATGGCAGATTCACTTCACAGTGGTTTCGTGTTTTAAGACATTACTGGAAAACACTTCTGTCAAATGAATCACTTCTTAAAAGGGTACAGTGTATAATACACTTCAACCATGAGAGTCAATAGTCTACATCAGTAGTGTGGCACAACTCCTAGTATATAGTGTATTTATCTTATAAAAATCCTATTTGTTACAAATAATTTGACTCTCATAGAGAACTGATTCATCTAAGCAAAGTTCATTGTGAGCATAATAATGTTTGTGTCCCATTGTTTTTTGACCACTATAGGCAGCCAGGCACTATATACATTCTTATAAGCAAAGTCTATTGATATTTGTTTGTGTTGTTTGGTTTTCTCCATGCTGCGTCTTCTGCCATGGTGAACATGTCTGAGTGTACGGTCTCTGCATCCCCCCACCTCACCTTTCTGCCTCCCTAAGACACACCTGTGTCAAAACTGAACAGGTTGTTCGACATACCGCATGCAACTCCGCCCAGTACGCAGGTTGGAGCTGAGAGAAGTAGAGCAACTAACACACACACACACACACACACACACACACACACACACACACACACACACACACACACACACACACACACACACACACACACACACACACACACACACACACACACACACACACACACACACACACACACACACACACACACACACACACACACACACACACACACACACTATTTCTCATTCTCTGTGCTGTCTACCTCTCTCTTTGTCTCTAGCTCTCTCTCTTTCTCTGCTCGCTTTGTTTTTGGTTTCACTAGGTCCAGTGTAGCATTGTATATTAAAGAGACATAACTCAACTACAGCTGATGTCAAATTCAAACACCTGGGTGGTATTCATTATGGAGCAGACACACAGTAACAAATATTTGCATTTATTATTGGACAAGTTGGACCTTCAAAATCCTTAAATGTATTTACAGCTGCTTTTATTCCAATCAATTCATAGTTAACACATACACATACACAAACATTGCTTAAGCCATGTGCGTTCTGGGTAGCCCGGCAATCTCAATACCATTTATGCTCAGAGTCATATTCCTGTACAGCTTAGAGAGGATCTCATGTCAAATGCTGTTGAAGTAACATGACTACAGTTTTCTTGCTTCACCTAAAGCCCATTCTTGTGGGAAGCTGCTATAGACCTCCAAGAGTTAACAGTTAGTATTTGGGAAATATGTGTGAAATGCTTGATAATGGATGTGATATCATCAGAGAGGTATATTTTCTGGGTGATCTGAATATTGACTAGATTTCGTCAAGCTGCCAACTTAAGAAAACGCTTCAAACTCAAGCCAGTGCCTGCAACCTGGTTCAGGTTATCAGTCAACAGGAATGAAATCATCCACATGTATTGATACATCTGTACTATTGTTGGAAAAAACTGCTGTAAAGCAGTATTCAAATCCATCAGGTGTAGTGATCACAATATAGCAGCCATATCTAGGAAAACCAGCAACCAGAAGCTGCACTTGACACATTTATGAAATTGCTTATTCCAGTTACTAATATGCACCCATTAAGAAATGGACTGTAAAAACTGTTAAATCCCAGGTTATGGATGAGGAATTGAAAAGTGTATGGTTGTGAGGGATGAGGCAAAGTGAATGACAGTAAGTCTGCCTGCACAGCCTATTGGCAAATGTACTGTAAATTGAGAAATCATGTGACTAAACTTAAAATAGAAGAAGAAACAGTACAATGAAACAAAGCTAAATTATATAAAGACTGATAGCAAAAAGCTTTGTCGCAGCTTAAATGATATTTTTGGCAAAAAGACCAAGGCAAAACACCAAGTCCATATTAAGGCAAGAACAGCTCAAATAAGCTAAGAGAAACAACTGTCCATCATTACTTAAAGACATGGTCAGTCAAGAACTTTCTCAAGAAAGTTCCATCAAGCGCTATGATGAAACTGGCTCTCATGACTACCGCCACAGGAAAGGAAGATCCAGAGTTACCTCTGCTGCAGAGGATAAGTTAATTAGAGTTACCAGGCTCAGAAATTGCAGCCCAAATAAATGCTTCACACAGTTAACACACATCTCAACATCAACTGTTCAGAGGAGACTACGTGAATCATGCCTTCATGGTTGAATAAATAAACCACTACTTAAGGACACCAATAAAGAACAGACTTTATTGGGCAAAGAACACAATCAATGGATATTAGACTGGTGGAAATCTGTCGTTTGGTCTGATGAGTCCCAATTTCAGATTTTTGGTTCCAACTGCCTTGTCTTTGTGAGATGCAGAGTAGGTGAACGGATGAACTCCACATGTGTGGTTCCCCCTGTGAAGCATGAAGGAGGAGGTGTGATGGTGTGGGGGTGCTTTGCTGGTGACACTGTTGACGATTTATTTAGAATTCAAGGAACACTTAACCAGCATGACTACCACAGAAACCTGTAGTGATATGCCATCCCATCTATTTGGCACTTAGTGGGACAATCATTTGTTTTTCAACTGGACAATGATCCAACACACCTCCAGGCTGTGTGAGGGCTGTTTGACCAAGAAGGATAGTGATGGAGTACTGCATCAGATGACTTGGCCTCCATAATCACCCAACCTCAGCCCAATGTAGATGGTTTGGGATGAGTTGGACCGCTGAGTGAAGGAAAAGCAGCCAACAAGTGCTTAGCATATATGGGAACTCCTTCAAGACTGCTCGAAAAGCACTCCAGGTGAAGCTGGTTGAGAGAATACCAAGAGTGTGCAAAGCTGTCATCAAGGCAAAGGGTGGCTAGTTTGAAGAATCTATTATTTATTTGATTTATTTGTTTAACATTTTTTGGTTACTACATGATTCCATATGTGTTATTCTTCACTATTATTATTCAATGTAAACAATGGTAAAAATAAAGAAAAACCCTTGAATGAGTAGGTGTGTCCAAATTGTTGACTGGCACTGTATATATAGTATATATATTCGTAGACCTTCCAGTTTGTACATGCAAAACATCCACGTACCCCCTCACTGTGGCAAAACACACACCTTATATCCTAAACACAACCTCTCTTTCTTTCTCCCTCACACACACACACACACACACACACACACACACACACACACACACACACACACACACACACACACACACACACACACACACACACACACACACACACACACACACACACACACAAACAAACAAACAAACGTCATTAAGCTTCTCAATGACACAATCCAGGCTGATTTTGTTAAGTCAGTACCATGCGGAACTGAATCGGACGTTGGTCGTGTAAAGGTTTGAATTCCATCATCCGTTGGGCTGTTATCAGGCCAAAGTGTTACTTCACCTGCGGCTGAATGTTTACTTCCTCTTTCTCTAATTCTCTGTCTCTGTTTCTCTCTCCTGCTTATCCCGCTTTCACTGTCTCTTTCTCTCCAGCTAACTCTCTTTCTCTGCTCCATTTATTTGTTTGGTTTCACTGGATGACAACCATGGTAGCACTGTATAATAAAGAGACATACAGAGAAATACATTATTTTCCACCATAATTTGCAAATAAATTCATAAAAAATCCTACAATGTGATTTTCTGGATTTATTTTTATAATTTTGTCTGTCATAGTTGAAGTGTACCTATGATGAAAATTACAGGCCTCTCTCATCTTTTTAAGTGGGAGAACTTGCACAATTGGTGGCTGACTAATTGCTTTTTTGCCCCCACTGTAACTCATTCACTGTCAGCCCTCATACACACGGATGGGAAGAAATTACAAAATACAATTACAAAATACCCCAAAGATTAATGTTCCAAAATAAAATAAAAATACTTTTGCAAAATATTGTATTGAATTAAGATACAAGTATCTTATATTTTCTAAATATATCTGCAACTACCCCCTTTAACCTCAACACATTCTCAGTAATGGTAACAAATACGTTTTGCTTGCTATTACTGTGATACAGTGCATTCAGAAAGCATTCAGACCACTTACCCTTTTCCACATTTTGTTCCGTTAAAGCCTTATTCTAAAATGTATTAAATAGTTTTTTCCCCTCATCAATCTATACACAATACCCCACAATGACTATCACGTTCTGACCATAGTTCTTTTGTATTTTCAATGTTTTAGTGTGGTCAGGGCGTGAGTTGGGTGGGCAGTCTATGTTATCTGTTTCTATGTGGGGTTTCTTGTTTGGCCTGATATGGTTCTCAATTAGAGGCATGTGTTAGTCATTGTCTCTGATTAGGAACCATATTTAGGTAGCCTGTTTTCTGTTGGAGTTTGTGGGTGGTTGTTTTCAGTCTTTGTTTGGCTGCACCAGATAGAACTGTTTTGGTTTTCACTTTTGTTGTTTTGTAATTTGTAGTGTTCAGTTTTTTGATTATTATTAAATAACCACGCTGTGCTTTGATCCTCTCCTTCTTCCACCCAAGACAGATGTTACAATGACAAAGCAAAAACAGGTTTTTAGACACAGATATTTTCAGAACTCTCCAGAGATGTTTGATTGGGTTCAAGTCTGGGCTCTGGCAGGACCACTCAACGACATTTAGTGACTTGTCCCGGGGCCACTCCTGAGTTGTCTTGGCTGTGTGCTTAGGGTCAATGTCCTGTTGGAAGGTGAACCTTTGTCCCAGTAGGAGGTCCTGAGCGCTCTGGAGCAGGTTTTCATCAAGGATCTCTCTGTATGTGGTTGTTTATGTACTTTAGTTGAATGCACTGACTGTAAGTCACTCAGGATGCTAAATACCCAAAAGTAAATGTAAAAATGGACACTAGCAAATCATGCTGGGTATGATTATTATTCTAATGAGCTCCAGCCCCAAACAAAAGTACATTTGAATAAAAATGTATAAAATAAAATGCTAAATAATGTTGTCAACAATATATTTTAAAAGAAAAATAGATTGGTGGGACTTGCATTTAACTCATTTTACTTTACTATTTAAAACATAGTAGTACATATAGTCTAAGTTAAATGTAGTAATATTATTGGTCTGATTGCTTTGATAGACTACTGTAACGGATCTCGTCCTCCTCTTCTGAGGAGTAGCGAGAAGGATCGGAGAACCAATGCGCAGCGTGGTAAGTGTCCATAATGTTTAATCAAACACAACAGAACACTGGAACAAAACAATAAACGTGAAAAAATGAAACAGTCCCGTGTGGTAACAAACACTGACACGGAAGACAAATACCCACAACTTAAAAGTGAAACCAGGCTACCTAAGTATGATTCTCAATCAGGGACAACGATTGACAACCATACTAGGCCGAACACAGAGATCCCAAATGATAGAAAAACGAACATAGACAACCCACTCAACTCACGCCCTGACCATACTAAAACAAAGACATAACAAAGGAACTAAGGTCAGAACGTGACAACTACTATATAAATCGTATTACTTTGGATTTTGGTTCAGTTAGATTACAAAAATGTCTAGACTACAGTTGTTAAGTGTGAACTGAAAGAAGAAAGACATTGGACAATGCGATCTTCTGTCAGTAGATATGAAAAAAGGTAGGATCTCATAGGGAAGCAAAGCAACTGAATCATTTTTGCTGTGGGTTTCAGATAAATAGATGCACAATTTACTTTTACAAAACGTTCAATGTATAGATTTGATTTGAGAGAAATATCATTATACATTTAGTGATGACAGCTCTTTAATCATATTTTTTTTGTGGCAGTTGAAGAGCTATGTCGAATACGTTCGTATGTAGACCTAATGATACAGTAGCTAGGTGTAGTTCTATCTAATAAATACATTATTTAGGCTAACAGTGATCACTGAAAAGTACATTTCCTGAAGAAAATGTGTTTTGCTTGCAAGCTTGTTTTAAAGTATATATGGTTTTGACATACGTTATAGTGCTAAACGACTCAAATGTAATGTAAATGTAGTGGTAGAGTCTGTAGTAACTACTATGGAACATCGGTGACTGTGAAGAGTGGTGGTGACTGGTTATAGTTGGAAAAGTAGGAAGGTGGAAAGATTGATTGACCAATTGATTGGTTGGTTGGTTGATGGGATAGGATAGCATGAACATGTGAAAGTTGGTTTGGGGTCGCTAACCTGAATGCCCATAAGAAGTTAGAATTCAATTATAATCATTTGGGGGGTGCTTATATTTGTCCTGTTATAAACACGTGTGTAATGGAAATGTTTTTATTTTTGATTTTTTTTGCATATCCCAACTCCCCCTGAGACACAAGCAGGGAGTGGGGAAATGGCCACCCTTATATAGCACCCATGGAACAATTAGGGTTAAGTTCCTTGCTAAAGGGCACAGCAACAGATTTGTTCGCCTTGTCGATTCTGGTATTCAAACCAGCAACCTTTTGGTTACTGGGCCAACACTCTAACACTCTAACCTAGAGGCTAGCTAGCTACACCCAAGACCAGAGCTGGACAAGAGCTAGTGCAGACCAGAGCAGTAGTTGGGGTCAGTAGTTATGGTCAGTAGTTGAGTGGTCAGTAGTTTTGTAGTTTTGTGCTTGTGTTGCAGGTTCTTTGAGCCCTACAGTATGGACGTGGTCAGTAGGGGTGTGTCAGTAGTGGTGAGGTCAGTAGTAGAGTGGTTGTGGTCAGTAGTTGTTGTCAGTAGTGTTGTCATTAGTTGTGTGGTTCCGTAGTTTGTGGTCAGTAGTTGTGGTCGGTTGATGTAGTCAGTATTGGTCAGTAGTTGTGATCAGTAGTGTTGCGGTTGTGGTCAGTAGGTGTGGTCAGTAGTGGTAATTTGTTTTGGAAAGTAGGTGTGTCGTTCAGTAGCTGTGGTCAGTAGTTGTGTGGTTGTGGTCTGTAGCTGTGGTTGGTTGATGTAGTCAGTAGTGGTCAGTAGTGGTGGTCTGTAATGGTCAGTAGTGTTGTGGTTGTGATTTAGTAGTTGTGGAGTTGTGTAGTTGTGGTCAGTAGTTGTGGCCAGTAGTTGTGGCCAGTAGTTGTGGCCTGTAGTGGTCAGTAGTTTTGGTAAGTATGTGTGTGGTTCAATAATTGTAGTCAATAGTTTTGTTGTTGTCATCAGTAGTTGTGGTTTTGTAGTTGTGGTGATTAGTTGTGTGGTTGTGGTTAGTACCTGTGGTATGTAGTTGTGGTCAGTAGTGATCAGTTGTTTTGCTAAGTAGGTGTGCGGTTTAGTAATTGTGGACAGTATTTGTGTAATTATGGTCAGTAGTGGCCAGTAGTTGTCGTCAGTAATTGTGTGGTTGAGGTTAGTGGTTGTGGTTTAGTCATTGTGGTCATTAGTTGTGTGGTTATGGTCAGTAGCTGTGGTCAGTAGTTCTGGGCAGTAGTTTTGTGGTTGTGGTCAATAGTTGTGGTCAGTAATTGTGGTCAGTAGTGATCAGTAGTTTTGTAAGTAGGTGTATTTGTATTTATTAGGGAGCCCTATTAGGGAGATCTTCCTGGGGTCCAAAAACATGAAGGCACTTACATTACACACAAAACAAAATATAAAACAGTACATCACATGATATTATTACACCACTACATATCTACAGTACAACATGTATAATACCACCATACAACAATTTCACAATATATGTTTGTGTAGAATGTGTGTGATAGTGCTTGTGTGCATATGTGTGTGTCTGTACCTTTGTGTATATCTCTTCACAGTCACCGATGTTCCATAAGGTGCATTTTTACCAGCTTTTTAAATCTGATTCTACTGCTTGCATGATGTGGAATAGTTCCATGCAGTCATGGCTCTATTTAGTACTGTGCACCTCCCATAGTCTGTTCTGGACTCGGGGATTGTGAAGAGACCTCTGGTGTCATGTCTTGTGCTAGTATTTTAAATAGACAGCTCGGTACATTCAGTTTTTCAACACTTCTTACAAAAACAAATAGTGATGAAGTCAATCTCCGGTTGGTAACAGGCTGATTGGTCGTCTATTTGAGCCAGCAAAGGGGCTTTTACTATTCTTGGGAATGGATTTTGCTTTCCTCCAGGCCTGAGGACACACACTTTCTAGTAGGCTTAAATTGAAGAAATCGAAGATAGGTGTGTGGTTCATTAGTTGTGGTCAGTAGTTGTGTGGTTGTGGTGTGTATCTAGTTTTGGTCAGTAGGAGTCAGTATTTTTGGTCAGATTGTGGTCGGTAGCTAGTTGTGGTCTGTAGTTTTGTGGTTATGGTCAGTAGATGTGATCAGCAGTTGTGGTCACTGTCTAAACGACTGTGTGGAAACTAAAAGAAGAAAGACATAGGACAAAGGGATCTTCTATCAGAAGATAGAATTAAAAGGATCACGTGGGCAACACTCTTCAGAAAGCAAATCAACTTTGGATCATTCATGCTTTGGGTTTCCGATAAACTGATGCACAATTTCTTTTGGAAAACATTCAGTGTAAATTAAGTTTGATTTTAGTTGAATGATGACATAATGATTAGAACGTTTTATGCGATTATTTGGGGAGAGAAATATGATGGTGCATATAGTGATGAGAGCTCTTTAAAATAATTTTAAAGAGCCATAAACAATAAGACTCCTGAACAGGTAATCAAATGGCTACCCGGACTATTTGCATTGTGTGCCTCCCCCAACCCCTATTTTTTACGCTGCTGCTACTCTCTGTTTATCATATTTGCAACAAACGCTGACACTACACATTCAAGTATATTTGACAAAGTTATGAAAGACAAGCATTATCATTTAGAAGTCCGTAAAGTAAGTGTGGAAGAGGTGAATTATTTTGTTGTTGTCTATCAACAATGACAATCCACCCGAGTCTGACAACTTGGATGGAAAATTGCTGAGGATAATAGTGGACGATATTGCCACTATTATTTGCCATATCTTCAATTTAAGCCTACTAGAAAGTTTGTGCCCTCAGGCCTGGAGGGAAGCAAAAGTTATTCCCCTACCTTAGGATAGTAAAGCCCCATTAACTGGCTGAAATAGCCGACCAATCAGCCTGTTACCAACCCTTTGTAAACGTTTGAATAAAAAAATAATTTGACCAGATACAACGCTATTTCACTGTAAACAAATTGACAACAGTCTTTCAGCACGCTTATAGGAAAGGACATTCAACAAGTATAGCACTTACACAAATTATTGATGATTGGCTGAGAGAAATTGATGATAAAAAGATTGAGGGGGCTATTTTGTTTGACTTCAGTGTGACTTTTTACATTATTGATCATAGTCTGTTACTGGAAAAACGTATGTGTTATGGCTTTACACCCCCTGCTATATTGTGGATAAAGAGTTACCCGTCTAACAGAACACAGAGGGTGTTCTGGAATCCTCTCCAACAAAATCCAGGTCAAATCAGAAATTCCCCAGGGCAGCTGTATAGGCCACTTACTTTTTTCAATCTTTACTTATGAGTAAAGCCAGTGTGTCCATGTATGTGGATGACTCAACACTAAAAAAGTCAGCTACCAAAGCAACTGAAATTATTGCAACACTTAACAAAGAGCTGCAGTTAGTTTGAGTTGGTCCTAAATATTCCAAAAATTAAAAGCATTATATTTGGGACAAACAATTCACTAATCTTTAAACCTCAACTAAATTGTAATGAATAATGCGGTAATTGAGCAAGTTGAGGTGACTAAAATGCTTGGAGTAACCCTGGATGGTAAACTGTCATTGTCAAAACATATTGATACAACAATAACTAGGATGGGCAGAAGTCTGTCCATAATAAAGCTCTCGTCTGCATTCTTAAAAGCACAACAACAAGGTAGTTCATACAGGCCTCAGTTTTGTCGCACCTGGAATACTTTTCAGTTGTGTGTTCAGGTGCTACAAAGAGGGACTTAGGCTTGCAATTGGCTCAGAACAGGGCAGCACGGCTGGCCCTTGTATGTACACAGAGAGCTAATGTTAATAATATGCATGTCAGTCTCTCCTGGCTCCATGTGATGGAGAGATTGACTCCATCACTACTTGTATTCGTGACAGGTATTGTTGACATGTTGAATGCACCGAGCTGTCTATTTGAATTACTGGCACACATCTCGGACTTCCATAAATACCCCACAAGACATGCCACCAGAGGTCTCTTCACAATTCCCAAGTCCAGAACAGACTATGGGAGGCACACAGTACCACGTAGAGCCATGACTACATTGAAATCGATTCTACATCAAGTAACTCAAACAAGCAGAAAATTAAATAAAAAACACCTTATGTTATAAATGATATAATAAACATATACCTTATGGAATAGTGGGCTGTGAAGCAACACAAATATAGGCACAGGCACATGCGTGCAAACATATGCATGCTATTCACACACATCCACATGGATTTTGAAGGAACATACTTAATATGTTGTAAAATATGTTGTGAATGTATTGTATTATATATCTGCCTTAATGTAGCTTGACCCCAGGAAGAGTACCTGCTGCCTTGGCAGCAGCTAATGAGGATTAAATATAAATACATGTGTGAACGCCAAATGTTCTTTCAATATTAATTTATTTTAGAAGAAATAGGCCCTTCACTGTATGTCTCTTTATCAGGACTGTTGAAAAGTATTTAGGATTATTTTTTATTTTGATAAGTATTTTGTATTTTGAAAATACAAAATACAGCTCTCTAAAGTCTATAAAATACACTGGAGTGAAGTTCAGGCCAATAAAATATAATTGACAAAATACTCAAAAGTAATTTAAATAAGTATTTCAAATACATGTAACATAAATGCTGCTCTTCTCCTCTCTTCTCTCTCTCTCACACACACACACACACACACACACACACACACACACACACACACACACACACACACACACACACACACACACACACACACACACACACACACACACACACACACACACACACACACACACACACACACACACACACTTGTTATTGTTTTTGTTACTCTTTTGTATAGTGTTGCAGTGTTCAGTGTTCTCTTTATTAAAATTCACTATGAACACATACCACGCCGCATTTTGGTCCTCTGATCCTTCTCGCTTCTCCTCTTCAGATGAAGAGGAGGAAGACCGTGACAGATGACCCCTTCTCAACCTCTCAATATGAAAGAGATTTCACATTGAAGCCGCTTGTTTGAGAAAACAGTCCACATAGTTACATTTAAACCTGGGGTCATCTACAAACACGTTCACAAGTTCACCCCAATCACGCACACACTTGGCAACTGCACACACGCACCTACACCCTTAAACACACACAAAAGCCTGCACACACACACGCTATCTGTAATAGTTTAGCCTTGTCTTGTTAGAAAGAGAAAGGTGAGTCTCTCACACTGTTCAAACTTAGTCTCATAAAATAACCGATCTCAGATTATTCGAGCGGAGCAAAGAGTGGTGTGCCCAATTTGACTGGAGCACAGAGCCAGATGCTCAAAGGCTGGAGTGTGGTCCTTCTTGCCCACTCCAATTTTACTGTAGTAGTGCTCAAAGTAGCACTCATTTCACGAGCTCAGGGCATGCCCAGCCCAGCATGCATTTGTAGTCTACTTGTGAGCTGCTATAGCCCCTTGCTTTAGCTACTGTCATGGAGTTTGCTAATTATGTTCATAAAGAAACTGATAAAACACACAGGTGCAAAATCAAGGTGACTAACAAAGATGAGGACAAATAGCAAGAGAAGGAGTGTGGTGATGTAATGTCCACAACTACATGATGGTGTACTTATTACATGCACATGCACATGCTAAAAGAAAGGAACAAGGTGGGTAGATAACTAAATGTGTCATTGTAGCAAAGTATTTCTAGACAAAAAATCTGATCTCTTAAACATTTCATACATTTTTGTTCTATTATTGATACAATAGGACTTAATTGATTTTGGCACAATAGGCCTGGCATATTCCCACGTTCAAGAGGCTTTCCCTTTTGATTGGGTTATTTTGCCTAAAAACATTTTGGCCTACTTATATAAAAATAAAAAAAACAACTCTGCATCTCTGCCCAGCCTGGCAAGAGTGGCCAAAAGGGTGTTAAGCATCCCCAGTGGCTCTGCAAAGTGTGGAGAGGATATTCTCTGCTGCTGGCCTGCACTCCAGGAACCATCACATGAGCCCGAAGCCACAGACTGGCCAAACTTTATATCCCTACCAGCCTATTGTGTCACACTCGCAAATGCTTCACAATGCATTTCTTTGTAGGCAATAGCCTTAAAATCATTTAAATAACATAGCCTAAATAAATAAATAAAAGTTCCTTCTTAGGCTCCCTGTCTGGCTCCTGACCTATTTAGAGTGTGTATATGCTGTTTAATATGACATGTAGTCTATTTGATATGATGTGCGAATGGAGCGAATTTGGAGCTGCAGTTTTTTCTCCTGTGTGCATGGAGTGGTTTTTAGCAGAGCGGTTTGAAAGGATGAGTGGTGTGCACATCTCTGAGTTGGATTTCCAACCGCTCAACTCCGCTCACATAATCTGTCCAGTATGTTCCAGTCACAGATCAGACAATTACATACAAAATTAATCAATATCTTGTCACCTGTATGTAAATACAGCACCAGTCAATAGTTTGGACACACCTACTCATTCGCTTTTCATGTAGTAACCAAAACACTTTTTTGGTTACTACATGATTCTATATGTGTTATTTCATAGTTTTGATGTCTTCACTATTATTCTACAATATAGAAAACAGTAAAAACAAAGAAAAACCCTTAAATGAGTAGGTGTGTCCAAACATTTGACTGGTAATGTATGTGCATCCTAATATGTAGCAGTACTTACTTGACAGTGGCTTTAGTGGATGTGTCTTGGAGGTCTCCTGCGTGAAAGAGCTGTGCCTCCTTTAGTCCGTGCTTCCCAAAGGAAGGAAGACGTTGAAGTTGTCCTACGGAGAGACAGATAGACTGACTGAGAGACAGACAGGGAGAGAGAAGGTTTTCCAACTTTAGAGTCACCGTCAATAATGACTCAGGCATTCTCTGGCAGACTTGACAAGCAACAGTTCCACACTTCACTGCTGCATATCCAAAGTTCATACCACCGGTGATAACTGAGAAAGGGGCGGGTAGGAGCATGTGTGTGTGTAGCAAATAGAGAGTGACACAATGCAGAACACACACAAGCAGGGGCAGGGCAGCATGACCGGCAAATTGACAGCTCTAAAACTACCTGTGAGAGTGTGTGGGCTGGCTAAGGGGGTGGGGTATTTGGAACTAGGAGAGGTGAGTGAAGTTTACAGTCTGTAACACTTTCTCTCTCACACACACCCTTAATAAACTGGCCCCTACCCTCCCTGCACTGTAGAACACCTGCGGTCGTAACAAGAGGTTGGGTGACTGAAACAGTGACGGCAGGTATCCTAGCAGTTAAGAGCGTTGGGCCAGTAACTAAAAGTTTGCTAGTTTGAATCCCTGAGCTGACTAGGTGAAACATCTGTTGATTTTCAGCAACGCTCTTAAGCCTAATTGCTCCTGTAAGTCGCTCTGGATAAGAGCGTCTGCTAAATGACTAAAATGTAAATAAAACTACCATGCAAATATTGCTAGTGACGAGTAAGGAGTGGAGCAAATATTCTCTCTTCAATGCAATAATGTTTTGTGTGAGTGTGTGCTCATGCATGCACTGTGTATGAGAGAGAGTGTTACAGGCTGTATATGTCGCCTGTCCTGACATAACACCCTGCATATTTGAACCCTGTATTTACAATCCAAAAACAGATCCCTAGCGTGTGTACTGTGTACAATCGGTCAATTCTTTCTTCCTAGAACAGTATAGCTTTAATGGTTCATGCTCTAACTCCCCAGTGCCTTCTTCTCCCTCCTCGTTTGTACATCTGCATATCCCTTAGGGATTTAGGACGACACACAACCCTACTCCATGTAATGACACATTGGATTCAAGCATTCAACATGGGGCTGAAAAAATAACAGGGGTAGCCGGGTCTATATTTAAACACCGAACATGCTTATTAGCAGATGGCATGGGAGAGTTGACCTCTGCAGCTGCCTGCCTCGCATTACGGGAATTTTAGTGGGCCTCTAAGCTCACAGTAGTAGGACCTCAAAATGTGAAAGGTCAAAAGCCCCTCACTTCCTGCATGGGGGGTTAACAGTTGCACTGTTTACTTGTAATAGTGCTGTACATTGGGGGGTCTTGTTTTATCTGGGTCTATTTATGTTCGGGAAGGCTTATCTGATTACTGTTGGGTTGAACAGAACAGTGATACAGTAGGACCAAACCTGTGGGGTATATCACAAAGCAGGATAACCAAATTAGCCATCTAACTTTGATAATCATTCAGAAATAACTATTGATTTTCTGGTTCATTCAGAAAGCTAAGCTTGTTAGCTTAGGTTAGCCCTAGGAAGCTCTTTGCCACCTTCTCCTCCCTCCTGAATCCTCCTCCCCCTCCCCCCCTCCTCCCTCTCTGCAGATGACTTCGTCAACCATTTTGAAAAGAAGGTCGACGACATCCGATCCTCGTTTGCTAAGTCAAACGACACCGCTGGTTCTGCTCACACTGCCCTACCCGGTGCTCTGACCTCTTTCTCCCCTCTCTCTCCAGATGAAATCTCGCGTCTTGTGACGGCCGGCCGCCCAACAACCTGCCCGCTCGACCCTATCCCCTCCTCTCTTCTCCAGACTATTTCCGGAGACCTTCTCCCTTACCTCACCTCGCTCATCAACTCATCCCTGACCGCTGGCTACGTCCCTTCCGTCTTCAAGAGAGCGAGAGTTGCACCCTTCTGAAAAAAAAACCTACACTCGATCCCTCCGATGTCAACAACTACAGACCAGTATCCCTTCTTTCTTTTCTCTCCAAAACTCTTGAACGTGCCGTCCTTGGCCAGCTCTCCCGCTATCTCTCTCAGAATGACCTTCTTGATCCAAATCAGTCAGGTTTCAAGACTAGTCATTCAACTGAGACTGCTCTTCTCTGTATCACGGAGGCGCTCCGCACCGCTAAAGCTAACTCTCTCTCCTCTGCTCTCATCCTTCTAGACCTATCGGCTGCCTTCGATACTGTGAACCATCAGATCCTCCTCTCCACCCTCTCCGAGTTGGGCATCTCCGGCGCGGCCCACGCTTGGATTGTGTCCTACCTGACAGGTCGCTCCTACCAGGTGGCGTGGCGAGAATCTGTCTCCTCACCACGCGCTCTCACCACTGGTGTCCCCCAGGGCTCTGTTCTAGGCCCTCTCCTATTCTCGCTATACACCAAGTCACTTGGCTCTGTCATAACCTCACATGGTCTCTCCTATCATTGCTATGCAGACGACACACAATTAATCTTCTCCTTTCCTCCTTCTGATGACCAGGTGGTGAATCGCATCTCTGCATGTCTGGCAGACATATCAGTGTGGATGACGGATCACCACCTCAAGCTGAACCTTGGCAAGACGGAGCTGCTCTTCCTCCCGGGGAAGGACTGCCCGTTCCATGATCTCGCCATCACGGTTGACAACTCCATTGTGTCCTCCTCCCAGAGCGCTAAGAACCTTGGCGTGATCCTGGACAACACCCTGTCGTTCTCAACTAACATCAAGGCGGTGGCCCGTTCCTGTAGGTTCATGCTCTACAACATCCGCAGAGTACGACCCTGCCTCACACAGGAAGCGGCGCAGGTCCTAATCCAGGCACTTGTCATCTCCCGTCTGGATTACTGCAACTCGCTGTTGGCTGGGCTCCTGCCTGTGCCATTAAACCCCTACAACTCATCCAGAACGCCGCAGCCCGTCTGGTGTTCAACCTTCCCAAGTTCTCTCACGTCACCCCGCTCCTCCGCTCTCTCCACTGGCTTCCAGTTGAAGCTCGCATCCGCTACAAGACCATGGTGCTTGCCTACGGAGCTGTGAGGGGAACGGCACCTCAGTACCTCCAGGCTCTGATCAGGCCCTACACCCAAACAAGGGCACTGCGTTCATCCACCTCTGGCCTGCTCGCCTCCCTACCACTGAGGAAGTACAGTTCCCGCTCAGCCCAATCAAAACTGTTCGCTGCTCTGGCTCCCCAATGGTGGAACACACTCCCTCACGACGCCAGGACAGCGGAGTCAATCACCACCTTCCGGAGACACCTATTCCTCTTTAAGGAATACCTAGGATAGGATAAAGTAATCCTTCTCACCCCTCCCTTAAAAGATTTAGATGCACTATTGTAAAGTGGCTGTTCCACTGGATCATAAGGTGAATCACTGGTCATAAGGTGAATGCACCAATTTGTAAGTCGCTCTGGATAAGAGCGTCTGCTAAATGACTTAAATGTAAATGTAAATGTTAGATGTTGAGTCAAATGATACAATGCCCATTTTTAGCCAGCTTCTTGCCATATCCCCCAGACTCGTGGCAGAAAAATATGAAATGCTGAATTAACTGATTGGCTGACATCGCATGCTGTTATAGCCACCTGAGGAAACAAACACTCATTTAAAAACAATCAGATATAATTCATATGGACATCCCATTGTGTGAACGGAATTCATAAAATTGTTATTCAATGCATACCATAGGTATAGTTTACTACAGTTAAAGGCCTTGATACATGAGGCCATTTTGTTTTTACTATTGCGTTTATATCCCCTTCGATCAGTATGTGACCTATGTTGTGTCAAAGTTGATCTTATCTGACAAGACAGTGTGAGACAAACTAGACAGTGTGAGATAAAATAACTAGAATCACATATATAATGCTCCTGTGAAATGGGAAAATATGCAGAGTTGTAGTTTCCTTAAAAAATGGTGTGCTGATTGTAAATGCTGCAATGCACTAACTCTGCTTCTGTGCAAGCAATTTTCAAAATTCCTTTTGCCACGTGGTCAGGGTCACATGTACCTCTGTACCTTTGATTTGTTTAATATTTTTTTAGTTACTACATGATTCCATATGTGTTATTTCATAGTTTTGATGTCTTCCCTGTGATTCTACAATGTAGAAAATAGTCAAATAAAGAAAAATCCATGAATGAGTTGGTGTGTTCAAACTTTTTCTTAACTTGTACTGTATATATATTTATATATTTTTTAAATAATTGTTTAACTTATCCAAGCAACATGCTTTTTTGATTATCACATGAATATTATTATTTCATGAGTTTCTTTTATTCCTACACATTTTGTAAAAGTATTAAAGTATTTAAAGTATTGTAATATTTGTATTTATACAGTACCGTACAAATGTTTTAGAACACCTACTCCAGTCAAGGATTTTCTTTATTCTTACTATTTTCTACATTGTAGAATAATAGTGAAGACATCAAAACTATGAAATTACACATATGGAATCATGTAGTAACCAAAAAAGTGTTAAAAGAATCTGAATATATTTTACATTTGAGATTCTTCAAAGTTGCCACCCTGTGCCTTGATGACAGCTTTGCACACTCTTGACATTCTCTCAATCATTTTTTGGGTATCAAGAGTACCTGTGGCCTTAATTCTAATGGAATAATACAGTATGACATAATGGACAAAACATGAACAGCAACCGTTTTAACCAATCAAATGGGCAGACAATGGTGGGAAGGAAGTGGTAAGCACATTCCATCCGTCCCTGCATATTTCCGCTATGTATCCAGCTCTTTAAGTAGAACATGAGGAAAATGGAGGAGGGGACAAGAGGAGAGGATGGCAGGGGAGAAAAGAAGAGGAGGGAAGGGGGTGCTGAGAGGAAAGGAAGGGGGAGGAGAGAAATAGAGTAGAGAATGAGAAGTAGAGGAGAAAGCAGATGAGCTAAAGAAACATACTTTGTTCAGGGTTGGGGTCAATTCCATTTAAATTCCAGCCAATTCAGGAAGTACACAACAATTCCAATGCTTTTCAATGAGGAACATTTGGAATTGGAATTTGATTTACCTTCTGAATTGACTGGAATTTAACTGGAATTGACCCCAACCTGGTTGTGTTTTTATCTTTCTCACTTTTTATATTTTATGGGAAGAACTTTGCACTGCATCTTACCTTTAAGGAAATGTACTTTTTAAATAAAGTTTGGTTTGATATTTTAAAAGAGGTTATGAGAGGAGACAAAACATGACAATAAAAAAGAAGAGATCTGGCAGACACATGGCGCTTACAACTGTGATGTTAACCTTTGCTCCTACTAATCATCTAGTATAGTGTGAAACACTGACCTTTGTGATCAGGTTATTGAATGATTCATTGCAGTGTGACATCGAAGAACAAAGAAACTATCCCTCTGGTGTAATGAGTCAGATAAGGACACAGATTTTACAAGTAGGAACCATTTCTGACACCTAAACATTGTTGTACCATTGTTGATTAGGATATACAAACAGTGGTTTGATAGTTCGCTGCATCCTCCCTCAGTAAGTATTCATTACTACTACACAATGCAATTATCTCACATAATATATGAATTGTTTTGGTTTGTAGTATGTCAATTTGCAGTGTTATACAGCACTGTAGCCTGGTCCCTGATGTGTTTGTGTTGTCTTGCCAAAGCCTGCGTACTGTAAACCCTAACAGTGTCGTGGAGTTAAACACATTTTTGTTGTAAACTCATTACGTGGCAAACCGTTATCCTGACTCTAAAGTATTGGGTTACCCTGATGTGCACATAGCATTTACTTTTCCTGAACTCAACTATTTTAACTGAATACTGTAACTCATATTTTTAACTGTACAGCCCGACGTTGTCTGGCGTCATGTGCGTCAACAACGTTCTGTACCGTGGTGCATCTCAAAGCGAGGGAATTTCAAATACTGTTAAGGATTTTCATAGTAAGAAGAACCGTGGTAAATATCTGTTTCGTCAATGACTGTATATTCAAACAGGTTTTACTGTGTGACTGCAACTAAACAGACCCGTTTGGACAGCAACCATGCTGATTATGAGTTGTATCTAAGTTTTTATTATTAGTGAGTTCTATGGAGATATTGTGCAATTCAGTTTGGCTAACATTACTCTAGGTATGTTAGTGTGTTGCTTGACAAGTAAATGTTTTGACCGCGTGTACAGAGTATGGCGACAGAATTTGTTTATTAATGTTATGCCAAGGGTGCACGTGCTGAAGAGATGCAGCAACAACTAGTTGGTGCCATTGGTGGTCAACACACATCTTCTCCTACTGCAGTATGGTTGTCATATGCTTATTGAGCACGCTGATATGGTAAGTTATAAATGATCAGGACAGTTTAATTCCTTACTTTGTAAAATGTATATCAACAAATCTGTACGATATGTGACTAGGTAACCCTACTAGCTAGTTTGCTACGCTAACGTACAGTACCAGTCAAAAGTTTGGACACACCTACTCATTCATGGGTTTTTCTTAATTTGTACTATTTTCTACATTGTAGAATAATGGTGAAGACATCAAAACTATGAAATAACACATATGAAATCATTTAGTAACCAAAAAAGTGTTAAACAAATGAAAATATATTTTAGTTTTTTAAAAGTTGCCACCCTTTGCACACTCTTGGCGTTCTCTCAAACAGTTTCAACTGGAATGCTTTTCCAACAGTCTTGAAGGAGTTCCCACATATGCTGAGCAATTTTTGGCTGTTTTTCCTTCACTCTGCAGTTCAACTCATCCCAAACCATCTCATTTGGGTTGAGGTCAGGTGATTGTGGGGGCCAGGTCATCTGATGCAGCAGTCCATCACTCCCCTTCTTGGTCAACTGGCCCTTACACAGCCTGTAGGTGTGTTAGGTCATTGTCATGTTGAAAAATAAATGATGGTTCCACTAAGCGCAAACCAGACGGGATGGTGTGACGCTGCAGAATGCCGTTGGAGCCATGCTGGTTGTGTTTTACTTCAATTCTAAATGAATTATAGATAGTGTCACTAGCATCTAATGGTATGTTTTGTTGTTTTTGAGTTAATTGTTTTCAGTTAAATGGTAACGGTCCTCCCCTCCCGCTCCGTGGCTCGACGACTCATTGCGAGCTCACAGAACAGGGCTCCGGGCAGCCGAGCGGAAATGGAGGAAAACTCGCCTCCCTGCGGACCCGGCATCCTTTCGCTCCCTCCTCTCTACATTTTCCTCTTCTGTCTCTGCTGCTAAAGCCACTTTCTATCACTCTAAATTCCAAGCTTCTGCCTCTAACCCTAGGAAGCTCTTTGCCACCTTCTCCTCCCTCCTGAATCCTCCTCCCCCTCCCCCCCTCCTCCCTCTCTGCAGATGACTTCGTCAACCATTTTGAAAAGAAGGTCGACGACATCCGATCCTCGTTTGCTAAGTCAAACGACACCGCTGGTTCTGCTCACACTGCCCTACCCTGTGCTCTGACCTCTTTCTCCCCTCTCTCTCCAGATGAAATCTCGCGTCTTGTGACGGCCGGCCGCCCAACAACCTGCCCGCTTGACCCTATCCCCTCCTCTCTTCTCCAGACCATTTCCAGAGACCTTCTCCCTTACCTCACCTTGCTCATCAACTCATCCCTGACCGCTGGCTACGTCCCTTCCGTCTTCAAGAGAGCGAGAGTTGCACCCCTTCTGAAAAAACCTACACTCGATCCCTCCGATGTCAACAACTACAGACCAGTATCCCTTCTTTCTTTTCTCTCCAAAACTCTTGAACGTGCCGTCCTTGGCCAGCTCTCCCGCTATCTCTCTCAGAATGACCTTCTTGATCCAAATCAGTCAGGTTTCAAGACTAGTCATTCAACTGAGACTGCTCTTCTCTGTATCACGGAGGCGCTCCGCACCGCTAAAGCTAACTCTCTCTCCTCTGCTCTCATCCTTCTAGACCTATCGGCTGCCTTCGATACTGTGAACCATCAGATCCTCCTCTCCACCCTCTCTGAGTTGGGCATCTCCGGCGCGGCCCACGCTTGGATTGCGTCCTACCTGACAGGTCGCTCCTACCAGGTGGCGTGGCGAGAATCTGTCTCCTCACCACGCGCTCTCACCACTGGTGTCCCCCAGGGCTCTGTTCTAGGCCCTCTCCTATTCTCGCTATACACCAAGTCACTTGGCTCTGTCATATCCTCACATGGTCTCTCCTATCATTGCTATGCAGACGACACACAATTAATCTTCTCCTTTCCCCTTCTGATGACCAGGTGGCGAATCGCATCTCTGCATGTCTGGCAGACATATCAGTGTGGATGACGGATCACCACCTCAAGCTGAACCTCGGCAAGACTGAGCTGCTCTTCCTCCCGGGAAGGACTGCCCGTTCCATGATCTCGCCATCACGGTTGACAACTCCATTGTGTCCTCCTCCCAGAGCGCTAAGAACCTTGGCGTGATCCTGGACAACACCCTGTCGTTCTCAACTAACATCAAGGCGGTGGCCCGTTCCTGTAGGTTCATGCTCTACAACATCCGCAGAGTACGACCCTGCCTCACACAGGAAACGGCGCAGGTCCTAATCCAGGCACTTGTCATCTCCCGTCTGGATTACTGCAACTCGCTGTTGGCTGGGCTCCCTGCCTGTGCCATTACACCTACAACTCATCCAGAACGCCGCAGCCCGTCTGGTGTTCAACCTTCCCAAGTTCTCTCACGTCACCCCGCTCCTCCGCTCTCTCCACTGGCTTCCAGTTGAAGCTCGCATCCGCTACAAGACCATGGTGCTTGCCTACGGAGCTGTGAGGGGAACGGCACCTCAGTACCTCCAAGCTCTGATCAGGCCCTACACCCAAACAAGGGCACTGCGTTCATCCACCTCTGGCCTGCTCGCCTCCCTACCACTGAGGAAGTACAGTTCCCACTCAGCCCAGTCAAAACTGTTCGCTGCTCTGGCCCCCCAATGGTGGAACAAACTCCCTCACGACGCCAGGACAGCGGAGTCAATCACCACCTTCCAGAGACACCTGAAACCCCACCTCTTTAAGGAATACCTAGGATAGGATAAGTAATCCTTCTCACCCCCCCCCCCTTTAAGATTTAGATGCACTATTGTAAAGTGACTGTTCCACTGGATGTCATAAGGTGAATGCACCAATTTGTAAGTCGCTCTGGATAAGAGTGTCTGCTAAATGACTTAAATGTAATGTAATGTAATGTGCTTATAGGTATTTTTTTTAAGTATCGAGGTAACTAAGTGAGATATTTTGAATTTCTGTTCTGATAACTATATCTGACTCTGTTATATTTTAGCTGAAAGTACAAAAGGCACATTTTTTTATTCCTCCCTTAGGGTCAAAATAAGAATGGTGAGAATGGTCAGTCCTTAATTAATGCAATACTTAAAGCTGTCTCAATGGAATGCTGTATAATTAGATTATCCCATGGATATATTTCCATGGGATACATGCTCGTCGGACATTTCATTCCAAAATCATGGTAATTAATATGGAGTTGGTCCCCCTTTGCTGCTATAACAGCCTCCAATCTCCTGGCAAGACATTACACTAGATGTTGGAACATTTCTGCGAGGACTTGCTTCTATTCAGCCACAAGAGCATTAATGAGGTTGGGCACTGATGTTGGGCTATTAGGCCTGGCTCGCAGTGAGTGTTCCAATTCATCCCAAAGGTGTTCGATGGGGTTGAGGTCAGGGCTCTTCGCAGGCCAGTCAAGTTCTTCCACACCGATCTCAACAAACCATTTCTGTATGGACCTCGCTTTTTGCACGGGGGCATTGTCATGCTGAAACAGGAAAGGGCCTTCCTCAAACTAGAATAGAGATTCCTTGAATGCATGAAAATTGACTGACTGAGTTGTGTGTACTAGGAATATAGTATGGTTTGTTACGTGTTGAGTTAATAGTACCTAACTAAATCGAGGTAGTCGTTTGCCATAAATGGTTGAAGGAAGGTCAACGACTTTGAGTAAGGCCAGTGTGTCTATGTATGCAGATGACTCAACACTATACACATCAGCTATCACAGTGACTAAAATAACTGCAACACTTAACAAATAAATGTATTTATTTTCAGAATTGGTGGCAAGTAATAAGTTAGTCATAAATATAAAAAAAAAACTAAAAGCATTGTATTTGGGACAAATCATTCACTAAACCCTAAACCGCAACTAAATATTGTAATGAATAATGTGGAAATTGAGCAAGTTGAGGAGATTATACTGCTTGGAGTAACCCTGGATTGTGAACTGTCATGGTCAAAACACATTATTCCAACAGTAGCTAGGATGGGGAGAAGTCTGTCCATAATAAAGCTCTGCTCTGCATTCTTAACAGCTCTCAACAAGGAAGGTCCTACAGGCCCTAGTTTAGTCTTACCTGGACTACTGTTTAGTCACGTGGTCAGGTGCCACAAAGTGGGACTTTTTGTGGCACCTGACCACAAAATTGCAATTGGCTCAGAACAGGGCAGCATGACTGGTTCTTGGATGTACACAGAGAGCTAACATTAAAAATATACATGTCAATCTCTCCTGGCTCAAAGTAGAGGAGAGATCGACTTCATCACTACTTGTATTTGCGAGAGGTTGAATGCACCGAGCTGTCTGTTTAAACTACTGGCACACAGCTCGGACACCCATGCATCTTGGTAGGACCTCGTCCTTTTGGGGTCACAAGTGGCGCAGAGGTCTAAGGCACAGCATCTTAGTGCTAGAGGCGTCACTACAGACACACTGGTTTGATTCCAGGCTGTATCACAACCGGCCGTGATTGGGAGTCCCATAGGGTGGCGCACAATTGGCACATTGTCGTCCGAGTTTGGCCGGTGTCGGCCGTCATTGTAAATTAGAATTTGTTCTTAACTGATTTGTCTAGTTAAGTAAAATAAAATAAAAACTACCCCACAAGACATGCTACCAGAAGTCTCTTCACAGTCCCCATGTCCAGAACAGGCTATGAGAGGCACACAGTACTACATAGAGCCATGACTACATGAAACTCTATTCCACATCAAGTAACTCACGCAAGCAGTAAAATCCGATAGAAACATTTATAAAAATACACAAACATAGGCACAGACACATGCATACAAACACATGATAACAAACGCACTATACACACACGTACACATGGATTTTGTGTTGTAGATATATGGTAGTAGAGCAGGGGCCTGTGGGCACACACTTAATCTGTTGTGTATGTATTGTAATATTTTTTCTTTTTAAGTATAACTTTTGTATACATTTTGCTGGAACCCAGGAAAAGTAGCTGCTGCCTTGGCATCAGCTAATAAATACAAATACAAACTAAGTTGACTACAGCTAAAGCATAGCTATTCAATATGCAGCAATCCAATGTATTAAACTAATTAACATTATATTTTTAAGTAAAGTACAGTTTAATTTTTTTTGTTGTTGCATAAAACCATTAGGTTAACTACAAGTAATTAAAAATAATTAGGTGTGCCTTAATTTGAACTTTTTAGTGTTTTGATTTACAATTAGTTCACAGGATTTATAGGGTTTTACAGTGAAGTTATTGTCATGAATAACATGACAACGACCATAGGAGTCGTGATCTGTTTCACCTGTCATGCGCTTGTCTCCACTCCCCTCCAGGTGTCGCTCATTTTTCCCATTATGCCCTGTGCATTTATACCTGTGTTGTCTGTTTGTCTGTTACCAGTTCATCTTGTCTCGTCAAGCCTACCTGCGTGTTTTTTCCCGTACTCCTGTTTTCATTAGTCCCTATTATCTAGTTCTTCTGGTTTTGACCATACTGCCTGCCCTGACCCTGAGCCTGCCTGCCGTTCTGAACCTTCTGACACTGCCCTGGATTACTGACTGCTCCATGCCCTGGCCCTGAACCTTCCTGCCATTCTGTATCTTACGGACTCTGCTCTGGATTACTGACCTCTGCCAGCCCTTGACCTGTCGTTTTCCTGCCCCCTGTTTTGTAAATAAACCTCTGTGATTCGAACTGTTCTGAGTTCTGTTAAGGAGTTGACTATAAAGCACCAACAGATCTGGAACCAGGCTAACAGTACTGAAGACTACTTCCATAGACGATGAGAAAACATTGAGTATTCCCCCATGTCTGCCGTTATCCTGAGGGTGGTAAAAAGTGGAGTCAGGATGAGATCAGCAGAACGATGGGTTGTCTGTCTGTGTCTGACTGTGCTTTACAGAGTGGATGGCCCGAGTGGTCAGGGAGATTTCGCAACGGCCTGTGGTAATTAAAGCCCTCTGCTGAGTCACTGAAACAACACCAGGGTGTCTGGGAGGCCCACGCGCACACACACACGCAAAGAACAGCAACACGCACACACGCTGAAGATACATGCATGCTTACACATGCATGCATCTCAATGTTATCATAATGTTATGCTAACATCTCCTTCCACATGAGTTGAGTGTTCTTAAATTCATTTAGGTCAATGCAACACTGCTTTTCTTTCCACTGTGGTTTCAGCTACAGCAATCCCAATTAACTCCACAGCCTATCACCCCTCTCATTAAAGAAGCCAAGATGACAACCAGCCCGCTCCATCCCAATCACATCTGTTCCACAGGCAAAACCATCCCCATTTAAAATACATTACAAGACATCATAGCAAAATGAAATGGGACAGAGAACAAACAAACAAAAAATGTGTGGCTTTTACTAGTAACAGTCTTCGTTGGAAATGTTACTAGTAGGAAATGTCAGTAACAAGACGTCATTGCGAAACAAGACTGAACAGAGGAGAATATGACAATCAAACACGAACATGACATATATTTAAGTCCAAATGAGCTCTGTTTTCAATAAGGTGGTTTAACAACAAGGTCTAACAATAGTAGTACATTCAGTGCTGGGCAATCTCAGTAACACTTACGGAAGAAGTAGAGCTCTGGAGATAGGAGAGAGGGTCCTGAATGAATGGGAGGCTTGAAAGAGCGACAGCAAGATATATTTATAGAGGGAGAGAGAGAGAGAGAGTGAGAGAGAGAGAGAGAGAGAGAGAGAGAGAGAGAGAGAGAGAGAGAGAGAGAGAGAGAGAGAGAGAGACCGTTCTCCAGTGCAGATCGGAAATTGTTGCACCCAAATGTTTTCTTGGCTACCGCCTGTAAACGTGATGAAAAGACAGATACAGTGTGAAAGGGAGTGTGAGAGAGAGAGAGAGAGAGAGAGAGAGAGAGAGAGAGAGAGAGGGGGAGAGGGAGAGAGGGGGAGAGGGTGAGAGGGTGAGTAAGTGGTTTAACCTAGAGAAGAAAGGTAGGATGTATAGAACAGTAGAGGAAGCTCTGTGTTGTTTTTTTCTTTTCAATCTTCTCCAATCCTCCACTGTAAGTTCCTGCAGAGTGAAAGTTAAGTTCCTTCAGTTCCTTAAGTTCCTTCACTGGCTCCTATAAGGTCCCCGGTAAACAAAAAAGGGGAGTGCTGTAAACTGTTCTGGAGCCAGCCAAGCAGACCAAAGAGGCAAGCATCTGGAGTAGAGAGGGGGAAACACACACACACACACACACACACACACACACACACACACACACACACACACACACACACACACACACACACACACACACACACACACACACACACACACACACACACACACACACACACACACACACACACACACAGAGCCCCAGTGTTGTTACGGCCTTATGCCTTTCCCATGATCTCAAACCACTGCTGCAGGAACAGGGAAAGAGAAACAGGCCATTGTTGTTGTCAAAACACACACAGCAGAAACATACAAAAACACACAGACTCCGGGTTTGGTGTTTATACATGGGTGTGAAGTCAGTTGACTTTGATCAGGCCTATCCCAATACAGTTAAATAAAGACGGATATTACTGTGCAGGACTAGCCATTGGGAAAAAGGTCTTCTGACTTAATTGGAAATGTATAGTTAAATAAAGGTTAAATATATATTATATGTGACTCGTTTCAGGAAACTAGGCGTGTGTCGCACGTCACTACTTTGGAGGAGCAGCATTTGAAAGTAAACATTTGGGTTTTATCAAAATGCATTTTTTTTGTCAGACATATCTTCTGTAACGTGAACTTTCATGTGCCTTAATAACAAACTTGTATTCCATCCATGAATACAAATCAAATTGTTAAATTACGAGCTTAGTTGGTTTAGCCATGGAAAAAGGGAAGGAACCTTCCCACTAGCCTTGATTGGCTGAGATGCCGGGAGATGAGTTTGGATTGGCCTGTAGCATGGTTCTGTCTATAACGTAATCTGTTCAGTATGTGTTGACAGTCCTTTCTACCGCGCCATTTTTAAAGACATAACTTTAGCCATTAGGAATGAAACTTTTTTATACTTTTCTCAACAGCATTGATGCTCTGAATTTAGCAGGCAATATCGACAGATCAGTAGGAAAAAGTGAAGGGCTACTTTCTGCACATGCCGCATTCAATGTGAACTGGAGTTACGTGACACAAAGCTGGCCAAACAAAACAGTGTTAAATGGTTCCAGTCTGCCGGGAAGCATTCATCCATGTATATGGGTAAGAGTCTAGCTACATTTTCCAGATGAGTTGCTAATTTTGTCAGAAAGTAATTTTTATTGCAAGTTAATGCATACTGTTAGTTAGCTAGCAAAATTTGCTTGCTGGCTCGCTAGCTAATGTTACGTACAGTGGGGCAAAAAAGTATTTAGTCAGCAACCAATTGTGCAAGTTCTCCCACTTAAAAAGATGAGAGAGGCCTGTAATTTTCATCATAGGTACACTTCACCTATGACAGACAAAGTGAGAAAATAAATCCAGAAATTCACATGGTAGGATTTTTAATGAATTTATTTGCAAATTATGGTGGAAAATAAGTACTGGGTCACCTACAAACAAGCAAGATTTCTGGCTCTCACAGACCTGTAACTTCTTCTTTAAGAGGCTCCTCTGTCCTCCACGTGTTACCTGTATTAATGGCATCTGTTTGAACTTGTTATCAGTATAAAAGACACTGACTCCACTATGGCCATGACCAAAGAGCTGTCAAAGGACACCAGAAACCAAATTGTACACCTGCACCAGGCTGGGAAGACTGAATCTGCAATAGGTAAGCAGCTTGGTTTGAAGAAATCAACTGTGGGAGCAATTATTAGAAAATGGAAGATATACAAGACCACTGATAATCTCCCTCGATCTGGGGCTCCACGCAAGATCTCACCCCGTGGGGTCAAAATGATCACAAGAACGGTGAGCAAAAATCCAAGAACCACATGGGGGGACCTAGTGAATGACCTGCAGAGAGCTGGGACCAAAGTACCAAAGCCTACCATCAGTAACACACTACGCCGCCAGGGACTCAAATCCTGCAGTGCCAAACGTGTCCCCCTGCTTAAGACAGTACATGTCCAGGCCCGTCTGAAGTTTGCTAGAGAGCGTTTGGATGATCCAGAAGAAGATGGGGAGAATGTCATATGAAACCAAAATATAACTTTTTGGTAAAAACTCAACTCGTCGTGTTTGGAGGACAAAGAATGCTGAGTTGCATCCAAACAACACCATACCTACTGTGAAGCATGGGGGTGGAAACATCATGCTTTGGGGCTGTTTTTCTGCAAAGGGACCAGGACGACTGATCCGTGTAAAGGAAAGAATGAATGGGGCCATGTATTGTGAGATTTTGAGTGAAAACCTCCTTCCATCAGCAAGGGCATTGAAGATGAAACGTGGCTGGGTCTATCAGCATGACAATGATCCCAAACACACCGCCCAGGCAACGAAGGAGTGGCTTCGTAAGAAGAATTTCAAGGTCCTGGAGTGGCCTAGCCAGTCTCCAGATCTCAACCCCATAGAAAATCTTTGGAGGGAGTTGAAAGTCCGTGTTGCCCAGCAACAGCCCCAAAACATCACTGCTCTAGAGGAGATCTGCATGGAGGAATGGGCCAAAATACCAGCAACAGTGTGTGAAGACTTTCAGAAAATGTTTGACCTCTGTCATTGCCAACAAAGGGTATATAACAAACTATTGAGAAGCTTTTGTTTTTGACCAAATACTTATTTTCCACCATAATTTGCAAATAAATTCATAAAAAATCTGACAATGTGATTTTCTGGATTTTCTTTCCTCATTTTGTCTGTCATAGTTGAAATGTACCTATGATGAAAATTACAGGCCTCTCTCATCTTTTTAAGTGGGAGAACTTGCACAATTGGTGGCTGACTAAATACTTTTTTGCCCCACTGTATATACTGTACTCTATACCATCTACTGCATCTTGCCTATGCCGTTCGGCCATCACTCATCCATATATTTATATGTACATATTCTTATTCATTCCTTTATACTTGTGTGTATAAGCTAGTTGTTGTGAAATTGTTAGGAATTGTCAGATTACTTGTTAGATATTACTGTACGGTTGGAACTAGAAGTACTTCGCTACACTTGCATTAATATCTGACAACCATGTGTTTGTGACCAATAACGTTTGATTTGATTTGAAATGTAGGTCAGGCTTAATTTTGGGCCTACTTTTTGCACGGTCGCTGCGGTCAGACTGAGTGAGCTAAGGTCAAGCGGGGCACCTCGTTGAAGTCGCCACTTTCTAGAGACTATGGTGATGCCATATGTTTCAGCCCTATTTGATGGTAAAGTTCATACTTCCCATTTAGGATATGAAGGGGACCATTCGATCTTTTCAGGCTGATATCTGTAGAGGTAGAGGTGACCCTGAACATGTGACAAAAGGAATTTTAGAGCAAAACCTGTTAGAGCAAAACCTGTAAACCATTGTAAGGGAGAAACTCGGATGTGTCAACCCACATGAACCAGCGAGCTCCACTAGAATAACTTTATGGCTTATCCACCGCAACCTCCTCCTGATGAGCCCATCGAAAATGGCGTGTCTCTGTGTGACCCAGAGGCCGCAATATGTCAAAATCATGTCAAATTTCACAACTAGTCAGGCTTCATTTCGGGCCTACTTTTTGCACGGTCGCTGCGGTCGGACCAGGCACCTCGTTGAACTCGGCAAGGTCTAGAGACTACAGTGACACAATTTGCCAACACTTTCAGTGATGATTTCAGCCTGTCCATTTGGTGATGGTTAAAGACTAAATGTTTTTATTTTGCTCTTGTTGCCTTAATGAAAAAAAAGCATACAATCACTTTGTAAATGAGCTTTTTGAGAGCCAACCTACTGCTTATAAATTGGATTTGAAATATAGCCACTTCCTTATCAGAGGAGAAGTATGTGACTGAACGCTTAAACATTAATATATTAATAGCAGTATTACCAGCATCTTGTGAAGATAATTTAACTCGGAGCAGAGAGAAGGAGACACCTGGCTCGTTCAGACTGCAGTCCTCTTTTTAAAAATGTTATTTAACCTTTATTTAACCAGGCAAGTCAGTTAAGAACACATTCTTATTTTCAATGACGGCTTGGGAACAGTGGGTTAACTGCCTGTTCAGGGGCAGCACAACAGATTTGTACCTTGTCAGCTCGGGGGTTTGAACTCACAACCTTCCGGTTACTAGTCCAACGCTCTAACCACTAGGCTACGTTGCTGCCCCTCTACTGTATGTTCCTACAAAATGCAGGGCCACATCAGAAGAGCAGAATGTAAACTTCAAATGTGTAAGGGGTGCGTGTTGGTGGCAGGGAAGTCAGGTGCAGGAGAGTGAACTTGGTTTAAATGGAGTTGTTTAATAACTGCTGACAAAACTCCAAAATAACCCAAATGTTCAAAATAACAAAGTGGGTACAAAACCCGTCGCACACCAACACTAAATATCACATCACATACAATCAAAACAATCTCCAACAAGGACATGAGGGGAAACAGAGGGTTAAATACACAACATGTAATTGATGGGATTGGAACAAGGTGTGAAGGAAGACAAGACAAAACCAATGGAAAATGAAAAATGGATCCATGATGGCTAGAAGATCGGCGACTTCAAAATGACAATGGTCTGTTTCATCTGTCAGTCTGAAGTGCAAAATGAAATGGGCAAAAATATCAATTGTTAAATAACGAAACAAATGGGTTCAAAACATCGACAGTCAGTATGTGTCCATATGACAACACAATATTTTAATTGTTGCCAGAATATGAGTGAGCATCAAACACAGAACAGAACAGAGTAGAGCAGAGTGAGAGACAGAAAGAGAAAGAGAGAGACAGAGGGAGAGTCATTGTTAATTCATGCAGGTGCAATGAAGCTCACCTGTATTCTGAGGTTTGTTTGACAGTCGCACGGAATGCAGCCCATCACGAACTGTGTCAAAGTGCTATAGTAACCCCTAGGGGGTTGCTGTAGGGTAACGAAGACATTAGACAAATTCCAGAATCCAGCTACTTGCCTCCATACAATCCTCTATTTTACCAAAACAGATAGTTGTTCAAGAAAGCTGTCTTTCAATACAGATAGTGTGGCAGTCAAATCACACCATCATGGACTTGTTTCATAGAACCCGGAACTGGGAAAATGCAGCACCTAACCTCTGCGCAATGTATGGCAATTGATGATGGCTTGCCTGAACTACCCAGCTGCCCGCTCCACATGACTACATTTGAATACATAGGCTGTGACCTAATTGGCACCCTATTCCTTATCTTGAGCATTTCTTTTGACCAGGTACCATAGGGCTCTGAGTGAAGTGACTTTCCTGGTATACGAAAGGTTGAATGGTTACTTATCACACGTTGTATTTTTCATGTGAATTGGTTTTGTTGAAACATCACAAACCATGGTGGCTGAAACTGTATTGAGGGCAGGTTCAGTGGAGTCAGCACAAACATCTGGTTTTCAGGGGAAGAGCAGAGAGGAAAAGGCAAAGCTCGAAAACCATGCAACCTGCTCAAGCACCTGCTATGTTAGGCTATATAGATCCTCTCTCGCTCTTTCTCTGGTGGTACACAATGTGTTTTAGGGGGGTAATGTGGTGTTTTTATTACAATAAGGATGGCTCTTTAACCTCTTGAAACTAGGGGGCATTATTTTCATTTTTGGAAAAATAACGTTCCCAAAGTAAACGGGCTATTTCTCAGGACCAGATGCTAGAATATGAATATAATTGACGGCTTAGGATAGAAAACACTCTAAAGTTTCCAAAACTGTAAAAATATTGTCTGTGAGTATAACAGAACTGATATCGCAGGCGAAAGCCTGAGAAAAATCCAATCAGGAAGTGACTCTTATTTTGAAACCCCTGTGTTCCTATGCATCCCTATTGCCCATTGAAAGGGATATCAACCATATTCCTTTTTCTATGGCTTCCCTAATGTGTCTACAGGCACTAGACATAGTTTCAGGCTTTTATTTTGAAAAATGAGCGTGAATGACAACATTGCATCAGTGGTCAGGTGGTGGCTCTCAGAGTGATTTGTGCGTAATAGACAAATGCGGCCATTGTTCCTCTCGCTCCTACTGAAAAGCCGATTGTCCCGGTTGATATATTATCGAATAGATATTTGAAAACCACCTTGAGGCTTGATTATAAAAAACGTTTGCCATGTTTCTATCGATATTATGGATCTAATTTGGAGTTTTTTTCGGCGTTGTTGTGACCGCAATTTCCGGTGGATTTCTCAACAAAACGTGGACAAGAAACGGAGGTATTTCGGCTATAAAAATAATCTTTATGGAACAAAAGGAACATTTGCTGTCTAACTGGGAGTCTCGTGAGTGAAAACATCCGAAGCTCATCAAAGGTAAAGGATTTAATTTGATTGCTTTTCTGATTTTTGTGACCAAGCTTCCTGCTTCGTGACCAAGCTTCCTGCGAGGCAACGAAGAGTCGTCTCCAGGTTCTGATTGGCTCGCTCCGACTGGCCGTTAGACTGGGGTTGACAGAGGACAGGCTGGCTGACGAACCAATGAGGGTGCAGAACGCCTTCCAAAACCGGGACGAGAACTAAGGACCACGATCGGAGACCATGTCGACCAGGAGCCCATGGATCCGGAAGACGTGCTACACCAAGAGTTGGGCCGTCTCCTTATCTGAGGGCAACTTAGGAAGGGGAATAAAATGGGTGGCTTTGGAAAACCTGTCCACCACCGTAAGGATGGTGGTGTTGCCTTCTGACTGAGGGAGGCCTGTGACGAAGTCCAAGGGTACAGTTGAAGTCGGAAATTAACATGCACCTTAGCCAAATACCTTTAAACTCAGTTTTTCACAATTCCTGACATTTAATCCGAATAACAATTCCCTGTCTTAGGTCAGTTAGGATGACCACTTTATTTTAAGAATATTAAATGTCAGAATAATAGTAGAGAGAATTATTTATTTCAGCTTTATTCCAGCTTTTTTCATCACATTCCCAGTGGGTCAGAAGTTTACATACAATTTGGTAGCATTGCCTTTAAATAGTTTAAAACGTGTTAAGGCTAGGCATAATACTGCCCCCTTTGGATGAATTGCATGCCCATAGTAAACTGGAAAAAAATCTGTCCAAAATTGCTAATATATGCATATAATAATAATTATTGGATAGAAAACACTCTAAAGCTTCTAAAACCGTTTGAATTATGTCTGTAAGTATAAGCAGAACTCACAGGGCAGGCAATCTCCCAAACTAGTTTTGGAAGCCTGAAACTTGATGCAACTTTGACGTCATCGCCCCCACCCTTCCCAACCAGCTATGGATCTGGAGAAACTTTCTATGTCTTCCGCTAGATGTCCTCATTCAGTAGAGCGTTTAATTGTGCAAATCCCGCGAGCTTTGACCCTTTGGGAGGCAAAATAGTGGCTGTCGCGAGAAAATACATGGGCGTTAGAGCGCGCCTTGGGCACAGAGCTTCCTTTGTTCCAGAATGCCTGAGAAGGTGTATGATTGTCCGGTTGAATTGAGAATTGTTTTGTACGTTTATAACATCCTAAAGCTTGATTCTGCACTTAGTTTGACCAGTTTAGTCGACATATAATATGTAATTTTGAAGTTTTGATGCGCAACTGTTCGGGACCAGAAGTCATTTTGGATGCATTTCAGCTGAAAGTGGTAGCATATGCATACGATGGATTGGGTAAGTATGACTCCTTCCACTACATTCTGATCGAAGACCATCAAAGGTAAGGGAATATTTATGTTGTAATTTTGTATTTCTGTTGACTCCAACATAGCGGAGAAATATTGCTTACGTCTGAGCGCCGCCTCAGGTTATTGCATAGTCAACTAATTCTGTAACGTTAAAAACAAATCTGACACAGCGGTTGCATTCAGAACCAGTGTATCTTTCTAACTATATGTAAAACATGTATCTTTAGTCAAAGTTTATAATGAGTATTTCTGTTATCTGGCGTAGCTTTCCATAATTTCACCGGACATTTTTCGTAATTTTATGAACATGGCGTCAATGTAAACCATGATTTATGGATATAAAATCCATATTATTGAACAAAACATAAATGTATTGTGTAACATGTCATATGACTGTGATCTGATGAAGATTTTCAAAAGGTTAGTGAATGATTTATTTTTCAATCCTGCTTTTATAATTTTATATTTTCTGGGACAAAATGGCTGCCTCTTGTCTTTGTTTCGGTGGTGGTCAAATATAAATATGTGCTGTGTTTTTGCCGTAAAACATTTAAAAAATCTGACATGCTGGGTAGATGAACAAGGTGTTTCTTTCATTTGAGGTATTGGACTTGTTAATGTGTGGAGGTTAAATATTTCTAAGAATATTTTTGCATTGCCTGCGCCACGGTTTCAGCTGCCACCACTTTGGAAGTATGCTTGTGGTCATTGTCCATTTGGAAGACACTTGCGACCAAGCTTTAACTTCCTGTCTGATCTCTTGAGATGTTGCTTCAATATATCCACATAATTTCCCTCCTCATGGTGCCATCTATTTTGTGAAGTGCACCAGTCCCTCCTGCAACAAAACACCCCCACAACATGATGCTGCCACCCCCGTGCTTCACGGTTGGGATGGCATTCTTCGGCTTGCAAGCATCCGCCTTTTACCTCCAAACATAACTATGGTCATTATGGCCAAACAGTTCTATTTTTGTTTCATCAGACCAGAGGACATTTCTTAAAAAAGTACGATCTCTGTCCCCATGTGCAGTTAAACTGTAGTCTGGCTTTTTTATGGTGGTTTTGGAGCAGTGGCTTCTTCCTTGGTGAGCGACCTTTCAGGTTATGTCAATATTGGACTTGTTTTACTGTGGAAATATATTTACTTTTATACCTGTTTCCTCCAGCATCTTCACAAGGCCCTTTGCTGTTGTTCTAGGATTGATTTGCACTTTTCGCACCAAGTACGTTCATCTCTAGGAGACAGAACGAGTCTCCTTCCTGAGCAGTATGATGGCTGAGTGGTCCCACAGTGTTTATACTTGTGTACTATTGTTTGTACAGATGAACGTGGTACCTTCAGGCATTTGGATATTGCTCCCAAGGATGAACCAGACCTGTGGAGGTCTTGGCTGATTTCTTTTGATATTCCCATGATGGCAAGCAAAGAGGCACTGAGTATAACCCTCACCCACCCCCAATTGTCAATTAGCCTATCAGAAGCTTCTAAAGCCATGACATAATTTTCTGGAATTTACCAAGCTGTTTAAAGGCACTTAACTTAATGTTAACTTCTGACCCACTGGAATTGTGATACAGTGAATTACAAGTGAAATAATCTGTCTGTAAACAATTGTTGGAAAAATACTTGTGTCATGCACAAAGCAGATGTCCTAACAGACTTGCCAAAACTATAATTTGTTAACAAGAAATGTATGGAGTGAATGAAAAATAAGTTTCAATGGCTCCAACCTAAGTGTATGTAAACTTCCGACTTCAACTGTATATGGGAAACAAGGAGTGGTTGAAGGAGGCCAGCCGGAGCTTGCCGCGGAGTCTTGTTCTGTGCATACACAGTACACGTATGTGTGTGGAACACATTTCATCACAGGTAAGGCATTTAACTTGTTTAGTATTGTCCATTTGTAACTCCAATCACTACTTGTAGCTCTATAGTCCATTTGTTTGTGTTTTTGGTCTTGGCAAGCTTAATGTTCCTGTTGTTAGCTAGCACTGGGAGGATTTGATTATGCTGAGCCGCGGGGGGCACCGGTCTATGGCCCGTGAAGTGAACGAGAGTATGCAATGGTGAAAGTAAGTTTTAGACATGTTGTACTTTTCTTAAATGTATTTTTGTAATTGTCTAAAACAAACAGACATGAACATTTGGTAACATGTGTAATTACACTGTAATAAGTATTGTAGTTCATAGCTACAGTGTAATAACATGTAACTGGTAGTAATTACGGTCTGTAATTACAGAAGTGTAATAAATGTTTGGTACCATGCTTGTTACAAATGGCCAGGCTTCCACAAAATTAACCAACTTATTGTTTTGCTTCTTCTCAGCTGCATCCGATTCATTAACAACTGTGACAAAGTTTGGGATCCCTTGTGGATGCTCTGGGTGTCTGAGAGATTAAAGCCTATACTCAATAGGGTCTAATCACTTAACCACGAATGTACACGTTTTAAAGTATATCTGCAGTCAACATTGCTGCTAAAATAAAGCGTACCATCTGGGTTGGTTGAGCTTACGAAAACAGATCTAATACGAGTGTCAACCCAGTGCATGTAATGTTTGCCTAAGTACAATGTAATTACTAGTTGTTACATTTCAATGTAACTAGCTAAATCCTGTGTATCTTGCGGGGTACTTACTTGTAACTAATGTGTACATACAGTACCCTGGCCTCCTTTTTTTAGTTTCTGGAAGCTCTAAGTAGGAGAAGAAACACACTAGTACACCATAGAGTACATGTAATATTCACATAAGTACAATGTAATTACTAGTTGTTACCCAACTAGTTCAAATTAAGTGCATCTTGAAGGGTACCGACTTGTAATTATAGTGTACCTGCAAAGTACGTTACCCATCCTGACAATCTAAACACCAGTTTATGAAAGCACCATTCAAGTGAGAAATAAACACCATTACACCACAGAGTAAATGTAATATCTGCATAAATACAATGTAGTTACTAGGTGTTACGCAGGATTTAGCACTTTCTATATAATTATTTTGGCCTACTATTCATTACCAAGTGAAAATACCTAAAAACAAAATATGAGCTTCAACTTTATTGCAACATGTAAAAAGACTTTACATGTCTTACAAAATAATTATTTGCAATGTTAGATTGTTAAATCTAATTAAAGGTAACACACAAATAACTATTCTAGTGGTGACTCAAATCTGTAGCCCATAGAACGGTGAGTAGCCTAGATAGCAAATGTAGAAAAAAAGTAGAAAAAAAGTGTATCACGTTACAGGAGAAGACCCCGATGCAGACAGTGTCGAAGTAACAAAAGTTTTTTTCTAGAACAGGGGGCAGGCAGTCTCGGGGTCAGGGCAGGTTGAGGTCAATAATCTAGTGTGGTGTGACAACATCTTGGGACCACGTGAACGGAACCTTGGGAGAGGTGAGTGCAGACAGGGGGGAAGCCAGGGTTCTGTATCCCCGGATAAAGCGGCAATAAAATGGAAGAATCCCAGGAAATGTTGCAGTTGCACTCTGGATGTAGGCTGGGGCCAATCCACCACTGCTCTCACCTTCCCGAGATCCATCTGTACACTCCCTGCAGCGATGATGTAACCCTGGAAGAGGACAGTGGAGCGATGGAATTTGCACATCTCTGATTTCACAAGAAGCTGTTCTCCAGCAGGCATTGGAGAACCTGTCGGATGTGGAGCACATGTTCTTGGACGGCGCAGAAGAAAACGAGGATGTCGTCAACGTAGACAAAGAAAACCTGTTCAACATGTTGCAGAGAACATCGTTCACCAGAGCCTGGAACACAGCAGGGGCGTTGGTAAGGCCAAATGGCACGACCAGATACTCGTAGTGGCCTCTGGCCGCATTGAAGGCAGTCCTCCACTCATCCCCTTCCCATATCTGCACCGGGTGGTAGGCGTTCCGTAGGTCCAGCTTGGAGAACACGGTGCCCCCCTGGATAATTTCGAAAGCAGAGGAGATGAGTTTAGGCCCCAGTGGTTGATGCACGGGTGCAGGGTTTTGTCCTTCTCCACAAAGAAGAACTCTGCGCTTGCGGCAGAAGGATAGATGAACCCTGCAGCTAGGGAGTCCTCCAATGTAGGTACTCCATAGCCTTGGTCTCCGGACCCGACGGAGAGTACAGTCGTCCCCGGGGCAGAGTGGTTGGTGCCTGGGCGAAGGTCGATCTCGCAGTCATAGGGTCTGAAGAAGGCTGCAGCTCGAAAATGAGGGAGCACTGGGAGAGAAATGCCCCGTAGGTTCCGAAATCTCCAACGCCGGAGGTGGTAAGCGGGGTTCTCAGGAAACTGGGGTAGGCTTTGAGATTACAGGTGTGACTCGCTGCCCTGTGGGGAATCCGCGGAATTGCTACAGCAATGTAATGCCTGGTCATGGTGTTCTGTCAGGGTATGGAGTCCCTCCATAAGACATTGAAGCAACTCCTTGTGTCTTCCAATGGTGGCTCCTTGCAGGGAGACAGCATTGTAGACTTGGTCTGAGTCTGCTGGGTCAGTCATGGCCAGTTCATACTATCACGTTTCAGGAGAAGACTCAGATGCAGACAGTGTCGAAGTAATAAAAGTTTATTACTAGAACAGGGGGCAGGCGAAACGATAGGACAAGGATGGCTATCCAGATTATCCATTATCAGTTATCCAGATCAGAGTCCATAGGGTATAGAACGGCAGGCAATCTCGCGGTCAGGGCAGGCGGAAGTCAATAATCCAGGGTGGTGTGACAAGGTACAAAACGACAGGCTCAAGTTCAGGGAAGGCAGAAATGGTCAACAGGAAAACAGGAAGTAAAAAAGACAGGAGCAAGGGAAAAACCGCTGGTAGGCTTGACGAAGAAAATTAACTGGTAACAAACAGACGGACAACATCGGTATAAATACACTAGGGATAATGGGGAAGTGTCTGACACCTGGAGGGGGGGGTGGAGACAAGCACAAAGACAGGTGAAACAGATCAGGGTGTGACAAAGGGATTGTCTTTTTCTCCCCTTTTTAACTTTGCAAGTAACAACAACTGTCTTCATATGTTTCTTTCTTTGTAAGCATTTCCCATTCCGGAGTCTGAGATCTTGGGGAAATCTATGGTAGAGAAGAAGAATGTATGACAATTTAGCATTAGACACTATGTTACCCTATAAGAGTTATTTGTATTTAACATCTACAGATTTGTATTTATTATGGATCCCAATTAGCTACAGGCAAGGCAGCAGCTACTCTTCCTGGGGTCCAGCAAAAGTAAGACCGTTATACAATTTCAAAATCGTTACATTCACAACAGATTTCACAACACATTAAGTGTGTGCCCTCAGGCGCCTACTCTACGGAGACATATCTACAGCAAAATCACCATGCGTACGTGTGTATAGTGTATATGGTATTGTGTATGTGTATGCATGTGTCTGGTCATTGACCAGGTCCTGCCATGTAGTTCTGGGCTGATCCCTCACCTTCCTCATGATCATTGATGCTCTACAAGGTGAGATCTTGCATGGAGCCCCAGACCAAGGGTGATTGACCGTCATCTTGAACTTCTTCCATTTTCTAATAATTGCACCAACAGTTGTTGCCTTCTTACCAAGCTGCTTGCCTATTGTCCTGTAGGCCATCCCAGCGTTGTGCAGGTCTACAATTTTACCCCTGATGTCCTTACACAGCTATCTGGTCTTGGCCATTGTGGAGAGGTTGGAGTCTGTTGATTGAGTGTGTGGACAGGTGTCTTTTATACAGGTAATGAGTTCAAACAGGTGCAGTTAATACCTGTAATGAGTGGAGAACAGGAGGGATTCTTAAAGAAATTCTAACAGGTCTTGTGAGAGCTGGAATTCTTACTGGTTGGTAGGTGATCTTATGTCATGCAATAAAATGTAGATTAATTACTTAAAAATCATACAAAGTGATTTTTGTTTTAGATTCCGTCTCTCACAGGTGAAGTGTACCTATGATAAAAATGACAGACCTCTACAGGCTTTGTAAGTAGGAACACCTGCAAAATTGGCAGTGTATCAAATACTTGTTGTCCCCACTGTATGTTCAAGTAAGCTATTAACACTTTTCTGGGATACTTGCATGTTTTCATTGCTTTACTGGGAAGCTTAGCAGAAGTAGATATTCTCATGTTATTTATGTTAGTGCAAGGTGAGCTGCACACAGTGGACTTCCTACTAGGGCACAACGCCTCAGCGCTAACAGTACAACTCTGGTTCATAGGCACATGATTTCAGCATACAATAGCTGTAGGATCAGCAGAGGCATTCAGGGCAGTTAGAGGGACATAATTCAGGTTACTTACATTGTGTCTACCAATGCCTCCAGCTTAATGTAGATTTGCTAAAGCATTATGAAGACTCAGTGACACAATGGTAGGGATTAACTGAGCTGGACTTGGGTCATTGATAAGTCATTGTCTCCATACAGCCTTATAATGCTGGGAAAGGATCCAGGAACCCAAATTATTTGTGTGGATCCCATCCTCCTTATAAAATGTGTTTTGTTTCCAAATGGTATGGAAATTGTCAAAAAAAGTTACACCCACAGAGCTGCAGTAACCACGTAGTCAGTTGTGAAGAGAGAGAATCCTACTAAAGCGTTCAATGCCATGATTCAGAGAGGGCACAGGGCCAGATATTAGTGTCTAGCAGAGAGTCAATCAGCTCTTTAAAATTCAGTTTCAACTGTTCGGAGCTGCTCTTCATAATGTAATTAAAACCCACATAGACTACGATAGAATCGATGTCCATGTCCTGGCGTAGTACATTTGGGGGCAGCTTAGTAATGGCTTTTACTTGAGCTCCGGGATAGGACATTGTCTTTGGGATAGGCATCCAGCAATCGCGAACGCCATCCAGCCACCGGAGTAGAAAAGGTAAACATTCCACTCTGCGTTTTTACTACAGTTTCTTATGCAGTCTGGCAACCTGCCTGATCAGGAAACACACCTCAAGCCTAGTTTTTCCAGAAACAAAGCGTAGTAGATACAGCTCCTACAGCGCTGGTACCGTACATTTATTTCTCCAGACGAAGAGGGATCCATTGTAAATCTAATCTTGGACAAACTTTGTAAGCTTGATATGACGCTACAAGCTTGGCACACCTGTATTTGGAGAGTTTCTTCTATTCTTCAGATTCTCTGAAGTTCTGTCAGGTTAGATGGGGAGCGATGCTGCAAAGCTATTTTCAGGTCTCTCAAGTGATGTTCGATCACGTTCAAGTCTGGGCTCTAGCTTGGCAACTCAAGGACATTCAGAGACTTGTCCCGACGACACTGCTGTGTTGTCTTGGCTGTGTGCTTAGGGTCGTGGTCCTGTTGGAAGGTGAACCTTTGCACCAGTCTGAGGTCCTGAGCGCTCTGGAGAAGGTTTTCATCAAGGATTTCTCTGTACTTTGCTTGGTTCATCTTTCCCTCGATCCTGATTAGTCTCTCAGTCCCTGCTGCTGAAAAACATACCCACAGGATCATGCTGCCACCAACATGCTTCACCATGTTTCCAGGATTCCTCCAGACATGACGCTTGGCACTCAGGCCAAAGAGGTCAATCTTGGTTTCATCAGACTAGAGAATCTTGTTTCTCATGATCTGAGAGTCCTTTAGGTGCCTATTGGCAAACTCCAAGCGGGCTGTCACCTGCCTTTTACTGAGGAGTGGCTTTCATCTGGCCACTCTAGCATAAAGGGCTGATTGGTGGAGTGTTGCAGAGATGGTTGTCCTTCTGGAAGGTTCTCCCAGTTCCACAGAGGAACTCTGGAGCTCTGTCAGAATGACCATCGGGTTCTTGGTCACCTCTAGGAAGAGTTTTGGTAGTTCCAAACTTCTTCCATTTAAGAATGATGGATGCCACTGTGTTCTTGGGGACCTTTGATGTTGCAGGCATTTTTTGGTACCCTTCCCCAGATCTGTGCCTCGACATAATCCTGTCTCGGAGGATTCCTTTGACCTCATTGTTTTTTTTTTCTTTCTCTGACATGCACTCTCAACTGTGGGACCTTATATAGACAGGGGTGTGCCTTTCCAAATCATTTTGAATTTACCACAGGTGTACTCCAATCAAGTTGCAGAAACATCTCAAGGAAGATCAATGGTAACAGGATGCATCTTTGCTCAATTTTGAGACTATTAGCAAATGGTCTGAAAATGTATGTAAATAAGGCATTACATTTTTTTGTGGTGCACAGTTTTATAAAAAACTGTTTTCTTTTCTGTGTCATTATGTGTGGTGTCAACATTTGTTGTTGGCATTTAATGCCTAAGTTTCTTAAAACCTGTTGGGGCTAGGGGGCAGCATTTTCACTTTTGGATGAAAGGCATGTCCAGAGTAAACTGCCTCCTACTCTTTCCCAGATGGGAATGTATGCATATTATTATTACTGGTGGATAGAAAACACTCTGAAGTTTCTAAAACTGTTTGAATTATGTCTGTAAGGATAACAGAACTCATATGGCAGACAAAAACCTGAGAAGAAATCCAAACACGAAGTGAGAACTCAATTTTGAAAACAGTGCCATTTGACGTCCATCTTAGATATGGATGAGCATGCACTTCCTAGGGCTTCCACAAGATGTCACCATCTTTAGATTCTGGTTGTATGATTCTACTATAAGGGAGGGGCTCATAATAGCTCTTTGAGTGGGTGGTCTGGCAGAAAGCCTCGGTCTCATTGCACGCGGTCACGAGTGAGTGTTCTTCCGTTCCGATGCGTTTCTTCAGACAATTAAATTCTTAGGTTGGAACCTTATTGCTGATTAATGTTTAAAACATCCTAAATATGGATTGCATACATCATTTGACTTGTTTCTACGATCTTTAACGGAACTTTTTACGTTTTTGTCTGGAGGAATTGCTCGTGCTTTTTGAGGATTGAATGCTGGGCTGAACAAGCTAACAACAAGTGGCTAAATGATGGGTTTTATGAAACTTTATGGAACAAATCAGTCATTTATTGTCGAACTGGGATTTCTGGAACTGCCTTCTGATGAAGATATTCAAAGGTAAGTAAATATTTATAGTTGCTTACAAGTATTAGTATTTATTGTTGCTTCTGTTGATGCCAAAATGGCTGCTATTTCTTTGGCTAATTTGGTTTCTGAGCGCCGTTCTCAGATTATTATTTTTCCGTAAAGTTTTTTTGAAATCTGACACAGCAGTTGCATAGAGGATATGTTTATCTTTAATTCTGTGAATAACACTTGCATCTTTTATCAATGTTTATTGTGAGTATTTCTGCAAAATCACCAGATGTTTTGGAATCAAAACATTACTGCACATAACGCTCAAATGTAAATTGAGATTTTTTATATATACAGTATATATGCACATTATCGAACAAAACACACAATACATGTATAACATGATGTCCTATGAGTGTCATCCGATGGAGATAATCAAAGGTTAGTGATTCTCCTTGGGTGTTCCCCATCGGGGAATGCTAGCCATAACAGGTTTTAATCTTGCCAATGGAAAAATCGATAAAGTTGTTGACAATATTAGTGGGTTTTGTGAAGAATGAGCCATCTGATTCAATGAATGATGGAGCTAAGTTTGACTTTTGCCCAAATTTTAATTTAAGGGTCTCCAAAGCTTTTTACTATCATTCTACATATCATTTAGTTTTGTTTTATAATACAGTTCATTCTTCTTTTTTTTAGTTTAGTAACTTGATTTCTCAATTTGCAGTCAAGTATTTGCCATACCTTTTGCCTCACCCATCTCAACTATTGCATTTTTCTTATTCCTCAACTATCCAAGGGGATTTAACAGCTTTACAGTCAATTTATTGATGGGTGCATGCTGTTAGTAACTGGAGCACCGGAGTAATTATTTAAATACTTTTTACAGTCAATGTCTTAATGGGTGCATGCTTATTAGCTTAACTAGAATACTGGAAGAAAATTATTTTCTTTCACATTTCAAAAAAATATTTTTGAATTTTGCGCGCTGCCTTTTCAGAGAAATGTACCCCTGGTCATAAGAAGTTAATAAAAACTGCAACATCTTACGTATGTTTCACTGAGTCGTGGCTGAACAACGACATGGATAATATATAGTTGGCTGGGTTTTCTTTGCATCTGCAAAGATAGAACATCTGTCTCCGGTAAGATAAGGGGAGGCAGTCTGTGTCTATGTGTAAATAACAGCTGGTGCACAAAATGTAATGTTAAGACTTCCTTAAGGTTTTGCTGACCTAAGGTAGAGTATCTAATGATAAGCTGTACACCATATAGTTTATCTATATTTTTCGTAGCTGTCTATTTACCACCACAAACAACTGCTGGCACTAAGACCGCACTCAACGAACTGTATAAGGCCATATAAGCAAACAAGAAAATGCTCATCCAGAGGCAGCGCTCCGAGATGCGGGGACTTTAATGCATGCAAACTTAAATCCGTTTTACCTAATTTATACCAGTATGTTACATGTGCAACCAGAGGGAAATAAAACTACAGACCACCTTTACTCTAAACACAGAGACGCATACAAAGCTCTCCCTCGCCCTCCAACTGACCATATCTCTATCCTCCTGATTCCTGCTTACAAGGTCAATCTAAAGCAGAAAGTACTAGTGACTCGCTCAATACAGAAGTGGTCAGATGACGCACATGCTAAGCTGTTTTGTTAGAACAGACTGGAATATGTTCCGGGATTCTTACAATGGCATTGAGGAGTACATCACATCAGTCACTGGTTTCATCAATAAGTGCATCGATGATGTCGTTACCACAGTGACCGTACGTACATACCCCAACCAGAAACCATGGATTACAGACAACATGCACTCTGAGCTGAAGGGTAGACCTTCCGCTTTCAAGGAGTGGGACTCTAACCTGGAGGCTTATAGAAAATCCTACTATGCCCTCCGACGGACCGTCAAACAGGTAAATCATCAATACAGGATGAAGATTGAATCGTATTACACCGGCTCCGACAATTGTCGGATGTGGCAGGACTTGCAAACTATTACAGATTATAAAGGGAAGGACAGCCACAATCTGCCCAGTAGCACAAGCCTACCAGACGGGCTAAATGTGACTCACCACCTGGATTCGGTCTTATGTAGCAAAATGTAAAATTGTGTTTTTTACATTGGATAAAAGTAGAGACTCAGAGCTACAAAATGGTATATCATACACTGCATTTGAGGAACAATGGGAAATAAATTCTGCTTGGGAGAAAATCCCCTTTTGAATGTCTTGGTATCTAGTGAAGAGCTCTTCTTAGTCTACATCCATTCAGCATCGTTCACACCATCTTAAGCTTTAGCCCCACCCATCTCGTTTCGCTCTCTGAGTGCACACTTGACGCTCTGGCCGATGATTTGTTTCCCTCTGGATAACATTAAAACAGCTTAACCAGCTCTGCTGGCAACAATTTCATTAAGCTTTTTTGCAGACGTTTACTGACACTGACCATATTCAACGGGTGTTGTACACAAGTCACATAACGTTAGCTAATGAGCCAGCCAGCCAATGTTAGCTAGTTAAACACCAATGAACAAAGTGCCAACAATGCCTAACTAGAAAAGCAAACAGCTCTGGGAAATAAATAATAACCTCCGCTAGAGAGCTAATATTAGCTAGCTAGCTAACAATACACTTTAGCTTAAGACATTTGGCTAGTTCGGTAAACAATGAAAATATCTAGGTAAACAATGTTTAAGATCACACATGTCACGTAACTTTAGCTAACGAGCCAGCCAGCTAACGTTAGCTAGTTAAACAACAATGAACAAAGTGCCAACAATGCCTAATATTAGGCTCGAATTAGAAAAGCAAAAAGCTCTGGGAAACAAATAACATCCGCTAAGGAGCCAGCTAGCTAATGTTAGCTAGCTAGCTAACAATACTCTTTTGATTTAAGACATATCTAGCTAGCTAGCTGAACAATGAACCTACCTATGTAACCAATGTTTAAGATCACACACCTCACATAACGAGCCAGCCAGCTAATGTTAGTTAGTTAAACAATGAGCAATGTGCCAACAATGCCACAGTGCTGGGCGCTAACCAACCAGGTCCAATACTAGCTAGCTAACATTAGTCTCTAACTAGAAAAGCAAACAGCTCTGGGAAACAAATAATAACGTCAGCTATGGAGCCAGTCAGCTAATATTATTTAGCTAGCTAACAGTACACTTTAGTTTGGAATGTAACCACTTTCTGTCAAAATTAGAAACGTGTAATATCTGAAAATGTAGCTAGCTAACGCTGGACTATCTTACCTGTATACATCATCATGCATGATGGACGCGTCTTCCTGTCAGGAATGCCATACCACGGTTGCCCTTAGTTTTAAGATGTAATCGAGACACGTGTTTTCTCCATCTCTTTAGCTATCATACTCTAATTCCACTGATTTCAAAACTTGATCCTCCAGAAAGTGGAGAGCAACACCAATGCAGCTCCACTACACAATACATAAAAAAATAAGCTGCGTTCGACAGGATTACCAACACAGAATGACGAGCTCAAATAGACAGAAGACGTCTATATGGCAGACCAATCCAAACTCCTCGCTCGGGAAGTCAAGCCCACTATTATCTCAGCCAATCATGGCTAGTGGGAAGGTTGCCCACTTGTTCTGTGCCTTAAAACAAACAAGGCTCGTAATTTAACAATTTTATTCCTGTTTACAGATTGCATACAAGTTTGTTATCTAAGGATCAAGAAAGTTCACATGTTCGAGAAGGCATTTCTGCCAAAAAACGCGTTTTGATAAAAAAATCATTTTTTTTACGTTCAAACTGCTCTCATGTGAAGTCGTGACTTGCGACCTACTGTCACGTTCGTCATAATGATGAGACCAAGGCGCGGCATGAGTAGAGTTCCACATAATTTCAATAAATCGAAATTCACTGAACAAAACAACAAACATCCAAACGAAACGTGACGCTACTGATGTGCATGAAGGCAACTATGCACAGACAAGATCCCACAACACAAATGAGGAAAATGGCTACCTAAATATGATCCCCAATCAGAGACAATGATAAACAGCTGTCTCTGATTGGGAACCATATCAGGCCAACATAGACATACAATAAACCCTAGACATACAAAAACTAGAGTACCCACCCTCGTCACACCCCGACCTAACCAAAATATATAGAAAAACAGATATCTGATGTCAGGGCTTGACACCTACGCCTAGTTTCCTGAATTGGATCACATATATACACTACCATTCAAAAGTTGGGGATCACTTAGAAATGTAGATATTCCATAAAGAATCTGCAGTTTCCAGCTAAAATAATCATTTACAACATTAACAATGTCTACACCTTTTAAATGGATAAAAAATGTGCTTTTCTTTCAAAAACAAGGACATTTCTAAGTGACCCCAAATGTTTGAACGGTAGTGTATATTTCCTGAGCTTTGTTATTTCTCATAGATATAGAAACTTCAAAACCTTATTCCTTATGATTTATTTGCCATTTATGAATGTGTTTACATGTGCTATAGTAGTAGGCCAAATTCAATATTTAATAAAATATTATTTACAAGACACGTACGAACACACAGAAAAATCAACTCTCTGACCACAGCTGATTACGCCCGACAGACATGGCATCTCTGCTTCCAGCTCCTAAGCAACTTTGCAGTGTTTAGTTTTTTGTGTGTTATTTCTTACATTATTAGCCCAGAAAATGTTTTGTGTTATTACATACAGCCGGAAATAACTTTTGGATGTCAGAAAGGCAGTCACTCATCATTATTACGACCAGAAATATCAGTTTCCCAAATTGGATCCTTTGTTCGTAACCCCCAGGGTAATTTAACTTATCGCAGAGGCTGCTCCAAGATGCCCCCGCCTGGCAGAGAAGAGGTATTCTGAGTGGACTTCTAGTCCGACTCAGGAGGCGTGCACACCATCCACCACTTCTGAGTATATTACTTGCTAATGTTCAGTCACTGGACAATAAAGTAGACGAGCTCAGGGTGAGGATCTCCTTCCAGAGACACTTCAGGGACTAACATATTCTGTATCCCAGAATCATTGGTAATTCCGGATATAATGTCCCCGTCCATACAGCCAGCTGGGTTCTCAGTACACCACATAGACAGAGATAAAGAACTCTCCGGGAAGAAGAAAAGCGGTGGTGTGTGTTTCATGATGAATTACTCATGGTGTGATTGTGATAACGTACAGGAACTCAAATCCTTTTGTTCACCCGACCTAGAATACCTCACCATCAAATGCCGACCGTGTTACCTCCCAAGATAATTCTCTTCGGTTATAGTCACAGCCGTGTTTATTCCCCCTTAAGATGATACCAAGACGGCCCTCAAAGAACAACACTAGACTTTGTGCAAACTGGAAACCACATATCCTGAAGCCACATTTATTGAAGCTGTGATTTTAACCTCTCTGGGATATGTGGGACGCTCGTGTCCCACCTGGCCAAAAGCCAGGGAAAATGCAGAGCGCCAAATTCAAATAAATTACTATAAAAATCAAACATTCATTAAATCACACATGCAAGATAGCAAATTAAATCTACACTTGTTGTGAATCCAGCCAACATGTCAGATTTCAAAAAGGCTTTTGGCGAAAGCAAATGGTGCTATTATCTGAGGGTAGCACCTCCGTGAACAAAGAGAGAAAGCATATTTCAACCCTGCAGGCACGACACAAAATGCAGAAATAAAAAAATAATTCATGCCTTAGCTTCTTTTGTTGGCACTCCAATATGTCCCATAAACATCATAAATGGTCCTTTTGTTCGATTAATTCCGTCGATATATATCCAAAATGTCAATTCATTTTGCTCATTTGATCCAGAAAAACACCCGTTCCAACTTGTGCAACGTGGCTACAAAATATCTCAAAGTTTACCTGTAAACTTTGCCAAAACATTTCAAAGTACGTTTGTAATACAACTTTAGGTATTTTTTAATGTAAATAATCGATAAAATTGAAGACGGGATGATCTGTGTTCAATACAGGAGGGAAACTGTAGCATGCTTTCTGGTCATGCGCCTCTATATAACAGTACACTTCAAGTTACCCTCGTTCAAGATCACCGTACTTCTTCATTACACAAAGGAAAAACCTAAACCAATTTCTAAAGACTGGTGACATCCAGTGGAAGCAGTAGGAACTGCAAGAAGGTCCCTTAGAAATCTGGATTCCCAATGAAATCCCATTGAAAAAAAACAAAAAAAACAAATCTGAATGGTTTGTCCTCGGGGTTTTGCCTGCTAAATAAGTTCTGTTATACTCACAGACATGATTCAAACAGTTTGAGAAACTTCAGAGTGTTTTCTATCAATGTCGACTAATAATATGCACATCTTATCTTCTGAGGAGGCAGTTGAATTTGGGCATGCATTTCATCCAGACGTGAAAATACTGCCCTCTGTCACCAAGAAGTTAACAATGCAAATTTGAGGAAAATGCTACTAAAGTTCTAGGAAGACATTGCATGTAGTTCTCACGTATAAAATACTCTCGACCATTGTTACTCTCAGATTGTGACTCCATCTTGCTCCTCCGTTCCTATAGGCAGAAACTCAAACAGGAAGTACGCGTGCTAAGGTCTATTCAACACTGGTCTAACCAATAGGAATCGATGCTTCAAGATTGTTTTGACCACGCGGACTGGGATATGTTCCGGGTTGCCTCTGAGAATAACATTGATGTATACACGGACACGGTGACTGAGTTCATCAGGAACTGTATAGGCAATGTTGATCCCACTGTGACTATTAAAACCTACCCAAAACAAAAACCGTGGATAGATTACAGCATTTGCTCAAAAGTGAAAATGCATTTAATCACAAAGGTGACTGGGAATATGATTGAATAAAAACAGTGTAGTTATTCCTTCCGTAAGGCAATCAAACAGGCAAAACGTCAGTACATAGACAAAGTGAAGACAACGGCTCAGACAGGAGACGAATGTGGCAGGGTTTACAGACAATGGGAAAACCAGCCACATCACTGACACCGGTGTCTTGTTCCCAGACAAGCTAAATTCCCTAACACAGAGCCACCGACGCGGCTTGCTCCAAAGGATTGTGGGCTCTCGTTCTCCGTTGCCAATGTTGATTAAGACATTTGGACGTGTTAACCCTTGCAAGGCTGCCGGCCCAAACAGCATCCCTAGCTGCGTTCTCAGAGCATGTGCAGACCAGCTGGCTGGAGTGTTTACAGTCATATTCAATCTCTCCCTACCCAGTCTGCTGTCCCCACTTGCTTCAAGATGTCCACCATCGGTCCTGTACCCAAGAAAGCAATGGTAACTGAAGCAAATGACTATGGCCGTGTAGCAGTCACTTCTCTCATCATGAATTGTTTTGAGATACTAGTTAAGGATCATATTACCTCCACCTTACCTGACACCCTAGACCCACTTCAATTTCATACTGCCCCAATAGATCCACAGATTATGTAACCGCCATTGCACTGTACACTGCCCTATCCCATCTGTACAAGCGGAAATCCTATGTACGAATGCTGTTCATTGACTATAGCTCAGCCTTCAACGCCATAGTTCCCTCCACGCTCATCATAAAGCTTGGGGCTATGAGTCTGAACCCCGCCCTGTGCAACTGGTTTCTGGATTTCCTGACGGGACACTCCAAGAGTGATGATGTTAGAAAACAAAACATCCACTACGCTGATCCTCAACACATTGGCCCTTCAAGGGTGTGTGCTCAGCCCCCTCCTGCACTCCCATGACCGTATGGCCTCTCACACCTCAATCATCAAGGTTGCAGACAACACATCAGTAGTAGGCCTGATTACCAGCAATGGCGAAACAGCCTACAGGGTGAGGGCCCTGGCGGAGAGGTGCCAGGAAAATAGCCTTCAGGAGACTGCAGCGGGAGCACGCCCCCATCCACATCGACGAGACGGCGGTAGAGAAGGTGAAAAGCTTCAAGTTCCTTGCAGTACACATCAATGACAATCTGAAATGGTTCACCAACACAGTCCACCTCAGGAGGCTGAAGAAATGAGTCTTGGCCCCTAAGAATCACACCAACCTTGCAGATGTACAATTGAAAGCAGCCTGTCAGGCTGTATCACCGCCTGGTACGGCAACTGCACCGCCCACAATCACTGGGCACAGCAGAGAGTGGTGCGGTCTGCCCAACGCATCACAAACTACAGTACAAAAAAGAAGGCAAAAAAGATCATCAAGGGCATCAACCACCTGAGCCATGGCCTGTTCACCCGCTATCATCCAGAAGGCGAGGTCAGTACAGGAGTATCAAAGCTGAGACCAAGAGACTGCTTCTATCTCAAGGCCATCAGACTATTAAATAGCCATCACTAGCTGGCTACCACCCGGTTATTCAACCCTGCACCTTAGAGGCTGCTGTTCTATGTACATAGACTTGGACATTCTATAGACATTCTACTGTATTTTAGTCAATGCCAATCCAAAATTACTCATCCTAATATTTAAATATTTCTTAATTCTAATCTTTTACTTTTAGATGAGTGTATTGTTGTGAATTGTTAGATACTACTGCACTGTCAGAGCGAGGAACACAAGCATTTTGCTACACCTGCAATAACATCAGCTAAACGTGTGTATGTGACTAATACAATTTGATCGGAGCCAAGGAGCGCACATGATGAATGTGTGCATGTAACAAACTCCAGATCACTTTGTCTACTTTTAACACCACACACACACAGAAACACACTGGCAAACACAGAAAGAGACACACATGCACAGGTTAACCCATGTGCACTCACACAGAGACACATAGACATGCGCAACTCCATGTACAGAGGCACATAAACACACCTCTGTAAAGACTGCCCTGAATCCTAGCTGCCTGTTAATCTTTCAGTAGTGGACCCAAAAGTGTCACAATCTCTCTGCAGGTGAGCAATGAGCAATAAGCAATAACCTCTTGTCTCTCTTCCTGCCTGCTCCTGTCCCGGTTACAGCTTATGCCTCAACTCCTGACACCACCCTAGTTAGTACTGTAACCGCTCCTACAGTGGCTTGCGAAATTATTATTCCCCCTTTCCTATTTTGTTGCCTTACAACCTGGAATTAAAATAGATTTTTTGGTGTTTTGAATCATTTGATTTACACAACATGCCTACCACTTTGAAGATGCAAAATATGTTTTAATGTGAAATAAGACAAAACCTAACTATTCACCTCCCCAAAGTCAATACTTTGTAGAGCCGCCTTTTGCAGCAATTACAGCTGCAAGTCTCTTGGGGTATGTCTCTATAAGCTTGGCACATGTAGCCACTGGGATTTTTGCCCACTCTTCAAGGCAAAACTGCTCCAGCTCCTTCAAGTTGGATGGGTTTTGCTGGTGTAAAGTAATCTTAAAGTCATACCACAGAATCTCAATTGGATTCAGGTCTGGGCTTTGACTAGGCCATTCCAAGACATTTACATGTTTCCCCTTAAACTGCTGAAGTGTTGCTTAAGCAGGATGCTTAGGGTCATTGTCTTGCTGGAAGGTGAACCTCCGTCCCAGTCACAAATCTCTGGAAGACTGAAACAAGTTTCCCTCAAGAATGTCCCTGTATTTAACGGCATCTATCATTCCTTAAATTCTGACCAGTTTCCCAGTCTCTGCCGATGAAAAACAGCCCTCTTTTTGAATAATGGATTTAATGCTTGCTTGGTGGTACCCCTTCTTAGTGGTGTTGCAGACTCTGGGGCCTTTCAGAACAGGTGTAAATATACTGAGATCACGTGACAGATCATTTTACACTTAGAATGCACACAGGTCAACTTTATTTAACTAATTATGTGACTTCTGAAGGTAATTGATTGCACCATATCTTATTTAGGGGCTTCATAGCAAAGTGGGTGAATACATATGCAGTGGTTGAATACATTTTTAAGCAAGTTTTTTTTTCATTTCACTTCACCAATTTGGACTATTTTGTGTATGTCCATAACATGAAATCCAAATAAATATCCATTTAAATTACAGGTTTTAATGCAACAAAATAGGAAAAACACCAAGGGGGGTGAATACTTTTCGCAAATACTTTGCCCCCTACTCCAGCTTCAGTCCTAGCCTATTTTTTTATTTACTTTTATTATTTAGTCACGGCCGGTTGTAATACAGCCTGGAATTGAACCAGTGTGTCTGTAGTGATGCCTCCAGCACTGATAATGCAGTGCCTTAGACCGCTGTGCCACAGCCCCCTGAGCTTCTAACCATCCTGGCCACAACAGCCCTTGCCCCAGCTTCTACAACTGACTGGAGTATTTCCCTGCCCCAGCTCTTGTCCAAGCATCAACCCATCACCCAGCCCTGTCCCTAACCCTGCGTAGTCCACCGGCCTGGCCACAACAATATGCCTACTATCACTACCCAGCCCCATCCCCTATACAACAGTCCTTACCGCTGCCTATTCCTCTATCCTCAGCCCCAGCCCAAGCCCCTACCTACCCCAGCTCCTGTGCTAGCTCCTGTCCTGTACTAGCCTCCAGTCCAAGTCTCATTCCCTGCTCCTGAACCCAGCTCCAGTCCACACCTCAGCCCTACCACTTCCCCAGTCCCTGCCAAGTTCCTCCGGCCGCACGGCCACAACAATGTGTCAGTGTGCAAGCGTGAAAGAGGCTGATGTCACAGTGAAAGCATTCAGATTCACCCCTCATGAAATAAGAACAATATATGTTTAGTTACAGCCAGTGCACTGTTGGGAAAGGAATTCACAAGGCTTGGAATCTCCTCATAACTCTAGTACCATGTATAATGGAGGAAAAAGAGGTGAGAACAAGGGGGTCTGGAGGCTCCATAGAAAGTTTGGAAACTACCGATGATTGTTCAGCCTAGTTCCATTAACGGACCCGGGCTTCCGGTTCAGAAGTACGGTTTTGACTGCTCCAACAGTTTTGCTTCGGTACTGCAGTTTAACTGACGCCCGGCCCAGAAAGAACATTTTCTTAGACGGCCACATAGAGAAGTCCGATTTGAAAATTCCTAATAAGACACTTTAGTCATCACCCTTGTGCACAAACCATCAATTTAATTATTCCAATAATTGTCAATGAGGCAAAAACAAAATCCCTCACCACTCACAGCCGAAGATATTAATCTGTTATGTTCAAGCTGTGATGTCATGCCCAAGTGGACGAGCTTGTGTCACATGCACACACTTACAGTTTTTCTCAGTCGCTTTGGTGCATTTCTTAGATCAAAAGTGCAATTCTTGATACTACTTGTACAAATTCCAAATCATCTAGTCACTTCTGCACATCATTAAAGCAATTTCTTATTCCTTTTGAACAAATTGCAATTGATAATGTACAAGTGTCAGCTTTTTTCCACATTATCAATTGCTCATGTCATGTTGATCAAAATATAGTAGATGGTTCTCTGTTGAATAGTCTTACCCCTCAAAACATCTAGGCATTAGTTCCTTGCATAAGCCATTACATGCAAAATTGTTGAACTATTTGTCATAAACTGTCAAGCATAGTTTTACACATTTCTATTAGACCTTTTGTACAAACACATGAATTGATGAATCGTGCAGGTGAAATTGACCCTCACTCATGAAGGAATGTAAAGTGTTAGTTCAACCAACAATCAACCAGTTGTCTAAATTGCTCAAAGTTGCATCTCATGAAGAAACAATTGGCAAGCATATATATAGACAGACCACAACACAGAGTTGCAATTTTCCAATAATGGATGGACCAGGAAACGAACAGGGTCAATAGCCAAGAGGAGGAAGAAGAGGAGCAAGGATGTGTGGTGGAAGGCAAAACAGAGGAAGAGGCAGAAGAGGACATAGGCGCATATCTGATGACACTATTGTAGACCATGTTGTCAATCATGGCCTTACAATGGCTGAGACGGGTCGAAGGGTGCAGCCGAATATTGGGAGATCAACCGTGTCCTCAATAGTTCAAACGTTTCGAAGAGAGAACAGGTATGTCCACCAATGTACAGTGCACTGTCACTGTATATAAGCAGTATACTGTATACTTCCTACAATGCTTCATATTACAGTAGTCCACTTGTATTTCACAGCATACAGAAATATACTCTATTCAGATACATACTGCACCTTACATGCACCCACCTGTATGCTTTACAGTAAAATGTGTGTTCGCATATTTTTTGTCTATGTGAAAGTGTGTGATGCATCACTGCATTTCTCCACAGAGTGGCAGAGTACGACTTTTCACACCTAAACAGGAGGAGGCTATTTGCACCATGGTCCGAGTAAACAATGCCATGAGACTCAGGGAAATACAAAGGACCATTATAGAGGACAACGATGTCTTTGAAAACATCCATACGGTTAGCATCTCAACCATCGACAGGGTGCTGCATAGAAACCAGATGAGTATGAAACAGCTGTACCGTGTACCATTCCAAAGGAATGAGGACAGAGTTACGGAGCTACGGTACCAGTATGTACAGGTAAAACATAGATCTATGTAACTACTTTACAGCAACATTTTATACATAGTACAGTAAGCATAAACTGCACACATTTCCATTGCTGTGGAAGGAACATGCAATATATGTACATTTTATGTCACTCTTCCTTACGAAAACAAATTCAACTGTGTGTTCTGGGATATAGCGTATAATGGAGTTGGAATCAAGTGAACCCTCTCACAACTTTGTATACGTGGATGAGGCTGGCTTCAACCTGACCACAGAGCTACTGTGGATTTGCCAGGCCAATGGGGAGGAAATATCACCATGTGTGCTGCTATTTCAGAGCATGGTGTCCTAAACCATATCCACCTTATAGGGCGATACATCACCCAGCATCTACTCAACTTTGTAGAGACTCTCCACAGGGCTCTCATCCCTGATGATGAGAGGGGTCTGCTTAGAGAGGATTTGTATGTGGTAATTTGTGATAATGTGAGTTTCCATCGATCAAACATCATAAGGCAATGGTATGTGACCCACCCGAGGATGCTCATAGAATTCCTCCCACCTTATTCACCATTCCTTAATCCAATTGAGTAGTTATTTTCAACATGGAGGTGGAAGGTGTACGATCGTCAGCCACACACACAGATGACCCTGCTGGCTGCAATGGATGCAGCATGTGAGGACATCACAGTAGATGCCTGCAGAGGATGGATAAGGCATTCCAAAAGATTCTTTCCACGTTGCATTGGAAGGGAAAATATCCGGTGTGATGTGGATGAGAATATATGTAGAGACAGCACAACAGTGCTGCGGGCAAAGTTGTGCCTTAGGGGTGGTTTCCTGTGTTTCTTTCTAATTTCGTTTTTGTTCCTTTGTGCCCCTTTGTGCCCAGTCTCTTTCAATCAATAACCCACATACAGTAATATGTAAATAGTACTGTTGAAATTGATATATGCCATAGAAGTGCAGCCTTGTGCATTTTCAATACAGTAACTGTCATCCAAACTGTAGCCTAAGTTTACATCAGGTAATACTGTCAAAGTACACAGTTACATTGACAACATGCCTAAACATTTTGACAACCTTGTTCGTGAACAATGACTCAATGACTTATCATTCTGATGACACTGCATGATCATTGGCATGAATATTTACTTTTGAGAGATGTACTATGGATTTTTAGTGACTGACTAGCTTTAGAAACATATCTATTGTATATTGCAGTTTGTACAAATAGTTCTGAGAAATGCACTTATTATTTTGCACATGTTACGGATGATGCTAAAAATGCACCAAAGCGACTGAGAAAAACTGTAAGACTAAACAATAGAAATCATTCACTCAACCACTCAACCGAGACCTGCTTGTGTTGGGTGCTGTGCTGAAAACCTGGCCTGAGACTAGAAGATGAATGTGAATGCCTGTTTAAGTGAATTGATGGATCCAAATAGTTTTGTTAGATCATGACATTTATGGAAATGTTTATTAAATGTTTACTGTATTGCTTTTTTGTAATGATGATACGATGTTGCATTTAAAATATGTTCGACAAAGAGTTGTGCTGCATGTGAATCTTCAGTCTTAAATCAGAAATATGTCAAGAAGAATTTAGAGAAGTCATAACATGCGGTAATCACCATTTATTATATCCGATGCAATAATGTGTAATGTTAATAAAACTTTTCAAAATAAGATAAAGAAAACGATGTGAATAAGTGTAACTATATACTAATAAATTATATTACTTGTTGGTGTTTTGATTTCAATAATCTAACTGACATATAAATAGGTCAAGATATAGCCTAACGTTTGCTAGGTTTTTATGAGCAAGGCAATTTTTTCAAGTGGGGTACATTGCATTTTATATTGTTAATCTGGGGTTGTGTGCAGAATGAGAACCCCTGAAATAGGCTATCTATTGGAGGTGTAATGGTTGATTCCATTGTTATCACATGGTTTTCATCTGTCTCCTTATGATCTCCACTCCTATTCCCTAGGCGCTCTCTTTTTATGACTTCTGTAACCGTAATAGCCTTGGTTTCATGCATATTAGAAGCCTCCCCCCTAAGTTTGTTTTATTCACTGCTTTACTACACTCTGCCAACCCGGATGTTCTAGCCCTATCTGAATCCTGGCTTTGGAAGACCACCAAAAACATCTCCATCCCTAACTACAACATTTTCAGACAAGATAGAACGGCCAAAGGGGGCGGTGTTGCAATCTACTGCAGAGATAGCCTGCAGAGTTCTGTCCTACTATCCAGGTCTGTACCCAAACAATTTGAACTTCTACTTTTAAAAATCCAACTCTCGAAAAACAAGTCTCTCACCGTTGCCGCATGCTGTAGACCATCCTCTGCCCATAGCTGTACTCTGGAAACCATATGTGAACTGATTGCCCCCCATCTATATTCAGAGCTCGTGCTGCTAGATGACCTAAACTTGTACATGCTTAACACCCCAGCCATCCTACAATCTAAACTTGATGCCCTCAATCTCACACAAATTATCAATGAACCTACCAGGTACCACCCCAAAGCCGTTAACAGAGGCACCCTCATAGATATCATCTTAACCAACTTGCCCTCTAAATACACCCCTGCTGTTTTCAACCAAGATCTCAGCGAACACTGTCTCATTGCCTGCATCCGTAATGGGTCAGCGGTCAAGCGACCTCCACTCATCACTGTCAAACACTCCCTGAAACACTTCAGCGAGCAGGCCTTTCTAATCAAACTGGCCTGGGTGTCCTGGAAGAATATTGACTTCATCCCGTCAGTAGGGGATGCCTGGTTATTTAAAAAAATGCCTTCCTCACCATCTTAAATATGCATGCCCCATTCAAGAAATTTTGAACCAGGAACAGATATAGCCTTTGGTTCTCTCCAGATCTGACTGCCCTTACCAACACAAAAACATCCTATGGCGTTCTGCATTAGCATCGAACAGCCCCCGTGATATGCAACTTTTCAGGGAAGTCAGAAACCAATATACACAGGCAGAAAAGCCAAGGCTAGCTTCTTCAAGCAGAAATTCGCTTCCTGCAACAGAAACTCAAAACATTTCTGGGACACTGTCAAGTCCATGGAGAATAAGAACACCTCCTCCCAGCTGCCTACTGCACTGAGGATAGGAAACTCTGTCACCACCGATAATTTGAAAACATCAATAAGCATTTTCCTACGGCTGGCCATGCGTTCCACCTGGCTACCCCTAACCCGGTCAACAGCACTGTACTCCCCACAGCAACTCGCCCAAGCCTTCCCCATTTCTCCTTCTCCCAAATCCAGTCAGCTGATGTTCTGAAAGAGCTGCAAAATCTGGACCCCTACAAATCAGCCGGGCTAGACAATCTGGACCCTTTTTTCTAAAATTATCTGCCGAAATTGTTGCAACTCCTATTACTAGCCTGTTCAACCTCTCTTTCGTGCCACCTGAGATTCCCAAAGATTGGAAAGCAGCTGCGGTCTTCCCCCTCTTCAAAGGGGGGGACACTCTAGACCCAATTTGCTACAGACCTATATCTATCCTACCCTGCCTTTTTAAGGTCTTCGAAAGCCAAGTCAACAAACAGATTACCCACCATTTAGAATCCCACCGCACCTTCCCACCTATGCAATCTGGTTTCAGAGCTGGTCATGGGTGCACCTCAGCCACGCTCAAGGTCCTAAACGATATCTTAACCACCATCGATAATAAACAATACTGTGCAGCTCTATTCATTGACCTGGCCAAGGTTTTCGACTCTGTCAATCAGCCTTGGTTTCTCAAATTATTTGCCTCTCCTGGTTCACCAACTACTTCTCTGACAGAGTTCAGTGTGTCAAATAGGAGGGCCTGTTGTCCAGGCCTCTGGCAGTTTCTATGGGGGTGCCATTGGGTTCAATTCTTGGGCAGACTCTCTTCTCTGTATACAGTGCCTTGCGAAAGTATTCGGCCTCCTTGAACTTTGCGAACTTTTGCCACATTTCAGACTTCAAACATAAAGATATAAAACTGTATTTTTTTGTGAAGAATCAACAACAAGTGGGACACAATCATGAAGTGGAACAACATTTATTGGATATTTCAAACTTTTTTAACAAATCAAAAACTGAAAAATTTGGCGTGCAAAATTATTCAGCCCCCTTAAGTTAATACTTTGTAGCGTCACCTTTTTCTGCGATTACAGCTGTAAGTCGCTTGGGGTATGTCTCTATCAGTTTTGCACATCGAGAGACTGAAAATATGTCATCATCACATAGTCCTTCTTCGTAGGTGTCCGCTATGACTTCCTTTGTGTTGAAAAGAAAGGCTGAAACTGACACTCAAAAATGGCCAAAATGGGGGGTGTTTGATAGCGTAATTAAATTGGAGTTCTGTTTTCAAATACATTTAAAAAAATATATATTTTTGATGAATAAAATGCATAAAGTTTTGCGCTCTATTGCAAAATAATTTTGAAGCCCTGTTTTGTCTTTCAGAACAATAATTTTTGATTGAAAATAAAAAAGATTTGCTCTCTGGAAAAATACCTTAATTTGTTGCAAGTTGGGGAGGGGGGCTAATAGCTGAACAATAGACTGTTCAACCTTTACTAAAGAATAGTTTAATAGCTGAGCGAGGTGTGAAAAAACCCTGTCCTATCACAGACCAGACTTGCCCTAACGACCAAGGGGGAGTTAGAAACCTGATTATGTTTTTGGGCCCCAATGCCATACTGTGTCTCCAACTGACAATGAATGGACAATTTAAATAAAATAATAAACTGATAATTTTGCACTACTTGAAATGAAACAAGCAGGGAGATTTCGAACCCTCAGCCCTCTTGCCCGAAGTCCAGCGTGCTATCGACCGTGCACCAAAAGCATGCTCAAGCCACAGAGTCGATAGAGCGCGTCCTCGTGGTAGCTTGATAGTCAATGTAATAAAGTAATGACTTTTCAAATAAGTTCCCTTAAACGTTATGTTGGCTGACAATTTGTTAGCTACGTTGTCCTTACGAACCACATAGCATATCATTACAGCAGTATGTAATGGTATGTTAGCTATCTACCTGACGTTAGTAGTAATACATCAAACTTTTCAGTACATTAACTGTAGGCTATCTAACTACCCAATGTTTATTGACTTGATGATTCCAGTCATTCTTAGCTTAGCTAAATGGTATAGTGGTTGTGTGTTCTCAATGGACATTTGGGTGCTTTCGTAAATTTGCTCTGGCTATCTACTCTAACATCAGAACATTCTCGTCTGAGTGTACCAGAGCGCAGAATAATGAATTTACTAGCGCTCAACACCGGTTGATTATGGCCAGTGTCAGTAATGGCCAGTGTCAGTAAACGTTGGCAAAAAAAGTGTAATTAAATTGTAACTGTGCTGCTGGAAACAGTCACCAACGCCCTGGTTAACACAAAAACTGCATAACCAGCTCTGCTACGGCGAGTAACATGGGCAGAGTGGTCCTCATGTGTGTCTGGAAGAAGACAACGTTAGCTTGGGTGCTTGACTGCCGTTGTATGGCCAGAACGCTCAAATTCAACCCTACTCCTCAGCCCGAACGTCCAGCGTGCACTCCGAGAGCGAAACGTTCTGTAATTACCCATGGGTTCTTTTGTTTTTCATGGAATAGAAACACCATAATAAAAAAAAGTGCTTTCTGGACCGTTTTTCGAAATTCTTTCGATGTTTGTGTCAATTACACATGTATAAAATCTGTATCAACATACTTTAGTCATGTAATATTATTATCATCATGTTTTTTTTTTTTTTAATTTAATTTTTTATACTTGTGCACAAGGCATATGTTTTGGCCATTTGCAATATGATTTCATAGGAGGTCAAAAGTCGAAAATGTGAAAAAAATATCAAAAACTTATCAACCCCTTAACAACACTGTCATCTCAGATTTTCAAAATATGCTTTTCAACCATAGCTACACAAGCATTTGTGTAAGAGTATTGATAGCTAACATAGCATTAAGCCTAGCATTCAGCAGGCAACATTTTCACAAAAACAAGAAAAGCATTCAAATACAATAATTTACCTTTGAAGAACTTTGGATGTTTTCAATGAGGAGACTCAGTTAGATAGCAAATGTTCAGTTTTTCCAAAAATATTATTTGTGTAGGAGAAATCACTCCGTTTTGTTCATCACGTTTGGCTAAGAAAAAACGCAGAAAATTCAGTCATTACAACGGCAAACTTTTTTCCAAATTAACTCCATAATATTGACAGAAACATGGCAAACGTTGTTTAGAATCAATCCTCAAGGTGTTTTTCACATATCTAATCGATGATAAGTCATGCGTGGCAGTTTGGTTTCTCCTCTGAAGCAAATGGTAAAATACACGCAGCTGGAGATTACGCAATAATTGCAACGGAGGACACCAACCGGAGCACCTGGTAAATGTAGTCTCGTATGGTCAATCTTCCAATGATATGCCTACAAATACGTCACAATGCTGCAGACACCTTGGGGAAACAACAGAAAGTGTAGGCTCATTCCTTGCGCATTCACAGCCATATAAGGAGACATTGGAACAAAGCGCATTCAAAATCTGGGGCATTTCCTGTTTGAAATTTCATCTTGGTTTCGCCTGTAGCATCAGTTCTGTGGCACTCACAGATAATATCTTTGCAGATTTGGAAACGTCAGAGTGTTTCCTTTCCAAAGCTGTCAATTATATGCATAGTCGAGCATCTTTTCGTGACAAAATATCTTGTTTTTTTTGCGTCATCATTGCATGCGATCATCATTCTCAAAGCCACTATTTACTTCTAAGATCACTTTAGCACAGCCCTAAAACCTGATTCAAATTCAACACAAACCTTCAAATAGATATGTAATGACACATTATATAAACTCTTTATAGTGTTTTATTTACATTTTAGAGGCGATAAGGTAATAGGTTGGACAGATCGAGTGAAAAAAAGCAATTTCCCACATGACATCTCTCCTTCTCACTATCACACATTAGTTTCGCTTCCCCACCCGCCATTTTTAAAAAGGTCATCTAATTGATTCTGTTGGAAAGGGGAGAAATTGTGCTTTACAATGGTATTGACATTACAGTTGATCTGGAAGTATTATGTTTTTGGGGCGCTAAAATAAGGGCAATTGTACGGACCAATGGATGGATGATCTCGCAGGTGTTGTTCCCACTGTGAAGCATGGAGGAGGAGGTATGATGGTGTGGGGGTGCTTTGGTGGTGACACTGATTCATTTAGAATTCAAGGCACACTAACTGGCATGGCTCCCACAGCATTCTGCAGTATTACGCCATCCCATTTAGTTTGCGCTTAGTGGGATTATTGTTTGTTTTTCAACAGGACAATGACCCAACACACCTCCATGCTGTGTAAGGGCTATTTGACCAAGGAGAGTGATGGAGTGCTGCATCAGATGAACTGGCCTCCACAATCATCCGACCTCAACCCAATTGAGATGGTTTGGGATGGACCGCAAGGTGAAGGAAAAGCATCCAACAAATGCTCAGTGGTTCATCCTTTAAAAGTTGCAGCGTACTGCGGCGCAGCTTGCATGGTGCTGGAGAATTCTATGGCACATTATTTTAAGTGTGGACCACTGGTACCATTAATGTTAGTTTGACCACCAGAGGGCATCTTTGAGAATCAGTTGATAGCCTTCAATAGAGGCTTTCCTAGAGTATTTAAAACCTTTTTGTAAGAACTTAGTATATGGGATTGATTAAGACATTTGCTTCATTAATATTATGGTGTTTCAATAATAAGAAACACGAAAAACCCTCTGGGCTATTTAGCTAAATGAACCCCGGTCTCCCGGGGCGTGTCATGCGGGCATTCGGGAGACCGGGGTTCATTTCCTCGATGGGGAGGAAGGAGTAGGCTGTCTTTGTAAATATTTTTTTTAAATGACTTGCCTAGTTAAATAAAGGTTAAACTAAGAGAATAACATTTCTACACCTTAATTGTCAATTTCTATTCTAACCAAATACTCAAACGGAGAATCAGTTCAAATAAAAATCTCATTGATTTACCAAGACCAGTCCCAATGTTGTCTCAGAGCAGCGCGAAACGGTGCTAAAATAGTTGAAGGCTATTGCTTCAAATCCATTTGCTTCTAACTTCAATATGGACTTTAAATAAATAAGACCTACCCCAATTTTAACAGCACATTACTCAACACTAGTGAGACTCATGTTGTCTACGGTAGGCCTACAGTATATCTAAATATATGACGTGACTCTCCTCCAAAAATGTAATATAGAGGATTGGAGGATTCTAAATTAAAACCAAAAGCCACCCTATGGGTCTCCCGGCTGCGGCCGATATGGGTATCGAACCTGCATCTGTAGCAAAACATTTTGCACTGTGGGAGGTGTTGGTAAAAGTATATTATAATGCTAATAGCTCATAATGGGCTATTATAATACTGTACAGGTCAGGATAACCAAAAATGTATTTAATAAAGAGTATCAGAAAGATTGTTGGTACTTATTTATTTTGATCCAAGGCCATGAATGAGTAAGTCACTCAGCTTTATGTAGGTGCCGGACTATATGACTGTCATCAACTTGATAATATATAACAATATTTTGGAGGCTATTTTGTGTTCCAAAAAATATGAGTGATCGGCAAAGGCCATCTGTAATCTGCTGGCATCATGGCACAACATCACTCTAATCACATTACATTACATTTACATTACATTTAAGTCATTTAGCAGACGCTCTTATCCAGAGCGACTTACAAATTGGTGCATTCACCTTATGACATCCAGTAGAACAGTCACTTTACAATAGTGCATCTAAATCTTAAAGGGGAGGGGGTGAGAAGGATTACTTATCCTATCCTAGGTATTCCTTAAAGAGGTGGGGTTTCAGGTGTCTCCGGAAGGTGGTGATTGACTCCGCTGTCCTGGCGTCGTGAGGGAGTTTGTTCCACCATTGGGGGGCCAGAGCAGCGAACAGTTTTGACTGGGCTGAGCGGGAACTGTACTTCCTCAGTGGTAGGGAGGCGAGCAGGCCAGAGGTGGATGAACGCAGTGCCCTTGTTTGGGTGTAGGGCCTGATCAGAGCCTGGAGGTACAGAAGACAGGTGAAGAAAGTTGTGTGGACTTATGGAAACCGCGATAAGACATTTATATATATTTATAAAAAAAAAAAAATTCAGAACATTAACTATTCTGTAGTTTCGACCCAACGATTCGTCTGACAAAAAAATAACTTTGCGTCCTGCAGGCCCAGGCATGGATCAAAGCTGACGAGACATTCAATGATGTCAGCTTCACAGAGGAATCAACTGTGGCCCTTGAGCAATTTGCTCAAAATTGCTACAAAAAAAAAGGAAGAAGGTCTAGCAAGCCGAGTCCCAAACATCCGCTCAAACTCCATTTGTGGGGGGCAATTTCTCACCAGAGACCAGGCCCATATTTCATTTTTGATAGTAGGTTTAGCTATTTACAAATCAAAAGGTACATAAAATATTGTAGCCTACACCGCACGGACTGCTATGTGTTCCACAATAATTTACTGTTGCCTCCCTTTTCAGGTATCTTGGCTCGAGATTTCTTTGAGGAAGACATCCTCAAGAGATATGGTGAACCCTATGTCAGAGAGGTGTTTCTGGGACCACATTGTTTCTTTCAAGGTAGGACTCTAGCAATATTTTATGTTTAGGCCTATTGACATGTATATTTCTAGTACTGTACCTAATTTTGACTGTTAGGCTAAAAGTATTTTTCTCTTCTCCAAATGCAGACAATGACCCTAAACACACTGCCACCTGGGTTTGTGTTGCAAACTTCAATATACTCTGCAAATAATTAAGACCTACAACCCTTTTAACAGCACATTACTCAACACTAGTGAGACTCATGTCGCCTACGGTAGGCCTACTGTATATCTAATAATTAACATAAGAGGATTGGAAGATATTTCTGTAATTCAGAGATGTTTATTCCCATAGTTCCCATAATTCGTTATGGATCCATTACTAAATACACTTCGGCATTTTGAAAGAGTATTTTTATCATTATTTTATTAACGAAAGCATGAATATGCCTTTATTAGTTACATTGTTTTAGTTTGAACATGCAGACTGGCACTAAGAACAGAACAGCGGGAACGTTTCCCAAGTCAGCGCCATTATAAGTGCAATGGCCCTTAAAGTGTTGCCAGTGTGGAGAGTCCACCCCTCCTCCCCCTATCTCGTCCTCCCTTCCCCATGGGCTAGGTCGTTCTTCTGTCCACAGGATCTGCAGCCCATCCCTTGCCCCCTGCCCTCGTGCCTTGAACCTTGCGTGCTTTCAGTGGATACAGCTGGAGAACTGCAAGGCAATCCCATTGTGCGCCACTCGGGAGCAATGACCAATTTATATTGTCCAGCTAAAAGCAGGGTTAATAATATATGTGAGAATAGCCAACGTGCTTTTATATAATTCTAAATTGAAGGGAAAAGGAAACCGCACACTGCTCTTGATAGTATCACCGATCTTTAATAAGCTTACGTATCGGTCACACGGCCTTCGTCAGAGCTTTTGGGATTTTTTTGAAGGTTGCACCATTATGTGGATCTCGCCCCTCACATACGTTCTACACATCGAAGGGGGTTGGAGGCAAAGGACAAATAAATAAGTGCTACCAAATATAACAATATGCATTTGATAAATATTGCATTATACATACATATTTTGTATACCTATTTTTCACTCTGCACTCTGAAATCCTTTAAGTATACACAGAACTAAAAGACGTACCAAATATACAATGGATCCACTACGAGAGATCAACTCACTTACCACGCATTGTGCGAGTACCCTTTCATTCACACAAGAAGACGCCAATAAGTTTATTTTTCCTACCTCCAACATGGACAACCCAGTTCCATGCTCGACTGTCAAACTCAAAATCCAACTCCAGAGACCCCGAGAGAAAGAAACACGTTTTTTCCTGCATGGCACCACTCTTATCGAATATTGGCGCAACAAGCGCATTCCAAGAGGACTGAGAATACAGAAGGAGCCTACAATTGGGAAAAATGACAAAACTTGAATTCAGCAATGGGGTGAGATACTCAACAAATGCTCATTAGATTTAATGCTATTAATCGTGGAATGTGTCGAAGGAAGTGAAAGAAGTTTAAGTTAAGATTAGCGAACATGAGGCTATAATGAAGGAGAATTTAGGCCCTAATTTTACAGCCATAGATGATACTATACGATCCACCGAGAGCGAATTCCCTACAGACAGTGACTCCAGCTACCATGGCACACAGTCCGTTTTTTTAGCCCGGAAGCAACAGAGGGCTCCACGAAATAAAAGAAACAATGCAGGAGAGGCAAGCGGTCGAAGAAGAGACCAGGAACACAGGCCGTGGACACGGAGCTACAGCGGGACATGGTAATTAACCTGTCCAAAAAAGACCTTACTGACGCTCAAGTCTCAGTCTTATCTAAGGGCCTCTCTTTTGTACCTACATGTACAGATAAACCATTCGATATGAAAGTAGATCTGTTAAAATTCTTTCTCAAGATTAAACTTAAGCATGTGTTTTCGCAAAACATTGATTTGGGCCTAGATACAGATCATAGAACTGGTACCCATTTTAAGCCCAAAAGCTAATTCTGTCCCATGGTTAACAACTCCTCTATTAATACCTATTGTAGGTTAGTCGAACAAGAAGCCATGTCAGTATATACGAGACAAACAAACCATATTCAGAAGAATCTCACTAGAACAGAAGAACTGGCACTCAATTTTATTTATTTTATTTTATTTCACCTTTATTTAACCAGGTAGGCAAGTTGAGAACAAGTTCTCATTTACAATTGCGACCTGGCCAAGATAAAGCAAAGCAGTTCGACAGATACAACGACACAGAGTTACACATGGAGTAAAAACAAACATACAGTCAATAATACAGTATAAACAAGTCTATATACAATGTGAGGTGAGGTGAGAAATGAGGTGAGAAAAGGAAAAAAAGGCCATGGTGGCAAAGTAAATACAATATAGCAAGTAAAACACTGGAATGGTAGTTTTGCAATGGAAGAATGTGCAAAGTAGAAATAAAAATAATGGGGTGCAAAGGAGCAAAATAAATAAATAAATTAAATACAGTTGGGAAAGAGGTAGTTGTTTGGGCTAAATTATAGGTGGGCTATGTACATTTGCAGTAATCTGTAAGATGCTCTGACAGTTGGTGCTTAAAGCTAGTGAGGGAGATAAGTGTTTCCAGTTTCAGAGATTTTTGTAGTTCGTTCCAGTCATTGGCAGCAGAGAACTGGAAGGAGAGGCGGCCAAAGAAAGAATTGGTTTTGGGGGTGACTAGAGAGATATAACTGCTGGAGCGTGTGCTACAGGTGGGAGATGCTATGGTGACCAGCGAGCTGAGATAAGGGGGGACTTTACCTAGCAGGGTCTTGTAGATGACATGGAGCCAGTGGGTTTGGCGACTAGTATGAAGCGAGGGCCAGCCAACGAGAGCGTACAGGTCGCAATGGTGGTTAGTATATGGGGCTTTGGTGAACAAAACGGATTGCACTGTGATAGACTGCATCCAATTTGTTGAGTAGGGTATTGGAGGCTATTTTGTAAATGACATCGCCAAAGTCGAGGATTGGTAGGATGGTCAGTTTTACAAGGGTATGTTTGGCAGCATGAGTGAAGGATGCTTTTTTGCGAAATTAGGAAGCCAATTCTAGATTTAACTTCGGATTGGAGATGTTTGATATGGGTCTGGAAGGAGAGTTTACAGTCTAACCAGACACCTAAGTATTTGTAGTTGTCCACTTATTCTAAGTCAGAGCCGTCCAGAGTAGTGATGTTGGACAGGCGGGTAGGTGCAGGTAGCGATCGGTTGAAGAGCAGGCATTTAGTTCTACTTGTATTTAAGAGCAATTGGAGGCCACGGAAGGAGAGTTGTAATGGCATTGAAGCTTGCCTGGAGGGTTGTTAACACAGTGTCCAAAGAAGGGCCGGAAGTATACAGAATGGTGTCGTCTGCGTAGAGGTGGATCAGAGACTCACCAGCAGCAAGAGCGACCTCACTGATGTATACAGAGAAGAGAGTCGGTCCAAGAATTGAACCCTCTGGCACCCCCATAGAGACTGCCAGAGGTCCGGACAGCAGACCCTCCGATTTGACACACTGAACTCTATCAGAGAAGTAGTTGGTGAACCAGGCGAGGCAATCATTTGAGAAACCAAGGCTGTCAAGTCTGCCGATGAGGATGTGGTGATTGACAGAGTCGAAAGCCTTGGCCAGATCAATGAATACGGCTGCACAGTAATGTTTCTTATCGATGGCTGTTAAGATATCGTTTAGGACCTTGAGCGTGGCTGAGGTGCATCCATGACCAGCTCTGAAACCAGATTGCATAGCAGAGAAGGTATGGTGAGATTCGAAATGGTCGGTAATCTGTTTCTTGACTTGGCTTTCGAAGACCTTAGAAAGGCAGGGTAGGATAGATATAGGTCTGTAGCAGTTTGGGTCAAGAGTGTCCCCCCCTTTGAAGAGGGGGATGACCGCAGCTGCTTTCCAATCTTTGGGAATCTCAGACGGCACGAAAGAGAGGTTGAACAGGCTAGTAATAGGGGTGGCAACAATTTCGGCAGATACTTTTAGAAAGAAAGGGTCCAGATTGTCTAGCCCGGCTGATTTGTAGGGGTCCAGATTTTTCAGCTCTTTCGGAACATCAGCTGAATGGATTTGGGAGAAGGAGAAATGGGGAAGGCTTGGGCGAGTTGCTGTTGGGGGTGCAGTGCTGTTGACCGGGGTAGGAGTAGCCAGGTGGAAAGCATGGCCAGCCGTAGAAAAATGCTTATTGAAATTCTCAATTATGGTGGATTTATCAGTGGTGACAGTGTTTCCTATCTTCAGTGCAGTGGGCAGCTGGAAGGAGGTGTTCTTATTCTCCATGGACTTTACAGTGTCACAGAACTTTTTTGAGTTAGTGTTGCAGGAAGCAAATTTCTGCTTGAAAAAGCTAGCCTTGGCTTTTCTAACTGCCTGTGTATAACGGTTTCTAGCTTCCCTGAACAGCTGCATATCACGGGGGCTGTTCGATGCTAATGCAGAACGCCATAGGATGTTTTTGTGTTGGTTAAGGGCAGTCAGGTCTGGGGAGAACCAAGGGCTATATCTGTTCCTGGTTCTAAATTTCTTGAATGGGGCATGTTTATTTAAGATGGTTAGGAAGGCATTTAAAAAAAATATCCAGGCATCCTCTACTGACGGGATGAGATCAATATCCTTCCAGGATACCCCGGCCAGGTAGATTAGAAAGGCCTGCTCGCTGAAGTGTTTCAGGGAGCGTTTTACAGTGATGAGTGGAGGTATTCTGACCGCTGACCCATTACGGATGCAGGCAATGAGGCAGTGATCGCTGAGATCTTGGTTGAAGACAGCATAGGTGTATTTAGAGGGGAAGTTGGTTAGGATGATATCTATGAGGGTGCCCATGTTTAAGGCTTTGGGGGGGTACCTGGTAGGTTCATTGATAATTTGTGTGAGATTGAGGGCATCAAGTTTAGATTGTAGGATGGCTGGGGTGTTAAGCATGTTCCAGTTTAGGTCGCCTAGCAGCACGAGCTCTGAAGATAGATGGGGGGCAATCAGTTCACATATGGTGTCCAGAGCACAGCTGGGGGCAGAGGGTGGTCTATAGCAGGTGGCAACGGTGAGAGACTTGTTTTTAGAGAGGTGGATTTTTAAAAGTAGAAGTTCAAATTGTTTGGGTACAGACCTGGATAGTAGGACAGAACTCTGTAGGCTATCTTTGCAGTAGATTGCAACACCGCCCGCTTTGGCAGTTCTATCTTGTCTGAAAATGTTGTAGTTTGGAATTAAAATTTCTGAATTTTTGGTGGTCTTCCTAAGCCAGGATTCAGACACAGCTAGAACATCCGGGTTGGCAGAGTGTGCTAAAGCAGTGAATAGAACAAACTTAGGGAGGAGGCTTCTAATGTTAACATGCATGAAACCAAGGCTATTACGGTTACAGAAGTCATCAAAAGAGAGCGCCTGGGGAATAGGAGTGGAGCTAGGCACTGCAGGGCCTGGATTCACCTCTACATCGCCAGAGGAACATAGGAGGAGAAAAATAAGGGTACGGCTAAAAGCAATAATAATTGGTCGTCTAGAACGTCTGGAACAGAGAGTAAAAGGAGGTTTCTGGGGGCGATAAAATAGCATCAAGGTATAATGTACAGACAAAGGTATGGTAGGATGTGAATACAGTGGAGGTAAACCTAGGTATTGAGTGATGAAGAGAGAGATATTGTCTCTAGAAACATCATTGAAACCAGGAGATGTCATTGCATGTGTGGGTGGTGGAACTAATAAGATGGATAAGGTATAGTGAGCAGGACTAGAGGCTCTACAGTGAAATAAGCCAATAAACACTAACCAGAACAGCAATGGACAAGACATATTGACATTAAGGAGAGGCATCCTTAGTCGAGTGATCAAAAGGGTCCAGTGAGTGGAGGGGTTGGTTGGGGGTCACGGCGATTTAGACAGCTAGCCAGGACATCGGTAGCAAGCTAGCATAGGATGGAGGTCTGTTGTTAGCCACCTCTTGCGTTCCGTCAGTAGATTAGTGGGGTTCCGTGTGGTAGAGGGGATTAATCCAAATCACACAAAAAAAACACACAAAAAAAATGATAGATATAGTTATAGAGGCCCAAGAAGAAACATAATAATAATAAAAATAAATAAATTGTCCGATTGTCTATTCTGAGAGCAGCCGGTAAGACAGCTAACGGTTAGCAGGCCGCAGATGGGCGTTCAGGTAACGTCGCGACGGAGGAGCCAGCCGGATCTCCTTCGGGTAGATAACGTCGGCAGTCCAGTTGTGAAGGCCCGGTGGGGCTCCGCGTAGGCAGTAAAACGGGTCCGGATAGGTGACTGCAGCCCAGGAGTGACTGACGGAGCTCAGGAGTGATTGACGGAGCTGGCTAGCTCCGGAGTAATTGATGTTTGCTCCGGAATCGACGAAAGCAGATAGTCACACGGATAGCAGCTAGCTAGCTGTGAGATCCGGGTATGAATGTCCAGAGAGCAGTTGAAATCCAGGTACATGGAGAGAAAAATTGGTCCAGTATGTTCCGTTCCGAGCCGCTCATCCGTTGATCCTATCTGCTCATCCCATCCGTTCCGAATGAATTAATGAAAGATACATCTTTGGTTATAAAATCTGCAGACAAGGGCGGTGCTGTGGTTGTTTTAGACTATGAAAAATATAAAGAAGAAATTCAGAGACAATTCAGCAATGAACGTTTCTATAGAAAACTGAGTGTTGATCCCACACAGGTGTTCCAAAGGGATATATGCTCGAATCTGTAGCAAGCCCTATTAAATAACCTGATCTCAAAACCTGAATATGAATATCTTTGCTGCGAATGTGCCATACGTCCATGCATATATATTTTACCGAAATTACACAAACATAAAACACAACAAGGCAACTATCAAGGCAGACCAGTGGTTGCAGGAATAGGCTCAATGCTAGAGCCTTTGTCGAACTTTGTAGACTCTTTTATTCAATCTCATGTGCAATCATTGCCATCATATGTAAAAGACTCTATAGACTTTATAAACAAGATCTCACCAATAACGGGTTTAAAAAAAGATTTGGTCACATTAGATGTCGAGAGTCTATATACCAGCATTCCCCATGTGGGGGGGCTTGCAGCACTGGCACACTATTTGGGAGACAGAGATACCAATGAATATCCACCAACAAACTTCATTTTAGAATTGGCTGAATATGTTTTGACGTACAACTATTTCAGGTTTGATGATGAATACTACCTCCAAATGAATGGAACATCGATGGCCTCTACATTCGCTCCGAGTTATGCTAACCTTTATATGGGTCTTTTTGAAGAACGTTTTGTTAATAATGTAAACGAGAACCCATTTTTGAATAAAGTCCTGAAGTGGTATCGATATATTGATGACATTCTTTGTATATGGGAAGGAACTGAAGAAGAATTGTCAGATTTTATGGCACTACTCAATGACACTGACCCTAATCTCAAATTCACTATTGAACGTGTCACTCAACGTGTTCATTATCTCGATATGTGGATTGAGAAATCAAATGGAACCCTACTTACAGAAAAGAAACGGACAGAAATACTCTTATTACAGAGTGACAGCTTCCATCCTGAACCATTAAAAAGAGGACTTCCAAGAAGCCAGTTTTTTTAGACTGCGCCGTATATGCCAATCCACAGAGGATTATCTAGAAAAAGCAGCGGAGATGCGTATGAGGTTTCTAAGAAGAGGCTATTCCTCACAATGTGTGGATGAAGATCATAATTTGGCATTGGAAAACACACGAGATGAACTGCTACAAAAAAGACCCGCTAAAGCCAAAGAACACTCCGTAATGTTCACAACTACATATACTTTGAATTTGCGAAAAGTGGGAGGTGTGGTCAAGAAACACTGGCATATTTTATCATCGGATCCAGCTTTGCCGGCTGAATTTAAATATCCACCACATATTGTGTATAGGAGAGGTCGCAATTTACGCGATAAATTGGTTCATGCCAACTGCCAGCCACAAAAGAAAATCAGCCAAGCCCTTTATCGCCTTCTACCAAATGGTAGCTATAAATGCAGAGGATGCGCACAGTGCAACAATATGATAAAGTGTGAATATTTCTGCCACCCACACACAGGAAAACGGTTCCTAATAAATGACATCATTACGTGTTCCACCACACATGTTATTTACATGATTAAATGTCCATGTGGGCTCTGTTATGTCGGTAAATCCACCCGCTCTCTCAAACAGAGAATTAGCGAACATAAATGTTCAATCAGGAGAAATGACAGGGATTATCCAGTCGCTGTACATTTCAATGACCTGAAGCATGACATTTCCACCTTTAGATTCTGTGGCATAGAGAAAGTTAAGATATCAGATAGGGGAGGAGATATTAATAATACTCTGAGTAAAAGAGAATGAATTTTTGAATTTTCACCCTCCAGACATTATTTCCTAAAGGACTTAATGATGAAATGCCTATGTATGTTATGTTGTGAATTTGAACATGAAATATGTGTCTCTTGTAGATTATTCTGACGTTTTTCGTATGATGTACCCTATGACTAATGAAAACTTGCTATATATATATATACAGTTGAAGTCGGAAGTTTACATATACCTTAGCCAAGTACATTTAAACTCAGTTTTCAATTCCTGACATTTTCCTCTAAACATAATGATAGTCATTATGGCCAAACAGTTTTATTTTTATTTAATCAGACCAGCAGATATTTCTCCAAAAAGTACAATCTTTGTCCCCATGTGCTGTTGCAAACCATAGTTCGGCTTTTCTATGGCGGTTTTGGAGCAGTGGGTTCTTCCTTGCTCAGAACCTTTCAGGTTATGTCGATATAGGACTCATTTTACTGTGGATGTAGATACTTTTCTTCCTGTTTCCTCCTGCATCTTCACAAGGTCCTTTGCTGTTGTTCTGAGATTGATTTGCACTTTTCGCACCAAAGTACGTTCATCTTTAGGAGACAGAACACGTCTCCTTCCTGAGCGGTATGACGGCTGCATGGTCCCATTGGGTTTATACTTATGTACTATTGTTTGTACAGATGAACATGGTACCTTCAGGAGTTTGGAAATTGCTCCCAAGAATGAACCAGACTTGTGGAGGTCTCCAATTATTTTCTGAAGTCTTGGCTGATTTCTTTTGATTTTCCCATGATGTCAAGCAAAAAGGCAGAGTTTGAAGGTAGGCCTTGAAATGCATCCACAGGTACGCCTCTAATTGACTCAAATGATGTCAATAGCCTATCAGAAGCTTCTAAAGCCATGCCATCATTTTCTGGAATTTTCCAAGCTGTTTAAAGTCACAGTCAACTTAGTGTATGTAAACTTCTGACCCACTGGAATTGTTATACTGTGAACTACAAGTGAAATAATCTGTCTCAAACAACTGTTGGAAAAATGACTTGTGTCATGCACAAAGTAGATGTTCTAACAGACTTGCCAAAACTAGTTTCTTAACAAGAAATTTGTGGAGTGGTTGAAAAACGAGTTTTAATGACTCCAACCTAAGTGTATGTAAACTTCTGACTTCAACTGTATAAGATAGATTACCCTCTCAGCGAAAGATCTTTACAAGGCTACCAGACCTTCGTCTCCGATATCTCCATCTCTTTCTCCTGCGAATGACAGGAATGAGGGCCTCGTCGGGCGTCTGAAGTTAATCCTTCCTGTCCGACTCATTGAAGAAAAAGTATTCCTCCAGTACGGGGTGAGTAATTGCTGTCATGATATCTAGAAAATCTTTTCGTTCATAAGACACGGTGGCAGAAACTTTACGTACAAAACGCTAAAATAGCACAATTGGTTACGGGATCATAAAACGGCAGTCATCTCCTTCGGCACAATTCCTGTGGTCTGTCTTCAAATTCTCTGAGTTAATTTCCCTCACTTTGTCCTCAGACTCCATCCAGGTCTCATGTAGAGATTCTGCAATTCCGTCCACAACCAAGTTGTTCTGCCTTGATTGTCCCTCCATTGACTTTGTTATCAAGGATTCACACACAGAACTGATGTCCTCTCTCAATGACTCACAGATTGCTGTCATCCTGCATTTTCCTTTTTCAACTCATCAACAAAGTCTCTCGGACATTCGGTTTCCGTTTTATAAAATGTTCAAATTTTGGTCATTTTTCCGCTGTCCTGGTAAATCCCACAAGAGGGCGAGTGGAATCATATTGCAAATGTACAAAACATCCCCAATCATCACGTGGCCTTATCTCCTAAATTGAAAAGATAAAACTTGGTGAGCATAGGTTTGGAATAATGGGCAGTTGGCCCTGAACAAGGTGGCGTCCAGGCCTCAACGGTTTTTGAGTTATGGCCATTTTTCTGGGATTAAATGTCAAAAATGAAAATAGAGCAATAATTTTTCCACTTCACGTCAAAGAAAATGACCCTACGGTGTCAATAAAAAAAGAACCAGCCATTTATCTATTGTGATTTAAGAGAAATCGTACAAGGTGTTTTTTTTTAAGTTACAGATCCAGTAGCAGGGCGTTCAGACTAATCTTTTTGAATTGTGTTTCCGAGTTATGCGAAATTTCTGTGATTTCCTGTGATTTTCTGAAATAACACACACTAATTCAACCCTCTGTAAATAAGTCAGTTCTTAACAAAAATACTTGAAACTAAATATTCTATAAGTGCCTACCCAAAGGACGATATGTGTTCACTTTCAGCTTCCTGTGTAAACCGGAAGTGCCTAAAAATGGTTTCATAGGTGCTGTTTCGAAGGGTTAAAAAGATCTGATCTTTTCCAAACTTCATATGTGTTGTTAGGCAACCCTCATGAACTGTAAATCAGTCATTTCACCCAACAGATGTCAAAGAAAAGCTCTCTCTCATACACACACACACACAGCAAGGATGGAGTGACAAAGTGCGGTACTTAACTTCTTGGATATAGGGAGCGCTCTTTTAATTTATGGATAAAAAACTTTCCCGTTTTAAACAATATATTTTGTCACGAAAAGATACTCGACTATGCATATAATTGACAGCTTTGGAAAGAAAACACTCTGACGTTTCCAAATCTGCAAAGATATTATCTGTGAGTGCCACAGAACTGATGCTACAGGCGAAACCAAGATGACATTTCAAACAGGAAATGCCCCAGATTTTGAATGCGATTTGTTCCAATGTCTCCTTATATGGCTGTGAATGCGCAAGGGATGAGCCTACACTTTCTGTCGTTTCCCCAAGGTGTCTGCAGCATTGTGACGTATTTGTAGACATATCATTGGAAGATTGACCATAAGAGACTACATTTACCAGGTGCTCCGGTTGGTGTCCGTTGCAATTATTGCGTAATCTCCAGCTGCGTGTATTTTACCATTTGCTTCAGAGGAGAAACCAAACTGCCACGAATGACTTATCATCGATTAGATATGTGAAAAACACCTTGAGGATTGATTCTAAACAACGTTTGCCATGTTTCTGTCGATATTATGGAGTTAATTTGGAAAAAAGTTTGGCGTTATGACTGCATTTTCGTTTTTTTTTCTTATCCATACGTGATGAACAAAACGGAGCGATTTCTCCTTCACGAATAATATTTTTTGGAAAAAAATGAACATTTGCTATCTAACTGAGAGTCTCGTCATTGAGTTCATCAAAGGTAAATGATTTTATTTGAATGCTTTTCTTATATATGCCATTTAGCAGACGCTTTTATCCAAAGCGACTTACAGTCATGTGTGCATACATTCGACGTATGGGTGGTCCCGGGAATCGAACCCACTACCCTGGCGTTACAAGCGCCATGCTCTTACCAACTGAGCTACAGATTTTTTTGTGAAAATGTTGCCTGCTGAATGCTAGGCTTAATGCTATGCTAGCTATCAATACTCTTACACAAATGCTTGTGTAGCTATGGTTGAAAAGCATATTTTGAAAATCTGAGATGACAGTGTTTTTAACAAAAGGCTAAGCTTGTGTTTCAATATATTTATTTCATTTCATTTGCGATTTTCATGAATAGGAAACGTTGCGTTATGGTAATGAGCTTGAGGCTATTATTACGCTCCCGGATACGGGATTGCTTGACGCTAGAGGTTAAAGCGTTGATAAGTTTGAAAAAATGTTCACATTTTTGACTTTTGACCTCTTATGAAATCATATTGCAAATGGACAAAACATATGCCTTGTGCCCAAGTATAAAAAATGTATTAAAAAAAAACATGATGATAATAATATAACATGACTAAAGTATGTTGATACAGTTTTTATACATGTGTAATTGACACAAACATCGAAAGAATTTCGAAAAACGGTCCAGAAAGCACTTTAAGGGGGTGATAAGTTTTTTTTTGAAATCATCAAAATTTCCTCTTGGGTTGTAATGAATTTCCTTCTCTTCTTCCGAAGAGGAGAGGCGAAACGGAACAGAGGACCAATATGCCGCGTGGTAAGTGTCCTTGGTTCTTTTTAATACGTTAAGGTACACATGAACAACTGACTACAAAAAACAAGAAATGTGAAAACTCAAAACAGTCCTATGTGGTGCAAAGACAGCGACAGGAACAATCACCCACAAACACACAGTGAAACCCAGGCTACCTAAGTATGATTCTCAATCAGAGACAACTAATGACACCTGCCTCTGATTGAGAACCATACTAGGCCGAAACATAGAAATACCCAAATCATAGAAAAACAAACATAGACTGCCCACCCAACTCACGCCCTGACCATACTAACTAAATACAAAACACAGGAAATAAAGGTCAGAACGTGACATGGGTCTTGACTTGTGTTACATTTGCAATATGAAAAATTACGGTGGAGCGCACTCGCCATCTGTTTTTCGGTGGAGCGCACTCGCCATTTTTGCAGTGTTACACTTAGCATTTGCCATATGGCATTTGCAACCAACTTTGAATGAAACGATGCCGAAATGAGTGGTATTGGACACCGTGTATATGTTTCGTACGGTGCCAATATGTTCCCATTCATTTTTGTACATTTCAGGGGGGTGTTCCCTTACTTAATTAATTAGATTAATATTATGGTGTTTCTATTCCATGAAAAACAAAAGAACCCATGGGTAATTACAGAACGTTTCGCTCTCGGAGTGCACGCTGGACGTTCGGACTGAGGAGTAGGGTTGAATTTGAGCGTTCTGGCCTTACAACGGCAGTCAAGCACCCAAGCTAACGTTGTCTTCTTCCAGACACACATGAGACCACTCTGCCCATGTTACTCGCCGTGACAGAGCTGGTTATGCAGTTTTTGTGTTAACCAGAGCGTTGGTGACTGTTTCCAGCAGCACAGTTACAATTTAATTACGCTTTTTTTGCCAACGTTTACTGACACTGGCCATTACTGACACCGGCCATAATCAACCGGTGTTGAGCGCTAGTAAATTCATTATTCTGCGCTCTGGTACACTCAGATGAGAATGTTCTGATATTAGAGTAGATAGCCAGAGCAAATTTACGAAAGCACCCGAATGTCCATTGAGAACACACAACCACTATACCATTTAGCTAAGCTAAGAATGACTGGAATCATCAAGTCAATAAACATTGGGTAGTTAGATAGCCTATAGTTAAATTACTGGAAAGTTTGATGTATTACTACTAACTTTAGGTAGATAGCTAACATACCATTACATACTGCTGTAATGATATGCTATGTGGTTCGTAAGGACAACGTAGCTAACAAATTGTCAGCCAACATAACGTTTAAGTTAATACTTTGTAGCGCCACCTTTTGCTGCGATTACAGCTGTAAGTCGCTTGGGGTATGTCTCTATCAGTTTTGCACATCGAGAGACTACATTTTTTCCCCCCATTCCTCCTTGCAAAACAGCTCGAGCTCAGTGAGGTTGGATGGAGAGCATTTGTGAAAAGCAGTTTTCAGTTCTTTCCACAGATTCTCAATTGGATTCAGGTCTGGACTTTGACTTGGCCATTCTAACACCTGGATATGTTTATTTTTGAACCATTCCATTGTAGATTTTGATTTATGTTTTGGATCATTGTCTTGTTGGAAGACAAATCTCCGTCCCAGTCTCAGGTCTTTTGCAGACTCCATCAGGTTTTCTTCCAGAATGGTCCTATATTTGGCTCCATCCATCTTTCCATCAATTTTAACCATCTTCCATGTCCCTGCGGAAGAAAAGCAGGCCCAAACCATGATGCTGCCACCACCATGTTTGACAGTGGGGATGGTGTGTTCAGGGTGATGAGCTGTGTTGCTTTTACGCCAAACATAACGTTTTGCATTGTTGCCAAAAAGTTCAATTTTGGTTTCATCTGACCAGAGCACCTTCTTCCACATGTTTGGTGTGTCTCCCAGGTGGCTTGTGGCAAACTTTAAACAACACTTTTTATGGATATCTTTAAGAAATGGCTTTCTTCTTGCCACTCTTCCATAAAGGCCAGATTTGTGCAATATACGACTGATTGTTGTCCTATGGACAGAGTCTCCCACCTCAGCTGTAGATCTCTGCAGTTCATCCAGAGTGATCATGGGCCTCTCTTTTTGTATCCAAATCCGGCTTTAAACTTCTTCACAACAGTATCTCGGACCTGCCTGGTGTGTTCCTTGTTCTTCATGATGCTCTCTGCGCTTTTAACGGACCTCTGAGACTATCACAGTGCAGGTGCATTTATACGGAGACTTGATTAAACACAGGTGGATTGTATTTATCATCATTAGTCATTTAGGTCAACATTGGATCATTCAGAGATCCTCACTGAACTTCTGGAGAGAGTTTGCTGCACTAAAACTAAAGGGGCTGAATAATTTTGCACGCCAAATTTTTCAGTTTTTGTATGTTAAAGTTTGAAATTTACAATAAATGTCGTTCCACTTCATGATTGTGTCCCACTTGTTGTTGATTCTTCACAAAAAAAATACAGTTTTATATCTATGTTTGAAGCCTGAAATGTGGCAAAAGGTCGCAAAGTTCAAGGGGGCCGAATACTTTCGCAAAAATAAGAACAGCTTGTGCAGCCTGAGGCAAGGAACAGAGCGCAAGCCTTTTATACTTTTTCAAATATTCAACAGCCTAATGTCAAGTTTTGATTTTTTAAACATTCTAGGGTTTGTATGTTTTTGACCAAATAAACTCTAAATCTAGCGTATGGAACCTGTTTCAAATGATCACTTTTACGCTCAACATAGCCACTTCATATGCACACTTGCACTGGAATGGGAAAAATGTCCTTTATATTTTATTCTTTTTACTATAAAAACATAATATAAAATCATGGCATGGGACTAATAAGCATATATTTTCTGCTAAATGAACTAGCCTACAGCCTATGGCATGGCACATAAAGTAGGCCAGCTCATTTGGTTCTTCTTCATATTATGTTCATTGTCCAGCTTTATTTTAATTGCATCTTAGGAAGGCATAATAAAGTAATTATATGGGCTTCATAAGCACTACATGAATGGTTACAAATTATCTATAACCATATTTCATGCTCTATAAAGGATTAATATATGTATGGTAAAGTCAGTTATGCCACATTAAGAATCTTTACAGAGCATGATATACGGTTATAGGACCACCGCTCCGGTGCCTATGGAGCTGGGAGGTGCTGCGCACAGGGAGACCGGTGGAGGGGCTTTCATGTGTACCATCTGTGGCCGCAGAGGTCACACTGCTGGTCGGTGCCGTGTTGGCTCCTCTAGGGTTTGAGGCAGCAGGAAGGGCACTCTGGCGTCACCCCAGGTGAGAAGGCACCATTTTCACCCAGAGCCCTCTGTTGCACACCTGAGTTTTCCCTGCATTCCCAACATAAGGCGTTCATTGATTCAGGCGTGGCTGGGAATTTCATTGATAGATAATTTGCCCATAGTTGTAATGGTCGTTGGTGGTGCAAGAAGGTGAGGACCAAGGTGCAGCGTGGTACGTGTCCATATTTATTAAAATGAACACGGAAATAACAAAATAACAAAGAGAAACAACCGAAAACAGTTCTGGCTGGTGCAGACACACAACAGAAAACAGAAAATAATCACCCACGAAACACAATAGAAAACAGGCTACCTAAAGGACAATGGTGGAGTGGGGTCCACGTCCCGCTCCAGAGCCACCACCCCTATGATTTCCTATTTCTGTGTTTGGCCTGGTATGGTTCTCAATCAGGGACAACGATTGACAGCCCTGACCATACTAAAACAAAGACATAACAAAAGAACTGAGGTCAGAACGTGACAATAGTTTAGGGATAACAATCGTTCCCGTGCATGTGCCCTTCCACGTTCAAGCCTTAGATAGTCTACCATTAGGTTCAAGGTTGATTAGGGAGGTCACCACTCCTTCGGGCATGGTGACGCAGGGGGGTCATACGGAGAGAATTAGTCTTTTTATTATTGACTCCTGCATTTCCCGTGGTGCTGGGCCTATCCTGGTTAGCTTGTCATAATCCCACTGTTTCTTGGCCACAGAGGGCTCTCACAGGGTCCTCGCAAGAGTGCTCAGGTAGGTGTTTAGGGGTTTCTGTTGGTGCCACTACGGTGAAGAGTCCAGACCAGGTCTCCACCGATCGCATTCCCCCTGAATATGCTGATTTGGCTCTCGCCAAATCTCTAAAAAGAAGGCCACTCAATTACCACCTCATCGACGGGGCTATTGTGCGATAGATCTACAGGGAGGCGCTGCACTTCCCAGGAGTCACGTGTATCCCCTCTCACAGGCGGAGACGGAGGCTATGGAAACATATGTCTCCAAATCCCTGCGTCAGGGGTACATTCGGTCCTCCACTTCACCCGCACTCCTTGAGTTTCTTTTTTGTGAAGAAGAAGGAGGGAGGTCTGCGCCCGTGTATTGACTAACGGTGTCTGAATCAGATCACTGTGAGGTATAGTTTCCCGCTACCTCTCATAGCCAAACTAGATCTCAGGAGCGCTTATAACCTGGTGCGTATCCGGGAGGGAGATGAGTGGAAGACGGATTTCAGTACCACCTCTGGGCACTATGAGTACCTCATCATGCCGTACGGGTTGATGAATGCTCCATCAGTCTTCCAAGCCTTTGTAGACAAGATTTTCAGGGACCTGCACGGGCCGGGTGTAGTGGTGTATATTTATGACATTCTGATATACTCCGCTACATGCGCCGAGCATGTGTATTTGGTGTGCAAGGTGATTGGTCGACTGTTGGAGCATGACATGTACGCCAAGGCTGAGAAATGCCTGTTCTTTCAACAGTCCGTCTCCTTCCTAGGGTATCGCATTTCCACCTCAAGGGTGGAGATGGAGAATGACGCATTGCAGCCGTGCGTAATTGACCGGCTCCCACCACTGTAAAGGAGTTGCAGCGGTTCTTAGGGTTTGCCAACTACTACCGGAGGTTTATCCAAGGTTTTGGTTAGGTAGCGGCTCTCATTACCTCACTGCTGAAGGGGGGCCCGGTGCACTTGCAGTGGAATAGCTGAGGCGGACAGAGCTTTTAGTCACCTGAGAGCTCTGTTTACCTCGGCTCCCGTGCTGGCTCATCCGGATCCCTCTTTGGCGTTCATAGTGGAGGTGGAAGCATCCGAGGCTGGGATAGGAGCTGTGCTCTCTCAGCGCTCGAGTACGCCACCGAAGCTCCACCCCTGTGCTTTCAAATCGAGGAGGCTCAGCCCGGCGGAGCGAAACTATGACGTGGGGGACCGGGAGTTGTTGGCTGTTATCAAGGCTTTGAAGGAATGGAGACTTTAGCTTGAGGGGGCTAAACACCCTTTTCTCATCTGGACTGACCTCCGCAATCTGGAGGACATCCGGGCGGCAAGGAGACTGAACCCTCGCCAGACAAAGTGGGCCATGTTTTTCACCTGTTTTGTTTTCACCCTTTCTTACAGACCATGTTCCCAGAACGTGAAGGCAGACGTCCAGGCTGTATGACACAGAGGAACGGCCCATGGATCCCACTCCTATACTCCCGGCCTCCTGCCTGTTGGTGCCGGTAGCGGGCGTTGCGTACAGAGCCCGCTCCCCTCCAGTGTCCCGCTGGGCGTCTGTAGATTCCGTCTGCTGTTCATGACCGGCTGATTTATTGGGCCCACATGTCACCCTCCTAAGTTACACCCCTTACCCGTTCCATAGCGGCAATGGTCACACCTGTCAATCGATTTGCTGACCGATCTTTCCCCATCACAGGGAAACATCACAATCCTGGTCGTTGTGGATCGTTTCTCTATGTCCTGCTCTCTCTTCCCTCTGCCCAGTTTCCCTACGGCCCTACAGACTGCGGAGGCCTTGCTTACGCACATATTCCGTCACTACGGGGTGCCTAAGGATATAGTGTCTGATCCCCAGTTCACTTCAAGGGTCTGGAAGGCTTCATGGAACTTCTGTGGGTTTCGATCAGCCTTTACCTCAGGGTTTCACCCTGGTGGACGACTGGTTCCTGCGTGCGGAGGAAACATGGGACGCCGCCCATTTTCACCTTCAGCGCGCCGTGCTGCGTCAGGAAGTTGGCGAAGACCGTCCCCATAGTTAGGCCCCGGTGTTCGTACTGGGGACCTGGTCTGGCTATCGACCCGAAACCTGCCCCTTTGTCTGCCCTGCCGGAAGTTGAGTCCGCGGTTTGTGGGGCCATTTAAAGTCCTCAGGAGAGTGAACGAGGTTTGTTACATGTTACAGCTTCCTCCCAATTACCGCATTAACCCCTCGTTCCATGTGTCTCTCCTCAGGCCGGTGGTGGTTGGCCCACTCCAGGATTCTGAGGTGCGGGAGGTTCCTCCACCCCCTCTGGACATCGAGGGGGCCCCGGCGTACTCCGTTAGTTCCATACCGGATTGAGACGTCGGGTGAGGGGCCTTCAGTACCTCGTGGACTGGAGGGGTATGGTCCGGAGGAGAGATGCTGAGTTCCGATGGAGGACGTGTTGGATCCTTCCCTGCTGCGAGAGTTCCACCGTCTCCATCTGGATCGCCCTGCGCCTCGTCCCCCAGTCGATGCCTCTCCTTGTTCGGGCGGTGCTCGGCGGTCCACGCCGCCATTCTTCAAGCCATCGCCGATCCATTTTTCCACTGTAAATTTACAGACTGGGGTAGGGGAACCGATAATAACGGTATTGTATAGAGAATAAATAAATAAGCTATAAAATACCAGGAGTCGGTCTAGACATATTCTGGCTGGCTGGATTGCCTTTTACTTCCAAAATCATCAGGGGAAACAGCTTGGGGGGTGTCTTTAGTGACACCCTGTATGCATACTGAACCACTAGTACCGGTGTTGATTAGAAATAACATTGTTTTTAAACACAGAGGGCGGTCTAGACCGTATATGTGCAGGGATGGCGGCATTGCCTTTTGAGCCCCTACAGCCCAGGAAATAACACGACAGCCTGTGTGCTAATGACACAAGCACAATTGTAGAGAAGCACACACAACCCACACAGCCTCACCCACTTTTTAAGGGGGGTAGACAGATATCTAGACAGAGAGAGAGAGAGAGAGCCTTAACTTCTTGACGCAACCCATCCCGTTAGTGCTGAATTGCAGAGCGCCACATTCTGCTTTACAAATCTGCTTTACAGCGAAAGCAATCCAAGCGTTTGTGTAAGTTTATCCATCACTAGACAAAACATTATGAACAACTAGCATCAGAGTAGCTTGGTCACGAAAATCAGAAAAGCAATCAAATGAATCGCTTACCTTTGATGATCTTCAGATGTTTGCACTCACGAGACTCCCAGTTACACAATAAATGTTCCTTTAGTTCTGTAAAGATTATTTTTATATCCAAAAAACTTCCGTTTGTTTCGAGCGTTATGTTCAGAAATCCACAGGCTCGAGCGGTCACGACAACGCAGACGAAAATTCCAAATAGTATCCGTAATGTCCACAGAAACATGTCAAATGTTTTTCATAATCAATCCTCAGGTTGTTTTAAAAATATATAATCGATAATATATCAACCGGCACTGTCACTTTTTCAGTAGGAGAGGGAGAGTCTATGGCTGCCCCACTGTGTTGCGCAAGTAAAACTCATTAGAACACCCAGCTATCCACTCTGGGTATATCTTTCTCACTAATTCTTCAAAATAAAAGCCCGAAACTATGTCTAAAGACTGTTGACACCTTGAGGAAGGGATAGGAAAATGAATCTGGTTGATATCCCTTTAAATGGAGCGAAGGCAGGCTATGGAACATGGAGCTTTGAAAATAGAAGCCACTTCCTGATTGGATGTTGGATGTTATACTCACAGACAATATTTTTACAGTTTTGGAAACTTTATAGTGTTTTCTATCCTAATCTGACAATTATATGCATATTCTAGTGTCTGGGGCTGACAAATAGGCCGTTTCAAATGGGTACGTTTTTTAGCCAAAAACAAAAATACTGCCCCCTACACGCAAAAGGTTAAGTGTCTTCGGTTAATATGTCCCTCAATTGGGCATTATTTCCCTATTTATGTAAGCTGCACTGAAGCACGTCTGGTACTGCCCCCACAGTATATACAGTAGACACAGAACACAGACATAAACACGTTTTGGAGTTGAATAGCACTGGTCTGCCAGTAGATGTCACCAGAGCACAACCCCAAACACAGGCATAGAAAGACAAAATAAGGCACATTTTTCCCTCCAAGGAATTTTCACTTTTTGGCCCAGTGGTCATTAATCCATAATGTAGGCCAGTAAAAATCTGTGAGCTAAGGTCAGATCTGAGGGATCACATGGATTTAGGAATGACCCAGATTTGGTGAGACCCCCTAGTTAATGTAATGTCAGGGAACATATATGGTCTTGAAATGTTTTGACTCTCTTTTTACACAGGCACACAAGCAAGTAGATATGCGTGTGTTCGCACACACACACAACCACTCAGTCAATCATTCACCTACTATATTTTCCTATATCATTATTCTTCTAAAAACATTGTCTTGATGCACTCTGTATCCACCTACCCCATGTGATTGTCTAAAACCATCCGTTCTCCAGATCCAGAGCCTGGATGGACATGGAGAACTTCTTGTCCCGCAAGTCCAAGATGAAGCACATGATTTGCTCGCTTGAGCAGGAGCGCCAGTCCTACCAGAAGACTATTCAGCACATGCGCTCCTCCCTGGCCAAACGGCAAGTCCAAGTCTGCTGCCAGTGAGCCCTGATTGGGTGAAGAGAGAAGAGGAAAGGCGCCCGATCTGGAGGTCTGGAGAGAGAGACTCTGGAGAATAGACAGAGAAAGGGAAACAGTGGTTACAAACAAATTGAGAGGATTCTGACAATGGATTTAATTTATTTGAATTTGAAAACAAACTTCACTGGCACAGATTAACTTTATGAGACTGTTTAGTCGTACATGTTTGGGTCCTGTATGTGTGGATGTGTTGTCATTTCACGACAGGAAATGTAGTTCCAATGGGATGTCGCCCTTTCGACAGACAGACTGACAGATAGTTTGGGAACTGTGCTATCTCCTTACAAACCACACACCATAGTTGAGGAGGGCAAAGGGGAGATATTGGGGCAGCCGTATGGGAGGAACGGACAAGTTTTTCAAGTTTAATTTTTCAACTTGAATAAGCTTGCCTGTCGCAATGGAATCAACCGATGGAGCAATCCCAAGAGTGCAAAGCCCTTCCATCTAGCATTTCAGACAGGCTCAATCAAAAACAAATACTACTTCAACCTAGGTTTGGGTCATCAAGTCCAATGTCGATGACAACGTCTGTGTTCCAGCCATGGCTTTGCTGAACATTGATTTATATAGCATTTGTGCTTTTCTTCAGATTTGAAAAATACTTCAAAATGATGAATACGAACGTCATTTTCCCTCCAAACAGTTTGTGTCTTTGGGGTATGACATAACCAGGTAACTGTTGATGTCAATGTAAAGTAGCTACATGTCGGGGTTGGGAATCACATCTAGTTTGCCTTGTTAACACGTATGTTCTTTACATGTTTCGTTTTTGTGTTGCTTTTCACAAAACACACAGTCTACAAAGGAACTGAGGCAGCTGCAGCCGTGGCGCAAGAGAAACCAAATGCTTACGGCTTCAGTGGTTTCAGGAGGAAGTGCTACACTGTTTCAGGAGGAAGCGCTTCACCCCAAACCTGAGACAGGATGTGATGTGGTCTCCCTCGCCATTTCCTGTGTGACTGACCATGGTGTCATCTCAGTGTCGAGGGGCTGTGATGGTGCAACACCTAGAAATTACATTTACATTACATTTAAGTCATTTAGCAGATGCTCTTATCCAGAGCGACTTACAAATTGGTGCATTCACCTTATGACATGCAGTGGAACAGCCACTTTACAATAGTGCATCTAAATCTTTTAAGGGGGTGAGATGGATTACTTTATCCTATCCTAGGTATTCCTTAAAGAGGTGGGGTTTCAGGTGTCTCCGGAAGGTGGTGATTGACTCCGCTGTCCTGGCGTCGTGAGGGAGTGTGTTCCACCATTGGGGGCCAGAGCAGCGAACAGTTTTGACTGGGCTGAGCGGGAACTGTACTTCCTCAGTGGTAGGGAGGCGAGCAGGCCAGAGGTGGATGAACGCAGTGCCCTTGTTTGGGTGTAGGGCCTGATCAGAGCCTGGAGGTACTGAGGTGCCGTTCCCCTCACAGCTCCGTAGGCAAGCACCATGGTCTTGTAGCGGATGCGAGCTTCAACTGGAAGCCAGTGGAGAGAGCGGAGGAGCGGGGTGACGTGAGAGAACTTGGGAAGGTTGAACACCAGACGGGCTGCGGCGTTCTGGATGAGTTGTAGGGGTTTAATGGCACAGGCAGGGAGCCCAGCCAACAGCGAGTTGCAGTAATCCAGACGGGAGATGACAAGTGCCTGGATTAGGACCTGCGCCGCTTCCTGTGTGAGGCAGGGTCGTACTCTGCGGATGTTGTAGAGCATGAACCTACAAGAACGGGCCACCGCCTTGATGTTAGTTGAGAACGACAGGGTGTTGTCCAGGATCACGCCAAGGTTCTTAGCGCTCTGGGAGGAGGACACAATGGAGTTGTCAACCGTGATGGCAAGATCATGGAACGGGCAGTCCTTCCCCGGGAGGAAGAGCAGCTCCGTCTTGCCGAGGTTCAGCTTGAGGTGGTGATCCGTCATCCACACTGATATGTCTGCCAGACATGCAGAGATGCGATTCGCCACCTGGTCATCAGAAGGGGAAAGGAGAAGATTAATTGTGTGTCGTCTGCATAGCAATGATAGGAGAGACCATGTGAGGTTATGACAGAGCCAAGTGACTTGGTGTATAGCGAGAATAGGAGAGGGCCTAGAACAGAGCCCTGGGGGACACCAGTGGTGAGAGCGCGTGGTGAGGAGACAGATTCTCGCCACGCCACCTGGTAGGAGCGACCTGTCAGGTAGGACGCAATCCAAGTGTGGGCCGCGCCGGAGATGCCCAACTCGGAGAGGGTGGAGAGGAGGATCTGATGGTTCACAGTATCGAAGGCAGCCGATAGGTCTAGAAGGATGAGAGCAGAGGAGAGAGAGTTAGCTTTAGCAGTGCAGAGCGCCTCCGTGATACAGAGAAGAGCAGTCTCAGTTGAATGACTAGTCTTGAAACCTGACTGATTTGGATCAAGAAGGTCATTCTGAGAGAGATAGCGGGAGAGCTGGCCAAGGACGGCACGTTCAAGAGTTTTGGAGAGAAAAGAAAGAAGGGATACTGGTCTGTAGTTGTTGACATCGGAGGGATCGAGTGTAGGTTTTTTCAGAAGGGGTGCAACTCTCGCTCTCTTGAAGACGGAAGGGACGTAGCCAGCGGTCAGGGATGAGTTGATGAGCGAGGTGAGGTAAGGGAGAAGGTCTCCGGAAATGGTCTGGAGAAGAGAGGAGGGGATAGGGTCGAGCGGGCAGGTTGTTGGGCGGCCGGCCGTCACAAGACGCGAGATTTCATCTGGAGAGAGAGGGGAGAAAGAGGTCAGAGCACAGGGTAGGGCAGTGTGAGCAGAACCAGCGGTGTCGTTTGACTTAGCAAACGAGGATCGGATGTCGTCAACCTTCTTTTCAAAATGGTTGACGAAGTCATCTGCAGAGAGGGAGGAGGGGGGGGAGGGGGAGGAGGATTCAGGAGGGAGGAGAAGGTGGCAAAGAGCTTCCTAGGGTTAGAGGCAGATGCTTGGAATTTAGAGTGGTAGAAAGTGGCTTTAGCAGCAGAGACAGAGGAGGAAAATGTAGAGAGGAGGGAGCGAAAGGATGCCAGGTCCGCAGGGAGGCGAGTTTTCCTCCATTTCATTTAATTTAATTTCAGAAATGTTATGTATTGAGCACCTGAAAGAGTTCCATATTCTGTTAGCAGTGTTCTGCGTAGCAGGATTAACTCTCTTTTTTGTCACAAATAAGACTTCCGCTATGGTTGACTCACTCATCCTCTGATACACTTTCTGGGTCTGGGCCTATCATGACATGATTTATCTGAAGTGAAATACAGCTGACAGATGTATTTTGAATGTGCTGTGCTGTGCTGTGCTGTGCTGTGCTGTGCTGTGCTGTGTGTGCGCGCGTCCACAGGAAACAAGAAGATGGTTCTTGTTCAATATAAAGATGGTTAGGCTGGAGAACATACTGAGTTAGCTGCCACTGTAGGTCCACTGGGTGTACTGCTCACACACACAGCGAGAGACCGGCTACTGACCTCATGGAAAAACACAGGATGGTCCACACACACACACACACACACACACACACACACACACACACACACACACACACACACACACACACACACACACACACACACACACACACTCCAAATAGCCTATTTGGGCCATTGTTTTATGGATTGTTTATATGAATTGCTTTCTGAAATGTTAAAGGGGAAATCTGCAGTGGTTAAACTATAATGTTGATATCATAGATGGTCAGTCCTTGCACCGATAGCTCTGTCTATGAATTTGAGAGGGGTTACATTTCTCCAGCCCCATCCTGCTGATTGCCGCTTTAAAACATTTATTTTTGATTGTCTTTCTGTCAATCATTGAGTGTGCACAATGTAGGACCAGTCATTTTTCAAAAGTTGATGGGAATAGCAATCCTTCTAGATACTTTGACGACTGCAGCCGGATCCACACTTTTAAGGTTGACAAAGCCTATCCAACATGATCCTTCATAGTGTGACCATCGAGGTGACATCAGTCACAGCAAACTAATACAAATATTACACGTTGATTTCTTTGAGACAAGGTTTTACCACAACCTTATCACAACAACGTGACACACCCACACACATAACTGAATGGTGATGTGTTTTTCTATATCTGCTTCAAATTCAGCAGAATATCCATAGAGATGGCTGACACAGGCTTCTCTTATTCAACAGCTTCTTAGTCAGCATTGGGTATCTTTGGCTTTCTCTGGACGCTTTTAATGTAACACTTCCCACTGGGAAAAAACTGATTAAATCAATGTTTCCACGTTAATTCTTTTAATTTTTTTTATGTGAAGTTCAATCAACGTGGAGAACAGATTGGACTTGCACAAATAATCAGTGTAAAGGAATTTCGTATTTCTTTTCACCCATCTTTTAATTTTTCACCCAACTTTTAACCTACATCCAATGACATGGTGAATATTTCTGTTGATGTCATGTTGAATTCACGTTAGTTGCTAACTAAACCAAATATACAGTTGAAGTCGGAAAACTCATTTTTCAACCACAAATTTCTCGTTAACAAACTATAGTTTTTGCAAGTCTGTTAGGACATCTACTTTGTGCATGACACAAGTGATTTGTCCAACAATTGTTTACAGATCGATTATTTCACTTATAATTCAATGTATCACAATTGCAGTGGGTCAGAAGTGTGCATACACTAAGTTGACTGTGCCTTTAAACAGCTTGGAAAATTCCAGAAAATGATGTCATAGCTTTAGAAGCTTCTGATAGACATCATTTGAGTCAATTGGAGGTGCACCTGTGGATATATTTCAAGGTCTACCTTCAAACTCAGTGCCTCTTTGCTTGACATCATGGGAAACATCTTTCAAAATCAGCTAAGGCCAGTTCAATTCAAACCAATTCAAAGTTTATTTGTCACGTGCGCTGAATACAACAGGTGTAGACCACAAGTCTGGTTCATTCTTGGGAGCAATATCCAAACGCCTGAAGCTACCACATTCATCTGTATAAACAATAGAACGCAAGAATAAACACCATGGGACCACGCAGCTGTCATACCGCTCACGAAGGAGACACGTTCTGTCTACTAGAGATGAACGTACTTTGGTGGGAAGTGCAAATCAATCCCATAACAACAGCAAAGGACCTTATGAAGATGCTGGAGGAAACAGGTTCAAACGTATCTATGTCCACAGTAAAACGAGTCCTATATCAATAGAACCTGGAAGGCCGCTCAGCAAGGAAGAAGCCACTGCTCCAAAACCGCCATAAAAAAGCCACACTACGGTTTGCAAATGCACATGGGGACAAATATTGTACTTTTTGAAGAAATGTCCTCTGGTCTGATGAAACAAAAATAGAACTGTTTGGCCATAATTACCATTATTTTTGGAGGAAAAAGGGCGTGGCTCGCAAGCCGAAGAACACCATCCAACCGTGAAGCATGGGGGTGGCAGCATCATGTTGTGGGGGTGCTTTTCTGCAGGAGGGCCTCATTCACTTCACAAAAAAATGGCTTCATGAGGAAGGATAATTATGTGGATATATTGAAGCCACAACTCAAGACATCAGTAAGGAAGTTAAAGCTTGGTCGCAAATGGGTCTTCCAAATGGACAATGACCCCAAGCATACTTCCAAAGTCGTGGAAAATGGCTTAAGGACAACAAAGTAAAGGTTTTGAAGTGGCCATTACAAAGCCCTGACATCGTATATGTGGGCAGAACTTAAAAAGTATGTGTGAGCAAGGAGGCCTACAAACCTGACTCAGTTACACAACCTTTGTCAGGAGCAATGGGCTAAAATTCACCCAACTTATTGTGGGAAGCTTGCGTGAAGGCTATCTGAAACGTTTGACCAAGTTGAACAATTTAAAGGCAATGCTACGAAATACTAATTGAGTGTATGTAAACTTCTGACCCACTGGGAATGTGATGAAATATATCACTCTCTCTACTATTATTCTGACATTTCACATTCTTAAAATAAAGTGCTGATCCCAACTGACCTAAGCCAGGGCATTTTTACGGGGATTATATGTCAGGAATTGTCAATAACTGAGTTTAAAAGTAGTTGGCTATGGTGTATGTAAACTTTCGACTTCAATTGAACGTAGACTGGTCACTTTAATAATGGAGCACTAGTCACATTAATAATGTTTACGTACTGTTTTACTGATTTCATATGTATATAAACTGCATTCTACTTTATTGTAGTTATTTCCCGCCCCCCTATATTTGCCCCAAAATGTATATAACTACTGACCACAACCACACATCTTCTGACAGCACACCTTCTGACCACTCAACTGCTGACCTGTTTTACCCTCAATAACCACTGTGATTGTTATTTGACCCTTCTGGTCATCTATGAATGTTTGAACATCTTTAAGAACAATCTGGCCTTAATGGCCATGTACTCTTATAGTCTCGCACAGCCAGAAGAGGTCTGGCCACCCCCCAGAGCCTGATTCCTCTCTAGGTTCCTGCCTTTCTAGGGAGTTTTTCCTAGTCAACTTGCTTCTACATATACATTGTTTACTGTTTGGGGTTTTAGGCTGGGTATAGCACTTTGACATCTGCTAATTTAAAAACGGCTTTATAAATACATTGATTGATAGTTGTGGTCACTCTTCACCCTCGTCATAATTTTTTCCCTCCGTGTCTGTGAGTATACTTAAAAGTAATGGCTCTGTTTGGGCTGCTCAATGATGACACAGAGAGCTGTTAGCAGACAGCTAGACACTTTGTCACTCAACTCAAACAGCTGTAACGTTTTATTCGTAGGAGATATTCGTAATCTGCTCTATCCAATCAGAGGAGTACAGCCCACCATTCTCTTTAGAGACAGGAAAACTCGCCAGATAAGTTATTTAAAGCACAGAGCATGATCCTGCAAAAGGAGGACGCAGCTGGAAAGCGTTAGAAATCTTTCCTTTATCATTCCAGGACGTCCAGATTTGGAAAGTATTTGAAATCTTAATGCTAGCTGTTCGGTCTGAAACAGATTGACAAATCATGGGAATTTGAAGAGCTATGAAGACATTCATTCCTGCGAGTCAATCGTTGCTAGGCAACAGTAGCTTTGGCAACACTGCTCCTGTATGGCTAAAGAGTGTGAGAAACATGCTAATTTACAGTAAGTTTGTGCTTTAATATTAACTAAATACTGCACTCTGACCCACAAAACGTATTTGCTAGGTTCATGATAGTATTGCTAGACAAAGCAAGGAAAATTAATTTCAAAGTTGTAATGGAATTTGCAGCTGTTGGTAAATAATGAATCTGCGAGCTTCTTACATAATTTACTGCAGCTACAAAGATAGTAACGTAAACTCACCCCATTCCGTACAATTGTGCGCAACCGCAACATTCAAACGAGGCTACAAAGAAAACTAATGGGACTGTAGCGACTATGTTGACTTCAAAATCGGGGGTGTGAACTAGGTTTCTATTGAAGCGTTGATCGACATGGTAATCGCTCTATAGTATTGGAGAAAAGTTGAAAAACGGACCCTCCGTACAGCATTGATAAAGCAACTCTTTCTGACAATCTCTTTCCAGTTCTATCATCCTTTAAAAACATGAAATGGACAGTGACAGGAGTAAGGGGGGGAAACCTAGTCATTTCTTTGTCATCATTGCATGCAATCATCATTCTCAAAGCCTGTTTACTTCTAAGATCACTTTAGCACCGCCCTAAAAACCCAATTTCAAATTCGACACAAACCTTCAAATTGGTATGTAATGACACATTATATAAACTCTTTATAGTGTTTGATTTACATTTTAGAGGCGATAAGATGATAAGTTGGACAGATCTAGTGAAAAAAGGCAATTTTCCCACACGACATCTCTCCTTCTCACTATCACGCATTAGTTTCACTTCCCCACCCGTCATTTTTAAAAAGACCCAACGGGGCTCATTGCCTGCTTGAATTATGCAGAAACTGGCAGTGTTTAGGTTATGTAATTGATTCTGTTGGAAAGGGGAGAAATTGTGCTTTACAATGGTATTGACATTACAGTTGATCTGGAAGTATTACATTTTGGGGGCGCTAAAATAAGGGCAATTTTATGGACCAAGGCGATGTACAAGTTTACGTGAGTTTACGTTAGTTGATGGGTTCTAAAACCGCTCTATCTACAGATTGGTAGACACTACACCTAATTTGTTTTGAAAAGCAAAGAAATAGGGGAAGATTTCATACCCTCTATGTTTTTCTCTGACTTGTTGGGTGATGTCGTGACATTGTATTAGTTAATGTGACGACTGTTGCTCATCGAATGATTAAAGGTTTCTAATTGCCTGATTAACTGAATCAAGCCATTGTTAACTCATTAACCTGGGGCACCATGAGAATTTGTTTAATTGAGTTTTTATTTCCCAAATTAACTCAAAGAATATCAGAATATCGATTTTACAACAGCCGCTAATTAACCAGTTACCTCTACAGTCTCGTTCTGAAAGTTGCATAATCCGGAATCTGCACGGACCCGGACCACACCAATCTTAGTTGAATATTTATTTACTAGAAAGCTAAAATTATGATAAAATATATACATACACAAAAACACATTCTAGGCTATTGATTAGAACTTAGTATAACGGGCCAACACACTATGGCGCGTGTTACCAAAAATGGGGATTTAAGAGAGAAAAAGTGAAAGTACACGAGAGAAATATACATTTGGGTGAATTTGTGCTTATTCTAACCCTAGCCTTGCCCCAAACTGCCGCTCTTATGGGTCAGAATATAATGATGTAATTACGTGGGGAAAGTCTCCATGGGTCCTCCGCGTGGACTGTTCAGGCTGCTCAATGAATCACTTCTCAGGCACAACTCTTTGGTTATCCTCACAATGTCAGTGTCCTTTTGGCTTAGGAGGCTGCTCCCTCGCCCTTGCTCTGGAAGGGCTCTTCTGAGGACAGACAGCTCTGTAGCTCAGAGCTCACAGCATAGGAATGAAACGTGGAAGTGTAGATACCCCGATTCGATGAGGAGTGGAGGCTAGGTGGTTCGACTTGAATTCACCCGTTTAGACACAGCTACTCATCCGTAGCTTGGGTAGAAAAATATTTATTTGTCTTCAAACTTGTGTTGCGTTTTGGGTTTGTTTACTTTTTTAGACTTCGGCTGCAGCTTGGGTCACTTAGTCTGATCTGTTAATTCTTCACACACAGGTTTTATACCCTTGTGTCAGAAGTGGGCATAACTGCCTTTAGGGCAATTCTCTGGGCGTACCAAATTATGGGCAAGGTCTAGATTTGACTCAAATCCAATTTTAGACAACTAACTTCACATTTAATCTTTACCAAAACATTTTCATTGATTTGGACATTTTCCATACAACGTACAATGTATAAACATCAAACATATACTAGGTAAACTGTTGACGTTACAATGTTTTCGTTATAACGTCATCTATTAACCTTTAATAACAAAACAAAAATGACATACATTTTCATATTCCATCTATCGTTGTGGCTGACGGAAACCATTGTTCCAAAGTCCCTTTATTTCATGTTTAATGTTCTGAGGCTGGTTCTCCATAGTAACAGGACAAAAGGAAATTGTCTGTTGCCTAAGATTTGCCATGGGTGTGAGGGGTCATAAAGCCCCCATATCTTCAGACCTCTAGATCTCTCCTCCTCTGTTGGGGTTGAGAGATAATCTGTAGGGTTGTGGTCCCCTGTAACCTGACCTGATCAGGACAGTCATGACAGGGAGCTGTCAAAATGTCAGTTGTTTGGAAAAAGTTGGGAGAATATGTGGTAATGCAGTTACTTAACAACTGTACCGTAAGATCCATAGTGAATATTTTTGTTGCAATAATATATATGAATAGCAGAGATGTAACGGTGACTAACCCCATCCCGTACAAATATGCACAACTGCGGAATTCAAAGGAGGCTGCAATGAAAACTAATGGGACTGTAACAACTGTGTTGGCATCAAAATCCAGGGTGTTAAGCATTCATTGACATGGTAATGGCTCAATCGTATTGGAGAAAAGTTGAAAAAGCGGACCCCTCTGACTCTGTACGTTAAATTATGATGTGTCATGACGTACTGTATGGCACACATTATGTGTCATACAGCCTCTTTCCACCAGGTGTAGCGCTTCTCTCGCAGATTAAAAAGAAGAAAGGGTCAGGGTAAAGGGTGAGGGAGATACCTAGTCTATTGTACAACTGAATGCATTCATTTATTTGCGTCATCACTGCAAGCCATGACAGCCGCTGTTTACTTCTGACGATATTTAGCGCCGCCCAGAAAACCAGATTCATATTCAACACAAACCTTCAAATAGGTATGTATAATGACACATTATATACTCCTTATAGTATTTTATTTACATTTTAGAGGTGAAAAATTTGACAGATTTGTTGAATAATACAGTTTCCCCCCACGACATATCTCCCCCTTTAACTATCAGGCAGTAAGTTTTGCTTCCCCACCTGCCATTTTTATAAAGACCCGACTGAGCTCATTGCCCTCTTCAATCATGCAGAGACGGGCAGCATTTTTCTGGAAAGGGGAGAAATGTTGCATTACAATGGTATTCATATTACAGTTGACCTGGAGGTATTACATTTTTTGGGCGCTAAAATGTAAACGCTCAAACTTTTTGTCTAAGTTGTTGCAAAGTGGTCAATGTATCTGATTTGTGTCAAAAGTAGCATTATTGCATTTAGAGTGAATGGAAGTTGCATGTGTTGATGTCACAGTGAGGCCTTTTAGAATCTCAATGGAGGACAAAAAAAGGGAGGAAAGTTTATTATTATATAAAGTATAAAAGTTGTATACATGACCATTCGGTGTAGGAGTAGCATGTGACTTTACTTTCATTAATCTGATGACTGTTATTTATTGAATCAACTAACTATGTTTAATAATTGTTACCCGATTTAAATTAATCATGTAACACTTAACTCATTAGGAATTTGGGGTACCACGAGTGGTTGTTTAAAAGTTACCATCACCACAATTAAACTTTAAAGGTCTTGCTCTTTCTAATTCTCTCTTTCTTTCTCTCTCTCGGAGGACCTGAGCCCTAGGACCATGCCCCAGGACTACCTGACATGATGACTCCTTGCTGTCCCCAGTCCACCTGACCGTGCTGCTGCTCCAGTTTCAACTGTTCTGCCTTATTATTATACGACCATGCTGGTCATTTATGAACATTTGAACATCTTGGCCATGTTCTGTTATAATCTCCACCCGGCACAGCCAGAAGAGGACTGGTCACCCCACATAGCCTGGTTCCTCTCTAGGTTTCTTCCTAGGATTTGCCCTTTCTTGTTAGTTTTTCCTAGCCACTGTGCTTCTACACCTGCATTGCTTGTTGTTTGGGGTTTTAGGCTGGGTTTCTGTACAGCACTTTGAGATATCAGCTGATGTACGAAGGGCTATATAAATTCATTTGATTTGATTTGATGTGATTTACCTATCACGTCCATAAAACAGTCAACGTATTAATTATAACCTTATTCTGAACAGTCGTAACCTCCTGCATCTGAAAAAAAAACGGCCTTAAATATGATTCAGTATTACACAAATTGGTTTAATTATTTATTTACTTGCTAATTAAATGATAACAGGATGAAGATAAATACTTAACACATTAAAACAAATCAAATCAAATCAAATGTTATTGGTCACATTGTTAGCGGATGTTAATGCGAGTGTAGCGAAATACTTGTGCTTCTAGTTCTGACAGTGCAGTAATATCTAACAAGTAATCTAACAATTCCCTAACGACTGCCTAATTCACACGAATCTAAAGGGGTGAATGAGAATATGTACATATAAGGATCTGGATGAGCGATGGCCAAGCGGCATAGGCAAGGTGCAATAGATGGTAGAAAATACAGTATACACATGTGATATGAGTAATGTAAGATATGTAAAAATTATTAAAGTGGCATTATTTATAGTGGCATAGTTTAAAGTGACTAGTGATCAATTTATTAAAGTGTCCTGTGATTGAGTCTCAATGTAGGCAGCAGCCTCTCTGAGTTAGTGATTGCTGTTTAGCAGTCTGAAGGCCTTGAGATAGAAGCTGTTTTTCAATCTCTTGGTCCCAGCTTTGATGCACCTGTTCTGACCTCGCCTTCTGAATGATAGCAGTGTGAACAGGCAGTGGCTAGGGTGGTTGGTGTCCTTAATGATCTTTTTGGCCTTTCTGTGACATCAGGTTCCGTAGGTGTCATGGAGTTTGCCCCGGTGATGCGTTGTGCAGACCGCACCACCCTCTGGAGAGCTTTGCAGTTGAGGGCAATGCAGTTTCCGTACCAGGCAGTGACACAGCCCGACAGGTTGCTCTCGATTGTGCATCTATAAAAGTTTGTCAGGGTTTTGGGTGACAAGCCAAATTTCTTCAGCCTCCTGAGGTTGAAGAGGCGCTGTTACGACTTCTTCACCACGCTGTCTGTGTGGGTGGACCATTTCAGTTTGTCAGTGATGTGTACGCCGAGGAACTTAAAACTTCCCACCTTCTCCAATGGTTTCCCTTCGATGTGGATAGGAACTGCATAAGTGTTGCTCTCCACTTTCAAAAAGGATCACGTTTTGAAATCAGTGGAATTAGAGTGTGATAGCTAAAGAGATGGAGAAAACACCTGTCTCCGGATGATATCTTTAAACTAAGGGCAACCGTGGTATGGCCTTTCTGACAGGGAGAGGCATCCATCATGCATAATGATGTATACAGGTAAGATAGTCTAGCGTTAGCTAGCTATATTTTCAGATATTACACGTTTCTAATTTTGACAGAAAGTGGTTTCATTTCAAGCTGAAGTGTACTGTTAGCTATCTAGCTAACATTAGCTGGCTGGCTCCCTAGCTGACATTATTATTTGTTTCCCAGAATCGTTTGCATTTCTAGTTAGCGCATAATGTTAGCTAGCTAGTATTGGACGTGGTTGTTAGCTCCCAGTACTGTGGCATTGTTGGCACGTTGTTCATTGTTGTTTAACTAACTAAAGTTAGCTGGCTGGCTCATTAGCTAACGTTACATGATACGTGTGATCTTAAACGTTGTTTACCTAGATAGGTTTGTTGTTTAGCTAGCTAACTATATGTTTTAACCTCTTCAACCTATGGGGGCGCTATGTCATTATTGGATAAAAAGACGTGCCCGTTTTAAGTGCAATATTTTGTCATGAAAAGATGCTCGACTATGCATGGAATTGACAGCCTTGGAAAGACAAAACTCTGATGTTTCCAAAACCGCAAAGACATTATCTGTGAGTGCCCCAGAACTAATGCTACAGGCGAAACCAAGATGAAGTTTCATACTGGAAATTCCCCAGATTCTGAAGGCGCTGTGTTCCAATGTCTCCTTATATGGCTGTCAATGCGCCAGGAATGAGCCTGCCCTTTGTGTCGTTTCTCCAAGGTGTCTGAAACATTGTGACGTGTTTGTAGGCATATCATTGGAAGATTGACCATAAGAGACGACATTTACCTGGTGTCCCGCCCGGTGTCCTGTGTCTAAATTATTGCGTAATCTGTAGGTCCATGCGCGTTCCATTTCTTCAGAAGAGAAAGTCAACTGCCACGAAGGATTTTATCGTCGATAGATATGTGAAAAACACCTTGAGGATTGATTTTAAACATCGGTTTGTCGTGTTTCTGTCGATATTATGGAGTTAATTTGGAAAAATGTTCGCGTTTTAATGAGTTAATATTATTTTTTTTAAATATTTGTTTACCCAAACGTGATGAACAAAACGGAGCGATTAGTCGACACAAATAATATTTTTTGTAAAAACGGAACATTTGCTATCTAACAGAGTCTCCTAATTGAAAACATCTGAAGTTCTTCAAAGGTAAATGATTTTATTTGAATCCTTTTCTGTTTTTTGTGAAAATGTTGCATGCTGAAAGACAGGCATAATCCTATGCTAGGCTATCAATATTGTTACACAAATGCTTGTTTTGCAATGGTTGAGAAGCATATTTTGAAAATCTGAGATGACAGTGTTGTTAACAAAAGGCTAAGCTTGAGAGCAAATAGATTAATTTCATTTAATTTACGATTTTCATGAATAGTTAACGTTGCGTTATGGTAATGAGCTTGAGGCTGTAGTCACAATACCGGATCTGGGATGGCTCGACGCAAGAAGTTAAGCTAAAGTATACCGTTAGCTAACGTTAGCTGGCTGGCTTCTTAGTTGACATTATTATTTATTTTCCAGAGCTGTTTGCTTTTCTAGTTAAAGTATAATGTTAGGCATTGTTGGCACTTCGTTCATTGTTGTTTAACTAGCTAATGTTAGCTGGCTGGCTTGTTAGCTAACGTTACGTGACGTGTGTACAACACCCGTTGAATATGACCAGTGTCAGAAAACGTCTGCAAAAAACCATATTGAAATTGTTGCCAGCAGAGCTGGTTAGGCTGTTTTCATGTTATCCAGAGGTAACTAAATTAGAGAGAGAGAGCCTCAAGTGTGCGCTCTGAACGCTCCGACAGCAAAACGAGATGGGTGGGGCTAAAGCTTAAGAGGGTGTGAACGATGCTGAATGGGTGTAGACAAAGAAAAGCTCTTCACTAGATACCAAAACATTCAAAGGAGATTTTCTCAAAAGTGAGTTTACAAGTTGATCAACTTTCAAAGCAGAATAACTTTCCCATTGTTCCTCAAATGCAGTTTATGATATAGCATTTTGTATCTCTGAGTCTCTTTTATCCAATGTAGAAAACACCATTTCACATTTTGCTACATAAACCGAATCCAGGTGGTGAGTCACATGGTCATTTTCACGTTTTCATAAATTCTTATAATGTTTGGGAATTACGTATACTAAGGAATTTGTTAAAATTGTATAGTAATATAGAGTGGAAAAGACCCTGTGCGACAATCAGAGCTACAGTAGGCCATTATACAAACAAACCGTTTCCTACACTGGCCTGCCATCCGTCACTTTGAACTGGACTAAGTGTTTACAGGCACTTGCAAAAGCGTGACTTTAGATCATTAGAACACATTGACCAAAAGCAATAAAATACACCTGAATTGATTTCTGCAAATACAGTGGGGAGAACACACTGCTGATTTTGCAGGTTTTTCTACTTACAAAGCATATAGAGGTCTGTCATTTTCTTCATAGGTACACTTCAACTGTGAGAGACGGAATCAAAAAAAAAATAAAAAAAATCACATTGTATGATTTTTAAGTAATTAATTAGCATTTTATTGCATGACATAATTATTTGATACATCAGAAAAGCAGAACTTAATATTTGCTACAGAAACCTTTGTTTGCAATTACAGAGATCATACGTTTCCTGTAGTTCTTGACCAGGTTTGCACACACTGCAGCAGGGATTTTTACCCATTCGTCTATACAGACCTTCTCCAGATCCTTCAGGTTTCGGCGCTGTCGCTGGGCGATACGGCCTTTCAGTTTCCTCCAAAGATTTCCTATTGGGTTCAGGTCTGGAGACTGGCTAGGCCACTCCAGGACCTTGAGATGCTTCTTACGGAGCCACTCCTTAGTTGCCCTGGCTGTGTATTTCGGGTCGTTGTCATGCTGGAAGACCCAGCCTGTCACGCCCTGGTCTTAGTATTTTGTGTTTTCTTTATTATTTTGGTCAGGCCAGGGTGTGACATGGGTTTATTATTGTGGTGTGTTTTGTCTTGGGGTTTTGTTAGGTATTGGGTGTGTGGCTTAGTGGGGGTATCTAGCATAATCTATGGCTGTCTGGAGTGGTTCTCAATCAGAGGCAGGTGTTTATCGTTGTCTCTGATTGGGAACCATATTTAGGCAGCCATATTCTTTTAGTGTTTTGTGGGTGATTGTTCCTGTCTCTGTGTTAGTTTGCACCAGCATAGGCTGTTTCGTTTTTTTTCACGTTGTTTGTTTTTGTATTATGTTCATGTTTGAGTTTTTCCTTTATTAAAGAACATGAACACCAACTACGCTGCATTTTGGTCCGATCCTTGCTACACCTCTTCGTCAGAGGAAGAGTTAGAAGAAAACCCTGACAGAATCACCCACCACAACAGGACTAAGCGGCATGGTGACAGGCAGCGGCAGGAGGAGTAGCGATCACAGGACTTCTGGACTTGGGAGGAGATATTGGATGGAAAGGGACCCTGGGCACAGCCTGGAGAATATCGCCGCCCCAAATAAGAGCTAGAGGCGGAGAAGGCAGAGAGGCGCTGGTATGAGGAGGCAGCACGGCGACGTGGATGGAAGCCCGAGAGTATTGGAGGGGGCTCACAGGGAGTATGGCTAAGCCAGGTAGGAGACCTGCGCAAACTTCCTGTGCTTACTGGGGGGCTAGAGAGACTGGGCAGAAACCGTTTTATGCTGTGGTGCGCACGGTGTCTCCAGTGCGGGTGCATAGCCCAGTGCGGTACATACCAGCTCCTCGTATCGGCCGGGCTAGTGTAAGCATCGAGCCAAGTGTCATAAAGCCGGCTCTACGCATCTGGTCTCCAGTGCGTCTCCTTGGGCCGGCTTACATGGCACGAGCCTTGCGCACGGTGTCCCTGGTTCGCCTGCATAGCCCAGTGCGGGCTATTCCACCTCGCCGCACTGGCAGGGCGACCGGGAGTATTCAACCAGGTAAGGTTGGGCAGGCTCGGTGCTCAAGAGCTCCAGTGCGCCTGCACGGTCCGGTCTATCCAGTACCACCTCCACGCATCAGCCCTCCGGTGGCAGCTCCCCGCACCAGGCTTCCTGTGCGTGCCCTCGGCCCAGTACAACCAGTGCCAGCACCACGCATCAGGACGACAGTGCGCCTTGCCTGTCTCGCGCTGTCAGAGCCTTCCTCCTCTCCTGCGTTGCCGGAGTCTCCCGCCTGTTCAGCGCTGCCAGAGCTGCCAGTCTGCATGGAGCAGCCAGAGCTGCCAGTCTGCATGGAGCAGCCAGAGCTGCCAGTCTGCATGGAGCAGCCAGAGCTGCCAGTCTGCATGGAGCAGCCAGAGCTGCCAGTCTGCATGGAGCAGCCAGAGCTGCCAGTCTGCATGGAGCAGCTAGTCTGCATGGAGTAGCCAGAGCCGCCAGTCAGCATGGAGCAGCCAGAGCCGCCAGTCAGCCAGGATCTTCCAGATCCGCCAGTCAGCCAGGATCCGCCAGTCAGCCAGAATCTTCCAGATCCGCCAGTCAGCCAGAATCTTCCAGATCCGCCAGTCAGCCAGGATCCGCCAGATCCGCCAGTCAGCCATGATCTTCCAGATCTGCCAGTCAGCCAGGATCTTCCCCTCAGTCCCGAGCTTCCTCTCAGTTCTGTCACGCCCTGGTCTTAGATTTTGTGTTTTCTTTATTATTTTGGTCAGGCCAGGGTGTGACATGGGTTTATTATTGTGGTGTGTTTTGTCTTGGGGTTTTGTTAGGTATTGGGTTTGTGGCTTAGTGGGGGTGTCTAGCATAGTCTATGGCTGTCTGGAGTGGTTCTCAATCAGAGGCAGGTGTTTATCGTTGTCTCTGATTGGGAACCATATTTAGGCAGCCATATTCTTTGAGTGTTTCGTGCGTGATTGTTCCTGTCTCTGTGTTAGTTTGCACCAGCATAGGCTGTTTCGGTTTTTCACGTTGTTTGTTTTTGTATTATGTTCATGTTTGAGTTTTTCCTTTATTAAAGAACATGAACATCAACTACGCCGCATTTTGGTCCGATCCTTGCTACACCTCTTCGTCAGAGGAGGAGTTCGAAGAAAACCGTGACACAGCCACAACCCATCTTCAATGGTCTTACTGTTGGGATGTTATTCTTGGGGTTGTACTCATCCTTCTTCTTCCTCCAAACACGGCGACTGGAGTTTAGACCAAAAAGCTCTATTTTTGTCTCATCAGACCACATGACCTTCTCCCATTCCCCCTCTGGATCATCCAGATGGTCATTGGCAAACTTCAGACAGGCCTGGACATGCGCTTGTTTGAGCAGGGGGAACTTGCGTGCACTGCAGGATTTTAATCCATGACGGCGTAGTGTGTTACTAATGGTTTTCTTTGAGACTGTGGTCCCAGCTCTCTTCAGGTCATTGACCAGGTCCTGCCGTGTAGTTCTGGGTTGATTCCTCACTCTCCTCATGATCATTGATGCCCCACAAGGAGAGATCTTGCATGGAGCCCCAGACCGAGGGTGATTGACCGTCATCTTGAACTTCTTCTATTTTCTAATAATTGCGCCAAGTTGTTGCCTTCTCACCAAGCTTTTTGCCTATTGTCCTGTAGCCCATCCCAGCCTTGTGCAGGTCTACAATTATCCCTGATGTCCTTACACAGCCCTCTGGTCTTGGCCATTGTGGAGAGGTTGGAGTCTGTTTGATTGAGTGTGTGGACGGGTGTCTTTTATACAGGTAACTCGTTCAAACAGGTGCAGTGAATACAGGTAATGAGTGGAGAACAGGACAGCTTCTTAAAGAAAAACTAACAGGTCTGTGAGCTGGAATTCTTACTGGTTGGTAGGTGATCAAATACTTATGTCATGCAATAAAATGCTAATGAATTACTTAAAAATCATAATGTGATTTTCTGGATTTTTGTTTTAGATTCCATCTCTTACAGTTGAAGTGTACCTATGATAAAATATTACAGACCTCTACATGCTTTGTAAGTAGGGAAACCTGCCAAGTGCTTTGAAAGGCTGTTCATGGCTCATATCAACACCATCATGCCGGACAACCTAGACCCGCTCCAAGAGAGCTCTGAAATCAGAGTAGATAGTATATTGCGAACGCAATATATAAGCTACCTGGATAACAGCCATTCAAGTGCTTGCTAGCTAACCAAATGACACCTGCATCTCTAGCTGTGTATAGCCACGGAAAAACAAAATGAGGGGGAAAAGTCAGTCACTCACCCACTCCTCCAATGGTAAAACATTATTCTCCAAGCAGATAGCGAGCTAGCCATCTAACTAATTTAAGGCTCCATGTTTTTAGCTTGCTACAAAAATATTTATGCTAGACTATTACCCACGATATTGACTTTATCATTGCCTTTGCTAGTTTGATTTTGTTGACATTAGTTACATTTGTTCATTTTCTAACCAGAGGGGTTCAGCCGGCCCTTCTTTTTAGAGAGGCAAACTCGCCAGTTGAGTTATTCAGAGCATGGAGCATGACCCTGAGAAGGAGGGCGAAGCTAGTGAGATTTGCTTTCTCTCTCGTTCTTACTCTCTCTCTCTCTGTTGTACCTTAGGGGGTTAATTGCTCTCTCTCTCTCTTGCTCTCTTCTTCCTGCCTCTCGCTCTCTCTTGCACTCTCTCTAGCTATCTTTCTCTCTAACTCTCTCCCTGTCTCTCTCTGTCTCTCTCTCTCTGTGTTAAACATGATACACACCACACACCATCTGTATGCCTCTAGACCTGTTGAATGTACACACACCACAAACACACAGAGACTAGGTCTCTCTCTGGAGATATCCTGTCTTTCCTTTTCCGGGGGATCGTCCAATTTCTGCAGGTATTTTGTCTGTCCTTTCCTTTGCCGGTGAGTCCATGTCTCTGATGCAGACCCTCAAACAGGGTGTTTTGTTTGTGACTTACCTGTACCTACTGTGTGTGTCTGTGTGTGTGTTCTGGTGTGTCTCTATCTGCTCATGTACAACTCTTCTGACACTAAAACTTGTTTTCTATTTGGTAATGTCGGCTACAACATAGAAAAAAAAGAAACAGAAGCATAGAATGCCCACCCCACATCACACCCTGACCTAACCAAATAGAGAAATAAAACGGCCCTCTGAGGTCAGGGCGTGACACAATTAGCCCATCAAAAGCTTCTAAAGCCATGACATAATTTTCTGGAATTTTCCAAGCTGTTTAAAGGCCACTGGAATTGTGATACAGTGAAATAATCTGTCTATAAACAGCTATTGGAAAAATTACTACTGTCATGCACACAGTAGATGTCCCAACCAACTTGCCAAAACTATAGTTTGTTAACAAGAAATGTGTGGAGTTAAAATGAGTTTTAATGACTCCAACCTAAGTGTACAGTATGTAAACTTTCGACTTCAACTGTATGTAGGACAAGCTGTGATCACAAGATAGTATGAACATATAAAGTGAGTGAAACGGTATGTAAACATGATTAAAGTGACCAGTTTTCAATGACTTGATATACACAGGGCGGCAGTCTCTAAGGTGCAGGGTAAAATATGGGATGGTAGCCCGGCTAGAACAGTGACTAAGGTTCAGGGCAGGGTTCTGGGCGGAGGCCAGCTGGTGGTGACTGTTTCTCAGTCTCTCGGACTCAGCTTTGATGCACCTATACTGTTTCTGCTTTTTAGATGGTAGCGGGGTGAACAGACCATTGCTCGGTGGCTGAGGTCCTTGATGATCTCCTTGGCCTTCCTGTGACTCTAGGTGCTGTAGATGTCTTAGAGGGCAGGCAGTGCGGCCCTGGTGATGCATTGGGCTTACCACACCACCCTCTAAAGAGACCTGCGATTGCGGACTGTGCAATTGCCAGTGATATAGCTCAAAAGAATGCTCTCAATGGTGCATCTTTAGAAGTTTGTGATGGTCTTAGGGGCAGAATTTCTTCAGCCTCTTGAGGTTGAAGAGGTGCTGTTGCGCTTTCACCACGCTGTCTGTATGAAGGGACCTTTTCAGGATGTCCGTGAGAAACGATGAACTTGAAGCTTTTGACCCTATCCACTGTGTGTGACAGATGAATCCACCTGTCGCAGCTGACGTGGTGGTTACCGCGTGAATCCCCAGCGACAGCGTTGTATTCACTAGACCAACAGATACAGAAGGGCTGAAATTGTGGGATTTCTTCTGTCAACTTGTCCAATAAGAAACGTCTGCTTCCTTTTCCATTGCAAAACCTTTACTACATATTTCTATGACGTGAACTAATGAATATGTCTGTTAAACACGTTCGGTGCTCCTGCTTTGAAAGTGGTATGGTGATGCCACACCAGATTAAAACTTCCTGGGACAAATGCTGTCTCACCATACATTTTCCGGCAGCTTTGAGTTGCACTGTAAATGTGTTATTTGTTTGAACACAAATGGATGAGGGATGGATGAGAGAGAGAAAATATATTTTTAACTGACATCCTTACTTGTAATGTATGTTTATGTGACCAGGACAATGACCAAGTTATCGCTCCTTCCGCCCAAAGAGGAAATTAGTGGTATATGAATGGTATAATTCTTGGTGGAAACTCCCCCTAGCCCTTGCCTCCACCAATCCAATGCTTTCAGATTTGTGTGAAGGAGCGTACACTTCAGGAAAAATGTGATATTATTGTGACATACAGCCCTTCTGTGGCAAAGGACTATAATAGTTACTTGATGCACATTCGTATTCCAGGTGAAATAGGATATCAATGTCTCGTTGGTACAATCATTTATGCATATGAGCCAACTAAGTAGAGTAAGATAATCGAATGCCTGTCTAATCAGCAAGGTATTTGTGGTGGTTGTGGTGTAAGTGAGTAATTGGTGGTCGGAGTGTGTCTGTAATGCGCGGTATGTTTCTAATACAACGTTTCTTTGTGCGCAATGCTTAAACGTGTAATAGTCGTGTGTTCGCTCTCCCCAACAAACACTTTCAGCCCAACCCAGTGGAGGCAATGTGAGGACAACGGGAAGACTGGGCTGTCAGAGTGTGCTGCATGTGTGTGTGTGAGTTTCTCTGTGTGTGTGCGTAATGCCTGGTCTGAGTGCGTGTCTGTGTTAAGTGAGGTGTCTGCATACGGGTGTGTGTGCATGGTGGATGTGGAAATTGAATGGAGCCTTTCACTTCTACTGCTTGTCTCCCCAGGGGTGAAAGACTAGTTGCCATGGTTATGTTGGAATCCTGCCACTAATGGGTGGGAGTTGTGTAGCTCTGGCAATTTGACCCCTCTGTTTGTGTGGGCTTGTATTACTATCCGAATGGGTACCTGAAATCCCCAAAAGTCCCCACAAGGATAGTAAAACAAGGAACATTCTCCCACTATTTTAATCTTTGGGATGAGGTTAAGGGGTTAGGTTAAAGAGGGTTTCTGTTTGTTCTGGGGTTATGTGTTAGGTTAAGGGTTAAGAGTTATGGAAAATAGGATTTTGTAAACAAGAATTTTAGGTCCCCACAAGGATATGGAATGGAGCGCGGCATTCTGGCACATGTGAGGTTGCATGTGTGAAAGCAGAGGTGCACAAATGTACGAACACAAGGTAAATAGTTTGCCCTACACCCATACACTCAAACACAGATCCACCTAGTGTATACATTTACCGACATACTGTACATACATTGTGTGCCAACAAAACTACAGTAAAACAGTTCACCATCTTCTATATACACTCACCACAGACCAAGGCTATTATAGTAAACTAAAACTAATCATGATAAAACAATTTAGTAAACTGAAATAAAATAACAAACCTGTTTGGAAAAACGAAAACTATTCTGAAACTACTATGCTTGACTCCAAAACTAAATAAAATAAAAACCATATGAATTATGTTCTGTTTTATTTTTTATATATTTTTTTGCTTGGACCAAAACATTTATGGGGGTTTCAAATTTTATTTGAAATGGGGTTTGCAGTTTCTGAGTCTGGCAGGTCACGTTGACATTTACTTTAACTTAAAAGTAGACCGTGAAATGTTGCCATGAGCAGCACCGCAGATATTGGTACATTTCCCCTGCTCAGCCATTGCATGCGTTAGCCGATGGTTGCGTACCACGCCATCGACTGTGCAATCGGGCACCAGATTGCTATAACATGTAGGCCGTGTTCCTCTTCTCAGACGTTGCTGACACATGCCAGATCTTATGAATTCTAGATGGATATTTACATATCAGCTAACCATATCATATGGTATAACAGTCTGGTGCCCTACTGCACAGTCGATGATGTGGCACGCAACCATTGATTGATCAATGCAACGTCTGAGCAGGGGAACGTGGCCGTGATGTGGTTAGCTGATACATAAAGTACCTATCCAGGTATTTTTTTAAATACAAATCCAGAAAATACTTAACTAATAGAAAGAAAAACAAATATAAAAACACAAAGCTATAATAACCTTGCCACAGACAATTCTATACGTTGCACGTGTCTATACATAGCAGAAACACGTGCCTAGGTTTGACCAAGCTTAGTTTGCTTTGATATCAATCCAGCATTAACATACTATATCGTCTCCTTAGAACACGTTAAAAAAATGAAAAAGTGGCATAAGAATTTGTTCTTAACTGACTTGCCTAGTTAAATAAAGGTGAAAAAGAAAATTGGTACAGTCAATAAAAAGGAATATACAATGAAGTGATATTTAGAAATTCAGGGAAAACTGGAGTATGGTACATAAAGATATAACACACTTTAATGATGTATAATGAGGCAATAATGTTACATTTTTACAACATTATTGCAAAGAAAATCGCAGGGCAATACAAGGAATGAGTTAAGTTGCTTTACCTACCACCCTCACCACTTCTACCACCACCCAGCCCATTTACCCTCAGGCTATTGGAATTATATTTGGCTACACACAACCATGCACAGAGAAGTGCACTGAGTGTATACTCTGATTTAAAGGGGACGGTGGACCCATACAGATCATCTACAACACAAGGTTGATAACAATAGTTGGTCCTTAGAGATTTGTGATTATTATTGAGCACACACTACTCTTCATCATAATAAATTATATTTCCTGTTATATTACCTTTTTAAAGAACACTTGTTTCCGCATGGATCCTTTTAAGTGCAGAACACAACACGGAACACAGCTACAGTCAATGCTTGCACCTTTTACATCGCTGAAGACAGTGCGCGTCTCTACAAAATAATTTAAAAGTTATGCTCAATATTACCGGAGCTTCAGTGCCTTGCGAAAGTATTCGGGCCCTTGAACTTTGCGACCTTTTGCCACATTTCAGGCTTCAAACATAAAGATATAAAACTGTATTTTTTTGTGAAGAATCAACAACAAGTGGGACACAATCACGAAGTGGAACGACATTTATTGGATATTTCAAACTTTTTTAACAAATCAAAAACTGAAAAATTCGGCGTGCAAAATTATCCAGCCCCCTTAAGTTAATACTTTGTAGCGCCACCTTTTGCTGCGATTACAGCTGTAAGTCGCTTGGGGTATGTCTCTATCAGTTTTGCACATCGAGAGACTGACATTTTTTCCCATTCCTCCTTGCAAAACAGCTCGAGCTCAGTGAGGTTGGATGGAGAGCATTTGTGAAAAGCAGTTTTCAGTTCTTTCCACAGATTCTCAATTGGATTCAGGTCTGGACTTTGACTTGGCCATTCTAACACCTGGATATGTTTATTTTTTAACCATTCCATTGTAGATTTTGCTTTATGTTTTGGATCATTGTCTTGTTGGAAGACAAATCTCTGTCCAAGTCTCAGGTCTTTTGCAGACTCCATCAGGTTTTCTTCCAGAATGGTCCTGTATTTGGCTCCATCCATCTTCCCATCAATTTTAACCATCTTCCCTGTCCCTGCTGAAGAAAAGCAGGCCCAAACCATGATGATGCCACCACCATGTTTGACAGTGGGGATGTTGTGTTCAGGGTGATGAGCTGTGTTGCTTTTACGCCAAACATAACGTTTTGCATTGTTGCCAAAAAGTTCCATTTTGGTTTAATCTGACCAGAGCACCTTCTTCCACATGTTTGTGTCTCCCAGGTGGCTTATGGCAAACTTTAAACAACACTTTTTATGGATATCTTTAAGAAATGGCTTTCTTCTTGCCACTCTTCCATAAAGGCCAGATTTGTGCAATATACGACTGATTGTTGTCCTATGGACAGAGTCTCCCACCTCAGCTGTAGATCTCTGCAGTTCATCCAGAGTGATCATGGGCCTCTTGGCTGCATCTCTGATCAGTCTTCTCCTTGTATGAGCTGAAAGTTTAGAGGGACGGCCAGGTCTTGGTAGATTTGCAGTGGTCTGATATTCCTTCCATCTCAATATTATCGCTTGCACAGTGCTCCTTGTGATGTTTAAAGCTTGGGAAATCGTTTTGTATCCAAATCCGGCTTTAAACTTCTTCACAACAGTATCTCGGACCTGCCTGGTGTGTTCCTTGTTCTTCATGATGCTCTCTGCGCTTTTAACGGACCTCTGAGACTATCACAGTGCAGGTGCATTTATACGGAGACTTGATTACACACAGGTGGATTGTATTCATCATCATTAGTCATTTAGGTCAACATTGGATCATTCAGAGATCCTCACTGAACTTCTGGAGAGTTTGCTGCACTGAAAGTAAAGGGCTGTATAATTTTGCACGCCCAATTTTTCAGTTTTTGATTTGTTAAAAAAGTTATCCAATAAATTAAGTTCCACTTCATGATTGTGTCCCACTTGTTGTTGATTCTTCACAAAAAAATACAGTTTTATATCTTTATGTTTGAAGCCTGAAATGTGGCAAAAGGTTGCAAAGTTCAAGGGGGCCAAATACTTTTCTTTCTGCTGCGGATTTGTGCGCATGTCGTGGGCCGTGTTATACTACTCACAATCCAATATCTTTGGGTTTGATGACAAACAACATGGTTTTACGCACTCTAGCTAGCAACCTGATAACTTGACCACTGAATAGACTATGTACAAATTTGGATGGCACAGGAAGAACTGAAATGGAATAGGCTACTCAAAGAGATGCTTTTAAGGTAGGCTGTATATGCAAGAGCAGGCAGGTGGAAAGGACAGGCAGAACGGTGACCGTATGCTATCAGGATAGTCCATATCTCCAATCATATTTGCTTTTAGCGATGTTGTGTTACCATAAGTGGATGAATTGGTCTAATTTAGCATGTAACCTTAGCAGCCTTTTCCAATTCAAATGAGCTTTGTGTGACTACAGTGGCAGCGATAAAATGCAAAACATTTAGACACGTTCTAATTGAGTGAGGCGTCAAAGCGGACAACCGGTCCACCTGGTTTCTGTTGGATCATTATAATTAAAAACAATACACTCTGATGTAAATCACACACATGCCTTGCACAATTTCCTTAGGAGAGGTTAGGCCATAAGTGAGAGAGGGAATGATGGGTAGTGTGTAGACCTATATGTGTAAAGTTCTCTGAATACTATAGATGGTTACAGTGTTTTCATAACATTGTTGGACAAGTTTAAAAATTATTTGTTCTTTTTCTCCTATAGTCACACTCATGTACAATGCCTGAAGCTTTAACAGCACTTAAAGATGTGTGTGTGTGTGAGAGAGAGCGTGAGAGCGAGTGTGTGCAAGTGGCCGGTACCCTAGCGGTTAGAGCATTGGGCCAGTAATCAAAAGGCTGTTCGTTTGAATCACCGAGCCGAATAGGAGAAAAATCTGCTGATGTGCCCTCGAGCAAGGAACTTAACCCTAATTATTCCTATAAGTTGCTCTGGATAAGAGTGTCTGCTAAATTACTTAACTGTAAAACAGTTAAGCGACTAAGGGCGATGTCCGAGACCCCACGGAAATCTACAGTGCATTAATAAAGTATTTAGACACCTTCACTTTTTCCACATTTTGTTTTCCTCATCAATCTACACACAATACCCAAAATGACAAAGCGAAAACAGTTCTTTAGGAATCGAATACTTTACATAAGTATTCAGACCCTTTGCTATGAGACACGAAATTGAGTTCAGGTGCATCCTGTTTCCATTGATCATCCTTTAGATGTTTCTACAACTTGATTGGGGTCCACATTTGGTGAATTCAATTGATTGGACATGATTTGGAAAGGTACACACCTGTCTATATAAGATCCCACAGTTGAATGTGCATGAAAGAGCTAATACCAAGCCAAGGAATTGTCCGTAGAGCTCAGAGACAGGATTGTTTTGAGGCACAGATCTGGGGAATGGTACCAAAACATTTCAGCAGCATTGATGCTCCCCAAGAACACAGTGGCCTCCATCATTCTTAAATGGACGATGTTTGGAACCACCAAGACTCTTCCTTGAGCTGGCCACCCGGCCAAACTGAGCAATCGGGGGAGAAGGGCCTTGGAAAGGGAGGTGACCAAGAACCTGATGGTCACTCTGACAGAGTTCCTCTGTGGAGATGGAAGAACCTTCCAGAAGGACAACCATCTCTCCAGCGCTCCACCAATCAGGTCTTTATGGTAGAGTGGCCAGACGGAAGCTACTCCTCAGTAAAAGGCACGCGACAGCCCACTTGAAGTTTTCCAAAAGGCACCTAAAGACTCTCAGACCATGAGGAACAAGTTTATCTGGTCTGATAAAACTAAGATTGAACTCTTTGGCCTGAATGCCAAGAGTCAAATCTGGAGGAAACCAGGCACTGCTCATCACCTGGCCAATACCATCCCTACTTTGAAGAATGGTGGTGGCAGCATTATACCTTTGTTTTTCAGTGGCAGGATCGAGGGTAAGATAAAGGGAGCAGAGTGATCCTTGATGAAAACCTGACTCAGAGATCTCAGGACCTCAGACTCGGGCAAAGGTTCACCTTTTGACAGGACAACAACGCTAAGCACACAGCCAAGACAATGCAGGAGGGGCTTTGGGACAAGCCTCTGAATATCCTTGAGTGGCCCAGCCAGATTCCGGACTTGAAGCCAATTGAACATCTCTGGAGAGACCTGAAAATAGCTATGTCGCGACTTTCCCCATCTAACCCGACGGACCTTGAGAGGATCTGCAGAGAAGAATGAGAGAAACTACCCAAATACAGGTGTGCAAAGCTTGTAGTGTCATACCCAAGATGTCTCAAGGCTGTATTCGCTGCCAAAGGTGCTTCAACAAAGTACTGAGTAAAGGGTCTGAATGCTTATGTAAATGTGATATTTGTATAGATTGATGACGGGGAAAAATGAATTAATCCATTTTAGAATAAGGCTGTAACGTAACAAAATGTTGAGAAAGTGAAGGGGTCTGAATATTTATAACCTTTCTAAAAGCACTTTAATTAGCATAATAAAATAATCCCCCCCAAAATATGTCAGTTTAACCTAGATATACATTTTTGTTTTGCATAGGATGCATCTCAATCCACCGCATTCACCTATGTCGCACTTCCACATCTGCAGTTAAAGGTGAGAGAGCTATAGAGGTGTTTGTTGTCAGACTATGAGACATCCCGAAAATGGTCTTCAAACTCGTCTGTACCGTCCCAACGGTATTTTGACCCCTCTATGGAAAGATGAGACTCTCAAGAACGTATACAGTACATATCGGTTGTTTTGCTCTAGGAAGCCCTCACAAGACTTGTCTAAAGCTTCCCCAGACCCAGTTGAAAGAATGTATGGAAGTACTGTATATATGGACACACCTACTCATTCAATGGTTTTTCTTTATATTTACTATTTTCTGCATTGTAGAATAATAGAGATGACATCAAAACTATGAAATAACACATATGGAATCATGTTGGATCGAAAAAAGTGTTAAACAAATCAAAAAATATTTTATATTTGAGATTCTTCAAAGTAGCCACACTTTGCCTTGATGACAGCTTTGTACACCCTTGGCATTCTCTCAACCAGCTTCACCTGGAATGCTTTTCCAACAGTCTTGAAGGAGTTCCCACATATGCTGAACCCTTCTTGGCTGCTTTTCCTTCACTCTGCAGTCCAATTCATCCCAAATCATCTCAACTGGGTTGAGGTCGGGTGCCTGTGGAGGCCAGGTCATCTGACGCAGCACTCAATCACTCTCCTTCTTGGTCAAATAGCCCTTACACAGCCTGGAGGTGTATTGGGTCATTGTCCTGTTGAAAAATAAATTATAGTCCCACTAAGCACAAACCAGATGGGATGGCATATCACTGCAGAATGCTGTGGTAGCCATGCTGGTTAAGTGTGCCTTGAATACTAAATAAATTCATGGCAGTGTCACCAGCAAAGCACCCCCACACCATCACACCTCCTCCATGCTTCACAGTGGGAACCACACATGCAGAGATTATCCGTTCACCTACTCTGCATCTCACAAAGACATGGCTGTTGGAATCAATAATCTCGAATTTGGACTCAGACCATGGGCATATTTCCCCCGGTCTATAATCCATTGCTCATGTTTCTTGGCCCAATCAAGTCTCTTCTTATTATTGGTGTCTTTTAGTAGTGGTTTATTTGCAGCAATTCGACCATGAATGTCTGGTTCATGCAGTTGATGTTGAGATGTGTCTGTTACTTGTACTCTGTGACACATTTATTTGGGCTGCAATTTCTGAGACTGGTAACTCTAATTTATCCTCTGCAGCAGAGGCAACTCTGGGTCTTCCTTTCCTATGGCATTCCTCATGAGACCCCGTTTCAACGTAGCGCTTGATGGTTTTTGCAACTGTACTTGAAGAAACGTACATTTTTTTGACCCTTATCGGGATTAACTGAACTTCACGTGTTAGTAATGATGGACAGTAATTTCTCTTCGCTTATTTGAGCTGTTCTTACCATAATATGGATTTTTTTAATCAAATAGGGCTATCTTCTCTATACCACCCCTACCTTGTCACAACACAACTGACTGGCTCAAATGCATTGATGAACTTTTAACAAGGCACACGTGTTAATTGAAATGCATTCAAGGTGACATGAAGCTGGTTGAGACAATGCCAAGAGTGTGCAAAGCTGCCATCAAGCCAAAGGGTGGCTACTTTGAAGAATCTTTGTTTCACACTTTTTTGGTTACAACAAGATTCCATGTGTGTTATTTCATTGCTTTGATGTCTTTGCTATTATCATACAATGTAGAAAATAGTAAAAATAAAGAAAAAAAAGGGGTGTCCAAACTTTTGACTGGTACTGTATATATTTTGTTATACTTCAAGGGGTCTTAAAATTCTAAATCAAATAGCAAAATCATTCTTGCAATGACCAATTAAAAAAATTCCATATAGCTAAGTAGAACACCCCCCTCTTCTGACTTAAACTTCAAGTAATTTTGATAAGAGGGAGTAGGCCTACTTAAACATTGGCCGACATTGGCCGTTTCCAACCCTTACAATCAAAGCATAGTGTGCTTGTAACTCAATGCACTGCTTTTTAAATAGAAAAATCTTTCCTTAGGGCCACATTTGAACAAATTCTAAAATTGCGATTTATTGCAATTAACTAATCCCATTATTTGATGTAATTATTTTTATTGTTTGGCAGTCCTCGCTTCGCGTTCCTAGGAAACTATGCAGTATTTTGTTTTTTTACGTGTTATTTCTTACATTGGTACCCCAGGTAATCTTAGGTTTTATTACATACAGTCGGGAGGAACTACTGGATATAAGAGCAACGTCAACTCACCATCATTACGACCAGGAATACGACTTTCCCGAAGCGGATCCTGTGTTTTGCCTTCCACGCAGGACAATGGATCCCAGCCAACGAACCAAAACAACGACGCCGTAAAAGGGGCGAAGCGGTCTTCTGGTCAGGCTCCGGAGATGGGCACATCGCGCGCCGCTCCCGAGCATACTACTCGCCAATGTCCAGTCTCTTGACAATAAGGTTGATGAAATCCGAGCAAGGGTATTATTCCAGAGAGACATCAGAGACTCTAACGTTCTTTGCTTCACGGAAACATGTCTCACTCGAAACAAGCTATCGGAGTCGGTACAGCCAGCTGGTTTCTTCACGCATTGCGCCGACAGAAACATCTTTCTGGTAAGAAGAGGGGCGGGGGCGTATGCCCTATGATTAACGAGACATGGTGTGATCATAACAACATACAGGAACTCAAGTCATTCTGTTCAACTGACTGAGAATTCCTCACAATCAAATGTCGACAGCATCATCTACCGAAATAATTATCTTTGATAAAAATCACAGGCACATATATTCCCCCCCAAGCAGACACATCGATGGCCCTGAACAAACTTTATTTCACTCTATTTAAACTAGAAACTACATATCCTGAGGCTGCATTCATTGTAGGTGAGGATTTTAACAAGGCTAATCTGAAAACAAGACTCCCTAAATTCTATCACCATATCGATTGTGCTACCAGGGCTGGTAAAACCCTGGATCATTGTTATTCTAACTTCTGCGATGCTTATAAGGCCCTCCCCCGCCCTCCTTTCGACAGAGACTAAAACAGGAAGTTCCCGCGCTCAGGTCTGTTCAACGCTGGTCCGACCAATCTGATTCCACGCTTCAAGATTGCTTCGATCACGTGGACTGGGAAATGTTCCGCATTTCATCAAACAACAACATTGATGAATACGCTGATTCAGGGAGCGAGGTTATTAGCAAGTGCATCAGTGATGTCGTGCCCACAGCAACTTAAAACGTACCCAAACCAGAAACCGTGGATTGATGGCAGCATTTGAGCAAAACTGAAAGCGCGAACCACTGCTTTTAATCAGGGCAAGGTGACCGGAAACATGACTGATTACAAACAGTGTAGCTATTCCCTCCGCAAGGCAATCAAACAAGCTAAACGTCAGTATAGAGACAAAGTAGATTCGCAATTTAATGGCTCAGAGACAAGAGGTATGTGGCAGGGTCTACAGTCAATCACAGACTACAAAAAGAAAACCAGTCCCGTCGCGGACCAGGATGTCTTGCTCCCAGACAGACTAAACAACTTCTTTGCTCGCTTTGAGGACAATACAGTGCTACTGACACGGCCCGCTACCAAAACATGCAGACTCTCCTTCACTGCAGCCGACGTGAGTAAAACATTTAAACGTGTTAACCCTCGCAAGGCTGCAGGCCCAGACGGCATTCCTAGACACGTCCTCAGAGCATGTGCAGACCAGCTAACTCGTGTGTTTATGGACATATTCAATCAATCCTTATCCCAGTCTGCTGTTCCCACATGCTTCAAGAGGGCCACCATTGTTCCTGTTCCCAAGAAAGCTAAGGTAACTGAGCTGAGCGACTACCGCCCCGTAGCACTTAATTCCGTCACCATGTGGTGCTTTGAGAGACTAGTCAAGGGCCATATCACCTCCACCCTACCTGACACCCTAGACCTACTGCTTACCACCCCAATAGGTCCACAGATGACGCACACTGCCCTAACCCATCTGGACAAGAGGAATCCCTATGTGGGAATGCTGTTCATCGACTACAGCTCAGCATTTAACACCATAGTACCCTCCAAACTTGTCATCAAGCTTGAGACCCTGGGTCTCGACCCCACCCTGTGCAACTGGGTACTGGACTTCCTGTCGGGCCGCCCCCAGGTGGTGAGGGTAGGTAGCAACATCTCCACCCCGCTGCTACTCAACACTGGGGCCCACAAGGGTGTGTTCTGAGCCCTCTCCTGTACTCTCTGTTCACCCACGACTGCATGGCCAGGCATGACTCCAACTCAATCATCAAATTTGCAGACGACACTAAAGTGGTAGGCTTGATTACCAACAACGACGAGACGGCCTACAGGGAAGATGTGAGGGACCTCGGAGTGTGGTGTCAGGGAAATAACCTCAAACTGAACGTCAATAAAACAAAGGAGATCATCGTGGACTTCAGGAAACAGCAGAGGGAGCACCCCCCTATCCACATCGACGGGACAGTAGTGGAGAGGGTAGTATGTTTTAATGACCAGTTTGCCAATGACCATCTGGATAATCCAGAGGAGGAATGGGAGAAGGTCATGTGGTCTGATGAGACAAAAATATAGCTTTTTTGTCTAAACTCCACTCGCCGTGTTTGTAGGAAGAAGAAGGATGAGTACAACCCCAAGAACAACATCCCAACTGTGAAGCATGGAGGTGGAAACATCATTCTTTGGGGATGCTTTTCTGCAAAGGGGACAGCACGACTGCACCGTATTGAGGGGAGGATGGATGGGGCCATGTATCGCGAGATCTTGGCCAACAACATCCTTCCCTCAGTAAGAGCATTGATGGGTCGTGGCTGGGTCTTCCAGCATGACAACGACCCGAAACACACAGCCAGGGCAACAAAGGAGTGGCTCCGTAAGAAGCACCTCAAGGTCCTGGAGTGGCCTAGCCAGTCTCCAGACCTGAACCCAATAGAACATCTTTGGAGGGAGCTGAAAGTCCGTATTGCCCAGCGACAGCCCCGAAACCTGAAGGATCTGGAGAAGGTCTTTATGGAGGAGTGGGTCAAAATCCCTGCTGCAGTGTGTGTAAACCTGGTCAAGAACTACAGGAAACGTATGATCTCTGTAATTGCAAACAAAGGTTTATGTACCAAATATTAAGTTCTGCTTTTCTGATGTATCAAATACTTATGTCATCCAATAAAATGCAAATTAATTACTTAAAAATCATATAATGTGATCTTCTGGATTTTTGTTTTAGATTCCATCTCTCACAGTTGAAGTGTACCTATGATAAAAATTACAGACCTCTACTTGCTTTGTAAGTAGGATACACTGACGATTTTGCAGGTTATCAAATACTTGTTCTCCCCACTGTATGTGACATAAAATTTGATTTGAATTTAACACAGATTAACCCTTGCTAATCATGAGACTCGGGTAACTTGTTTAAGGGAACCTGGCAAAAGGAAGTTTTTAGTTTTCAGCATGAAAATACCCCTGTGCACAAATTGAGGTCCATACAGAGTCTTGACCTCAACCCTATTGAACACCTTTAAGATGAATTGGATCGCTGACTGCGAGCCTGGCCTAAACGCCCAACATCATTGCCCAACCTCACTAATGTTTTTGTGGCTGAATGGAAACAAGTCCTTGCAGCAATATTCCAACATCTAGTGGAAACCCTTCCCAGAAGTGTGAAGGCTGTTCTACCAGCAAAGTGTGGACCAACTCCATGTAAATTCTCATGATTTTAACTGGCTTGGTAGCTCGCTACCTACCATTAGTAGTGTTTTCAATGGTGGCCAGCTCGAAAACATGGAACAAAAGTATAATTTGGATTTCGATAAATTCCCCAACTGGGTCTGCATTTTAGAAAGTATCCCTGATGCGCTGATCAATTCTTTATCCATTTTATTAATTTATATTTTGATAACTCCGTTTTTGCCATTGCCCAAATTTTCTTCCATGTGTTTGAAACTAGAGCTTGTCCGAGGCAGGCCAGTGGATTATACGGTTTCTACAATGGTGAAATTATGTGATGGCAAGTAGATGTATTTACATGGCAAATACTTGTTCACCAGGAGCAATGTTATATAACTTTGTTTTCATTCTCCGAGAAGGAGAACCAATTATGAAACAGGAAGATGCTGCTTTTTGTACGCTGAAGGTACCAGGACCTACTACCCACTGGCAAAAACTGATTGAATCAACAATGTTACCATGTCATTTCAACAAACACATTGGAGAAGTGATTGGATTTGAAAAAATTAATCAACGTAAAGGATTTTTTTTTTACCAAGCTTCTAATCTTAATCCAATGACAGGGTGACATATTTTGTTTATTTCACATTGAATTCACTGTATAAAAAATATATCTTCATAGCTTCAAACGTCAAGACTAGATGGAGGGTATTCACCTGAAGTTTTACCCAATCATATTTTAAATAAATACAGTTTCAGTAATTCCATCTATTGATTGTCCCCGTTTTTCGTTTCCATTTTTCTAGTTCATGTTGAGGATCTCTCCCTGTTAACCATGCAAATGTCTTGGCTCGTCTTTGTACTGGAATACATATTCCCGCTGTTGCCTTGCCCCCCATCGACTTTAATACATTTAGCTTTGAAAATCCCCAGTGTGTACGTACAGACAGCTGTAGCTTAGAATTGTGAGAGTCAATCTTTCTCTTGTAATCTGCACTCAAAAGGCTGAATCAATAATATGACTAACTGGCCTGATTGAAAACACACACTTTGAAGTTTAGTATTATGGCAATAGATTAAATCACTTGAGAGGGAAATTCACCTGTGATGAATGTGGTGTAGTAGTTTGTTATTTATGTTGGAATGAGGAACGAGACCCCTTACACACACACACACACACACACACACACACACACACACACACACACACACACACACACACACACACACACACACACACACACACACACACACACACACAGTCCCCAGCCCTGAAAAATACACAACATCATTCAGAAACAGTGAGCAGAGGCTTAAGAATGTGGGTGGGCTTTGTGGTGAGGGCTGGCGAATCACGGGGCAGAGCCATGGTAGAGCCCCTCCTCTTGCTCCTTAACCCAGATCCCTGTCAGTAAAGTTATGTAATTCAATAAACACTCCCAGCTTTGTTGCTGAGGGCCAGCTGGACAGAACATATCACACGCACCATTTTTCATATGGATCATTATCAGACAATTCATATGGATCAGACAATTATAAGTTTATGAATGGTTGAGAAATACAAGTAAACTCAATCTACATTTTGGTTGGATTTGTTCATCCATATCTGTATGTGTCCATGTACTGTATGGCTAGTAGTTGACAAGGAGGTTCCACATCTGGAACCAGACATCTCAATGTACATAGGATCCAAACAGTGGTCAGTTTTACAGATATTTTCCTGCAATTCTACACAATTTGCCATGAGGTGGGGAGACTTTTTAAAGCAAATTTCTTGCCATGTTAATATAATATCTGAGTGAGCGTGATGAACAAAATCAATGGGGTTCCCCTGGAGGTCAGAGCACCTGTGCACGTGCCCTGCGTGCCCAGACGGTAATTTGGTAATGATTACAAAAATTTTAGATAGCTGGCTCGACTAACTAGATTAATATACCAAAATAAACATTTTAACTAACAGGCTAATAAGTGAGGAAAACTGCTGATGCACAACCAATTTTTGAAATGGCACCTTGTGTTTTCTACTACTCTACCCTGCACTTGACACACTTAAGAAATTGCTTATCCCAGTTACTAATAAGCATGTGTAGCGTGGTTCATTCTGCGTTGTGTAATTTAATGAGGACACTGCAACAATTGGAGGTCTGCTTGTTGGATTTTTATTTGCCCTGCGCACGAAGAAACAACGCACAATATGTTAGCCCTTGGAGCAGTCACAGCTCTCAGGCACCTGCGTGAGCACAAGGAAACTCACTCAAACACTGTTCCAAGTACCTGAGAGCTGTGACTGCTCCAAGGGCTAACATATTGTGCGTTGTTACAATAGGTACCCTAGCTAGCGAGCTCATTAAAACTTGTTAACATTAATATTTATATTGTACATATTGTTACAAAACTTGGTTGCCAAGGACAACATACCTCACTAGCTGAAGGTCATGCAAGACAGAACAATAGGAGGGTACAGTAACACAGGTACGCCACAATGGACCAAACCAAAATATACAAAACTTTTCCAATCAAGTGTATTTACAATATATATATATAAAAAAGTGTTTGCACACAAAAAATAACATTAGCAAAAAACACACTGACTTATTGTTATTATTATTATTATCGAAGTATTAACATCCCCTCTTGACCTGGCCTATTTGAACTGGTCCTTGTGTGTAACTTGGTGCATAATCTAGGGGAACAACATCACACATGCACCCGTTAAGAAAATGACTGTAAAAACTGTTAAATCCCAGTGGATTGATGAGGAATTTAAACATTGTATGGTTGAGAGGGATGAGGAAAAAGGAATGGCAAATAAGTCTGGCTGCACAACCAATTGGCAAACGTACTGCAAATTGAGAAATCATGTGACCAAATTGATGAAAAGGAAGAAGATACTACACTATGAAACAAAGATAAATTACATAAAGAATGATAGTAAAAAGCTTTGGAGCACATTCAATGAAAGTTTGGGCAAAAAGAAAAACTCTGCTCCATCATTCATTGAATCAGATGGCTCATTCATCACAAAACCCCCAAGTACTTTAAGATTTTTTTCATTAGCAAGATAATCAAACTTAAGTATGACATGCCAGAAACAAATGCTGACACTACACATCCAAAATATATCTGACCAAATTATGAAAGACAAGCATTGTAATTTTGAATTCCGTAAAGTGAGTGTGGAAGACGTTAAAAAAATTGTTGTCTAACTTGGATGGAAAATGACTGAGGATAATAGTGTATGCTATTCAATATAGGACTTCTAGAAAGTGTGTGCCCTCAGGCCTGGAGGGAAGCAAAAGTCATTCCCCTACCTAAGAAAAGTAAAGTCCAATTTTACTCGATCAAATAGCCGACCAATCAGCCTGTTACCAACCCTTAGTAAACTTTTGGAAAACATTGTGTTTACCAAAAACAATGCTGTTTTACAGTATTTGGAATGTTGGTATTTTATTAGGATCCCCATTAGCTGTTGCAAAAGCAGAAGCTACTCTTCCTGGGGTTCACCCAGAACTTGAAACATAACACAGAATGACAATACAGAACATCATAAAACAAGAACAGCTCAAGGACAGAACTACATTTTTAAAAGGGCACACATAGCCGACATATCAATGCATACACACAAACTATCTAGGTCAAGTCGGGGAGAATCGTTGTGACATGAGGTGTTGCTTTATCTGTTTTTTGAAACCGGGTTTGCTGTTTATTTGAGCAATATGAGATGGAAGGAAGTCCCATGCAATAAGGGCACTATATAATACTGTACGTTTTCATGAATTTGTTCTGGATTTGGGGACTATGGAAAGACCCCTGGTGGCATGTCTGTTGGGCTGGCTTAAGAGGGTGTGAACATTGCAGAATGGGTGTAGACAAAAGAGAGCTCTCGAGTTGGTACCAAAAACATTCAAAATACATTTTCTCAAAATTGAGTTTTACAAGTTTATCAACTTTCAAAGCAGAATTACTTTCCCATTGTTCCTAAAAAATGCAGTGTTTGATATACCATTTTGTATACTTCTACTTTTATCGAATGTAAAAAACACAATTTCAAATGTTGATACGTAAAGACCTATTTGAGCCAGTCGATCAAATATTTTAAGAATATAATGGACAGACTATGTTCGTTTCTCTTAGAATAAAAACCTTAGTAAATAACCTTAGTAAGTAATAAGCCAGTTAAAACTTTTTTTGTGGAGAGCAATTCTTACACTATTGTTCTAAATTCAATCACTCTATTCTTCTTCATCCTCATCATTCACCTAATTAAATTTTGAATAATTATTGGATTCTATATGGTTTATATCGGCCATTCATTGACTAAATTACTTTAGGTAGAGATACAAAATAATAATCAGCGGTCTAACTCCCCCATGCGGTGGTCTGGAGCAATGAAGCAGTGACAAAGGGTACCATATGAAACCACAAATTACCTCTAAATCCCGCGGCATAATCTCAAAACTTTTAATCGAGGAACCACTGTACATGTGCCCATTTAATACCAAATTATTAAAGATACACAAATTGTTCTTGCACCCACCATGCGTTGTGTGCGTAATTGTCATGACTTCCGCCGAAGTTGGTCCCTCTCCTTGTTCAGGCAGCGTTCGGTGGTCGACATCACCGGTTTTCTAGCCACCACCGATTCACTTTTCATTTTCCATTTGTTTTGCCTTCATTGTACACACCTGGTTTCCATTCCCACAATTATATGTTCCTTATTTAACCCTCTGGTTCCCCCATGGTTTTGTGCTTGTTTTGTGCTTGTTTGTTCGTTGTAAGTTGGTATGCATTTATGAGCATGATTATTTTCCTTCTTGGAATATTTGTTGTTTTGAGTAAAGTTCTGTGAATTACTCATCTCTGTGTCCTGCACTGACTCCGCCTTACCTGCTACACCTAGATGCCTTACAGAAACCCACACCCGAAAACGGAGTCAGCAGGTGCACAAAGCCCTCCTTTGTTAGTAGAGGAGCGCGTCCAGCAGCACGCGACCATGTTGCATAGTCTCGGCACAGCCATGGATTGCGTGCTGCAAACAATGGAGTGATGGAAGAGAGGAGGTTGTCCAGCGCCCACATCATCATCACAACAACTCACACCGCTGTCCACCCCTCCTTCACCTGGTCCCATGATGGGACGGGTGCCAGGGGTTCCTACTCCAGCTGGAGCTCTACCTGGCGACCGTCCACCTAGCTCCTTCGGGACGCGAGAGAGTGTCCGCCCTCGTCTCCTGTCTATCCGGGAAGGCTCTGGAGTGGGTCAACGCCGTATGGGGAGAGGGCGACGCGGCGTTGGACCACTATGAGGATTTCACTCGCCGCTTCCGGGCAGTTTACGACCATCCGCCTGATGGTAGAGCGGCTTGTTTCACTTAAGGCAGGGGTCGAGGAGCGCACAGGACTTTGCTTTGGACTTCCGAACCCTGGCCGCCGGCGCAGTTTCTTTTTTGTGAAGAAGAAGGATGGAGGTCTGCGATGGTGTATTGACTATGGAGGTATCAATCAGATTACTGTGAGGTACAGCTACCCGCTGCCTCTCACAGCCAGTTCGACCGAGTCAATGCACTGGGTGCGCTTCTTTATAAAATTGGATCTCAGGAGCGCTTACAATCTGGTGCGTATCGGGGAGGGGAATGAGTGGAAGACAGTATTTAGTACCACCCCTGGGCACTATGAGTACCTCGTCATGCCATACAGGTTGATGAATGCTCCATCAGTCTTCCAGGCATTTGTAGACAAGATTTTCTTGGACCTGCACGGACAGGGTGTAGTGGTGTATATCGACGACATTCTGATATACTCCGCTACAAGCGGCGAGCATGTGTCCCTGGGGCTCAAGGTGCTTGGTCGACTGTTAGAGCATGACCTGTATGTCAAGGCTGAGAAATGTCTGTTCTTCTAACATTCCGTCTCCTTCCTAGGGTACCGCATTTCCACGTCAGGGGTGGATATGGAAAGTGACTGCATTTCAGCCTTGTGTAATTGGCCGACTCAAACCACGGTAAAGGAGGTGCAGCGGTTCTTAGGGTTTGTCAACTACTACCGGAGGTTTATCCAGGGCTTTGGTAAGGTGGCGGCTCCCATTACCTCACTGCTGAAGGGGGGACCGGTGCGACTGCAGTGGTCAGCTGAGGCGGACAGGGCCTTAGGGTTCTGTTTACCTCGGCTCCCGTGCTGGGTCATCCGGATCCCTCCTTGGTATTCATAATGGAGGTGGACGCGTCCGAGGCTGGGATAGGAGCTGTGCTGTCTCAACGCTCGGGTACACCACCAAAGCTTCGCTTCTGTGCCTCCCTTTCGCTCGGCGGAGCAAAACTATTATGTGGGGGACCGGGAGCTGTTGGCTGTCGTAAAGGCTCTGAAGGCTGGGGGCATGTCCGGAGGTGTCCTCGAATGGGGCCACAGTGTCTCCTGACCCCTCCTGTCTCAGCCTCCAGTATTTATGCTGCAGTAGTTTGTGTCGGGGGGCTAAGGTCAGTTTGTTACATCTGGAGTACTTCTCCTGTCCTATTCGGTGTCCTGTGTGAATCTAAGTGTGCGTTCTCTAATTCTCTCCTTCTCTCTTTCTTTCTCTCTCTCGGAGGACCTGAGCCTTAGGACCATGCCCCAGGACTACCTGACAATGATGACTCCTTGCTGTCCCCAGTCCACCTGGCCATGCTGCTGCTCCAGTTTCAACTGTTCTGCCTTATTATTATTCGACCATGCTGGTCATTTATGAACATTTGAACATCTTGGCCATGTTCTGTTATAATCTCCACCCGGCACAGCCAGAAGAGGACTGGCCACCCCACATAGCCTGGTTCCTCTCTAGGTTTCTTCCTAGGTTTTGGTCTTTCTAGGGAGTCCTAGCCACCGTGCTTCTACACCTGAATTGCTTGCTGTTTGGGGTTTTAGGCTGGGTTTCTGTACAGCACTTTGAGATATCAGCTGATGTACGAAGGGCTATATACATACATTTGATTTGATTTGATGTAGTGGGGACTCTTTTCTCATCTGGACTGACCACCACAACCTGGAGTACATCCGGGTGGCGAGGAGACTAAACCCTCGCCAGGCAAGGTGGGCCGCCCATGTTTTTCACCCGTTTTGTTTTCACCCTATCCTACAGACCAGGTTCCCAAAACGCTGAGGCAGATGCACTGTCCCGGATGTATGACACAGAGGAGCGGCCCATTGATCCCACTCCCGTACTTCCGGGTTCTTGCCTGGTGGCGACGGTGGTGTGGGAGCTGGACGCGGACAACAAGTGGGCGTTACGTACAGAGCCCGCTCCCACCCAGTGTCCAGCTGGGCGTCTGTACGTTCCATTTGCTGTCCCACGTGGGCCCACACGTCACCCTCTTCTGGTAATCCTGGCATTGGTCGGACAGTGTGCTGTCTTAGTGGGAAGTACTGGTGGTCCACCTTTAAGGACGTGAGGGTTTATGTTTCCTCCTGCCAGGTGTGCGCCCAGTGCAAGGCACCTAGACACCTGCCCAGAGGGAAATTAAAACCCCTACCCTTTCCACAACGGCCGTGGTCACACTTGTTAGTGGATTTCTTGACGGATCTTCCTCCGTCACAGGGAAACACCATGATCCTGGTCGTTGTGGATCAGTTTCCCACGTCCTGCCGTCTCCTTACTTTGCCTGGTCTCCCTACAGCCATGCAGACTGCAGAGGCCCTGTTCACCCACGTTTTCCGGCACTCAGGGTGCCTGAGGACATAGTCTCTGATCGGGGTCCCCAGTTCACGTCCAGGGTCTGAAGGGCGTTCATGGAACGTCTGGGGGTTTCGGTCAGCTTCATCGCAGGTTTTCACCCGAGAGTTTTTACCCACATCCAGGTGGTAAGAGTTAACATGGATTTGGGTAGGTTTCTGCGGTCCTATTGCTAGGACCGGCCGGGGGAAGGGGCGGCTTTCATCCCGTGGGCAGAGATGGCCCAAAACTCACTCCGCCACAAACCTAACTCCCTTCCAGTGCGTACTAGGTTTTCAGCCGGTTCTGGCACCATGGCATCCGAGCCAGATTGAGGCACATGCGGTGGATGAATGGTTTAGGCGCTCGGAGGAGACCTGGGACGCCGCCCATGTGCACCTTTCAACAGGCCATAAGGCGGCAGAAGGCAAGCGCCGACCGCAACCGCAGTGAGGCCCCGGTGTTCGCACTGGGAAACCTGCCCCTCCGCCGACCCGAAACCTGCCCCTCCGCCTACCCTGCCGGAAGCTGGGTCCGTGGTTTGTGGGGCCATTTAAAGTCCAGAGGAGAGTGAACAAGGTTTGTTACAAGTTACAGCTCCCCTTGATTACCGTTGTAACCCCTCGTTCCATGTGTCTCTCCTCAGGCCGGTGGTGGCCTTGTGGTAGGTGGTAAATTACCTTTTAATGGCATCAGACTGAGGCTTTGCATCTGTCCTCATGCTCCTAGACCTTAGTGCTGCTTTTGATACCATCGATGACCACATTCTTTTGGAGAGATTGGAAACCCAAATTGGTCTACATGGACATGTTCTGGCCTGGTTTAGATCTTATCTGTCGGAAAGATATCAGTTTGTCTCTATGAATGGTTTGTCCTCTGACAAATAAACTGTAAATTTCGGTGTTCCTCAAGGTTCAGTTTTAGGACCACTATTGTTTTCACTATATATTTTACCTCTTGGGGATGTCATTCGATAACAGTATGTTAACTTTCACTGCAATGCGGATGACACACAGCTGTACATTTCAATGAAACATGGTGAAGCCCCAACATTGCCCTCGCTAGAAGCCTGTGTTTCAGACATAAGGAAGTGGATGGCTGAAAACATTCTACTTTTAAACCAGGACAAAACAGAGATGCTTGTTCTAAGGTCCTGGGAAACAAAGAGATCTTCTGTTGAATCTGACAATTAATCTTGATGGTTGTACAGTCATTTTAAATAAAACTGTGAATGACCTCGGCGTTACTCTGGACCCTGATCTCTCTTTTGATGAACATATCAATAATGTTTCAAGGACAGCTTTTTCCCCATCTACGTAACATTGCAAAAATCAGAAACTTTCTGTCCAAAAATTATGAAGAAAAATGTATCCATGCTTTTGTTACTTCTAGGTTAGACTACTGCAATGCTCTACTTTCCGGCTACCTGGATAAAGCACTAAATAAACTTCATTTCGTGCTAAATACGGCTGCTAAAATCCTGACTAGAACCAAAAAATGTGATCATATTATTCTAGTGCTGGCTTCCTGTCAAGGCAAGGGCTGATTTCAAGGTTTTACTGCTAACCCTATAAAGCATTACATGGCTTGCTCCTACCTATATCTCTCTGATTTGGTCCTGCAGTACATACCTACAAGTCACAAGACGCAGGCCTCCTAATTGTCCCTAGAATATCTAAGCAAACAGCTGGAGGCAGGGCTTTCTCCTATAGTGCTCCATTTTTATGGAATGGTCTGCCTACCCATGTGAGAGACGCAAACTCGGTCTCAACCTTTAAGTCTTTACTGAAGACTAATCTCTTCAGTGGATCATATGATTCAGTTTAGTCTGGCCCAGGAGTGTGAACGTGAACGGAAAGGATCTGGAGCAACAAACCGCCCTTGCTGTCTCTGCCTGGCCTGTTCCCCTCTTTCCACTGGGATTCTCTGCCTCTAACAATATTACAGGGGCTGGCTGTACTGGGTCACTAGCTTACTGGTGCTCTTTGTGCCATCCCTAGGAGGAGTGCGTTACTTGAGTGGGTTGAGGCACTGATGTCATCTTCCTGTCTGGATTGGCGCCCCCCCCTTGGGTTGTGCCGTGGCGGAGATCTTTGTGGGCTATACTGGGCCTTGTCTCAGGATGGTAAGTTGGTGGTTGAAGATATCCCTCTAGTGGTGTGGGGGCTGTGCTTTGGCAAAGTGGGTGGGGTTATATCGTTCCTGTTTGGCCCTGTCCGGGGGTGTCACCGGATGGGGCCACAGTTTCTCCTGACCCCTCCTGTCTCAGCCTCCAGTATTTATGCTGCAGTAGTTTGTGTCGGGGGGCTAGGGTCAGTTTGTTATACTGTATCTGGAGTACTTCTCCTGTCTTATCCGGTGTCCAGTGTGAATTTAAGTATGCTCTCTCTCATTCTCTCTTTCTCTTTCTCTCTCTCTCTCGGAGGACCTGAGCCCTAGGACCATGCCTCAGGACTACCGGGCATGATGACTCCTTCCTGTCCCCAGTCCACCTGGCCGTGCTGCTGCTCTAGTTTCAACTGTTCTGCCTGTGATTATTATTATTTGACCATGCTGGTCATTTATGAACATTTGAACATCTTGGCCATGTTCTGTTATAATCTCCACCCGGCACAGCCAGAAGAGGAATGACCACCCCTCTAGGTTTCTTCCTGGGTTTTGGCCTTTCTAGGGAATTTTTCCTAGCCACCGTGCTTCTACACCTGCATTGCTTGCTATTTGGGGTTTTAGGCTGGGTTTATGTACAGCACTTTGTGATATCAGCTGATGTACGAAGGGCTATATAAATACATTTCATTTGATTTGGTCCACTCCAGGATTATGAGGTGCAGGAGGTTCCCCTGCCCCCTCTGGACATCGAGGGGGCCCCGGCGTATGCTGTTCGAGCCATCATGGACTCATGGTGTCGGGCGAGAGACCTTCGTACCTCGTGGAGTGGGAGGGGTACTGTCCTGAGGAGAGATGCTGGGTGCCGGTGGAGGACATCCTGGACACTTCATTGCTGCGGGAGTTTCGGCGTCTCCACCCGGAACGGCCTGCACCTCGTCCTCCGGGTCGTCCCCGAGGCCGGTGTTGGCGCGCTGCTGGAGCCGCGCGTCAAGGGGGGAGTACTGTTACGACTTCCACCGAAGTTGGTCCCTCTCCTTGTTCGGGCGGCGTTTGGCGGTCGATGTCACCGGTTTCCTAGCCGCCACTGTTCCACTTTTCATTTTCCATTTGTTTTGTCTTCGTTTTACGCACCTGTTTTCCATTCCCATAATTAAATGTTCCTTATTTAACCCTTTGGTTCCCCCATGGTTTTGTGCATGTTTGTTCGTTGTAATTTGTTCTGTATTTGTGAGCTTGATAATTTTCCTTCTTGGAATATTTGTTGTTTTGAGTAAAGTTCCGTGAATTACTCATCTCTGTGTGTCCTGCGCCTGACTCCGCCTTACCTGCTACACTTAGATGCCTTGCAGTAATGGTGAAGTGAAGTGAAATGTGTATGAGTTTGTTTGTTTGACCTGAGGAAGATTTGTTTTGGATTGAAACATTGTCAATCAAGAGGTGAATTTGGAGCTTTAACAGTGTGCAGGCCTTCTTGTTCTTTCAAAGGAGCTTTCTGACACAAACATGACTAGAATATTATACACTACACACCTGTCTGTGTCTTCACCAAAAACCCTCAAACTCAAACCAGGTCACAGTGAGTTTCCCCGAATCCATTATTTTCATCCTCTCTCTCTCTCTCTCTCTCTCTCTCCACCTGTCATCTTCAAACCCCCTCCCCTCTCTCTCTCCCTGTCATATTCATCCTCTCTCTCTCTCCCCTGTCATCTTCATCCCCCCCCTCTCTCTCTCTCTCTCTCTCTCTCTCTCTCTCTCTCTCTCTCTCTCTCTCTCTCTCTCTCTCCCCTGTCATCTTCATCCTCTCTCTCTCTCTCCCCCTGTAATTTTCATCCTCTCTCTTTCTCTCCCCCTGTCATCTTCATCCTCTCTCTCTCCCCAGCATCTTCATCCTCTCTCTCTCTCTCTCTCTCTCTCTCTCTCTCTCTCTCTCTCTCTCTCTCTCTCTCTCTCCCCCTGTCATCTTCATCCTCTCTCTCTCTCTCTCCCCCTGTCATCTTCATCCTCTCTCTCTCCCTGTCATCTTAATCCTCTCTCTCTCTCCCCCTGTCATCTTCATCCTCTCTCCCCCTGTCATCCTCTCTCTATCTCTCTCTCTCTCTCTCTCTCTCTCTCTCTCACACACACACTCCAATCCCTCCCCCTGTTTTTCCAGTTTCCACTCACTGGCCCAGACAGTCTTAGGGTGGCCTGGAGACAAGACTATGTTCTCACTGTCCAACTATTTAACTAACCGCAGTGAAGCAGCTTTAATTTCACCTCACTACTCAGCCCAGCTCCTCTTGGGGGTCTTTCAGAGACCCAAAGAGCTAACCAGGCAGACACATGTTCATGCACACACAGACTGTGAGAGCTTGTTGAGGCATAGACATATAAAGGCATATATATAGGCATAGACAAAATACATGCTCACACACACACTCACAGGCATAGATTTATAGGCATAGACGAAAGGATTTACCATTGCTTGCGCGCTCGAGCACACACACACACACCTCCCAACTGGAGCAAACCCAAGACCCCAAGGAAAACATACATCAGCCAGAAAAGACTCCCCCATGTTTGATTAGATTAGTTATGGGTCTTTAAAGATTGCTCTCCACCTCATTTATTTATGTAGAGGTAAGATATATTGGATAACCACCTATCAATGACTGAACTGGACTCAAACTCACCAACAGGTTTTGGATTCAGAGGTTTTGTCATGACTTCCGCCAAAGTCGGTCCCTCTCCTTGTTTGGGCGGCGTTTGGTGGTCGACTTCACTGGCCTTCTAGCCATCATGTTATCATCCTGTTGTTGCAGTAAATGCAAACTTGTAATGTATTCAACGTTTAATAAGGCTTCTAAAATGTATATTTCTTCCACTTTAATATTTCAGACTTGATTTGCCCTACCGATAAATTTCTGAACCCCTTCAAAAAATGTCAATATATTATAATCCACAAAACAATTCACATTTCATGTTGCTGGAGGATTCCTTTCCTGTTGTGTGAAACTTGACATCTGTAAAGTCTTACAAAAAGTTTAAACTAGCTAGCTAAGTGTCCAGGTTCCTAATGGATGGTGAAGGTGTTTTTGCTGAGTCTATAGATAATGTACAGGCATGTCTGGATCAAGGAGAATATATTGAGGGTATTTGAGGAGTGAGGGCACACACTAGTCACCCTTGGGTCTTGTTATCCTCTCTCCATTGCACGCACGTGTGTGTGTGTGTGTGTGTGTGTGTGTGTGTGTGTGTATATGTGTGCGTGCGTGCGCGTGTGTGTGTGTGTGTGTGTGTGTGTGTGTGTGTGTGTGTGTGTGTGTGTGTGTGTGTGTGTGTGTGTGTGTGTGTGTGTGTGTGTGTGTGTGTGTGTGTGTGTGTGTGTGTGTGTGTGTGTGTGTGAATGCACACTGGGTGGTTTTTAATGAATACTCCTGTCCTAAACCTTCTCACACACACCACACACACACACATTTCTGAGGTGTATAACACTTGATAAATGAACTCTACTCTACTCCACTCATCAATTATTCAGGTGACAGTACCCAGCCTCCAATCCGGCCCTTCTCCTCATCTGATTAAGAGAGAGGTAGAGCCTAAAGGACCTGCCAGACACACACAGTAGGCTCAGTGGAGATGGGAGTAAAGATTTGGTTGGTCAATGTAGAGTTAACTGGTCTGTTACTGTATAGTGTGAAACATACGTGGAGCGCTAATAACCTTGCCTTACCTAAAAGTCCATTACCTAGCTTATAGGTCTAGTTGGATGGTTTGTTCCATTGACATATATTTGAAGAGTGATGAACCCGTATCAATCTCCAGGATTAATTAATAGTTGGTTACAATGGCACAGAATGCTTCACAAATATGTCAGGTAAAGCCCCCATATGACTCATGGGCAGTTCTGAGGGAGCCAAGAAACATGAGGCAATCAAATAAAAAATAATAAGTACAACTTTTTTTGTCTCATGTGACTTGCTCCTCCATTTTCAGTTGCAATACGATATATAGCTTGTGTATCAGCTCTCTAAATTGAGCTCAGTGCAGCTAGTTATAATGGAGGTATCCATGATCAGCTGTTCAGAGAAAATCACCCCTGAAGTTGGTCAGTTTTTAGCGTGGTGCTGTTTGCATTCTACACAATGCAACGTGCTACTGAAGAAGTGCTACTGAAGAAGACATCATGTCTGTTATTTGGCATAAATTGTAGCTTGCTTGCTACTCATTTAACAGATTAACAGGATACTGTGCTAGCTAGCTGGTTAATATGTGTAAAAATGAGTTTGTGGGTGTCCTAGAAAGCAGAGGCATTTCGCAGCACCCCCTCCGCAAGGTCTGAGCAAGCACCCCCGAGCCCCCCCCCAGATAAAAATGTGTCATCACACAATACTCTGTAATGTCAAAGTGAAAGAGCTTCTATGATTAGATTTTCTTTTAACCCCTGGATTCGATCCATGTTAGAATCCCCTTTTGGCAGAGATGATTTCCTGTGAGTGTTTGGTAGTTAGTCTCTAAGACCTTTGCATACCTGGACTGTACAATACTTGTCTATTATTCTTTCTAACCCCTTAGAGTTGATGTCTGGGTCCCTGCGGAGTTCTAATTAGCAAAACTAAAAATCCCCCATTTTAAGCAAGTCTTATAGATTTGCATTTGATGCGCCTCAATCCACCACATCCGCGATGTCGCACGTCTGCATCTGCGGTGAAAGGTAAGAGAGCTAGAGCGGTGTTTGTCAGACCACGAGACATCCTGAAAATTGGTCTTCTCAAAAATCGTCTGTAGCGTCCGAATGATTTGACACCTCTATGGAAAGAGACTCTCATGAACACGAACATGTCAGTTGTTACCTCTAGGATGCCCACAGGCCTCACAAGATTTGTCCTCCAGTGTAAGCAAAAACTAAAACAATTTAAATATACAGTATATGGATACTGTTTACTTCCAAAACTAAGGGCTTAAAAATACAAGATAAAAATATCTATATGTTGTATGATCTTTCTTATATAAGACAGTCACTTCAGAACAAACTTATTTTAGAGCAGCAGCGTAAAAGGGGGGAGGGCAATGAAAATAGTCTGGGGTAGCCATTTGATTAGATATCCAGGAGTCATATGGCTTGGGGGTAGAAGCTGTTTTAGAAGCCTCTTGGACCTAGATGTGGCGCTCCCGTACCGCTTGCCATGCGGTAGCAGAGAGAACAGTCTATGACTAGGGTGGCTGGAGACTTTGATATTGCCTGGGGTATTCATCTGACACAGCCTGTTATAGAGGATGTCAGAAAACTTGGTCCCAGTGATGTATTGGGCCGTAAACCCTACCCTCTGTAGTGCCTTGCGGTCAGTGCCTTGCGGTCGGAAGCCGAGCAGTTGCCGTATCAGGCAGAGATGCTCTCGATTGTGCAGTTATAGAACCTTTTGAAGATCTGAGAACCCATGTCAAATATTTTCAGGCTCCTGAGGGGGAATAGGTTTTGTTGTGCCCTCTTCATGACTGTCTTGGTGTGCTTGGGCCATGTTAGTTTGTTGGTGATGTGGACACCAAGGAACATGAAGCTCTCAAGCATGACACACTAGCTATGAAAGATGGGCACTGAGGCAGACACAGACGCCTACTTCGATAGTATGAAAATTTAAAAAATGACTCTACTCCTGCACAAAATATGTACAAGTATAATGGTCGCTAGTGATTTCATCAGCTGGTTTTAGCTTGGTGTAGTCTTCCTGCTGCTAGCTAGCTTCCTTGACAAACAGGGATGGATTTGTAGCTATCTCTAGCTAAGGATTATGGGCACTGCACTAATAAACAATGTGTAGTTTGAGACTTATTTACATTAGTTTGACAGCTTGCTGATGAAGTTGTAGACATGTTCAGTCAGTCTATACTTCAGCATGTTTCCAAAGCACCAATCGCTACGTCGCAACGTTGGGTCAGCTAAACGCACAGCAGGAGACTTGATACTTGCTTACACTGCCCTACCCTGTGCTCTGACCTCTTTCTCCCCTCTCTCTCCAGATGAAATCTCGCGTCTTGTGACGGCCGGCCGCCCAACAACCTGCCCGCTCGACCCTATCCCCTCCTCTCTTCTCCAGACAATTTCCGGAGACCTTCTCCCTTACCTCACCTCGCTCATCAACTCATCCCTGACCGCTGGCTACGTCCCTTCCGTCTTCAAGAGAGCGAGGATTGCACCCCTTCTGAAAAAACCTACACTCGATCCCCCGATGTCAAGATTTAACTACAGACCAGTATCCCTTCTTTCTTTTCTCTCAAAACTCTTGAACGTGCCGTCATTGGCCAGCTCTCCCGCTATCTCTCTCAGAATGACCTTCTGATCCAAATCAGTCAGGTTTCAAGACTAGTCATTCAACTGAGACTGCTCTTCTCTCTGTATCACGGAGGCGCTCCGCACTGCTAAAGCTAACTCTCTCTCCTCTGCTCTCATTCTTCTAGACCTATCGGCTGCCTTCGATACTGTGAACAATCAGATCCTCCTCTCCACCCTCTCCGAGTTGGGCATCTCCGGCGCGGCCCACGCTTGGATTGCGTCCAGTGGAGAGACAGGTCGCTCCTACCAGGTGGCGTGGCGAGAATCTGTCTCCTCACCACGCGCTCTCACCACTGGTGTCCCCCAGGGCTCTGTTCTAGGCTGGAACACCAGACGGGCTCTCTCCTATTCTCGCTATACACCAAGTCACTTGGCTCTGTCATAACCTCACATGGTCTCTCCTATCATTGCTATGCAGACGACACACAATTAATCTTCTCCTTTCCCCCTTCTGATGACCAGGTGGCGAATATCTCTGCATGTCTGGCAGACATATCAGTGTGGATGACGGATCACCACCTCAAGCTGAACCTCGGCAAGACGGAGCTGCTCTTCCTCCCGGGGAAGGACTGCCCGTTCCATGATCTCGCCATCACGGTTGACAACTCCATTGTGTCCTCCTCCCAAAGCGCTAAGAACCTTGGCGTGATCCTGGACAACACCCTGTCGTTCTCAACTAACATCAAGGCGGTGGCCCGTTCCTGTAGGTTCATGCTCTACAACATCCGCAGAGTACCCTGCCTCACACAGGAAGTGGCGCAGGTCCTAATCCAGGCACTTGTCATCTCCCGTCTGGATTACTGCAACTCGCTGTTGGCTGGGCTCCTGCCTGTGCCATTAAACCCCTACAACTCATCCAGAACGCTGGCAGCCCGTCTGGTGTTCAACCTTCCCAAGTTCTCTCCACTGGACGTCACCCCGCTCCTCCGCTCTCTCCACTGGCTTCAGTTGAAGAAGTCGCATCCGCTACAAGACCATCCATGGTGCTTGCCTAAGGAGCTGTGAGGGGAACGGCACCTCAGTACCTCCAGGCTCTGATCAGGCCCTACACCCAAACAAGGGCACTGCGTTCATCCACCTCTGGCCTGCTCGCCTCCCTACCACTGAGGAAGTACAGTTCCCGCTCAGCCCAGTCAAAACTGTACGCTGCTCTGGCCCCCCAATGGTGGAACAAACTCCCTCACGACGCCAGGACAGCGGAGTCAATCACCACCTTCCGGAGACACCTGAAACCCCACCTCTTTAAGGAATACCTAGGATAGGATAAAGTAATCCTTCTCACCCCCCTTAAAAGATTTAGATGCACCATTGTAAAGTGGCTGTTCCACTGGATGTCATAAGGTGAATGCACCAATTTGTAAGTCGCTCTGGATAAGAGCGTCTGCTAAATGACTTAAATGTAAATGTAATGTAAATGTAAAATGTAAAAAATTAAAATAAAATAGAGGGTTAATGCAAAAAGTCTGGGTAAACATTTCATTAACTGTTTAGCTGTCTAATGGCTTGGGGTGGAAGCTGTTTAGGAGTCCTTTTGACCTAGACTTGGGGCTCCAGTACTTATTTCCGTGCGGTAGAAAAGAGAACAGTCTATGACTACGGTGGCTGGAGTCTTTCGCAATTGTTAGGGCATTCCTCTGACATTCCGCCTGGTATATATGTCCTGGATGGCAGGAAGCTTGGCCCCAGTGATGTACTTGGCCGTACACATTACCCTCTGTAGGGCCTTGCGGTCGGATGCCGAGCAGTTGCCATACCAAGCACTGATGCAACCATATAGTTAGCTAACTAAACAGCCCTTTTTCAGGAACCTGTCTTTCAAAGACAATTCGTAAAAATCCTAATAACTTCACAGATCTTCATTGTAAAGCGGTTTAACACTGTTTCCCATGCTTTTTCAATGAACCATAAACAATTAATGAACATGCACCTATGGAACGGTCCTTAAGACAAAAACAGCTCACATACGGTAGGCAATTAAGGTCACAGGTTTGAAAACTTGGACACTAAAGAGGCCTCTACTGACTCTCCATATCCACGGATTCCTACCGCAAGCTCTGGACGTTTTCACCTGGATCATCGCAGCAAGCTAGCTGCTATCCGAGTGACTACTCCGGTTAACATCGGTCCCGAAGTAAGCACAAATTAGCCTGGAGCTAGCCCATACTTGGCCCTTTCTCCCGGGTAGCTAAAGAGGCCCATCAGCCACTCCTGAGCTACAATACCTGGACCCCTTCTACTGCCGGTATGGTACGGAACCCCGACTACACGACTATACACGTAATCTGCTCGAGAGTGTACTCAACTGGCCTCTACATTGCGATGTCCCCTGAATGCCCATCTGCTAGCCGCGGGCCGCTAGCTGTCTCGAGCATATTGGACTGTTAGCTGTATAGATCCATCTGGCAATTTCTTGGGCCACTATACCTATTTTGCCAATTGAAACTGGACCTCTCGGAATCCTACTAATCCATCACGACTGGTCTATCGACGTCACCACACGCAGAGGCTAAAACAGACTCCTCCGTCGAGACGTCTCTCTAAGGCCCTCTGCGAGCTTGCTATCCCCAACCTGCTAGCTGTCTGAATCGCTGTGTCTCCAGCCAGCCCAACCACACATTGGACCCCTATTGGTCACCCATGCCTCTCCCTAATATCAATACGCCTTGTCCATTACTGTCCTGGTTAGTGATTACTGTCTTATTTCACTGTAGAGCCTCTAGCCCCGCTCAATATGCCTTAACATACTATTTAGTTCCACCTCCCACATATGCAGTGACATCACCAGGTTTAAACATCTTTAGAGACAATTAACTCTCTTATCATTACTCAATGCCTAAGTTTACCTCCAATGTACTCTGATCCTACCATACCTTTGTCTGTATATTATGCCTTGAATCTATTCTATCGTGCCCAGAAACCTGCGCCTTTTACTCTCTGTTCTGAACGTAATAGACAACCAGTTCTGATAGGCTTTAGCTGTACCCTTATCCTACTCCTCCTCTGTTCCTCTGGTGATGTAGAGGTTAATCCAGGCCCTGCAGTGTCTAGCTCCACTCCTACTCCTCAGGTACTCTCATTTGTTGACTTCTGTAACAGTAAATGCCTTGGTTTCGTGCATGCTAACATGAGAAGCCTCCTCAAGTTTGTTTAATTCACTGCTTTAGCACACTCTGCCAACCAGGATGTCCTAGCCGTGTCTGAATCCTGGATTAGGAAGACCACCAAAAACCCTGAAATTTCCACCCTAACAATAACATTTTCCGACAACATAGAACTGCAGAGAGAGCCTGCAGAGTTCTGTCTTACTATCCAGGTCTGTACCCAAACAATTCGAGATTCTACTGTTAAAAATCCATCTTTCCAAAAACAAGTCTCTTGCCGTTGCCCCTTGCTCCAGACTACTCTCTTCCCCAAGCTGTTCCCTGGACACCATATGTGAATTAATTGCCCCCCATCTATCTTCAGAGCTCGTGCTGCTAGGTGACCTAAACTGTGACATGCTTAACACCCCGGCCATCCTACAATGTAAGCTTGATACCTTCAATCTCACACAAATTATCAATGAACCCACAGGCACCCACATAGACATCTTCCTAACCAACTTGCCCTCCAAATACACCTCTGCTGTTTTCAACCAAGAGCTCAGTGACCACTGCCTTATTGCCTGCATCCGTAATGGGTCTGAGGTCAAACAAACACCCCTCGTCACTGTCAAGCGCTCCCTGAAACACATCAGCGAGCAGGCCTTTCTAATCGACCTGGCCTGGGTATCCTGGAAGGATAGTGACCTCATCCAGTCAGTAGAGGATGCCTGGTTATTCTTTAAAAGTGCCTTCCTCACCATCTTAAATAAGCATGCCCCATTCAAAAGATGTAGAACCAGGAACAGATATAGCCCTTGGTTCTCTCCAGACCTGACTGCCCTTGACCAGTACAAAAACATCCTGTGGTGTTCTGCATTAGCATCAAATAGCCCCCGTGATATGCAACTTTTCAGGGAAGTTAGGAACAAATATACACAGTCAGTTAGCTTTCCTAAGTCCAGCTTTTTCAAGCAGAAATTTGCATCCACTAGCACAAACTCAAAAAATATCTGGAACACTGTAAAGTCCAAGGAGAATAAGAAAACCTCCACCTCCAGCTGCCCACTGCACTGAGGCTAGGAAATGCTGTCACCACCGATAAATCCACTATAATTGAGAATTTCAATAAGCATTTTTCTACGGCTGGCCATGCTTTCCACCTGGCTACCCCCTACCCCGATCAACAGCCCTCGTTCCCCCACTGCAACTTGCCCAAGCCTCCCCATTTCTCCTTCACTCAAATCCAGATAGCTGAACCCCTACAAATCAGCCGGGCTAGACAATCTGGACCCTCTCTTTCTACAATGATATACCGAAATTGTTGCAATTCCATTATTAGCCTGCTCAATCTCTCTTACGTATCGTCTGAGAATCCCATAGATTCCCCTTCTTCAAAGGGGAAGACACTCTCAACCCAAACTGCTACAGACCTACATCTATCCTACCCTTCCTTTCTAAGGTCTTCGAAAGCCAAGTTAACAAACAGATTACCGACCATTTCAAATCCCACCGTACCTTCTCCACTATGCAATCTGGTTTCAGAGCTGGTCATGGGTGCACCTCAGCCACGCTCAAGGTCCTAAACGATATAACCGCCATCGATAAGAGACATTACCGTGCAGCCGTATTCATTGACCTGGCTAAGGCTTTCGACTCTGTCAATCACCACATTCTTATTGGCAGACTAAACAGCCTTCGTTTCTCAAATGATTGCCTCGCCTGGTTCACCAACTGCTCTGATAGAGTTCAGTGTGTCAAATCAGAGGGCCTGTTGTCCGGATCTCTGGCAGTCTCTATGAGGGTGCCACTGGGTTTAATTCTCGGGCCAACTCTCTTCTCTTTATACATCAATGATGTCACTCTTGCTGCTGGTGATTCTTTGATCCACCTCTACGCAGACGACACCATTATTTATACGTCTGGACCTTATCTGGACACTGTGTTAACTAACTTCCATAAGAGCTTCAATGCCATACAACTCTCCTTCCGTGGCCACCAACTGCTCTTAAATGCAAGTAAAACTAAATGCATGCTCTTCAACCGATCGCTGCCCGCACCTGCCCGCCTGTCCAGCATCACTTCTTTCGACGGTTCTGACTTAGAATATGTGGACAACTCCAAATACCTAGGTGTCAGGTTAGACTGTAAACTCTCCTTCCAGACTCACATTAAACATCTCCAATCCAAAACTAAATCTAGAATTGGCTTCCTATTTCGCAACAAAGCATCCTTCACTCATGCTGCCAAACATACCCTCGTAAGCCTGACCATCCTACCGATCCTCGACTTCGGCGATTTTAATTTACCAATTAGCCTCCAATACCCTACTCAATAAATTGGATGCAGTCTATCACAGTGCCATCTGTTTTGTCACCAAAGCCCCATATACTACCCACCACTGCGACCTGTACGCTGTCATTGGCTGGCCCTCGCTTCATACTCGTTGCCAAACCCACTGGCTCCAGGTCACCTACAAGTCTCTGCAAGGGAAAGCCCCGCCTTATCTCAGCTCACTGGTCACCATAGCATCACCCACCCGTAGCACTTGTTCCATTAGGCATATCTCACTGGTCACCCCCAAAGCCAATTCTTCCTTTGGCCCCCTCTCCTTCCGGTTCTCTACTGCCAATGACTGGAACAAACAGCAAAAATCACGAAAGCTGGAGACTCATCTCCCTCACAGGCTTTAAGCACCAACTTCAGCGCAGCTCACAGATCACTGCACCTGTACATAGCCCATCTGTAATTAGCCCATCCAACTACCTTATCCCTATACTGTATTTATTTATATTGCTTCTTTGCACCCCAGTATCTCTACTTGCACATTCATCTTCTGCACATTCCACCATTCCAGTGTTTAATTGCTATATTGAAATCACTTTGCCACCATGGCCTATTTATTGCCTTTACCTCCCTTATCCTACCTCATTTGCACATGCTGTATATGCTGTATATACATATATTGTATGTTTGTTTATTCAATGTGTAACTCTGTGTTGTTGTATGTGTCGAGCTGCTTTGCTTTATCTTGGCCAGGTCGCAGGTGCAAATAAGAACGTGTTCTCAACTAGCCTACCTGGTTAAATAAAGGTGAAATAAAATGTTTTTAAAAAACAACTGAAAAGCACCAGAAGAAAGATGCCCAGGTTTCCTGTTCATCTGCGTGAACGTGCCTTAGGCATTCTGCAAGGAGGCATGAGGACTGCAGATGTGGCCAGGGCAATAAATTGCAATGTCCATACTGTGAGCCGCCTAAGACAGCGCTACAGGGAGACAGGAGGGACAGCTGATCGTCCTCGCAGTGGCAGACCACATGTAACAACACCTGCACAGGATCGGTACATCCGAACATCACACCAGGAATCCACAATCCCTACATCAGTGCTCAGACTGCCCGCAATAGGCTGAGAGAGGCTGGACTGAGGGCTTATAGGCCTGTTGTAAGGCATGTCCTCACCAGACATCACCGGCAACAACGTCACCTATGGGCACAAACCCACCGTCGCTGGAACAGACAGGAATGGCAAAAAGTGCTCTTTACTGACGAGTCACGGGTTTGTCTTACCAGAGGTGATGGTCAGATTCGCATTCATTCTCTAAGGAATGAGCCTTACACCGAGGCCTGTACTCTGGAGCGGGATCGATTTGGAGGTGGAGTGTCAGTCATGGTCTGGGGCGGTGTGTCACAGCATCATCAGACTGAGCTTGTTGTCATTACAGGCAATATCAACGCTGTGCATTACAGGGAAGACCGGAAGAGGTCCGCTACTGGGGCGATTCCTCATTGCTGGCTGGGTAATGAGCTCGGCTGAGGTTTTTACAAATCCAAGAAGGTTACAACTGGTCAAAGTTAGTATTTGTTAAGAGGTAATACTAATAAGATGACTGTTTATCGATGAAATAGGGCAAGACCTTTTATAGAGTTTAATTTGAGACATGGTAACTCTCCAAACAACTTATTCCGTGGTGCCTCAATTCCTAATGAGTTAATTGCTACATGATTAATTCAATAGGGTAACAATGAAACATAGTTGGTGGATGAACAGTCATCAGATTAATGAAAGTAAAGTCACAACATATTCAACCACTTTGCTATGGCAAGCCTAAATAAGTTCAGGAGTAAAAACCCAACAAATCACATCAGTTGCATGCTCATTGCATGCTCATGCTGTGTTCAATAATAATGGTTATCATGACTAATCCATCTCTGTATCACACATACAATTATCTGTAAGTTCTCTCAACCGAGTAATGTATTTCAAGCACAGATCAACAACAAAGACCGGGGAGGTTTTTCAATGCTTAATACAAAGCGTTATGTTTGGGGCAAATCCAACACATCACTGAGAACCACCCTTCATATTTTCAAGCATGGTGGTGGCTACATCATGTTATGAGCATGCTTGACATCGGCAAGGACTAGGGAGTTTTTAAAATTTTTATCAAATGAAACTGAATAAAACTAAGCACAGACAAAACCATAGAGGAAAACCTGTTTGTCTTTCCAGCTGACACTGGAAGAGGAATTCCCCTTTCAACAGGACAATAACCTAAATCACAAGGCCAAATCTATACTGGAGTTGCTTTCCAAGATGTCATTGAATGTTCCTGAGTTGCATCCAAGAGCTTGAATAATTTCTTACAGTATAATGGGAAAATATTGTCCAATCCAGGTGCGCAAAGCTCTTAGAGTCTCACCCAAGAAGACTCACATCTGTAATTACTGCCTAAGGTGTTTCTAACATGAATTACCTCAAGGGGGAAGTTCTTATCAAATCAAGATATTAGAGGGGTTTTATCTGATTACATTTTTCATAAATGTTTAAAAAGTTTCTTCCACTTTGACATTACAGAGTATTTTGTGTAGATCGTTCACCAAAAATTACAATTCAGTTTAAACCCACTTTGTAACACAACAACATGTAGAATAAGTTAAGGGGTCTGAATACTTTCTGAAGGCAATGTGTATGTAAGTAATACATTATAGTGGGTGACATTTGTGTCATTCCTATTGACATGAATGTGATGTCAAATTAAAGAGGAGTTTGCGCTTTTTAAAATGAACTTGTAATTGTCATTTGTTCTGTTTTTAAGCTAAGACTGTTTGAAAAATATGAGAAAATGAGCTATTATCTTAAAAATGACTAAGTAATCTACAGCCGCATTCTAGAATTCTATTGGGTTCTAAAGGGTTAAAACAACTCCACAGAACAAGAGATTACAATTATGACACGTAGGCCAATGGTTTATCCATACTTGCTAAGAAAGTTTCCAATCGACAAAATGATCGGTGGTGCCCCGTTTACTGTAGAATACAGATAAATCCATATTTTGTATTCCATAATTTACTATTATCATAAAGTTAGGCCACTCCGCTATATTATGGTGCAGCCTGTCTTGTAAAAATCTTTCCAGCAAGAAGTAGTTCCCAATCATTCTGATTGTGATGTGATTGTGATGTCATGTTGTAAAATGTTCCCGGTTAAGTAATTGCATGTGCGTCTCTTTGTGAGGATTGCTGAGCTCATGCAGACGTCTCTCTCAACCTCCCTAGAAAAACTGTTCTGCTAAATGGCATATATTATGTTCATTTGCAACATCTGCCAATCCGGACTTGCGCGTCAAAGTGCTAAGGGTTGATGTGAGGATATTTTTTGCGATTGCAAAGACTTGGCTCTACTTCCCGATTGATAGAGAATATATTTGTTCACGATGGCTATATCAAAACTGTACCTGGGAACATCTGCTGAAGGAAACTATCTACTAGGTAAGTGCTAACTTGCTTTCTTTCTAAATCACACGAAATCACAAGCTAACAATGCTTTTCCTTTGCTAGCTAGCCAATTCGAATTCGTATCGTGGGAATTCTGTGTTAAAGCGTAACACAATCACATTAAGCAGCTGAAATGACAATGAACTATGTGCATTTTTATTTTGATATATCCATTATATTATTATTATTATTATTATATATTATTGTCCTTAAGCCATTTTGCCACAACTTTGGAAGTATGCTTGGGGTCATTGTCCATTTGGAAGACCCATTTGTGAACAAGCTTTAACTTCCTGACTGATGTCTTGAGATGTTGCTTTAATATAGCCACGTAATTTTCCTTCTCATGACACCATCTATTTTGAGAAGTGCACCAGTCCCTCCTGCAGCAAAGCACCCCCACAACATGACGCTGCCACCCCTGTGCTTCATGGTTGGGATGGTGTTCTTCGGCTTGCAAGCCTCCCCCTTTTCCTCCAAACATAGCGATGGTCATTATGGCCAAACACTTCTATTTTTGTTTCATCAGACCAGAGGACAATTCTCCAAAATGTACGATCTTTGTCCCCATGTGCAGTTGCAAACCGTAGTCTGGCTTTTTTTGGTGCAATTTTGGAGCAGTGGCTTCTTCCTTTCCTCCTGCATCTTCACAAGGTCCTTTGCTGTTGTTCTGGAATTGATTAGCACTTTCCGTACCACATTCATCTCTAGGAGACAGAACGCGTCTCCTTCCTGAGCGGTATGACAGCTGCATGGTCCCATGGTGTTTATACTTAGGTACTATTGTTTGTACAGATGAACGTGGTACCTTCAGGCGTGTGGAGGTCTACAATTTTTTTCTGAGGTCTTGGCTGATTTCTTTTGATTTTCCCAATTAAAGTGCCACTGAGTTTGAAGGTAGGCCTTTACATACATCCACAGCTACACCTCCTATTGACTCAAATTATGTCAATTATGCCTATCAGAAGCTTCTAAAGCCATGACATAATTTTTTTGAATTTTCAAAAACAGTTTAAAGGCACAGCCACCTTAGTATATGTAAACTTCTGACCCACTGTAATTGTGATACAGTGAATTTTAAGTGAAATAACCTGTCTGTAAACAATTGTTGGGAAAATGACTTATGTCATGCACATAGATGTCCTAACCAACTTGCCAAAACTAGAGGTTCACAGCCTTGTGGTGGAGACATAGGAACTCGATAAATCCGTATTGTGGCATCTTTGTTGTACCATGCCAGAATCGACCTCACAGTTGATGCAAACTTTTGCAATTGGAATACAACGTTTGATCAATACAAAATAATGAACTTTATTACCTGGTATTTTCCATATCTACTCATTTGATTTCCTTGTAAAAGTGTCAAACACCTGCTAGAAGACTGCAGGTCTCTGAGACATGACTTACTTATGTAGGTTTTGCATCTAATGCTTTTGGTCTGATATCTTCCACAGGGGAGGATGTTAGTTTTCTTTTGGATAGCCTGTAACGTCTCTTCCCCTTATACCCTGAAATAAAATATTTATATTCCTGTTATTAACCTACGAACTAAGCATATAGTCATAAATTACATGAAAGACTTGCTTTCTCCTTGGCAATATTCTGACGACAACCTTGGAAGACACACTCGCAACACAGTTGAGTCTTCAGTTTCACATTACAACAGTAGAGGCCACTCAGTGACAAATGACAGCAAAACTGATCATTTTGGAGAAATTGCAGTACTATGGATTAGTTATAAAATCTTTGATAGTAGTGTTGATATTTTATCTGGCTTTACCACAAATTAGTATTGCATTTATTTGCAGTGCTGCCATTTACTTTCGACTCAAGGTTTGATCCAGCAGAGGCTACCACGGTACTGTTGCCTTTGGGTAATGTGAGAGATGATGGGTAAAGTTTTACAAGCTAGCTAGTTGTGGACACAAGCTAATTGTGCTCGCTAGCTAGTGCAGCCTATAATGTGATGCACGGAATGGCAGATAGCTATCTCAATACATTTGGTTATCAAAAGTAACTCGTGGAGACATAAAACAGTTGTTTATACTTTGACTATAACCTAGCTTTTATACTTGTTTATTTAGCTATACAAACAAGCTAAAACTGCACACCTCTGAGAAAAAGCTATCTCGATAGCTAAATCAAGAGTGAGGGAGGGTGTGAGAGATCTGCAGGAGCTCAACCATCCACACAAATTGTTGACTGGGAACATTTTCACGCTGTGAAAACTTTTACAACGCGCTTCACAATCACAACGATTGGGAACCATTTCACGCTGGGAAATATTTTATTGACAGAGCCCGTGTGAGAATGCTAAAGTTGGGTTCATGTCTCAGAGTACAGTAATGTTTTTGCAAAAGAGAACATTTTAATAACTCTTTCTCTCCTGCCACCTAAATTTGAGAAGCAGTCAGGCCGCCGCACATTACTTTCCTCCCTCCCTCCCCCTCCTTGTATATTATATAGGCTGATACAACCTGTTGCATTGTTGTTAATATCTAAATGTGAGCATAATGTATTATTTTGATAATCGAGACATTACTGGATGTTAGAGTTTAATCAATGGTATTAAGAAGTGTTTGAATTGGTGTTTTGATTCGTGTGCTTTGTGCATGAAATAGTTCATTTACAAGACCTGAACTTTCAGTTCTTACCATCCCACATACCGGTGAAGTCACCCTTATATGTTACATTACAGAGGCACCTCAAGGGAAGTAAAAGGAGTATATTGCGTTACCCTAAAAACAGGCACATAATCTGTAATCGTTATTGTGAGAGCCATTTAATATCTTGATTTGAGTCAAGAAAGTATGTTATGTAGCCTATGTAATCTATATATTTTTTGTGAATTTTGAAATTGTCTGAGTTTGGAATGATCAAAGACATTCATATCTCTGCAGTTTCATATCAATACCTTATGCCGTGAGGAGTTGCCATGTACACAGGTCCAAATTGTATGAATTAATTGTCTGAATGGTGTTGCAGAAATCTCTGGGTCATAGGCACTTAATACAGAACTTTTCGACAGACATAACATTCTGGTTATTGTTCTGGATAGTAGTAATCTAAGGGCATAGCGGTATTGTAATAACAAAGCTTTAACCAGTAAATGTATCAACAAATGGTAGGCTACTAGTTGGTCGAATGAATGTGTCAATTTGTAGGCGATCTGCTGTACAACTGTGTTCTGCTTAAGCACATTTGTCCCACGACAGACCTCATCCTGAGTGCTGATTGAAATAATATCAAATTATCATTCTTGGTTTAGGTGCTGCAGAAAACCCTCTCTCACGTTTTCTCTCTCCAGCGGAGTAGGCTGCACAAAATAGGTGTAATGCTATTTTCCAGGTCCCTCTCCAAGGTGCTGAAAATATTGTTTGACTTTATAAAACTGCAGAAGTTATTAAAACTGATGGTGCTCACGTCCTGAGACTACTTTTTATTTTTGGCACAATATAACATTGCTAAGGAAACACTTTTGGAACTTTTCAGTTCTCTTTCCAGTTGATACAAGACAGCGATATCCCCTCTCCCTGTTTAAGGTAATGACCTCCTTCCAGAGTCATTTTTCCCACTAGAAATGTGTCATCCATACAACTTTCTAAACAATTGGTGCATTGTTCGGTTACATAAGTAACCTGCGCTGGTGCATGTTACTAGTTGTTACAGATATATCTTAATCATGTCACCAGGTGACATGATATTGTCTCCCTGTGGTGTAAAACTGATAACAACACCACTATTTTGGTCCCCTTAGAAGTGAGTTGCAATAATGACATCACAATCTTAATACCCCCCAAAATAAAGGAGAAACCTCCCATAATATATTGTCACACACTAACACCCTATATCCTAGGTAATTGTAAGGTCTTCCCTAGTCCCATGTAGTCTAGCATTGTCTTTTCTAAGTATGGATAACTTGACTGTCCACTACTGCAAATCCGAATTATGTTGAAACAATAGAATGATTTCAACATAAGACAATCCATCAGACCACACAGGATATTGTCACAGGCACTGCATACCAGTCCCTCAAAGGGAGTGGCTCACCAACATTTCTCAGTAGTATAGCGTTAAATGTTTCTGCCAAATTTAAGATAGACCTAAAGGAGGTAGATTTAGCCAGAGAGCAGTTGGACGCAACTAACCTCAAATTATCTGAAGAAACATAGGCGGCAAAACAACATGAGGCTTCTATTGAGAAGTTTAAAGAAGAGGATAGGCAACATCTGGCCAAGTTGTATGACTCCCACGAGGAAGGAAAAATAAAGGATGAGAAACTGGTAAATCAGACAATACCGTTAGATTAACAAGAATTTAAGCTTTTAACCGATATAACACACTTGTATGTTCCTAGATGTTTAATATCCATATTTTTTTATAATTCTTTATTTGAATTGCACGCCCTACAATTACAAATTAGTGCTCTATGGAAAGGTAATAGTATCAATGAACTGCAGTTCTGACAAAATATAAAATGTTAAAATAGGAGGAAATCTGTAAATATAATAGTCACAAGCAGTTATCGAAAAACAGAAATGTGAGCTACTATTAGCCACTTGCAGAAAACAGTATTAAAAATAACCAAAGACATTCTGCGAATAGCGCTGGAGGAACTCATGGCTCATGCCCAGCAAACAAAGAAGGAAAATGACTCACTCAAACAAGAATGCAATACCTTGCAGAACTTGGAAGACTCGTTAGAGAAGGAGCATAAAGACATGACTAGACAACTGGAGGACACGAGAAGATTGCTGTTACTTCTGCTTTAAGAACTAACACAGTGTTAAAACTTTTTAGGGCTGGGGTCCTTTTTTCAGAATTTCTAAATGACTGACGTGCCCAAAGTAAACTGCCTGTTACTCAGGCCCAGAAGCCAGGATATGCATATAATTGGTACCATTGGATAGAAAACACTCTGAAGTTTGTAGAAATTTTAAATTGATGTTGGAGAAATTCCGAAGAAAAACCAACCAGAATATTTTTTTGTTGAGATCCCATGCTCTTACAATGGAAAGCTATGGGTCCTATGCAATTCCAGATCCCATATTACAATTCTTATTGCTTCCACTAGATGTCAACAGTCGTTGGTCAAGGTTTCAGGCTTGTTTCTTCCAAAACGAGGAAGAATTTTGAGTTTTGGTACTGGGAGTCACAGTTGGAAATCAGTCTGTGCGCGCCCACTTGCTAATTTTACTTTTCTATTGAACTTACTCCTTTCCGTATGAAATGTTATAGTTTATTTACATTTCAGGGTACCTGAGGATGTATAGAAACATTTTGACATGTTTTAACAAAGTTTAATGGTAGTTTTTTGGATTCCTTTGTCTGCATGTTTAACTCGAAAAATTGGTGCCAACTAAACAGACTTTTTGGGATATAAAGAAGCATTCTGTCTAACAAGATGACCATGCATGTTGTAGCCGGGACCCTTTTGGATTGCAAATCAGAGGACATTTTCAAAAAGTAAGTGATTATTTAATTGCTATTTGTGATTTTATGAAACCTGTGCTGGTTGAAAAATATGTTGATGTGGGGAGTCGTCCTCAAACAATCGCATGGCAGGCTTTTGCTGTAAAGCCTATTGTAAATCGGACAATGCAGTTAGATTAACAAGAATTTAAGCTTTTAACCGATATAAGACACTTGTATGTACCTAGATGTTTAAAATCCATAAATCCAATATCCAAATTGTCAACAGGTGTCCCGCTGGCCTAGCCCTATTAAGAAGGGACTCTCTGCACAAATTGCATTTTTGGCTGAGTCCGGTACATCCTGTCTTTGTCTCTAAGTTAGAGACTGAAAAGCTGCTAGTTGGGCAAGACCTAATGAACAGATTGGCCCCACTAATCGACTGTGGCCAAAATCAAATGTGGGCTCAAGTCAGGGTTCCTGATGTCATGACACAACATGACCTCCAGAGGGTATGCTGTGATGTGGTTAAAGTAGACAACACTGATAACCACCCGACGATACAGATCTTTACTCAGCAGGAGATGACCCAAGCTATGGGAATCTGGAGCCACCCACTTGCAACACTCAAACCCATGCCAATCAGTTGTGTATGCCATTCTCAACGCCAAACCAGAACTGGCCTCCCACCCAACTCCTTGCTGAGAGAGAAACATTAATCTGTGCTTTAGAACCATCTAAGTCTCAGCATTACGGCTCACGTGTTGCAAATGGCATTCAGGTGGAGAGAAAAGTAGTTGACAACTTGATAATGGCGCTGTCGTCGGCGAAATCGGCCATCTGTAAATCATTGTATGATTCTTAATGTGAGGACACTTCAATTCCTTCTTGCTACCACCCCTGAAGCTGTTTCCAAACTCAAACTTCACAACAAGGAGTTGAAACACTACATGCTTGCTGTGCCAAAGCTGACCCACTCTGTCTACATTGGTGCAGACATACTAGTGAGATTAGGGGCACAGCTAGACACAGTCAACAACATTCTGTGGTCACAAGCAGCTGTGGACCCGAATGATTGCTATTTTGATCTTTAGTGCATGCGCTCTGGTCAAACAATTCCTCAAGCTTGTCAAGTCGTGAATGAATGGGAAGCTGTCATTCCTGCGAAAACACTGGGAGTCCCACTTGGATTTAACCTAAAACTAGGTCAATCACTCAGTGGTTCCCAAGCCTTCTTTCAACCGTCGCCCAAGTTCTATGACTTAGGTCTAATGGTATGTGAATATCCCTTGCTTGAAAAGATCAACCGTGTTACGAACCTTCTGGTACAAAACCCCCAAGAGACATTCATCCGCATGTCCTTGCAAGCTGCTTTGGGATACTTGATTGACAGCTCTTCCCATGAATTTGAGCTGATAATTCCAGAATAGGGGAACTCCCTCTCACCTTGAAAGCCAATCAGGAACATGACAATGTCTTCTTTCTTTGGTTCAAACAAAAACATTGCAGTGGTCCCTTACAAAACTGTACACAGTGATACTAGATACTACTAGCTGCCAAAATGAAATTCTCAGTGAGGAAGTAATGACTGAGAGCCAAAGGGCCGAGCTAACTACTGCGACCAAACTGTGCAATGCAAATCCTATCATGGTTGATTCACAAAATTGTACACAGGATTTTACTGAGCCAGACTATTTTGAGTGTAAAGTTTTGTGAGATCAAAGCTTACCTTGACATCCAGACTGCTGGAATGGACAGCTCATTTCCCAAGCCAAGTGTCCAAACAGACAAGGAAGGAAAACTCAAAGGGGAGGTTTCATCACTTATTGGACAGTCTGATACACATAATACATATTTCCAGCTGGTGAAAAAGGCAGCCGAGCCAAAGGATGCTATGCCAACACTTAGTGGACTCATTCCTGCTCAACGGGGAGTGGAATAGCAAATTGACAAACCATCTAATGCCAGCCATACCAAGAACCAGTTTACAATACTGTCTGGCCAATCGGTCATGATCAAAGATGGCTGCAGTGAGATCCCAGACAGAACAGACTGTTGGGAAACCCATTCAGATGCCGCCCACCTGGAAACATACAATGTCACCACAAAGCAAGGTGATTTGGAACCGGGCAGACCCACTCTTTCGGAGCAATCTGGTGCTGCTCACGACTCACATAAAGGACACATGCTTTCCCAAACCCCATCCACAGGACTAGGCCACGGACTTCCCTCCAAATCCCAGCAGGTTTACCCAGTGGAAAGGGGTAAAGAAACAAATATTGTCCAAAACCTGGCAACGTGCCAACCACTTTCTGTCGTTACTGCCTTTTACAGTTTTTTCAATGCCAAGTTCGCAAACTCCTTGATAAGTTCACACGGATTACAAAGCAGGGAGGGATAATGACACCATGCCAGGTAGGCCCCTTTTCAAAGCAACTCAGAAAGATTTCCGAAAGACCTCACCAAATAATTTGGCACGTACATAAATGGTGCTCTCATTGTCTCTTATTGCAATTCTTTAATGGAAAACAGGGGCTACGCTGTTGAACAAGACACTTCATACCGTTGGTAGGCTCCTGTTATTGCATATGACTATGCCCACGCCCAGATAGTAAACAAGCTAATGCAGGGTTTGCTCAGAGAGATCAGCTCTTCTATTGATAACTTGTACATGGATAGAATCCCTTCCTATCTGCTCCCTCTTGACCTGGTGCGGAAAATCCTACATTTAGCCACTATAGGGATTGTACAAACACGACAAGTATACCTATCTTATAGTTTCGGCAGTGCAATTCCAATCCATGTCTACCCAAAAGCAAGGGAGATCGTTTTTCTTATGATTGATAACAAGAAAATCTATAAGCTCAAGTCTGTCCTCTACGTATGATTTTGGCAAAATGAAATAAACTCAGCAAAAAAAATGTCCTTTTTTCAGGACCCTGTCTTTCAAAGATAATTCGTAAAAATCCAAATGACTTCACAGTTCTTCATTGTAAAGGGTTTAAACACTGTTCCCCATGTTTTTCAATGAACCATAAACAATTAATGAACATGCACCCACTAAGGACACTAAAGAGGCCTTTCTACTGACTCTGAATAACACCAAAAGAAAGATGCCCAGGGTCCTTGCTCATTTGCATGAACGTGTCATATGCATGCTGCGAGGAGGCATGAGGACTGCAAATGTGGCAAGGGCAATAAATTGCAATGTCTGTACTGTGAGACACCTAAGACAGCGCTACAGGGAGACAGGACAGACAGCTGATCGTCCTCGCAGTGGCTAACCACGTGTAACAACACCTGCACAGGATCGGTACATCCGAACATCACACCTGCGGGAAAGGTACAGGATGGCAACAACCAACTGCCCGAGTTACACCAGGAATGCACAATCCCTCCATTAGTGCTCAGACTGTCAGCAATAGGCTGAGAGAGGCTGGACTGAGGGCTTGCACTTATGGGCACAAGCCCACTGTCGCTGGACCAGACAGGACTTGCAAAAGGTTCTCTTCACTGATGAGTCGCGGATTTGTCTCACTCTAAACGGACAGAATCCAGACCATTCATATGGAATCAAGAATAATTTTTGTTAACACCAAAAACCTTACTTTTTGTGAGAAATCAATACATAAGGTTCTGTGCAGAAGTGTACTGATATATACTATGATCATTGTGCGCTGTATAAATGTGAAATGATATTGTGTATTCGCCCCATTTGTGAATTACATCACTATTTCAAGGAGAACTTCTCATGTTTTCTATGATTATGTTGGGAACATTATGCCCTGAACAATGACCCACCTGTCCCGGTTGTGCAAAGGATTTATCAGTCGATAACGGAAACAATATTAAATTCCTTAAGGAAAGGGTCTCTCCCATCTGGGGCTGGGTGCACCTCCTGCTAAGCGAGACCACGGAAAGTTTCAGAAGCCTCAGCGACTCGCTCCGTCCTCACTGGCCATTCGAACTGGACTAAAAAAGTTTAGCACCAATAGTAGCCCCGCGACTGAAATCCTTCTGCTGCTCCGACTTCAGCGTAGTTAGTAACTGGAAAGCTCCCTTGCTTATTGATCCCCCTCCGATCTCAGTGAGTGGAGTCCAAACACCATTATTGGAATTGGAACGATTATCCTGTGCTCTCGCTTCAATCTCTTTAGGACAAAGACACCAACCCAGAACTGATTGAACAGGGACATTCTCCCTTTTTCGCATAGAAGGGATGTTTGGTAATCTGACTAGAGATTCAGCTACCGAATTTAATGTATGCCCATTCAATGCGGCCTCCTTTAATCCATATTGGTGTGAGTGTGTAAAACTGTGTGTACCTAAATACTGCTTAGGATATCTCTCTCAAATTCCCTCCTTTGTCTTGTTTAGAATCATCATGAGTAAATTGCTTGTCCTATCCTTGTGTTTTATAAAATAGTATCACTGTCTCTGAGATTTTTTATTCAACTGGTCAGTAAAATAACTCTACACAACCTTCAGATTATAATTGTAACACGTAGGCCTACGGTTTATCCCTATTTGCTAAGAAAGCTTCCCAAAGAATCTAATGATAGGTAGGGACCCATTTACTGTAAAACGAGATAAATCCATAGATAAATCCACATTTTACATCCCATAATATATATCCCAATTGACCCTCTAGTCCTGTCTAAGCCGGGGGTTGGGGGTTCTAAGCTAACATATGGAATTGTTTTAAGATGGTCATACGAAAGATCATTTAGCTATTAATTTTTTTAACTGGTACCGGGGACCTTCATATGAGTCTTGTGAGGCTTGTGGAAGACCATCATGTTTGTGAGAGTCTCGGCTTTCAATAGTGTTCATACTATTTTGTCGACCAAACCGTTCAGACGCTACAGACGTTTTTGTGAGAAGACTAAATTTCGGGATGTCTCATGGTCTGACAAAGATTGTCCTCTTGTAACTTGGCCACCTTTCACAGCAAATGCGGAAGGGCGATATCGGCGGATGAGACACATCTCTAGGTTAAACCTACATATTTTGATGAGGATCTGTTTATTATGGTACTTAGATTTCTGCGGGAGCGTGACCATTGTAGGCCAAGGGTTAATTAGACGTTATCATAACGAAAGGCCACATAACGTAAGGCCTCTTGTGACATTTTTGACCAACAGGGTTTGACTTGTACACGTGTGTGTGTGTGTGTGTGTGTGTGTGTGTGTGTGTGTGTGTGTGTGTGTGTGTGTGTGTGTGTGTGTGTGTGTGTGTGTGTGTGTGTGTGTGTGTGTGTGTGTGTGTGTGTGTGTGTGTGTGTGTGTGTGTGTGTGTGTGTGTGTGTGTGTGCGTGCGTGCGTGCGTGCGTGCGTGCGTGCGTGCGTGCGTGCGTGCGTGCGTGCGTGCGTGCGTGCGTGCGTGCGTGCGTGCGTGCGTGCGTGCGTGCAAGGCAAGTGTGTCTCCGGGAGGTTTACAGCATGCTTAAGGCCTGACATGAACAAAGTTGTACAATCAATAGCAGTAGGATATTACTTTCATGTAAATGTGTCATTTAGTGAGTTAATAAAAAACTTGTATATCAAATCAAATTTTATTGGTCACATACACAAGGATAGCAGATGTTATTGTGAGTGTAATGAAATTGTCACGGCTTTCGTCGGAAGAAGAGGAGTCATTGGACCAAAATGCAGCGGGGTACGTGTTCATCTTTATTAGCTTGACTGACTGAACACTGAATACACTGAATACAAAATAACAAAAAGAATAGCCGAAACAGTTCTGCAAGGTACAACCAACACTAAACAGAAAATAACCACCCACAACTAACAGTGGGAAAACAGGCTACCTAAGTATGGTTCTCAATCAGAGACAACGAAAGACAGCTGTCCCTGATTGAGAACCATACCCGGCCAAAACATAGAAATACAAAACCTAGACATACAAACATAGACTGCCCACCCACATCACACCCTGACCAAACAAAAAATAGAAGCAAGCAATCTACAGTCAGGGTGTGACAGAAATGCTTATTGACACACCACTGTGTCAATCTAAGTAACATAATAAAAAAATCCCCATCAAAGTCCGTCAATTTAATGTAGAGATATTGTTTTGCATGGGCTGCTTCTCAATCCACCCATGTCGGCCTTCCCAATCTAAGGTGGACAAGCTACAGCTGTTGCTTGTAATACCATGAGACATCCCGAAAATTAGCATTATCATGAAAACGTCTGTAGCGTCTGAACGGTTTGGGCTACCCACTAATATACCACTCTATGGAAATATGAGATTCTCCCAAACACGATGTTATTCTCTGTTTTGCTCTACTACCCCCATAAATGTCAAAAGAAGATAACCTGATACCAGTTTAAAAAATGGAAGTATGGATGTAGTTTGTGTCAACAGAAAATATATATTTCCTGAGCTGTGTTATGTCTCCTAGATATAGGACAGACACATCAAAACCTTATTCCTTACAATACATTTATCTTTTGCCATTTATGCATGTCCTATTCAATGTGTTTCTATGGGGTATAGTAAAGGCCAAATTCAATATTTTTTCAAATATATTTGGGGGATTTTTTATACATACCTACAGGGGTCCTACATTTCTAAATCAAATAGCTAAATGATCCATGGTATGACCATCTACATTTTTTTCCAAATGTTAGATTAGTGGAACCCACAGTATCAATGTCATGGCAAGGGACACTGTTTGAGAATTATTGTATGTGCGTTTGTGTGTGTGTGTACTTATGCGTGTGTATGCTTTTGGAAAGTTAACACCTCTGGAATGCCCCCTGCAGAGCCTGGACGTCAGGCTTGGAAGTGTGTTTATTGGAGCGTTTTGGCAGGAAGAGCTGTGAACGCCGGCCAGAATAACGGAACAACACTGGAATGTGGTACAGCAGGGAATATCCTGAGTCAAAGACAAGGCGTTTTGGGTAGGAAAGCTTTAGGGCAGAAGTGATCAAGCTGTGTTTTCCATCAGTTAAATGACACAAGTTCCAACTTTTTGTTAATGTACCTACCCCCCACTAGTCGTTAGGACGTCCCTGGAACATCACTAAATGGTTGTGGTCAGTTCCCAAGTCGTCCTGGGGACGTCACCTTATGGTCACAAAGAAACATACCCGTCCCCCCACTAATTTCATTACACATCACCCCGTGTTACTGTTGCCAAGCCCATCAAGGCCTTGATTGGTGAACCACTAAATTGTTTAAACCTTTATTTCAATAGGGAAGACATTCACATATGTTTGTCTTTTGGCAATGCTAGGGACAACGATCTGTGATGAACTACTCTGGCCTGCAGTACCGTCAGGTCAGCAGCGTGAGTTTCGCCTCCTCAGTTTGTTTTGATTCTACTGAGGAGAAGTATCGTTCACATGTACGCAAATGTACAGTGGGGCAAAAAATAATTTAGTCAGCCACAAATTGTGCAAGTTCTCCCACTTAAAAAGATGAGAGAGGCCTGTAATTTAAACTTTTGACCTCCGTCATTGCCATCAAAGGGTATGTAACAAAGTATTTAGATAAACGTTTGTTATTGACCAAATACTTATTTTCCACCATAATTTGCAAATAAATCAAATAAAAATCCTACAATGTGATTTTCTGGAATTTTATTCTCTCATTTTGCCTGTCATAGTTGAAGTGTACCTATGATGAAACTTACAGGACTCTCTCATCTTTTTAAGTGGGAGAACTTGCACAATTGGTGGCTGACTAATTACTTTTTTTGCCACACTGTAAATATGATATACAAGACCAAACTTAAGGTACATGTGATAGAATGCATTCCAATGTTGTGTTGCTAGCAAACCTTTTGTGATGAAATATTATTCTGTTGAAAGAGTTCTTCCGAGTGGTGCAATGTTAAGCTAGCTAGCTACAGTACATGCTACAGTACATGTTTGTAGCTTCCCTTGTGCAGGCACTCACTAACTTTACTTTTCAATACGTTAGGTGTGTACTGTGTGCAGCATTGACAAACTCACCATTAATTTCATTGCATTCATGTCATCCAATCTTGGTATGTTGGTCTACAGTTGTATTGTTTGTCTACTGCAATTACATGTTTCTAGTTTGTCACTGTTTATAGTATAGAATGCAGAGCTTTTATCTGAACTATGTTATTTTTCTACATATTGTAAGACTATTATTACTTTTGAGTAATGGTACTATGTCTGTCACGATCTTCATCAAGGAAATGACCGGACCAAGGTGCAGCGTGGTAAGTGTACATTCTTATATTTTTAATGTCGCCAACAAAATAATAAACAAAACGAACGTGAAGCTCTGTAAGGCAATACCCTCCACTAACAAAGACAACAAACCACAAATGAGAAAATAAAAGGATCTCTACGGTCAGCGCGTGACAAAGGTGCGTACTCCGGCCGCAAACCTGACACTATAGGTGAGGGTCTGGGTGGGCATCTATCCTGGTGGCGGCTCCGGTGCGGGACGCAGACCCCGCTCCAGACCTGCCCCCACTTCTGTGGAGCCTCTGATGCGGGGACCCTTGTCGCCGATCCCGGACTGGGGACCCTCTCTGCAGGCTCCTTGCCATGGATCGTCACTACAGGCTCCTTGCCATGGATCGTCACTACAGGCTGGAGGCTCCGGGCCATGGATCATCACTGGAGGCTCCGTGCCATGGGTTATTACTGGAGGCTTCATGCCATGGATCATGACTACAGGCTCCGGCCCCTGGATCATCACTGGAGGCTTTGTGCCATGGATCATCACTACAGGCTCTGGGCCATGGATCCTCACTGGAGGCTTCGTGCCATGGATCATCACTACAGGCTCCAGGCCATGGATCATCACTACAGGCTTCGGGCCATGGATCATCACTGGAGGCTTCGGACCATGGATCATCACTGGAGGCTTCTTACGTGTAGCCGGAACAGGTCTCTTCAGACTGAGGAGACGTACTGGCAGCCTGGTGCGTGGAGCTGCCACAGGGCTTACCAGGCTGGGGAGACATACTGGAGGCCTGGTACGTGGAACCGGAAAAGGTCTCACCGGACTGGGGAGATGCACTGGAAGCCTGGTGCGTGGAGCAGGCACCGGATACACTGGGTCGTGGAGGCGCACTGGAGGTCTCAAGCATAGAGCTGGCACAACCCGTCCTGGCTGAATGGTTACTTTTGCCCGGCAAATGCAGGGCGCTAGCACAGGACGCACTGGGCTGTGCAGACGCACAGAAGACACAGTGTGTAGAGCCGGCACAGGATATCCTGGGCCAAAGAGACGCACTGGAGGCCAGGAGCGCTCAGCCGGCACCATCCGTCCTGGCTGGATGCTCACTCTAGCCCGTCCAATGCGGGGAGCTGGAACATAGCGCACCGGCTGTGACTACGCACTGGAGACATGGTGCGCATCACCACATAACACGGTGCCTGACCAGTACCACAATCCCTACCGTGAGCACGGGGAGTTTGCTCCGCCAACCTCCCCGTGTCCACCCCCCCAATTTTGGGGGGAGTGGCCTCCCGGTCTTCCTTGCCAGCCGTGACCCTGTGTAACGCTGGGCCCCTTTACTAGCTGCTTCCGCCTTCCTCGCTGCTTCTACTTGCTTCCACGGCAGATGATCCTTTCCAGCCAGGATCTCCTCCCACGTCCAGGATCCCTTTCCTTCCAAAATGTCTTCCCAAGTCCACTCTGTCATCTCCTCCCGGCCATGCCGCTTGGTGCGTTTGTGGTGGGTTGTTCTGTCACGATCGTCGTGAAGGAGATGACCGGACCAAGGTGCAGCGTGGTAAGCGTACATTCTTTTATTTTTAATGTCGCCAACAAAACAATAAACAACCAAACAAATGTGGAGCTCTGTAAAGCTATACCTGCCACTAATAAAGACAACAACCCACAAATGAGAAAAGGAAAAAAGGCTACCTACGTATGATTCCCAATCAGAGACAACGATAGACAGCTGTCCCTGATTGAGAATCATACCCGGCCAAAAACAAAGAACCAGAAAGCATAGACTTTGCCACCCGAGTCACACCCTGACCAAACAAACAGAGAATAAAAGGATCTCTACGGTCAGCGAGTGACAAAGGTGCGTACTCCGGCCGCAAACCTGACACTATAGGTGGGGTCTGGGTGGGCATCTATCCTGGTGGCGGCTCCGGTGCGGGATGCAGACCCGGACTAGGCCTCTTGTGTACCTACCTAGCCTTGCACGTCCTGTGCCAGTCCTGCTCTCAGGCTCTCCAGTGCGCCTCGTCTGTTCATCGCTGCCAGAGCCTTTCTCCTCTCCAGTGCTGTCAGAGTCTCCCGCCTGTTTAGCGCTGCCAGAGCCTTTCTCCTCACCTGCGCTGCCGGAGCCTCCCGTCTATTCTGCGCTGCCAGAGCATTCCTCATCTTCTGCGTTGTCGGAGTCTCCCGCCTGTTCAGCGCTGCCATAGCCTTCCTCCTCTACAGCGCTGCTGGAGTCTCCCGCCTGTTTAGCGCAGCCAGAGCCTTTCTCCTCTCCTGCGCTGTCGGAGTCTCCTGCCTGTTCAGCGCAGCCAGAGCTGCCAGCCTGCATGGAGCAGCCTGAGCTGTCAGTCTGCATGGAGCAGCCAGAGCTGTCAGTCAGCATGGAGCAGCCAGAGCTGTCAGTCTGCATGGAGCAGCCAGAGCTGTCAGTCTGCAAGGAGCTGCCAGTCTGCAAGGAGCTGCCAGTCTGCAAGGAGCCGCCAGAGCTGTCAGTCTACATGGAGCAGCCAGAGCCGCCAGTCAGCATGGAGCAGCCAGATCTGTCAGTCTGCCAGGATCCGCCAGTCAGCCAGACTCTTCCAGATCTGCCAGTCAGCTAGACTCTTCCAGATCTGCCAGTCAGCCAGACCCTTCCAGATCTGCCAGACAGCCAGAATCTTCCAGATCTGCCAGTCAGCCAGACTCTTCCAGATCTGCCAGTCAGCTAGACTCTTCCAGATCTGCCAGTCAGCTAGACTCTTCCAGATCTGCCAGTCAGCCAGACTCTTCCAGATCTGCCAGTCAGCCAGAATCTTCCAGATCTGTCAGTCAGCCAGGATCTACCAGAACCGCCAGCCAGCCAGGATCTGCCAGATCCAACTACCTACCTGAGCTTCCTCTCAGTGCTGAGCTTCCTCTCAGTGCTGGGTTTCCTCTTAGTGCTGAGCTTCCTCTCAGTGCTGTGCTTCCTCTCAGTGCTGAGCTTCCCCTCAGTGCTGAGCTTCCCCTCAGTCCCGAGCTCCCTCAGTCCCGAGCTGCCCCTCAGTCCCGAGCTGCCCCTCAGTCCCGAGCTGCCCCTCAGTCCCGAGCTGCCCCTCAGTCCAGTGGGGTTCTGGGTGAGGACTACGAGGCCATGGTCGGCGGCGAGGGTGGACTATCCTAGGACGCGAGGAAGAGGGACTAAGACATTGATAGAGTGGGGACCACGTCCCGCGCCGGAGCCGCCACCATGGACAGACGCCCACCCGGACCATCCCTACTGTTTTGATGTGGGTCCGGGAGTCCGCACCTTAGGGGGGGGGAGGGGGGGTTCTGTCAAGATGTATCGAACTAACCACGCTGCATTTTGGTCCGACTCTCTATCGACTGAAGAAAACCGTAACAGAATCTCTCTCTGTGATTGTGTGTGTATGCATGTGTGCATGTGTGTGAGAACATGAAGTGTTGGTGTTTTCTCTCCAGGCGTTGTGCATTAGGCCGAATGCCATGCACCTTCGCCCACCACTCTCCTCCCACACCATAGCCCCTGTACACCGAGGGCACAACACAAGCCCTAGCTGCAACCAGTCTGATAAAGGCACATCTCTTGTTTGTTTGAGCAAGCTAGCTGCAGAGATGAGTGAAGACGAGTGATGAGACATCTCTGACAATGCCTCTGTGATAACTATGTTCAGTTTATGTCTCAGTTGTTGAATCTTATATTCATACAAACATTTACACGGGCACACGTTTATTGAGAATTAAGTTGCAGTTGACAGTGAGAAGACGTTTCTTTTTTGTTGAGTTTATACAGAGTACTATTTTATTTAACCGTTATTTAACTAGGTAAGTCAGTTAATAACAAATTATTTTTTACAACGTCGGCCTACCCCAGCCAAACCCTAACCTGGACAACGCTGGCCAAATTGTCCACCGCCCTATGGGACTCCCAATCACAGCCGGTTGTGATAAAGCCTGGAATCAAACCAGGGTCTGTAGTGATTCCTCTAGCATTGAGATGCAGTGCCTTAGACTGCTGTGCCACTCAGGAGCTCTACAATTACTTAGGTTTAAAAATAAGCTCAACTGGACACCTTAATGACGCAGTAAATGACCTGAGAGTGAAAGCATGCAAAAGCATGCAGGTAATTCTACACCATTCAAAAACTAATTCAATTTGAAATGCCTACCTAAAACGAATTGAATGTGTCATTGAACCAATTGCACTTTATGGCAGTGAGATGTGGGGTCCACTTGCAAAACTAGATTTCACCCATTGGGACTAACACCCCATTAACCTCTTGAACCTCTGGGGGCAGTATTTCATTTTTGGATGAAAAACGTTCCCGTTTTAAGCAAAATATTTTGTCACGAAAAGATGCTCGACTATGCATATAATTGACAGTTTTGGAAAGAAAACACTCTGATGTTTCCAAAACTGCAAAGATATTGTCTGTGAGTGCCACAGAACTAATGCTACACGCGAAACCAAGATTAAATTTCATACAGGAAGTGAGCCAGATTTTTGAGGCGCTGTGTTCCAATGTCTCCTTATGTGGCTGTGAATGCGCAAGGAATGAGCCTACACTTTCTGTCCTTTCCCCAAGGTGTTTGCAGCATTGTGACGTATTTGTAGGCATATCATTTTGAACAGAGGAGAAACCAAACTGCCACAGGTGACTTATCATCGAATAGATATGTGAAAAACACCTTGAGGATTGATTCTAAACAATGTTTGCCATGTTTCTGTCAATATTATGGAGTTAATTTGGAAAAAAGTTTGCGTTGTAATGACTGGATTTTCATTTTATTTTCTCAGCCAAACGTGATGAACAAAACGGAGCGATTCCTCCTACACAAATAATCTTTTTGGAAAAACTGAACATTTGCTATCTAACTGAGAGTCTCCTCATTGAAAACATCCGAAGTTCTTCAAAGGTAAATGATTTTATTTGAATGCTTTCCTTGTTTTTGTGAAAATGTTGCCTGCTGAATGCTAGGCTTAATGCTATGATAGCTATCAATACTCTTACACAAATGCTTGTGTAGCTATGGTTGAAAAGCATTTTTTTTTAAATCTGAGATGACAGTGTTGTTAACAAAAGGCTAAGCTTGTGAGCCAATATATTTATTTCATTTCATTTGCGATTTTCATGAATAGTTAACGTTGCGTTATGGTAATGAGCTTGAGGCTATAATTACGCTCCCGGATACGGGATTGCTCGTCGCAACAGGTTAAAACCCTGCATGCAGAGTTCTGAAAGATTATCCTACATGTCCAGAGGAAAGTTACAAACAAATGCATGCAGGGCAGCATTAGGCCAAACTCAAAAAATTGCAATAAAGTTTTGGCAACAACTAAAATATAGTGACCACCACTCATATCATTACCACGCCCTGCAAAACCAATAGCTGAGCAAAGAAAAGAGTCCCCTCATCCAGCTGGTTCTGGGGCTGAGTTCACAAACCTGTTCTGCTAACACACTGAAGCCTCAGGACCAGAACATCCAATTAGTCAGATCAAAACAAACTACATTGCTTATTGGGAAACACAAGCACAAAGCAAAATGCAGAGCTATCTGACCATGGTTACTGATCAAAACCATAGAAAAAGCCATTGAGAAGGTAGACACAGGAAAACATAGCTCACTGTAGAGGAAAGGATGGGCAAACACTGCACCACAGCAGAACCCGCGACAAGAGCTGCATTTCCTGACAAAATGTAAAAAATATAAATTAGAGTGTCATTTCCCCAAATTTGAAACCCTTACTCAAGGTTTCAACGACCTCTCTGATGAGGACAGATTACCTGTTCTGTTGGGGGAGGACGCAGAGAGCTGTGGGTTGGCAGCGTATTACATTGCTGCCTGCCATAAGATGAGGGACAGTGTCTGACAGACCGACCAACCCGCACATGTTCTCTATGCTTATTACTATTGTTCAATGTATGGTTATTTTGACCCTTGGTTATTGTTGTTACTTTTGTCCCGTTGACAATATTGACAATATTGATGAAGCGCTGACTGTTGACATGTATTTTGGTGTTGAGCTAAGGAAAGTCAGTGCCACTTTACATTATGAGAAAAAATATATTTACCAAGTAATCCCATAGGGATGTTCAGCATAACTACATTGGAAGAGCACTACATTTAGTTAGTACTTACAGTTCATACAACTGTTTTACCGGTTTGGATCTTCCAGGGCATTTTTGCATTGATTCCCTCTGATTGGAATACCTATGTAAGAATGCTGTTCATTGACTACAACTCAGCATTCAACACCATAGTACCCTACAAGCTCATCATTAAGCTTGAGGCCTTGGGTCTCAACCCCACCCTGTGCAATTGGGTCCTGGACTTTCTGACGGGCTGCCTCCAGGGGGTGAAGGTAGGAAACAACAATCTCCACTTCGCTGATCCTCAACACTGGGGTCCAACAAGGGTGTGTGCTCAGCCCCCTCCTGTACTCCCTGTTCACCCATGACTGAGTGGCCATGCACACCTCCAACTCACCTAAAACCCAAACAAACTTTTGCAGATGCACAATTGAGAGCATCTTGTCAGGCTGTATCATCACCTGGTACTGCAACTGCACCACCCACAACTGTAGGGCTCTCCAGAGGGTGGTGCGGTCTGCACAACGCATCACCGGGGGCAAACTACCTGCCCTCCAGGACACCTACAACACCCGATGTCACAGGAATGCCAAAAAGATCATCAAGGACAACAACCACCCGAGGCACTGCCTGTTCACCCTGCCTTAAAGCTGGGACCGAGAGACTGAAAAATAGCTTCTATCTCAAGGCCATCAGACTGTTAAACAGCCATCACTAACACAGAGAGCCTGCTGCCTACATACAGACTTGACATCATTGGCCACTCTAAGAAATGGATCACTCGTCACTTTATTAATATGACTTTAATAATGATCTTTACATATATTGTATTACTCATCCAATATGTATATACTGTATTTAATACCATCTATTGCATATTGCCTATGCCACTCGGTCATTGTGCATCCATATATTTATATGTACATATTCTTATTCCATCCCTTTACTCAGATTTGTGTGTACTAGGTAGTTGTGGAATTGTTTGATTACTTGTTAATATTGCTGCACAATCGGAACTAGGAGCATTTCACTACACTCACAATAACATCTGCTAACCATGTGTATGTGACCAATCAAATTTGATTTGATAATATCTTATCATCTGCCAGTGTTGGTGGAGCAACATAGTGGACTGTCACTGCGCAGTGTATGGTTTTGATGAGACTCTGCAAACATATTCTACTTTGAGTGACCATATCCAATTGGTTGCTAACGGCTACCCAGTGAAATGAGTCATGGCAACAGCACTGGTGTGGTTGTTAGGGCAGAGAGAGTGTCACCCATGGAGACCATGTCGCAGCCAAGAGTCTCTAAGAGCTCTGTCTCTCACTCGCTCACAATCCCAATCCTTAACCTAGAGTAGTACAAATACACTACATGGCCAAAAGTATGTGGACACCTGCTCATCGAACATCTCATTCCAAAATCATGGGCATTAATATGGAGTTGGTCCCCCCTTTTCTGCTATAACAGCTTCCTCTTCTCTGGGAACGCTTTCTGCTAGATGTTGGAACGTTGCTGCTGGTACTTGCTCCCATTCAGCCACAAGAGCATTAGTGAGATCAGACACTGATGTTGGGCGATTAGCCCAGACTCCAATCCATCCCAAAGGTGTTTGATGGAGTTGAGGTCAGGGTTCTGTGCAGGTCAGTCAAGTTCTTCCAGACCGAGCTCGACAAATAATTTCTGTATGGATCTCGCTTTGAGGACTTGGGCATTGTCATGTTGAAACAGGACAGGGCCTTCCCCAAAGTTTTGCCACTACGTTGGAAGTACAAAATTGTCTAGAATGTCATTGTATGCCATAGTGTTAAGATTACCCTTCACTGGAACTAAGGGGCCTTGCCTGAACCATGAAAAACAGCCCCTAGACCATTATTCCTCCTTCACCAAACCTTTCAGTGTGCATTGGGGCAGCCGACGCCTGCTATTGCACATGACGATCTTAGGCTTGCGTGCGGCTGCTCTGCCATGGAAACCCATTTTATAAAGTTCACAACGAACAGTTATTGTGCTGACGTTGCTTCCAGAGGCAGTTTGGAATTCAGTAGTGAGTGTTGCAACCGAAAACAGATGTCTTTACGTACTACGTGCTTCAGCACTCGGCGGCCCCGTTCTGTGAGCTTGTGTGGCCTACCACTTCTGACTGAGCCATTATTGCTCCTAGACGTTTCTACTTCACATTAACATCACTTACAGTTGACCGGGTCACCTCTAGCAGGACGGAAATTTGACAAACTGAATTGTTGGAAAGGTGGAATCCTATTATGGTGCCACGTTGAAAGTCACTGTGCTCTTCTGTAAGGCCATTCTACTGCCAATGTTTGTCTATGGAGATTGCATGGCTGTGTGCTCAATTTTATACACCTGTCAACAACCGGTGTGGCTGAAATAGTCAAATCCACTAATTTGATGGGGTGTTCACATATTTTTTCAAAATCTACACTTGTCTTTTCTGCAATGGCCATATTAGTTACAAATGACATGGTGTTACACCATGACCGTTACAATTCCATGTAACTACGTTGTAGTTAGTAAAAAGACAGACTTGACAAAGATTCCATTTTCCTCAGGGAGAAACTACATTATTCTCAATCAGCAGGGTGAGTTTATCACAGCTTCATCTGCAGTCCATGGAGATAAATGTAATGGGGCTGTGGCTGGGCTGCTCCCTCCCATATGGGTTTGGAGGGGAGAGAGGGAAAAGGAGAGGGAGAGGGGAAGAGAGAGGAAAGGGATAGATAGATAGAAGGATGGATGGAGAGATGTTGAGCAGGAGAGATGGATGAAGAGTCAGAGAGAGTAGGAGAGAGATGGAGTGAGCTTGATGGAGAGAGGGAGTCTTAATAAGGCTATTGAGTGGCTTTACACCTCATCTCTGTAGAAATGAATTTGGAGAGAGCTTTAGGGAATTAATCAGAGCACTCTGCCAGGGAGATGTAGTGCAACCATCTATGAAGGGTAAATCAATTCACTACCTCTCCACACATCTTTCTCTCTATACCCAACTTTCTCCCTCCCTCTAATTACACATCTCTTTATTTCTGTCTCTCCTCTGTCACTCCCTCTACACCTCTCCTTCTTTCTCAACACCTCTCTTTCCCTCTCTCACTATACACCTATCTCGCTCCCCCTTTCTTTTTCTCTCTCCCTCTTTCTCTGCCAGCTCTCCCTCCCTCTCTTTCTACACCTCTCTCTCTCTTTACACATCTCTCTCACTCACTCATTCTTATTTTGTAATGAGTAGTCCATTAACTGAAGCTGAAGATGTGGTTTGTGGATGTGCGTAAAGGTATGGACCTGTGCAGATGTTACTGTATGTACAAAAATAATATATGCATGTACAGTACATGCCTCGATAAAGCTTATTGATCTCACCAAGTAGTTATTTGGTAAACATTAAACATTAGACCATATGAATTACTGAAAATATACAGTGCCTTCAGAAGTTTCTGTCCTATCCTATATCTGAGAGATATAAGAAAGATCAGAATTTTGGTTATTTTTATATGTATTTAACACCTTGGCGCTAAACAGTCTCCATATACTGTATAGTTAGGCTTGTGGGTGCCCAAACTGTCCTGACTCTACAGACAGAAGTTGGCAGATCGGCTGTACCAACTTCAGACAAGTCCCAAGACAACTGTGGGGGTTGTAGAGGAAAACGGAGAACATCATCGTGTTCGTGAGAGTCATCTTTCCATAGTGAGGCATGTGTAGGTAAAACCGTTCGGACACTATAGATGATTTTGTGAGAAGACAAATTTGCTGATGTCCAATACAACACATTACTGAGTACCACTCTACATATTTTCAAGAATAGTGGTGTCTGCATCATGTTATGGGTACATTTGTAATCTTTAAGGACTGGATAGTTTTTCAGGATAAAAAATAAACAGAATGGAATTAAGCAGAGGCAAAACCCTAGAGGAAAACCTGGTTCACTCCTCTTTCCACCAGATGCTGGGTGATAAATTCACCTTTGAGGAGGACAATAGCCTAAAACACAAGGTCAAATCTACGCTGGAGTTTCTTACCAAGAAGACAGTGAATGTTCCTGAGTGGCTGTGTTACAGTTTTAATTTAAATCTACTTGAACATCTATGGCAAGACCTGAAAATGGTTGTGTTGATGATGAATAAATCAATTTGTGCTTGAATCATTTTTTTCATAATAATGTGAAAATGTTTCACAATCCAGGTATGAAAATCTCTTCCCTACCCAGAAAAACTCACAGCAGTAATCTTTGTCAACGGTGCTTCTACAAAGTATTGACTCAGTGGTGTGAGTACTTATGTAGATGAGATGAATCTATATTTAATTTTCAATATATTTGCAAAAAAATCTTTAAAAATGTTTTCACAGTGTATTGTGTGTGGAACTTCAAAGCCTATTCACAATGATATTGGTCTGGATGCTGATAGGGGAAACTTGCTGAATGACCAGAGAATTGATTGTCAAAGCTCTTATTTTAGGCTATTTACAGAAAAATAAGTCCTGGATGCTTTGGTAGCAGTAGACAACAAGAAATCCACATGGGCTGACCATTTGGATCCCTGTCTGCTTAAGTATGCAGCGCCCATCATAACTCACATTATGTATTTAACATTATCAGGAAATATTTAAAAAGTATGGAAATCAGCTCTTGCGCTACCACTCCATAAGGGTGGGGATAGAGCCATTAATTTCTTTGTATGGAGTGATCTACAATACACTTTTAAATTGGAAGGATTGGGGCTAGTAGGGCATTTCAGATGGTTTTTAACAGATATGTTGAGTCTGTTTTTATGATTGTGTTTTGCTTTTTTTGTATTAAATATTAGATTTATATTTTAAGATAAAAAAAAAATTAAAAATCAACTGGGCGTCACCATTGAGACCAGGGACTGTTTCACAAGGGAGCCCTGCATTTACAATTTCATAAGACAAGTAAAATGCAGCACACAAATACTCATGAAAAACAATTATATTCCTCAGTAAGAAGGTCTCGAAACAATATTTTAAATTGCCAGAGCAGCAGCAGAACATCCAATTGTAATGTATTTTGTAGTTGTTTCTAGCAATCAGTTGCTTTAACACTAAAAGTGGATTTAAGTAGTTTGGAGGAGACCCAGGGAATCTTAAGAGTTGACCAACCTTCTGAACGGGTTTGGTATCTCATGTTTTTATATTTTAACCGTGAAGTTAGGTAAGTTGGAAGCTTGTGTAGTACAGCTTTTTAAACATAAAGGGAATAATGAGACACAGGTGTGACTGAGATACAGAGAATAAAATGGTCAGTGGTGAATCCAAAGATGAAACCAGCTTTTCTGGGTGTTGTGGTTTGGAGTCGGCTGCACTATCGCTACACTAGACCATACTCCAATGGTTAAACACAAAATCTGAGCATGCACTGGTGTCATGGCCTATGTGGTGGAAGAAGTATGATGGCATGGAGCAATCAACACAGACACACCTCAATTTTCTTTCTTCACCATAGCACCAAGATGAAGGCTAGCTTTACTGCAAGAAATCCATCACTCAAGCTTTTCACAAACTTGTTCTTAATTTTCCTCCAAGAGTGACTGAAAATCTTTTGTAGACACAGTTTATTCAGCACCGCACAGTAGGCAACTAAATAAATGGTTGAAACAAACTCTTCCCTTATCATAAATCATCTTTGGTGTTTCCTCATTATCCTCTTACTCACTCAAACATGTGTGTGGGTGTGTGTCCGCGTGTGTATGTTCGTGTGTGTATTTTTACGTGTCTGTGTGTCATGATCGTCGTTGGAAGCATACTCGGACCAAAGCGCAGCGTGATCTGGGTTCCACATATTTTTAATGAAACGCACAAAAACAATAAAGAATAAACTAAACATTCTGGAGTGCTCATAGGCAACAACACAAAAACAAGATCCCACAAAACACAGTGGGGAAATGGCTGCCTAAATATGATCCCCAATCAGAGACAACGATAAACAGCTGCCTCTGATTGGGAACCATACCAGGCCAACATAGAAATATACAACCTAGATTACCCACCCTAGTCACACCCCGACCTAACCAAAATAGAGAACAAAAAGGCTCTCTATTGTCAGGGTGTGACACTGTGTGGCTTTAGCCACATTTATACCTGCCAATAACATGCATCCTTTGTCCTGATCTTGTCCACATTCTGATTTGTGTCTTATCTGGCAAGTTATTTGACAGGTATTCTTTCTAAATAATATTTATTTATTTATTTTTAGACACATATTGATGCCATGTCAATGGTGCTACCTGTCAATGATTTTAGAGGGCATAATCATTTATATTTAAATGGTTTCACAGTCCAGAGCCATCTACAAATGTAAGATATCCAGACACAATGTGTGCCTGACTACCTCTAGAGGTGGGTACAATATGGGTACAATCAGAATTTAGACAAGATCAGGACAAAGGATTCATGTTAGCACCATGGATATAAACGGGGCTTTTATGTACAAAACTGTCCTTGTGGATACCAGAGGCCATCACAAGGACAGTAAAACAAGGAAAAGTCAGACAAGTGGGGACATTTTTCAGCTCCCCAGGAGGAAAAATGCTATTTTAAGATTAGGGGTGAGGTTTAGGGTTAGGGTTACAAATAGAGGTTAGGGTTAGAATTAAGATTATGGCTAGGATTTAAGGTTATGGTTGGGAGTTAGGGTTATAGAGGAAGCCAGAGGAAGGGGTCGTAGGGATAATTATCCCCCCCCGGGCCCAGGGATAGTGCAGGCTTTTCAGCCTTACATAGGAAAAGGGGACCCACTCTGATCTGGAGGTGGAAAAAATGTCTACAGCACTGAATTACTATGGCAAGACAAGACAAAGAAAGACAAAGATTGAGCATTAAGAGGGAGAGTGGTGCTTGATTGAGGCTGGCGGAGGGTTGATCACAGTTGTGTTTCTGTGTCTGTGCATGTGTGTGTGATAGATAGATAGATAGATAGATAGATAGATAGATAGATAGATAGATAGATAGATAGATAGATAGATAGATAGATAGATAATATGACATTTGTAATGTCTTTAATGTTTTGAAACTTCTGTATGTGTAATGTTTACTGTTCATTTTTATTGTTTACTTCACTTTTGTATATTATCTACCTCACTTGCTTTGGCAATGTTAACACATGTTTCCCATGCCAATAAAGCCCCCTGAATTGAACAGAAAGATAGATAGATATTTATATATACAGTGCCCTGCGAAAGTATTCGGCCCCCTTGAACTTTGCGACCTTTTGCCACATTTCAGGCTTCAAACATAAAGATATAAAACTGTATTTTTTTTGTGAAGAATCAACAACAAGTGGGACACAATCATGAAGTGGAACGACATTTATTGGATATTTCAAACTTTTTTAATAAATCAAAAACTGAAAAATTGGCCGTGCAAAATTATTCAGCCCCCTTAAGTCAATACTTTGTATCGCCACCTTTTGCTGCAATTACAGCTGTAAGTCGCTTGGGGTATGTCTATCAGTTTTGCACATCGAGAGACTGAATTTTTTCCCCATTCCTCCTTACAAAACAGCTCAGTGAGGTTGGATGGAGAGCATTTGTGAACAGCAGTTTTCAGTTCTTTCCACAGATTCTCGATTGGATTCAGGTCTGGACTTTGACTTGGCCATTATAACACCTGGATATGTTTATTTTTGAACCATTCCATTGTAGATTTTGCTTTATGTTTTGGATCATTGTCTTGTTGGAAGACAAATCTCCGTCCCACTCTCAGGTCTTTTGCAGACTCCATCAGGTTTTCTTCCAGAATGGTCCTGTATTTGGCTCCATCCATCTTCCCATCAATTTTAACCATCTTCCCTGTCCCTGCTGAAGAAAAGCAGGCCCAAACCATGATGCTGCCACCACCATGTTTGACAGTGGGGATGTTGTGTTCAGGGTGATGAGCTGTGTTGCTTTTACGCCAAACATAACGTTTTGCATTGTTGCCAAAAAGTTCAATTTTGGTTTCATCTGACCAGAGCACCTTCTTCCACATGTTTGGTGTGTCTCCCAGGTGGCTTGTGGCAAACTTTAAACAACACTTTTTATGGATATCTTTAAGAAATGGCTTTCTTCTTGCCACTCTTCCATAAAGGCCAGATTTGTGCAATATATGACTGATTGTTGTCCTATGGACAGAGTCTCCCACCTCAGCTGTAGATCTCTGCCGTTCATCCAGAATGATCATGGGCCTCTTGGCTGCATCTTTGATCAGTCTTCTCCTTGTATGAGCTGAAAGTTTAGAGGGACGGCCAGGTCTTGGTATATTTGCAGTGGTCTGATACTCCTTCCATTTCAATATTATCGCTTGCACAGTGCTCCTTGGGATGTTTAAAGCTTGGGAAATATTTTTGTATCCAAATCCGGCTTTAAACTTCTTCACAACAGTATCTCGGACCTGCCTGGTGTGTCCCTTGTTCTTCATGATGGTCTCTGCGCTTTTAACGGACCTCTGAGACTATCACAGTGCAGGTGCATTTATACGGAGACTTGATTACACACAGGTGGATTGTATTTATTATCATTAGTCATTTAGGTCAACATTGGATCATTCAGAGATCCTCACTGAACTTCTGGAGAGAGTTTGCTGCACTGAAAGTAAAAGGGGCTGAATAATTTTGCACGCCCAATTTTTCAGTTTTTGATTTGTTAAAAAAGTTTGAAATATCCAATAAATGTCGTTCCACTTCATGATTGTGTCCCGCTTGTTGTTGATTCTTCACCAAAAAATTATGTTTGAAGCCTGAAATGTGGCAAAAGGTCGCAAAGTTCAAGGGGGCTGAATACTTTCGCAAGGCTCTGTAGATAGATATATATATAGATAGATAGATGTGTGTGCATATGCATTTTTTAGTCTGTGTGCATGCATGCCGTACGTGTTTCCCCTACTTTTCATCATGGTACTGCTGATCTGCTCTGTTCATCAGCACCATCTGCCCCCACCCACCCCTCTCTCTTTCACACACACACAAGCCCTGCCTCATTGCTTGGCTGGTCCCTTGGGAAATAGTTGTGGATAAGTTATTCAATTAGGGAGGTATTATTGGCCTCACCCTCAGAGGACGGAGCTGATGATGCTGTGATTACTCTGCTATGCATTCTGCTATGGCCCCAACACTGTGTGTATGAGTGAGTGCATGTGAGTGTGTGTGAATGAGTGTGTGTAGAAATGTGTTTGCTGAGGGTGATTATTAGAGAAAGTAAAAGAGAAAGAGTGTGATTGTGTGCATGTAAGTGTGCGTGCATGTGTTTCTGCACCATCAAGAGCATCTTGACTGGCTGCATCACCATTTGGTATGGCAAAAGCACCACCCTTAACCACAAAACGCTACAAAGGGTGGTGGGGACAGCCCAGTTCATCACTGCCATCCAGGACCTCTATACCTGGCGGTGTCAGAGGAAGGTCTTAAAAATTGCTGAAGACTTCAGCCACTCAAACCATAGACTGGTCACTCTGCTACAATCTGGCAAACAGTACCGGAGCATCGGCTCTTGGACAAATAGGCTCCGAGACAGCTTCTACCCCCAAGCCATATGAATGCTAAATAGCCATAAGAACACAAAATAGCTCATTAAATTGTTACACGGACCCTTTATTGACCCTATATTGAACTGACTCTATGCACACTCACAAGACTATATATACACACTATATACACATCCACTCACTCACTCAACTCACTCACTCACTCACTCACTCACTCACTCACTCACTCACTCACTCACTCACTCACTCACTCACTCACTCACTCACTCACTCACTCACTCACACACTACACTCTCACACAAAACCGTCACATATTCACATACACTACATACACACATAACACACACAGAGGTCTTCATGGGTCCAAGAAGTTGGGGCTTTACCACCCGAACCCGATATGCATAAATTCATTTTTCAAATATGGAGACCCATTCTTAATGGACCCGAGGACAACTAGACCTGTTCTGGATAGACCAGGTCGGATCCAGACCCTATCCGATCCGTGCGAGGGAAGCATCAGAATTTTTTTTTAACAACTTTATTAACCGGAGCTAATAATGCAGGAGAGGAGGAAGAGAGAGTGGAGCCGCTCTAGCAGACGTGGGACCAAGCCGACGTACTCTATAGATGACTAATAGCTGCCATAGCTAGGTTATTTATCATCAAATATGACTATGTAGTACCTGTCTTGACTGCATCAAACCAAGAGAAGCGAGTTAAGCTAGCTAACGTTAGCTAACTGAGACTGCAGTGCATGCACTTTCTCATCCAACAAATAACAACTCAATTCAGATTATTAAGTAACAGCCCACCTGTTCGCTCTTGGTCGTTGTAGCCTATCGTACTACTTGAACTTTTAATTCCATAATTTTAATTCTATCTTCCACTGAATAGATATCTCCTAAATTTTGCGACACACAGAGGCAAGAGCAGCAGCATAAATTATGGCATTGCTCTCTACTGCAGAAGTCACATTCATCTTTATGGGCCTTTCCGGGCGAGTCAGTTAAAATTACACATACCGAGATCTATGACAATTTTATCAGATCCGACCCAGACCCGAGTCTTCAGGTGCAGGTGGATCCGTGAAGACCTCTAATACACACACACATACAGTGGTTCATAATTTCAAAGTTTTGAGATCATGCTGCGGGACTTGGAGATCATTTGTGGTTAAGTACGTTACCCTGCGTTACTGCTTCATTGCTCCAGACCACCGCAAGAGAGAGTTAGAGCACTGATTATTCTTTTGGAAGCTGTAAAAAAATACATATATTCCATGATATTCTTAATAAGATATATGTGTTGGCTGAATATAAGCAGCACTTGATGTTTGCTAAATAATCAAGTTGATGGCACCGTCATATAGCCTCGGCACCTACAAAATGCTGAGTGACTCACTCATTCATGGCTTTAGATCAAAATAAATAAGTACCAACATTCTTTCTGATAGTCTAGGGGTGAAAAAAAGAAAACAGAAGTGATTATAAAAAGTAATGATTCTACAATTGCTCACTTGTTTTGGTCTCATATAAGCACGGTCTGTGAAGAGCATTTAGCTAAAATAAGCAATGTTTTTTTTAAACTTCTTCAGGATTGGTGGGTCCCCTGTGGGACAGTTGAGCTAATGTAGGCTAATGCTATTAGCATGAGGTTGTAAGTAACAAGAAAATTTCCCAGGGCATAGACATATCTGATATGGGCAGAAATGTTAAATTCATGTTAATCTAACCGCACTGTCCAAATTACTGTAGCTATTACAGTGAAATAATACCATGCTATTGTTTGAGGAGAGTGCACAGTTTTGAACATGAAAAGTTATTAATAAACAAATTAGGCACATTTGGGCAGTCTTGACAAAACATTTTGAAAGGAAATGCAATGGTTAATTGGATCAGTCTAAAACACTTGCACATACTCTGCTGCCATCTAGTAGCCAACATCTAAATTGCACCTTGGCTGGAATAATACGTTCTGACCTTTCTCTTGCATTTCAAAGTTGATGGTACAAAAAAATACTAAAAATACATTTGGTGTTTCTTTGTATTATCTTTTACCAGATCTGATGTGTCATATTCTCCTACATTCCTTTAACATTTCCACAAACTTCAACATGTTTCCTTTCAAATGGTACCAATAATATGCATATCCTTGCTACAGGCAGTTAGATTTGGGTATGTCATTTTAGGTGAAAATTGAAAAAGGTGCCATTCCTTAAGAAGTAAAAAAACAACAACAGGAATATATAGACCTAGACCTATGAACACTTAAAATATGAGAGTCGGGGTTAGTGCTTTGTGTATATTATTGGTTATCCTGACCTGGATGCCATGGATAATAGTCTCTAAAAGGAAAACTATTAGCACTGTCTCTTGCGCATGTCATTTTCCTTTCATAATGCATCCTTTTAGAGAGATAATTTAAACAGTGACCTGACAAAATGAGATTGTGAAATCTGCAAAAAATGTTTCCAGTCTGAGAATGAGAATGGTAAATGACTGTATTTAATACATTCATTCAATACATTGGAATACAAAATATGCCATCCATCCACCTATTATGGGCTAATAGCAGGACAATAGACTCTTGCCAAAAAGGAGGGTAGGGGGAGAATTGTATCGTCAGTTTCTCAAGCCAAAACATCTTGATGGCCTTCACCAGTTCATCTTTGCTTATACTGTAGGCTTGGCAGAGTTACGGATTAATGTTTTCAGTTGATTCCAAACAAGTTCGATCGGGTTAAAATCAGAGGAGACCAACATGTAGAGATTTAACAGAAAACTTAGACCTACTGTAGGTGTTGTAGGTCTATTTTTAAATGTATTTTAATTTAACCGTTACTTTACTACAAAGGTCTACTTAATCTGCTTGCCATTTTACCCCATTTATGCCCTCATTTGCAACAGAAACCCCTGTGGCAGTGTGTTTTGGGCCGAGCAGATCCTTTTTTGGCTTACAGAAAATATTTTTCATCAAGCCAGCTTCTTTCTATGGTGCTACCCATTCCAGAGTACTTGAAAATGAGCCGGACCTGAGAGGAACACCAAAACTAAAGGTATTTTGGTTTCAGTGCATTGTCTTTAAAAAAATGTTTATATAGCCTGTCAATGTGTAGTCAGTCGTACTGTGTAATAAAATCGATTGTTGTGTACGAAAAACGTGAATGTGTTTTTGCAGAGCATACAACCATCCGTGGAGATCAGTGGACACAGATGTTCTTCATCAACATCTTTATGCTTTCATTAACACTTTCACACGCACCATCACACGGTTGTGATTGTTCTACAGTGGTCCCTGAGGCGTACGATCACACCCGTGTGATTAGAAGCTTATTTAGAAAGCTTATTGAGAACGGCCAGTTTCAAATGACGCAATAATCAGGATTTGAGCTGGCCATACTTTTTTCAGAAACTATTTACACACAGTCCTTACAAAGGTATGTCCAGAATGTGAGCAGTTTTTTTTAGATGCACTGTTCAGATATTCACAGAAGTATCTATAGCATAACACAATCATCCAACCCAGAAAAATGTAGGCTACATTTGTTCTAGCGCTAACTGAGGATAGATTGACGCAACACAAGCATAAATATTTTAACTCTCGACTGACAAGCTACAATATGAATTTGCTAATAGCAATAACTATTTATAATTAATCACATCACGGGTGAGCTCACCATTGATCAAAATAATTGAGTAAAACACTTTCTAGAAATCAAAAATAATCTGACGATGATTAGTTTGTGTGCCACCATGAGTTTTTTCCTCACAGAAAACAAAGATAATAAGAGAAGACAAGATGCCTTTGGTCTGTTTATAGTATGCATGTTGAAGGGGTGTGTCGTCTACCATCATTCACATCCCACCATTCAATTTCTGAAGTTCTCAAAAAAGAAGTGAATCCTTACTCACCTCATTTTGTTATAGCATCTTTGGTCCGATAGACGATTACGTGAAACCCAGAATACATTGTATGTCAACAAACATGGCTCGAAACACAGCTGGAATTAGCTTAGCTCATTATAATCAGAACCACCTTTAAAAAAGTATTTTACACACAATCTATGCAAGAATCGGAACGCATGATTTATCATCGGAACTTGAAAAATGTGAATTAAACAGTAAATATCAATAACAGTTATTTATTGATTCAAATGGCATGTACAGGCAGTCAATCACATAACCTCTCATTCCCACTCTGAGCCATTCAGTGTTGTTGTTTATGTATGTTACTAGTGAGCTAAGCTGTAGCATTAGCAATGTCTTTCAAAAGGAGACAACTCACAAATGTGGAAATTCTGGAGATCTTTTAAACTTCTGACAATGAGTTTGAAAGTCAGGAATCCGATTCTGACAGTGACAGTGAGGAGTTGCCCACATTCCATTGAGAACTCTGAATCTGAAGACCCATTGTCCACAGACAAAGTCACAGTTCCATTGGAAGATGCTGGTGGTGATGGAGGCAGACAGACAAATGGATGAAGTACAGGAGTTCTGTGGTAGCTGGAAGTCTGTCAGCCATTTCACCCCTCCTGGCCCTGCTGTTTGCTTTGATGAGTCCCAATCTGGAGTGCAACGCCCCTTGCCATTTCCATCTGAGGCAGAGTGCTTCAAGTTGTTTCTGACAGAGAAGCTGGTGGGAGACCAATCACTATGCCTTGGAGCTACAGGAGAAGAGAGAGCCAGGAATGGGGGGAACAACCACAATTAGTGACATGTATACCTGCCTGGTGACAGTCCTTCTCGTGGTAATAGCAAAGAAGAACTCCCTACATGAATACTGGAGCACAGATCCTATGTTTGCAAATCCCTTATTTGCCACACTCTTTTCCCAAGACTGCTTCCTAGTTCTGCTGCTACCATCCTAAATGATCCATTATACAAAATAAGACATGTCAACAGCTGGCAGTAAAGTGGCATGACAAACAAGACATCCGGGTCCTCTCTACTGTCCATACAGCAACCATGTCGGCCACAGGGAAGGTGAACCACCTGACAGGAGAGAGAAAACCAGACTGCGTGCTTGACTATAACTTCAAAATGGGGGCAGTGGATAAGGCAGCTTTGTGGAATGCCCTCAGAAGACAACCAAGTGGTATGAGAAGATATTTTTCCATCTGATTGACAGTACTGCCCTCAATGGCCACATAGTTCACTTCCAACTAACAGGTGAGATAATTAATGAACAAGGGATTTTTTGTCATTGGACATACTTTGTTAGAAACACAGACGCACTGAGATGATGTGCCTTAGACAGTTGCGCCACCTGGGCGTCAAAAGGCCAGGGTAGCTTCAAAATGCAACAAGCCAATACTTAATATATATAATAATATATAATAATAATATATATGCCATTTAGCAGACGCTTTTATCCAAAGCGACTTACAGTCATGTGTGCATACATTCTACATATGGGTGGTCCCGGGAATCGAACCCACTACCCTGGCGTTACAAGCGCCATGCTCTACCAACTGAGCTACTTCTCTGATGCAATTAGCATTGTTTTACAGAGCTAATAGAAGAATGTAGCTAGCTACATAAGCACGATTGAATATAACACCATAAAGGTTATGAAGTGAGTAACGTTACCTCGCGTGTCCACGGTTATAAGGAATATACACAAATATGTTATGCTCCATACACACAATGAGCAACAGTAGAAACAGTATGACACGACATACAGAAACCATTATAACGTAATAAGGCGCTTATTTTGATAGAAACGCAGTCTGGATTTGAACCTGGGTGTCTGTAGTGACGCCTCTAGCACTGAGATGCTGTGCCTTTGACAGCTGCCACACTTGGGAGTCGTAAGGCCAGGGTAGCGTCAAAATACAACACATGCTAATACTTCTCTGATGCAGTTAGCATTGTTTTCCAGAGCTAATAGAAGAATGTAGCTAGCTGCCTAAGCATTGGGTATAACACCATAAAGGCTATAAAATGAGTAAAATTACCTTGTGTGTCCGCGGAATAAAGGAATATGCCCAAAAATATTATGCTACAGTAGAAACGACATAACACGACATACAGAAACTATTATAACGTGATAAAGCACTTACTTTGATAAAAACGCACACATTTCCAAAGTTATTATTGGTAACGAAAACAACTATGACGGAGATGCAGGCAACAAACAGAAAATGTGAACACGTGTGTGAAGGACGGGAGATGAGCAAATGTCTGCAGACCTGAACTGCACAAACAATTGGGAAGTTGTTTGGGAAATTTTGTCCAGGTCAGAAATGTCTAAAAAACTAATTGGTCCTCAAAAGTAAAAATGACTATTTTTATGTGACTGAATGAGGCGAAACACACCTCAATTCAAACTGTCCTGAGAAAATAAAAAACTTGTTAGAAAATAATTTGAAATTGACAAGTTGAAAACAGCCTATAAATAAAAACAAGCTGCATGCCTTGGTTTGAGGGCAGCGCAGATTAAATGTACTGTTGTGTAACAATCACATTCTGGAATGGCGAGAACAATTTAACAAAACTTGCATTAAAAAAACTTGCGCAGGAGCGACCGTTAGAGATATTTGGAACTAATGCATGAAACCTCTTACAGCTACCCCCTACTTTTTTCAGTTTCCGCCTGAAGACATACGAACTGCCTGTAGCTCAGAACCAAGGATATACATATTCTTGATTTCATTTGAAAGAAAACACTCTGAAGTTTTTGTAAATGTGAATTGAATGCTGGAGAATAGACCATACGTTGTATCATTTTTATTGTTGTATCATCATCTTTAAAATGAACATGACAAAACAAACATTCAGATAGGATGATGGGGACTATTTTAGTGAAAAACATACGAGGGCAACAGTACCTGTGCAAAGTTTCAGAATGATAACTTCAAAATGAGTGTGCTACATGACATTTATCATGATGTCACCCAGGTGTCCCACACAAGTAGCCCAAATGTACCCAAGTGGCCAAATTGGTGAAGTTAAACATTTTGAATGGAATAACTATATACAAAATACCAAAATGGTATTTTAAAACACTAACGAAATGGAGAAAAAACATGAAAAAAATATATATACATTTACAAAATAACACTTTCAATATTTGGAAGACCCTCAGGCCTCTACACAATATTGTGCTGCTTATGCCAGGTGCCATAGCAGTCTCTTTCTGCTGTAAAGCAGAGGGCCTTCACCAGTTCATCTTTGCTTATACTGTAGGCTTGGCAGAGTTACGGATTAATGTTTTCAGTTGATTCCAAACAAGTTCGATCGGGTTAAAATCAGAGGAGACCAACATGTAGAGATTTAACAGAAAACTTAGGCCTACTGTAGGTGTTGTAGGTCTATTTTTAAATGTATTTTAATTTAACCGTTACTTTACTACAAAGGTCTACTTAATCTGCTTGCCATTTTACCCCATTTATGCCCTCATTTGCAACAGAAACCCATGTGGCAGTGTGTTTTGGGCCGAGCAGATCCTTTTTTGGCTTACAGAAAATATTTTTCATCAAGCCAGCTTCTTTCTATGGTGCTACCCATTCCAGAGTACTTGAAAATGAGCCGGACCTGAGAGGAACACCAAAACTAAAGGTATTTTGGTTTCAGTGCATTGTCTTTAAAAAAATGTTTATATAGCCTGTCAATGTGTAGTCAGTCGTACTGTGTAATAAAATCGATTGTTGTGTGCGAAAAACGTGAATGTGTTTTTGCAGAGCATACAACCATCCGTGGAGATCAGTGGACACAGATGTTCTTCATCAACATCTTTATGCTTTCATTAACACTTTCACACGCACCATCACACGGTTGTGATTGTTCTACAGTGGTCCCTGAGGCGTACGATCACACCCGTGTGATTAGAAGCTTATTTAGAAAGCTTATTGAGAACGGCCAGTTTCAAATGACGCAATAATCAGCATTTGAGCTGGCCATACTTTTTTCAGAAACTATTTACACACAGTCCTTACAAAGGTATGTCCAGAATGTGAGCAGTTTTTTTTGGATGCACTGTTCAGATATTCACAGAAGTATCTATAGCATAACACAATAATCCAACCCAGAAAAATGTAGGCTAAATTTGTTCTTGCGCTAACTGAGGATAGATTGACGCAACACAAGCATAAATATTTTAACTCTCGACTGACAAGCTACAATATGAATTTGCTAATAGCAATAACTATTTATAATTAATCACATCACGGGTGAGCTCACCATTGATCAAAATAATTGAGTAAAACACTTTCTAGAAATCAAAAATAATCTGACGATGATTAGTTTGTGTGCCACCATGAGTTTTTTCCTCACAGAAAACAAAGATAATAAGAGAAGACAAGATGCATTTGGTCTGTTTATAGTATGCATGTTGAAGGGGTGTGTCGTCTACCATCATTCACATCCCACCATTCAATTTTTGAAGTTCTCAAAAAAGAAGTGAATCCTTACTCACCTCATTTTGTTATAGCATCTTTGGTCCGATAGACGATTACGTGAAACCCAGAATACATTGTATGTCAACAAACATGGCTCGAAACACAGCTGGAATTAGCTTAGCTCATTATAATCAGAACCACCTTTAAAAAAGTATTTTACACACAATCTATGCAAGAATCGGAACGCATGATTTATCATCGGAACTTGAAAAATGTGAATTAAACAGTAAATATCAATAATTACCACACAAAACAAAATAACACTTTCAATATTTGGAAGACCCTCAGGCCTCTACACAATATTGTGCTGCTTATGCCAGGTGCCATAGCAGTCTCTTTCTGCTGTAAAGCAGAGGGTCACCAAGCATGTGGTGCAGGTGATGGGGACTTCATTTTGCAAAGAACAGAGGGACACCTCCATGCTGTGCCCTTTTGGCCCTGAGGCACATCCATGCCTCCAGAAATACATTTGTGCAGATGAACACCACTTGTGGCAGGAGCTGGATGAACCAGCTTCAGTGGGGGATGGACACCTTGGCACTGGGGGCTCCCATTCAGAGTCAGTGTCACTGTGAAAGAAAATGTTCAGTTAGAATAGTTTTCCATATGAGCCCTGTATCAACAGGTATAATAAACATACATACAGTATAGAGTACAGGGAACATAAGGTTGAATATGTTATTATAGACCTGCTAGATCTATTGTCTCATTTATATTATGACAGAGCAGCTAGATCTACTGTCTATTTTATATTATGACATTTCAGCTAGATCTACTGTTTCTATTATATTATGACAGACCAGCTAGATCTACTGTCTTTATTATATTACAACAGACCAGCTGTATCTACTGTTTCCATTTCACTTTGGCCATTGTTGTCGGCCTGCCCTCCCCTCAACAGCCTCATATAGGCTATTTCATGTGGGGTGGGGCGGCAGACACACGCATCTCACATTTCATTACATTACATTACATTTTTATATATTGCTACTAAAACTTTTAAAAATCACAAATAATATGTTATATTATTAATTTAAAACAACGGCATTAGCATGAGAAGAACTTACCAGTCCAAAACGATGTCCTCTCCGTTCAAAAAATATTCCTCCATTTGGGAATCGCTAAATGAATCGTCCTCCAACAATCTCTGTCTCACTTTCCCGATCAATTTCTTCTAAAATTGTGTGTACATCTGTATATCTAGACTTAGATTTAGCTTTCCCTGACTTAGTCGCCATACTGATTGATATATAAACAGCTGAAGATGCGCTTTACCAAAACAACGCTGTGCGTAACATGCGTTGCTCCTTCCGGTATGAAACTTCAATGGCGAATGACCCTATTTACCCCGGAGTTTACTACATGGGTTGGTCTTCCAACACATAAACATTACATATTGCCATTTAACTCAGCTCATTGGCTATCTATCAAGACAATCAGTGGTCATTGGGTTAAAATACATTCAATCAACGAAACAGCGGTCATATCATTGGTGCACAATGATGTCATTACTTGTTGTCTTCAAATCGGTTTCTTTCAGTCAATACGTCCCGCAAAATGACCCATCATTTTGGTTGTGTTACAAACAAACCAGTTGATTGCAATGAAACCAAACATGACTGGAACAGTCACGTTTCGTGTGAGTATTTACATCGAATGTGTCGTCGAAAATGTAATGAGACGGAATTCACGACACAAGCGGTTCACAAAATGTTTCGTGTTTGACTATAAAAATGAATTTTATCCAGCAAAAGACCATTCATTGTGTAACACTGAGCATTGGGAATGCAAACAGAGAAAGATCGTCCAAGGTAAACTATTTATTTTATTGCAGTTTGTGATTTTGAAACGCCTGTGCTGGTTGAAATAGTTGTTTTTTATGGGGCTCTATCCTCAGATAATCGCATCATATTCTTTCGCAGTAAATCATTTTTTAAATATGACAACGCAGTTGGATTAGCAAGATTCTAGGCTTTCGAAACATGTGAGACACTTGTATTTTCATGACTGTTTAATATGACTATTTATTTTGCGGTTCGTTGCGCAGAGAGGTTAATAAAATAATTATAAAGTACTCTTTCAAAATGCAGATGTGTTTTTCGTTATGGATCCATAATTAATTACTATGGGAATAAATACAACTGAATGACAGAAATATTGGAACAAAGTAGACTTTGACCCATGCCTGGACCTGCAGGATGCCAAGTTCTTTGTTTGTCAGACGAATCATTGGGTCGAAATTACAGAACAGTACAAAACAAGAGAACACACATGGTTAATGTTCTGGAAAAAATATATCTATATATTGGTCATGGCTCCCGAGTGGCACAGCGGTCTAAGGCGCTGCATCAGAGTGCAAGAAGCATCACTACAGTCCCTGGTTTGAATCCAGGCTGTATCACATGTGGGTTTTGCCGGGGTATGCCTGCATTGTAAATAATAATTTGTTCTTAACTGACTTGCCTAGTTAAATAAAGGTTAATATATATATATATATAGTATTTTACAGAGCCTTTCCAAGTCCACTCAAGTTTCAAAAACAAATTCAAAACAAAAATACTCATTATGAAAATTCATAAAACATACACGTGTTATACATAGGTTTAAAGATTAACTTCTTGTTAATCCAACCACAGAGTCATATTTCAAAAAAAGGCTTTACGGCGAAAGCATACCATGCGATTATCTGAGAACAGCGCCCAGCAGACAAATCATTACAAACAGTAACCAGCCAAGTAGAAGAGTTACACAAGTAAGATATAGAGACACTTGCCTTTGATGATGTTCATATGGTGGCACTCAGAAGACATTCATTTATTCAATAAATGTTCCTTTTGTTCGATAAAGTCTCTCTTAATATCCAAAAACCTCTGTTTTGTTCGGGCGTTTTCTTCAGTAATCCACAGGCTCAAACGCAGTCACAAAAAATCAAAATAGTATCCGTAAAGTTAGTAGAAACATGTCAAACGATGTTTATAATCAATCCTAAGGTTGTTTTTAGCCTAAATAATCGATAGTATTTCAACCCGGACAATAACGTTGTCAACATAAAAGGTAAACAAGAAAGGCACTCTCTTGGTCGTGCGCATGAAAAAGCTCAGTGACACGGCAGGGTCCACGCATCCACTCATTCAGACTCGTCTTACTCCCTAATTTTTCAGAATACAAGCCACAAATCATTTCTAAAGACTGTTGCCATCTAGTGGAAGGCATAGGAAGTGCAATTTGAATCCTAAATCAATTGTACCTGCCAAATCAGTTCTGTTATACTAACATACATTATTTTAACAATTCTGGAAACGTTTCAATATTTTCTATCCAAATCTACCAATTACATACATATCCTAGCTTCTGGGCCTGAGTAGCAGGTAGTTTACTTTGGGCACGCTTTTCATCTGGAGGTGAAAATAGTGTCCCTACCCTAGAGAAGTTCATTTCTTACGGCTGAAATCCCACTAATGAGATCGATATGACAACAGCCAGTGAAAGTCCAGGGCGCCAAATTCAAACAACAGAAATCTCATAATTAAAATTCCTCAAACTTGCAAGTATTTTACATCATTTTAAATATAAACTTGTTGTTAATCCCACCACAGTGTCAGATTTCAAAATGGTTTTACGACGAAAGCACACCAAATTATTATGTTAGGTCAGCACCGAGTCGCAGAAAAACACAGCCATTTTCCAGCCAAAGAGAGGAGTCACAAAAAGCAGAAAGAGATAAAATGAATCACTAACCTTTGATGATCTTCATCAGATGACACTCATAAGTCTTCATGTTACAGAAATACTCATAATAAACATTGATAAAAGATACAAGTGTTAGGCATGGAATAGGAGATCCACTTCTCCCTAATGCAACCGCCATGTCAGACTTAAAAAAAAACTTTACTGAAAAAGCACACAATGCAATAATCTGAGTACGGCACTCAGACACAAAAACAAGCCATACAGATATCCGCCATGTTGTGGAGTCAACAGAAGTCAGAAATAGCATTTTAATATTCACTTACCTTTGATGATATTCATCAGATTGCACTCCCAGGAATCCCAGTTCCACAATAAATGTTTGTTTTGTTCGATAAAGTCCATTTATGTCCAAATACCTCCTTTTTGTTCGCAAGTTTAGTTCACAAATCCAAATTAACGAGGCGCACTAGGTCCAGACAAAAAGTCAAAAAGTTCCCTAGAAACATGTCAAACAATGTATAGAGTCAATCTTTAACATAAATCTTCAATAATGTTTCAACCAGAGAATTCCTTTGTCTTTAGCAGCTCGCTCTCACGGCTGCGCGCGTGATTTAGCGCATGGCATTCTTTCAGACTCCTCTTATTCGCTCCCCCGTCATAGTAGAAGCCTGAAACAAGTTTCTAAAGACTATTGGCATCTAGTGGAAGCCTTGGGAAGTGCAATTGGACCAAATTTACACTGTATCTTGGATAGGCAAAGGCTTGAAAACCTACAAACCTCAGAATCCCCACTTCCTGGTTGGATATTTCCTCAGGTTTTTGCCTGCCATATGAGTTATATTATACTCACAAACATCATTCAAACAGTTTTAGAAACTTCAGAGTGTTTTCTGTCCAAATGTACTAATAATATGCATATCTTAGCCTCTGGGCCTTAGTAGCAGGCAGTTTAATCTGGGCACCTTATTCATCCAAGCTACTCAATACTGCCCCCCCTGCCATAAACTGTTACGCCACTCGGTCCCAATCTTCTGGGAGCTATGTCAGAAATGGAGGAGAGATTAGTATCCAGCTGTACAAAACTCTGAGTCACATGTTTCTTAATCACACTCTGCACGAGATGTCATGCTATTATCACAGCAAACTTTCCTTCTGGTGATGTGGCCTCCTGTATACAGGGATCTGTAGCTATTCTTTTAAGTGTTATGCCTTCTGTGACAAACTCATTACAAAAAGTTGACAGTGTCTGAAATGACAACACTATCTCTTCTACTTTCACCATAATCTGGTACTGTGTAACATTCAATTCATCTTCATAATAGTCCCTATATTGTACACAACTAGCTGTCCTTCCTTTCCTATGAGCTATTTCCTGTAACAATATGCATAGAGGAGTATATGCATAGCGTACCCCAGAGACTCTAGTTCCCGCTTCCTTAATTTACTAATCACACAAACTTCCGCCCTAGTCATATTATATTCTGCTCTCCCAATTCCCTGTAACATTAATGCCTTGGTTTTTGGGACTTCATAGAACGCACTGATATCGGTCCTGCCAGAATCTGCAAACTAACACTCCATAGGACTGACCCTTGACCCTTCCAGTATACCATCTAAACTGATGTATGTCTGTCTCCGTTACTAGTTCAGCCCCTAAATGAGTCTAAGTATGTCTTCATCTGCTCATATGCATCTTCTTCCCCCCTATGCTTAACAATAAGAATAGTTTTGTTCCCATATTCCCCCCTTAGGATGTTGTCCAGAGTATATTTACCACAACAAGCTATCTTTCCCCAGGTTCATGTCATACTTCCGGCGCCGACAGAGATGGACACCTCGCTTCGCGTTCCTAGGAAACTATGCAGTTTTTGTTTTTTTTACGTGTTATTTCTTACATTAGTACCCCAGGTCATCTTAGGTTTCATTACATACAGTCGAGAAGAACTACTGAATATAAGATCAGCGTCAACTCACCATCAGTACGACCAAGAATATGATTTTCGCTACGCGGATCCTGTGTTCTGCCTTTCAACCAGGACAACGGAATGGATCCCATGCGGCGACCCAAAAAACGACTCCGTAAAAGAGAGAAACGAGGCGGTCTTCTGGTCAGACTCCGGAGACGGGCACATCGTGCACCACTCCCTAGCATTCTTCTCGCCAATGTCCAGTCTCTTGACAACAAGGTTGATGAAATCCGAGCAAGGGTAGCATTCCAGAGGGACATCAGAGACTGTAACGTTCTTTGCTTCACAGAAACATGGCTCACTGGAGAGACGCTATCGGAGGCGGTGCAGCCAGCGGGTTTCTCCACGCATCGCGCTGACAGAAACAAACATCTTTCTGGTAAGAAGAGGGGCGGAGGCATATGCCTTATGGCTAATGAGACATGGTGTGATGAAAGAAACATACAGGAACTCAAATCCTTCTATTCACCTGATTTAGAATTCCTCACAATCAAATGTCGATCGCATTGTCTACCAAGAGAATTCTCTTCGATTATAATCACAGCCGTATATACTCCCCCCCAAGCAGACACATCAATGGATCTGAACAAACTTTATTTGACTCTTTGCAAACTGGAATCAATTTATCTGGAGGCTGCATTCATTGTAGCTGGGGATTTTAATAAGGCTAATCTGAAAACAAGACTCACTAAATTTTATCAGCATATCGATTGCGCAACCAGGGGTGGAAAAACCTTGGATCATTGTTACTCTAACTTCCGCAACGCATATAAGGCCCTGCCCCGTACTCCTTTCGGAAAAGCTGACCACGACTCCATTTTGTTGATCCCTGCCTACAGACAGAAACTAAAACAAGAGGCTCCCACGCTGAGGTCTGTCCAACGCTGGTCCGACCAAGCTGACTCCACACTCCAAGACTGCTTCCATCACGTGGACTGGGATATGTTTCGTATTGCATCAGATAACAACATTGATGAATACGCTGATTCGGTGTGCGAGTTCATTAGAATGTGCGTTGAAGATGTCGTTCCCATAGCAACGATTAAAACATTCCCTAACCAGAAACCGTGGATTGATGGCAACATTCGTGTGAAAATGAAAGCGCGAACCACTGCTTTTAATCAGGGCAAGGTGACTGGTAACATGACCGAATACAAACAGTGCAGCTATTCCCTCCGCAAGGCTATCAAACAAGCTAAGCGTCAGTATAGAGACAAAGTAGAATCTCAATTCAACGGCTCAGACACAAGAGGTATGTGGCAAGGTCTACAGTCAATCACGGACTACAAGAAGAAAACCAGCCCAGTCACAGACCAGGATGTCTTGCTCCCAGGCAGACTAAATAACTTTTTTGCCCGCTTTTAGGACAATACGGTGCCGCTGACACGGCCTGCAACGAAAACATGCGGACTCTCCTTCACTGCAGCCAAGGTGAGTAAGACATTTAAACGTGTTAACCCTCGCAAGGCTGCAGGCCCAGACGGCATCCCCAGCCGCGCCCTCAGAGCATGCGCAGACCAGCTGGCCGGTGTGTTTACGGACATATTCAATCAATCCCTATAACAGTCTGCTGTTCCCACATGCTTCAAGAGGGCTACCATGGTTCCTGTTCCCAAGAAAGATAAGGTAACTGAGCTAAATGACTACCGCCCCGTAGCACTCACTTCCATCATCGTGAAGTGCTTTGAGAGACTAGTCAAGGACCATATCACCTCCACCCTACCTGACATCCTAGACCCACTCCAATTTGCTTACCGCCCAAATAGGTCCACAGACGATGCAATCTCAATCACACTGCACACTGCCCTAACCCATCTGGACAAGAGGAATACCTATGTGAGAATGCTGTTCATCGACTACAGCTCGGCATTCAACACCATAGTACCCTCCAAGCTCGTCATCAAGCTCGAGACCCTGGGTCTCGACCCCGCCCTGTGCAACTGGGTACTGGACTTCCTGACGGGCCGCCCCCAGGTGGTGAGGGTAGGCAACAACATCTCCACCCCGCTGATCCTCAACACTGGGGCCCCACAAGGGTGCGTTCTGAGCCCTCTCCTGTACTCCCTGTTCACCCACGACTGCGTGGCCACGCACGCCTCCAACTCAATCATCAAGTTTGCGGACGACACAACAGTGGTAGGCTTGATTACCAACAACGACGAGACGGCCTACAGGGAGGAGGTGAGGGCCCTCGGAGTGTGGTGTCAGGAAAATAACCTCACACTCAACGTCAACAAAACTAAGGAGATGATTGTGGACTTCAGGAAACAGCAGAGGGAACACCTCCCTATCCACATCGATGGAACAGTAGTGGAGAGGGTAGTAAGTTTTAAGTTCCTTGGCATACACATCACAGAAAAACTGAATTGGTCCACTCACACATACAGCATCGTGAAGAAGGCACAGCAGCGCCTCTTCAACCTCAGGAGGCTGAAGAAATTTGGCTTGTCACCAAAAGCACTCACAAACTTCTACAGATGCACAATCGAGAGCATCCTGGCGGGCCGTATCACCGCCTGGTACGGCAACTGCTCCGCCCACAACCGTAAGGCTCTCCAGAGGGTAGTGAGGTCTGCACAACGCATCACCGGGGGCAAACTACCTGCCCTCCAGGACACCTACACCACCCGATGTTACAGGAAGGCCATAAAGATCATCAAGGACAACAACCACCCGAGCCACTGCCTGTTCACCCCGCTATCATCCAGAAGGCGAGGTCAGTAAAGGTGCATCAAAGCTGGGACCGAGAGACTGAAAAACAGCTTCTATCTCAAGGCCATCAGACTGTTAAACAGCCACCACTAACATTGAATGGCTGCTGCCAACACACTGACACTGACTCAACCCCAGCCACTTTAATAATGGGAATTGATGGGAAATGATGTAAAATATATCACTAGCCACTTTAAACAATGCTACCTAATATAATGTTACATACCCTACATTATTCATCTCATATGCATACGTATATACTGCACTCTATATCGTCGACTGCATCCTTATGTAATACATGTATCACTAGCCACTTTAACTATGCCACTTTGTTTACAACCTCATCTCATATGTATATACTGTACTCGATACCATCTACTGTATCTTGCCTATGCTGCTCTGTACCATCACTCATTCATATTCTTTATCCCCTTACACTGTGTATAAGACAGTAGTTTTGGAATTGTTAGTTAGATTACTTGTTGGTTATTACTGCATTGTCGGAACTAGAAGCACAAGCATTTCGCTACACTCGCATTAACATCTGCTAACCATGTGTATGTGACAAATAAAATTTGATTTTATTTGATTTGATTACTGGTGTCTATAACTTTCCCTGACCACCTCACACAGAAATCATTAACTACCCCAAATGCATATCGAGAATCAGTGTATATTGTTACATTCTCCCCTTCCGACAACCTACAAGCCTTGGCCAATGCATGTAACTCCGCCTCCTGGGCTGACACCAGGGCTGGCGGTGGGCCAGCCTTCACAATTCCCCTGTCATCACACACAGCGTCCCCCTTTACTCTCTTCTCTCCTGTGGTCATGTATACAATACAATGCTGTCTCTTGCAAATCAGTCCTAGGTTTAGGAGTAATCTGATCTGGGTTACATGTATGCTATTCACCCTCTCCAGGAAACGGCATTAACAACGCAGGATTCAAAGCACCAATGTTATGAAATCGTCGATTTTCCCCATAACGTTAACTCCCATTTTGTCCATCTTGCACTAGTAACATGCTTTGCTTTCATGCTGTTCACTATGGTTGCTTCTGCGTGTGGAACATACAAATCTACTTTTTTGACCCTTTGTAATCAAAGCCATGTTATGCAACACCATTTCTGTTGCCTGTATCCTCTAAGGCACCGGGAATTCCTCTTCCCACCGAATGTAGCGATCTACTCCAGTACATTACCAGTCTTTCCCTACACCCAAGATTTTGCATAACCACCGTGCTACAATGTCCTTCCTGTTCATGAACAACATTTTAAAATGTAATTTTGTGTTTGGTAATCCCAATTCTGGCGCTTGACACAATTGCTTCTTTTAACTCGACAAACACCTCCTCACACTCTTGATTACACTCCATCCTCTCATGGGGAACCTTCCCCCCTTTCGTCAATTCTGTAAGTGGCTAAGCAATTTCAGAGAATGACAAAATAAAATGTCTAACAAAATTGAAAGGAGTGTTTGGCCGTGCCAAAGAACGCATTATTTCTACCCGATCCCAGGTAATGTGTTTCGTGCCTTTAGAAATCAAAACCACCAAATATGTTACCTCTTGCTTTGCTAGTAGTATATTCTCATATGATGCTTTATGACCCTGCTTCGCAAAATAGTCTACCAATGTGGTGAGGTCTCGCATATGAGTTTATTCATCTTTTGACAATAACAAATCGTCTATGCATTGTACCAACACAGAACCCTCACATTTACACCCTTTTAGCGATTGTTTCAATGCTGCGAGATACAAAGTTTGACTCTTTGTAAATCCCATTGGTGGCCTAGCCCACGTATATTGCTCCCCCTGGCAACAGAACCTGAACCAGTGTCGTGACTCCTCAGCCACCGGGACAGACAAAAATCAGTTTTTCATGTCTAACACACTGTATCATTCTGAGCCTGAGGGAATAGATGCCAATAGATGTGTCAAATCTGCTACCACTGGTGTGATTTTCAATGCATGTTTGTTTATGTCGTGAAAATCCACAGTAATACGCTGCTGTTGCACGGGCTGTTGCATCGAGCTGGTCCGCAGATCAAGTTCAAGTAATATTGGAAGGTTCTCCGCCACCGATTTCTCTGCCTCCGGTTTAATAGGGTATTGCTTCATTGGTGGTGGCGGTGGTTCTCCCACAACCACAACAAACTTGCAATCTTTGATTAGACCACAATCTAATGAGTATTTTTCCCATAGTGGATGTTCCTGAAACAACAATTGCTCAGCTGTCGCTGTTCTTACTGCCAATTTTAATTTGTTACCTTTCAAAATCCATTCTCCCGTCATGTCACAAAGATTATACAACCCCAAAATTGGTTATTTTCCCATGGCCATGTAAAATGATCCTGGTATTGTTACTGGTCCTATGTTTACTGACAAAGGTAATACTTGTATTGCCTTAGATTGTTCCCCTGTTACCCCGCTGATTGTGATACTTTCCCTGTAGCAAATTTAAGCGCCTGTAGAAAGTTGTGTGAGACTTGACCTCCTACGTCTTCTTTCACATAAAAACCGTCATCTCTATGAACCACTATTGATCGAACGGAAGCCATGTACTGCTATGCAAAACGTTTCTGTCCCGCTGCTTCAAGTGGGTTTGCTGCTGCTCTTTTGTAAAAGACGTAAAAACTTGTATAGCGGCATTTCCTCCAAAGGCAGCAGGTTCCAGTACCACCCTACAATCCCCTTTTCAATTACCCACAGCTCCACATCTAAACCAGGGCTCTGCTGATGTTCTTCCGCCACATTTCCCTCCCTGTCCATTTGTCTTATTTGGGCCATGTAACCACTATTAGTGACTTTCACAGTAGCAGCAATAGCCACTCGTACGACTGTGGAGAAAAAAGGATTTACAGAGCCTTGCAAAGGTATTCATCCCCCTTGGCGTTTTTCCTATTTTGTTGTATTACAACCTGTAATTTAAATAGATTTTGGGGGGTTCATGAAATGGACATACACAAAATAGTCCAAATTGGTGAAGTGAAATGAAAAAAATTACTTGTTTCAAAAAGTTATATATAAAAAAAGGAAAAGTGTTGCTATGAAGCCCCTAAATAAGATATGGTGCAATCAATTACCCTCAGAAGTCACATAATTAGTTAAACAAAGTCCACCTATGTGCAATCTAAGTGTCACATGATCTCAGTATATATGCACCTGTTCTGAAAGGCCCCAGAGTCTGCAACACCACTAAGCAAGGGCCACCACCAAGCAAGCGGCAATATGAAGACCAAGGAGCTATCTAAACAGGTCAGGGACAAAGTTGTGGAGAAGTACAGATCAGGGTTGAGTTATAAAAACCTATCAGATACTTTGAACATCCCAAGGAGCACCATTAAATCCATTATTAAAAAATGGAAGGAACATGGCACCACAACAAACCTGCCAAGAGAGGGCCGCCCACCAAAACTCACAGACCAGGCAAGGAGGGCATTAATCAGAGAGGCAACAAAAAGACCAAAGATAACCCTGATAACCCCAATAACCCTGATATAACCCTGATATACCCTGAAGGAGTATCTGTCCATAGGACCACTTTAAGCCGTACACTCCACAGAGCTGGGCTTTACGAAAGAGTGTCCAGAAAAAAGTCAATGCCGAAAGAAAAACATTTGCAAAGACGTTTGGTGTTTAGAAGAAGGTATTCTGGTCAGATGAGACAAAAATTGAGCTTTTTGGCCATATAGGAAAATGCTATGTCTGGCGCAAATCCAGCACCTCTCATCACCCCGAGAATATCATCCCCACAGTGAAGCATGGTGGTGTCAGCATCATGTAGTGGGGATGTTGTTCATTTGCAGGGACTGCGAAAACTGATCTGAATTGAAAGAATGATGGATGGCGCTAAATACAGGGAAATTCTTGAGGGAAACCTGTATCAGTCTTTCAGAGATTTGAGACTGGGATGGAGGTTCACCTTCCAGCAGGACAATGACCCTAAGCGTACTGCCTCAACAACACTTGAGTGGATCTCGCAGAGGAATAACCCCACTCAGGACCTATCCCTATCCTACACCATATATTTATGACCGGTCATAAATATATGGGCTTTTTGAATAAACTCAGGCTTCCTAAGTCCGTATTATTCAGCCTACGATTCTCATCTCCCCAAGATGTCAAAATGAGTGGTAACATGTGTAGGAACCGTGCCTACCTTATTTGTTGTACCAGCTCCAGTTCCACTGATCTGGACACTTTGATTTCAAAATTAAATGTATTCATATAACCCTTTTTACATCAGCTGATATATCAAAGTGCTGTACAGAAACCCAGCCTAAAACCCCAAACAGCAAGCAATGCAGGTGTAGAAGCACGGTGGCTAGGAAAAACAGCCTAGAAAGGACAAATCCTAGAGAGGAACCAGGCTATGAGGGGTGGCCAGTCCTCTTCTGGCTGTGCTGGGTGGAGATTATAACAGAACATGGCCAAGATGTTCAAATGTTCATAAATGACCAGCATGGTCAAATAATAATAATCACAGAAGTTGTCAAGGGTGCAACAAGTCAGCACCTCAGGAGTAAATGTCAGTTGGCTTTCATAGCAGATAATTGAGAGTATCTCTACCGCTCCTGCTGTCTCTAGAGGGTCTGGGACAGGTAGCACGTCCGGTGAACAGGTCAGGGTTCCATAGCCGCAGGCAGAGCAGTTGAAACTGGAGCAGCAGCACGGCCAGGTTGAGTGGGAACATCAAGGAGTCATCATGCCAGGTAGTCCTCCGAGAGAGAGAAAGAAAGAGAGAAAGAGAGAATTAGAGAGAGCATACTTAAATTCACAGAGGACACCGGATAAGACAGGAGAAATACTCCAGATATGACAATCTGACCCTAGCCCCACAACACAAACTACTGCAGCAAAAATACTGGAGGCTGAGACAGGAGGAGACAGGAGACACTGTGGCCCCATCCGATGATACCCCCGGACAGGGCCAAACAGGCAGGATATAACCCCACTCACTTTGCCAAGCACAGACCCCACACTACTAGAGGGATATCATCAACCACCAACTTGCCATCCGGAGACAAGGCGAGTATATCCCACAAATATCTCGGCCACGGCACAACCCAAAGGGGGATGCCAACAGGAAGACCACGTCAGTGACTCAACCCACTCAAGTGACAAACCCCTCCTAGGGATGGCATGGAAGAGCACCAGTAACTCAGCCCCTGTAATAGGGTTAGAGGCAGAGAATCCCAGTGGAGAGAGGGGAACAGGCCAGGCAGAGACAGCAAGAGCGGTTTGTTGCTCCAGAGCCTTTCCGTTCACCTTCACACTCCTGGGCCAGACTAAACTCAATCATATGACTTACTGAAGGGATGAGTCTTCAGTAAAGACAAGGGTTGAGACCAAGTCTGCGTCTCTCATATCAGTAGGCAGAATATTCCATTACAATGGAGCTCTGTAGGAGAAAGCCCTGCCTCCAGCTGTTTGCTTAGAAATTCTAGGGACAATTAGAAGGCCTGCGTCTTGTGACTGTAGCGTACTTGTAGGTATGTACGCCAGGACCAAATCGGAAAGATAGTAAGGAGCAAGCCCATGTAATGCTTTGTAGGTTAGCAATAAAACCTTGAAATCAGCCCTTGCCTTAACATGAAGCCAGTGTAGGGAGGCCAGCACTGGAGTAATATGATCAAATGTTTTGGTTCTAGTCAGGATTCTAGCAGCCATATCTAACATTAACTGAAGTTTATTTAGTGCTTTATCCTGGTAGCTGGAAAGTAGAGCATTTGCAGTCGTCTAACCTAGAAAAAACAAAAGCATGGATACATTTTTCTGCATCATTTTTGGACAGAACGTTTCTGATTTTTGCAATGTTACGTAGATGGAAAAAAGCTGTCCTTGAAACAGCCTTGATATGTTCGTCAAAAGAGAGATCAGGGTCCAGAGTAACGCCGAGGTCCTTCACAGTTTTATTTGAGACGACTGTACAACCATCAAGATTAATTGTCAGATTCAACAGAATATCTCCTTGTTTCTTGGGACCTAGAACAAACATCTCTGTTTTTTCCGAGTTTAACCTGTTGCGTCGAGCAATCCCGTATCCGGGAGCGTAATTATAGCCTTAAGCTCATTACCATAATGCAACGTTAACTATTCATGAAAATCGCAAATGAAATTAAATAAATATATTGGCTCACAAGCTGAGCCTTTTGTTAACAACACTGTCATCTCAGATTTTCAAAATATGCTTTTCAACCATAGCTACACAAGCATTTGTGTAAGAGTATTGAAGAACTTCGGATGTTTTCAATGAGGAGACTCTCAGTTAGATAGCAAATGTTCCGTTTTTCCAAAAAGATTATTTGTGTAGGAGAAATCGCTCCGTTTTGTTCATCACGTTTGGCTAAGAAAAAAAACGAAAATTCAGTCATTACAACGCCAAACTTTTTTTCTAAATTAACTCCATAATGTCGACAGAAACATGGCAAACATTGTTTAGAATCAATCCTCAAGGTTTTTTTCACATATCTATTCGATGATAAGTCATTCGTGGCAGTTGGGTTTCTCCTCTGACACAAATGGAAAAATAAACGCAGCTGGAGATTACGCAATAATTGCAACGGAGGACACCAAGCGAGCACCTGGTAAATGTAGTCTCTTATGGTCAATCTCCCAATGATATGCCTACAAATTACGTCACAAAGCTGCAGACACCTTGGGGAAACGACAGAAAGTGTAGGCTCATTCCTTGCGCATTCACAGCCATATAAGGAGACATTGGAACAAAGCGCATTCAAAATCTGGGGCATTTCCTGTTTGAAATTTCATCTTGGTTTTGCCTGTAGCATCAGTTCTGTGGCATTCACAGATAATAACTTTGCAGTTTTGGAAACGTCAGAGTGTTTTCTTTCCAAAGCTGTCAATTATATGCATAGTAAAAGCGTCTGCTAAATGGCATATATTATTATTATTATTATAGTCAAGCATCTCTTCGTGACAAAATATATTGTTTAAAATGGGAACGTTTTTTTATCCAAAAATTAAAAGAGCGCCCCCTATATCGAAGAAGTTAAAAGTAGAACATTTTCAGCCATCCACTTCCTTATGTCTGAAACACAGGATTCTAGCAAGGGAAATTTTGGGGCTTCACCACGTTTCATTGAAATGTACCGCTGTTTGTCATCCGCATAGCAGTGAAAGTTAACATTATGTTTTCGAATGACATCACCAAGAGGTAAAATATATACTGAAGAAAATAGTGGTCCTAAAACGTAACCTTGAGGAAAACCGAAATGTACAGTTTATTTGTCAGAGGACAAACCATTCACAGAGACAAACTGATATCTTTCCGACAGATAAGATCTAAAACATGCCAGAACTTGTCCGTGTAGACCAAGCAAAGGAAGCAGCTCTTTCAGTCGTTTAGTTGGAATAGGGTCCAGTATGCAGCTTGAAGGTTTAGAGGCCATGATTATTTGCATCAGTGTGTCAAGCGGTATAGTACTAAAACACTTGAATATCTCCCTTGATCCTAGTTGTGCAGACTCAGGACAACTGAGCTTTGGAGGAATACGCAGATTTAAAGAGGAGTCCGTAATTTGCTTTCTAATGATCATGATCTTTTCGTCAAAGAAGTTCTTTAATTTATTACTGTTGAAGTCCTCTCTTGGGGAATGCTGCATTTTAGTTAGCTTTGTGACAGTGTCAAAAAATACATTGTTCTTGTTTTCAACAATTTAGCTGGAAAAATAGGATCATCAAGCAGCAGTGAGGCAGGTGTGTCCTGCCGACAACGCCAACTGTTGGTTCTTATTGTCAGAGTAAATAACTCACGGACACTAGAGAAGCTTAACCAAGTTTAATTCTTCCCAAAGTGTCGATACAGCTGCATTTAGATATCACATGTTTCCACCACCAGAAGAATATATTCTCCAATTAGACACTCCTCCTTCTCTCCAGTCCTTACATACCTTAAGGGAACATTTTGACATTTGCTGTATGGTTAGTGAGAAAGTCCATATTGCAAATGTACGGTCCCTTACCAGACGTCCGAAAACGTAAAATTCACGGACGGCGTCGGGCCGAGCGGCAGGGCGGAACCTATCGGGAAATAATCAAATGAACTTTGTCGGACATTCGGTTTCCGTTTTATAAAATAATCTAATTTTGGTCATTTTTCCGCTGTCCCGGAAAATCCCACAAGAGGGCATAAGCAATCATATTGCTATTGGACAAAACATCACGAATCACGACGGGGCCTTATCTCCAAAACGGAAAATATTTTGAAACCGAAACTTGGTGAGCGTAGGTTTGGCATAATGGGCAGTTGGCCCCGAACAAGATGGCGTCTAGGCCTCAACGGTTTTTGAGTTATGGCCATTTCTCTGGGATTAAAGGTCCAAAATGAAAATAGAGAAATTATTTTTCCACTTCACGTCAAAGTCAAGGAGCCTCCGGTGTCAATAAAAAAAAAGAACCAGCCATTTATCTATCGTCATTTAAGAGAAATCGTACAATGGTGATGTTCAAAGATAGGTGGGGTTTTTTTCAACAGTTACAGATCCAGTTGCAGAGTGTTCATACAAATCTTTTTAAAGTGTGCTGCGGAGCTCTGCGAGATTTCTGTGATTTTCTATGATTTTCTGAAATAACACACATTCACTAAACCCTCCGTAAATAACTCAGTTCTTAACGTAAATACTTAAAACTCAGGATTCTGTAAAGGCATACCCAAAACAGGATATGAGTTTATTTGTAGCTTCCTGTGCCAACCGGAAGTGCCTTTAATTGGGTCACACTGTCTGTTTTGAAGAGTTAAAAAAGTCACATCTTTCCAAAACTTCATATGTGTGACTAGGTAACCCTCCTGAACTGTAAATCAGTAATTTCTCCCAACAGATCTCAAAGAAAAGCTCCCTCACACATACACAGGAAGGATGGAGTGACAAAGTGCGGTGCTTAAAGACACAGAGTGCAGGCAATGGCATTACCATAATCCCTAGGCTGTGCCGAGTTCAACGAGATATCCCACTTGACCGTAGCTCGCTCGGTCTAAGCGCAGCGACCATTAGAATAGTAGGCCCAAAATGAATCCTGCCCCACAACGTCATTTGCTTTTGGGTGACAGTGAGAGAACCGTTAGGGTGAGAAGCACAATTCGACCTGAGATATGTTCCTAAGGTCATTCTGATCCATGCAGGCCTAACCTTGACCATGTGGCATTGACCCTTAACTGTTAAAAGAAGGTGTTTACATCAAACAGTTTGCATTGACTTCTCTCCCCATAGGAATACATTGCCTGCGCCCCTAAATTCAACCTGAAGCCTATGTGGGTTATGAATGTCGTATGAACCTGTCTTCGATTTTTTGTCTTCTTTGAAAAAACATCACTAAATGATCATGATGAAGTCAACACAACGAGCGATGGAAAGGAGCAACTATCACTGCCCGCCCATCCTGTGTTCCCATAGCGGGCATTAATATCAGAATGACCGGTATAAATGCATTTACAACTATATTTTTATTTTTGGGTTACCAGGTGCCTATTTTCAATCACCAGTTGCACAACAATGCGTATCCATCAGAATATTTTAAACAGTCCATAAAGCACTCAGGACGGCCCCCATAGATAGAGGGCCGTAGTAGGGTACTCCCATAGCGGGCATGGACAATAGGAGTACCGGTAAATGCATTTACAACCATATTTTCATTTTTGGGTTACCAGGTGCCTATTTTCAATCACCAGTTGCACAACAGTGCACGTGCATTTGCAATATGATTCTATAGTGAAAAAAACATCACCAAATGGACATGATGAAATCAACGCAACGAGTGATGGAAAGGAACAACTATCACTGCCCGGCCATCCCGAGTTCATCAGGCCAGTCAATTTTGCATTTCTGCAGGATTTTTGAGCATGTCAAATTTCTTATGGCATTTGGCCCCCAAAAAAGTGACTTTTGACTTTGACTTTTGACTTCCTATGAAATCATATGGCAAATTAACAAAACATATGCCTTATGATTAATAAATTGGACAAAAGTATATTCATACAGTTCTTACACACGTGTAATTGACAACAAGAAAAAAAAATCTAAAGAATTTTGAAAAACGGTCCAGAAATCACTTTTTTAAGGGGTGATAAGTTTGACAAAAAATCATTTTTTCAAAATTTTGCTTTTGGATGTTGACTTGGGTTACATTTCCAATATGAAAAACCAAGGTGGAGCGCACTCGTCACCTGTTGGATTTTTAAAGTGTTACAACTGGCAATTGCCATATGGCATTTGCAATACACTTTGCATGAATCAACGCCGTATTGGACGTGGTATTGGACATCGTGTATATGGTTTGTCCGATGCCAATGACTTCCCATTCATTTTTCTCCAATTCAAGGGGGTAATTCCCTTACATCTTTTACGGTCTGACATGAAAACAAAGTGATTGGTTTATTATACTTTGTTTCTCCCTTAAATTCTTATGGTATAGGGGACGCTTGCGTCCCACTTGGAAAAAAGCCAGGGAAAATGCAGCGCGGCAAATAAAATAAAAATATATGAAAATCAAACTCATTAAATCAGACATGTAAGATACTAAATTAAAGCTACACTCGTTGTGAATCCATCCAACATGTCAGATTTTAAAAAGGCTTTTCGGCGAAAGCATAAGAAGCTATTATCTGATGATAGCACAACAGTAAACAAAGAGGGTAGCATATTTCAATCCTGCAGGCACTACACAAAACGCAGAAATAAAATATAAAACATGCCTTACCTTTGACGAGCTTCTTTTGTTCGCACTCCATTATGTCCCATAAACATCACAATTGGTCCTTTTGTTTGATTAATTCCATCCATATATATCCAAAACGTCAATTTATTTGGCCCATTTGATCCAGAAAAAAACAGCTTCCAAAATGCGCAACGTCACTACAAAATATTTAAAATGTTGCCTATAAACTTTGCCAAAATATTTCAAACTACTTTTGTAATACAACTTTAGGTATTGTTAAGCGTTAATAATCGATTAAATTGAAGACTGGTCTATCTGTTTTCAATAGAGGACGAGAGGAAAGTAAACGCTACTTTTCAAGTCTAACGCAACTCTCAACAGTGTTGTCCATTTCCTAGACGGCCAGACTTCTTCATTGCACAAAGGAATAACCTCAACCAAATTCCAAAGACTGGTGACATCCAGCGGAAGCGGTAGGAACTGAAAACAAGTTCCTAAGAAATATTGATTGCCAATGAGAACTCAGTAAACAGACAGAGACCTAAAAAAAGAAAATTCTGAACGGTTAGTACTCGGGGTTTTGCCTGCTACATACGTTATGTTATACTCACAGACATGATTCAAACAGTTTTAGAAACTTCAGAGTGTTTTCTATCCAAATCTATTAATAATATGCATATCTTATATACCTGGCATGAGTAGCAGGAAGTTGAAATTGGGCACGCTATTTATCCAAAAGTGAAAATGCTGGCCCCTATACCTTTGTAACTACCCATCCCGGAACCGGGAGCATTGTCATCAACTGACACAAATTAGCATAACGCAACGGACATAAATATTACTAGAAAATATTCATATTCATGAAATCACAAGTGAAATATATTGACACACAGCTTAGCCTTTTGTTAATCACCCTGACATCTCAGATTTTGAAAATATGCTTTACAGCCAAAGCAAGACAAGCATTTGTGTAAGTTAATCGATAGCCTAGCATAGCATTTTGCCTAGCTTGCAGCAGGCAACCTGGTCACGAAAATCAGAAAAGCAATCAAATTAAGTCGTTTACCTTTGATGAGCTTCGGATGTTTTCACTCACAAGACTCCCAGTTAGATAGCAAATGTTCCTTTTTTCCAAAAACATTATTTTTGTTGCCGAAATAACTCTGTTAGTTCTTCACATTTGGCTGAGAATTTGACCGGAAATTGCGGTCACAACAACTCCGAAAAATATTCCAAAATATCTCCATAATATCGACAGAAACATGGCAAACGCTGTTTATAATCAATCCTCAAGTTGTTTTTCAAATATCTATTCAATATTATATCAACCAGGACAGGTGGCTTCTTAGTAGGAAAGAGAGAAACAATGGCCGCATTTGTCTTTTACACACAAAACACTCAGAGACTCCAGCTGACCACTGACACAATTTTGATGTTCAGGCTCATTTTTCAAGATAAAAGCCTGTAACTATGTGACAATTGTGAAACTATTGTGACAATAGACATACTAGGGAAGTCATAGAAAAAGGAATCTGGTTGATATCTCATTCACTGCTCAATAGGGACGCATAGGAACGCAGAGGTTTCTAAATAAGAGTCCCTCCCTGATTGAATTTTTCTCAGGCTTTAGCCTGCAATATCAGTTATGTTATACTCAGAGACAATATTTTTACAGTTTTGGAAACTTTAGAGTGTTTTCTATCCTAAACCGTCATATGCATATTCTAGCATCTTGTCCTGACAAAATAGCCTGTTTACTTTGGGAACGTTATTTTTCCAAAAATGAAAATAGTGCCCCCTAGATTCAACAAGTTAAGAAGTTAAGCAATCCTAGCATAAATAGTCATTTAATGTTCCAGTGTGCGTTAATGCGTTTCCAAGAGCACATGCCAAGGGAAGGAAAACCAAGTATCCTGGTAGGATGCAGCCTGTTCAGAATGAGCCTGATGTCATCAAATAATTTACAGGTCAATGGAGGTCAATAATAATAGATGTCGACATTTAAGTTAAATAATCGATCAAATTGAAGATGGGACTATCTGTGTTCAATACAGGAAGAAAACAAACTGATGCTACTTTTCGAGTCATGCGCCTCTCTCAAAAAGTACACTTCAAATGACACTAATTCAAGATGGCCATACTTCTTTATCACACAAAGTAATAACCTCAACCAATTTAAAAAGACTGGTGACATCCAGTGGAAGCGGTAGGAACTGCAAACAAGTCCCTTTGAAATCTGATATCCCAATGAATAGACAGTGACCTCAAAAAAAACCTGAATGGTTTTGTCCTCTGGGTTTTGCCTTCTACATAAGTTCTGTTATACTCACAGACATGATTCAAATAGTTGTATAATCTTCAGAGTGTTTTCTATCCAGATCTACTAATAATATGCATATCTTATATTCTGGGGATGAGTAGCAGGAAATTGAATTTGGGCACGCTAATTATCCAAAAGTGAAAATGCTGCCCCCTATCCCGAAGAAGTTAATGGTAGTCACATCACAACATATTGGAGCCCAGTGCGAGGAATCTAAAATAGAATGAAGCCTTCATGTTGCATTCAGCCTATATGAAATTGAAAAACCGACTAAATAAGATTGTTATTCACCATGAGAGCTGTAGACAGGAATTGTTGGTTGTGTGTGATGTCATTTGAACAATATGTAAAGGTTGCCTCCGTGATGTTTCTACGACATAGTCAGTGTAGGGTTAAGTACTGAATGCTACGAACCAGGTCACGCACAGGGGCCGGCCGGTTTAGGTATTCTGAGGAATAGAAGCCTCGGGCCAAATGTACTATTTCTGTCTCAGGAGAGAGAGAACTCGGTCATTATTCATTTCTTGAGCCGAACATATGGGCTGGCCAATTAGAGAAATTTGGGTAGATATATTAGCTTAACCAAGGCAGGTTATTATCTCTCAATCTCTCGCATTTCGGTGGCGAGAGTAGAAAAACTGTGTATTTCTCCATGTTTCCGCGTGTTCCCGTAACAATTTGCGAAAAATAACACCGGAAGGGGTTGAACTTAAGACGTTATTAGAAAAACAATTCCCTTGTTGAAGTTGGTCCTATGTTGTGCTTGAAAGTGCACAAATAGGATTAGGTTGCACAAGATGTTTAAGCTAACAAAGGGAGAGCAGCCATTTCTTTCTCCCTTTGTTCACAAGGCAACACCGTGTCCCTCAGACGTTCCGCATAGTTTGGAATTCCATTTGACATCAGCTTTGACTTCAGCTTTCTGCAATCAGAATAATTGGCTGGTCATTTATGAACATTTGAACATCTTGGTCATGTTCTGTTATAATCTCCACCTGGCACAGCCACCCCTCATAGCCTGGATCCTCTCTAGGTTTCTTCCTAGGTTTTGGCATTTCTTGGGAGTTTTTCCTAGCCAACGTGCTTCAACACCTGCATTGCTTGCTGTTTGGGGTTTTAGGCTGGGTTTCTGTACAGCACTTTGAGGAATCAGCTGATGTACGAAGGGCTATATGAATACATTTGATTCGATTTGATTTGGCAGTAATTAAAAAAAAGTTTTTTCTATGTGACATCAACCGTATACTCATGTTTATTGAAACTGGGTACACTGTATCATATCCAACCAATTTCAACCTATCGTCATCTCATCCAATTTAATTAAGATGCTAAAATTGCCAGAGCTACCTTTTCACGTGGATATTTTTAGTAATATCCTAATTGAGTGGTTTCTACAAATGAGACAATTTAATCTTTTCCACGCTTAGATACAGCTACGCCTTCAGGTTAATTCAAGTTTAATTCCTATACAGCCTAAACAGGTTTGATTTATCTCTACAATTGATCAATCAATTAAGTTGGCTTTTGCAAGCTCATTGAAGTCATCTCCCACACTACTAATCCAGTATTGATCGAATACCCGCCTTCGCGGGAATCCGATGTGGTTTCATCCCTCAGGGATAAGCAACCCCTGGTGGTAAAGAATCGGCTGGCCGAGAAGGCCAGCATCCCAGAGTCGCTCTTCACTGTTGACGTTCAGACGGGTGTTTTGTGGGTACAATTTAATGAAGCTGCCAGTTGAGGACATGTGAAGTGTCTGTTTATCAAACTAGACACTCTAATGTACTTGTCCTCTTGCTCAGTTGTGAACCGGGGCCTTCCAATCCTCTTTCTATTCTTGGCAATTTATCGCATGGAATAGCCTTCATTTCTCCGAACAAGAATAGACTGACGAGCTTCAGAAGAAAGTTATTTGTTTTTCCTGCCATTTTGAGCCTGTAATCGAACCCACAAATGCTGATGCTCCAGATACTCAACTAGTCTAAAGAAGGCAAGTTTTATTGCATCTTTCTTCAGAAAAAACGCTTTCAGCTGTGCTAACATGATTGCAAAATGTTTTTCTAATGATCAATTAGCCTTTTAAAATGATAAACTTTGATTAGCTAACACAACGCGCCATTGGAACACAGGAATGATGGTTGCTGATAATGGGCCTCTGTACGCCCATGTAGATATTCCATAAAAAAAGCTGCCGTTTCCAGCTACAATAGTCATTTATAACATTGACGATGTCTACACTGTATTTCTGAAATTTTTTCTGTTATTTTAATGGACAAAAAGTTAGCTTTATGCTTTCTAAGTGACCACAAACTTTGTAACGGTAATGTATATTTTTTATAATGTGCAAGTTATCAGAGGGGGTTGTTCCAAGTCCCCTGCTAATTAGTGAACCCTCACCCATAAAAGGATTGATCACTGACCTCAGCAGCGATACAAATCCTAACAATGCCATTAGCGGAAAAACAGCAAAAATTACAAAAAACACTCTCCAAAATCAACCACCAGGTGCAGGCATTGTAAAGGTTCTCTCCACTTTAGCCCTGATGTATCTCCATCAGAGATTGGCATTGGTTCAGTACCGCAGTGCTAAGAAGGGACAGGATATGAAGGGACAGGTGGAGAGAAGCGAGCAACTAATGACAAAAGCAGGAAATGTAAACATTCTGATAGCCGAGGAACTGCGTTTGAATACGGAACAATTAAAAGTAATTCATGAACGATGAACGTGCACAAACTCTTCAACCAAATAGTTTTCTACTGGAATAACTCGATTTAGCCAAAACTAAATATGATATAGTTCACTCCAAATTAGATAAATCTGTCGAGTTATCTACAAACAGGAAAGCGCAACTGGATAACATGCATGCAGATGTGATGAACATTACTCAAAGCAATAATGTTCTATTCCAAATGGTGCAGACCAAAGACGTTCACTTAATGAACACAATGACTAATTTAGATGACAAATCAGCAGAACTCATTGAAGTCGCTGACCAAATGAATGATGAAAGAACTCAGGTGATGAAGATGCAAATATTGATTTCAAAGCAAGCGGAGGAAATCTCATCACTGAATCTCTCGCTCCGTACTCAAGACCTCTACCTGCAAACCATGACAGATAAGTATGAGGCCAAACGGACCAAGTGTGACACTCATGTGTCTAAAATCAGTACTCTAAGCGCCCAAGTGGACTCTGCTATGCAGCAGAATACCACCCTTAGGCTAAAATCTGGAGGAATTTCAGAAATGGTCATGCGCACAGCATGACTGCCCAACCAAGCAACCGGAGCTTGGAACTCAAAGGAATGAAGACGAATGAAGGCTTCCCTCATGTGTCCCTCAGTCTATTCCTCTTGGCGATTCGGCACAGAGTAATATGGCGCATCTTCGCCAAAAAAAGTTGAAGCTTGGCTTCTCCTCTTGGCCTTTAGGCCCCAATTTCCGCACAGGATGAAGCCAATCCTCTCCGTCCGCTTGTCACCGAACACCTTGACATACTCATCAAAACATTCCGCACCTTTGACCCCGTTCCATTTCAGCCATACGACACTCACACGTTACTAGCAGTCATAAAGGACGCCTTGGATGGCTACCCGAATGCGATGGGTTCTGACAGGCTTTACCTGTTGAAGTGAACGTCGAATAGACACGTGACAAGGTTCAGAGACAGAGACGGTCACCTCTCTTCAAGTCCTTGGGGAAACTACGCAGTCATTTGTAATTTAAAAAAAAATATTTCTTACATTGTTAGCCTAGAAAATATGAAGTGTTAATACACACAGCCGGAAGAACTATTGGATATAAGTGCGACGTCAACTTACCAACATTGCGACCATGAATATGACTTTTCTGAAGCGGATCCTTTGTTCTGACCTCCACCCTGGACATTGGATCTAATCCCAGAGGCCGAGTCGCCGCAGTTGAGGCAAATGGAGTGGCCTCATGGTCAGACTTAGAAGGCAAGCACACCACTCACCGCTTCCGAGCATATTCGTCAAAAATGTCTAGTCTTTAGGCAACAAGGTGGACGAAATTAGGGCATGAGTTGCCTTCCAGAGAGACATCAGAGATTGTAACATTCTCTTTCACGGAAACATGGCTCACTCTGGATATGTTGTCAGAGTCGGTGCAGCCACCGTGTTTCTTCATGCATCGCACCAACAGAAACAAACATATCTCTGGTAAGAAGAAGGGCGGTCCCTGCTTTGATGCACCTGTACTGACCTTGCCTTCTGGAACATCTTGCATATCTTAATTTATTTCCACAATTAACTAATAATATGTTTAATAATGTAGGTGCAGTCAACGGATTGTTACCTATAACCAGGATTACCAATACATTTTTTGGCAAGCAATTATTATTTTGGCAAACAATTATTGTGATTCATCCTATATTGTTGTCCCTAATATTATTACCCCATAGCAACAAATGTGGGATACATACTGTTATGTTCCCCTAGTTTCTATGTTGTGGGTTTGTATGCGTGTGTATTTCAGGAAATGGTTTCCTGGATTCCTGAAGCAGCTGATTGGTCAGCACCATCGCTGATTGGAGCTCTGACCCATCCCTCTTGTCAGGGTATACAGCTGTCTCTTCATTACCAACTTCTTCTCCAGCTTGATATAACAGCCAGTGTTCCTTCGTTGCCTATGGGCACAAACCCACCGTCGCTGGACCAGACAGGGAACATAGCTTATTTTTATGTCCTGTGTTGGTTGTTGTGGCATTCAGTGAAAGTTTTGTTGATATTATTTTGTAGCTGCTCCTTCAGAGGTATGTGTATGACAATAGGACTTAGTGTTTATGGTTATTTAAATGTTTCACTTCAATTATTGGTACATTTTTCTGTTTCATTTGTTCTCAGGGGGAAAGGGAAACGCACCTTGGGAGTGTTTAGGCAAGAGACCTGCGGGCATACATAACCCGTAGTATTTAATCTGTCTAAGCACACTGGGTAAGACCTCGGCGGACCACCCCTTGTATTTTGGTTAGCGCGCCAGGTGGAACTTGAGGTTAGGTGGGAAGGCAGGTAAGGTAGAAGAGGGAACTCTTAATAACTTGAACTTTCTTTGCTTTGGTTCCATCCAGACCCTTTTCCCCACTTTACCGTGTTCAGGAATAACAAATTCCCTGTAAACTGTATTGTTCTCTGCCTCTGTCGTCCTTCCCCGCACCTACGATCACATACTTTTTCACTCCACGAGGAGTTGAGATGTAGCAGGGTGTTGCATTCCCTCCTCCAAGATGCGTACATCTCACACACACACACACACACACACACACACACACACACACACACACACACACACACACACACACACACACACACACTCCCCACAAACAACCACAAGCTCAGATGTTAAAAATGGTTCCATACCGAGCCCAACTCAAGAAAATACTTGATGTGCGAATGCATATACAGTTGTAGCTGTTTGAGATGGCATGCAAAATTGATTAAGAATGGAGAGATTTGATTAACCAACATCAAGTCCTACCCGATGACGCTCAGATACACTCCCTTACCCTGAAACACACACATGCTGGTCCCCCGTTGTGACCATTTTCTCAAGCATCGCTGTGCAGTCAGACCTTTGATTATTATTTGCCCCCTCTGATAGTTTTGAATTGTCTATGCTTTAAAGATTTAGGATATTTTGTATTTTTATTGTGAAGATCTCTGCTAGGTACCATTCAATCGGATTACTTTTAAAATGGATACGAACCGTAGTCCTCACATCTTTCAGAAATATTCCTTGAATTATTATTTGATGAAATGTCAAATGTTATTGACAATACATATACAATACATATACACTACATAACAAAAAATACGTGGACACCTGCTCGTAGAACATCTCATTCTCATTAATATGGAGTTGGTCCCCCCTTTGCCGCGATAACAGCCTCCACTCCTCTGGGAAGGCTTTCCACTAGAATGAATGAAAATTTTATTTCCGTGTCAAATTGCCAATTGGCAACCCATCCCTTTTGGGATGATTGACACATAAACAAACATTACAATAATTCACAAGGGTAATTAAATAATAATTCTTCTTCTGGCATTCTCTGCATTCTGCATCACATACAGAGTGAAAAAATAAAAAGTAAATCAATACATAATAGTAAATAAGGTTATCCAAACAATAATTACATCCAGAGAACAGCAAAATAATATACATAGATATATACATGAACTCAGCAAACTCAGGATGAACGCACAATCCTTCCATCAGTGCTCAGACTGTCCGCAATAGGCTGAGAGAGGCTGGACTGAGTGCTTGTAGGCCTGTTGTAAGGCAGGTCCTCACCAGACATCACCGGCAACAACGTTGCCTATGGGCACAAACCCACCGTCACTGGACCAGACAGGACTGGCAAAAAGTGCTCTTCACTGATGAGTTGCGGTTTTGTCTCACCAGGGATGATGGTCGGATTCGTGTTTATCATCAAAGGAATGAGCGTTACACCGAGGCCTGTACTCTGGAGCTGAATGGATTTGGAGGTGGAGGTGGAGGGTCCGTCATGGTCTGGGACGGTGTGTCACAATATCATCGGACTGAGCTTGTTGTCATTGCAGGCAATCTCAATGCTGTGTATTACAAGGAAGACATCCTCCTCCCTCATGTGGTACCCTTCCTGCAAGCTAATCCTGACATGACCCTCCAGCATGACAATGCCACCAGCCATACTGCTCGTTCTGTGCATGATTTCCTGCAAGACAGGAATGTCAGTGTTCTGCCATGGCCAGCGAAGAGCCCGGCTTTTAATTCCATTGAGCATGTCTGGGACCTGTTGGATCAGAGGGTGAGGGCTAGGGCCATTCCCCCCAGAAATGTCCAGGAACTTGCAGGTGCCTTGGTGAATGTATGGGCTAACATCTCACAGCAAGAACTGGCAAATATGGTGCAGTGCATGAGGAGGAGATGCCACACCAGATACTGACTGTTACTTTCGATTTTGATCCCATTTTTGTTCAGGGACACATTATTCTATTTCTGTTAGTCACATGTCTGTGGAACTTGTTCAGATTATGTCTCATTTGTTGAATATTGTTATGTTCATACAAATATTTCACATGTTAAGTTTGCTGAAAATAAACGCAGTTGACAGTGAGAGGACATTTATTTTTTTGCTGAGTATATTTAGGACACAGGTATGGGTATTCTGACACGGCAGTGTGTCAACGAGGAGGATGTTATTAGACAGTGAGCGTCTGACAGGTCTGTGACAGGCTTTTCAGGTACTGGCCTTGACCTTCCTGTGTGTGTGTGCTTGACTTCCCCACATTGACACCAGGTGGCCCTTCCCATCATGGCCGATGGAGGAACTCAGCTGTCAGGGTCTCCTCCCGTCTGTGGTCAGTGTGTGTGTGTGTGCCACTGTCCCTGCTCTCCCTCACTGACCTATTTGTATTCTGGGCAGAGAAGATGAGGCTCAAGGCCAAGTGCCTTGCTCCCCTCTCTCCTCTCCCCACATGGGAGGGCATCTGAGGGGCTGCGCTTGGCAGATAGGGCCAGACCCTGTATGGCAGGAGTTTAAACAGTGGAACTCATCCACACACAACCTCAACAGCCCACAGAGAACAAGTCTGTGTAGGTTGGTTGGGGTGGGCGATGGTGTGCATGTGTGCACACATGGAGTGAGTATGCTTGTTCCCTGTGAAGTTGTAAATGACCTATGCCTATTCATTCATTCAAACATCTGTATTTTTATTGAACAAATTACACTGAAAATGTATTTATCAGTTCTGTACAACACATGTATCATAACCCGCCGGTCTTTCTCCAGTGGCAGATAGAGAAGCTGAACAGGCAGATAACGATAAAGATGAAGAGATGAGTAAAAAATAAGGTGCAAATCACAGAGACTCTCCATGTAATCTGATTAGTCAGAGTACCTCTCCTACCTCTGTGATTGAGACTGCTGTTTGAGTGGTCAGCCTCCGTGTGTGTGTCCGTGTGTGCTCGTGCATGCGTGTGTGTGTGACAGAGCAACAAGATCTCACAGTCTCACATCAGAATTAGACGTTCATTCATGTTTCTCAAATGTGTGTTTAAGGTTAAGATAGGTTAGGTTTTTGGGTTAAGGTCAGGATTAAGGTTAGAGTAAGGTTTAGGGAAAATAGGATTTTGAATGGGACTGAAGTGTGTGTGTGTATGTGTGTGTGTGAGAGTGAGTGAGCGAAAAGAGAGTGAGTGAGCGAAGATAGAGCCAAGAACACTCCTGGACCGTATGAAGTCTACCCTGATAGCATTTACAGTATATCTGTAGGTCTCTATTCCTTTTGTTATAAACTGTCGGCCAATTTTTTTAGCCCATTTTTACAAATATATAACGAGCTTATTTATGATTTTAATTACCTTTATCATAACAATCTTGAGATAGCTCGTCCACATTACTTTAAAATAGAAAATGGTGTTGGTGCATCTATTTTTGGAATTAAATTAAATTAATGATACACTATATATGCAAAAGTATGTGGACACCCATTCAAATGAGTGGATTCGGCTATTACAGCATACAATGACATTCTAGACGATTCTGTGTTTCCAACCTTGTGGCAAAAGTATGTGGAAGACCCTTTCCTGTTTCATCATGACAATGACCCCATCCACAAAGTGAGGTCCACACAGAAATGGTTTGTTTGAAATCGGTGTAGAAGAACTTGACTCCCCTGCACAGAGCCCTGACCTCAACCCCATCGAACACCTTTGGGATGAATTGGAACGCCGACTGTGAGCTAGGCCTAATCGCCCAACATCAGTGCCCGACCTCACTAATGCTCTTGTGGCTGAATGGAAGTCCCAGCAGCGGTGCCCCAACATCTAGTGGAAAGCTTTCCCAGCAGCAAAGGTGGGACCAACTCCATATGAATACCCATGATTTTGGAATGAGATGTTCGACAAGCAGGTGTCCACATACTTTTGGTCATGTAGTGTATACTATAGATATAATAAAATGTTGTGGTTTGAACTGCAGATTGACCTTTTTTAACACTATGCACAATATGATAAACACTCCAGTGTAGTATACTGTACAGTAGATGATACAGTACAGCATGTTTCAGTGCTTAACTGAGTGATTGTGTTACTGAATGGTTATCTGAGCTAATTCTTTGAGTGTTACACACTACTGGGTTAAAGAATCTACACACAACAGAACAAGGCTGTGTGAGAGTTTGCGAGAGAGTCTGTGGTTGGGGCAGCGTGCAGTACTTAGGAGGTTCATTTAAAACCACTCAGGAATTTCTGACATACACACATTTTTTTTACCCCCTCTCCATCTCTCTCATTCCCTTCTCCTCATTCTCTCCCTCCATCCATTATTTGCAGCCACATGCACATACAAGGATGCACACAAACATGAACACATGCTCTGTCTCTCACACATGTGCAGACGCGCTCTCTCTCTCTCACACACATTATTTGTCATCGATGTAGACTTAACCCTAACCCTTTATATAATTTTTATTTAACCTCAAAATAAAAGCTTGAAATGCTTTCTTACGAGCAATTCCCAATGATAAAAAAAAAAATAAAAGATAGATATATATATGCACATATAGTAACACCAGTACCAGATCAATGTGCTGGGGCACAAGGTGTGTGTGTGTATGTGTGCGTACAGAAACCCTCAGGATTTCAGTTAGGAAAATATGGCAGTGTACAACGTGACTGGTGGGGAGTAGGCTATAGTACTAAGAGCAAAATAATCCTAAGATTTCCACACCATAATTGTAGTCTAACCCATACCAAAACAGAGATTCAGTGAAAATAAAAAAATCTCATTGATTTATCAAGACCAGTCCTCATGCTTGTCTCAGAGCAGCGAGAAACAGTGCTGAAATAGTTAACCACACAGTGGAAACAGCTATTGGTTCAAATCCTATTGCTTCTATTTTCAATATGCTTTAAATGCCACAATGTCACAAATAATTGAACACACACAATTCTTAAAACTCTGAGAAGGGTATGTCTTGACTTGCCTTCCTGGATGGAGATCAAAGCCCCCTCTTCTGGGGGAGTTGGCCAGTTTTATGACGGTCATACATACCTTGCAAGAACTTTCTCTCTCTAGCCAGGCAGTATTAAGAAAGAACCCTTGTGTTATGAGGACATTTTTCCCGCCAGAACTACAACATCCAAAAGTGGATAATGAAACAATATTCCTAACACGGAAAATGTGGGAAATGGTCGGGAGGGACTTAATGAACAATCATATCAGATAATTTATTGTTTGGTGATATCATTAAAGACCTTATAACGGAAACATTGTAACTTTAAGAGCTTTCGCAATGTTTTTGTCTGAGTTTAATCTAAACGTTGTAAAACGCATATGATTAAACATGAAACTATTTGTGAGAAAATTACATGTAATTTTAGCTTTCTAAATGAGAATTGTTTTTCATGTGAAGTTTTACCCAGTCAGTAATCATGCACACGTGAGCACGGACATTATGCCAAAAGGATGGAACGCCCATTTTTCTAGAGTGCTTATAAAAGGACTCCAAACAAAATGTACATTAGACCAGAAAGCGTGATGTGGTGGATACACGTGGAAATGGTTAGGGTCTACCAGACCAGAGAACGTGAAGACCATCTTGACCAACAGTGTGAAGGTGAAGACTAGACATTCACAGTCTGCAGCTGTAATGTAAAGTAGTCTAGAACTTTGACCAAAGACATGAGGTTGATCCCATCAAATGACCATTAGAACGTCCAATGGAGACTTAAACAACCAGAGAATTTCTCTCGAATTACTCGCATAGACGGACCAGGCAATTTCAACAGAGAAACGACAAAGACATACAAATGAAAATATGCGTTGCATTTCTAAATCCGAATGAGCGGTTGCTAGGGTGTTAAATATCCATATTTACGATGATCAAATTATTCAACTGTATGTACGATAGTTGAATTCCTTTGTCTCTCCTTCTCTCCCCACTCCTTCTTTCCCCACACCTTGCATTGTGTAACAAACCTTATAGGGTTAGTCCACTAGGAACTTTTCATCGCATTATGATAGTAATCAATGTATAATCTATCTTGTATGTGTGTGTGTTTATGTCATTATGTGTGATTATTTAGCTAGTTAGTAAATAAATAAGTAAGCCAATGTGTGAATTGCTGCGTCATCATGTAGATTTGGGTTCGTCCAGATTCAATGATGTTCAGAATGAGAATGATATGAGATAATAATAATTAATGGATGACTAAAATGATAACAAAATATTCTGATTTTGTTGAGTTAATTCAGGAAATGGTAACTCATTAAACACACATTTTCTGTGGTGCCCCAAGATTGCTAATGAGTTAATTTTTTACGCTATTTATTTATTCACGTAATCAATTAAAGGTAGTTAACTTCTTTGGGACTGGGGGGCAGTACTGAGTAGCTTGGATAAAAAGGTGCCCAGTGTAAATTGCCTGCTACTCAGGCAGCTAGAATATGCATATAATAAGTACATTTGGATAGAAAACACTCTGAAGGTTCTAAAACTGTTTGAATGATGTCTGTGAGTATAACAGAACACATATGGCAGGCAAAAACCTAAGAAAAAAATCCAACCAGGAAGTGGGAAATCTGAGGTTTGTAGTTTTTCAAGTCATTGCCTATCGAATATACAGTGTCTATGGGGTCATATTGCACTTCCTAAGGCTTCCACTAGATGTCAACAGTTTCAAATGAGGTTTTGGACATAAAGATTAACTTTATCGAACAAAACACACATTTATTGTGTAACATGAAGTCCTGTGATGAATTTAACCTCTTGCGACGAGCAATCCCGTATCCGGGAGCGTAATTATAGCCTCAAGCTCATTACCATAACGCAACGTTAACTATTCATGAAAATCGCAAATGAAATGAAATAAATATATTGTGTGGGGAGGCCAGTGTAGTGAGGCCAGCACTGGAGTAATATGATCAAATGTTTTGGTTCTAGTCAGGATTCTAGCAGCCGTATCTAACATTAACTGAAGTTTATTTAGTGCTTTATCCTGGTAGCTGGAAAGTAGAGCATTGCAGTAGTCTAACCTAGAAAAATCAAAAGCATGGATTAATTTTTCTGCATCATTTTTGGACAGAAAGTTTCAGATTTTTGTGATGTTACGTAGATGGAAAAAAGCGTAATTATAGCCTCAAGCTCATTACCATAACGCAACGTTAACTATTCATGAAAATCGCAAATGAAATGAAATAAATAGGCTCACAAGCTTAGCCTTTTGTTAACAACACTGTCATCTCAGATTTTCAAAATATGCTTTTCAACCATAGTTACACAAGCATTTGTGTAAGAGTATTGATAGCTAGCATAGCATTAAGCCTAGCATTCAGCAGGCAACATTTTCACAAAAACAAGAAAAGCATTCAAATAAAATAATTTACCTTTGAAGAACTTCGGATGTTTTCAATGAGGAGACTCTTAGTTAGATAGCAAATGTTCAGTTTTTCCCAAAATATTATTTGTGTAGGGGAAATCGCTCCCTTTTGTTCATCACGTTTGGCTAAGAAAACCCTCAGAAAATTCTGTCATCACAACGCAGAACTTTTTTCCAAATTAACTCCATAATATCGACAGAAACATGGCAAACGTTGTTTAGAATCAATCCTCAAGGTGTTTTTCACATATCTATTCGATGATAAATCATTCGTGGCAGTTTAGTTTCTCCTCTGTACCAAATGGAAAAATGCAGAGATTGGAGATTACTGGAGATTACGCAATAATTTCGACGGAGGACACCAAGCGGACACCTGATAAATGTAGTCTCTTATGGTCAATCTTCCAATGATATGCCTACAAATACGTCACAATGCTGCAGACACCTTGGGGAAACGACAGAAAGTGTAGGCTCATTCCTTGCGCATTCACAGCCATATAAGGAGACATTGGAACACAGCGCCTTCAGAATCTGGGGCATTTCCTGTATGAAACTTCATCTTGGTTTCGCCTGTAGCATCAGTTCTGTGGCACTCACAGATAATATCTTTGCAGTTTTGGAAACGTCAGAGTGTTTTCTTTCCAAAGCTGTCAATTATATGCATAGTGGAGCATCTTTTCGTGACAAAATATCTTATTTAAAACGGGAACGTTTTTCATCCAAAAATGAAATACTGCCCCCAGAGGTTCAAGAGGTTAATCTCTATTTCTGATTGATGTGAGCCATCTCCTTGGCTGGAAAATGTCTGTATGGTTTTCTGTGGCTAGGTGCTGACCTAACATAGTCGTTGGTGTGCTTTCGCCGTAAAGCCTATTTGAAATCGGACACTGTGGCTGGATTTACAAGAAGTTTATCTTTAAAATTATGGGATTTATGGGATTTCTGTTGTTTTGAATTTGGTACCCTGCAATTTCACTGGCTGTTGGCAAGGTGGGACCTTACCATTCTACATATCCCAGAGAAGTTAATCGATTGATAAAATAATTGTCATCACATTAAAACCTCTGGGATAGGCGGGACGCTTGGGTCCCACTTGGCCAATAGCCAGGGAAAATGCAGAGCATCAAAATTCAAATAAAATACTGTAAAAATCAAACTTTCATTAAATCACACATGTAAGACACCAAAAAGGAGCCAAAAAGAGAGAGTGGCATATTTCAACCCTGCAGGCGCGACACAAAACGCAGAAATAAAATATAAATCATGCCGTACCTTTGACGAGCTTCTTTTGTTGGCACTCCAATATGTCCCATAAACATCACAAGTGGTCCTTTTGTTCGAATAATTCCGTCGATATATATATATCCAAATTGTCCATTTATTTGGCACATTTGATCCAGAAAAACACAGCTTCCAATTTGTGCAATGTGACTACAAAATATCTCAAAGGTTACCTGTAAACTTTGCCAAAACATTTCAAACTACTTTTGTAATACAACTTTAGGTATTTTTAAGCGTTAAGAAAAAAATAACCAAAAATGCACGTGGGCGACTCCCCAAACATATGGAAGAAGGTATTCTGGTCAAATGAGACTACAATTCAGCTTTTTGGCCATCAAGGAAAATGCCAATGTCTGGCGCAAACCCAACACCTCTTATCACCCCAAGAACTGCATCCCCAAAGTGAAGCATGGTAGAGGGCAACATCATGCTGTGGGGATGTTTTTCCATCGGCAAGGACTGGGAAACTAGTCAGAATTGAAGGAATGATGGATGATGCTAAATACAGGGAAATTCTTGTGGGAAACCTGTTTCATTCTTCCAGAGATTTGCAAATAGGACGGAGGTTCATCTTCCAGCAGGACAATGACCCTAAGCATACTGCTAAAGCAACACTCGAGTGGTTTAAGGGGAAACATTTAAATGTCTTGGAATGGCCTAGTCAAAGCCCAGACCTCAATCTGATTGAGAATCTGTGGTATGACTTAAAGATTGCTGTTCACCAGCATAACCCATCCAACTTGAAGGAGCTGGAGCAGTTTTGTCTTGAAGAATGGGCAAAAGTCTCAGTGGCTAGATGTGCCAAGCTTATAGAGACATACCCCAAGAGACTTGCAGATGTAATTTCTGCAAAATGTGGCTCTACACAGTATTGACTTTGGGGGTGAATAGTTATGCACGCTCAAGTGTTCTGTTTTTTTTTGTCCAATTTCTTGTTTGTTTCAAAATAAAATATATTTTGCAACTTCAAAGTGGTAGGCATGTTGTGTAAATCAAATAATACAACCTGGATTTTGGGGGGGTTGTAAAGGCAACAAAATCGGGAAAATGCCAAGGGGGTGAATACTTTTGCAAGCCTCTCTAAGGTCCCACAGTTTTCTGTGTAGCATTGAAGGTCCCCAAGAACACAGTGGCCTCCATCATTATCAAATGAAAGAAGTTTGGAACCACTAAGTCTTTTCCTAGAGCTGGCTGCATGGCCAAACTGAGAAAGCAGGGGATAGATGCCTTGGTCAGGAAGGTGACCAAGAACCCATTGACCACTCTGAAAGAGCTCCAGAGTTCCTCTGTGGAGATGGGAGAACCTTGCAGAAGGACAACCATCTCTGCAGCACTCCACCATTCAGGCCTTTATGATGGAGTGGCCAGACAGAAGCCACTCCTCAGTAAAAGCCACTCCTCAGTACAAGGCACATGGCCGGATGAAACCAACCAACTCTTTGAACTGAATGCCAAGCGTCATATCTGGAGGAAAACAGGCACCCTCCCTACGGTAAATCATGGTGGTGGCAGCATCATAGTGTGGGGATGTTTTTCAGCGGCAGGGACTGGGTGACTAGTCAGGACCGAGGGAAAGATGAACAGAGCAAATTACAGAGAGATCCTTGATGAATGGAGAAACTCACTAAATACAGGTGTGCCAAGCTTGTAGCGTCATACCCAAGAAGACCCGAGGCTGTAATTGCTGCCAAAGGTGCTTCAACAAAGTGTTGGTCTCAGTCCTTATTAAAATGTGATATTTCCATTTTTGATTTGTAATACATTTAGAAAAAATCTGAAAACCTGTTTTTTTTTTGTCTTTGTGGGGTAGTTTGTGTAGATTGAGGGAAAAACTATTGAATACATTGTATAATAATGCTGTAACGTAACAAAGTGTGGAAAAAAATCAAGGGGTATGTGTGTCTCAATACTTATGTAAATCACTGTATGTGAAGTCAAAATTGAAGATAAACATACTGATTTATTTTCCCAAGGGAGTGGGAATGTATATGTATATATATTTATATATGGGAATAAAATATTGAATTTGGGTTTTACTACTATAGCCCATAGAAATGCATTAAATAAATGGAAAAACATAAAGGAAAAATCAGTAGGAATAATGTTTTGAAGTGCCTGTCCCATATCTAGGAGATATAAGAAAGCTCAGGACACATACAGTATTTAACCCCTTTTTTTTGCAACGAAACTACGTCCATAATTCCATACATTTTTTAAAGAGGTACTGAGTTACCTTCAGACGAGTCCCGTGACAGTTCTGGGGGTTGTAGAGCAAAACGTAACACCATCATGTTTGTGAGAGTCTCATCTTTCCATAGAGTGGTCATATAAGTTAATGTGGTCAATTGGTAGTCTGCAAATTATTTGAAATTATATTCTGGCCCCCTGCTCAAGAAAAACATTGGCCCGTGGCTGAATCTAGTTCATAATCCCTGCTCTAAACGGAGAGTACACGGTGCCAGACTATCTGGCCACCACTACAAAACTGAGAAAAACACTGACTATGTACAGTGCCCAGCATGGCCATAGAAACATTCCATCATAGGCAGATCCGGCTACCCACAGAGAGCAGGTTGTGCTCACTCTGCCCTCAGAGAGGTCAAGACAAATCTGCATTTTTCATACACTGAACCATGCAGACTTATGGGCAATTTTCTTCCCCAAAATTTAAAACAAATACAAAGATGTTAAAACAGAAATGGAGACAATCCAATATCTAATCCCTTTGTGCCATTTTAGCTGCATCCAGAGGAACGACCAACCACGACAATAACATTGCTACCTGTGTCTTTCTCGCTATTTAATTAATGTCCTCATTAATTTCTTACTCTGCTATGCTGTCAATTGTTATAATTCATTGAGTATAATTATTTTGCTATTATTGTTATCTATCTACGACATCATTGGTTTGATATGTGTCTAAAGATTTGCTTTGTCAATGTATGTAGTAATGCTTTCCATGCCAATAAAGCCTTTTGAATTCAATTGAATTGAGAGAACAAGAGAGACAAATAAAGATAAAGAATTAGAGATAGAGAGAGAGAGAGATCTAGTTCACTTGCTTTGGCAATGTTAACATATGTTTCCCATGCCAATAAAGCCCTTAAATTGAAACTGAAATTGAATTGAGAGAGAGTGTTTGAGCAGCCCTGAAATTCTCCACACTCCGTTTTTTTTCTAGCGAGCGAGGCCGGGGGAAGTGGCGGGCGAGAGAGAAGCTGCTGCCATGACTACCCGCTGGCAACTTCTCTCCCCGTGTGTTCCTAGAGCACTGGCTGTTCCCTCTCTACCCAACGCCTGGGAGTGAGGAGGGGAGGTATGGAGTGAGGGAGGGGAGGTATGGAGTGAGGGAGGGGAGGGGTGGAGCTGCTGAAGGGAACAAGGAGAGGTCTCTCTTCCACAAAACTGAAGGGTTGCCGGCTGGGAAAAGACCAACAAAAGAGGAACAACAGGGGTTCCGATGTCAGATCAGCCCACGGCCCATACCGCCCAGCATCCCCGGTAGACCCTGCCAGCCGAAGGGGGGAGGTTGGGGAGTGACAAGGGATAATTGGTTCAATGCTGCTATAGGATTCAGGTAGCTGGTGGCTCCGAAGCTCTCAGAGAAATTCTTCAGTATTTGGTGCTTTTACAGTTTTAGTTGAGAGATTGTAGGTGGTTTCCACTACATGCGGCATATACATATTATCTATACACACAGGGTTGGGTAGTAATTGTTTACATGTAACCGGGATTATTTAATCTGATTACAAAAATGAAGTAATGGCCCAGAAACAGCTGAATACATATAGGATTACATCATCTAATATCAATAGAAACATTTGATAAAAATGTGTCAGCATTGCTGTCATTTTGCACACACTCAACACTTCTCACATGCTCTCAACACAATTATATTGTCCTGCTGATAGCCCATGGATGGCTTCTTTTGTATTCCAATTGTTTGAATGAATAGGTAAGGCTGCCAAACCATTTGTGACCCACACCTCAATTCTGTTTTAAGTGGCAACATTTAAAATTGTGTTTTTTTACATTGGATAACATTTCAGATATAAAATTGTATGTCATACACTGCAGTTGAGGAGCAATGGGCAAGTAAAATCTGCCTTGAAAGTTGATAAACTTGTAACCCCAATTTTGAGAAAATAGCCCTTGAATATTTTAGTACATCTACTGGAGAGCTCTTCTTTGTCTACACCTATTCAGCATCATTCACTCCCTTTTAAGCCTTAACCACAACACGACTCTTTAAGATTTCACATGTGAGGCCATGTGCTAAACAGAGTGAGTAATGTAGTGTAGTAAACAACCAAAGATTTTAATGAAAATTACAATCAAATAGCTCAACAATTAGGAAAAAAGTAGTCGGCTTGTGGGCTGCAATCAAGGTACATTTAATTAAATCCAACCTGAGAGACTACCCCCGGTCTTCTAAAGTTCTCCTCGCTGCTTCTCTCTCTGTGTCTTTTCCCCTTTCTTTCTCTTAGAAAAACATACCTCTGTGTCTGTGCTTGTCTCTCTCTTTTTCTATGTAGAGGTCTTTAGTAGCTACAGTATGCGACTGCATCGCCTTGCATTGTTGTGTGCAAATGTTTTCACCTTGGCCTGTAGGTCCAGGTTTTGTTGGACTGTTTTCTATATACTGAGTATTGACAACCCAGACAGACTTTCTTGATACATTGTGCATTATATGTCCATTGCGCTGCACACAGTTTTAACTGAGCATGCCAAGATATACCGGAGAAGGGATTGTTGATATTGCAACCACACAACTCAAACGATGGTTTACCAATATGAACAAAATCACAAACCACTTTTTTTAGTTTGAGCCCTCAAAAAGAACTGTTGTCCACTATAGAACTGTTGTTCACTACATCTTACCTACTGTTGAATCAATGTTTTGACCATGACAGTTACAATCCAGGTTAACTCCAAGCAGTTTAATCACCTCAACTTGCTCAATTTCCACATTATTCATTACAATATTTAATTGAGGTTTAGGGTTTAGTGAATGATTTGTCCCAAATACAATGCTTTTTGATTTTGAAATATTTAGGACTAACTTATTCCTTGCCTTCCATTCAGAAACTAACTGCAGTCATTTCAGTCACTGTAGTAGCTGATGTATACAGTGTTGAGTCATCCGCATTCATAGACACACTGGCCATCCTTACAGCATGTCGTTAGTAAATATTTAAAAATGTGGGGGGCCTAGACAGCTGCCCTGAGGAATTCCTGATTCTACCTGGATTATGTTGGAGAGGCTTCCATTATTTAATATATTTACATATTCTGACTTTCTCAGAAAATCACTTATACAATACATTTGATGATACAGTGGTAGCAGTACAAGGTTATACAATATACAGAAAAGAGAAATGCCAGTGGTGGAGGTGATGCTCTTTATATTCAGAACCACATTCTTTTAAAGTTTAAAAAGGACTTCATGTTAAATACTGTTGATGTAACATGGCTACAGATTCATCTGCCTCACCGAAAGACCATTCAGGTGAGAAACTGCTATAGACCACCAAATGCTAACAGTCAGTGTCTGGATAACATGTGTGAAATGCTTGATAATGTATGTCATATAAACAAAGAGCTATATTTTCTGGGTGATTTTAAATATTGACTGGCTTTCATCGAGCTGCCCACTCAAGAAAAAGCTTCAAACTGTAACCAGTGCCTGTAACCTGGTTCAGGTTAGCAGTCAACCTACCAGTGTAGTTACAAACAGCACTGGAATGAAATCATCAACATGTAGGGATCACATCTTTACTATGGATGCAGAAATGTGCTTGAAAGCAGTATTGAGATCCATCGGATGTTGTGATCACAATATAGTAGCCTAGGAAAATCACAGTTCAAAAGGCTGGGCCTCATATTGTGTAAAGAGGTCATACAAGACATTTTGTTTTGATTCCTATGTTGTTGATGTAAAGGATATTTGTTGGTCCGTGGTGTGTCGTGAGGAGCAAACAAACTTTGCAATTAACACATTTACAAAATTGCTTATCCCATTTAATAAAAAGCATGCTGTAACGGCGTTCGTCTGTTGAAGGAGAGTCGGACCAAAATGCAGCGTGGTGGTTACTCATGTTCTTTAATGAAGAATAGCGATACATGAAATAACTATAAATATACAAAACAACAAACGGAACGAGAAAACCTATCACAGCCTATCTGGTGAACACTACACTACACAGAGACAGGAACAATCACCCACGAAAACACTCACAGAATATGCCTGCCTAAATATGGTTCCCAATCAGAGACAACGAGAATAACCTGACTCTGATTGAGAACCGTCTCAGGCAGCCATAGACTACGTCGACGCCCCCACAAAACCCCAAGACAAAAAACACACCACAATAACCCATGTCACACCCTGGCCTGACCAAATAAAGAAAGAAAACACAAAATACTAAGACCAAGGCGTGACACATGCACCCATTTAAGAAAATTACTTTAAAAACTGTTAAATCACTGTGGGTTGATGAGGAATTAAAAAAATATATGGTTGAGAGGGACGAGGCAAAAGGAATGGCAAAGAAGTCTGGCTGCACAACCAATTGGCAAACATACTGCAAATTGAGAAATCATATGACTAAACTGAATAAAAGAAGAAGAACCTACATTATGAAACAAAGATAAATTATGTTAAGAATGGTGGTAAAAAGCTTTGGAGCACCTTCAATGACATTTTGGGCAAAAAGACAAATTCCGCTCCATCATTCATTGACTCAGATAGCTCATTCATCACAGACACTGATTGATGTGGCCAACAACTTTAATTATTTTTTCATTAGCAAGGTCAGCAAACTTAGGCATGACATTTTTTTTATTTAAAAAAAAAAAAGATTATTTCACCTTTATTTAACCAGGTAGGCTAGTTGAGAACACGTTCTCATTTACAACTACGACCTGGCCAAGATAAAGCATAGCAGTGTGAACAGACAACAACACAGAGTTACACATGGAGTAAACAATAAACAAGTGAATAACACAGTAGAAAAATAAAAAAAGAGTCTACATTGTGTGTAAAAGGCATGAGGAGGTAGGCGAATAATTACAATTTAGCAGATTAACCCTGGAGTGAAAGTATCAAATGGTCATGTGCAGGTAGAGATACTGGTGTGCAAAAGAGCACAAAAGACTGTTCCAGTCACAGGCAGCAGAGAACTGGAAGGAAAGGCGGCCAAATGAGGTGTTGGCTTTAGGGATGGTCAGTGAGATACACCTGCTGGAGCGTGTGCTACGGGTGGGTGTTGCCATCGTGACCAGTGAACTGAGATAAGGCGGAGCTTTACCTAGCATGGGGACAGTGGGTCTGGCGACGAATATATAGCGAGGACCAGCCAACAAGAGCATACAGGTCACAGTGGTGGGTGGTATAAGGTGCTTTAGTAACAAAACAGATGGCACTGTAATAAACTGCATCCAGTTTGCTGAGTAGAGTATTGGAAGCTATTTTGTAGATGACATCGCCAAAGTCGAGGATCGGTAGGATAGTCAGTTTTACTAGGGTAAGTTTGGCGGCGTGAGTGAAGGAGGCTTTGTTGCGGAATAGAAAGCCGACTCTCGATTTGATTTGAGATTGGAGATGTTTGATATGAGTCTGGAAGGAGAGTTTACAATCTAGCCAGACACCTAGGTAGGATGTCCACATATTCTAGGTCGGCACCATCCAGGGTGGTGATGCTAGTCGGGCGTGCGGGTGCAGGCAGCGAACGGTTGAAAAGCATGCATTTGGTTTTACTAGCATTTAAGAGCAGTTGGAGGCCACGGAAGGAGTGTTGTATGGCATTGAAGCTCGTTTGGAGGTTAGATAGCACAGTGTCCAAGGAAGGGCCAGAAGTATACAGAATGGTGTCGTCTGCGTAGAGGTGGATCAGGGAATCGCCCGCAGCAAGAGCAACATCATTGATATATACAGAGAAAAGAGTCGGCCCGAGAATTGAACCCTGCGGCACCCCCATGGTGGCTGCCAGAGGACCGGACAACATGCCCTCCGATTTGCCACACTGAACTCTGTCTGCAAAGTAGTTGATGAACCAGGCAAGGCAGTCATTAGAAAAACCGAGGCTACTGAGTCTGCCGATAAGAATATGGTGATTGACAGAGTCGAAAGCCTTGGCCAGGTCGATGAAGACGGTTGCACAGTACTGTCTTTTATCGATGGCAGTTATGATATCGTTTAGTACCTTGAGCGTGGCTGAGGTGCACCCGTGACCGGCAAGGAAACCAGATTGCACAGAGGAGAAGGTATGGTGGGATTCGAGATGGTCAGTGATCTGTTTGTTGACTAGGCTTTCGAAGACCTTAGATAGGCAGGGCAGGATGGATATAAGTCTGTAGCAGTTTGGGTCCAGGGTGTCTCCCCCTTTGAAGAGGGGGATGACTGTGGCAGCTTTCCGATCCTTGGGGATCTCAGACGATATGAAAGAGAGGTTGAACAGGCTGGTAATAGGGGTTGCGACAATGGCAGCGGATAGTTTCAGAAATAGAGGGTCCAGATTTTCAAGAACAGCTGATTTGTACGGGTCCAGGTTCAGAACATCTGCTATCTGGATTTGGGTAAAGGAGAAGCTGGGGAGGCTTGGGCGAGTAGCTGCGGGGGGGGGCGGAGCGGTTGGCCGAGGTAGGAGTAGCCAGGAGGAAGGCATGACCAGCCGTTGAGAAATGCTTGTTGAAGTTTTCGATTATCATGGATTTATCAGTGGTAACCGTGTTACCTAGCCTCAGTGCAGTGGGCAGCTGGGAGGAGGTGCTCTTGTTCTCCATGGACTTTACAGTGTCCCAGAACTTTTTTGAGTTGGCGCTACAGGATCCAAATTTCTGCTTGAAAAAGCTGGCCTTTGCTTTCCTGACTGACTGCGTGTATTGGTTCCTGTCTTCCCTGAACAGTTGCATATCGTGGGGACTATTCGACGCTATTGCAGTCCTCCACAGGATGTTTTTATGCTGGTCGAGGGCAGTCAGGTCTGGAGTGAACCAGGGGCTTTATCTGTTCTTAGTTCTGCATTTTTTGAACGGAGCATGCTTATTTAAGATGGTGAGGAAGTTACTTCTAAAGAATGACCAGGCATCCTCAACTGACGGGATGAGGTCAATATCCTTCCAGGATACCCGGGCCAGGTCAATTAGAAAGACCTGCTCACAGAAGTGTTTTAGGGAGCGTTTGACAGTGATAAGGGGTGGTCGTTTGACTGCGGACCCGTAGCGGATGCAGGCAATGAGGCAGTGATCGCTGAGATCCTGGTTGAAGACAGCGGAGGTGTATTTGGAGGGCCACTTGGTCTGGATAACGTCTATGAGGGTGCCATTGTTTACAGATTTAGGGTTTTACCTGGTGGGTTCCTTGATGATTTGTGTCAGATTGAGGGCATCTAGCTTACATTGTAGGACTGCCGGGGTGTTAAGCATATACCAGTTTAGGTCATAATGCGCAGCCAGGGGTATGGTGGGGTGCGGGTACAGTGGAGGTAAGCCCAGGCACTGGGTGATGATAAGAGAGGTTGTATCTCTGGACATGCTGGTTGTAATGGGTGAGGTCACCGCATGTGTGGGAGGTGGGACAAAGGAGGTATCAGAGGTATCAGAGGTATGAAGAGTGGAACTAGGGGGTTCATTGTAAACTAAAACAATGATAACTAACCTGAACAATAGTATACAAGGCATATTGACGTTTGAGAGAGACATACAGAGAGGCATAACGTAATCACTGGTGTTTATTGGGAGAGCTAGCTAAAACAACAGGTGAGACAACAACAGTTAATCAGCTAACACAACAACAGCAGGTAAAATGGCGATGACTAGGCAGAGAGGGTCGGATTAACTACACACAGAGCCTGAGTTCGCGGCTGGGGCCGACAGATAAAAAAACAAATAAACAGAATGGAGTACCGTGATTAATAGACATTCCAGCAGGCATCAGCTATGTGGCCAAGTGATCATAGTGTCCAGAGGGCAGCAGTAGATGGAACAGGGGACCCGTCACTATGCTAGCACTCGGGCGACACAGCGTTTAAAGTTAGTAGCGTCTGCTCCGACGGAGGTCGGATGAAGGCACGGACGGATGGAGTATTCGTCGGCAGACCAGTCGTGGTGGTGCGGCGGCGCACCGTGTCGCCAGAGAGTCCAAGCCAGATGGCGAAAGAAGTATTTTAGAATTTAGTTTGCTAGCCGGCAGATGCGCCTGGCTCACGGCTAACTGGTGCTAGTTTTGTGGCAGTGGCCAATCGGTAGCAGCGGTGAACCGGTGCCAAGGTCCAGAGTATACAGAAAGGATCCGGTGGAGTATTGGGCTCTAGCCGTGTATGAGTGGGGTTCGGGTGAACAGCTGAGTAGGCCGGGAGGTGGGCCCCAGTGATAGCTTCGATACTGGATGCCACGGTGAGTGCAAACTAGCTGTGAGCTAGCTAGCTGCAAGCTAGCCGTGAAGATCAGAAGTAGTGGTCCAGGGATTACGGCAGGAATCCGGCGTTGTTGTGGAGAGAGATGCTTGTTCTAGGTCCCAAAAAACAAAGAGATCTTCTGTTGAATCTGACAATTAATCTTAATGGTTGTACAGTCGTCTCAAATAAAACTGTGAAGGACCTCGGCGTTACTCTGGACCCTGATCTCTCTTTTGAAGAACATATCAAGACCATTTCGAGGACAGCTTTTTTCCATCTACGTAATATTGCAAAAATCAGAAACTTTCTGTCCAAAAATGATGCAGAAAAATGTATCCATGCTTTTGTCACTTCTAGGTTAGACTACTGCAATGCTCTACTTTCCGGCTACCTGGATAAAGCACTAAATAAACTTCAGTTAGTGCTAAATACGGCTGCTAGAATCCTGACTAGAACCAAAAAATTTGATCATATTACTCCAGTGCTAGCCTATCTACACTGGCTTCCTGTCAAAGCAAGGGCTGATTTCAAGGTTTTACTACTAACCTACAAAGCATTACATGGGCTTGCTCCTACCTATCTCTCTGATTTGGTCCTGCCGTACATACCTACACGTACGCTACGGTCACAAGACGCAGGCCTCCTAATTGTCCCTAGAATTTCTAAGCAAACAGCTGGAGGCAGGGCTTTCTCCTATAGAGCTCCATTCTTATGGAACGGTCTGCCTACCCATGTCAGAGACGCAAACTCGGTCTCAACCTTTAAGTCTTTACTGAAGACTCATCTCTTCAGTGGGTCATATGATTGAGTGTAGTCTGGCCCAGGAGTGGGAAGGTGAACGGAAAGGCTCTGGAGCAACGAACCGCCCTTGCTGTCTCTGCCTGGCCACTTCCCCTCTTCCCACTGGGATTCTCTGCCTCTAACCCTATTACAGGGGCTGAGTCACTGGCTTACTGGGGCTCTCTCATGCCGTCCCTGCAGGGGGTGCGTCACCTGAGTGAGTTGATTCACTGTTGTGGTCAACCCCTTGGGTTGTGCCGTGGCGGAGATCTTTGTGGGCTATACTCAGCCTTGTCTCAGGATGGTAAGTTGGTGGTTGAAGATATCCCTCTAGTGGTGTGCGGGTTGTGCTTTGGCAAAGTGGGTGGGGTTATATCCTTCCTGTTTGGTCCTGCCCGGGGGTGTCCACGAATGGGGCCACAGTGTCTCCTGAACCCTCCTGTCTCAGCCTCCAGTATTTATGCTGCAGTAGTTTGTGTCGGGGGGCTAGGGTCAGTTTGTTATATCTGGAGTACTTCTCCTGTCCTATTTGGTGTCCTGTGTGAATCTAAGTGTGCGTTCTCTAATTCTCTCCTTCTTTCTTTCTCTCTCTCGGAGGACCTGAGCCCTAGGACCATGCCCCAGGACTACCTGACATGATGGCTCCTCGCTGTCCCCAGTCCACCTGGCCATGCTGCTGCTCCAGTTTCAACTGTTCTGCCTTACTATTATTTGACCATGCTGGTCATTTATGAACATTTGAACATCTTGGCCATGTTCTGTTATAATCTCCACCCGGCACAGCCAGAGGAGGACTGGCCACCCCACATATGCTCTCTCTAATTCACTCTTTCTTTCTCTCTCTCTCTCTGAGGACCTGAGCCCAAGGACCGTGCCCCAGGACGACCTGACATGATGACTCCTTGCTGTCCCCAGTCCACCTGACTGTGCTGCTGCTCCAGTTTCAACTGTTCTGCCTTGTTATTATTCGACCATGCTCTTCATTTATGAACATTTCAACATCTTGGCCATGTTTTGTTATAATCTCCACCCGGCACAGCCAGAAGAGGACTGGCCACCCCACATAGCCTGGTTCCTCTCTAGGTTTCTTCCTAGGTTTTGGCCTTTCTAGGGAGTTTTTCCTAGCCACCGTGCTTCTACACCTGCATTGCTTGCTGTTTGGGGTTTTAGGCTGGGTTTCTGTACAGCGCTTTGAGATATCAGCTGATGTACGAAGGGCTATATAAATAAAATTTGATTGATTGATTGATTGATTGATTGATTGATTGATTGAGAGACAACCCGATACTGGTAGTCTGGCAAGTATTATCCAGGCTAAAAAGAGTGCTGGTATCTGTGCAGAAGGTAAAAGCCGCTAGCAGTGGCTAACAATGACTAATAAATAGCTTGTAGCTAATTAGCTGGTTAGCTTCTGGAGGTTCTAGAATGTGTTCTAAAGTTTTAAAAAATAAAAAAATAATAGCGATACCGTTTCACATTGGGTGAGGCAGGTTACCGGAAGGTTTAATCGAATTAAAAATCGAAAAGGAGTTTAGAAAATAAAGTTGAAATATAAATAGGAAAAATACAAAAATACACGAGACATGAACAAAACACATCTTCACTGCTACGCCATCTTGGATCAATGCCGGCAACAAACACTGACACTACAAATCCAATATATCTGACCGAATTATGAAAGACACGGAATGTTAATTTTAATTCTGTCAAGTGAGTGTGGAAGAGGTGAATAAATTGTTGTTGTCTATCAACAATGACAAGCCACCCGGGGTCTGATTACCTGGATGGAGAATTACTGAGGATAATATTGCCTCAGTAATATAAAAAACATTTGACATGTTTCTGTGGACATTACGGATACTATTTGGAATTTGTCTGCGTTGTCGTGACCTCTCTTTCCTGTGGATTTCTGAACATAACATGCCAAACAACGGAGGTATTTTGGATATAAAAATAATCTTTATGGAAAAAAAAAGAACATTTATTGTGTAACTGGGAGTCTCATGAGTGAAAACATCCGAAGATCATCAAAGGTAAACGGTTAATTTGATTGCTTTTCTAAGTGTACATAATGTTTGACCAGATAAAATGCTATTTTATATTATAATATAATAATAATAATATATGCCATTTAGCAGACGCTTTTATCCAAAGCGACTTACAGTCATGTGTGCATACATTCTACGTATGGGTGGTCCCGGGAATCGAACCCACTACCCTGGCGTTACAAGCGCCATGCTCTATCAACTGAGCTACAGAAGGACCATATTAACCTGTTGAGACTAGGGGGCAGTATTTTGATGTTTGGATGAAAAACGTACCAAATGAAACTGCCTATTTCTCAGGCCCAGAAGCTAGAATATGCATATAATTGGCAGATTAGGATAGAAAACACTCTAAAGGCACCAGGGGGCTCCCAGTCGGAGTCGCTATCACTGTGAAAGAAAACATTTAAAAAGTATTTGTATTGTATGAGCCTTTTATCATCACATAAAATAAACAGATATGTATTGTATAGAGCAGAGGGAACAGTGACTAAGGTGAAGTGCTGTTCCATTCAACTCCGGCCATTGTTGTATATATATATATATACACACACACACACCCAAACAAACCAACACACACACACACACAAACAAACCACACATTTCATTGCAAAAAAAAAGATATATATATTTTATATATTTCATAAAAAGGCATTAGCACTTACCTGTCCAGAAGTACATCCTGTCCTTGCAGAAACAGCTCCTCAGTTCGTTTGAATCATAACACTCCAAGATTCGTCAAACAAAAAATCTGTCTCACTTTCACTTTTTCACTTTCACTTAGCTTTTTCCTGATTTATTCGCCATGATATCTCCAATGAAATCGTTGAAACTACAACTTTCCGAAATACAGCTGCGCGTAAAAAGCCTTACAGCAACTCCTCTGATCGGCAAGGCGAGAATGGAGTTCCCTGCGTGTGCGATTACAAACAATGCGAACAATGTGTATGCGGATGACTCAATACTATACACGTCAGCTACTACAGCGACTGAAATGACTGCAACACTTATCAAAGAGCTGCAGTTGGTTTCAGAATGGGTGGCAAAGAATAAGTTAGTCATAAATATTTAGCATTGTATTTGGGACAAAACATTCCCTAACCCTAAACCTCAACTAAATCTTGTAATAAATAATGTGTACATTGAGCAAGTTGAGGTGACTAAACTGTTTGAAGTAACCCTGGATTGTAAACTGTCATGGTCAAAACATTGTTACAACAGTAGCTAAGAAGTGCTGCTGCTAACTTCTTAATGGCTTTAGCCAACATGGCAGGTACTATAAGCTCTAGTGTTGTCGCACCTAGAATTCTGTTCAGTCGTGTGGTCAGGTGCCACAAAGAGGGACTTAGGAAAATGTCAATTGTGTCACGACTCCTACAGAAGGTGGCTCCCCTTCCTGTTCGGGTGACGCTCGGCGGTTGTCGTCACCGGCCTACTAGCTGCCACTGATCCTTTTCCCCCTTTTCTGTTTATTAGTTGCACCTGTGTTTAGTTTAGGCTAATTGGTTGGGCTTTATTTACCAGCCAGCCCGCCTGCTGGTTGTGTGGGATTATTTCAGTGTACGTGTGTATACGGCTATAGTTCACGGTTGTCCATATGTTTGAATTTTGCTGGACTGTTTAAGTTCCCCTTGTTTTGGGCATTTGATTGGGTTGGCGTCGTTTCGCCGTTGTGGTGCATTAAAAGTAGTGCTACCCTAAACTCTCTGCTTCCTGCGCCTGACTTATTCCTCCACCACACCCCGGGCGTTACAAATTGGCTCAGAACAGGGCAGCACAGCTGGCACTTGAATGTACACAGAAAGCAAATATTAATAATATGCATGTCAATATTTCCTGGCACAAAGTGGAGGAGAGATTGACTTCATCACTACTTGTATTTGTGAGAGGTATTGACATGCTGAATGCATCGAGCTGTCGGTTTGAACTACTGGCACACAGCTCAAACACCCATGCATACCCCACAAGACATGCCACCAGAAGTCTCTTCACAGTCCTCAGGTCCAGAACAGACTATGGGAGGCGCACAGTACTACATAGAGCAATGACTACATGGAACTCTATTCTTCATCAGGTACCTGATGAAAGAAGTAGAATCAGATAAAAACAGATACAAACTGTAACTGCTTACTGACTGTACACTAATGTTACTGCATGATTGTAGCAGATTTACTAACCTGCTAGTTCTATTAGCTATGCTGACTATGACGTAACTTTGCCTAATATGGTGACAACGATGTAGGCTGTGTGTAGTGGTTTGGCTTGGAAAGGTTTTTCCGCCTGGTTACATACAGTTGATGTTTTGTGCATTGAAGTCCACAAATGAAGGGAAGAGAAGGAATACAACTTGGCTGTTATGAGAGTGAACTCTGTTTACACGTGATCCGGAGTGTATTCAATCCACCTATTCTGTTGAAAAACGTTTCTTAAACGGAAGCAAGTGGAACAAAATGGGAATAAACAACAGAAACTCTCATTTGCAACTGTTGGACTAATGATTACACCCTATATTAGCTTGATGCAGGCAAGAGTGTGCAAGGCGGTATTGAATGTAACTCAATCTGTGTGCACCTACGTTGTAAACTTTCATTCATTGGCTAGGTTGTTGCAACCTCATGATGGGTATTGGGAAAATGTGTGTATCATGTAGTAGCCTACGCCTGTTGCTGTTACATTGAACTGGGTGAATGGAATGTGAATGAAAGTCATCCAATATGCTGTAATAGAAATAAGGTCATGCTTATGAAAAAATTGTTGTCCTCCCTCATCTTTAAAAGGAACTGGCCGCCAATGCATACCACATATATTTTTCCAGCAGCATACTATGATTGGTAACGTCAAAAGCCACACTGAAGTCTAAGGAAACAGCCATTTGTGTAAGTGATGTGCTTGTTGAAAATCCTTCTCTATAAGCATGCTGAAAGTCTGTTGTCAATTTGTTTACTGTAAAATAGCATTGTATCTGGTCAATCACATTTTTTTCCAAAACTTTACTAAGGGTTGGTAACAGGCTGATTGGTCGACTATTTGAGCCAGTAAAGGGGAATTTATTATTCTTAGGTAGGGGAATGACTTTTGCTTCCCTCCAGGCCTGAGGGCACACACTTTCTAGTAGGCTTAAACTGATATACTGATGTACACACAATTTTAGAATAAATTGATCGGGAAAGTGAGACAGAGATTGTTGTAGGACGATTCATTTAGCGATTCCCAAGTGGAGGAATATTTTTTGAACGGGAGAGGACATCAGTTTGGACTGGTAAGTTCTTCTCATGCTAATGCCGTTGTTTGAAATTAATAATATAAAATATTATTTGTGATTTATTTTATTTTTGAAGCAATATATAAAAGTGTAATTTAATGAAATGTGAGATGCGTGGGTCTGCCGCCCCACCCCAACCCATATGAAATAGCCGATTTGAGGCTGTTGAGGGAAGGGCAGGCCCACAACAATGGCCAAAGTGAAATAGAGACAGCAGAAAGAGACTGCTATGGCACCTGGCATCAGCAGCACAATATTGTGTAGAGCTTTGGCAAAGTGGGTGGGGTTATATCCTTCCTGTTTGGCCCTGTCCGGGGGTCTTATCAGACGGGGCCACAGTGTCTCCTGATCCCTCCCGTCTCAGACTCCAGTATTTATAATATAATAATAATAAATAATAATATATGCCATTTAGCTGACGCTTTTATCCAAAGCGACTTACAGTCATGTGTGCATACATTCTACGTATTTATGCTGCAGTAGTTTATGTGTCGGGGTGCTAGGGTCAGTTTGTTATATCTGGAGTACTTCTTCTGTCTTATCCGGTGTCCTGTGTGAATTTAAGTATGCTCTCTCTAATTCTCTCTTTCTCTCTTGGAGGACCTGAGCCCTAGGACCATGCGTCAGGACTACCTGGCGTGATGACTCCTTGCTGTCCCCAGTCCACCTGGCCTTGCTGCTGTTCTAGTTTCAACTGTTCTGCCTGCGGCTATGGAACCCTAAACTGTTCATGTTTACTCTTGAGGTGCTGTCCTGTTGCATCCTCTACAACTACTGTGATTATTATTATTTGACTCTGCTGGTCATCTATGAACGTTTGAAAATCTCGGCCATGTTCTATTATAATCTCCACCCGGCACAGCCAGAAGAGGACTGGCCACCCCTCATAGCCTAGTTCCTCTCTAGGTTTCTTCCTAGGTTTTGGCTTTTCTAGGGAGTTGTTCCTAGCCACCGTGCTTCTACACCTGCATTGCTTGCTGTTTGGGGTTTTAGGCTGGGTTTCTGTACACCACTTTGAGATATTAGCTGATGTACGAAGGGCTATATAAATAAATTCGATTTGATAGAGGACTGAGGGTCTTCCAAATATTGAACGTGTGTAAATAGTTACCCATGTTATTTTGTAAATGTATATATATTTTTCTTCATATTTTTTCTCAATTTTTGGGGTGGGGTGTGTTAGAATACCATTTTGGCATTTTGTATATAGTTATTTGTTTCAAAATGTATACCTTCACCAATTTGGCCACTTGGGTACATTTGGGCTACTTGTGTGGGACACCTGGGTGACTTCATGATAATTGTATTGTAGCACACTCATTTTGGAAGTTATCATTCTGAAACTTTGCACAAGAACTGTTGCCCTCTTATATATTTCACTGAAATTGTCCCCATCATACTATCTGAATGTTTGTTTCATCTTGTTCATTTTAAAGATGATGATACGTGTGTTTTTTTTCCATTGTATTATCTAAACCAGATCTATTGTGTCATATTCTCCTACACTTAATTCACATGTACACAAACTTCAGAGTGTTTTCTTTCAAATTGTACCAAGAATATGCATATCCTTGTTTCTGGGCCAGAGCCACAGGGAGTTCGATTTGGGTATGTCTTCAGGCGGAAATTGAAAAGAGTAGGGGGGTTAGCTCTAAGAGGTTTTAAGGAGAAATATATATTTAAATCTGTGAATAACACGTGTATCTTTTATCAATGTTTATTATGAGTATTTGTGTAAATATATGTGGCTCTGTGCAAATTCACGGGATGTTTTGGAGGCAAAGCTAAATGTAAACTGAGGTTTTTGGATATAAATTTGAACTTGATCAAACAAAACATACATGTAGTGTGTAACATGTTGTTCCCGGAGTGTCATCTGATGAAGAATATCAAAGGTTAGTGATTCATTTTATCTCTATTTCTGCTTTTTGTGACTACTCTCTTTGGTTGGAAAATTGCTGTATGCTTTCTGTGACTAGTTGCTGACCTAACATAATGATATGTCTCAATGCAGCCTTCAAATGCTGTAAAAGGATCCATGAACCCATCCTCCTTATAATACAAGCTTAGTTTCCAGAAGTATCAAAATTGTCAATGTTGATCCCATCCTCCTTATAATACAAGCTTTGTTTCCAGAAGTATCAAAATTGCCAATAAATGTTACACCTACAGAGCTGAAATAGTCTTGCAGTCAGTTATGGAGAGCTAAAAGACTGCTGAATCATTCAATGACACGATTTATGGAGGACAGAAGGCTAGATATTATGGGGCGTTTGCTGACGTCAAGTAGTGACCCAATCATTTCTTTAAAATCCATCTTCAGCTGTTCTGAGCTGCCCTTCATAATGTAAGGGAACACCCCCTGAAATGTACAGAAATTAATGGGAACATATTGGCACCGTACGAAACATATACACGGTGTCCAATACCACTCAATTCGGCGTTGTTTCTTTTTTGTCAATTACACGTGTAAGAACTGTATGAATATACTTTTGTCAAATTTTATTATCATAATATATATATATTTTTTTTACTTGTGCATATAGCATATGTTTTGTCCATTTGCAATATGATTTCATAGGAAGTCAAAAGTCGAAAATGTGAACATTTTTCAAAAACTCATTACCCCTTAAAAAAGTGCTTTCTGGACCGTTTTACGAAATTCTTTCCATTGTTTTTGTCAATTACACATGTATAAGAACTGCATGAACCTACTTTTGTCATATTTAATTATCATGGTTTTTACTTGTCCATAGGACATATGCTTTGTCCATTTGCAATATTATTTCATAGGAAGTCAAAAGTCAAAGTCAAAAGTCACTTTTTTGGGGGGCCAAATGCCATAAGAAATGTCCAAATGCAATATGAAAGCTTTGAAAGTGCCAAATCAGGATGTTATGTCCATTTGCCATGTACAATCAATGGAAGTCGGTTTACAAACCCAAAAGTCAGTGATCCATGTCCAAAAGGCATTTATACTGCCAAAATGATATATAGCACTGTTTTAAGCCATTAATCAACCTAGATGGTCATGTATGATGAGGGAGAAGTGGGACTGTAGTTTTTAATTTTTTTCTGAAAAACGTCCAAAATTGGATGGGCACAGGTGGGGGGTGCTCCCAGGTACCCAACCCATCACGAATGGACACCTTGCTTCTGGTTCCCCTCCATCGCTCGTTGGTGTTGATTTCAGAATGCCACCTTGGTGATGGTACCTCACTGTTTAAACATATTGCAAATGGACAAAAGTCAGTCAGCAAGTCACCGTCCATTAGTCAATTAGATGTCATTCTGACACCAAACTGATACAAACTGACACCACACCCACTTTTTCCAACTCATTTAGAATTTTTCAGAGCAGGCCCAAAATTCACAGCGCCTTCTGTTCAAACCATAATAAAAACGTTCAACACGTAGTAACGTTCTAGCTGCAGGTCCAGTTCTGACATTATATGTAGGCCAAGCTGAGGTGACCCTGAATCGCAAGTTTTGGCTCGATAGGTCATTTGTTGCCCGAGCAAGACCTTAATTGGTGCTGAAAATCCACTTTTTTTCCATGCCTTGCTATGGGGTCCTTGAATGAGCGGACAGAAATGTTAGGGCCCATCTCGTGATGGGTTGATTGGGGTAGGCTCTTACAGAATCCTGTGTTTTAAGGCTTTATGTTAAGAATTGACTGATCTACACAGGGTTGAATGCAGTGATTTTCATAATTGCAGGTTATGTATATCAAAATACTTTTAGGATGATTTTAACCACTTCCGGTTGCTCCAGGAAGCTTAGAATCAACTCAGGTAGACCCCATAGTGGCCTGATGGATTTTCATCGAAGACAGGTTCATAAGACATTCATAACCCACATAGGCTTCAGGATGAATTTAGGGTTGCAGGCAATGTATTCCTATGGGGAGAGAAGTCAGTGAAAACTGTTTGATGTAGACACCCTCTTTTAACTGTTAAGGGTTAATGCCACACGGTCAAGGTTAGGCTTGCACAGATCGGGAGGACCTCAGGAACGTTCCTGAGGTCAAATTGTGCTTCTCATCCTAAAGGTTCTCCCACTGTCACCCAAAACAAATGAAAATTAGGGCCAGGCTTCATTATGGGCCTACTTTTTTCCCATGGTCACTGCGCTTAGACCGAGCGAGCTACGGTCAAGCGGGGCATCTCTTTGAACTCGGCACAGCCTAGAGATTATGGTAATGCCATTGCAGGCTCTGAGTGTCTTTAAGCACCGCACTTTGTCACTCCATCTTGCTGTGTGTGTGTGTGTGTGTGTGTGTGTGTGTGTGTGTGTGTGTGTGTGTGTGTGTGTGTGTGTGTGTGTGTGTGTGTGTGTGTGTGTGTGTGTGTGTGTGTGTGTGTGTGTGTGTGTGTGTGTGTGTGTGTGTGAGAGAGAGCTTTTCTTTGACATCTGTTGGGAGAAATGACTGATTTACAGTTCATGAGGGTTGCCCAATAACACATAAGAAGTTTTGAAAAGATCAGACCTTTTTAACCCTTCGAAACAGCACCTATGACACCGTTTTAAGGCACTTCCGGTTTTCACAGGAAGCTCAAAGTGAACACATATCCTCCTTTGGGTAGGCACTTATAGAATTTTGAGTTTTAAGTCTTTCTGATGAGAACTGACTTCTTTACACTGGGTTGAATGAGTGTGTTATATAAAAAAATCACAGAAAATCACAGATATCTAGCATAGATTGGAAACACAATTCAAAAAGATTTGTGTGTACATGCTGCAACTGGATTTTTTTAAAACACCTTTTTTTGAACATCACCAATTTGACATGGTACGATTTCTCTTAAATTATGATAGATACATGTCTGTTTTTTTATTGACACCGTAGGTTCATTTACTTTGACATGAAGTAGAAAAAATATTGCTCTATTTTAATTTTTTACCTTTAATCCCAGAAAAACGGCCATAACTGAAAAACTGTTGAGGCCTGGACGCCATCTTGTTCGGGGCCAACTGCCCATTATGCCAAACCTATGCTCACTAAGTTTGGTCTTCGAAGTCTTTTCGGTTTAGGAGATAAGGCCACGTCGTGATTGGTGATGTTTTGTACATTTGCAATATGATTCCACTCGCCCTCTTGTGGGATTTACCGGGACAGCGGAAAAATGACCAAAATGCGAAAATGTTATCAAACGGAAACCGAATGTCCGAGAGACTTCGTTTGATGACTTCCTGGAAGATCCGGCCCTGCTGCACAGCCCGCCGCTGTCCGCGAATTTTAGAAACGTTGTAGGTCGTCTAGTAAGGGACCGTACATTTGCAATGTGGACTTTCTCACTAACCATATCGCAAATGTCAAAATGTTCCCTTAAGGTATGTCATTGAATCCAACATTAACTAAAATAGACTCAATTTATTTCGTGATGCTTTAAAATGTTTGGGAGCAGCTTAGTGATGTCCTGATTCAGGTTTTAAATGTTTGAGAGCAGTTTATTGATGTCCTGGTGCTTGTTTATAATGTTTGGGAGCAGGATATTGATGTCCTGATGCAGGTTTACAATGTTTGGGAGCAGGTTATTGATGTCCTGATGCAGGTTTATATAGTTTGGGAGCAGGTTATTGATGTCCTGATGCAGGTTTAAAATGTTTGGGGGCAGCTTATTGATGTCCTGATGCAGGTTTAAAATGTTTGGGAGCAGTGTATTGATGTCCTGATGCAGGTTTAAAATGTTTGGGAGCAGATTATTGATGTCCTGATGCAGGTTTATAATGTTAGGGAGCAGCTTATTGATGTCCTGATGCAGGTTTATAATGTTAGGGAGCAGCTTATTGATGTCCTGATGCAGGTTTAAAATGTTTGGGAGCAGCTAACTGATGTCCTGTACTCGTGCTATTTGTTGAGACTTTCACAGGCCCACAAGAAGCAGGATAGTGTAAGCCTGCTGCTCCGCGCGATAGGTCCAAACATCCCACAGCAGGCAGTGCCCTCTCAGATTCAGAGAGAGTGAAAGGAGCCAATCTCGACAATGAAGCCGCTGCTGGAGTCAGCGTGGTGGGAGTTAGCACCGCTGTCGCAGACAAAGGCAGTCCCAGCGATGAAGGCGCAGGTCGATCAGGCACCAGTGCAGTGAAGCTATTCCTTATGTCAATCTGCTTCGAACCGCTCGCAGTCACTCCCGTCCACCTAGCATCATGCTGCTGCCTTCGGTTTCCACGACTTGTGACATGGGACCAGCGCTGATTGGAACAATTATTTTGTTGTTCTCAAGTCTACATCACTACAGGATGGAGAAGGAGAAGTAGATGGTGATGACTTCCTTGGCAGACAAGTTCCAGGTTGCACATGCCATTGGCATGTGGGTACAGATGACAAGGCGGGGAAACATCCATTAGGCCCGTCTTGCCACAGGAGTTGAGAACGAGAAATTTCTAATCTATGTTTTCCCCATAAGTCGGAGACCATGTCAATTGGGAGTCCATGGATCCGAAAGATGTGCTGCACCATGAACTGAGCCATCTCTTTGGCAGAGGGTAGCTTGGGGAGAGGAATGAAGTGGGAAAACCTGTCCACTACTGTCAGGATGGTGGTGTTGCCATGAGACGGGGGGAGTCTCGTGACAAAGTCCAGGGATATGTGAGACCAGGGATGGTGAGGAGCAGGCAGAGGTTGAAGGAGACCAGCCAGAGCTTGCTGGGGAGTCTTGTTCTGCTCACAGAACGTGCATGCGGTGACGAACACGGAAATGTCAGGAACCGGGTGGCAGGCAAGCTTGGAGGAGTGGGCCCACTCCAGTACCAAGGAGCGGACACTTGTAGTGCCAGAACAGGCTCAAGCCCATGATGGCAACAGCAGACCAGTCAACAAGAAGATTGTGTCGCTGGAGCCAAGAGAATCCCAATACCACAGGAATCTGAGGAAACTTATCAAGCAGGAATTGGATCGTCTCGCTGTGCTTCGCTGAAACACGTAGGTTGATGGGGGTGGTATTGTGAGTGATCCGGCCTATAGAGCACCCATTCTACGCTCTAACGTCCATGGGAATGGAAAGGGGCTGAGTGGGCATGCCCAGCTCGAATGCCAGGGTAACATTCATAAAGCTCTCATCAGCCCCAGAGTCGATGAGTACCCAGAGAGATTTTGACTGGTTCCCCCACAGCAAGATGGCATGAAAATTGGTGCGAGTAAGGGGAGAGGAAAAGTTGGCCATATGGCCCACCTGAGTACTCGCTCCTACTGGTGAGCCTGGTCTTTTAGTGGACAGGTGAACACAAAATGACCAGTAGTCCAGCAATACAGGCAACTCTTAGTGTGAAGCCTGTATAGCCGTTCGGCTGGGGACAGCCTAGCTCTGGCTAGTTGCATCGGCTCAGGAAGAGCTGAAACGGCAGACTTCGGAGACTCTCGGGGAAACTCGGGGTCTCTCGGCAACGGAGCCGTCAGTGGCTTCCAGAATGCCTTGGAGGTGAGATAAAAGCCTTGGACGGACGAGTAAAATCTAACTTCCTCTCCTTCTTTCGCTCCTGTAGTCGCCCATCGATCTGAATAGTTAGGGCGATGAGCGAGTCGAGATCCGTCGGTAATTCTCAGTCTGCAAGCTCGTCCTTTACTTTACAGGAACATGTCGAACAGCGCTTCCAGGTTCAAGGCACTCTCAGCTGCCAACGTGCAGAAATCCACTGCATAGTCTGCCACACTGCGGGAGTCTTGCCGAAGCTGGAGTAGCTTCTGTCCCGGACAATGGAGCATCAACATTTTTTTCACCTCCGCCACAAACACCTCCAGACTGAAGGATACAGCCAACGGCTGTTCCCATACTGCCGTAGCCCAGGCGGGAACCCTCCCGGACATCAGTGTGAGGAAGTATGCTATTTTAGAGTTGGTGAGGGAAAGGAGGAGGGCTGCAGCTCGATGATGAAGGAACACTGAGTGAGAAACGCCCAACTGGTGCCTGAGGCTCCATCCAAGCATTCCGGGGGAGGTTTGTGGGGTTGCCGGGAAACCAGGGTAGCTGGTGAGGCAGCTGTTCTAACAGTTGGGTTATTGAGGGGCTGGGACGTTACCGTCATGATAGGCTGCTTAACAGACAACCTGTGGAATTGCTCCACAATGTGTTCAAAGTTCGGTCATGGCGTTCGTCCAAGGTCTGGAACCCTTCCATTAGACAACGAAGCAACTTCTCGTGTCTTCCAATGGTGGCTCCTTGGGAGGAGATGGCGTTGAGGAGCTGGTCCGAGTCTGCTGGGTCAGTCATGGCCAGTTCATACCATCATGTTTCAGAAGACCCAGATACAGACAGTGTCGAAGTAACAAACATTTATTACCAGAACAGGGGGCAGGCAAAATGACAGGTCAAGGGCAGGCAGAGGTCAGTAATCCAGATCTGAGTCCAAAAGGTATAGAATGAAGGCAGTCTCGGAGTCAAGGTAGACAGAGGTCAAAAATCCAGAGTGATGTGACAAGGTAAAGAATGGCAGGCAGGCTCAGGGTCATGGCAGGCAGGCAGGCAGGCTCAGGGTCACGGCAGGCAGGCAGGCAGAATGGTCAAAAACGTGAAAACTAGAAAACAGGAACTAGATAAAAACCCTGGTTGGCTTGACAAACAAAACAAACTTGCAACAGACAAACAGAGAACACAGGTATAAGTACACTGGGGATATTGAGGAAGATACCTGGAGGGGGGTGGAGACAAGCACAAAGACAGGTGAAACAGATCGGGTGTGTGAAGTGGTGGCATTCTAGTGGTACAACGTCTTTGAGTGATGCAGTGTCTGAGTTTGAGAAGTATTTATTATTAAGTACTTTATTATTGCATATCAGTATTATCAGTTATCTCCACAGTTTGTTACTATATTCACATCATTGAGGAGAAAAAAAGTGATTTTTACTCACTATTTGGGGCTCCCAATAAGGGATGTTCTAATATTGGTGATACAGCTACGATGCAGCCACAAGACTGACATCAACAATTCCCCTTCTTCACTACTACTCCTTTATCAAGCCGATTTCATTTTTCACATTCCAAAGTGCCACTTAAAGTAACTTGTTCCATATGGCTCCTCTATTTCACGCTGGATATTACCTTGATTAACAATCTGAGTTTCATGGTTTTATTTCAATCCCCTGTAGCTTTTAATGTGTGTACTCAGGTGACTCAGGTATTTCAGAATAACAGTGTGTGCGTGTGTAGGTAAGATGATCTAGGAGTAATGGATACAGGTGGAATGGACATAATACACCAGCTAACAGTTTTACAGGTCCTAGCTGTCCATCTACTCGTCTTAAATACTCAGAGTGTAGTTCCTTTGTCTGAGAATCCACATAATTTCCAAATCATTGTATTAGCCTTTTGTTCTGTTATATTGTATGTGAGAAGTGTGTGTGTGTGTGCGTGCGTGTGTGTGTATTCAGAAAAGTACAGGGCTCTAACTCTCCTAGCTCCACAATGAAACAGGGTGCAGGCCAGGCAGCAGGCTGTTAGCCAACCTGACAGCTTAGTGGAGCCTGCCACACTAGCACAGTTAATGTAGTCAGCACAGCTATCCCCATTGAGACCGTGTATGTGCCTCAACCTAGGTTGGGCAAAACTAAACATGGTGGTGTTCGGTTTAGCAATCTCACTGGAATAAAGACCTCCTCCATTCCTGCAATTATTGAAAGAGATTGTGATACCTCACATCTCAAAATAGGGCTACTTAATGTTAGATCCCTCACTTCCAAGGCAGTTATAGTCAGTTAACGAATCACTGATCATAAACTTGATTGGCCTGACTGAAACATGCCTTAAAACTTCTTATGGCTAGGGGTGCCGCTAGCGGCAACATTCCACTGAAAAGGCAGCGTGTGGAATTCAAAAATATTTTTTAGAAATATGTAACTTTCATACATTAATCACCCTGTCATCTCCGATTTTGAAATGATCCTTTACAGACAAAGCAAGACAAGCGTTTGTGTAAGTTTAACGATAGCCTAGCATAGCATTATGTCCAGATTGCAGCAGGAAGCTTGGTCACGAAAATCAGAAAAGCAATCAAATTAACCGCTTACCTTTGATGATCTTCGGATGTTGCACTGACAAGACTCCCAGTTAGACAGCAAATGTTCCTTTAAATACCTCCTTTTGTTGGTCACGTTGTGTTGAGAAATCCAGCGGAAATAGCGGTCACGACAACGCCGAAAAATCCAAATAAAAAAAATCCAAATTATGTCCATAATATCGACAGAAACATGGCAAACATTTTTTATAATCAATCCTCAAGGTGTTTTTCAAATATATATTCGATAATATATCAACCGGGACAATTGGCTTTTCAGTAGGAGCGAGATGAGAAATTACTACCTCTGACTTTTGCGCAAGATTCACTCTGAGAGCCCTCAGCTGGCCACTGACGCAATGTAGTCGTTTACGCTCATCCTTCAAAATAAAGGCCTGAAACTATTTCTAGTGACTGTAGACACATTAGGGAAGCCACAGAAAAATGAATCTGGTTGATATCCCTTTCAATGGGCAATAGGGATGCATAGAAAGACAGGGGTATGAAAATAAGAGTCACTTCCTGATTGGATTTTTCTCAGGATTTTGCCTGCAATATAAGCTCTGTTATACTCACAGACAATATTTTTACAGTTTTGGAAACTTTAGAGTGCTTTCTATCCTAAGCTGTCAATTATATGCATATTCTAGCATGTGGTCCTGAGAAATATGCAGTTTACTTTGGGAACGTTATTTTTCAAAAATTAAAAATAGTGCCCCCTAGTTTCAAGAGGTTTTAATGAACCTCTAGTGTGACTCAACAGGGAGCGTAGTCATCGACTAACACTAATTAGCATAACGCAACAGACATAAATATTCCTAGAAAATATTCCTATTCATGAAATGTTCCTTTTTCCAAAATATTATTTTTCGATCACCACATTCTTTTGGAGAGATTGGAAACCCAAATTGGTCTACACGGATATGTTCTGGCCTGGTTTAGATCTTATCTGTCGGAAAGATATCAGTTTGTCTCTGTGAATGGTTTGTCCTCTGACAAATCAACTGTAAATTTCGGTGTTCCTCAAGGTTCTGTTTTAGGACCACTATTGTTTTCACTATACATTTTACCTCTTGGGGATGTTATTCGAAAACATAATGTTAACTTTCACTGCAGGGCTCCGGGCAGCCGAGCGGAAATGGAGGAAATGGAGGAAAACTCGCCTCCCTGCGGACCTGGCATCCTTTCACTCCCTCCTCTCTACATTTTCCTCCTCTGTCTCTGCTGCTAAAGCCATTTTCTACCACTCTAAATACCAAGCATCTGCCTCTAACCCTAGGAAGCTCTTTGCCACCTTCTCCTCCCTCCTGAATCCTCCTCCCCCTCCCCCCATCCCTCTCTGCAGATGACTTCGTCAACCATTTTGAAAAGAAGGTCGACGACATCCGATCCTCATTTGCTAAGTCAAACGGCACCGCTGGTTCTGCTCACACTGCCCTACCCTGTGCTCTGACCTCTTTCTCCCCTCTCTCTCCAGGCGAAATCTCGCGTCTTGTGACGGCCGGCCGCCCAACAACCTGCCAGCTTGACCCTATCCCCTCCTCTCTTCTCCAGACCATTTCCGGAGACCTTCTCCCTTACCTCACCTCGCTCATCAACTCATCCCTGACCGCTGGCTACGTCCCTTCCGTCTTCAAGAGAGCGAGAGTTGCACCCCTTCTGAAAAAACCTACACTCGATCCCTCCAATGTCAACAACTACAGACCAGTATCCCTTCTTTCTTTTCTCTCCAAAACTCTTGAACGCGCCGTCCTTGGCCAGCTCTCCCGCTATCTCTCTCTGAATGACCTTCTCGATCCAAATCAGTCAGGTTTCAAGACTAGTCATTCAACTGAGACTGCTCTTCTCTGTATCTCGGAGGCGCTCCGCACTGCTAAAGCTAACTCTCTCCCTCTGCTCTCATCATTCTAGACCTATCGGCTGCCTTCGATACTGTGAACCATCAGATCCTCCTCTCCACCCTCTCCGAGTTGGGCATCTCCGGCGCGGCCCACGCTTGGATTGCGTCCTACCTGACAGGTCGCTCCTACCAGGTGGCGTGGCGAGAATCTGTCTCCTCACCACGCGCTCTCACCACTGGTGTCCCCCAGGGCTCTGTTCTAGGCCCTCTCCTATTCTCGCTATACAACAATTCACTTGGCTCTGTCAAAACCTCACATGGTCTCTCCTATCATTGCTATGCAGACGACACACAATTAATCTTCTCCTTTCCCCCTTCTGATGACCAGGTGGCGAATCGCATCTCTGCATGTCTGGCAGACATATCAGTGTGGATGACGGATCACCACCTCAAGCTGAACCTCGGCAAGACAGAGCTGCTCTTCCTCCCGGGGAAGGACTGCCCGTTCCATGATCTCGCCATCACGGTTGACAACTCCATTGTGTCCTCCTCCCAGAGCGCTAAGAACCTTGGCGTGATCCTGGACAACACCCTGTCGTTCTCAACTAACATCAAGGCGGTGGCCCGTTCCTGTAGGTTCATGCTCTACAACATCCGCAGAGTACGACCCTGCCTCACACAGGAAGCGGTGCAGGTCCTAATCCAGGCACTTGTCATCTCCCGTCTGGATTACTGCAACTCGCTGTTGGCTGGGCTCCCTGCCTGTGCCATTAAACCCCTACAACTCATCCAGAATGCCGCAGCCCGTCTGGTGTTCAACCTTCCCAAGTTCTCTTACGTAATAATAATAATATAATATATGCCATTTAGCGGACGCTTTTATCCAAAGCGACTTACAGTCATGTGTGCATACATTCTATGTGTGCATACATTCTACGTATGGGTGGTCCCGGGAATCGAACCCACTACCCTGGCGTTACAAGCGCCATGCTCTACCAACTGAGCTACAGGACTACTACTTACGTCACCCCGCTCCTCCGCTCTCTCCACTGGCTTCCAGTTGAAGCTCGCATCCGCTACAAGACCATGGTGCTTGCCTACGGAGCTGTGAGGGGAACGGCACCTCAGTACCTCCAGGCTCTGATCAGGCCCTACACCCAAACAAGGGCACTGCGTTCATCCACCTCTGGCCTGCTCGCCTCCCTACCACTGAGGAAGTACAGTTCCCGCTCAGCCCAGTCAAAACTGTTCGCTGCTTTGGCCCCCAATGGTGGAACAAACTCCCTCACGACGCCACGACAGCGGAGTCAATCACCACCTTCCGGAGACACCTGAAACCCCACCTCTTCAAGGAATACCTAGGATAGGATAAGTAATCCTTCTCACCCCCCTTTAAGATTTAGATGCACTATTGTAAAGTGACTGTTCTACTGGATGTCATAAGGTGAATGCACCAATTTGTAAGTCGCTCTGGATAAGAGCGTCTGCTATAAATGACTTAAATGTAAATGTAATGTACATTTCAATGAAACATGGTGAAGCCCCAAAATTGCCCTCGCTAGAAGCATGTGTTTCAGACATAAGGAAGTGGATGGCTGTAAACTTTCTACTATTAAACTCGGACAAAACAGAGATGCTTGTTCTAGGTCCCAAGAAACAAAGAGATCTTCTGTTGAATCTGACAATTAATCTTAATGGTTGTACAGTCGTCTCAAATAAAACTGTGAAGGACCTCGGCGTTACTCTGGACCGTGATCTCTCTTTTGAAGAACATATCAAGACCATTTCGAGGACAGCTTTTTTCCATCTACGTAATATTGCAAAAATCAGAAACTTTCTGTCCAAAAATGATGCAGAAAAATTCATCCATGCTTTTGTCACTTCTAGGTTAGACTACTGCAATGCTCTACTTTCCGGCTACCCGGATAAAGCACTAAATAAACTTCAGTTAGTGCTAAATACGGCTGCTAGAATCCTGACTAGAACCAAAAATTTGATCATATTACTCCAGTGCTAGCCTCTCTACACTGGCTTCCTGTCAAAGCAAGGGCTGATTTCAAGGTTTTACTGCTAACCTACAAAGCATTACATGGGCTTGCTCCTACCTATCTCTCTGATTTGGTCCTGCCGTACATGCCTACACGTACGCTACGGTCACAAGACGCAGGCCTCCTAATTGTCCCTAGAATTTCTAAGCAAACAGCTGGAGGCAGGGCTTTCTCCTATAGAGCTCAATTTTTATGGAACGGTCTGCCTACCCATGTCAGAGACGCAAACTCGGTCTCAACCTTTAAGTCTTTACTGAAGACTCATCTCTTCAGTGGGTCATATGATTGAGTGTAGTCTGGCCCAGGAGTGGGAAGGTGAACGGAAAGGCTCTGGAGCAACGAAACGCCCTTGCTGTCTCTGCCTGGCCAGTTCCCCTCTTTCCACTGGGATTCTCTGCCTCTAACCCTATTACAGGGGCTGAGTCACTGGCTTACTGGGGCTCTCTCATGCCGTCCCTGCAGGGGGTGCGTCACCTGAGTGGGTTGATTCACTGTTGTGGTCATCCTGTCTGGGTTGGCGCCCCCCTCTTGGGTTGTGCCGTGGCGGAGGTCTTTGTGGGCTATACTCAGCCTTGTCTCAGGATGGTAAGTTGGTGGTTGAAGATATCCCTCTAGTGGTATGCGGGCTGTGCTTTGGCAAAGTGGGTGGGGTTATATCCTTCCTGTTTGGCCCTGTCCGGGGTGTCCTCGAATGGGGCCACAGTGTCTCCTGAACCCTCCTGTCTCAGCCTCCAGTATTTATGCTGCAGTAGTTTGTGTCGGGGGGCTAGGGTCAGTTTGTTATATCTGGAGTACTTCTCCTGTCCTATTCGGTGTCCTGTGTGAATCTAAGTGTGCGTTCTCTAATTCTCTCCTTCTTTCTTTCTCTCTCTCGGAGGACCTGAGCCCTAGGACCATGCCCCAGGACTACCTGACATGATGGCTCCTCGCTGTCCCCAGTCCACCTGGCCATGCTGCTGCTCCAGTTTCAACTGACCTGAGCCCTAGGACCATGCCCCAGGACTACCTGACATGATGACTCCTTGCTGTCCCCAGTCCACCTGGCCATGCTGCTGCTCCAGTTTCAACTGTTCTGCCTTACCATTATTTGACCATGCTGGTCATTTATGAACATTTGAACATCTTGGCCATGTTCTGTTATAATCTCCACCTCGCACAACCAGAAGAGGACTGGCCACCCCACATATGCTCTCTCTAATTCTCTCTTTCTTTCTCTCTCTCTCGGAGGACCTGAGCCCTAGGACCGTGCCCCAGGACTACCTGACATGATGACTCCTTGCTGTCCCCAGTCCACCTGACTGTGCTGCTGCTCCAGTTTCAACTGTTCTGCCTTGTTATTATTCGACCATGCTGGTCATTTATGAACATTTGAACATCTTGGCCATGTTCTGTTATAATCTCCACCCGGCACAGCCAGAAGAGGACTGGCCACCCCACATAGCCTGGTTCCTCTCTAGGTTTCTTCCTAGGTTTTGGCCTTTCTAGGGAGTTTTTCCTAGCCACCGTGCTTCTACACCTGCATTGCTTGCTGTTTGGGGTTTTAGGCTGGGTTTCTGTACAGCACTTTGAGATATCAGCTGATGTACGAAGGGCTATATAAATAAAATTGGATTGATTGATTGATTTTTGTAGGCGAAATAGCTCCATTTGTTCTTCACATTTGGCTGAGAAATCGCCCGGAAATTGCAGTCACGAAAACACGAAAAATATTCCAAATTAGCTCCATAATATCGACAGAAACATGGCAAACGTTGTTTATAATCAACCCTCAAGGTGTTTTTCAAATATCTATTTGATAATATATCCACCGGGACAATTGGTTTTTCAGTAGGACCGATTGGAATAATGGCTACCTCTGTATTTTACACGAGAATCACTCTGGGAGCATCCTGTTGAACACTTGCGCAATGTAGCCTACTACGTCACAATGCTGTAGACACCTTGGGGAATACTGAGAAAAAGTAATCTGCCCATTGATAGCCCATTCACTGCTCAATAGGGACGCACTGGAACGCAGCGCTTTCAAAACATGAGGCACTTCCGGATTTAATTTTTCTCTGGCTTTCGCCTGCAATATCAGTTCTGTAATACTCACAGACAATATTTTTACTTTAGAGTGTTTTCTATCCTAAACTGTCAATTATATGCATATTCTAGCATCTTGTCCTGACAAAACGTTATTTTTCCACAAGCTTCTTTTGTTGGCACTCCAATATGTCCCATAAACACCACAAATGGTCCTTTTGTTTAAATAATTCCATCGATATATATCCATTTATATGATTATATGTCCATTTTATTTGGTGCGTTTGATCCAGAAAAAGACCGGTTCCAACTTGCGCAACGTGACTACAACATATCTCAAAGTTACCTGTAAACTTTGCCAAAACATTTCAAACTACTTTTGTAATACAAATTTAGGTATTTTTAACGTAAATAATCGTTAGAATTGATGACTGGATGATCCGTGTTCAATACAGGAGGAAAACAAACTGTAGCTAGCTTTCTGGTCACGCGCCTCTATCTAACAGTACACTTCAAGTGACCCTCGTTCAAGATGGCCGTACTTCTTCATTACACAAAGGAAAAACCTCAACCAATTTCTAAAGACTGTTGACATCCAGTGGAAGCGATAGGAACTGCAAGAAGGTCCCTTAGAAATCTGGATTCCCAATGAAAACGCATTGAAAAGAGAGTGACCTAAAAAAAACATCTGAATGGTTTGTCCTCTGGGATTTGCCTGCTAAATAAGTTATGTTATACTCACAGACATGATTAAAACAGTTTTAGAAACTTCAGAGTGTTTTCTATCCAAATATACGAATAATGATGAGTAGCAGGCAGTTGAATTTGGGCATGCATTTCATCCGGATGCGAAAATACTGCCCTCTGTCACCAAGAAGTTAAGTCTTTATTGAAGACTCATCTCTCCAGTAGGTCCCATGATTGAGTGTTGTCCGGCTCAGGAGTGTGAATGTGAACGGAAAGGCAATGGAGCAACGAACCGCCCTTGCTGTCTCTGCCTGGCCAGTACCCCTCTCTCCACTGGGATGCTCTGCCTCCAACTTTATTACAGGGGCTGAGTCACTGGCTTACTGGTGCTCTTCCATGCCGTCCCACTTGAGTGGGTTGAGTCACTGACGTGATCTTCCTGTCCGGGTAGGCGTCGCCCTTCTCTTCCTAGGTTCTGGCCTTTCTAGGGAGTTTTTCCTAGCCATTGTGCATCTACACCTGCATTGCTTGCTATTTGGGGTTTTAGGCTGGGTTTCTGTACAGCACTTTATGACATCAGCTGATGTAATAAGGGTTTTATAAATACATTTGATTGATTGATTGAAGTATTCAGAAAGTATTCAGACCCCATTACTTGTTACTTTACAGCCTTATTCATCAATCTACACACAACTCCCCACAACGATGCAATTTTTTTCTCTCTAATTTCTATGAAAAAAAACTGAAATTTCAAATGTACATAAGTGCTTTGTTGAAACACCTTTGGCACCGATAACAGTGTTGAGTCTTCTTGGGTATGGTTCTACACGCTTAGTACACCTGTATTTGGGGAGTTTCTCCCATTCTTCTCTGCAGATCCTCTCAAACTGTCAGGTCTGATGGGGAGTGTCGCTGCTCAGCTATTTTCAGGTCTCTCCAGAGATGTTAGATCGGGTTCAAGTCCGGGCTCTGGCTGGGCAATTTAAGAACATTGCCTTTTGGCAAACTCCAAGCGGGCTGTCATGTGCATTTTACTGAGAAATGGCTTCGTTCTTGCCACTCTATAACAAATGTTTGATTGGTGGAGTGCTGCAAAGATGGTTGTCATTCTGGAAGGTTCTCCAATCTCCACAGAGGAAACATCAGGATCTTGGTCACCTCCCTGAACAAGGCCTTCTCCCCCGATTGCTCCATTTAAGAATGATGGAGGCCACTTGGTCCTTTGGCATGGGTCCTCAGATCCTCAAAAGGTTCATCAGCTGCACCATCGAGAGCATCCTGACTGGTTGTATCAACGCATAGTTTGGCAACTGCTCGGCCTCTGGCTGCAAGGCACTACAGAGGGTAATGCGAACAGCCCAGTACATTAATGGGGCCAAGCTTCCTGTCGTCCAGGATCTCTATACCAGGCGGTGTCAGAAGAAGGCCCTAAAAATGATCAAAGACCCCAGCCTCCCTAGTCATAGACTGTTCTCTCTGCTACCGCATGGCAAGCGGTACTGGAGCACCAAGTCTAGGTCCAAGAAGCTTCTAAACAGCTTCTACCCCCAAGCCATAAGACTCCTGAACATCTAATCAAATGGCTACCCAGACTATTTGCATACCCCCCAGCCCCCTTACTCTACTGCTACTATCTGTTCTTATCATCTATGCATAGTCACTTCAATAACTCTATCTACATGTACATATTACCTCAACTAGCCGGTGCCCTCGCACATTGACTCTTTACCGGTTCCCCCCTGTATATAGTCTTATTACTTGTTACTTTTATTTCTTATTCTTGTCTGTATTTTTTTTATTGTATTTTTTTAAACTGCATTGTTAGTTAGGGGCTCGTAAGTAAGCATTTCACTGTAAGGTCTACACCTGCTGTATTCGGCGCATGTGACTAATACAATTTGATTTGAGCTAAATTCCATAGCAAAGGGTCTGAATACTTATGTAAATAAGGCATTTCTGTTTTTTATTTGTATTAAATTTGCAAAAATATCTACAAACCTGTTTTTGCTTTGTCATTATCAGGTATTGTGTGTAGATTACTGAGTATTTGTATTTATTTAATCAATTTTATAAGAAGGCTGTAACGTAACAACATTTGGAAAAAATCAAGGGGTCTGAATACTTTCCGAAGGCACTGTATGTGTGCTGGCCTGTGTGTGTGATTTTTTGTCTATGAGTGGTCTACTCTCCACTTGCCTCTTTCAATGTGTCTGAAATGCTTTGCCTCTCCAGATGCAGTTGCTATTGGACACTGCACGCAGAGGCCCTGTTGGTCATGTTGGAGCCTTCACCCCCGCCTTCGCCCCCGCTCTTTCCCTCTCCAGCCTCCAGCTAGAGGCTGACCTTGGCAGGGCCTGATGGGGGGTGGGGGGGTGCTCCACATCAGCCCACTGAACCAACCTACTCAGCCAGTGCAGGTTTACTAATGCCTGGAAACACATACACACAGAACAGAAATACAGACACATGTGCACTCACGCAGTGACAGGCACACGCAGAGAACAGACACACAGAACAGACACACACACAGAATGCACTTCCACACACACACACAGCCCTTGGACAAGTGGAGCCCCCCCAAGCTAGCAGATGTCCTGTCTCTCTCTCTCGCTCTGTTTTGGATTCTTTCTTTTTTTCACCTCTGGATTCCTCTTCCTCTATCTCTCACTGTTTTGTTCTTATCGGTATATAGTGAGGGAGACGCGGCGTCGGACCATTACACAGAGTTCACCCGCCGCTTTCGACCACCCGCCTGAGGGTCGAGCGGCAGGTGAACGACTTTTCCATCTAAGGCAGGGGACAAGGAGCGCTCAGGATTTTGCATTGGACTTCCGGGCCCTGGCTGCCAGCGCGGGATGGAATGACAGGGCCCTGATCGATCACTACCGGTGCAGTCTGTGTGAGGACGTCTGTCGGGAGTTGGCCTGCCGAGACACCACCCTCACATTGGACCAGCTGGTGGACCTGTTTATCCGGCTGGACAACCTGCTGACTTCCCGCGATCGTTCGGATCGGGGCCTGTCAGATCCATCCCCCAGCACCTCCGCTCCGACACCCATGGTGCTGGGAGTTGCTGCAATTAGGGCGACCGGAGGAGGAGCCATTCCCTGCACCATCTGTGGCTGCTGAGGGCACATTGCTGGTCGGTGCTGGGGGGGTTCCTCAGGAAGTCGAGGTAGCAGGCAGGGCACTATCGTGTCACCCCATGTGAGTCGGCACCAGGCTCATCCAGAGCCCCGTGTTGCTCACATGTATGTGTTTGTTTCATTTCCTGAGTTTCCCCCGCATTCCCAGCATAAGGCGCTCGTAGATCCAGGCACAGCTGGGAATTCTATTGACCGTTCAATTGCCCATAGTTTAGGGATCCCCCGTGTTCCTGTGGATATGCCCTTCCCTGTGCACGCCCTAGAAAGTTGACCATTAGGGTCAGGGCTGATTAGGGAGGCCACCGCTCCACTAAACATGGTTACACAGGAGGGTCATAAGGAGAGAATCGATCTCTTCCTCATTGATTCTCCTGCGTTTCCCATGGTGATGGGCCTACCCTGGTTGGCATGTCATGACCCCACTATTTCGTGGCAACAGAGGGCTCTCAATTGGTGGTCACGAGAGTGCTCAGGGAGGTGTGTGGGTGTTTCCATCGGTGTGACTACGGTGGAAAGTCCAGACCAGGTCTCCACCGTGCGCATCCCCTCAGAATATGCCGATTTGGCTCTCGCCTCTGTAAGAAGAGGGCGACTAAATTACTCATTGATGGGGGGATTGTGCGATAAATCTCCTGGTAGACGCAGCACTTCCCAGGAGTCATGTGTATCCTCTGTCATAGGAGGAGATGGTGGCTATGGAAACATATGTCTCCGAATCCCTGGGGCAGGGATACATTCGGCCCTTCACTTCACCTGCCTCCTCGTGTGTCTTTTTTGTGAATTAGAAGGAATGGGCCACCGACGTATGCTGTTCGAGCCATCCTGGACTAGAGGCGTCGGGTGAGGGGCCTTCAGTACCTTGTGGAGTGGGAGGGGTACGGTCCGGAGGAGAGATGCTGTGTGCCGGTGGAGGATGTCTTGGACCCTTCGTTGCTGTGGGAGTTCCACCGTCCCCATCCGGATCACGCTGCGCCTCGTCCTCCGGGCTGCTGGAGCCGCTCATCAAGGGGGGTTACTGTCACAACTTCCACCGAAGTTCGGGCGGCATTTGGTGGTCGACATCACCGTCCTTCTAGCCATCGCCGATCCACTTTTCATTTTCCATTTGTTTTGTCTTTGTCTTACACACCTGGTTTCAATTCCCCAATTACTTGCAGCTGTTTAGGATAATGTTATGCAGGTGAATGAGGACCCAAAAGCGACTTGGCGAAAACAGAGTCTTTATTCCAGTAAAGGATATAAGCAATACTCCTGGACAATCAGAGCAGAAAACAAAACATAAAAACTAAAATCCACTCGTAGTGACGAGGACAGACTGGAGACTCGACCATTAACTGAAGGTTGCCTCGGGAAGGCACCGACCGTAGCGGACTCAGACACCTGCTCACACGCAGCATCTGAAGGAGACAAGACACGACAGGGCGAGACAAAGACACAGCACAGCGAACATCATACAAGGATCCGACAGGACAGAAACGGAAAACAAGGGGAGAAATAGGGACTCTAATCAGAGGACAAGATAGGGAACAGGTGTGAAAAGACTAAATGAGTGAGTAGGAGAATGGGGAACAGCTGGGAGCAGGAACGGAACGATAGAGAGAGGGAAGGAGAGAGAAAAAGGGAACGAACCTAATAAGACCAGCAGGGGGAAACGAACAGAAGGGAAAGCATAATGACAAGACAATATAAGACAAAACATGACAGTACCCCCCCACTCACCGAGCGCCTCCTGGCGCACTCGAGGAGGAATCCTGGCGGCAACGGAGGAAATCATCAATCAGCGAACGGTCCAGCACGTCCCGAGATGGAACCCAACTCCTCTCCTCAGGACCGTAACCCTCCCAATCCACTAAGTATTGGTGACCCCGTCCCCGAGAACGCATGTCCATGATCCTACGTACCTTGTAAATAGGTGCGCCCTCGACAAGGACGGGGGGGAGGGAAGACGAACGGGGGTGCGAAGAAAGGGCTTGACACAGGAGACATGGAAGACAGGATGGACGCGACGAAGATGTCGCGGAAGAAGCAGTCGCACAGCGACAGGATTGACGACCTGGGAGACACGGAACGGACCAATGAACCGCGGAGTCAACTTACGAGAAGCTGTCGTAAGGGGAAGGTTACGAGTGGAAAGCCACACTCTCTGGCCGCAACAATACCTAGGACTCTTAATCCTACGTTTATTGGCGGCTCTCACAGTCTGTGCCCTGTAACGGCAAAGTGCAGACCTCACCCTCCTCCAGGTGCGCTCACAACGTTGGACAAACGCCTGAGCGGAGGGAACGCTGGACTCGGCAAGCTGGGACGAGAACAGAGGAGGCTGGTAACCCAGACTACTCTGAAACGGAGATAACCCGGTAGCAGACGAAGGAAGCGAGTTGTGAGCGTATTCTGCCCAGGGAGCTGTTCTGCCCAAGACGCAGGGTTTCTAAAAGAAAGGCTGCGTAGTATGCGACCAATCGTCTGATTGGCCCTTTCTGCTTGACCGTTAGACTGGGGATGAAACCCGGAAGAGAGACTGACGGACGCACCAATCAAACGACAGAACTCCCTCCAAAACTGTGACGTGAATTGCGGACCTCTGTCTGAAACGGCGTCTAACGGGAGGCCATGAATTCTGAACACATTCTCGATGATGATTTGTGCCGTCTCCTTAGCGGAAGGAAGCTTAGCGAGGGGAATGAAATGTGCCGCCTTAGAGAACCTATCGACAACCGTAAGAATCACAGTCTTCCCCGCAGACAAAGGCAGACCGGTAATGAAGTCTAAGGCGATGTGAGACCATGGTCGAGAAGGAATGGGAAGCGGTCTGAGACGACCGGCAGGAGGAGAGTTACCTGACTTAGTCTGCGCGCAGTCCGAACAAGCAGCCACGAAACGGCGCGTGTCACGCTCCTGAGTAGGCCACCAAAAGCGCTGGCGAATAGAAGCAAGAGTACCTCGAACGCCGGGATGACCAGCTAACTTGGCAGAGTGAGCCCACTGAAGAACAGCCAGTCGAGTAGAAACAGGAACGAAAAGAAGGTTACTAGGACAAGCGCGCGGCGACGCAGTGTGAGTGAGTGCTTGCTTAACCTGTCTCTCAATTCCCCAGACTGTCAACCCGACAACACGCCCATAAGGAAGAATCCCCTCGGGATCAGTAGAAGCCACAGAAGAACTAAAGAGACGGGATAAGGCATCAGGCTTGGTGTTCTTATTACCCGGACGATAAGAAATCACAAACTCGAAACGAGCGAAAAACAACGCCCAACGAGCTTGACGTGCATTAAGTCGTTTGGCAGAACGGATGTACTCAAGGTTCTTATGGTCAGTCCAAACGACAAAAGGAACGGTCGCCCCCAACCCAACCCTGTCGCCATTCGCCTAGGGCTAAGCGGATGGCGAGCAGTTCGCGGTTACCCACATCATAGTTGCGTTCCGATGGCGACAGGCGATGAGAAAAATAAGCGCAAGGATGAACCTTATCGTCAGACTGGAAGCGCTGGGATAGAATGGCTCCCACGCCCACCTCTGAAGCGTCAACCTCGACAATGAATTGTTTAGTGACGTCAGGAGTAACGAGGATAGGAGCGGACGTAAAACGTTTCTTGAGGAGATCAAAAGCTCCCTGGGCGGAACCGGACCACTTAAAGCACGTCTTGACAGAAGTAAGAGCTGTGAGAGGGGCAGCAACTTGACCGAAGTTACGAATGAAACGGCGATAGAAATTAGCGAAACCTAGAAAGCGCTGCAACTCGACACGTGACCTTGGAACGGGCCAATCACTGACAGCCTGGACCTTAGCGGGATCCATCTGAATGCCTTCAGCGGAAATAACAGAACCGAGAAAAGTGACGGAGGAGACATGAAAGGCGCACTTCTCAGCCTTCACGTAGAGACAATTCTCTAAAAGGCGCTGGAGTACACGTCGAACGTGCTGAACATGAATCTCGAGTGACGGTGAAAAAATCAGGATATCGTCAAGGTAGACAAAAACAAAGATGTTCAGCATGTCTCTCAGTACATCATTAACTAATGCCTGAAAAACAGCTGGAGCATTAGCGAGACCAAACGGCAGAACCCGGTACTCAAAATGCCCTAACGGAGTGTTAAACGCCGTTTTCCACTCGTCCCCCTCTCTGATGCGCACGAGATGGTAAGCGTTACGAAGGTCCAACTTAGTAAAGAACCTGGCTCCCTGCAGAATCTCGAAGGCTGATGACATAAGGGGAAGCGGATAACGATTCTTAACCGTTATGTCATTCAGCCCTCGATAATCCACGCAGGGGCGCAGAGTACCGTCCTTCTTCTTAACACAAAAAAAACCCCCGCCCCGGCAGGAGAGGAAGAAGGCACTACGGTGCCGGCGTCAAGAGACACAGACAAATAATCCTCGAGAGCCTTACGTTCGGGAGCCGACAGAGAGTATAGTCTACCCCGAGGAGGAGTGGTCCCCGGAAGGAGATCAATACTACAATCATACGACCGGTGAGGAGGAAGGGAGTTGGCTCTGGACCGACTGAAGACCGTGCGCAGATCATGATATTCCTCCGGCACTCCTGTCAAATCACCAGGTTCCTCCTGAGAAGAGGGGACAGAAGAAACAGGAGGGATAGCAGACATTAAACACTTCACATGACAAGAAACGTTCCAGGATAGGATAGAATTACTAGACCAATTAATAGAAGGATTATGACATACTAGCCAGGGATGACCCAAAACAACAGGTGTAAAAGGTGAACGAAAAATCAAAAAGGAAATAGTCTCACTGTGGTTACCAGATACTGTGAGGGTTAAAGGTAGTGTCTCATATCTGATACTGGGGAGATGACTACCATCTAAGGCGAACATGGGCGTAGGCTTCCCTAACTGTCTGAGAGGAATGTCATGTTTCCGAGCCCATGCTTCGTCCATAAAACAACCCTCAGCCCCAGAGTCTATCAAGGCACTGCATGTAGCACCCGAACCGGTCCAGCGTAGATGGACCGACATAGTAGTACAGGATCTTGATGGAGAGACCTGAGTAGTAGCGCTCACCAGTAGCCCTCCGCTTACTGATGAGCTCTGGCTTTTACTGGACATGAATTGACAAAATGTCCAGCAAGTCCGCAATAGAGGCACAGGCGGTTGGTGATCCTCCGTTCCCTCTCCTTAGTCGAGATGCGAATACCTCCCAGCTGCATGGGCTCAGTCTCTGAGCCGGAGGAGGGAGATGGTTGCGATGCGGAGAGGGGAAACACCGTTAACGCGCGCTCTCTTCCACGAGCTCGGTGACGAAGATCTACCCGTCGTTCTATGCGGATGGCGAGTGCAATCAAAGAGTCCACACTGGAAGGAACCTCCCGGGAGAGAATCTCATCCTTAATCTCTGCGTGGAGTCCCTCCAGAAAACGAGCGAGCAGCGCCGGCTCGTTCCAGTCACTAGAGGCAGCAAGAGTGCGAAACTCTATAGAGTAATCCGTTATGGATCGATCACCTTGACATAGGGAAGCCAGGGCCCTAGAAGCCTCCCTACCAAAAACTGAACGATCAAAAACCCGTATCATCTCCTCTTTAAAGTTCAGGTAATTGTTAGAACAATCAGCCCTTGCCTCCCAGATAGCTGTGCCCCACTCTCGAGCCCGGCCAGTAAGGAGTGATATGACGTAAGCAACCCGAGCTCTCTCTCTTGAGTATGTGTTGGGTTGGAGAGAGAACACAATATCACACTGGGTGAGAAAAGAGCGGCACTCAGTGGGCTGCCCGGAGTAACAAGGTGGGTTATTAACCCTAGGTTCCGGAGACTCGGCAGACCAGGAAGTAGCAGGTGGCACGAGACGAAGACTCTGGAACTGTCCAGAGAGGTCGGAAACCTGAGCGGCCAGGGTCTCAACGGCATGACGAGCAGCAGACAATTCCTGCTCGTGTCTGCCGAGCATGGCTCCCTGGATCTCGACGGCAGTGTTACGAGAATCCGTAGTCGCTGGGTCCATTCTTGGTCGGATCCTTCTGTTATGCAGGTGAATGAGGACCCAAAAGCGACTTGGCGAAAACAGAGTCTTTATTCCAGTAAAGGATATAAGCAATACTCCTGGACAATCAGAGCAGAAAACAAAACATAAAAACTAAAATCCACTCGTAGTGACGAGGACAGACTGGAGACTCGACCATTAACTGAAGGTTGCCTCGGGAAGGCACCGACCGTAGCGGACTCAGACACCTGCTCACACGCAGCATCTGAAGGAGACAAGACACGACAGGGCGAGACAAAGACACAGCACAGCGAACATCATACAAGGATCCGACAGGACAGAAAGGGAAAACAGGGGGAGAAATAGGGACTCTAATCAGAGGACAAGATAAGGAACAGGTGTGAAAAGACTAAATGAGTGAGTAGGAGAATGGGGAACAGCTGGGAGCAGGAACGGAACGATAGAGAGAGAGGAGAGAGAGGGAAGGAGAGAGAAAAAGGGAACGAACCTAATAAGACCAGCAGGGGGAAACGAACAGAAGGGAAAGCATAATGACAAGACAATATAAGACAAAACATGACAGATAAGTCTAGCACAAATTAGATTGAGCAATGAAGCCCCACTCGTGGTTTTCTTAAATGAAACTAGTTTTTTACAGCATCGAGCAATTACCATGGAAGGATTTAGAAGGGAAGAACTGCCTCAGACTTGAATTCCAGAGCCTGGGTTCCGCACTATATTCAGCTGTTGCAAAAGCTAATTTTTCAATGGCTGTCCTCTGGTCACAAACACAAAAGGCAGCTTAAACATCTTCAATTAAACCGTTACTGCGTTAAAATACACATTTGTGAACAACCACAATCCGTAAGGCTCAAATAGACAATGAGAGAGCATCAGTGTGATTCACATCAATGCGCTATGTAGATACAGTATCAATAATAAGTGATATCCATATCACCTGTAGGCTACACCAATGCTGTCGTCCTTACCTCCAAGTGTTTATTCAAGTTGAATAATCTTTGGATGCTGACAGCTGTCGCAACATTGGAAGAAATACACTGCTCAAAAAAATAAAGGGAACACTTAAACAACACAATATAACTCAAAGTCAATCACACTTCTGTGAAATCAAACTGTCCACTTAGGAAGCAACACTGATTGACAAAAAATGTCACATGCTGTTGTGCAAATGGAATAGACAACAGGTGGAAATTATAGGCAATTCGCAAAACAACCCCAATAAAGGAGTGGTTCTGCAGGTGGTGTTTTGGCCACTTTTGAATGCTGATGGTGCTTTCACTCTAGTGGTAGCATAATATGGAGTCTACAACCCACACAAGTGGCTCAGGTAGTGCAGTTCATCCAGGAAGGGACATCAATGCGAGCTGTGGCAAGAAGGTTTGCTGTGTCTGTCAGTGTAGTGTCCAGAGCATGGAGGCACTACCAGGAGACAGGCCAGTACATCAGGAGACGTGGAGGAGGCCGTAGGAGGGCAGCAGGACCGCTACCTCCGCCTTTGTGCAAGAAGGAGCAGGAGGAGCACTGCCAGAGCCCTGCAAAATGACCTCCAGCAGGCCACAAATGTGCATGTGTCTGCTCAAACGGTCACAAACAGACTCCATAAGGGTTGTATGAGGGCCCGACGTCCACAGGTGGGGGATGTGCTTACACCCCAACACCGTGCTGGACGTTGGGCATTTGCCAGAGAACACCAAGATTGGCAAATTCGCCACTGGCTCCCTGTGCTCTTCACAGATGAAAGCAGGTTCACACTGAGCACATGTGACAGACGTGACAGAGTCTGGAGACGCCGTGGAGAACGTTCTGCTGCCTGCAACATCCTCCAGCATGACCGGTTTGGCGGTAGGTCAGTCATGGTGTGGTAGCCTGACTGCCATTAGGTACCGAGATGAGATCCTCAGACCCCTTGTGAGACCATATGCTGGGGGGTTTGGCCCTGGGTTTCTCCTAATGCAAGACAATGCTAGACCTCATGTGGCTGGAGTGTGTCAGCAGTTCCTGCAAGAGGAAGGCGTTGATGATATGGACTGGCCCGCCCGTTCCCCAGACCTGAATCCAATTGAGCACATCTGGGACATCATGTCTCACTACATCCACCAACGTCACGTTGCACCACAGACTGTCCAGGAGTTGGCGGGTGCTTTAGTGAAGTTCTGGGAGGAGATCCCTCAGGAAACCATCCACCACCTCATCAGGAGCATGCCCAGGCGTTGTAGGGAGGTCATACAGGCACGTGGAGGCCACACACAATACTGAGCCTCATTTTGACTTGTTTTAAGGACATTACCTCAAAGTTGGATCAGCCTGTAGTGTGGCTTTCCACTTTAATTTTGAGTGTGACTCCAAATCCAGACCTCCATGGGTTGATACATTTGATTTCCGTTGATCATTTTTGTGTGATTTTGTTGTCAGCACATTCAACTATGGAATGAAAAAAGTATTTAATAAGAATATTTCATTCATTCAGATCTAGGATGTGTTATTTTAGTGTACACTTTATTTTTTTGAGCAGTGTACATAGCTTGGCCTACAAAAGCCTATTCCTGCGATCAATCAAAACATTTGGTGTCATCATCTTGGTCAATGAGTTGTGGTCAGACTCACTCAGACAGAACACATTTAAACTTGTGCCGTTTTTCTGAATGCCATTGAGAAAACAGAAAGATGTCAAATTATTTTTGCACAATTTTAAAGTAATTCTAGAAGTAATCATCTAATCACAACATTTTTGCTGGTAACAACAGATCATAGTTGCAGATGTTTTTGTAATCAGTTAAATGTAATGGATTACATGAAATCCCTTACTCCCCAACCCTGATTGGTACAGTAGATTTGATGTGGTAAACAAAGAAATACTTTATTTATATTGTATGGAATGCTTGTGAAATAGACTAATCGCCCTTAGTCTGGTCATAAAGGACTACATTTTTCCGATGATAATACCAACCAGAAGGCGAACATATCTTGAAAGACTGGTTGCAAGGATCACTAAGGTAACACCGACATCATCTGTTAGGGGGCAGTAATGAGGTGACCAATAATGGTTGCAATTGAGATTGGCTGACTCTCACAAACACTATAGTTTTCTCCGTTTGTTTTGCTTTACGACCACCACATGCGTCTTTGGACTGTCTGAAGTTGGTAAAACCGATCTGCCAACTTATGTCTGTAGCGTCCAATGGCAGTCAATTAGTTGTTTAATTAAAACCTGAAAAATAAGAGACATTTAGCTTAATTGCTGAGCACTACTAGTCACTTATTCATCTTCATGTAATATCTAATCATTAGGTGTAGTCATTACTCTTGTCACATTCTCCATGTATTTGAAGTGTTGTTGTAGGATACATGTTGTAGGCTACATTTATCCAAGCAGTCCATGCAGCAGTAAATGCCTGTAATTATAACCCATTACAATTAACACGACTCACAGAAAGCATCCTGCCATGCCCTCTCCCTCAGTCTGTCACCTTCTTCTATCCATCCCTTGACATCTCTCCTTGAAACTCTATCCATCCATCTATAAATATCTTCCGTCTTTCAATCCATCCAGCGTTTCCCTCCATCCAGCCTCATCCTTTCATCCATGCCCCATCCCTCCTTTTCCACCATTATCCCCTCCTTCCAGTCGCTGTATCCATCCATTCATCCATCCATTCTCTCTATTCATGTGGAGATCATTATTCCGTGACAAAGAGAGTGTTAAGTGAAAAGACCAGATATCTACAGTAAAACAGGGGGGATATTAAATACGGAGCAGGTGGGCCAAGCTCACTACACTACTACATTACAATCATCTCTCTCTCACTACAGTGTATGATCATCTCTGTGTGTGTGTTTGCGCACTGGCGTGTGCGCGCGTGCATGTGTATTTGTGAATCAGTGTGTGTGTATGATTGTGTCTGTGTGCATGTTTGTGAATCATCAGGGTTGTCTGTGATCCTATAGTGCTAGCTAGCTCCAGGGTCTATCAGCCATGCAAATGAGCCGTGGTTCCTTTACCTTAATTAACAGTCCCAGGGGACAGTGTGGTGAATAACATGAGCTCTCCTCTCCTCTGCTCTCCACTTTCCAGTCTCCAGTGACAGGCATTGTGGAGCACAACACAACACAATGTTTCATTAAGACTGACAATTGTGGGGAGAAAACAGAGATGGGTATGTGGTGTGGTGGTGGTATTTGATTGTGGGTACCGATATGCAGGGATGTGTATCAGTGAATGGGCCAAATAACATTATGAGCATCAGAAAAATAATAAATAAAAATACAAAGAAATACAATCATGTGTTTTGGGTTACTTACTCCTGCAAATGTTCACTAAAATATAATCAGTATCCTACAACTTCATGTTATTGGTAGCTCAGGAGCATCATTTCTACTTTGATGAATGAATTATATTCCACATTTCCTGCAATATATCTCTTTTTGTATTTTGCATATTCTCTTTTCCCTTTGAATGGGGTAGGAGGTCTCCAGTGTTCTTCCCCAGCCATGAGAGGCAGAGAGAGAGAGAGAGAGAGAGAGAGAGAGAGAGACAAATAAACCAAAATAAAAGCAAAGTCTTCTCGTGTTTTGCTGATAAAAACAAAGCTTTGACTCAATTTGACATGAGGGTCTGCTATATAAATTGATGAAAGCACCAGAACAGTCTGCAGCACCTGGCCTCACCCTACTAAAATCTGAAGTCAAATGTCTACTGCTTGCTGATGATCTGGTGCTTCTGTCCCCAACCAAGGTAGGCATATAGCAGCACCTATATCTTCTGCACAGATTCTGTCAGACCTGGGCCCTGACAGTGAAACTCAGTAAGACAAAAATAATCCAAAAAAGGTCCAGCTGCAAGGACCAGAAATACAAATTCCATGTAGACTCTGTTGCTCTAGAGCACACAAACTATACCTCAGCCTATGCATCACCACCACAGGTAACTTCCACAAAGCTGTCAACAGTATGAGAGACAAAGCAATAAGAGCCTTCTATGCCATCAAAATGAACATCAAATTCGATATCCCAATTAGGATCTGGCTAAAAATACTTGAATTAGTTATAGAACCCATTGCCCTTTATGGTTGAGGTCTGTGGTCCGCTCACCATCCAAGAATTCACAAAATGGGACAAATTGAGACTCTGCATGCAGAATTTGGCAAAAACATCCTCCGTGTACAAGGTAAAACACCAAATAATGCATGCAGAGACGAATTAGGACGACACCCGCTAATGATCAAAATCCAGGAAAGAGCTACAACCACCTAAAAGGAAATGATTCCTAAACTTTTCATAACAAAGCCATCACCTCCAGAGAAATGAGCCTAGAGAAGAGTCCCCTCAGACTCCACAGAGCCCCAGGACAGCAACACAGTTAGATCAAACCGAATCATGAGAGAAAAAAACATGACACATTTGAAAGAATTAACAAAACATACTGAGCAAATTGGAATGCTATTTGACCCTTAACAGAGAGTACACAATGGCAGAATAGTTGACCACTGTGACTGACAGAAAAAAAACTTTGACTTTGAGTATGAGTATAGCCTTGCTATGAAGAGAGGCCGCTGTAGGCAGACCTGACACTCGACAGAAAACAGGCGATGTGCACACTGCCTGCAAAATAAGGTGGTAACTGAGCTGCACTTCCTAACCTCCAGCCAAATGTATGACCATATTAGGGACACATACAGTGTATTCAGAAAGTATTCAGACCCCTTGAATTTTTGTAACGTTACAACCTTAAGTCTAAAATAGATTTTTTTGACTCATCAATCCACACACAATACCCCATAATGACAAAGCAAAAACAAGTTTACAATACATTTTTGCAAATGTATTAAAAAATAAATGTTAAAATCACATTTACATAAGTATTCCGACCGTTTACTCAGTACTTTGCTGAAGCACTTTTGGCAGCGATTACAGCCTTGAGTTTTCTTTGATTTGACACTACAAGCTTGGCACACCTGTATTTGGGGAGATTCTCCCATTATTCTCTTCAGATCCTCTCAAGCTCTGTCAGGTTGGATGGGGAGCGTTGCTGCACAGCTTTTTTCAAGTGGGCTATCATGTGCCTTTTACTGAGGAGTGACTTCCGTCTAGCCACTCTAGCATAAAGGCCTGATTGGTAGAGTGCTGCAGAGACGGTTGTCATTCTGGAAGGTTCTCCCATCTCCACAGAAAAACTCTTGAGCTCTGTTAGAGTGACCATCGGGTTCTTGGTCACCTCCATGACTAAGGCCCTTCTCCCCCAATTGCTCAGTTTGGCTGGGCAGCCAACTCTAGGAAGAGTCTTGGTGGTTCCAAACTTTTTCCATTTAAGAATGATGGAGGCCACTGTGTTGTTGGGCACCTTCAATGCTGCAGACATTTTGTGGTACCCTTCCCCAGATCTGTGCCCCAACACAATCCTGTCTCGGAGCTCTATGGACAATTCCGTCGATCTAATGGCTTGGTTTTTGCTCTGACACCCACTGTCAACTGTGGGACCTTATATAGACATATATGCCTTTCCAAATCATGTCCAATCAATTGAATATACCAGAGTTGGACTCCAATCAAGTTGTATGAACATCTCAAGGATGATCAATGGAACCCGGATGCACCTGAGCTTAATTTTATACTCACAGCAAGGGGTCTGAATTATGTAAATCAGCTATTTCTGATTTTTATTTGTAATAGATTTGCAAAAATGTCTTAAAACCTGCTTTCACTTTTTCATCTTGGGGTATTGTGTGTAGCTGTGATGAGGAAAACAATTCATTTAATCCATTTTAGAATAACAAAACGTGGGAAAAGCAGAACAGATCAGAATAATTTCTGAATGCACTGTATTTCCTCAGATTACACAGACCCACAAAGAATTTGAAAACAAATCCAATTTTGAAAAACTCCCATATCTATTAGGTGACATAGCACAGTGTGCCATCACATCACCAAGATTTGTGACCTGTTGCCAAAAGAAAAGGACAACCAGTGAAGCACAAACACCATTGTAAATACAAACCATATTTATGTTTATTTATTTTCCCTTTTGTACTTCAACTATTTGCACATGTTTACAACACTGTCCATAGCCATAATATCAACCAACTCTCACAGTCTCACTGCAGAATTCATCAATTCTCGGCTCTGTCGTTCATCCTGCTGCACTTTCACATTCCATTTCTCTACACGTCAAATTTAGAAAGTCAAGAGTTACATTTAGACACTCATTCCGAATGGTTAAGGTAAGGGTTAAGTTTTGGGATAGGGTTAAAACACTAAGTTTAGACACTCATTCCAAATGGTTAAGGTAAGGGTTACGTTTTGGGATAGGGTTAAAACACGTAGTTTAGACACTCATTCCAAATGGTTAAGGTAAGGGTTACGTTTTGGGATAGGGTTGAAACACGTAGTTTAGACACTTATTCCAAATGGTTAAGGTTTGGGATAGGGTTACAACAAAAAATACAAAACCAGTGTCCACGACTGAGATTGAAAACACAACCTTCTGATCCAAAGTCATGGGATTACCCAAGCCTACTTGATGGTGAAAGCACTCCCTGTTTCCCCTAGTGGCTGGTTTTTGAAGACATTTCCCGACGTCCTCAGGACATCAATAGATGTCCAATTTCGACGTCAATCTTGAACGATCACAGGGAGTGCTTTTACCATCCTTGATTAATATAACATTTGAATTGTCTCTATTCTTTTGAAACGTTTGTGAGTGTACTGTGTACTTTTAATTTCTGATAGTTTATTTCACATTTGTTTATTGTCTATTTCACTTGCTTTGGCAATGTAAACATATGTTTCCAATGGCAATGAAGCCCTTTCATTGGAATTAAATTGAGAGAGAGAACGCTGCCTGCCTGGCTGCCTGAGTGGACCACGGAAGTGTTGGAAACCTCCCACGAGGGGCCCTGTGTAATTCGATGCATGCTGTTCAAGCTTAGAGTATATTGTCTTCCCATTGCTTATGAAGCCTCCACCCACTGGCCCACCCTACATTTAGCTGATCATGTGACATGGGCGGGCAGGCTAAGTCATTTGCAAGTACAACAGTTCTCTGTGCAGCTCCCCATTCATTTCCTGAGAACTGCGAGAGCTCAGCAGCTGAGCGACAGAAGGGGAGGGAGCTGTGCACACACACACAGAGAGAGAGAGAGAGAGAGAGAGAGAGAGAGAGAGAGAGAGAGAGAGAGAGAGAGAGAGAGAGATAGGGGAGCGAGAGATAGGACTGGAGAAGAGAACTGTTTCCTACGGCTCTGCAGCTTCTGACAAGGTCTGTGCACATTTTTACTCCTTTTCTTCTCATGCTGTGGTTCACATTTGTCATGTTTGTGGGATTGTGTCTAAGTGTGCGTGTGTGTGTGTGTGTGTGTGTGTGTGTGGTTCAGCTGTCATAGCTGAACCACATTTGACAACTCCTTGTTACCTAGGTACCTACCGCACACTGGCTGGCTGGCTGACCATGCATGCCATTGTGTTGGGTTGCTGTCAGAAGGAAACTGAATCAGTGTAACACTGCTAGGGACTGGACTTGTAACACCTATTTTCGATGTGAATGCACAAGCTGTGAGATGATTATAATGAGGAATGACTGTAGACATCAGCATAACCACAGGTTGTGATGCATTTAAATACTGCTTCAACCTCTGTCATGTGTTCTTGGCAGTGCTTTAGCTTGTTTTAACGCAATAGTGTTGTATAGATTGAAGTCATTGTTTTTTCTTCTGTGTTTGAGAAATAGTTTTTACTAAATTAGCTGGTGAAGATTTGGGTGAGAGTACAGTATAGTAGGAGACTGTCAGGAGAAATAGTGCAGGATCCAAACTCCTTAGGAATTGCCCAAAAAGTTTGCTGGTTGTCACAGCTTTTTTTGCATGTGATAGCTGCTTGTGTGTTTCTGTGAGTGAGTGTGTACGTGTGTGTGTAGGACAGCCTTGTTTGCCTCCCGTAAAGAAGCAGCAGAACCACAGAGAGAGACAGGGCTGTTCGCAATGGGTTAAACATTCAGAAGCTCGGGTAGCAGAGGAAGGACACTGAGGGGGAGGTGTGTGTGTGTGTGTTAGTATGTGTGTGTGTACGTATATGCGTTGGGCGGGTGTTGCATGGCTGGTGTCTTGGATGTCATCGGCAGTGACTCTGACTTCCAGAGGGGTAATAATCATTGGTATTGATGGGTGTCTGTCACTGGGCTCAGAGGCTCAACTCAACACAGGCAGGGCTATGGTAGGGTGGCTGAGTGGGGGATGTGTGGTGGGGTGGCTGGGGGCTGGCCCTGGCCTGTTCTTTTCAATTACAGAGGACTGGGCCAGAGCTGTCAGCAAAGGCATTTGTACACTGGGGGTTGGGGGTCAGGGAAAGGCAAGGAGGGGCCCCCCAGGGGACTGGGGAGGGAGGGAGTTGGGAGACTCTGGCCCCTGTTCCTGGGTCTGATGTGGAAACTGAGTACTGACCTGCGTGACTTTACCCCTGTGCTGGAGAGAGGCCGTCCCTGCCTTCAACACTGTGACAGCCACGGGGTGTGTGTGTGTGTGTGTGTGTGTGTGTGTGTGTGTGTGTGTGTGTGTGTGTGTGTGTGTGTGTGTGTGTGTGTGTGTGTGTGTGTGTGTGTGTGTGTGTGTGTGTGTGTGTGTGTGTGTGTGTGTGCTGCTCAAGGGTATTCATGGAGCCAGATTAGTGATCATTTCAACTTTCACTTTAAATCCATTTACCATGGGCCCCTTTCACTCAGCAATAGTACACTTTAGAGGGGGTAAATTACGTGCCTTAGCATTTACACTAAACATAATTGTCAAATGTATTAAAAGTCATATTTAATCAATACATTTTTATTGCAAATATTATAAACATTTATACACAACATAGTCTTGGGCAAACATTTAGCCTAATCCTGGAACCAAAAACTAATGCCTAATGGAGAGTTCCATTGAAATACCTTTCTCGTCCAGAAAAAGGCTGAATCTCTGTCTGGGAAACTGGCCCAAAGTTATGTACTTCACATAGGTTACTGAATGTTATGGAACAAAGACACAGTAGATCACGTTCAATGATTTGGAGAAAATATAATAGAATACAAATTGAAGATGAAATTAGGTTTATGACCATTTGACTAAGCTTGTAATCCCGCCACCGCTATCAATCTATCAATCTCCTTCAGTATATTTTGATTTCCTTTCTAGGCTGCTATTAGTAGTTCCATACCAAATAGATATATAGAGATCAGCCTAGAGATTCAATTAAAAATGACCAATCAGCAACAAACACAGTCTATCTGTCCAATCACCAGCGGACCTAGTCTATCTGTCTAATCAATTAAAAGTATCTATCAGCAATTGACACAGCCACATCTAATCAATCAGCAGTCTACTTGTCCAATCAGTAACAGACTTTTGCTGAGTTCACGTGCTATCGGAGTTATCAAAAGCTCTTACTTTCCAGTGGGACATTTCACTACAATGACCCTCCAAAGTCAGAATTACAAGTGGAAAACTCTTGAGTACATTTTGATACCCAAATTGCAGAGTTGTGATGTTTCACCTTTCACCTTTTACATTTTTGAAAATTACAACCTTATCAATATGGATAAGGTAACTAGTCTGTTCATATTGTCAACATTACGCAGGCTAGTTAACATTATAATTAACAATGTTAGCAAGCTTATCAAGCTAGCTAAAATTGTATTGGTTGAAGAATTGTTCCAACTTCAAAGGAACTTGAACACAATCATATCAGACTTACCAGTTCCAAGTTTCCTGTGTCCCACTAGCACATGAAGCCAGCAACAGTGTAACGGTCTACAGGGTTCATTCCAGTCCAATTATAATTGCTCTACAGGATCCTGCCACCTATGGCATCATCTGCCTGACACAGTGTAATAACAGTGACACAAATTGGAACCGTTGTTGTCAGATGTAATCTTATGGAATGCTACATGTACAGTATTCTAAGACAACATACACTGAACTAAAATATAAACATTACAAGTAAAATGTTGGTCACATGTTTCATGAGCTGAAATAAAAGATCATAGAAATGTTACATACGCTCACAACACTTATTTCTCTGAAATGTTGTGCACAAATTTGCTTACATCCATCCCTGTTAGCCAGCATTTCTCCTTTGCCAAGAAAATCCATCCACCTGACAGGTGTGGCATATCAAGAAAATGATGCAATGCCACAGATTTCTCAAGCTTTGAGGGAGCGTGCAATTGACATGCTGACTGCAGGAATAACCACCAGAGATGTTGCCAGACAACTGAATTTTCATTTCTCTACCATAAGCTGCCTCCAACATTGTTTTAGAGAATTTGGCATTACGTCCAACCGTCCACACAACCACAGACCATGTGTAACCACGCCAGCCCAGGACCTCTACATTCGGCTTCTTCACCTGCGGGATCATCTGAGACCAGCCAACTTAACTGCTGATAAAACTGTGGGTTGGCACCACCAAATAATGTCTGGACAAACTGTCTCAGGGAAGCGTATCTGTGTGCTCGTCATCCTCACCAGGGTCTTCACCTGACTGCAGTTTGGTATCGTAACCGACTTTAGTGTGCAAAATGCTCACCTTCGATGGCCACTAGCACGCTGGAGAACTGTGCTCTTCATGGATGAATCCTGGTTTCAACTGTACTGGGCAGATGACAGTGTGTATGGAGTCGTGTGGGCAGGGGTTTTGCTGATGTCAACTTTGTGAACAGAGTGCCCCATGGTGGTGGGGGGGGTTATGGTATGGGCAGGCATAAGCTACGGGGCAAATGGTGCATGAGGCAAATGGTGGTCACACCAGATATTGACTGTTTTTTTGTATCCATGCCCCTACTTTTTTTAAGGTAAATATTTGACCAAGTCATGTAAAATACATAAATAAGCGCCTAGTGAATGTATTTCAATATACTGATTTCCTTATATGAACTGTAACTATGTAAAATCTTTGACATTGTTGCATGTTCCGTTTATATTTTTGTTCTGTGTACATTGTCATAATAGGCTGGACAGATTAAGGTTTTCAGAACGCTGTTTTCTGATGAAAATTACTTCATTGCATCTGCCATGGAGTTCAGTTTCATAATATTAACATGTGTTCCAGCTGCTTGCCATAGTTTTGAAGTAATAGCGGAAAAACAGGCCTTATTTTAGGCAGTTTTCACCCTGTGGGCTCCTATTAGTTCTATTGAGCACCTTCTCTCCTTCCGAATGTTCTATTCCCAGCCCATTGTTCTGCATCACAATGCAAGCTTCACTGGTGTTAGCAATGAGCTGGCGTTACCGCAGGTAACTTGATATTAACAAGGTTATGGTTACTTGGTAAGACCTCCTATGTGCGTGCGGTGTAATAGTGGGTGTAATGGTAAAGACCATAGGCAGCTCGTGAGTTTCAAGTTTGGGGAAGCTTACAGTTTAACATACGATTTAAACTGATCGGCATGCCAATTATTTTTTCCACATTTTCATGGAACAGATTAATTTCAGCAAATAACATTTATGTTTCTCAAAAACACTATTTTGTTCATTCCAAATGGCTGCTGTGTATTTTGATACATGTGACCTCTGTTCATTTGTAGGCTATTAACTGAGCATATGTTGCACAGGTTCACTGATTTGCAAACCACATGGATGGGTCTACCTCATTGCTTAGCAGCTAATGGTGATTTGTAGATCTGACGCAGTTGCTGTCCCAGATTCAGCCTGGCAAGGTATGAAGTACCCACAGATGGCCACAACGAGGCTTAAAAGAGCAGGAGCTATAAACCCATACTGTTTTTGCAGAAAAACAAACCTTAAACCCTATCCCTAGGTCTATCCCTTTAAAAAGTTACTTCTAACCCATATTTTAGCCCTAACCCTGAATAGACAGTAAAAGGGGTTAACTAACCTCATCCAATAGCAGACACCTGTTAATGAATGTAATCTGGATTAATTAATGTTTGTATACTGTAGAGCACAGTATGTAGTAGATTATCTCATCTGTTGGAGGCAAGAATCCGGCTACGTTGAGCGAAGGGCAGAGGCGTAAGGGGAGAGGCAAGAGGGGAATGCTCCCCCCTCACGTAGTGTGCATTGTGGGATGGCCCTGGCCTGTGTATGTGATGGCCCCTGAGCACAGAGAGGGCGTTGTATGTGTCTAAAGTATACTTATTTACCAAAAGTCAAAGTTAAAGTATAAATCATTTCAAATTCCTTGTATTAAGCAAAGCAGACGGCACCATTTTCTTGTTTTAAAGATTTATGGATAACTAGGGACACACTCCAACACTCAGACATAATTTGTGTTTAGTGAGTCCGCTAGATCAGAGGCAGAAGGGATGACAATGTGTTGTCTTGATAAGTGTGTGAATTGGATAATTTTCCTGTCCTGCTAAGTATTCAAATGTAAAGAGTACTTTTGGGGTGTCATGTAAAAAGTATGGAGTAAAATGTCATTTTTCTTTAGGAATGTAGTGATATAATAGTAAAAGTTGTCAAACATATAAATAATCAAGTGAAGTACAGCTACCCCAAAACCTACTTACGTAGTACTTTAAAGTGTGTGTGTGGGGGGGGAAGAGGGTCTTGCTATATTTGTTGACACAGGCAGAAACATTAGCATCATCTTCAGATTCTCTTGTCGAATAAGTGTGAAATCCTCTAATTTTCTGGGCCAGTGTGTTAGTTATGGACTGGACTGAGGAAGAGTGAGAGTGCTAGCCCACTTTTTGTGGAATCAGACATAGACAAGCCTGTCTTTCTTGAGGAAAGACAGAAAATGCATTATGGAACTCTGCAACAGATAGCAGAAAAGTGACAATCAAGGAAAAACAACAGAGCATACATTGAACGACAGTGCAAACACTGTGACCTTAGTCTAGCCATGGTGCATGGAATAAAAAGACAACAACTTCTACAACAGTGAAAAACATAGCACTTTACGTTCACATCCATTCCCCCGAAATCCTCAATGTTTGGGTTTAAAAGTTAGGGGCTTCCTGGTTAATAAGGATCCTCGGCCTGGTTTGGGCCCAGTTTGTTTCCCAAACGTTTTCCGAAACTTATCCTGAAGATGATTTTGGGAGACCTGTCCTGAGGTGACTCACTAGGAATGATGACACCCACAGTTCCTATACTGTGGAAGTAATCACAGATCTGACATGACTATATCGGTAAAAATTATATGAATGGAACTCTTCATTTTTTCCCATATTTCATTATATCCAATTATGATCTTGTCTCATCGCTGCAACTCTCCAAAGAGCTCAGGAGAGGTAAAGGTTGTGTCCTCAAAAACATGACCCACCAAACCGTGCTTCTTAACACCAGCCCACCAGCTGCAACAATGTGTGAGAGGAAACCCTATTCAGCCTGCAGGTGCCCAGCCCGCCACAGGGAGTAGCTAGAGCACGATGAGCCAAGTAAAGCCCCCTCGGCCAAACCCGGAAGATGCTGCTCCAATTGTTCGCCACCCTATGGGACTCCCAGTCACGGCCAGTTGTGACACAGCCTGGGATCGAAACCCAGGCTGTAGTGACGCCACAACACTGCGATGGATTGCCTTAGACCGCTGAACCACTTGGGAGGCCATGACTCTTCTTTTTACTAATCAGACTATGTAAGACTGATGATTAAGTGAGGAAGTTAGGGAGGGAAAGAAAGGAAAGAGAGCAAGAGAAAGAAAGAAAAATAAGGAATGAGAGAGAGAAAAAGAAAGAGAGAGAAAGAAAGAGACACCATTTTGAAGATTAGTTGAACAGGTCCAAGGTGTTAACTGCCGAGTTATTTACTTTCATTCTACGAAACTGCTTGCCACTCTGTTGTATTTTTCAGAAAACCAGCTACATACATACTGCACAGCTAACTTCAGCAGCCTTGTGCACGGATGCCGTACAGATCAGTGTGAACATTGATTCCAGTTGTAGGTCAAGTGTTAGGGGGGGGAAATTATGCAAACAACATGTGGAATCCATTTGAAGAGCATTTGGCATGCCAGAGCTTGTGTACATCCCAAATGGTACCCGATTCCCTATATAGTGCACTATAAAATGTAGTGCACTATAAAGGGAATAGGGTACCATTGGGACGTAGCCCTGGTTTAGTTTTAACAAGGCCGCAGCCATGTAAATGCATGTTCACGTTATGGACCATAACTCCTTCAATTAAGTCGCTAAACCACAGAGACTGTATTAGCTGAAAATGAAATGAGAATAACAGTGGTTTAAGAGAAACTGTGCATTTGTGTGGAGGGGCGAGGGAGAGAGGGAAAAGGGGAGAGCGAGTGAGAAAGAGAGTGATATAACGAGAGAAAGTACATAAGTAACTGAAGTAAACACAGCTGCTAGTTTTCTTAAGTGGAGTATGATTGCTGGAATGAGTCAAACTTAGGGGAAGTGATTTCCCCCCCCTTTTTAAAAATAGGCATAGTAAGATTTCATATAATGAGTCAGTGATTAGGAATGTTTTCCTTGGTACAGTATTGTCTGTTTTCATGCAGTCAGTCTGTGTGTGTGTGTGTTTGTGTGTGTGTGTGTGCTAACTTGAGTAAGCGTTTGAGTGTATAAGTCTGTTTGCATGTATGTATACAGTACTAGTCAAAAGTTTGGACAAACCTACTCATTCAAGGTTTTTCTTTATTTTTACAATTTTCTACATTGTAGTGAAGACATCAAAACAATTAAATAACACATATGGAATAATGAAGTAGCCAAAAGTGTCAAACAAATCAAAATACATTTTGTATTTGAGATTCTTCAAAGTAGCCATCCTTTGTCTTGATTACAGCTTTGCACACTCTTGGCATTCTCTCAACCAGCTTCATGAGGTAGTCACCTAGAATGTATTTCAATTAACAGGTGTGCCTTAGGTTAATTTGTTAAATTTTATCCTTCTTAATGCGTTTGTGTTGTGACAAAGTAGGGGTGGTATACAGAAGATAGCCCTATTTGGTAAAAGACCAAGTGCATATGATGGCAAGAACAGCTCAAATAAGCAAAGAGAAATGACAGACCATCATTACTTTAAGACATGAAGGTCAGTCCATACGGAAAATTTCAAGAACTTTGAAAGTTTCTTCAAGTGCAGTTGCAAAAACCCTCATGCACTTTGATGAAACTGGCTCTCATGAGGACCGCCACAGTAAAGGAAGACCCAGAGTTAAGTTCATTTAGAGTTAACTGCACCTCAGATTGCAGCCCAAATAAATGCTTCACAGAGTTCACTTTCCTTGCTTTGTCTAACAACACTATCATGAATCTAGCAAAGAAGTTGTGGGTAGAGTGCAGTTTTTCTTCAGATTTATCCCAAAATGTTTGTTGTTAGCATGGTTCTCACACTAGCTTTAGCCATAAGGGAGAAATGTTGCCAAGGCAACTGTTGCATAGCAACGCTAGACTCAAAGGGGGAGAATGTCTTCATAGCTTGACAAATTCCTATGATTTGTGAATCAGTTTCGGACCAAACAGCTAGAGTTAAGATTTTGAAAGCTTCCCTGGTCTGGACTGGAACGATAAAGAGAAGATTTCTAATCGTCACTAAGTTTGTCCTCCTTCTCAGGATCATGCTCTGTGCGGGAAATAACTCCCGCACAGTCTCTAAAGAGAAGGGCAGAGGCAAACACCTCTAATTGGATTTGACTATGTAAACAATTAGAAATGTAACACATTGTTTCATATAAAAAGGAGTGATGCAGTCAGTCTCTCCTCAACTCGTATCTAATAGAGACTGGCATGCATAGTATTTATATTAGCCCTCTGATTACAATGAAGATCAGAACCGGTCATGTCTCTTGGATAATGATTTGTAACAAATACAATGCTCAATCCAAAACGGACTGCAACTCCTTGTTAAGAGTTCATTAGCTGTGGTTGCTGACACATAAGCATACATTGACGCACAGGATTTGTTTAATGCCAGTGGCAGGTCATTGGTAAAAATAGAAAAGAGTAGAGGGGCTAGAGAGCTGCCTTGTGGTACACCACAACCTATATGTTTGAAATGAGAGAGGCTTCCATTAAAAGAATACCCTCTGGGTTCGATTAGATAAATAGCTCTGAATTCATGATATGGCAGAGGTTGAAAAGCCATAAAATGTTCAACAGGTTATGATCAATAATAACAATGTCTTCTTAACACTCTATAGTCTTGGCAAGTCAGTTAGAACATCTACTTTGTGCAGAACACAAGTAGTCTTTGCAAAAAGTTGTTTATAGACCGATTATTTCACTTATAATTCACTGTATCACAATTCCAGTGGGTCAGAAGTTTACATACAATAAGTTGACTGTGCCTTTCAACAGCTTGGAAAATTCCAGAAAATTATGGCATGGCTTTAGAAGCTTTTGATAGGCTAATCGACATCATTTGATTCAATAGGGGGTGTCCCTGTGGATGTATTTCAAGGCCTACCTTCAAACTCAGTGCCTCTTTCCTTGACATCATGGGAAAATCAAAAGAAATAAGCTAAGACCACAAAATAATTGTAGACCACAACTCTGGTTCATCCTTGGGAGTGATTTCCAAATGCCTGAAGGTACCACGTTCATCTGTACAAACAATAGTACGCACGTATAAACCCCATGCAGCCATCATACTGCTCAGGAAGGAGAAGCATTCTGTCTCCTAGAGATGAATGTACTTTGGTGCGAAAAATGTTAAACAATCCCAGAACAACAGCAAAGACCTTGTGAAGATACAGGTTCAAAAGTATCTATATCCACAGAAAAAAAGAATACTATATCGACATAACCTGAAAGACCGCTCAGCAAGGAAGAAGCCACTGCTCCAAAACCGTCCAAAAAAAGCCAGACTACGGTTTGCAACTGCACATGGGGACACAGATCGTCCTTTTTGGAGAACTGTTCTCTGGTCTGATGTAACAAAAATAGAACTGTTGGGCCATAATGACCATCGTTATGTTTGGAGGAAAAAGGGGGAGGCTTGCAAGCCGAAGAACACCATCCGTGAAGCACGGAGGTGGCAGCATCATGTAGTGTGTGTGCTTTGCTGCAGGAGGGACTGGTGCCCTTCACAATCGAATCAAAGTATGTGGATATATTGAAGCAACATCTCAAGACATCAGTCAGGAAGTTAAAGCTTGGTCACAAATAGGTCTTCCAAATGGACAATTACCCCAAGTGTACTTCCAAAGTTCTGGCAAAATGGCTTAAAGACAACTAAGTCCAGGTATTGTAGTCACATCACAAAGCCCTGACCTCAATCCTTTAGAAAATATGGGCAGAACTGGAAAAGCATGTGCGAGCAAGGAGGCCTACAAACCTAACTCAGTTACACCAGCTCTGTCAGGAGGAATGTGCCAAAATTCACCCAACTTATTGCGGGAAGCTTGTGGAAGGCTACCCAAAACGTTTGACCCAAGTTAAACAAATGAAAGACAATGCTACCAAATACTGATTGAGTGTATGTAAAACTTCTGACCCACTGGGAATGTGATGGAAGAAATGAAAGCTGAAATAAATCCTTCCTTACTATTATGCTGACGTTTTAAATGCTAATGATCCTAACTGACCTAAAACAGGAACGTTTTACTCTGATTATATGTCAGGAATTGTGAAACTGAGTTTAAATGTATATGGGTAAGGTCTATGTAAACTTCTGACCTCAACAGCATGCTGAGTCTGCTAATTTGTTTACAGAGAAATAGCATTGTGTTTGGTCATTTTTTAACAGTTGCTATGAGCTGGCAGCAAGCTGATAGGTCTGCTGTTAGAACCAGTAAAGGCTGCTTTACCACGCTTGGTTAGCGTAATTACTTCTGCTACCCTCCAGGTTTGAGGACAAATACCTTCCTCTAGATTTAAATTAAACATATGACAGATATGAGTTGCCAAAGAGTCAACTACCATCCTCATTAGCATTCCATCGAAGTTGTCAATGCCAGGAGTTTTGTCATTATTGATTGATAACTTTATTTTTTCCACCTCTCCCACACTAATTTTACAAATTCAAACTTACAATGCTTTTTCATTGTTAGTTTTTTTCATGCATGAATATGATGGCTCACTGTTGGTTGTTGACATTTCCTGCCTACTTTTGCCCACTTTGCCAATGAAGTAATCATTGAAGCACTCTACATGACAAAAAGTATGTGGGCACCTGCTCGTCGAACATCTCATTCCAAAATCATGGGCATTATGTAATCAATACTCAGGGAGAAAAATGTGTAGATTCATGCGCTGAGCGCAGCAGATGTTTATTAAGCCTTCATAGAAGAAATCGTGGTCACAGGTAATGGTCAAAAAAAGGTAGGTAAGTCAAAAACAAACAATACCTCACAACCATACAAACAGAAAGAACTGTACTAAATAGGGAGCTGATGAGACCAGGTTAGAAATGAATACATGTGAAATCAATGAACAAAAATGAATGACAGGGCTACGTTCCAGAACACAAAAAACAAAAGGTTAACTAATAAAAGAAAAGCAGAAGCTTACAGTACCCCTCAAGGGAGGCTCCTGACGACCCCAACAGCACCGGAGGGTGGAGCGGGCGGGGGAGCAGAAGTGGACGCATACCTCAGGGGCGAAGGTCCGGCAGGCTGGTTTGACGAGGTCGGGGACTGACCCGACGTTCTGCGTCAAGGCTGATGTCCAGTGGGTCTGTTCGGGGGTCGACCCCAAGGTCGGGGAGTGGGACGATCCGGATGGTTATGGTGAAATGCCTGAATCATCTCTGGGTCGAGGATGTCTTGGTCGGGGACCCAGGACAGGTCTTCAGGCTCAAAACATTCCCAGTCCACTTGGTAGTGGATGCGACCTCTCAGGAGTTTGGAATCAAGGATGACCCGTATGACGTAGGCAGGTTCCACTCCGACGTCCAACAGTGGGGGAGCACTGCGGGTAGAGACTGTAGGATGAAGAGGACTGTAGGTGAGGACTGTAGGTGACACATGGAAGGACAAGGAGATTTTATACTGAGGGGTGACTGGTGGCGGTACGTGCCAGGCTTGATGCGATGGGTTATCTTGAAGGGACCAAGGAAGCAAGGACAGAACTTTTGCAGGGGAGGCAGAGCCGGATTGTCACACGCTGTCCTGGGTGAAAGAGTGGCTTAGGTTGGCGGCGTCTGTCGGCAAAGCGTTTCTGGGTATTAGAGGCTTTCTGCAGATGCCGGTGAGCGGTCTCCCATACCCGCTCACAACACCGAACTCCCAGGGAAACATGGGGGGTTGGTAACCAAGGACACACTGAATCAGAGTAAGGTGGTGGTATCAGTGCGTTCTAAGTGTATTCGGCCCAGGCCATATACCGACTCCAATTGTGTGGAGAGGCAGAACATTTTTGGCGGATGTACTTCCCTATTTCTTAGTTCAGGCGTTCCGTCTGCTCTTTGGTCTGGGGGTGTTACCCTGAGGAGAGGCTGAGGGCGACCCCCCAGTCGGTCACAGAAGGCTCGCCACACCCGGGAGACGAACTGGGGCTCGTGGTCAGAGATGATGTCCTCCGGAATCCCATACAGACGGAACATACACTCCGCCAATTCCATGGCGTTAGGTAAATGAGGAAGAGCAACCAGACGACACATTTTTGAAAAATCGTCTACTATGACAAGGATGGTGGTGTTACCAGAAGGTTCAGAAAGGTCTGTGATGACGTCAACAGCTATGTGGGACCAGGGTCTGTGAGGGATTGGCAAAGCTTGAAGCTTCCCGGAAGGGAGATGACGAGGGCTTTTGGTTTGGGTGCAGACTGGACAGTACGTAATCCCTTATGTCGGATGACAGTGAGGACCACCAGAACTTCCGGGCTAGAATTTTGGTGGTTTGTGTAATGTCCGGATGTCCTGACCACAAGGACGTGTGTCACCATTTCATCAGTTGGGGTCTAACAGCTTCTGATACGTACCTCTTCCCAGCTGGTCTCTCAGGAGGAGCTGGGTCTGAGGTTAGGGCTTCTTCTATGGCAGCGTGAAGCTCCCACTGTACCAGTCACATAATGCAAGAAGAAGGAAGAATGAGTATAGGGTCTGAGTTACTGGTCGGAAGGTCAAACTGGTGGGAGAGAGCTTCAGCTTTTATATTTTTCCTTCCAGGGATGTAAGTAACATGAAAATGTAAGCGTGTGCAGAAGAGTGCCCAGCGGGCTTGCCTGGAGTTTAACCTCTTGGCCCCTCTGATATATTCCAGATTACAATGATATGTTAGGATGAAAAAGGGATGTTGTCCCCACATCGTAATTCCTCTCAGCGGGGGGATAACTTCCTGGAGAAGAAGGCACAGGGATGTGATTTGTGAGGTATTCTCACCCACAGAGAATATGGCTCCCAATCCTACTATGGAGGCGTCCACATCCAGGGTGAAATGAAGTGTCGGATAAGGTTGGCGAAGGACATGAGCTGAGGTGAAGAGGCATTTCAAGTTGTTGATCGCAGTCAGGGCGGTATCAGTCCACTGAAGGGTCTGGGTCTTTTGGATGGTAAGGGCAGCGGCAGTAGAACTGAAGTTATAGAAGTTAGAAGTTAGAAGTTGGAGAACCCAATGATACGTTGAAATTCCCTAAGTAAAAAATATAATAATTAAATAGCAGCAGTAAAATAATGTTAGTGAGGCTATATATAAGGGGGTACCAGTACAGAGTCAATGTGTGGGTGCATCGGTTAGGCGAGGTCATTGAGGTAATATTTAAACTCAGCATGAAAATAAACATTTTCTCACTGTTAACTGCGTTAATTTTCAGCAAAATTAACATGTGTAAATATTTGTGTGAACATAACAAGATTCAACAACTGAGACATAAACTGAACAAGTTTCACAGACATGTGACTAACAAGTTAAATCATGTGTCCCTGAACAAAGGGGGGTCAAAATCAAAAGTAACAGTTAGTATTGGGGGTGTGGCCACCAGCTGCAGTAAGTACTGCAGTGCGTCTCCTCCTCATGGACTGCACCAGATTTGCCAGTTCTTGCTGTGAGATGTTACCCCACTCTTCCACCAAGGCACCTGCAAGTTCCTGGACATTTCTGGAAGGAATGGCCCTAGCACTCATCCTCCAACGTACTCAATAGGATTGAGATCCGGGCTCTTTGCTGGACATGGCAGAACACTGACATTCCTGTCATGCAGGAAATCACGCACAGAACGAGCAGTATGGCTGGTGGCATTGTCATGCTGGAGGGTCATGTCAGGATGAGCTAGCAGGAAGGGGACCACATGAGGGAGGAGGATGTCTTCCCGGTGACGCACAGCGTTGAGATTGCCTGCAATGACAAAAAGCTCAGTACGATGATACTGTGACACACCGCCCCAGACCATGACGGACCCCCCACCTCCAAATTGATCCTGCTCCAGAGTACAGGCCTCGGTGTAACGCTCATTCTCTCTGCAATAAACACAAACCCGACAAAACCGTGACTCGTCGGTGAAGAGCACTTTTTGCCAGTACTGTCTGGTTCAGCAATGGTGGGTTTGTGACCATAGGCGACGTTGTTGCCAGTGATGTCTGGTGAGGACCTACCTTACAACAGGCCTACAAGCCCTCAGTCCAGCCTCTCTCAGCCTATTGTGGACAGTCTGAGCACTGATGGAGGGATTGTGTTTTCCTCGTGTAACTCAGGCAGTTGTTGTTGCCATCCTGCAACTTTCCCGCAGGTGTGATGTTCGGATGTACCGATCCTGTGCAGGTGTTGTTACCCATGGTCTGCCACTGCGAGGATGATCAGCTCTCCGTCTTTTTTCCCTGTAGCACTGTCTTAGGTGTCTCACAGTACCGACATTGCAATTTATTGCCCTTGCCACATCTGCAGTCCTCATGCCTCCTTGCAATATGCCTAAGGCACGTTCACGCAGATGAGCGGGGACCCTGGGCATCTTTTCATTTGGTGTTTATCAGAGTCAGTAGAAAGGCCTCTTTAGTGTCCTAAGTTTTCATAACTGTGACCTTAATTGCTTACTGTCTGTAAGCTGTTAGTGTCTTAATGACCTTTCCACAGGTGCATGTTCATAATTGTTAATGGTTCATTGAACAAGCATGGGAAACAGTGTTTAAAACCTTTACAATGAAGATCTGTGAAGTTATATGGATTTTTCTATGTATCTTTGAAAGACAGGGTCCTGAAAAAGGGACGTTTCTTTTTTTGCTGAGTTTATATTTAGGTAGATTTGAAGTGACAGCAGTGTAAAAGAGAGGTCTGTCAACCCATTTGATTAGCTGTTCAGGAATCTTTTGGCTTGGGGGTAGAAGCTGTTAAGAAGCCTTTTGGACCTAGACTTGGCGCTCCTGTACCGCTTGCCGAGTGGAAGCATAGAGAACAGTTTATGTCTAGCGTATCTGGAGTCTTTGACAATGTTTAGGGCCTTCCTCTGTCATCGCCTGGTATAGACATCTTGGATGGCGGGAAGCTTTGCTCCAGTAAGGTACTGAGCCGTAGGCACTACCCTCTGTAGTGCCTTGCGGTCAGAGGCCGAGCAGTTGTCATACCAGGCAGTGATGCAACCAATGCTCTCGGTGGTGCAGCTATAGAACCTTTTGAGAACCCGATAGCATCACTACTCTGGACGGTTGTGACATAGAATATGTGGACAACTACAAATACCTAGGTGTCTGGTTTGTCTAGAATCGGCTTCCTATTTCGCACCAAAGCCTCCTTCCCTCATGCTGCCAAACATACCTCGTAAAACTGACTATCCTAACGATCCTTGACTTTGGCGATGTCATTTACAAAATAGCCTCCAACACTCTACTCAGTAAATTGGATGTAGTCTATCACAGTGCCATCCATTTTGTCACCAAAGCCCAATTTACTACCCACCACTGCGATCTGTATGCTCTCGTTGGCTGGTCCTCGCGACATATTCATCGCCAAACCCACTGGCTCCAGGTCATCTACAAGTCTCTGCTAGGTAAAACCCTGCCTTATCTCAGCTCATGGGTCACCATATTAACACCCACCTGTAGCACGCGCTCCAGCAGGTATATTTCACTTCTTTGGCCGCCTTTCATTGCAATTCTCTGCTGCCAATGACTGGAACGAATTGCAAAAATCACTCTAGCTGGAGACTTATATCTCCCTCACTAACTTTAACCTGTTACTCCTACCCCCTACTTTTCCGAACATTCTGTTAAAAATTGCGCAACATTTCAGCACACTGCTACTCATGCCAGGAATATAGTATATGCATATGATTAGTATGTGTGGATAGAAAACACTCAGACGTTTATAAAACTGGTTAAATCACGGCTGTGACTATAACAGAACGTGCGTTTAATCGAAAAGTGCAGGAAAATCTGATCACTGAAAATGGGAAAATATATCCAATTCAACCAATTGTTAAACGTGAACCAAATTAAATGGGGCCGAGGTTGCAATACCTACAGCTTCCACACGATGTCAACAGTCTTGTCATTTGCCTACTATTTGTTTCTTGGTCAAACAGAAACAAGGCAGTGCAGTTCTTCCGGTCTCCGACCGGATATTTTGGTTGAGATTTACCCGGACATTATTTCCAGACGTACAGCTATAGAATATACATCGCCTCGTGATCAATTTGATCGCTTATTAACGTTTACTAATACCTAAAGTTGCATTACAAAAGTATTTCGAAGTGTTTTGTGAAAGTTTATCGTCGACTTTTTTAATTTAAAAAAATGACGTTACGTTATAAAACGCTATTTTTTTCGTTGATCACACAGTCTTCATAGATCGATATCTAGGCTATATATGGACAGATTTAATTAAAAAAAAGACCCAATAGTGTTTATGGGACATCTAGGAGTGCCAACAAAGAAGATGGTCAAAGGTAATGAATGTTTTATATTTTATTTGTGCGTTTTGTGTAGCGCCGACTATGCTAATTATTTTGTTTACGTCCCCTGCGGGTCTTTTGGGGTGTTACATGCTATCAGATAATAGCTTCTCATGCTTTCGCCAAAAGCATTTAAAAAATCTGACTTGTTGCCTGGATTCACAACAAGTGTAGGTTTAATTCAATACCCTGCATGTGTATTTTAATGAACGTTTGAGTTTTAACGAGTGCCATTAGCATTTAGCGTAGCGCATTTGCATTTCCAGATGTCTAGATGGGACGCCTGCGTGTCAGGTAGGAGCAAGAGGTTAAGCATCAACTGTCAGAGCAGCTTACCGATCACTGCACCCATACCCAGCCCATCTGTATATAGCCCACCCAACCACCTCATCCATATATTGTTATTTATTTTTCTTGCTCTTTTGCACCCCAATATCTCCTCTACTTTACATCATCATCTGCACATCTATCACTCCAGTGTTAATGCTAAATTGTATTTTTTTTCTCCATTATGGCCTGTTTATTGCCTTACCTTCCTAATCTAACTACATTTGCACACACTGTACATATATTTTCTATTGTGTTATTGACTGTACGTTTGTTTATCCCATGTGTAACTCTGTGTTGTTGTTTTTGTCTCACTGCTTTGCTTTATCTTTGCCAGGTCGCAGTTGTAAATTAGAACTTGTTCTCGCCCTGGCCTACCTGGTTAATTAAAGGTGAAATTAAAAGTGTTGTGTCATCGGCAAACTTGATGATGGTATTGGAGTCGTGCCTGGCCATGCAGTCATACGTGAACAGAGAGTAAAGGAGGGGACTGAGCATGCACCCATGAGAGGCCCCTTGTTGATGGTCAGCGTGTCGGATGTGTTGTTTCCTATCCTCACCACCTGGGGCGGCCTGTCAGGAAGTCCAGGATCCAGTTGCAGAGGGAGATGGTTAGTCCCAGGGTTCTGAGCTTAGTGACGAGCTTGGAAGTCACTATGATGTTGAGCTAAAGTCAATGAACAGCATTCTCACGTAAGTGTTCATCTTGTCCAGGTGGGAGAGGGCAGTTTTTGGAGTGCAATAGAGATTGCATCATCTGTTTGTGTGGTATGCAAATTGGAGTGGGTCCAGGACCAGCCTTTCAAACCATTTCATGCCTACAGATGTGACTGCAACAGGGCGATAGTAATTTAGGCAGGTTACCTTGGCATTCTTGGGCACAGGGACTATAGTGGTCTGCTTGAAACATGTAGGTATTACAGACTGGGTCAGGAAGAGGTTAAAAATGTCAATGAAGACACTTTCTAGCTGTGCAGCGCATGCTCTGGGTACGTGTCCTGGTAATTCGTCTGACCCTGCAGCCTAGTGAATGTTAACTTGGTTAAAAGTCTTACTCATATAGGCTACAAAGAGCGTCATCACACAGTTGTCCGGGAACAGCTGGTGCCCTCATGCATGAGTAATTGTTTCTAGCCTCAAAGCGAGCATAGAAGCAATTTAGCTCATCTGGTAGGCTCGCGTCACTGGGAAGCTTGTGGCTGGATTTTACTTTGTGATCCATGATAGTTTGCAAGCCCCGCCACATCCGATGAGCATCAGAGCCGGCGTAGTAGGATCTGATATGTGTCCTGTATTGGCACTTTGCCTGTGATGGCTCATTGGAGGTCGTAGCGGGATTTTTATACTTGTCCCGCTCTTTATTAAAAGCGGCAGCTCCAGCCTTTAGCTCAGTGTGGATGTTTCCTGTAATCCATGGCTTCTGGATGGGTTATGTACGTACAGTCACTGTGGGGACAAAACAGTCTCACTTCATCGGACTACTTCCGTATTGAACACGTCACCAGTACTTCCTGTTTGAGTTTTTGCATGTAAGCAGGAATCATGAGGATATAGTTATGGTCAGATTTGCCAAATTGAGGGCAAGGGGGAGCTTTGTATGCGTTTCTGTGTGTGGAGTAAAGGTGATCAGAGTTCTAGCTGCACAGGTGACATGTTGGTAGAAATGAGTTGAGACTGAGTTCAGTTGCCCTGCATTAAAATCACCGGCCACTAGTAGTGCCGCCTCTAGGTGAGCATTTTCTTGTTTCATTATAGCCCAGTACCCTAAGTGTCAGGTAGCCTAGCGTTTAAAAGCTTTGGGCTGGTAACCGAAAGATCTCTCGTTCGAATCATCGAGCTAACTAGGTGAAAAGTCTGAGGATGGCTCATAATAATGGCTAGAATGGGATACCATTCCACTAATTCCGCTCCAGCCATTACCATGAGCCCATTCTCCCCCGTTAAACTGCCACCAACCTCAGTTTTCTTCACAATCTTACCTCTTAGGGATAGTGAGACGCTAGCGTCTCAAGTGGCCAATAGCCTCGGGAAATGCATAGCGCCAAATTCAAATAAAACGCGATAAAACTCAAACTTTCATTAAATCACACATGCAGGGTACTCAATTAAAGCTACACTCGTTGTGAATCCAGCCAACATGTCAGATTTAAAAAATCATTTTCTGCGAAAGCATGAGAAGCTATTATCTGATAGCATGCACCCCCCCTGAACCACCTGAACGAGTTGTAAACAAAATAATTAGCGTAGCCGGTGCTACACAAAACGCTGAAATAAAATATAAAACATGCATTACCTTTGACGAGCTTCTTTATTGGCACTCCAATACGTCCCATAAACATCACAATTGGTCCTTGTTTTTCGATTAATTCCGTCCATGTATACCCAAAATGTCCATTTATAAAGCAGGTTTGATCCGGAAAAAAACAGCTTTCCAAAACACAACGTCACTACAAAACATTTCAAAAGTTGCCTATAAACTTTGCCAAAATATTTCAAACTACTTTTGTAATACAACTTTAGGTATTTTTAAACGTTATTAATCGATCAAATTGTAGACGGGGCAATCTGTATTCGATAGAGAAAGTAAACAAAACATGCACCATTTTCCCTATTGCGTAACTATCAACAGTGTAACGTTGTTCCAGGATGTGCCTCTTCTTCGTTTCACCAATGATTAACTTCAACCTAATTCCAAAGACTGGTGACATCCTGTGGAAGTCGTAGGAACTGTAAAGTGGGCGCTATCTAATTTCCCTTGGCAAAGACAACTGAGGGAACTGTCAGAGGAAAACATTTTTTTAAATTCTGAACAGTTTTTCCTTGGGGTTTTGCCTGCTACATAAGTTATTTTATAGTCACAGACATGATTGAACCAGTTTTAGAAACTTCAGAGTGTTTTCCATCCACACCTAATAATAGTATGCATATAATATATTCCTGGCATGAGTAGCAGGAAGTTGAAATTGTGCACGCTATTTATCCAAAAGTGGAAATGCTGCCCCCTATCTCTAAGAAGTAGTATGTTCTACAGCTTATCATGAGGTATACTAATTCAGGTTAGCAGAACCTCGAGACTTCCTTAACATTAGAGATCATGCACCAGCTGTTGTTAACAAAGAAACACACCTCCTCCCTTGATCTTACCTGACGCTGCCGTTTGACCCTGTCGATACCTAGAAAAACCAGCTAGATGTATATTATCCTTGTTCGGCCACGTCTCCAAGAAACATATAATATTACAATCCTTCAGGCCCTGTTTATAGGTTAGTTTCAGATGATGCTCTCCAGTGAATGTAACGGGGAGTAAAGGCGGATTATTTGTTCTGATTATTTTATCGGCCTCTCTTGCGCAGTCTTTAACTTTTAGTAGTCTCTGTGATTAGGGCCTGGTCCGGGGTGAGCAGTATGTCCAGCGTCGCCGACTCGTTGAAGTAGAAATCTTCATCCAAATTGAGGATAGTGATCGCTGTTCTGATGTCCAGAAGCTCTTTTCAGTCATAGGAAATCTACAGAAAAAGTTGTGATCAGCACAAAAAAAAAAACACACAAAATAGCAATAGAGACAGGACACCATAGAAAAACATGGAAGGTCAGAGAAGAAAGTCTATGTAAGCACTGTGGGTTGGGTGAAGTAGAGAATGAGCAGCACTTCCTACTACTCATTTAAAAAAAATAATTGCATTATGTCTTGAACTGCCTGTGGAGAGAGAATCTTCATTTTGTTAGCAGAAAACATACAGAAAGTGGATATGGCTGCAGATGATGTCCTGGCCTGCCGTAATATAAGAGAGACAATAGCTCCAGCCATGTCATACATGTGAGCACCTTTAGATTTCATTTCTCAATTGTTGCTGTTTGTTTACTTTTTGGTGTCTTATTTTCCATGTATCCTTGTTTTTGTTGATATATATAATTCTTGCTCAAACATATTGTTAATTTATATAATACTCTCATTCATGCCACTAAAACATTTTTTGAATTGAAGAGGGAGAGAGACAGAGCAACTGAGTAATTTTTTAATAGATGTATTTTTAATACAGCTGCGGACACCACTGCGCATTTATGTAGGGGGAAGGGTGTGTGCATGTGTGCCTGTGTGTGTGTGTGTCTGCGTGCCTGTGTGTGTGTTGGGGGTTTCCACAAGGGCCATCCTATTCTGTTTTTCAACATGTCCGACCATTCAGTCATGGTTAAGGATTGAAACGGAACGACATGCTCTCTATGGAACTGAAACCAGTGAGCTGTGCACATCTCATCTACAATCATGACCACTCAAATCAGTAGTCTTTCAAAATCACTTCAATACTTCTTTGACTGCGTCTGTGAATCTTACATATGCTTTTTCCAATGGTGAACACTTAAAACGGCACTGCCATGGGCACAGTTTGTTTTGCTGTTTCGCCGCCAGATCTGAGGCACATGATGCAATCAGACATCAGGCTGCAACCTCTTTCAGGAGTGCTGTGTGTGTGTCTGTGTGTTGAGAGTATTCACTTAGTGTTTAAACAGGGGTTTCCCTTGGTGCTACTTGGTGTGAGATGTGTGTGTACAGCATATGTGCGTATGTATGTGTTAAGCGTAGTGTCCATTGTTCTACTCACCCAGGGAACTCTGATGTCTAGGGACAGCAGCACGTGTGTGCATGTGCGCATGTATGTGTATGAGTGCAGCGCAGTTCAGGGTGGGTGCAGGCAGAGGTCACAGGAGTGTGTGTATACTGTAGCAGACAGATATAGACAGGGAACTGAAGAGTGGGGCCCAGGAAGCCAGACTGACTTAACAAGAAGTGAGTAAACTTACAACACATACATCTAGATGTGACAACAAAAGCATGCATGCAACACACACACACACACACACAGGATAGAAAAACACTTGACTCCTACTTTCACTCTGACTTTGTTGGGTTGTTCTATGAAATGGGTGCCCTTTTGATATTTTAAGTAGAAGTTATGAACCAATATTTAATTTTAAAAGTGCACTTTCATATATACCACATGGAGCATCAATAAATCCGATTTTTAATATGAATAAAGGCTTGCTGAAGTGCCAAAATTCAGCATTTTGCCATGTCCCTCCATCAACCCTGTGTCACTTCTCGGAAGATTTCAACCCACTTAATTTAAAAAAAATCTAAGTTTCACCATCATTGTGAAGGCCTAGTTATTTTTGCTGCCTTTATTATTTATATTCATGTGATTACTGAGACATTTAAATCTGTCCCTCGTGTTAAGGTCAACCCTGTTATGAAAATAATTTATCTGTTTCAAATAATGTACCATTCCCCAAGTGAAATGATTCACAGCAGGTGACATTGTTTGGGTCTTTTGCACATCTTTAACTGAGGTTGTTGAGCTCGAAACGTCATCCCTGTTCGCTCAATTAATCTTAGGAAAACTTGAATTTGATTAAACTTGTGTGGAACATACTGTATGTATAATTCCTAATTTCATGAACACCATGTGGTGCAATGCTCTTCACCACATGAGGAGTAATGGCCAATCTTCACTTAAAACCTCATCCCTGTTAGCGTCAACCATTTTAGAGGCCCAATGGGCCCAAACTTTATCTGTTTGATATTATACACTATGTGTGTTTATTTTTACAAGGCACACTTAAACAAGGAGAAAATGTTGTATTTTTCTCAAACATGCTTTTAAATAACAGTTACAAATGGTTAACCCTAACCCTAACCTTAACCCTAAACATATCCTCCATGCAATTGAATGTTGAAAGTCGATTTCTCAAAAGTTTGCATGTCCAAAAGGCATCCATTTCGTGGAACGACCCTGTTACCCTCAAATCTGAAGAGGAGTTCTCTATTTCCAACCATTTGACAAGACATGAGAGGCAGAGGTGGTTAGATATCCATAGGCTGTTGTAAAGGCTGCACTGCTACTAAACACAGTCTGATCTTTGAAAGTGAAAGAGAATTGGTGTTATTCTATTCTTACCAGGCACGTAAGTGTTTTGATGCATGGACACCTTATGTTGCAGACAGTAAAGAACAGAATATGGCTGAAAATACAGGGGTTGTTTGGGGTGTTGTGAGTAGTAGCATATAATGAAAATGCAATCAACATTTAAAAACAGCTTATGGATAATGTGTTCTTACATTGTGATGACAACATTACTACACTTGTATAATAATGGCAACAGCAGACCCTTGGCTTGATTTTACAGTACGTGAGTTCTGTTTAGATGTATGTATGTGTGTGTGTTCTTGTGTATGCCTGCATGTGTGTGGTTGTGTTTCAGTCTGTGTGAACAGTCATTGGAATTGAGCTGCATCCGGCGACCTCATCAACCCCATCCTGGCAGCATTACTGACACAGGATCCCCTATGCAGAAATAGACCAGGCACTGAGGAGTGTTGAGGACATGAGTTTCTCACTGTGTGTGTGTGTGTGTGTGTGTGTGTGTGTGGTGTGTGTGTGGTGTGTGTGGTGTGTGTGGTGTGTGTGGGGTGTGTGGGGTGTGTGTGGTGTGTGTGTGTGTGTGTGTGGTGTGTGTGGTGTGTGTGGTGTGTGTGTGTGTGTGTGCGTGCGAAGCTTTAGCCCCACCCATCTCTTTAAGGGTTGATCCGAGCACTCTGTACTAACAGCAGTCAAGCACCCAAGCTAACTTGCTCGCTACTTCCAGACACAAATTAGAGAACAGCTCACTAACATTAGCTTAGCTGGTTAGGCTGTTATGTTATCCAAAGCATTGGTGACTGCAACTGTGCTGTCAAATTGTCCATTCGTAAATTCTGAGCGTTTCACTTTCAGAGCGTTCAGAGTGCACAGTGCCAGTGCCATTATTTTATATTATTTGATTTTATAGTGAAAAGATTATAACTGAACTTAGATGAATAAATTAGAAATTATATTTTTCCTATTCTGGAGCGAGTGTGCATATGAAGTACCTAGGTTAATGGGCTGTACTTTCACTTCGAGTGTCATCCTGACTTACCCAGCCTCCAATCAGCAAAGAAGCATATCATAAACACTCTTCACACCAATGTCCTCCTCTGGTATGTGAGAGAGCTTTTACCAATAATGAACAACAACTCAGGTAAAGTAGACAATTGGACCAAGGGGAGATGTAAAGGCCAATGGTAAGAGTAGTGGCGGCCGCTGATTGGCAAAAACCCGGGGCGCAAGGTGGTTGGAGTTGTCAACAAAAGCAGCATGTAGTTGGAGAGGATATATAAAGGGATGTGTACATTTGAGTGTCAGCATAAATACACCTTTAACTTTTGCATGTCAAAAACCAAATGACCACCGCTGCACATGCTGCCACTGTTTAGAACAGATTGGATTGTACCATTTAGAATAAACAGCCAGCTCACAAATCAGAGTGAGAACACTATCTAACTGGGGATACCTAGCTAATATAATGTCATAAAGCATGATGTGATAGCCAGTTAACTTTCATTCTGAAATAACTTAATAGTTCCGAGTTAGTCAGAAGGACTTGAAATTGGCATGGAAGCTAACTTGCTTGCAAGCCACCAGCTAGCTATAGCTACAGTAGCTAGCTGTTTATCAAAGGTAGATAACTGGTTAATTTGACCAAAAAAATCTACCAAATAATTTCTCAATGTTCCTCAATGCTTTTTTGTGCTACCTGATCCGCGATGAGAAGGTTGCAGCTAGTGTATCCCTCTTGTTGGATGTAGACATCTGGTTTATCAGGTCCCAGGCTCCCATAACTGTTATGATAATTTATTTACAATTTGCCTTTTGCTTTAGCACAATCTGTACCTGATAGAGCAGATCTAGTCTCACATGCAGAGAGAGGTAAGCCGTATGGTGAGAGAGACATATTGCTAGGGAGACTAGAGCAGACCTAGAAGTTCTAATTGAATGCACATTTGAGAACCCCAGGGGGGTTATTTACTTTGTGCTGTTATTTTATATCTATGTAATCACTGGGATTTCATTGAGGCAGTTCCCCTCATAGCCATTAGCTGGCAAAACAATCAAATCAATGTTCCCATGGCCTATGCGCCCGTGGAGGCAGAGCTGCTGCCAGTCAATGAGGGGCAGAGTAGTAAGTAACTGAACAGCTTGTTTTGAAAAATTTATTTTTTTGACAGGATCATTTACAAATTTACCACACTTCTATGAGAATTTAAAACATAACTCATTTAATTTTATAATATATTATATTTCTGTAAAAATATATTTTTGTAGACATCGCAAGCTTTTTTCTTTTTACCAATCTATAAAGTGGGGCGCCGCCCCTAATGCCCTAATGGGCGAGCAATGCTTGGTGAGAGGAAGAAACATTAACATACAGTATAGCTCAATACTCAGTCTCCATTTGAAACCTATGACAATCACTTTTATTGTTTTACTCAGTGTACAATTCCACAAATGATACCCAGCCAATTGTGATATCATCTATTGAAAGATGTACACTAGGAGAGAAAATATGTCATGCATTGATACCTGGTGATCCATAACAGTTGTAAGTACTATGTGTATACCATTATTGTATTATGTATCGTGGATGTTATTCAATTCATTACTATGGAAGAAGAACTATGCATTGTAAATTGGGACTGTTGTTTTCTGCTCCTGACAATTGCTTTCATAGCATCAAGAAAAATGCTGCTTGTGCTCCTGAAATGGTAAAAAAAAATGAATGCTGCTGGGCATTGAGGCAGCAGCACCCTACTTTTTTGAGTCCAGTTCAAAAATGTCCCAGAAGCATCCAAAAGACTGCCGGCCGCGCCTGCCAAGGAAAATACGCCTTGTGAAATGGAAATTCTGAGGCCATTCAAAGAGTGCCAAAAAATATAATACCCCCCCACTCCAAAAAAAACGGTGTCCTTCTGAGTACATCCAGGCCTGAGGAAAGAGTCCACACACACACACACACACACACACACAGGTTGTTGGGAGTTCAGTTTTTTTGTCAGTGTGAGAATGGAAGATTGATAGAGAGAGCTTTTTGACAGCCATTTTTCGTGATGTTGATGTACTCCTGGAGTATGATCATCGACAGGGAGCTAGTTAGATGGATACTTTAGGCTGGAATAAGAACCAGGTGGGATAGATTAAGTCATTGCATAGACACAGAACTATGACAGAGTAAGAGGAAGGCCCCAAAAATTGTCACCCAAGTCATAGACTGTTCTCTCTGCTACTGCACCCCCTGTAAATAACCTTGTTGTTGTTAATTTATTATGTTACTTTTTCTTACAATTTTTTTACTTTAGTTTATTTACTAAATATTTTCTTTACTCTATTTCTTGAACTGAATTGTTGGTTAAGGGCTTGTAAGTAAGAATTTAATGGGAAGGTCTACACCTGTTTTATTTGGCGCATGTGACAAATACGATTTGATTTGAGACAGGACTTGTCTGTATATCCATACTTGCATAGTAAATTGATTAGTTCGCTTTAATTGCAAACTAGTAGAATTCGCTGCAAACTATTGAGAAAGAGAATCATTTTTACAGACCCATGTGTGTTTGTCAACAGCTGATAATCAGGTGTGGGGCCGGCTGACCCAAATTGAATGAACGGAAATGAACAAGCGTGATTGCACATTAGAAGACAGCTTCTCAGAATGGATGAGTCTAGTATGTTGATATTTTTTGGTTAGTGCATATGTTTTTAGTAAACAGTATGTTCTAAATAATTTGTCTTACAATTAGTACAGAGTTGTAGTTTTAGAAAGTAGTAGGCAAGCCATTTTTCGGACGTGGCCATACTTCCATTTAACATGTCGTCCATTTCGTCATACGACTTTATGGGTTGTTAGTCAGTTGAAGGTCTAATGTCTTGTCTGCTGGTGGAGTGTCTGACTGTCTGTTTCCTATCTGCCAGTCCGTCCGCCTGTCCGTCACCCATCCGTCCGTATGTCTGTTACTTCGTCTGTCTGTCTGAGCTTGTGGTGGCTGACTTGTCACATTGGTCTGTTTGAGAAAAGGGAACTAAACGAAGGGGGAAGAACAAACAGAGACATAATAGGAGCAGAACACAAGAAGCCCCCTATCTCTCTCTACTCACACATCACAAGGACTGGCTGTGCTACTGTTACATTCTCACATCAGAATACTTTTTATATACAATACATACTTTCTGTTATTTTGTCATGATCACACATCAAATGTGGTTTCAACTAATTTAACACATAATCATTATATTTGATACAGAAAAATGTATAATCAAGCACATTTCGGGCCAGGTTTTGCATTTATTGGAACTATTAGCTAATGTGCTTCAATTTTCCACTTAGCACTGATTCATAATCAAGCTCATTTGTCTTTTATTTTACACAGTGGATGTAATAGCTGGGGTTTTAAGCATGACACAATAGTAGCTGAAATCTTTTGATACTGTAGATGTTAAAATACTGTTTATGTCAAGTGTGTTATTTTTAATATGGTAGCAGTCTCGTAGCAGTCTCTCTGTCTCTCTCTTTCCCTCTCTGCCCCGCCCCCCTGTGGCTGTGGTGGTAGAGGGTCTATTGGCATGCTTCTTCTCTGTGCTCTGAGCTTGGTTGGCGCATTGGCTTCAATCTACGATCCTCTCCCCTCATTCACCCTCCTCTCTTCTACTTCACCTCTCCACAGTGCTTTCCCAACCACCCCGCTAGCAAACAGCTCCTCTGTTCTTTGCCTTATTCAAACTTCTGTCACCCTCCCTCGCCCCCTTGTTCCTCTCTCTCTCACACACGGACACACACATGCGCTCATGCACAAGCACACACACAGTTTCTTTGGGCGAGCTCAACATGGGAACAAAGCATTGGTGTTGTTGTTGTTGTTTTTTTTGCTTTGGCAATATAAACACATGTTTCCCATACCAATAAAGTATGAATTGAGAGATAGAGAGAGAGAGTGTGTGTTTCGTCCTCTTCTGAAAATACTGTATAAGCAGATAACCGAAGAGAGCATAGGATAAAATATTCTATGTCCTTTCTGGTTTAACCTTTCTAGGGCATGGGTTCCGCTAGCGACAACATTCCGCTGAAAAGGCAGCGTGCGAAATTCAAAAATATGTTTTAGAAATGTGTAACTTAAACACATTAACAAGTCCAATACCGCATGAAAGAAACATTGTGTTAATCTACCCATCGTGTCCGTTTTCAATAATACTTTACAGCGAAAGCACAACATATGATTATGTTAGGTCAGAGTCAAGTCACAAAAACACACACAGCCATTTTCCAGCCAAAGATAGGAGTCACAAAAAGCAGAAATATAGATAAAATGAATCACTAACCGAAAGCTCTGAACCTTCTCACCTTCTGACCTTCGCAGCTAACGTCCCCTGAATGCTAGCTGTCTAGAGCACAACGGACTGTTGGCTTACGAGGCCCATCGAAAACATTCCGAAGCCACGAGCTAGCAGTCAGCTATCCTTTGCTAGCGGTCATCAGCTACCTTTATCCCGGACAACTCTCGCCAGTCTGTACAGCGTGACTCAAACCAGAGCTAGTCGGACTTATTCTTCTCGACATTTCCGGATTCCTATCGCAAGCGCTGAACCTATTTTTATTTATTTTTACATTTTTATTTTGATATTTTTTGATACACTGCTCAAAAAAATAAAGGGAACACTAAAATAACACATCCTAGATCTGAATTAATGAAATATTATTATTAAATACTTTTTTCTTTACATAGTTGAATGTGCTGACAACAAAATCACACAAATTATCAATGGAAATCAAATGTATCAACCCATGGAGGTCTGGATTTGGAGTCACACTCAAAATTAAAGTGGAAAACCACACTACAGGCTTATCCAATTTTGATGTAAGGGAATAACCCCCTGAATTGGACAAAAATGAATGAGAAGTCATTGGCATCGGACAAACCATATACACGATGTCCAATACCACCCAATTCGGCGTTGATTCATGCAAAGTGTATTGCAAATGCCATATGGCAATTGCCAGTTGTAACACTTTAAAAATCCAACAGGTGGCGAGTGCGCTCCACCTTGGTTTTTCATATTGGAAATGTAACCCAAGTCAACATCCAAAAGCAAAATTTTGAAAAAATGATTTTTTTTGTCAAAAACTTCACACACCCTTAAAAAGTGCTTTCTGGACCGTTTTTCGAAATTCTTTCGAATTTTGTGTCAATTACACACGTATAAGAACTGTATCAACATACTTTAGTCATATTTTATTATCATAATTTTTTTTTTTACTTCTGCATAAGGCATATGTTTTGTCCATTTACAATATGATTTGACAGGAAGTCAAAAGTCGAAAATGTGAACTTTTTAAAAACTTCTTGCGTCGAGCCATCCTGGATCCGGGATCGTGACTACAGCCTCAAGCTCATTAACATAACGCAACGTTAACTATTCATGAAAATCGTAAATGAAATTAAATCAATATGCAAGCTCTCAAGCTTAGCCTTTTGTTAACAACACTGTCATCTCAGATTTTCAAAATATGCTTCTCAACCATAGCAAAACAAGCATTTGTGTAACAGTATTGATAGCTAGCGTAGCATTTAGCATAGCATTTAGCGTTAGCATTCAGCAGGCAACATTTTCACAAAAACCAGAAAAGCATTCAAATAAAATAATTTACCTTTGAAGAACTTCGGATGTTATCAATGAGGAGACTCTCAGTTAGATAGCAAATGTTCAGTTTTTCCTGAAAGATGATTTGTTTAGGACAAATCGCTCCGTTTTCTGCATCACGTTTAGCTACGAAAAAAACCTGTATCCAGGATTGTGTAAATCTATATGCAAGCTCATTAGCATAACGCAACGTTAACTATTCATGAAAATCGCAAATGAAATGAAATAAATCTATTTCCTCTCAAGCTTAGCCTTTTGTTAACAACACTGTCATCTCAGATTTTGAAAATATGCTTTTGAACCATAGCTAAACAAGCATTTGTGTAACAGTATTGATAGCCTAGCATAGGATTATGCCTGGCATTCAGCATGCAACATTTTCACAAAAACCAGAAAAGCTTTCAAATAAAATCATTTACCTTGGAAGAACTTCAGTTGTTGTCAATGAGGAGACTCTCAGTTAGATAGCAAATGTTCAGTTTTTACAAAAATATTATTTGTGTTGACAAATCGCTCTGTTTTCTTCGTCACGATTAGGTAGGAAAAAAAAGAAAAAAATTAAGTCATCAAAACGCAAACTTTTTTCCAAATTAGCTCCATAATATCGACAGAAACATGGCAAATGATGTTTAGAATCAATCCTCAAGGTGTTTTTCACAGATGATAAATCCTTCGTGGCAGTTGACTTTCTCTTCTGAAGAAATAGAACGTACATGGATCTAGAGATTATGCAATAATTTTGACACAGGACACCAGGCGGACACCTGGTAAATGTAGTCTCTTATGGTCAATCTTCCAATGATATGCCTACAAATACGTCACAATGCTTGCAGACACCTTGGAGAAATGACAGAAAGGGCAGGCTCATTCCTGGTGCATTCACAGCCATATAAGGAGACATTGGAACACAGCGCCTTCAGAATCTGGGGCATTTCCTGTATGAAACTTCATCTTGGTTTCGCCTGTAGCATTAGTTCTGGGGCTCTCACAGATAATATCTTTGCAGTTTTGGAAACGTCCGAGTTTTTTCTTTCCAAAGCTGTCAATTACATGCATAGTCAAGCATCTTTTCATGACAAAATATCTTGTTTAAAACGGGAACGTTTTTTATCCAAAAATTAAAAGAGCGCCCCCTATCTCGAAGAAGTTAAAAAACGTATTACCCTCGTAAAAAAATGCTTTCTGGACCGTTTTGCGAAATTGTTTCGATTTTATGTCAATTAATCATGTGTAAGAACTGTATGAATATGCTTTTGTAAAATTTTATTATCATTTTTTTTACTTGTGCATAAGGAATATGATTTGTCCATTTGCAATATGATTTCATAGGAAGTCAAAAGTCAAAGTCAAAAGTCCCAAAAATCTCAAAAATCCTGCAGAAATGCAAAATTGACTGGCCTGATGAACTCGGGATGGCCGGGCAGTGATAGTTGTTCCTTTCCATCACTTGTTGTGTTGACTTCATCATGTCCATTTGGTGATGTTTTTTCACTGTTGCACGTGCATTTGCAATATGGTTCAATAGGCATTTACCGTAAGAAATTTGACATGCTCAAAAATCCTGCAGAAATTAAACATTGACTGGCCTGATGAACACAGGATGGCCGGGCATTGATAGTGGGTCTTCTCCAACGCTCGTTGTGTTGATTTCATTATGTCCATTTGTTTATGTTTTTTCACTTTTGCAAAGTCACTGTGCATTTGCAATATGGTTCAATGGGCATGTACCATCACAAATTTGTACTGCTATAAAAATCCTGCAGGAATGCGAAATTGACTGGCCCAATGAACTCGGGATGGCTGGGCAGTGATTCTGGTTCATCTCAATCGCTCATTAGGGTTGATTTCAGAATGTCACTTTGGTGATGGTACATCACTGTTTAAACATATTGCAAATGGACAAGAGTCACCAGCAAGTCACCGTCCATCAGTCGATAAGATATCATTCTGACACCAAACTGATAAAAACTGACACCAAACCCACTTTTTCCAACTCGTTTAGTAGCCAACTATCACATACTTCAGAGCTGGCCCAAAATTCACAATGCCTTTGGTTCAAACCATAAAAAAAAACATAAAACACGTAGTTACGTTCTAGCTGCGGGTCCATTTCTTATGTTATGTGTAGGCCTAGCTGAGGCAACCCCGAATCCCAAGTTTCGGCTTGATCGGTCATTTAGTGTCCGAGCAAAACCCTAATTGGTGCTGAAAATCCACTTTTTTCCATGACTTGCTACGGGGTCCTTGAATGAGCTATCGGACAGAAACGTTGGGGTCTGTCTATATGGGCCGAGACGGTCGCAATGCACCTAGTCTTGCGACTCTGGGACATTTCTAAATGTCGTCGTTTTCGTGATGCAAAAATGATTTGAAGTTATTGCAAATGTACGAGGCTGTTTCTCGGTCCGAGAACCTTCTAGAGCCACGTAACTCACCACGCACTATCGACCTGAGGTCTAGAAAAGGATTCTAAAGTTTCGGAACTCTAGGTCTGACGGTTCTTTAAAAGTTCCAACTAGGTTAACTCATGCAGGCAGTGTATGTCTCTACACACCCCAATGTGTCCATCCTTCCAAGCTGTGTGTGTGTGTGATTTAGTTTTCCATTGAAATTTTATGGGAAAATGACTAATTTACAGTTCATGGGGGTTGCCTAATCACATATATGAAGTTTTGGAAAGATCTGACTTTTTTAACCCCTCGAAACAGCCCCTGAGACACCAATTATGGCACCTCCGGTTGGCACAGGAAGCTATAAGTCAACACATATCCTCATTGGGGTATGCTTTTACAGAATCCTGAGTTTTAAGTCCTTACGTTAAGAACTGACTGATTTACACAGGGTTGAATGCACTATGTCTATCAAACTGCAGGCAGGGTATGGTTAAACACTTTTAGGGCGATTTTAACCACTTCCGGATGGTGCAGGAAGCGTAGAATCAACACAGGAAGACCTCATAGTGGCTTGATGGACTGTTACCGAAGACAGGTTCATACGACATTCATAACCCATATAGGCTTCAAGTTGAATTTAGGGGTGCAGGCAATGTATTCCTATGGGGAGAGAAGTCAATGCAAATTCTTTGAAGTAAACACCTACTTTTAACTATTAAGGGTTAATGCCACACGATCAAGGTTAGGCTTGCACGGATCGGGAGGACCTTAGGGACGTACATGAGGTTGAATTGTGCTTCTCACCCTAACGGTTCTCTCACTGTCACCCAAAAGCAAATGACGTTGTGGGGCAGGCTTCATTTTGGGCCTACTTTTCTCATGGTCGCTGCGCTCAGACCGAACGAGCTACGGTCAAGAGGGATATCTCGTTGAACTCGGCACGGCCTAGAGATTATGTTTATGCCATTGCCTGCTCTCTGAGTCTTTCAGCACCGCACTTTTTCACTCCATCCTTGCTGTGTGTGTGTGAGAGCTTTTCTTTGACATCTGCTGGGAGAAATGACTGATTTACAGTTTAGGAGGGTTACCTAGTCACACATATGAAGTTTTGGAAAGATGTGACTTTTTTAACCCTTCAAAACAGACAGTGTGACCCAATTAAGGAATTTAATTTAAGGAATACCTAGGATAGGATAAAGTAATCCTTCTCACCCCCCCCCCCCTTAAAAGATTTAGATGCACTATTGTAAAGTGGCTGTTCCACTGGATGTCATAAGGTGAATGCACCAATTTGTAAGTCGCTCTTGATAAGAGCGTCTGCTAAATGACTTAAATGTAATGTAAATGTAAATTAAAGTCACTTCCGGATGGCACAGGAAGCTACAAGTAAACACATATCTTGCTTGGGGTATTCTCTTACAGGATCCTGAGTTTAAAGTCTTTATGTTAAAAAGTGACTGATCTGCACAGGGTTGAATGCAGCAATTTTCACATTTGCTGGTTATGTACATCAAAATACCTTTTGGGTGAATTTAACCACTTCCGGTTGCTACAGGAAGCTTAGAATCGACACAGGTAGACCTCATAGTGGCCTGATGGATTGGCATTGAAGACAGGTTCATAAGGCATTATTAACCCACATAGGATCCAGGTTGAATTTAGGGGAGCAGGCAATGTATTCCCAAGGGGAGAGATGTCATTGTAATCTGTGAGATAAAAAAAAACTGTTTTACTGTTAAGGGTTAATGCCACACGGTCAAGGTTAGGCTTGCACAGATCGGGAGGACCTTAGGAACATTCCTGTGGTTGAATTGTCCTTCTAAACCCGCCACTGTCACCCAAAAGCAAATGACGTTGTGGGGCAGGCTTCATTTTGGGCCTACTTTTCTCATGGTCGCTGCGCTCAGACCGAGCGAGCTACGGTCAAGTGGGATATTTCCTTGAACTCGGCGGCCTAGAGATTATGTTTATGCCATTGCCTGCTCCCTGTGTCTTCAAGCACCGCACTTTTTCACTCCATCCTTGGTGTGTGTGTGTGTGTGTGTGTGTGTGTGTGTGTGTGTGTGTGTGTGTGTGTGTGTGTGTGTGTGTGTGTGTGTGTGTGTGTGTGTGTGTGTGTGTGTGTGTGTGTGTGTGTGTGTGTGTGTGTGTGTGTGTGTGTGTGTGTGTGTGTGTGTGTGTGAGTGAGAGCTTTTCTTTGACATCTGTTGGGAGAAATTCATGATTTATAGTTCAGGAGGGTTATCTAGTCACACATATGAAGTTAAAAAAATGTTTTAACCCTTCAAAACAGACAGTGTGACCCAATTAAAGGCACTTCCGGTTGGCACAGGAAGCTATAAGTAAACACATGTCTTGATTGACATAGCCACTTACATAATCCTGAGTTTTAAGTCTTTAAGTTAAGAATTGACTGATCTACATAGGTTTGAATACAGTGATTTTCATAATGACAGGTTATGTGTTTCAAAACACTTTTAGGGTGATTTTACCCACTTCCGGTTGCTTCAGGAAGCTTAGAATTGACACAGGTAGACCTTATAGTGATCTGATGGACTGTCATAGAAGACAGGTTCATAAGGCATTCATAACCCACATAGGCTTCAGGTTGAATTTAGAGGTGCAGGCAATGTATTCCTATGGGGAGAGAAGTCAATGCAAACTGTTTGATGTAAACACCTTATTTTAACTGGTAAGGGTTAATGCCACACGGTCAAGGTTAGGCTTGCACGGATCGGGAGGACCTCAGGTCGTTGAACTCGGCACAGTCTGGAGACTATATGGTGATGCCATTTTTTTGTGTTGATTTCAGAATGCCATTTTGGTGATGGTCCCTCTCCGTTTAAACATATTGCAAATGTACAAAAGTCAACTAGCAAGTCAGTTTCCATCAGTCAATTAGATGTCATTCTGACACCAAACTGATACCAATTGACAATAACCCCACTTTTTCCAACTCATTTAGAAGCCAACTATCACATATGTCAGAGCAGGTCCATAATTCACATCGCCTTCAGTTTAAAACATAATAAAACGTAAAACGCATAGTTACGTTCTAGCTGCGGGTCCAGGTCGGACATTATGTGAAGGCCTATGTGAGGCGACACCGAATCCTGAGTTTCGGCTCGATAGGTCCTTCGGTGCCCGAATAAAACCCTAGTTGGTGCTGAAAATCCACTTTTTTCCATGCCTTGCTATGGAGTCCTTGAATGAGCTATCGGACAGAAACGTTGGGGTCCGTCTCTATGGGCCGAGCCGGTTTCAATGCACCTAGTCTTGTGTCTCTGAGACTTTTCTAAATGTCGTCATTTTCGTAATGGTCAAAATGAATTGAAGTCATTGCAAATGTACGAGGCTGTTTCTCGGTCCGAGAACCTTCTAGAGCCACGTAACTCACCACGCACTATCGAACAGGTTTCTAAAGTTTCAGAACTCTAGGTCTGACGGTTCTTTTTTAGCTCGAACAAAGCTAACTATTGCAGCCACTGTCTGTCTCTACGCACCCCAATACACCCCTCCTTCCAAGTTGTGTGTGTGTGTGATTTAGTTTTCCTTTGAAATTTTATGGGAGAATGACTGATTTACAGTTCATGGGGGTTGCCTAATCACACATATGAAGTTTTGGAAAGATCGGACTTTTTTAACCCTACGAAACAGCCCCTGAGACACCAATTATGGCACTTCCGGTTGGCACAGGAAGCTATAAGTCAACACATATCCTCATTGGGGTATGCTTTTACAGAATCCTAGTTTTAAGGCTGTACATTAAGAATTGACTGATTTACACAGGGTTGAATGCACTACGTCTATCAAACTGCAGGCAGGGTATGGATATACACTTTTTGGGTGATTTTAACCACTTCCGGTTGGTCTAGGTAGCTTAGAATCAACACAGGTAGACCTCATACTGGCCTGATGGACTGTTACCGAAGACAGGTTGATACGGCATTCATAACCCATATAGGCTTCAGGTTGAATTTAGGGGTGCAGTTCAATGTATTCCTATGGGGAGAGAAATCAATGCAAACTGTTTGATGTAAACACCTTCTTTTAACTGTTATGGGTTAATGCCACACGGTCAAGGTTAGGCTTGCACGGATCGGGAGGACCTTAGGAACGTACCTCAGGTCGAATTGTGTTTCTCACCCTAACGGTTCTCTCACTGTCACCCAAAAGCTAATTACATTGTGGGTCAGGCTTCATTTTGGGCCTACTTTTCTAATGGTCGCTGCGCTTAGACCGAGCGAGCTACGGTCAAGCGGGATATCTCGTTGAACTCGGCACGGCCTAGGGATTATGGTAATGCCATGTCACTCCATCCTTGCTGTGTGTGTGTGTGAGAGCTTTTCTTTGACATCTGTTGGGAGAAATGACTGATTTACAGTTCAGGAGGGTTACCTAGTCACACATATGAAGTTTTGAAAATATGTGACTTTTTTAACCCTTCAAAACAGACAGTGTGACCCAATTAAAGGCACTTCCGGTTGGCACAGGAAGCTATAAATAAACTCATATCCTGATTGGGGTATGCCTTTACAGAATCCTGAGTTTTAAGTCTTTACTTTAAGAACTGAGTTATTTACGGAGGGTTTAGTGAGTGTGTGTTATTTCAGAAAATCATAGAAAATCACAGAAATCTCGCAGAGCTCCGCAGCACACTTTAAAAAGATTCGTATGAACACTCTGCAACTGGATCTGTAACTGTTGAAAAAAAACCCCACCTATCTTTGAACATCACCAATCTGTCATTGTACGATTTCTCTTAAAAGACGATAGATAAATGGCTGGTTATTTTTTTATTGACACCGGAGGCTCCTTGACTTTAACGTGAAGTGGAAAAATAATTTCTCTATTTTCATTTTGGACATTTAATCCGAGAAAAATGGCCATGCCTCAAAAACCTACGCTCACCAAGTTTCGGCTTCGAAATATTTTCCGTTTTCGAGATAAGGCCCCGTCGTGATTCGTGATGTTTTGTCCAATAGCAATATGATTGCTTATGCCCTCTTGTGGGATTTTCCGGGACAGCGGGAAAATAATAGATTTTTTATCAAATTGATTATTTAAAACGGAAACCGAATGTCCCGGTAGGTCCGGCCCTGCCGCTCGGCCCGACGCCGTCCGCGAATTTTACAAACGTTTTCGGACGTCTAGTAATGGACCGTACCTTTGCAATATGGACTTTCTCACTAACCATACAGCAAATGTCAAAATGTTCCCTTAAGGTTAGTAATGTCCTTAAAACAAGTAAAAATGAGGCTCATTAGTGTGTGTGGCCTCCACGTGCCTGTATGACCTCCCTACAAAGCCTGGGCATGCTCCTGATGAGGTGGCGGATGGTCTCCTGAGGGATCTCCTCCCAGACCTGGACAAAAGCATCCGCCAACTCCTGGACAGTCTGTTGGTGGATGGAGCGAGACATGATGTCCCAGATGTGCTCAATTGGATTCAGGTCTGGGGAACGGGCGGGCCAGTCCATAGCATCAATGCCTTCCTCTTGCAGGAACTGCTGACACACTCCAGTCACATGAGGTCAAGCATTGTCTTGCATTAGGAGGAACCCAGGGCCAACCGCACCAGCATATGGTCTCACAAGGGGTCTGAGGATCTCATCTCGGTACCTAATGGCAGTCAGGCTACCTCTGGCGAGCACATGGAGGGCTGTGCGGCCCCCCAAAGAAATGCCACCCCACACCATGACTGACCCACCGCCAAACCGGTCATGCTGGAGGATGTTGCAGGCAGCAGAACGTTCTCCACGGCGTCTCCAGACTCTGTCACGTCTGTCACATGTGCTCAGTGTGAACCTGCTTTCATCTGTGAAGAGCACAGGGCGCCAGTGGCGAATTTGCCAATCTTGGTGTTCTCTGGCAAATGCCAAACGTCCTGCACGGCGTTGGGCTGTAAGCACAACCCCCAGCTGTGGACGTCGGGCCCTCATACCACCCTCATGGAGTCTGTTTCTGACCGTTTGAGCAGACACATGCACATTTGTGGGCTGCTGGAGGTCATTTTGCAGGGCTCTGGCAGTGCTCCTCCTTGCACAAAGGCGGAGGTAGCGGTCCTGCTGCTGGGTTGTTGCCCTCCTACGGCCTCCTCCACGTCTCCTGATGTACTGGCCTGTCTCCTGGTAGTGCCTCCATGCTCTGGACACTACGCTGACAGACACAGCAAACCTTCTTGCCACAGCTCGCATTGATGTGCCATCCTGGATGAGCTGCACTACCTGACTCCGTCTCATGCTACCACTGGAGTGAAAGCACCGCCAGCATTCAAAAGTAACCAAAACATTAGCCAGGAAGCATAGGAACTGTGAAGTGATCTGTGGTCACCACCTGCAGAACCACTCCTTTATTGGGGGTGTTTTGCTAATTGCCTATAATTTCCACCTGTTGTCTATGCCATTTGCACAACAGCATGTGAAATTTATTGTCAATCAGTGTTGCTTCCTAAAGTGGACAGTTTGATTTCACAGAAATGTGATTGACTTGGAGTTACATTGTGTTGTTTAAGTGTTCCCTTTATTTGTTTGAGCAGTGTATATTCAATAATATATCAACCGAGTGTGTAGCTTTTTCCATAACAGTGGGAGGAACAATGGCGGCTTTACTCAATTGCACACAAACTCACTCTGAGAGCCCCCACCTCTCCACTTACGCAATGTGATCCTTCACACTAATTTTCAAAATAAAAGTCTGAAATTATGTCTAAAGACGGTTGACACCCTAGGGAAGCCACAGAAAAAGGAATCTGGATGATATCCCTTTAAATGGAGGCTAGACATGGTTAGGAACAGAAGGGTTTCAAAATAAGAGGCACTTCCTGATTCGATTTTCCTCAGGTTTAGCCTGCAATATAAGTTCTGTTACAAACTTCTTAAGGTTATCGGTTCCCCTACAGGAACTCCACCCCCCCGTTCAGCTGTAACGGTGGCGCAAGGAATGCAAAAATATTCTTAGAAATATTTAACCTCCACACATTAACAAGTCCAATACCTCAAATGAAAGATAAACACCTTGTCAATCTACCCAGCATGTCAGATTTTTTTGTTATGTTTTACGGCGAAAACACAGCATATATTTATGTTAGACCACCACCAAAACAAAGAAAAAACGTAGCCATTTTGTCCAACAAAATATAAATTGACAAAAGCAGGATAAAAAAATAATAATTCACTAACCTCTTGAAAATCTTCATCAGATGACAGTCATATGACATGTTACACAGTACATTTATGTTTTGTTCGATAATATGCTTTTTATATCCATAAATCTCGGTTTACATTGACGCCATGTTCAGACAATTCTCCAAAATGTCCGGAGGAATTATAGAAAGCTACGCAAGATAACAGAAATACTCATTATAAACTTTGACTAAAGATACATGTTCTACATATAATTAAAAAGATACACTGGTTCTTAATACAACCGCTGTGTCACATTTTTTTTTTACGTTACTGAAAAAGCCTAACATTGCAAAAAACTGAGACGGCGCTCAGACGTAACAATATTTCTCCGCTATGTTGGAGTCAACAGAAATATAAAATTACAACATAAATATTCCCTTACCTTTGATGATCTTCCATCAGAATGTAGTGCAAGGAGTCCTAGTTCAACAATAAATCGTTTTGTTTCATAATGTTCAATTCTAGTGTCCAAGTAGCAGCATTTGCTACCACTTTCAGCTCAAATGCCCAAAAATGACTTCTGGTCCAGGATAACTTTACATCAAAACTTCCAAATTACATATTACAGGTCGACGAAACTGGTCAAACTAAGTGCAGAATCAATCTTCAGGATGTTATAATCATACAGATCGAATAGCATTCCAACCGGACCATTCATGTTCATCTGCGGCTGATTGGAACAGCCAAAGCACTCAAACTCGCTTCTCAAGCACATGGAAATCTTTTGCGACACTTACTACTTTCCTTCCCATTAGGTCAAAGTTCACAGCAAATGCTCCATGCTTTCTACTGAATGAGGACATCTAGTGGAAGACATAGGAAGTGTTTCCAGATCCATAACTTGTTGGGAAGGGAGGGGGCGATGACGTCAAAGTTGCCCCAACTTTCAGGATTTCAAAACGAGTTTGGAAGATTGCCTGCCCTGTCAGTTCTGTTATACTCACAGACATAATTCAAATGGTTTTAGAAACTTCAGAGTGTTTTCTATCCAATAGTAATAATAATATGCATATATTAGCAATTTAGGACAGATTTTGATGCAGTTCACTATGGGCACGCAATTCATCCAAAGGGGAAATACTGCCCCTTATCTCTAACACAATATTTTGACAGTTTTGGAAACTTTAGAGTGTTTTCTATCGTAATCTGTCAATTATATGCATATTCTAGCATCTGGTCCGGAGAAATAGGCCGTTTATTTTGGGACCGTTATTTTTCAAAAAACATAAAAATAGTGTCCCCTAGCTTCAAGAGGTAGTAGCTACTAAATAAATAATTAAACCAATTTGTGTACTACTGAACCATAAGTAAGGATCTGCTTTTTTTCAGATGCAAGGAGGTTACGACTGTTGAGAATGGTGATATGATAAAAGGTTATGATGAATAAGTTGACTGTTTAAAGATGTGATAGGCAAAGACCTTTTGGGAGATGGCAACTTTAAATAACCACTTTCGTGGTGCCCCAGATACTAATGAGTGAATTGTTACATGATTAATTTAATCGTGTAACAATTTAACATAGTTAGTTAATTTTGTAAATAACAGTCACGACACATATCTGAGGACGTCTGGAGATGATGTGGGAACCGGCCATTAGGACTAACAGTGAACCTTCAAGTAGGTTTCGGTTTTGCTAGAGCTTTGTAGACAGTGAGGGTGGAAGGCCATAAGCATCTTTGTTTTAAGCCTATCCCAAACCTTAACCCTTACCTTAACCATTAACCCTCTGGAGTTGATTGCACACCGGTGTGACAAGCTAAGTTACATAACAAAACAATCCCCATCACAATCTGTCAGTTTAAACTACATATATTTTTGCATTGGATGCGTCTCAATCCACCACATCCACCACATCGCACTTCAGCATATGGGGTGAAAGGTGGCAGAATTAGAGTAGTGTTTGTCAGACCATGAGATATCCCGAAAATCGGTCTTCTCAGCTAAACGTCTGTAGCATCTGAATGGCCCACTAATATGACCACTCTATGGAAAGGGGAGACACCCTCGAACATGATGGTGTTCTCCGTTTTGCTCTACGACCCCCACAAGTGTCAGGAGACTTGTCCAAAGTCGGTACTGTCGATGTGCCAACTTCTGTTTTGTAAATGTCTGTAGCGTCCAAATGATTTGGCTCACTTCTATGACCCCTCTTTGGAAAGGGGAGATTCTCACGAACACGATAGTGTCACGGGACTTGCCTGAAGGTAACCGGTACAGGTTTTAAAAAACGAATGGAGTATGAAGGTAGTTTTGCATCTACTCCAAAAAGGGGTTAAATATGTGGAAAAAAAAAATGTATATATTTCCTGAGTTAAAAAAAAATATTTCCGAGATTTAGGACAGAAACTTCAAACCCTTGTTTCTTAAGAGTTATTTTGACTGTCGTTTTTGCGTTTCTATGGCCGTCAATATTTTGTCAATTTATTATTATTATTATTTTTTATATCTAAAAGGGTCCTAAAACTAAAATCCAATAGCTGAATGTATGACCATTTAAAACAATTCCATATGTCAGCTTAGAACCCCCCCACTTCCCTAACATGTTAGATTCTAAAGAATGACATAAAAAAAAGAGTTTCAGTTGCACCATGAATGGACGTGTGTGTGTGTGTGTGTGTGTGTGTGTGTGTGTGTGTGTGTGTGTGTGTGTGTGTGTGTGTGTGTGTGTGTGTGTGTGTGTGTGTGTGTGTGTGTGTGTGTGTGTGTGTGAATATGGGGTCACCATGGGTCCTATTGGCCCGTTAGTCATTCTGTCTGGCTGTGCCTCGTTGGGCCTTATCCCTTTATACCAGCTGATTGGCCCAGTCACCAGAGAGCTGATAGCCATCAGGGACTTGGGAGGGGAGATGGAAGAGGAAGGAGGAGGGTGGTGGATGGAAGCTCCAGTTGGACACACACACACAAAATAGTAAAACATACACATTCATGCACGAGCACACACACACACACACACACACTTTCTCTGTCTGACACACACACTCTGACATACAACCTTTGTCCCCACCCCCTTAATTTTTGGGGGGTAGACTTGGCCTTATTCTAGTGTGGTTCCTCTCTGGGCATTACGTGTGGGTCAGTGGAGGGAGAGAAGGGGGAGGGGGTTGTAAATGCCTCAATACTCCACAGTCCACAGCCCACTTCAACCCCCACCCAGTCTCCCTCACACCTGGGATGATCATTTCATGCAGAGCAAATGGAAAGATGATCTTAATCTCCTCTCCTCTCCTTTATCTCTCCCTATCTTTCAATCTCTCCAACACACAGAGTTGTATATTGCTGATGGACACCAACAGCACTGGCTTACCTAGCCTAGTAGCAAAAGCCATGGCCTGTTTTCCCCGTTTCCATCACTCAGACGGGGGCAGAATAGGAGCATCATGGCAAAAACTGTTAGACTGGCCAATAGCTTCTACCCCCAGACCATTAGGCTGCTGAATAGCCGCCACCACAGCAATCTAAGGCACTGCATCTCAGTACTAGAGGCGTCACTACTACACACCCTGGTTTGATCCCGGCGTGTGCGCACAACTGACCCAGCCACGTCCGGGTGTTTGGCCTGGGTTAGGCCATCATTGTGAATAAGAATTCTTAACTGACTTGCCTAGTTAAATAAAGGTTAAATAATAAATGTTTAATGTTGTAAATGACTATTGTAGCTGGAAACGGCTGATTTCTAATGGAATATCTACATAGGGGTATAGAGGCTCATTATCAGCAACCATCACTCCTGTGTTCCAATGGCACGTTGTGTTAGCTAATCCAAGGTGAAGGTAATTGGTTGCACCAGATCTTATTTAGGGGCTTCATAGCAAAGGGGGTGAATACACACAGTGCCTTGCAAAAGTATTCACCCCCCTTGGTGTTTTTCCTATTTTGTTGCATTACAACCTGTAATTTAAATAGATTTTTATTTGGATTCCATGTAATGGACATACACAAAATAGTCCAAATTTGTGAAGTGAAATTTAAATGTAAATAATACAAATTTGAAAAGTGGTGCGTGCATATGTATTCACCCCCTTTGCTATGAAGCCCCTAAATAAGATCTGGTACAACAAATTACCTTCATAATTAGTTACATTGCACACAGGTGGACTTTATTTAAGTGTCACATGATCTGTCATATGATCTCAGTAACCTGTTCCGAAAGGCCCCAGTGTTTGCAACACCACTAAGCAAGAGGCACTATGAAGACCAAGGAGCTCTCCAAACAGGTCAGGGACAAAGTTGTGGAGAAGTACAGATCAGGGTTGGGTTATAGAAAAATATCCGAAACTTTGAACATCCCACGGAGCACCATTAAATCCATTATTAAAAAATGGAAAGAATATAGCACCACAACAAACCTGCCAAGAGAGGGCCGCTCGCCAAAACTCAGACCAGGCAAGAAGGGCATTAATCAAAGAGGTAACAAAGAGACCATCGGAAGGTACTGGGAAACTGGTCAGAATTTAAGAAATTATGGATGGCGTAAATACAGGGTAACAGAATATTTTTTTATTTTATTTCAAATAACACAATACCATAGGTTATATGTAAAAACACAAAAAACAAATATTCAAGTGTTCAATCAAGTTGATTTGTCGGGTGCCTTTGTTACAACTATGAAACAGAAAGCATATGTGTTGGAACACGGTAACGGCTTATTTTATGACAAAATAAAGCCACCAAGATGCACGGTCATCAAGACGAGTGGTCAAATGTTGAAAATACTAGAAAACAGTTGACACAAGCCTTCATAACTTTCACTTGCTTGACACACTTTAGCATACCTTTGTTTGGTTGAAGTGCATAATAGTCTCCAGTTCTCTCTTTATTGGTAAAAACACACCAAGAAAGTTGTGAAGAGGGCACAACAACGCCTTATCCCCCTCTGGAGAATGAAAAGATTTGGCATGGGTCCCCAGATCCTCACAACGTTCTACAGCTTTACCATCGAGAGCATTCTGACTTGTTGCATCCTGACCTCACTGCCTGGTATGGCAACTGCTCGGCATTCGACCGTAAGGCACTACAGAGGGTAGTGAGTACAGCCCAGTACATCACTGGGGCCAAGCTTCCTGTCATCCAGGACCTAGAGTTGAAGTAGGAAGTTTACATACACCTTAGCCAAGTACATTTAAACTCAGTTTTTCACAATTCCTGACATTTAATCCTAGTTAACATTCCCTGTTTTAGGTCAGTTAGGATCACCACTTTATTTTAAGAATGTGAAATGTCAGAATAATAGTAGAGAGAATGATATATTTCAGCTTTTATATATTTCATCATATTCCCAGTGGGTCAGAAGTTTACATACACTCAATTATTATTTGGTAGCATTGCCTTTAAATTGTTTAACTTGGAAAGAACGTTTCAGGTAGCCTTCCACAAGCTTCCCACAATAAGTTGGATTAATTCATTAATTCATCCTGACAGAGCTGGTGTAAATGAGTCAGGTTTGTAGGCCTCCTTGCTCGCGCACACTTTTTCAGTTCTGCCCACATATTTTCAATGGGATTGAGGTCAGGGCATTGTGATCAACACTCCAATAGCTTGACTGAGTTGTCCTTAAGCCATTTTACCACAACTTTGGAAGTATGCTTGGGGTCATTGTCCATTTAGAAGACCCATTTTCAACCAAGCTTTAACTTCCTGTCTGATGTCTTGAGATGTTGCTACAATATATCCACATAATTTTCCTGCCACATGATGCCATCTATTTTGTGAAGTGCACCAGTTCCTCCTGCAGCAAAGCACCCCTACAACATGATGCTGTCACCCCCTTGCTTGGGATGGTGTTCTTCAGCTTGCAAGCCTCCCCCTTTGTCCTCCAAACATAACGATGGTCATTATGGCCAAACAGTTCTATTTATGTTTCATCAGACCAGAGGACAACCTTTGATGATCTTCATCAGATGACACTCATAGGACTTCATGTTACACAATACATGTATGTTTTGTTTGTTAAAGTGCATATTTATATCCAAAAATCTCATTTTACATTGGTGTGTTATGTTCAGTAGTTCCAAAACATGCAGTGATTTTGCAGAGAGCCACATCAATTTACAGAAATACTCATCATAAACATTGATAAAAGATATAACTGTTATACATGGAACTTTATAAGCTTCTCCTTAATGCAACCGCTGTGTCAGATTTCTAAATAACATTACGGAAAAAGCATACCATGCAATAATCTGAGTACGGCGCTCAGAGACCAAACAAGCCAAACAGATATCCGCCATGTTGTGCAGTCAACAGAAGTCAGAAATAACATTATAAATATGAACTTACCTTTGATGATCTTCATCAGAATGCACTCCCAGGATTCTCAGTTCCACAATAAATGTTTGATTTGTTTGATAAATTTCATAATTTATGTCCAAATAGCTCCTTTTGTTAAGGCATTTGGTAAACAAATCCAAACGCGTGTGCAAGTACAGCAGAAAGGTCAGAAGAAAAGTAGAAAAAGCTTTTTTACAGGTTGTAGAAACATGTCAAACTAAGGATAGAATCAATCTTTAGGATGTTTTTTTCCATAAATCTTCAATAATGTTCCAACCGGAGAATTCCTTTGTCTGTAGAAAAGCGATTGAACGTGAGCTAACTTTCACATGACCTAGCGTCACGAGCTCGTGGCAATCTGCCAGACACCTGGCTCAATCCCCTCTCATTCGGCCCCACTTCACAGTAGAAGCATCAAACAAGGTTCTAAAGACTGTTAACATCTAGTAGAAGCCATAGGAAGTGCAACATGACCAATATCCCACTGTATCTTCGATAGGTTATGAGTTGAAAACCTACAAACCTCAGATTTCCCACTTCCTGGTTGGATTTCTCAGGTTTTTGCCTGCCATATGAGTTCTGTTATACTCACAGACATCATTCAAACAGTTTTAGAAACTGCAGAGTGTTTTCGATCCATATATACTAATTACATGCATATTCTAGCTGCCTGAGTAGCAGGCAGTTTACTCTGGGCACCTTATTCATCCAATTTACTCAATACTGCCCCCCAGTCACCACGAAGTTAACAGCTCCTACCCCCAAGCCATAAGGCAGCTGGACAATTAATCGAATGGCCACCTAGAAAATGTGTTTTTACACTGCTGCAAATTGCTGTTTATTATCTATGCAGATTCACTTGACCCCTACCTTCATGTACAAAATTACCTCGACTAACCTGTACCCCCGCACATAGACCCCTCTGTATAGCCTCATTATTGTTATTTATTTATTTAATATTTAGTAAATATTTTCTTAACTCTATTTTCTTAAAACTGCATTGTTGTTTAAGGGATTGTAAGTAAGCATTTCATGGTAAGGTCTACATGGTAAGGTCTACTGTTGTATTTGGCGCATGTAACAAATACAATTTTATTTTATTGTGTCCTTGTCATCTTGTCATTCTTCAGAACCATTGTAGAGTGCAACGGCTGTGCATGTGCCTTATTTTGCGCAGAGGGTGGGATCTCCCGTCTCACTTTGTTCATAGTGCAGGCCAATTACAGTGAAGTGAAGAAATTGTCCATGGTGACATTTGTCCCCTTGCCATTGTAAGGTTCCACAAGCCTCATTACCACATTTTCTGACACTCGCTCACCTGTTGCCTGATGTGGATATTTTCCCAGATATTGTAAGCTGTACAGCAGGTACAATTATGTGCACTCAGAGTAGACTGATAAGACTGTTTGGATTTGGTGGATTGATATAGGGTACATACCATTTTGAGATTATAAATAGAACAGATCAATACAGATCAAAACCGGGCCCGCAGTGTTCTTCAATCACAATTGGTGATTACATAATTATGTGTCATTCACTTCCTGTCGCTCATCAACACACCCATTCACCTACTTTCTCCCCATCCTACTTTACTTAATTTATTTACTTATCTGTTATGTGTCAAATCATTTTCTGTATAGTTTGGTTCAGTTTCGATGCAATTATTGGTGTGATTGGGAGGAGGGTGCAACAGGGGAAAACCATTAAGAAAATCTTAAACTGGTTAGAACTCCAGTTCTGTTTGTGATATTAAGATTCTAACACTGACAGTGTTATGTAGACTTATTTAGGAAAAGTCCAGAATGGAGGGGGCATGACTAAAAATGTAGTAAAACATATTTGTTTTATTCGTGGGCAGTCAAAATGACTGCTTTAGCAGTTGTAGAGTTAAACATGGTGTATGTCTGTAAAGGGGATCAATTGAAAGGAGAGAATAAACCTCTCTCATGGTGCATTTACACTATGACATCCCCTCACACTAGGGTGTCGCCAGTGTTTTATGTTAATGTCAGCTCTGATGTTATTGTGTTTCCATCAGGATCATTAAAGTTCACAGTGGGCCATTGATACAGTATGTAAATAGGCGCTGAAAAGTACCAGTGGCCTGGGCTTGGCCCCAAGTTAGAGCAGGTCCACCGAAGCCATGGCCCAGTACAGTAGATGGAAACAGAAAAGCCTGAGCCTATATAGGCTATCAGCCTGAATACCTGGATAACCACATGCACGCATGTATGTGACACACAAACCACACGGAACCACGCTTCATACGTGATGAGTAACCTTGCATGAGACGTGTGGGTGTGTGTGTGTGTGTGTGTGTGTGTGTGGGTGGGTCTGAATCCTCCAAGTAGTCCTGGCTTTGGAGCTATTGTATTGTTGTCCAGGATGTCCTTCGGCATTAGGTCTTGGGCCTAGAAAGCGTTGCTATGGCAATCATGGGTGGAGCCTCACTCCAGCCTCTCGCAATGTGAGGAGGGGAAGAGGGGAGCAAAATAGAGCGCTGATGGCGCATTGCCACTAGGAATTTACCCTGGTGTTTTAAACACACACACACACACACACACACACACACACACACACACACACACACACACACACACACACACACACACACACACACACACACACACACACACACACACACACACACACACACACACACACACGTCTTCATACTACTGCTAATGCTGAGGAGCTTCCCACATTATTGGATGAGTGTTCTTTGTGTATCTGTTATTGTGAGAGGTTTCTGTGGGGCAGGCTGATTGATATGAATGTTTGGTGTTTGTGTTTGTACTGTATGCTTATGTGACTGTGAAGGATATAGTAAGATTCCCGATTTAGTAACACATACAAAGTACTTTCTTTTTTCAAATATGCTTTAGGGAATGAACATTATTTATAATAAGGGTTACATGGAGAAAATCGGACCTCTCTGAAATATAAATGGATGGTCCTCCCTCTAGCAAAATATACTTTACCAAAACTCTCCCTGAATGTTAAAATAAAAAATCGAACTCCCCTATACACAAAATAATAATTAAAACAAAGTGAATAGGAGAGAACATGTCTACTGTTTACTCTCACTTCTTGAACAGAACACATCCCTTTAAATATGTAGTTTTAGAAACTCTTTGTCTTGTAAACATTACATGGTAATGCCGCAATTCTGATAGAGCACAGGACTACGGGCCAGAAGGTTGTGGGTTCGCAGACCACCATGGACAAGAATAGGGGTGGAAAGATCTCCTTTATGTTAAAAGCATTGCATGAACCTACCATTGTATTTGCATGTCAGAGAAAGAATTGCCTTTTATAAAAAAGCTGATGTGAGTTAGACCTTTAAACAGGTCAACATTCACAAGGCTGCAGGGCCAGAGGACTACCAGGACGTGTACTCCGAGCATGCGCTGACCACCTGCCAATTGTCTTCACTGACATTTTCAACCTGTCCCTGACCGAGTCTGTAATATCAATGTTTCAAGCAGATCACCATAGTCCCTATGCCCAAAAACACGAAGGTAACCTGCCTAAATGATTACCAACCTGTAGCACTCACGTCGGTAGCCATGAAGTGCAAAGGCTGATCATGGCTCACATCAACACCATTATCCTAGAAACCCTAGACCCACTCCAATTTGCATACCAACCCAACAGATCCAGAGATGATGCAATCTCTATTGCACTCCAGACTGCCCTTGCCCACCTGGACAAAATTAACACCTGCGTGAGAATACTATTCATTGACTACAGCTCAGCGTTCACCACCATAGTACCCTGAAATATCATCACTAACCTAAGTACCCTGGGACTAAACACCTTCCTCTGCAACTGGATCCTGGACTTCCTGACAGGCTACCCCCAGGTGGTAAGGGTAGGTAACAACACAACTGCCACGCTGATCCTCAACACAGGGGCCCCTCACGGCTGCGTGCTCAGTTCCCTCCTGTGACTCCATGGTCACCCATGCCGGCATGGCCAAACACGACTCCAACACCATCATTAAGTATTCCCAACGACACAGTGGTAGGCCTGGTTACCGACAATGATGAGACAGCCTATAGGGAGGAGGTCAGTCACCTGACCGTGTGGTGCCAGGATACCAACCTCTCCCTCAACGTGATCAAGACAAAGGAGATGATTGTGGACTACAGGAAAAGGAGGACCGAGCAGACCCCCAATCTCATCGACAGGGCTGTAGTGAGAGCAGGTTGAGAGCTTCAAGTTCCTTGGCGTCCACATCACCAACAAACTATCATGGTCCAAACACACCAAGGTAGTCGTGAAGAGGGCACGACAAAGCCTATTTGGCATGTGTCCTCAGATCCTCAAAAAGACTCCCCTCTTTTACGCTGTTGCTACTCTCTGTTTGTCTATGCACAGTCATTTAAACTCCACCTACATGTACTGGTAACCCCGGTATGTAGCCTCGCTATTGTTATTTTACTGCTGCTCTTTTAATGATTTGTTATTTAAAAAATATATATATATTTTATACATAACACTTATTTTTCTTAAAACTGCATTGTTGGTTAAGGGCTTGTAAGTAAGCATTTCACTGTAAGCTTTACCTGTTGCATTCGACTCATGTGACAAATAAAATTTGGTTTTATTTGAAAGCTTTGTATTTTATTATGGATCCACATTAGCTGCCTCGTCAACAGCTATTCTTCCTGGGGTCCAGCAAAATGAAGGTAGTTATATACAATTAAAAACATTACATTACATTTCACAACACATTAAGTGTGTGCCCTCAGGCCACTACTCTACTACCACATACAACAAAAAGCCATGCGTACATGTGCGTATATTGCTTGTGTCTGCGCCTCTCCACAATCCCCTCTTTTCCATAAGGTGTATTTTTCTGTTGTTTTTTAAAATCTGATTTTACTGCTTGCATGAATTACCTGTAGAGTCCATGCCCAGACGAATTGAGGATGTTCTGAGTGCAAAAGGGCTGCAATTCAATATTAGGAAGGTGTTCCTAATGTTTTGTACACTCAGTATATATTGCTCTAGTCAAAAGTAGTGCACTATTTATGGGATATGGGGTTATTTGGGACACATTCATATTGTATGGTTGTGCCAATATAAATGAACAGGATCTCCATGGTTGTGCTATTGTGCATTAGTTTTATGGGAATATAGATATGGTCACCATACTGTATGTCTATTACAAATTGATTGTTTGTAAACATACCGGAACAATCATGCAGACAAATGATGTCAGTGAATACAGTAGTTACAAACAGAAAGCTGTGGCTTGTTTAGACAGAGAGAGAGTGGACGTTGTGTGTGTTCTTATATGTGACTGTTTCTTTGTATATATCTTTGTGCTTACGTTTATGTTTGTCAGTGCACATACAGGATGTACAGCACAATGCCTGGCTATTTATCTAACTGTAAGCATTTAAGCCCTAAGCATGTGTAAGTGTGCCACTTTCTTTATTTTTACACAGTTTAATGTTCTTTTAGTCAGCACCGTACTTCAGCTCATACTTTCAAACTAAGATGCTTAGTCATGGTCAAACTCAGCGTCCGTCTTACACCTCCCCCTTCCTCTATTCCTCCACAGACGGCCCGAGAACAGGATGTTAATGCTTGATGGAATGCCTGCAGTCCGAGTCAAAGCCGAGCCCCTGGAATCGGAACAAGGGGTAAGAGAGCAGTTGTTTTCCAGACAATTCCCTTTTTTCCCTTTCTCCTTTCTTTTCTTTCCTCCTCCATGCAATAGCCCTATAATTACTCTCAGGCTTGAGAGGGAGAGAGGGGGAGGGAGGGACAGGGGGAGAGTAGGAGAAAGGGGGGGGGAGTGAGATTGAGTGACCGAAAGAGGGAGGGAAGTAGAGAAAGAGAACGAGGGGAGGGAGCGAGAGGGAAGAGAGTGCAAGGACTTGGAGGAGTAGTTGGAGAGTGTGGTGGTGAGGAGGAGAGGGGCCAAAGCAGCTGGGGTAGGAATGTATAGAAGACTTACTGTGAGGTTGCTGTAGCCATCTTGGAGTCCATGTTGGCAGGGGGCGGAGGAAAGATTTCAATTGCATACTCCTCACGTCTTCTGTCCTCTCTCATCGTCTCTCAAAACCCATTGGATGAGAAAGCCAGACGTCCCTCCCCTCTGACCTTCTCCTCCAATGGGTTTTGAGAAGGAGGCAAGGGGGAGAGGAGAAAGGACGCAACGAGTATGCAATTTAAGATTCTCCCAGAGTCACTGCTTCAGGGAGAGACACGGAAAACTCCCAAAACTATGTATCGCTCTCTCTTGCTCTCTCTTGCTCACTCCAATTCAAAATCAAGAGATGGAAGAGGAAGGAGGAGGGTGGTGGATGGAAGCTCCAGTTGGACACACAGACACAAAATAGTAAAACATACACATTCATGCACGAACACACACACACACACACACACACACACACACACACACACACACACACACACACACACACACACACACACACACACACACACACACACACACACACACACACACACACACACACACACACACACACACACCACAGTCTCAGCACTGGGGTACTAAAAACCCTGCAACCCCACATAGCCCACGGGCTCCGGTTGCTGTAAAACGGCAACATTTTCTCTCAGCCTCATGGAAAAATGTGTAGAATAACATGAAATTAGCTTTGAAATTGCCAAACTCTCTCAGCCTCAATGCAAAATGTGTAGAATTGCATGAGATTAGCTATACAACTGCATATTTCTCTCTGTCCCATGTGTAGAATTGCAGGAAGTTAGCTTTAAAAAAGCAAAATTTTCTCTCAGCCTCTGGCAAAACATGTAGAATAGTATGAGATTAGCTATTAAACTTCACTCACATTCACATTCACATACACTTTGCCTTATGGCAAAACCACAAAACTGAAGTGATCCACTAAGTCTGTTTGTCCCTAATTTACTCTATGCTGGAATATGTATCTTTCTCAGCCCTATGCGTAAAACCAACCAACTGTCTTTCCTCTATACAAACACACTATAATCACTCCATCTCTCTGTCCATCTCTCACACGCCTACATAGTCTCTCTCATCCTTCTTTCTCTCCCACCCTGTCTCTCACTATACTCCTCAGACAGACCTTCATTTTCAAACTTAAATTCGATTCAAGACTGGCATGAAAAGTAAATGTAGATTTATAGTCAGAACAAATTGTAACAACTGCTTCAACAATTTTGTTATACTATATGTAACAATATGAGTCCTAGCAGAATAAGAAGTGAAAAACAAAGAAGACCCTCTCCCTCTCTCTCTGTCTCGATTATCTTAATACTCTTCCTGTTACATGATGCTCTTGCCACCTGAGCATACCTTCCATCCAAACTGTGTGAACACAGTATACAAAAAACGGACACTTTTCATGGACGTTAAGTCCGTTTCATCCTTTGCTTTTCCGATCATTTGCATAATTAGTTACCTTTCTATTTAACCTTTATTTAGTCAGGGAGTCAATGCTGAAACCAAGGTCTCTTTTCCAGATGACACCTGTATAGCACAACAATACACATTAAAATACAATAAACACATTCATATACACATTAAAATACATATTATTATGCACAACAATAAGCCAAAAGCAAAACACAATCATAAAAAAACAGACACATTCTTTAGTAAAAAGGTACCCTAACAACTATCTGAAATGCCCGAGAGGCACCAATTCCTCCAATTTTAAAGTGCATTGTAGATCATTCCACACATAAGGTGCAGAAAAATCAAAAGAAGATCTAAGATGCCCTTTGACGGGCTGCATGCTGTAGTGTAGGAAGTGAAGTGTAGGTCTTGTACCATTCCTCTTTGCAGCAGGCATAGCAGTTTGTCATTGCAATTCGTTTTGGCCGCTGGGTCAAGTCTTTGTGTACTATTACAGGAGTCCAACATTATGTTATATTATTGCTTTTGCCCAAAAAGAAGTTAAATGCTCTTTGGTCTAAAAATGAGTCAGCTAAAGTAGAGACATGAATTGGTCTTCTGCTTTGCAGAAGCTGTTGCTAGGTTACAACAGAGCTTTGTGTAGCGGTTACAGCTGTGTGTATGTGCATAAGAGTCCAGCCCATGTTTTATTTTTAGTGATGGCTGTCGTCAGTATATCCAGCTATGATTTATTTTTGTTCATGCGTTGTCAAAAACTTGTTGATTCTAATACATTTTGTGATAGGCTTGGGGGTCAATTCTGAATTAGGTTGGGAATTGGTCTTTAATTCATTAATTTGAATTGGCCACACCTCACAGGAAGCAGAATTGGAATGAAGTAGAAATTGATTAAATGAAATTAATTGACATTCAAATGGCTAATTTATTCCATACATCATCATGCACCTGTCTATTGTTATGTTTAACCTCTAAGGGATCGGTGTCCCTCCCCCGGGATGGTTGAGCTAACATGCGCTAATGTGATTAGCATGAAATTGTAAGTAACAAAAACATTTCCCCAGACATAGACATGTCTAATATGGGCAGAAATATTCAAATATTCTTAATCTAACTGCACTGTCCAGTGAAAAAAGACCATGCTATTGTTTGAGGAGAGTGCACAAAATCAAAAAACTTATCACGGCAACTGGTTTGATATATTCACCTCTGAAGATACATAATGTACTTATATTCATTAATCTTGCTCTGATTTGTCATCCTGGGTGTCCCAGAGATGAATGTAGCATAGTTTTGTTTGATAAAATACATGTTTATGTTCAAATGTAGGAACTGGGTTCTACAGTTTGAACCCCTGGTGTGTCTGGCTCCACACCCACCCCGCCCAACCATCTAGATGTGTGAATGTTAGCGTATAAGCTAATGATCCATCATGTATGACATTCCTGGCAGTGTGTAAACTTACATTTTGTATTACCATATCATTTTAGGATGTTTTCAATAGTTATGTACTTGAAAATGTATCAATTAATAATCAAACAATAATATATTGTCCCAAGATGACATAGCAGTCAGATGTCCTTTGTCCTCGTCTTGTCCTGTGTATATACAGTACTGTATATACACGTATTTACATCTTTTCCTCGCATATCTTTTTATATTTTTTTTTCTAAAAATCTCAACTTCAAAACATTCTCCTACAAACCAACCCGCCTCACCAATTTAAAAAAAAGAAAGTATTATTCACCTCGAATCTGAAATCTACAATAGAAGCTAGCCAGAAGCTTGCCAGAAGCTAGTCAGTTTACTGGCTAACTTTAGTATTCAGCTAACCACGGTTGGTGGTCATCAGCTATCCTTTAGCTCGAAAAGCTATCGGCAGTTTTGTACAATGCGACTCAGACAAGGCAATATCCCCGGATCTCTACCGCAAGCTCTGGACATTTACACCTGGATTTTGCAGCTAGCTAGCTGCTATCCGAGTGACTATTGCTTACATTTGTCCCGGAGCAAACATAAATTATTCCGGAGCTAGCCAGCAAAAGAGTTCCATCAGCCACTCCTGGGCTACAATCACCTATCCGGACCCGTTTTTACTGCCGATGCAGAGCACCACCGGGCCTTCATGACTGGACTACCGACGTTATCTGCCCGAGGGAGTTATCCAACTGGCCCCTCCGTCGCGACGTTACCTGAACGCCCATCTGCGGCCCGCTAATCATTAGCTGTCTTATTGGCTGCTATCTGAATAGGTCTATCGGACAATGCCACGCGATGACATCACCTGGTTTCAATGATGTTGATGTTTCTAGAGACAATATCTCTCTTATCATCACTCAATACCAAGGTTTACCTCCACTGTAATCACACCCTACCATACCTTTGTCTGTACATTATACATTGAAGCTATTTTGTTGCCTCCATAAACCTCTTTTTATACTCTGTTCCCGGACGTCCTAGACGACCAATTCTCATAGCTTTTAGCCGTACCCTTATCCTACTCCTCCTCTGTTCGTCTGGTGATGTAGAGGTGAGTCCTGGTCCTGCAATGCCTGGCTCCACTCCTATTCCCCAGGCGCTCTCTTTTGATGACTTCTGTAACCGTAATAGCCTTGGTTTCATGCAAGTTCACATTAGAAGCCTCCTCCCTAAGTTTGTTTTATTCACTGCTTTAGCACACTCTGTCAACCCGGATGTCCTACCCGTGTCTGAATCCTGGCTTAGGAAGACCACCAAAAACCTCCATCCCTAACTACAACATTTTCAGACAAGATAGAACGGCCAACGGGGGTGGTGTTGCAATGTACTGCAGAGATAGCCTACAGACTTCTGTTCTACTATCCAGGTCTGTACCCAAACAATTTGAACTTCTATTTTTAAAAATACAACTCTCTAAAAACAAGTCTCTCACCGTTGCCGCCTGCTATAGAACAACCTCTGCCCCCAGCTGTGCTCTGGACACCATATGTGAACTGATAGATGGGGGGCAATCTTCAGAGCTCGTGCTGCTAGGTGACCTAAACTGAAACATGCTTAACCCCCCGGCCATCCTACAATCTAAGCTTGATGCCCTCAATCTCACACAAATTATCAATGAACCTACCAGGTACCACCCCAAAGCTGTAAACACGGGCACACTCATAGATATTATCCTAACCAACTAAATACACCTCTGCTGTTTTCAACCAAGATCTCAGCAATCACTGCCTCATTGCCTGCATCCGTAATAGGTCAGCGGTCAAGCCACCTCCACTCATCACTGTCAAACACTCCCTGAAACACTTCAGCGAGCAGGCCTTTCTAATCGACCTGGCCCGGGTATCCTGGAAGGATATTGATCTCATCCCGTCAGTAGAGGATGCCTGGTTATTTTTTTTAAATGCCTTCCTCACCATCTTAAATAAGCATGCCCCATTCAAGAAATTTAGAACCAGGAACCAATATAGCCCTTGGTTCTCTCCAGACCTGACTGCCCTTAATAGTTTACCTTTGATGATCTTTGGATGTTTTCACTCATGAGACTCCCAGTAGAACACCTTTTGTTCCATAAATATATTTTTTATATCCAAATACCTCCATTAGTTTGATGCGTTATGCATCGGAATTCACCGGAAATAGCGGTCACGACAACGCAGACAAAAATTTCAAATCATATCTATAATATCGACAGAAACATGGCAAACATTTTTTAGAATCAATCCTCAAGGTGTTTTTCAAATATCTATTCGATAATATATCAACCGGAACAGTTGGCTTTTCACTAGGACCGGGAGGAAAAATGGCTACCTCTCTGTTCAGCACAAAAATCACACTGAGAGCCAACAACTGACCACTTACGCAATGTGGACGTTTACGCTCATTCTTCAAAATAAAGGCCTGAAACTACGTCCAAAGGCTGTAGACACCGTAGGGAAGCCACAGAAAAAGACATCTGGTTGATATCCCTTTCAATGGGCAATAGGGATGCATAGAAAGACAGGGGTTTCAAAATAAGAGTCACTTCCTGATTGGATTTTTCTCAGGATTTCGCCTGCAATATCAGTTCTAGAAACATTAGTGTTTTCTATCCTAAGCTGTCAATTATATGCATATTCTAACATTTGGTCCTGAGAAATAGGCAGTTTACTTTGGGAACGTTATTTTTCCAAAAATGAAAATAGGTCCCCCTAGTTTCAAGAGGTTTTAATTAACCTTCAGACATATAAGTTACCAGACCCGGACTCAGGTATGGCTAACCCTGGAGATCCCTCCAATCCTTACAGAGTTAGGTATATATGCTTTGGTTTTTTTTCTCCTCTCATGTGGAATTATCTAAAAAAAAACTACTTAAAGTTGAAGTTGGTGCCTCTTGGGCAATTCTGGTGGATGGTAGAGGGTCTTTTTTTACTGAAGAATGTGTTTGTTTGATATGATTGGGTTTTGCTTTGTGTTTTATGTTTGCTTTTCATGTGTAATTGATGAGTATACTTTGCCCTCAGAACAGCCTCATTTCATCGGTGCATGGACTCTACAAGGTGTCGAAAGCCTTCCACAGGGATGCTGCCCCATGTTGACTCTAATGCCTCCCACAGTTGTGTCAATTTCGCTGGATGTCCTTTGGGTCCAGCTGTCTGGGTGGCTGGTCTCAGACTATTCCACAGGTGAAGAAGCCAGATGTGGAGGTCCTGGGCTGGTGTGGTTACACGTGGTCTGCGGCTGTGAGGCTGGTTGGACATACTGCCATATTCTCGAAAATGACATTGGAGCTGGAGAGAAATAAACATTAAATTCTCTGGCGACCGCTCTGGTGGACATTCCTGACAACTGCACATTTTAGAGTGGCATTTTGTTGTCCCCAAGCACAAGGTGCACGTGTTTAATGACCATGCTGTTTAATCAGCTTCTTGATATATCCATCCACCTGTCAGATCATCTTGGCAAAGGAGAAATGCTCACTGGCAGGGATGTAAACAAATTTGTGCACAAAATTGGAGAGAAATAAGCTTTTTGTGCATATGGAACATTTCTGGGATTTTTATTTTAGCTCATGAGACATGGAACCAGCACTTTACATATTGTGTTCATATTTTAATTCAGTATATATTTTTAATTGCTCAAAATAAGTGACCAAGCTGTATTGCTACTTCTGGGACACACATTGGGCTAGGCTACAGGTTAAAGAAATATAAGAGGAATACAGAGAGGATGGAAGGGAGAGAGGCCAGTCTAGATTCCAGCAGAGATGCAAGAAGGGAACAGTCAAGACAGAGATGTGTGAGTTAGAAGTTAATCAATAGGCTGGGCTATTAATCCATTATTCGTATGCTGGCCTGTATATTAGGCCTAGCCTACGACAGTGAATTAGGCGACCACTAAGCAAGCCAGAGACAAACAATTTGTTTTGTCTGATGCACATCTTGTGCCAATGAATTGAAGTTGAACATTGCCAAATGGTCAGTTTAATTAAATGTGCAATAAAAAAGTATTGAGCCTAGGCCTATTTAATGAAACCTTGGCTGTTGATGTAGGCAACAGATCACAAAGCAGGGAATCCCCAATTCCCCACTGAGGTCCTTCTTGGAAATGGCAAGTTCACTTTATCATCAATAAATGGATATCAACTGCAAGTGTGCTGTCCAGCAGCTCACAGCAGGATGGGGTGTCTTTTCAATTAGGAGGGACGTCTAAAGTGGATCGCAAAAAACATTATGATCACATTTCCTCAATTTAAATTTTAGACCTACTGTACAGGGACACCTATACATTTGGCAGCCAAGCATGAGTGATCATTGTAGCATTTTATTATCTAGACATGATGTTGAAATATCTTCAAGCTTAGTTTGAAAAGAACTAATGCTGTGCATAACTTCCTCCGGAATAAGGCAATTGCTGGGACAATAATTACATAACCAACTTCTCTAGTAATATTATAGCTGTCTCTCTCCTGGTCAATTCATTTGATAGACTACATAATTTTAGCATTATGCTATAATGTAGCCTAGTCCTACTTTCTGATGGACTACGGCCAAGATTTGAAGTTGTGTCTTAGTGTTAAATAGGAGAAGTGTGTTTTGTGTGTGTTTGAGGTGCGGTGGTGATTGAAGGGCCCCTTTAGGCTTTGTGTGTGTGTGTGTGTGCGTGAGAGAGAGAGAGAGTTTGCTTATTCTCTATGTCCATTCAGAAAGTTTCTAAAGTAGCCTGTCTGGACTCTATCCCTTGACTCCTTAAGAGTCTATTGAAGCACCTGTGTGTCAATCTATATAAAGCAATAAAAAAACAATCTAAATCCATCAGTTTATAGCGGCGTCTCAATCCACCACATCTGCCTATGTCTGCCTTCTGCATCTGCGGTGGAAAGTGGCAGAGCTACAGTGCTGTTTGTTGACCATGAGACATCCCGGAAATCGCTATTCTCAGGACAATGTCTGTAGAATCCTAACAGTTTGGCCAACTAACCACTATAGAAAGGGGATACGCTCAAAAACACGATGGTGTTATACGTTTTCCTTTACGACCCCCACAAGTGTCACGGGACGTGACTGAAGCCAACCAATACAAATGTATATAAGTATCGAGGTAGTTTTGTGCCAACAAAAAAGGGGTTAAATGTGTCCAAAAAACACATTTCTTGAGCTTTCTTATATCTCCTAGATATAGGACAGACACATCAAAAACGTGTTCCTTATGAAGTATTATTTGACTGTCTTTTTTGCCTTTCATGAATGTGTTTTTCAATGCATTTCTATGGGCTAAAAAGTAAAGGCCATATATGAAACTATTAGAGATTAATAAGAGGATGGACAAATAATATAACTGAAATGTAAATGCAAAAATGTAAGCAAGACATGACGATCAGCATATGTGTAAGGAATTACGTCAGGTGGCCGTTTTGCTTTTCTTTCCTCTCCTTACTGGGATGCAACTGAAACAAACACGGCTCAATTGAATCTTGTAGGCTAATATTTTCCACATTATTTCTCTATCTCATTATAGAGTCCTCTGTACCCACTTTGAACAATATGATCTTGCATTGACATTGCCTTCTCACAAGGAAATTACCTCAACCAGGTCCTAAGTGTATTGTTTGTTTATGTTCTTAAAATTCTATATTGAACCAAATTTGCAAAAACACACCATGTTCCATAAAGTTGTCATGGAAATGTTTTTTTCCAACTACCATTCAGCAACTGAGCAGTAAATCCGGCTCTATATTGAACGTTGAGATTGCCCAAAAGACCAGTCTCTTTGGCAAATGACAGGAGTGGCAAGGAGTGGAATCCTAGCCAAAAAGGCATGTACTCAGACTATGCTACGCATAGCTGGTTTAAAAAATATATAAAAGAGCAGAACACAGTGTGTATTGACTGATGGTGTTAAATCCGATCATCTGGACAAAACAAAAGGTGTCCCACAGGGATCGATTCTTGATCTGGTTCTTTTCCCTATTTACATGAACAACATTGGTTTTCCTTTAAAAAATATTAACTTTCACCTGTATGCAGATGAGTCTGTTGTGTATGCCATTGCCCCCACAGCTGTCCAGGCTCTCAGAGCTTCAATCTGCCTTTATTGACCTGCAAAAAGCCTTAGTTGAACTACAGTTGGTACTTAATGCAGCTAAAACCAACTATATGTTATTTTACAAATCACGTAAAAATCTATCTAATCATTTATTTACATGTACTTTGGTGGTGCCCTCAATGACCGTGTCCTCGCTTACAAATATCTGGGCATCTGGATTGATGGAACGCTATGTTTTAAAAAGCATGTTCAGTTAGTTCAGAAATTTAGAATGAAAATTGGTTTCTTCTATAGAAACAGGTCCTGTCTTTCATTAAATAGCAGAAAACCAATCATTCAGTAAACATTAATTCCGATTATTGACTATGGAGATCTCGTCTATATCAGTGGTTCCCAAACTTTTATAGTCCCATAGCCCTTCAAACGTTCAACCTCCAGCTGCGTAATCCTATAGCACCAGGGTCAGCGCACTCTCAAATGTTGTTGTTTTTTGCCATCATTGTAAGCCTGCCACACACACACTATACAATACATTTATTAAACATAGGAATGAGTGTGAGTTTTTGTCACAACCCAGCTCGTGGGAAGTGACAAAGAGCTCTTATGGGACCAGGGCACAATTAATAATATCACAATCAATAATTTTGCTCTTTGTTTAACCATCGTACATATACATCCTTGTTTGTTCATCGAAGATTGTGAACAACTCACCACAGGATAATGAGAAGGGTGTGCTTGAAAGAATGCATATAACTCTGCAATGTTGGGTTGTATTGGAGAGACTCTGTCTTAAATCATTTTCCACACACGGTCTGTGCCTGTATTTAGTTTTCATGCTCGTGAGGGCCGAGAATCCACTCTCACATAGGTACGTGGTTGCAAAGGGCATCAGTGTCTTAACAGAGCCATTTGCCAAGGCAGGAAACTCTGAGCACAGCCCAATGCATAAATCTGTCATTGGCTTCTGATTAAATTACATTTTCACAGAACCGCTAGTTGCAATTTCAATGAGGCTCTCTTGTTCAGATATTGGTAAGTGGACTGGAGGCAGGGCATGAAAGGGATAATGAAACCAGTTGTTTGTGTCATCCATTTTGTGAAAGTACCTGTGTAATTGTGCATGTACTTTGACATTGTCCGTAAGCATGAGTTCATTTGCACACAAAAAAATCATACAATGATGGAAAGAGGTGTGCTGTCCTTGTTAATGCAGCCAGAGAAGGGCTCCAACTTCTTAATCATTTTGTCCCGTACGTTGAATATAGTTGCGGAGAGTCCCTGTAATCCTAGATTCAGATCGTTCAGGCGAGAAAAAACATTACCCAGATAGGCCAGTTGTGTGAGAAAATGATGGTCAGTAAAGAAAACGTTAAGCTTGTCTCTCAATTCAAAAATAAGTGTCAATACTTTGCCCCTTGATAACCAGGGCATGTTGTAAAAGCGTTATATGGCCGCTGCCCATATCATTGCATAGTGCAGAAAATACACGAGAGTTCAGGGGCCTCGCTGTAACAAAAAGTTAACCATTTTCATTGTAAACGTATTCCAAATCAAATTTTTATTTGTCACATACACATGGTTAGAAGATGTTAATGCAAGTGTAGCGAAATGCTTGCTGTCAGGCATTCCCTTGGCAGCAAGAGCCTCTCGTTGGATGATGCCTTGTACCCAAGTGGCATCGGGAGCAAATGCTTGCACACGCATTAGCACTCCACTATGTCTCCCTGTCACGGATTTTGCGCCATCAGTACAGATACCAACATAAGCAGCAGCTTCATTTGGCTCCATATGGACCGCTAGTGGAATTCCTGAGAGAGAGTAATGGTTAATGTGATTGAATGTTAATTATTTGACTAGGCTACCTGCATTTGACATTATGTCGTTATTTCGCTGAGCAGTAGATGGTTTAATTTTATTTTTGGTAGTGTAAAGAGTGTCACGCCCTGACCTTAGTTATCTTTGTCTTCTTTATTAGATTGTTTAGGTCAGGGTGTGACGAGGGTGATATGTGTTTTTGGCCTGTCTAGGGTTTTTGTATGTTTATGCGATTATCTAGTCTAGGTGTTTTTATGTCTATGGTTGCCTAGATTGGTTCTCAATCAGAGGCAGCTGTTTATCGTTGTCTCTGATTGGGGACCATATTTAGGTAGCCATATGCCTTGGATAGTTTGTGGGTTATTGTCTACGTGTAGTTGCATGTCAGAACTCGTAATATATAGCTTCACGTTCATTTTGTTTAGTGGTCTTTCTTTAATTAAAGAAGAATGTATTCATATCACACTGCTCCTTGGTCTCATCGTTACGACGAACGTGACTACTCAGGTGGGGGAAAAAAACTCACCCAAGTGTATAGCCCCTTTGGAAAATATAAATGGACTGTTTGAAAATGTGAAGAAAAAATGTTTAAATCACATTTTTTTTCGGCTTACCCCCGACGGCATTGCGCATACGTACCCCAGTTTGGGACCACCTGGTCTATATCATGGGTTTTCTACTGGGGTCCGTGGAGGTACTGCAGGGGAAATTTGGGGATACATTTTTGGTGGGATTTTTTTCATATAATTAATTTCATGAATATCACTAGCCGCAACAGAATACAATTGTGGATACAATTTCGATGTCTCTGCTTCCAGTATGAAGGAATTTAGAGGTAGTTTCACTAACCAATGCTAACTATCGTTAGCGCAATGAATCACAGGAAGAGTTAAAATGTTAGCTTTTCCAGTTCATTTCGACTCTGGGGAAGTAGATAAAGGACTTTATTGATTAAATCTAGCCCTTTAATATGGAGGAAATTACAGTCATTGGAGGGAGAGGTTTTTTCTGTACAGAAAATTCTTAGGTGGGCCATCTCAGTGGTAATTTTCGGGATGGAAAAAAGTTTCCATGTCAACTTAAACAACCAAAACCAGATAGAAAATATATTGACTACTGTATAGACACTACCGGTCAAAGGTTTTAGAACACCTACTCATTCAAGGATTTTTCTATATTTTTACTAGTTTCTACATTGTAGAATAATAGTGAAGACATCAAAACTATGAAATAACACACATGGAATCACGTAGTAACCAAAAAAGTGTTAAACAAATCAAAATATATGTTTATATTTGAGATTCTTCAAAGTAGCCACCATTTGTATTGATGAAAGCTTTGCACACTCTTGGCATTCTCTCAAACAGGTTTATGAGGTAGTCACCAGGAATGCATTGCAATTATTAACAGGTGTACCTTCTTAAAAGTTAATTTGTGGAATTTCTTTCCTTCTTAATCCATTAGAGCCAATCAGTTGTGTTGTGACAAGGTAAGGGTGGTATACAGAAGATAGCCCTATTTGGTAAAAGACCAAGTCCATATTATGGCAAGAACAGCTCAAATAAGCAAAGAGAAACAACAGTCCATCATTTAAGACATGAAGGTAGGTCAATACGGAACATTTCAAGAACTTTGAATGTTTCTTCAAGTGCAGTCACAAAAACCATTTAAGAGTTATCATGAAACTGGCACTTATGAGGACCGGCACAGGAATGGAAGACCCAGAGTTACCTCTACTTCAGAGGATAAATTCATTAGAGTTACCAGCCTCAGAAATTGCAGCCCAAATAAATGCTTCACAGTAACAGAAACATCTCAACTGTTCAGAGGAGACTGTGAATCAGGCCTTCATGGTCAAATTTCTGCAAAGAATCCACTACTAAAGGACACGAATTACAAGAAGTGACTTGCTTGGGCCAAGAAACACGAGCAATGGACATTAGACCGGTGGAAATCTGTCCTTTGGTCTGGAGTCCAAATTTGAGATTTTTGGTCCCAACCACTTTGTCCTTGTGAGACGCGGTATGGGTGAACAGATGACCTCTGCATGTATATTTCCCGCCATAAAGCATGGAGGAGGAAGTGTTATAGTGTGGGGATGCTTTGCTGGTGACACTGTCTGTGATTTATTTACAATTCAAGGCACACTAAACCAGCATGGCTACCACAGCATTCTGCAGCGATACGCCATCCCATCTGGTTTGGGCTTAGTGGGACTATCATTTGTTTTCAACAGGACAATGACCTAACACACCTCCAGGCTGTTTAAGGGCTATTTACGAAGGAGGGTGATGGAGTGCTGCATCAGATGACCTGGCCTCCACAATCCCCCGACCTCAACCAAATTGAGATGGTTTGGGATGAGTCATACCGCAGAGTGAAGGAAAAGCAGCCAACAAGTTCTCAGCAAACTGACGAGAATTGCTGGGAATGAGCTTCAAAACTGCACAATTTCCTCTCCGCTTACTAAAATAACGCCAAGATACCTTTTTCTAGCTAATAGACTATTAGTTTACACGTCCCCTTTAATGAACTGTAGGGATGTCAAAATAAGTTAACTGTTGACCAAATCTATTCATTTTAAAATGTTGATTACTTCTACTTGCCATTGTCATTCACCTGATTTTTTTGTTGTTGCTAAAATATGATGGGGGACCATGGGTCACATATGTTGGGGGTCCTTGGGTCACCAGTTAGCCTGGAAAAGAAACGTTTAAAAACCTCTGGTCTATATGAATGCAGTTGCCACTCTATTTACTCTTAGAACTATGGTCCTTCTGTAGCTCAGTTGGTAGAGCATGGCGCTTGTAACGCCAGGGTAGTGGGTTCGATCCCCGGGACCACCCATACGTAGAATGTATGCACACATGACTGTAAGTCGCTTTGGATAAAAGCGTCTGCTAAATGGCATATATTAACTACCCATCCCGGATCCGGTATATTTGTCATCAGCAACGCTGAATAGCATAGCGCAAGAGTAAAAAAACATTACTAGAAAATATTCATTTTCATGAAATCACAACTAAATAAAAATATAGCAAAACACAGTTTAGCCTTTTGTTAATCACCCTGTCGTCTCAGATTTTGAAATGATGCTTTACAGCGAAAGCAATACAAGCATTTGTGTAAGTTTATCGATAGCCTAGCATAGCATTATGTACACTTAGCATCAGGAAGCTCGGTCGCGAAAATCAGAAAAGCAATCAAATTAACCATTTACCTTTGATCTTCGGATGTTTTCACTCATGAGACTCCCAGTTAGACAGCAAATGTTCCATTTGTTCATAAAGATATTTTTTATATTCAAATACCTCCGTTAGTTATGCCCAGGAATCCACCGGAAATAGCGGTCACGACAACGCAGACAAATTATATCCATAATGTCGACAGAAACATGGCAAAAGTTTTTATATTCAACTCTCAAGGTGTTCTTAAAAATAAAGGCCTGAAACTATGTCTAAAGGCTGTAGACACCTTAGGGAAGCCATAAAAGGAATCTGGTTGATATCCCTTTCAATGGTCAATAGGGATGCATAGGAACACAGAGCTTTCAAAATAAGAGTCACTTCCTGATTGGATTTTTCTCAGGCTTTTGCCTGCAACATCAGTTATGTTATACTCACAGACAATATTTTTACAGTTTTGGAAAATGTAGTGTTTCCTATCCTCAGCTGTCAATTATATGCATATTCTAGCATCTGGTCCTGAGAAATAGGCCGTTTACTTTGGGAACGTTATTTTTCCAAAAATAAAAATAGTGCCCCCTAGCTTCAAGAGGTTAAAATTAAAGCCATTGGCTGCAGTTTATCATCATTATGCTTTATTCCGGGTGATAGGTTCAGTACACATTATTGCATTTTGTATCAGAAAGTAAGCTGTCCATCTTTGAAGTCTCGTTGATCGACACATTGCCCTCTTTTTGTAAATGAAGCCCTCTTGCATAAACTTCCATCTTACCTCATTGTTAAACTTCATATGTATAAGTTACCAGACCTGGATTCAGGGATGGCTAACCCTGGAGATCCCTTCAATCTCCACCAAGTGAATCTGCTTTTAGTTATTTTTGTCCCTCATACGGAATGATCTCCAAAACTCCTTAAATTTGGTGGAGGTGGTATCTCCAGGGCAATTCAGGTAGAGGGCCTTTTTACTGGAGAATGTTCTTCATTTGTTTGTGTTTTGCTTTTCATGTATTGTGTAATTAATGTCTATATAGATATGTATATTGATGTGTTCTGCAAAAGAAACCATGGTCTCAGGATGACCCCTTGGCTAAATAAAGGTAAATAAAAATAGCATTTAGCATAGCTAAAATATTGTCCCAAAATAACCTCCTATCCCCTATAGCTATTGTGACTTTATATAGATCTGAACAGATTTGACAAGTGAGGCGAACAATCCACCTAGCCAGAGAGTGAAGTGAAGCTTTAACCATAATTGCATACACCTGTTCAGTCCATCACAATTGATGGGACATACGTAAAGGAAAGGGCTTTAGTACAGACTTCGGGAAGATCTCAATGTAATATTCCTCACGTCCTCTCTCCTCTCTCCACACACATCCCTTCTGACCTTTTCCTCCAATGGGGTTTGAGACAAGAGAGCACTTGAGGAATATGCAATTGTTCCCAAGTGATCTGAGTGAGTTCCAGTGCATTTGGAAACTATTCAGACCCCTTCCCTTTTTCCACATTTTGTTACTTTACAGCCATATTCTAAAATTTAAAATACATTTTCCTCATTAATCTACACACAATATCCCATAATGACAAAGCGAAAACAGGTTAAAAAAACTTTTGTTCTTAAGTATTCAGATCCTTTGTTATGAGACTCAAAATTGAGTGCATCCTGGTGCATCCTGTTTCCATTGATCATCCTTGTTTTGTTTCTACAACTTTATTGGAGTCCACCTGTGGTAAATTCAATTGATTGGACTTGATTTAGAAAGGCGCACACCTGTCTATATAAGGTCCCACAGTTGACAGTGCATATCAGAGCAAAAACCAAGCCATAAGGTCGAAGAAATTGTCCATAGAACTCCGAGATTGGATTGTGTCGAGGCACAGATCTGGGGAAGGGAACAAAACATTTCTGCAGCATTGAAGGTCCCCAAGAACACAGTGGTCTCCATCATTCTTAAATGGAAGAAGTTTGGAACCACCAGTACTATTCCTAGAGCTGGCCGCCCGGCCAAACTAAGCAATCGTGGGAGATGGGTCTTGGTCAGGGAGGTGAGCAAGAACCCGATGGTCACTCAGACAAAGCTTGTGAGTTTCCCTGTGGAGATGGGAGAACCTTCCAGAAGGACAACCATCCCTGCAGCACTCCAAGGTATCAGGCCTTTATGGTACTCCTCAGTAAAAGGCACAGGAAGGCCCGCTTGGAGTTTACCAAAAGCTTTTACCTAAAGGACTCTCAGACCATGAGAAACAAGATTCTCTGGTCTGATGAAACCAAGATTGAACTCTTTGGCCTGAATGCCAAGTGTCAAGTCGGGAGGAAACCTTGCACCATCCCTACGGTGAAGCATGGTGGTGGCAGCATCATGCTGTGGGGATGTTTTTCAGCAGACTGGGAGACTAGTCCGTATTGAGGGAAAGATGGACGGAGTAAAGTACAGAGACATCCTTCATGAAAACCTGCTCCAGTTCGCACAGCCAAGACAATACAGGAGTGGTTTCTGTAAGAGCATCAATGTCATTGAGAGACTCGATCGAACAGACCTGAGAATAGCTGTGCAGCAACACTTCCCATCCAACCTGACAGAGCTTGAGAGGATCTGCAGAGAAGAATGGGAGAAACTCTCCAAACACAGGTGTGCCAAGCTTGTAGCGTCATACACAAGAAGACTCGAGGTTGTAATCGCTGCCAAATATACTTCAACAAAGTACTGAGTAAAGGGTCCGAATGCTTATATAAATGTGATATTTCAGTTTTTTTTTATACATTTGCAAGAATTTATAAAAATACTGTTTTTGCTTTGTCGTTATGGGGTATTGTGTGTAGATTGATGAAGAAAATGTGTTTTTAAGCCATCTGAGAACAAGGTTGTAATAACAAAATGTGGAAAACATCAAGGGGACTGAATACTTTCCTAATGCACTGTACATAGCTCTCTATAGTAAATGCTAATAGTTGTAAGACAATGGGTTACTGGTTGATTGGGGACTGAGCATATGGCTTTCCTATAGGCTGCATCTCAATAGTCTGAATTTGCCTCCTCTTCTCATCTCCTTCCCTCCATGTGCACTAGCATTAGAAGGTGAAAGCACTTTGTGGTAATCATCCAACTTTTTGCTTTCACCTATGCTGCTTTTCCAGATCAGTGTAGATATACGAGATAAGAATAGGAATTGAAGACACTTTAGACTATTGAGACACAGCCCTAGTGTCTGACCGTGAGAAACAATTTGAAATCCCATTCCTAATAGCCATCCACCATATTGCTTTCAGCTGTGCTGTGCTTTCAGATTATTAAAGATAAAGATTATCAACTATTGAGATGCATCCTTTGTGTCTGACCCTGACAGCGAGACAAAAAAAATGCAGGAACAGGGGAAAGGCTTTAGCTGTCAGTGACAGCAAGGTCTTTAAAGTCACAGTCTACTGTGGAGTGTCTGAGTGCACTTGTTCTGTTAGCTAATAGCTTGTGATTGAAGCTGTTATCCATACGTGTAGTGATGTCAGTATTGTCAGTCAGAGGCAGGATGTGAACAACCCACACTGGCTTTGAAATGTTCTGATATCTCGCCCTGGCTGGCTGGCAGGCAGGCAGGCAGTTAGTTTAGACTGCAGAAACGTGGTCTTGATTTGGGTGGCGTGGGGCCAAGGCTTTGCTGGAAATGGTCTGCCTCGTTAGAGAATTCACCCGCAAGGGGCTGGAAAATCAGCCCAGCCTAACCAGTATCCCCCATAAAGACAATGAGATTAGGACAGAGCAGGTGGGTCCTGGAGGAGTGTTTTTGTGTATGTGTGTATGTATGTCTGAGGTAGAATACTAGAGTGTGTGCGTGTTCAACTATTTGTGTTTTTGTGAGAGAAACTGGGGGTGGCTGAGATTTTCAAACATTTTCCATCTCAGATGGGTTGGGTTGAGATCCATACAAAAGCCTACATCAATATTTCAGTTTCTGTTTTTCACTTCTGTGAAATCTTATCCACTCTGTTATTTTGACCTTTTAAACCACAGCAATGTTTCCCCGTCTCTGAGTAATATGAAGGAACCCCTGCCATTGCCTTTTGACTGTAGCAATTATTGGTTTTCAGAACTCCAATGCAGACGTGGCTTCAAATACTACTTAAAATCTTTTAAATACTTTGAGCATTTGATTTAGTCTGCCTGGATTGACAGATTTAGTTTGCAGTTCTGCAAATATTCGATAGGTTCTATCCATTGTGCCAGGCAATCTCAATCAATCCCATCTAAAGTAATGCTTTTAAATAGTATTTGAACCCAGATCTGATTTTCAGTGCTCCAATGTTTATAAAGTGCAATGTTCTGAAAGTGGTAAAGTGCATTGCTTTGACAGTTTAATGATAATGATTGTGTAATGATTATTCAAACCAAAACATGTCCTAATCATTTGAAATAGAATATCTTTGGGTATCTCACATTCTCATTTTGACCTGCCACTCGTAGGAGATATGGTAATATTGAAAGAAACAAAACAAGCAAAGCCAATGCTTACAGGAGCCATCCAAAGCTGAATAGCTTGCATTGACAAAGAGAGGAGAGACAAGATGTCAAGGTCCGATGCCTCAGGGTACTTTGGCGAGTCTGTCATTCAGAGAACACACACCAATAGCCCAAGGGGCTATACAGTGCATTGGAGGGGGTTACTTGGATGGGATCCATCAACTGAATCTGATTATACCTGCTATAAGCTGCTGCGGTGAAAGGAGGTTGAGGTACAGTGTTTTTTGCAAGACAAGGTAGAATTTTTTAGAGCGCTTGTTCTTATAAACACTGAATGGTGTGCGCTAAAAGCTATTATGACCCCATTTAGAAAAGCTAAGTCTCTCCCGAACAACCACGATTCCCTGTTTCCCTCAAAAGCTGTGCAGGACTCGTTAGAAGGGAAGGTCGGCACTGGGCTCAAATTAGCACAAGATGGCTGTGTGGTAAAATTAATGGAACGCATTAATGGAACGCGCTTATTAATCCAAAGGGGTAGGCAAGAGAATGGTCGTGGACAGGCAAAAAGGTCAAATCCAGATCAGAGTCCAGGAGGTACAAAGTTGCAGACAGGCTCGTGGTCAAGGCAGGCAGAATGGTCAGGCAGGCAGGCAGGTAAAAGTCCAGAATCAGGCAAGGGTCAAAACCGGGAGGACTAGAAAAAGGAGAATGCAAAATGCATGAGGACGGGAACACCTCTGGTTGACTTGGAAACATACAAGACGAACTGGCACAGAGAGACAGGAAACAGTGATAAATACACTGGGGAAAACGTATACTTCCTGTCAGGTGAACTGTTGTGTCCTCACCTTTTAATCTGATAATTTCACAATTTCTTCTGTTAGAAACATTCAAATTTGGCCCTATATGGCCAATTTTCACAAGTTTAAAGGGTTAATTAGCCATATACACTACCGGTCAAATCTTTTAGAACACCTACTCATTTGAGAGTTTTTCTTTGTTTACTTAAGAATAATAACGAAGACATCAACTATGATATAACCGATATGGAATCATGTAGTAACCAAAAAAGTGTTAAACAAATGTAAATATATGTTATATTTGAGATTCTTCAAAGTAGCCAGCCTTTGCTTTTCCTTCACTCTATGGTCCAACTCATTCAAAACCATATCAATTGGGTTAAGGTTGGGTGATTGTGGAGGCCAGGTCATCTGATGCAGCACTCCATCACTCTCTTTCTTGGTCAAATAGCCCTTACACAGCCTGCAGGTGTGTTGGTTCATTGTCCTTTTGAAAAACAAATGATAGTCCCACTAAGCGCAAACCAGATGGGATGGCGTATCGCTGCAGAATGCTGTGGGAGCCATGCTGGTTTAGTGTGCCTTCAAATCTAAATATATCACTGACTGTGTCAACAGAAATGCACCCCCACACCATCATACCTCCTCCTCCATGCTTTACGGTGGGAACCACACATGCGGAGATCATCGGTACACCTTCTCTGCATCTCACAAAGACACGGAGGTTGGAACCAAAAATCTCAAATTTAGACTTAACAGACCATAGGACAGTTTCCATTGCTCCTGTTTCTTGGCCCAAGCAAGTCTGTTCTTCTTATTGGTTTCCTTCAGTAGTGGTTTCTTTGCAGAAATTTGAGCATGAAGGCTTCATTTACGCAGTCTCCTATGAATAGTTGATTTTGAGATGAGCCTGTGACTTGAACTCTGTGAAGCATTTATTTGGGCTGCAATTTCTGAGTAACTATAATACACGTATCCTCTGCAACAGAGGTAACTCTGGGTCATTCTTTCCTGTGACAGTCTTCATGACAGCCAGTTTCATCATTGCGCTTGATGTTTTTGCGACAGCACTTGAAATGTTCTTGCAATGTTCTGGATTGACTGACCTTCATGTCTTCAAGTAATGATGGACTGTTGTTTTTCTTTGCTTATTTGACCTGTTCTTGCCATAATATGGACTTGGTCTTTTACCAAGTAGGGCTATCTTCTGTATACCACCCCTACCTTGTCACAACACAACTGATTAGCTAAATCGCATAAGAAGGAAATAAATTCCAGAAATTAACGCACACCTGTTAATTGAAATGCATTCTCATCAAGCTTTTTGAGAAAATGCCAAAAGTTTGCAAAGATATCAAGGCAAAGGGTGGCTACTTTGAAGAATCTAAAATCTATATTATTTGTTTAACCTTTTGTGACTAGGGGGCAGTATTTTCATTTTTGGATAAAAAACGTTCCCGTTTTAAACTGGATATTTTGTCACGACAAGATGCTCGACTATGCATATAATTGACAGCTTTGGATAGAAAACACTCTAACATTTCTAAAACTGCAAAGATATTGTCTGTGAGTGCAACAGAACTGATGTTACAGGTGAAACCCAGATAAAAATCCAATCAGGAATTCCCTTAGCTTACACACAATACCCCATAATGGCAAAGTGGAAACAGGTGTTTGCAAATTTATTAAAAATTAAAAACAGATACCTTATTTACATAATTATTCAGACTCTTTGTTATGAGACTCGAAATTTAGCTCAAGTGTATCCTGTTTCCATTGTTTCTACAACTTGATTGGAGTCCACCTGTGGTAAATTCAATTGACTGGATATGCTTTGGAAAGGCACACACCGGTCTATATATTTTCCCACAGTTGACAGTGGATGTCAGAGCAGAAACCAAGCCATGAGCTTGAAGGAAATGTCCGTAGAGCTCCGAAACAGGATTGTGTCGAGGCACAGATCTGGGGAAGCATACCAAAACATTTCTGCAGCATTGAAGGTCCTCAAGAACACAGTCAACACAGAACACCATCATTCTTAAATGGGAGAAGTTTCGAACCACCAAGACTCTTCCTAGAGCTTGCCGTCCGGCCAAACTGAGCAATCAGGGGACAAGGGCCTTGGTCAGGGAGGTGAGAGTTCCTCTGTAGAGATGGAAAAACCTTTCAGAAGGACAACCATTTCTGCATCACTCCACCAAACAGGCCTTTATAGTAGAGTGGCCAGACGTTAGCCACTCCTTAGTAAAAGGCACAGGAAGAGCCACTGGGAATTTGCTAAAATGCACCTGAAGACTATCAGAGCATGGGAAACAAGATTATCTGGTCTGATGAAACCAAGAATGAACTCTTGGCCTGAATGAAAATATGTTTAGTCTGGAGGAAAACTGGCACCATCCCTACAGTTATGCATGGTGGTGGCAGCATCATGCTGTGGGACTGGGAGATTAGTCAATATTGAGGGAAAGATGAATGGAGCAAAGTACAGAGAGATCCTTGATAAAAACGTGCTCCGGAGCACTCAGGATCTTACACTGTGGAGAAGGTTCACCTTCCAACAGGACAATGTCCCTAAGCACAGAGCCAAGACAATGCAGTAGTGGCTTCGGGACAAGTCTCTGAATGTCCTTGAGTGGCCCAGCAAGAAGCCCGGACTTGAACCTGATCGAACATCTCTGGAGAGACCTGAAAATAGCTGTTCTGCGACACTCCCCATCCAACCTGTCAGAGCTTGAGAGGATCTGCAGAGAAGTATGGGAGAAACTCCCTAAATACAGGCGTGCCAAGCCTTCTCTCGTACCACCAGTTCTGATTTATACCGCACGTGCACGGACCCATAAAGATGTATAGAGGTCAACAACTTGTTACTAGATGGTGAAGTCCTCTATTGGCTTCGCTACCACAGAAATGTTTAATGTCAAAGATCAGTGGTGCGCCCTCTGTACATTTTTATGAACAGCAGCTGTCATGACATTTCTCCAAACAGCCTTTCTCTGCTCACTCGACAACTAAATGAGGAGACAAGTCGAGATTGGATCATGGAAACAGGCGCCAGGTAGAGACTTGACAAAGTAACTATATATTACCCAGTTTTAAAAAGTAATGTGTTATATTACTAATTACTCATGAAAAGTTATCTGATTGTGTAACACGTTACTTTTAACTCGTTACTCCCCACACTACATAGGAGGCAATGAGGAAATTTGGAATTTAATTGGAATTTCTGTTTACTTTCTGAATTGACTGAATTAAAAAAGGAATTGACCCCTAACCTGATGTCTGTATTAGATATATCTGTATTATTTATTCTATCAAGGAAGAGAAAGGTGAGCCTAATGTTCCACAGTCATCAGTTTAACTCATGTTTGACCTGCAGATATCTTTCTGTTATCTGAGTAATCGTATTCATAGAGTAAGATAATTTGTCAACTATAATCATAGTGAACTCCCTCTGTTAATTGGAAATTGCAATCTATCGACTTTTTATTGTGGTGTAGGCAATATTCATGTCATGATTCACGCAAGGTCGAGAACTTCCTGATATGAATTGATGCATCGACGTCAGTACGTGATGTAATGCATTGTTTACAACTGGTTATTGAAGTTAAACTGTCATGCTCCCTATACCCATGGATGTACACATTCCTTTCTGAATTGCTTGGTAGACGTTATGGTAATACACCAATAAGTGTAGTCATCTGGCCCTGAAGAGTTGAACTCTGCCCTTACACTCCTGACCCCTGCCAGAGTTGAGAGGTCAGTGTATCTCATGGCTTGGGGAGGGTTGTTGTCTGACACCAAGCTGAGTTTCACGTGGAGAATCTCCTCTCTGCTGCTGATTTACTAGGTTGTAACATTTCCTGTCGGGCTGAAAATGATTGTACTTAGTCTGGATTAAAAACATTACCCCCCCCCCAACAGTAATTCATTATAGATCCATGACATTACAGGTAGTGAAAGAAGTGCAGCGCAACTCTTCCCTCAGACTTAATGATCTGTTACTTCATGATTAGTAGAGCGTGTCCAGCAGTTCCCTCTCCCCCTGATGGATTCGCTGAGTCCCAGCCAGAGACTCCTGACTGGAACACGATACAATTAGTTACCAGAGAGACTGGCTCTGTTGTTGTGTATACTATATAGGACTCTGGTTGGTGTGTATGTTGCACAGACAAGCTACAGTATACTTACACACTGCAGTAACACTATATATAAGTACTGTATTTAAGTATACAATACAAGTTTAATCATAACTGTCATGAATATGTATTAATGCACAACTAATTATATGAATTATAATAAAGGTAATTAATTAACCCATTTAATCCAAATCGGTCACAAAAGTGAGAAAAAAAACATTAACATTATTACACCACTACTGTACATATCTACAAAACAAAATGTTTACAATGCCTTGCAAAAGTATTCATCCCCCTTGGTGTTTTTCTTATTTTGTTGCATTACCACTTGTCACATAAATTTATTTTATTTTTGGATTTCATGTACTGGACAAGTTGGTGAAGTGAAATGAGGAAAATAACTCATTTAAAATACATTTCAAATGGAAAAGTGGTGCATGCATTTGCATTCACCCCCTTTGATATGAAGCCCCCAAATAAGATTTGTTGGAACCAATTACCTTCAGAAGTCACATAATTAGTTAAAGTCCAACTGTGTGCATTCTAAGTGTCACATGATCTGTCACATGATCTCAGTATATATACACCTGTTCTGAAAGGCCCAAGAGTCTGCAACACCACCAAGCAAGGAGCACCATGAGACCAAGGAGCTCTCCAAACAGGTCAGGTGCAAAGGTGTAGAGAAGTACAGATCAGGGATGGATTATAAAAAAAATCTTAAACTTTGAACATCCCACAGAGCACCATTAAATCCATTATAAAAAAAGAGAAAGAATTTTGCACCACAACGAACCTGCCAAGAGAGGACCGCTAGCCAAAACTCCCAGACCAAGCAAGGAGGGCATTAATCAGAGAGGCAACAAAGAGACCAAAGATAACCCTGAAGGAGCTGCAAAGGTCCACAGCAGAGATGGAGTATCTTTCCATAGGACCACTTTAAGCCAAACACTCCACAGAGCTGGGCTTTATGGAAGAGTGGCCAGAAAAAAGCCATTGCTTAACCTCATAGTCCGCCCCATCCCGCATGCGGTCGCGTTACTACAGCCTCAAGCTCATTACCATAACGCAACGTTAGCGATTTCTAAAAATCGCAAATTAAATGAAATAAATATGCCTGCCCTCAAGCTTATCCTTTTCTTAACAATCCTGTCGTCTCAGATTTTCAAAATATGCTTTAGAACCAGAGAAAATCAATCATTTGTGTAAGAGTGGTGATAGCTAGCTTAGCATTTAGCGTTAGCATTTAGCACGCAACATATTCACAAAAACCAGCAAAGGGATCAAATAAAATAATTTACCTTTGAAGAACTTCAGATGTTTCAATGAGGAGACTCTCAGTTACATAGCAGATGTCCAGTTTTTCCTGAAAGATTCTTGTGTAGGACACAACGTTCCGTTTTGTTACTATGCATTTGGCTACCGAAACTAACCGAAAATTCAGTCACCTACACGTCAAACTTTTTTCCGAATTAACTCCATAATATCGACTGAAACATGGAAAACGTTGTTTGAATCAATCCTCAAGGTGTTTTGTCACATATCTCTTCATTGAAATGCCGTCCCTGGAAGCCTGCATTCTTCTCTGATTCGGATGGAAAAATACTGGTAGCTGACTATTGCGCACCAATTTCCACGCAGACACCGTGCGGGACACTTGGCAATTGTAGTCTCTTATGGTCAATCTTCCAATGATATGCCTACAAATACGTCACAATGCTGCAGACACCTTGGGGAAACAAGAGAAAGTGTCCGTTCATTCCTGTCGCATTCACAGCCATATAAGGCGATCATGGAAAACGTAGCCTCAGAAATCCTGTTCATTTCCTGGTCGGTCAAACATCTTGGTTTTGCCTGAAGCATTTGTTCTAGGGCACTCACAGTGAAAATCTTTGCAGTTCTGGAAACGTAAGAGTGTCTTCTTTCCAAAACTATCAATTCCATAGCATAGTCGAGCATCTTTTCGTGACAAAATATTGCGCTTAAAACGGGCATGTCTTTTTATCCAAAAATGAAATACTGCCCCTATAGGACTAACAGGTTAAAGAAAAAAATAAGCAAACATGTTTGGTGTTCGTCAACAGGCATGTGGGAGACTCTCCAAACATATGGAAGAAAGTACTCTGGTCAGATGAGACTAATATTAAGCTTTTTGGCCATCAAGTAAAACACCATGTCTGGTGCAAACCCAAAATCTTTCATCACCCCGACAACATCATCATGATCATCATGATATCCCCACAGCATGATGCTGTTTTTCTTTGGCAGTGACTGGGAAACTGTTCAGAACTGTTCAGAATTGAAGAAATGATGGATGGTTCTAAATACAGGGAAATTCTTGAGGGGAATCCTGTTTCAGTCTTCCAGAGATTTGAGACTGGGACAGAGGTTCACCTTCCAGCAGGACAATAACCCTGAGCATACTGCTAAAGCAACACCCGAGTCTTTTAACTTCTTATGGTATAGGGGACGGTTGCGTCCCACTTTGGCAAAAACCAGGGAAAATACATCGCAACAAATTTTAAAAAATGATATAAAAATCACACTTTCATTAAATCACACATAAAAGATACTCAATTAAAAAGGCTTTTCGGCGAAAGCATAAGAAGCTATTATCTGATGATAGCACAACAGTAAACAAAGAGGGTAGCATGTTTCAAACCTGCAGGCACTACACAAAACGCCAAAATTAAATTACCTTTGACAAGCTTCTTTTTTTGGCACTTCAATATGTCCCATAAACATCATAATTGGTCCTTTTGTTCGATTAATTCTGTCCATATATATCCAAAATGTCAATTTATTTGAAGAGTTTGATCCAGAAAATAACATCTTCCAAAATGTGCAACTTCACTACAAAATATTGAAAAAGTTGCCTATATATTTTGCCAAAATATTTCAAACTACTTTTGTAATACAACTTTAGATATTTTTAAACATTAATAATCGATCAAATTGAATACGGGTCTATCTGTTTTCAATAGAGGACGAGAGGAAACTAACGCTACTGTTCATGTCTTGGCCAACTCTCAACAGTGTTACCCAGTTCCTAGATGGCCTACCTCTTCATTGCACAAATTAATAACCTCAACCAAATTCCAAAGACTGGTGACATCCAGTGGAAGTGGTAGGAACTGAAAACAAGTTCATAAGAAACATCGTTTGCCAATGAGAACATGATTCAAACAATTTTAGATACTTCAGGGTGTCTTCTATCCAAATCTACTAATAATATGCATATCTTATATGCTTGGCATGAGTAGCAGGAAGTTGAAATTGGGCACGCTATTTATCTAAAAGTGAAAATGCTGCCCCCTTAAGATACCTTAAGATGTTAAGAGGAAACATTTAAATGTCTTGGAATGGCAATTGGTGAAGTGAAATGAAAAACATTCTTGCTTAAAAAAAAATAAAAAAAATGTAACTTGAACTTGAAGGTGCTGGAGCTGTTTTGCCTTGAAGAATGGGCAAAAATCCCAGTGGCTAGATGTGCAAAGCTTATAGAAATACTCCAAGAGACTTGCAGCTGTAATTGCTGCAAAAGGTTGCTCAACAAAGTATTGACTTTGGGGGGGTGAATAGTTATGCACGCTCATGTTTTCTTGTTTGTTTCACAATAAAAAAAATATCTTGCATCTTCAAAGCTGTAGGCATGTTGTGCAAATCAAAAGATACAAACACCCAAAAAATCTATTTTAAATCCAGGTTGTAAGGCAACAAAATAGGAAAAATGCCAAGGGGGTGAATACTATTTTATTTTTATTTTGTATCAATATTGGCTTATACTTGCAGCTGACTTGCAGCTGACTTTCGCTGAAGTACAAGTGTAGACCTGGTTTGTCTGAATTTTGAGGCTTGGGCACTGGGCACTGGGCACCTGTTTTATATGAGTGGTCATGGATGTACCTGGTTGATATGAGTAATGGGGAGTATGGGTGCACAAGACTCATACAGGTAATGGGTCATAGATGGATGTATATTGCCAATTAAAATCCTTTCTGGCAAGTCTGTGGTCGGAAATAAATGAATGGGTCTGGGGCACATGTGTTATACAACTGTACTATGAGTTTATCTATGAAAGTATTAGTGTATACAGGTCAGAGATCACAGGACTAAGATATGCATTTAACAGGGTTGGGGTGTGCAGAGAATAGCTGGAAACAGGTTACTGTTGGTGACTTGAGGGATACAGGCCTAAGGAAATCAGGACTGAGATAGGCAAGGAACTTGGAGGAGGTTTATTGGCAAAGGCATTTAGTGTTAGGATACGAGTGCACTGGTACTTGATTTTATCCATATTAGGGTGTGGGTGTTAGGGTTAGGCCATCGGGGTAATTGGGTTTACATGTGTATGTGTGCATATATATATATTGGGGCTGAGGAATAGGAATGTCTGTTAATGTTATTATAGGCACTGTATGTTCACCGGTCACATTTGTGACTGTAAATAAAAACATACTTTTCTACATAATCTTTTCTATTTTTTAAAAAAGTAATAGGGATTACATGTTAGGGTTACTAATGGCATGAGATTTGCATAGTGGCATGTCCAGGAACAATTTGGGAACAAATGGATTAATTATGAACATAATAAAATAGCATTTATAATAGCTTGTTCATTAAAGTTATTATACAGTGTAACCAAGTATACTTCTATATGACTATGTTATCCACACAAAGCCTAATTTGAGGTAATTTTTTACTTTTGGTGTCCTGTTTGCATTCATAAAGCCTTTTTAACACCTGCATAATTTGCCGTTGATCATAATTATTGATAACTTTAAATGACAAATGTTATGTGTTATATAGCTGTTATAAAGTTTCTATGAATGCTTAAGGGAAAGGGGTCAGTTGTACATCTGAATGCCTTCAACTGAAATGTGTCTTCTGCATTTAACCCAACTTCTCTGAATCAGAGAGGTGCGGGAGCCTGCCTTAAATCGACATCCACGTCTTTGGTGCCCTGAGAACTGTGGGTTAACTGCCTTGTTCAGGGGCAGAACAACATATTTTTACCTTGTCAGCTCGGGGATTCGATCCAGCAAACTTTTGGTTACTGGCCCAATGCTCTAACCACTAGGTTAGAGCAGTAAAGTGCAACCTTATTGGTAACAGGTGACTGATAATTACAATGGATAGTTTGCAGCTATGGATTTTATAAATGACTATCAAAATGATTCATGCACATGTTTTTTTGGTAGATTTACTTTATGGCTCCAAAGAGTTTCATGCAGCCAAATTCAGAGAGTCTTGTCTATTGACAGCAGCAGGCTGGATATGGACAGCCGCGGTATGTCCTGGATAGTTACGTTAAGATAAAGTGTTATGAAATGTTTCTGGACCAACAAAACAGCGGGTCTTAGAGGCCTGGGATGTGTTAAGTATGGGGTGGGTGGAGGGACACACTAAACCACCAGCATTGGCCTTAAGAGGGCTGAGAGAGCGAGAGGGCTGAGAGAGCGAGAGGGCTGAGAGAGCGAGAGGGCTGAGAGCGAGAGGGCTGAGAGAGAGAGAAGAGAGCAAGAGAAGAGAGCAGAGAGAGCAGAGAGAGAGATTAGGCCCATATGTTATTTTTCCACCACCACAAAAGGAGCTTTAGGAGAGATATGATAGGATCTAATAAAGCTGTTTTACTGTGGGAGGTATAGAAACCAGGAGGGAGAGAGACAAACGCTAGGTGAGAGGGAAAGGTGGAGAAAGAGGGGGAGAGAATGGGGGGTTGGAAATAGACAGGAGAAAGAGGGTCCAGAAGAGAGAATGAGAGAAAAGCACAATAAGAGACGATAAGAGCCAGGGCAGTGAGAGAAAGTAACAAATGCCAGTAAAGAGAGAGAAGAGACATCTCTGTCTATGACATCATATTTATGGCAAATTGAGGAACAAAAGGAAAGTAAATCTGCTTTGAAAGTTGATCAACTTGTAATATCACTTTGAGAAAAGGGCCTTTGAATGTTTTGGTACCTACTGGAGAGCTCTTCTTTGTCTACACCTATCAGCATCATTCACACACACTTAAGCTTTAGCCCCCACCCAAACTCTGACCATTTTACCCAACCTAGCAGAGCTGGTCAGACAGTTTTCATGTTATCCAGGGCATTGGTGACTGTAACTGTGCTGCTAGCAACAATTTAATTATAATTGTTTTACTGACACTGGCCAATGTCAACGGGTGTTGAGCATTCATAAGTTCATCCATTGTTCTGCACTCCGGCACACTCAGGCAAGAGTGCTCTGAAATCGGAGTAGATGGCCAGATTAAGTTTACGAACACACCCCAAATGGTTATTTGCATAGTGGAGTCTTTTGTTAAGACATATTGAACCCGGCATCACAATGAACCATTATCCCAACTCATGTTACTACCCTGCATGAATCTGCAGGTAGCTAATCAACCAGGATCAATATTAGCTAGCTAACATTAGGCTATAGCTAGACAAGCAAATGGCTCTGATATACAAATAATAAGATCACACACGTAACGTTAGCAAGCGAGCCAACCAGCTAACGTTAGCTAGCTAACAGTACACATTCATTTGAAATGAAACCACTTTCTGTTAAAATTAGAAATGTGTCATGTTTGAAAATGTAGCTAGCTAGACTATCTTATCCTATACATCATAGATGCACGCGTCTCCTGTTACGGATGCCATGGTTGCCGTTAGTTTGAAGATGTAATCCGGAGACAGGTGTTTTCTCCATCTCCTTAGCTATTGTACTCAAATTCTACTGATTTCAAAACTCGGTCCTCTACTGGTGAGCAACATTTGTGCAGTTTTACTACGCGATTCATAAAAAAAGAAGCGTTAGACAGGTTTACCTACACACACTGACCAACTTAAAAAAATGTTTACATTCAAACTTCTCCTGTGAAGTAGTGACCGACGACATACGCCTAGTTTCCTGAAATGGGTCACATATTAATTCCCATGAGTTTAAATTGAGATGTTCAATGAGCAGGTGTCCACATACTTTGTGATATTTTTTTATTTTTCTATATAAAAATAAAAAATTCCCTTTATTTAGCAGGTAGACCAGTTGAGAACATGTTCTCATTTACAACTGCAACTTTTTATTTATTTCACCTTTATTTAACCAGGTAGGCTAGTTGAGAACAAGTTCTTATTTGCAACTGCGACCTGGCCAAGATAAAGCATAGCAGTGTGAACAGACAACACAGAGTTACACATGGAGTAAACAATTAACAAGTCAATAACACAGTAGAAAAAAAGAGAGAGTCTATATACATTGTGTGCAAAAGGCATGAGACGAATAATTACAATTATAACACGAGTAACACGAGTGATAAATGATCAGATGGTCATGTACAGGTAGAGATATTGGTGTGCAAAAGAGCAGAAAAGTAAATAAATAAAAACAGTATGGGATGAGGTAGGTAAAATTGGTTGGGCTATTTACTGATGGACTATGTACAGCTGCAGCGATCGGTTAGCTGCTCAGATAGCAGATGTTTGAAGTTGGTGAGGGAGATAAAAGTCTCCAACTTCAGCAATTTTTGCAATAAGTTCCAGTCACAGGCAGCAGAGAACTGGAACGAAAGGCGGCCAAATGAGGTGTTGGCTTTAGGGATGATCAGTGAGATACACCTGCTGGAGCGCGTGCTACGGGTGGGTGTTGCCATCGTGACCAGTGAACTGAGATAAGGCGGAGCTTTACCTAGCATGGACTTGTAGATGACCTGGAGCCAGTGGGTCTGGCGACGAATATGTAGCGAGGGCCAGCCGACAAGAGCATACAGGTCGCAGTGGTGGGTGGAATAAGGTGCTTTAGTGACAAAACGGATGGCACTGTGATAAACTGCATCCAGTCTGCTGAGTAGAGTGTTGGAAGCTATTTTGTAGATGACATCGCCAAAGTCGAGGATCGGTACAATAGTCAGTTTTACTAGGGTAAGTTTGGCGGCGTGAGTAGGAGGCTTTGTTGCGGAATAGAAAGCCGACTCTAGATTTGATTTTAGATTGGAGATCTTTGATATGAGTCTGGAAGGAGAGTTTGCAGTCTAGCCAGACACCTAGGTACTTATAGATGTCCACATATTCAAGGTCAGAACCATCCAGGGTGGTGATGCTAGTTGGGCGTGCGGGTGCAGGCAGCGAACGGTTGAAAAGCATGCATTTGTTTTTACTAGCAATTAAGAGCAGTTGGAGGCCACGGAAGGAGTGTTGTATGGCATTGAAGCTCGTTTGGAGGTTAGATAGCACAGTGTCCAAGGACGGGCCGGAAGTGGTGGCCTTCCTGAGCCAGGATTCAGACACGGCAAGGACATCAGGGTTAGTAGAGTGTGCTAAAGCAGTGAGTAAAACAAACTTAGGGAGGAGGCTTCTGATGTTGACATGCATGAAGCCAAGGCTTTTTCGATCACAGAAGTCAACAAATGAGGGTGCCTGGGGATATGCAGGGCCTGGGTTTACCTCCACATCACCCGCGGAACAGAGGAGGAGTAGTATGAGTGTGCGGCTAAAGGCTATCAAAACTGGTCGCATAGAGCGTTGGGGACAAAGAATAAAAGGAGCAGATTTCTGGGCATGGTAGAATATATTCAGGGCATAATGCGCAGACAGGGGTATGGTGGGGTGCGGATACAGCGGAGGTAAGCCCAGGCACTGGGTGATGATAAGAGAGGTTGTATCTCTGGACATGCTGGTTGTAATGGGTGAGGTCACCGCATGTGTGGGAGGTGAGACAAAGGAGGTATCAGGGGTATGAAGAGGGGAACTAGGGGCTCCATTATAAACTAACTAAAACAATGATAACTAACCTGAACAACAGTATACAAGCTAAAACAGTAGATGAGACAACAACAACTAGTCAGCTAGCACAACAACAGCAGGTAAAATGGGGTTGACTAGGCAGAGAGGGTCGGATTAACTACACACAGAGCCTGAGTGCGGCTGGGGCCGAAAGATAAAACATAAACAAGCAGAATGGAGTACCGTGATTAATGGACAGTCCAGCAGGCATCAGCTATGTAGCCGAGTGATCACAGTGTCCAGGGGGCAGCGGTGGATGGGACAGGGAAGCTAGACTGGCGAGTATTATCCAGGATAAAAAAACTGGCTCACAGTGACTAAATAGCTTGTAGCTAGTTAGCTGGTTAGCTTCTGGAGGTTCTTGAATGTGTTCTAAAAATTTAAAATAATAGCGATTCCATATCACATTGGGTGAGGCAGGTTACCGGAAGGTATAATCGAATTAAAAATCGAAAAGAGATTGAAAGTAAATATGGGTCCAGTGTGTGGTTGGGCTGGCTGGGGACGCGGCGATTCAGACAGTTAGCAGGCCTGTGCTAACAAGCTAACAGTTAGTAGGCCTGGGCTAAACAAGCTAGGAGTTAGCAGGCTGAATTAGCAAGCAAGCAGATAGCAAGGGCTAGAAAGTTCGCCTTTGGGGGACGTTGCGATGGGGTTAAGTCTGTTTATGCCTCTTCATGCGGTGACATCGATAGACCGGTCGTGGGTCCGGATATTGTAGCCCAGTAGTATGCTTCGGTGGTAGCACAGGAGCTCTGGCTGGGCTAGCTTCAAGCTAAGTGAATGGAAACGCTAGCCAGGAGTAGTCATCCGGGGTTGCGGTTAGCTAGTTAGCTAGTTGTGAAGATCCAGATAAAAATGTTCCGTTTGCGGTGGGAATCCGGGGATAAAAATAATAGGTCCGTTATGCTCTGGTTAGAGTCGCGTTGTTCGAACTGGCGAGAGCTTTCCGAGCTAAAGGTTAGCTGAGGACCGCTAGCAATGGTTTGCTGACTGATAGCTGGTAGTTAGCTGGCTAGCTTCAGTTGAGGGGTTCCGGATCCGAAGTAAATATAAATACTTTAGAAGAAGAAAAAGCAGATCCACACTACATTGAGTGAGGCGGGTTGCAGGAGAGTATTTAGATGTTGAGGTTTAGCAAAGATGTTTTAAAAGATATGCAAAGAAAAATATGTAAAAAAAACGATATATACAAGGGACACGACACGACAAGACGTCTGACTGCTACGCCATCTTGGAATCCACTCCTGACCAAGATAGAGCAAAGCTGTGTGAAAGAAACAACAACACAGAGTTACACATAAACAAACATACAGTCAATAATACAGTAGAAAAAGTCTATATACAGTGTGTGCAAATGAGGTAGGATAAGTGAGGCAATAAATATGCCATGTTGGCGAAGTAATTACAATATAGCAATTTAACACAGGAATGGTAGATGTGCAGAATATGAATGTGCAAGTAGAGATACTGAGGTGCAAAGGAGCAAGATAAATAAATAAATAAATACAGTATAGGGATGAGGTAATTAGATGGGCTATGTACAGGTCCAGTCATCTGTGAGCTGCTGTGACAGCTGGTACTTAAAGCTAGTGAAGGAGATATGAGTCTCCAGCTTCAGTGATTTTTTTGGATTTCGTTCCAGTCATTGGCAGCAAAGAACTGGAAGGAGAGGCGGCCAAAGGAAGAATTGGCTTTGGGGGTGACCAGAGATATATCTGCTTGAGCACATGCTACGGGTGGGTTCTGCTATGGTGACCAGTGAGCTGAGATAAGGTGGGGCTTTACCTAGCAGAGACTTGTAGATGACCTGGAGCCAATGGGTTTGTCAACGAGTATAAAGCGAGGGCCAGCCAATGAGAGTGTACAGGTCGCAGTGGTGGGTAGTATATAGGGCTTTGTTGACAAAACGGATAGCACTGTGATAGACTGCATCCAATTGGTTGAGTAGAGTGTTGGAGGCTATTTTGTAAATTACATCGTCGAAGTCGAGGATCGGTAGGATGGTCAGTTTTATGAAGGTGAGTTTGGCAGCATGAATGAAGGATGCTTTGGTGCGAAATAGGAAGCCGATTCTAGATTTAATTTTGTAATCTGTTAGTTAACTTGGCTTTCGAAGACCTTAGAAAGGCAGGGTAGGATAGATACAGGTCTAGCAGTTTGGGTCTAGAGCTTTCCAATCTTTGGGGATCTCAGACGATACGAAAGAGAGGTTCAACAAGCTAGAAATAGGGGTTGCAACAATTTCGGCAGATATTTGTAGAAAGAGAGGGTCCAGATTGTCTAGCCCGGCTGATTAGTATGGGTCCAGATGTTGCAGCTCTTTCAGAACATCAGCTATCTGGATTTGGGTGACGGAGAAATGGGGAGGCTTGGGCGAGTTGCTGTGGGGGGTGCAGGTCTGTTGATCGGGGTAGGGTTCCTCCTCTTTCCAAATTTCAAACTCTGTCACAACTGTTCGCATTAGGTTTATAATGGTGTTTTCCGCGAATTGCATTTCAGCAAATGTTTGAAAATTACGTTTTATTAGCTGCTTCATAACAGGAGTAGCACGTTCAATAATAGGCTGTAAACTTTTGAACTGTAAGACGATAGGCTTGCTATTGTTGCAGGTTTCCATTAAGCACTTCATGAAAAATGTCCGGTGCATGCATAGTATCAGAGAGGAATAGGCAAAGCGAGAGGTTTCACTCTCACCAAAATCTGTCCAAAATAAGCTCAATACATTTCTATGGGCATGTTTTGGGACTAAGCTTACCTCCTGCCTGCAAAATAAGCATTGTGTCATTATATACAGATCTCTAATAGTATTTTCTGTTGTCCACTTCATTTTACTGTTTGGAAAAGATTTAACCATTTGTTGACCGGTTAATGAGGGTTGGTTCGTCTGGAGCTAAATTTACTAAAATGTGCATTCCTAAACACAACAAAATGCAGAATATGTCAATGGGGATGAATACTTTCTGAAGGCAGTGTATTGCTGCATGTAGAAATCCACATAATTATATGTATATCATAGAGAACATGGATGTTTGGACAGGTTTCCATCCCCCAAAGATCAAACTTGTGTCTCATGGCAGAGTTTTATGGTATGCATACCAAAGCCACGAACATCACATGACTAATATAGATGTTGAATCATTGATCTGATTTGTGTCTCTCCTCTCTTCTCTAGTCCCCCAAAGTACACCGCTACCCCACGATGGACGCTGTCCCCCTCCTCCTGAGCAAAGTCAAATCTGAACCTCCTGAGGACCTGCTCTCCCATGACCCCCATTTCCAGACGCAGACCGAGCCTGTCGACCTGTCAATCAACAAACCACGCCCCTCCCCCCCATCAATCACCTCCACCACTTCTCCTGTTACTTCCGCTTTCTCTCCGTCCTCGATTTCTTCTTTATCATCATCATCCTCCTCTCCGTCTGTCATCACATCTGCCTCATCTGTGCTCACACCTGGGCCCCTGGTGGCCCCTGGAGCCGGTGTCCAGGGTCATCATCATCATCATCAGCAGCAGTTTTTGCACATCCTGCACCCTGTGCCTCCGCCACCCTCCAGCCCCTTGAACCTGGGAGGGGTACAGGGCATAGGAGGAGGAGTAGGGGGAAAGATGGAGGCCCACCACCTGCATCGTATCCCTGTAGTGGTACAGTCATTGCCCCTCATGTACACCACAGCCGTGCGCTCGCCCTCCAGCCTCCACAACAATGCCATCATGCTACCTCTGCTGGACAATCATAAGAGCCACCATAGCAAAGGTGAGACAAAAAGCAGGCTTGGTCTGTCTGTGTCTTTTCCCTCTCTCTTTATATGCTGTATATACTGAACAAAATTATGAACGCAACATGCAAAAATGTCAAAGACCACTGAGTTACAGTTCCTATAAGGAAATCAGTCAATTGAAATTAATTCATTAGGCCCTAATCTATGGATTTCACATGACTGGGAATGCAGATAATCATCTTTTAAAAAAGTGGTCAGTATCTGGTGTGACCACCATTTGCCTCATACAACGCGACACATCTCCTTCACATAGAGTTGATCAGGCTGTTGATTGTGGCCTTTGGAATGTTCTCCCACACTTCTTCAATGGCTGTATCACTACATCACGATATTATACACATCCAGATCATTCCAAATATGCTCAATGGGTGACATGTCTGGTGAGTATGCAGGTCATGGGAAAACTGGCATATTTTCAGCTTTCAGGACTTGTGTATAGATCCTTGTGACAATGGGCCATGCATTATCATGCTGAAACATGAGGTGATGGTGGCGGATGAATGGCACGACAATGGCCCTCAGGACCTCGTCACGGTATCTCTGCATTCAAATTGCAAATGATAAAATGCAATTGTGTTCTTTGTCCGTAGCTTATGCCTGCCCATATCAAAACCCACCAACACTATGGGTCACTGTTCACAGCAAACAGCTATACGTGCTGTGGCAGTGACCATCGGAGGTGAGAATTTGCCCACTGAAGGGGGTTACGACGCTGAACAGCAGTCAGGTCAAGACCCTGATGAGGACGACGAGCACTCAGATGAGCTTCTCTAAGATGGTTTCTGAGAGTTTGTGCAGAAATTCTTTAGGTTGTGCAAACCAAAGAATGGTGGCTGGTCTCACACCATCCCGCAGGTAAAGAAGAAGGATGTGGAGGTCCATGCCTGGCTTGGGTACACGGGGTCTGCAGTTGTGAGCCCGGTTGGAGGCGGCTTCTAAAACAATTTCTCTAAAACAACGTTGGAGGCGGCTTATTGTCGAGCAATTAGCATGCAATTCTCTGACAACAGCTCTGGTGGACATTCCTGCAGTCAGCATGCATATTGCATGCTCCCTCAAAACTTGAGATATCTGTGGCATTGTGTTTTTGAGTGGCTTCTTGATATGCCACACCTGTCAGGTGGATGAATTATCTTGGCAAAGGAGAAAAGCTCACTAACAGGGATGTAATCAAATGTGTACACAGATTTTGAGCGAAATGAGCTTCTTGTGCATATGGACAATTTCTGGGATATTTTATTTCTGCTCATGTAACATTTGACCAACACTTTAGATGTTGCGTTTATATTTTTGTTCAGTGATTAATACTCCAAATACAGTACCATTCAAAAGTTTGGACAAACCTATTCATTCAAGGGTTCTTGTTTATGTTTTATTATTTTCTACATTGTAGAAAAATAGTGAAGACATCAAAACCAAAAAGGTGTAAAACAAATCAACATATATTTTAGATTCTTTAAAGTAGCTACTCTTTGCGCACTCTGGGCATTCTCTCAACCAGCTTCACTTGGAATGCTTTTCCAATGGTCTTGAATGAGTTCCCACATATGCTGAGCACTTGAAGGCTGCTTTTCCTTCACTCTGCAGTCCAACTCATCCCAAACCACCTCAATTGATTTTTTTTGTATTTTTCCTTTATTTAACTAGGCAAGTCAGTGAAGAACAAATTCTTATTTTCAATGATGGCCTAGGAACAGTGGGTTAACTGTCTTGTTCAGGGGCAGAATTACAGATTGTTACCTTGTCAGCTCAGGGATTCAATCTTGCAAACTTTTGGTTACTAGTCCAACAATCTAACCACTAGGCTACCTGCCGCTGAGGTTGGGTGATTGTGGAGGCCAGGTAATCTAATGCAGCACTCCATCACTCTCCTTCTTGGTCAATTAGCACTAACACAGCCTGGAGGTGTGTTGGGTCATTGTCCTGTTGAAACACAAATGATAGTCCCTCTAAGCACAAACCAGATGGGATGGCGTATCGCTATAGAAGCCATGCTGGTTAAGTTTGCCTTAAATTCTGGTTAAGTGTGCCTTGAGTCACCAGAAAAGCACCTCCCTGGCATCACACTTCCTCCTCCATGCTTCATGGTGGGAACTACACATGCAGCGATCATCTGTTCACCGACTCTGCATCTCACAAAGACACGGTGGTTGGAAAGAAAATCTCACAAAGGACAGATTTCCTCCGGTCTAATGTCCATTGCTCATGTTTCAAGGCAAAGGGTGGCTACTTTTAATTAAGAATCTCAAAAATAAAATATATTTTGTTTTGTTTAACAATTTTTTAGACACTACATGATTCCTTCTGTTATTTCATAGTTATTTCATAGTAAATAGTAAAAATAAAGAACCCCTTGAATGAGTAGGTGTGTCTAAACGTTTGACTGGCACTGTATATACACGTGTGTGTGTGTGTGTGTGTGTGTGTGTGTGTGTGTGTGTGTGTGTGTGTGTGTGTGTGTGTGTGTGTGTGTGTGTGTGTGTGTGTGTGTGTATATATGTGTATGTGTATATATATGTATATATATATGTATATGTGTTTATGTGTGTCAAGAGGTCTGAATACTTCCCGAAGGCACTGTGTGTAATATATATATACAGGTATATACAGTGCCTTCGGAAAGGAATCAGACCTCTTGACTTTTTCCACATTCTGTTACATTACACCCTTATTCTAAAATGGTTATATCATTCCCCCCTCATCAATCTACAGACAATACCTCAAATTAGATTTTTTAGCAAATGTATAAAAGAAACTACAGAAATATCACATTTACATAAGTATTCAGACCCTTTACTAAGTACTTTGTTGATGCACCTTTGGCAGCGATTACAGCCTTGAGTCTTCCTGGGTATGACGCTAGAAGCTTGGTACACCTGTATTTGGGGAGTTTGTCCCATTCCTTTCTGTAGATCCTTTCATGCTCTGTCAGATTGAATGGGGAGCGTCGCTGCACAGATATTTTCAGGTCTCTAAAGAGATGTTTGATCAGGTTCATCTCCAGGCTCTGGCTGGGCCACTCAAGGATGTTCAGAGACTTGTCCCGAAGCCACTCCTGCGTTGTCTTGACTGTGTACTTAGGGTCGTTGACCTGTTGGAAGATGAGACTTCACCCCAGTCTGAGGTCCTGAGTGTTCTTGAGCAGGTTTTCATCAAGGATCTCTCTGTACTTTGCTCTGTGCATCTTTTCCTTGATCCTGACTATTATCCTAGTTCCTGCTTCTGAAAAACATCCCCACAGCATGATGCTGCCACCACCATGCTTCACCGTAGGGATGGTGCCAGGTTTCCTCCAGACTTGTAGCTTGGCATTCAGAGAGTTCCATCTTGGTTTCATCAGACCAGATAATCTTGTTTCTCATGGTCTGAGTCCTTTAGGTGCCTTTTGGCAAACTCCAAGCAGGCTTTCATGTGCCTTTTACTGAAGGGTGGCTTCCTTCTGGCCACCCTACCATAAAGGCTTGATTCTTGGAGTGATGCAGAGATGGTTGTCCTTCTGGAAGGTTCTCCCATCTCCACAGAAGAACTATAGAGCTCTGTCAGAGTGACCATCAGGTTCTTGGTCACATCCCTGATCAAGGCCCTTCTCCCCCGATTGCTCAGTTTTGACGGGCGGCCAGCTGGTTCCAAGCCTGCCAAATTCCTATGTAAACCCAATCCACTTCTCTTCAAAATAAGTTAATAAATATAGTCCAGTTTGAAATGTAAAATAATGTAGGCTTTGAAATTATGTATGTCAATTTTAAAGTGGGTAAGTTTTACACATTTATGATTACTTTTTTAAAATGGCTAATTTTAATGAGCGAAAATACCAACACTTCTCAAAATGTATAGGTAGATGCAAAAATATGATTTTGGCCACAAGAGCACACTAGTTATGGGCTATGGGAGTGATACCCAGAGAGAAATAGGATATACATGTAATAGTACGGGACAGAAGGAAAATAAATGAGACCAAGATTTACATATTCCTTACACTAGGATTCCCCTCTTAGTACTAAGAACAGCTACACCACAAATGGCGACAAGGATTTTGTGGATTTAGTTTGAACCCTTACATTGTTTTTCATGAGTTTATTCTGACCAATTATGGAAATGTCAGCATGACACAAACCTTTCCAGCTAGCTATCAATCTAATAACATATTAGCCAAAAGCTGGGAGAAGTGGATGAAACATTAAGAAAATGTCCTGTTAGCATTGAACATCAAATATAATGCATGGGAACGTGCCATGCTACTCCGCTATTGTGGGGAGAAACTTTTCTATATTTTTTCTACACTTGAAGACACAGGAGATGATAAGTCTGACAAATCTAAAACTGTACTGACTCAATGTTTTTCACCAATGACAAATTTATATTTTTAGGTCTACAAATTCAGACAAACTGTTTAATCCGAGACTGAAATTATTGGTCAATAATATGTTTGCCTGCGTACACTTGCTGCTTCCTATGATTTCCTGATGCTGACTCAGAAATTAGAAGGCAGATTGTTCAAAGTTTCTCATCCAACAAACTGAGGAGACATGCTCTCACGGACCATATAATGACTCTCACAAAGCTCCTGGAAATAGCTTGAATAAATGAAGTATCAGAAATACAAGCACAGGAAATGGAAAAACATCCTGGTACTACCCAGAATAGATCGCAAGGGCCAGCAAGCTCAACAATCCAGGGCTGCACCCACTACTGCACGTCGGTGCACATGCTTTTAACTGTGGCGGTTCATTCCCTCACCAAGGAGAGTGCCCTGCAAATGGCCACACATGCTACAACTGTGGGAAAATTAATTATTTGGCAAAAGTAGATAACCCTGACCCGCACCACAGAAAACTGAACATTCACTTGTGCCTGAAAATACCAAAAACACAGTTAACCCTGATGATGAAAGCCCAGCTATCTCTTTACACGGGTGGATCCAACCATTGCTACTCCTACTGCAGAACCCAGGCAAACCATCCAGGTAAATGGATCACGGTCTTGGCGCAGTCTTGGCTCGGGTTGAAATATGCACATATATGGAGCAATGATATTCACAGATGGATAGGGAGGCACTGGGAATAATCTGGGGTTGCCTTCATTTTCAGCTCTACATAGTCGGACACACCTTCACTGTGATTACTGACAAAAAACAGCTTGTGCGTATCTTTCAACAAACCCTCGTCCTCCCCTCCACCAAGAATGGAAATATGGTTGCTGAAACTTCAAAACTTCACGTTCTCTGTTGTATACAAGGCTGGATCTGGCAACCAAGCAGATAACTTCTCCAGACACTCAGTCCTCAAACAGGGGCCTAATGATATCCATGCCTCAGAGCTAGCAGAAGCTCATGTGCGCTTTGTGGTCAATCACAATGTTCCACGTGCTATGACACTGGCTGAAATCCAAGCAGCAACACAGTCTGAACCATGTCTACTCAGACTAACCAATGGTGTTAGAACAGAACAATGGCACACCCTTCTGGAACACACAGATGACCTACAGTTGAAGTCGGAAGTTTACATACACTTAGGTTGGAGTCATTAAAACTAGTTTTTCAACCACTCCACAAATTTATTGTTAACAACCTATCGTTTTGGCAAGACAGTTAGGGCATCAAAGTAAGTTGTCCAACAATTGTTTACAGATAGATTATTTCACTTATAATTCACTGTATCACAATTCCAGTGGGTCAGAAGTTTACATACACTAAGTTGACTGTGCCTTTAAACACCTTGGAAAATTCCAGAAAATTATGTCATAGCCTATCAGAAGCTTCTAAAGCCAATTTACATCATTTGAGTCCATTGGAGGTGTACCTGTGGATTTATTTCAAAGCCTACCTTCAAACTCAGTTCCTCTTTGCTTGACACAATGGGAAAATCAAAAGAAATCAGCCAAGACCTCAGAAAAAAATTGTAGACCTCCACAAGTCTAGTTCATCCTTGGGAGCAATTTCCAAACACCTGAAGGTACCACGTTTATCTGTACAAACAATAGTACGCAAATATAAACACCAAGGGACCACACAGTCATCCTACCACTTGTCTCCTCGAGATTAATGTACTTTGGTGCGAAAAGTGCATCAATCTCAGAACAACCGCAAAGGACCTTGTGAAGATGCTGGAGGAAATAGGTACAAAATTATCTAAATCCACAGTAAAACGAGTCCTACATCGACATAACCTGAAAGGCTGCTCAGCAAGGAAGAAGACACTGCTCCACATCCACCATAAAAAAGCTAGACTACGGTTTGCAACTGCACATGGGGACAAATATCGCGCTATTTGGAAAAATGTCTTCTAGCCTGATGAAACAAAAATTTAACTGTTTGGCCATAATGACCATTATGTTTGGAGGGAAAAGGGGGATGCTTGCAAGCTGAAGAACACCATCCCAACCGTGACACACGGGGGTGGCAGCATCACGTGGGGGTGCTTTGCTGCAGGAGGGACTGGTGCACTTCACAAAACTAGATGGCATCATGAGGGAGGAAAATTATGTGGATATAATTGAAGCAACATCTCAAGATATCAGTCAGGAAGTTCAAACTTGGTCACAAATGGGTCTTCCAAATGGACAATGACCCCAAGCACACTTCCAAAGTTGTGGCAAAATGGGTTAATGTGCCAGAATTCACCCAACTTATTGTGGGAAGTTTGTGGAAGGCAATCCAAAATGTTTGACCCAAGTTAAACAATTTAAAGGCAACGCTACCAAATATTAATTGAGTGTATGTAAACTTCTGACCCACTGGGAATGTGATGAAAGGAATAACAGCTGAAATAAATAATTCTCTCTACTATTATTCTGACATTTCACATTCTTAAAATAAAGTGGTTATCCTAACTGACCTTAGAAAGGGAATTTTTACTCTGATTAAATGTCAGGAATTGTGGAAAACTGAGTTTAAATGTATTTGGCTAAGGTGTATGGTAACTCCCGACTTCAACTGTATCTCCAACCTAACAATCTTAACTTCACTGCCTAAACTTTAAAAACTCTGAACTGACGTTGTCTGCAACCAATCTGCTGTTCAGGGGAAATACACTTGTCATAGCAGCAGCGCTACAGAGCCGGGCATTGTTTGCTCTATAACCCATTTGTTCATACTCTACCGTGATATGAAATACGGTCGAAACAACAAAAAGACAACAGTTACACAGTGGCGGAACAAATTCAACCTCACATGCTTTTGTTTCATCACAAAACTGGAGAGCCACCATCTTTCTGGGGAAGTCTACAAAGCAAATATTGCATGTAACAAACAGTTACATTATGTACAGCAGGGTTCCCTTACTGGTGGGATATATGACTTTAAAAACACCAGCAAATCAGCTCAAAGTGATTTTACTTTTCCAAAGTATTCGCAAGCATAATAGCGAGATAAAACAATATGTGATCGTATCCAAATGTAAGCACGGTTTGAAATGATTCTGTTTTAGTCAAATATTATATCTGTTTGGGCTTCTTGCGATCAATTTCTAGTCTATAAATGATTTGTAATTATGTTCCAGCCCTATGACATCCGCCCAAGAAAAAATCATCCCGCGTCTGAATCTTGTTGATGATCTCTGACTTACTAAACAACTACTCATTTTGAACCACTGAGAGTTAAAGCACAAAGAAAACAGGAGCACTGCCTCCACTCTTTCAGCACCATTTCAACTTAAACATTTCAACATCATTAAATAAATTAGGCTAGTCTAGTACAGTGAAAAGAAATGTAAAGATACAAAAAACGATTTAGTCCAATCCATGGTACTGATTTCTGTGTGTGTGTGCATACGTGCCCTAGACTAGTTGACGGACAATGCTATCCTCTTCTCTTTCATGTTGGTAAAACTGTCAATGACTTTGTCATAGAGTAGTACACATTGTTCATTTTTTGTTGTCGCAGGTTACCTGGCTAAAATGCTTGATAGCCTTTTTTTCCTGGCATGGGAAATCATGAACCCGCCAAGTTAGCAAGGTAGTTAGCGTGAGCCTACTAGGCTACATATTGTACTTCAGTCATCTCAGGCCACAACATATGAATTTATGGTTTGATCAGAATCATCGTTGTAATCATTGGTCTTTACGGACAATTAAGTCAAAACCACAAATCCCCATCTCCATCCCTGGCTGAGGAAAGGGCCAATTTAGCTAGCTACTGCAGGACAACAACACAAACAGACCAGAAACAGACACCTTTTTCTGACAATGACAATGTTTTTCTTTCGATGTGATTTGATTTGCGTGAAGCCAAATCCAAACTGGCCTCCCTTGGGGGATGTTTTTTCTGTGCCAGGACTACCCACAGTTGAACTCAGTGCAACATTGATTGGCAAATGATTTTATGTTTTTTTTTTATCAAGGGAGGCCAAATGCTTGCTGGCATCAATATATCAAATCATACAGTCACACTCTTTTTGTATGGGCTACACATACTGAGACAGAGGGGCGCTGTTTCACTCTCTTGGATGATTTTGCCAGTCAGAGAGATTCAGCAAATTTAAGGAAAATTATGAAAACACAAAGAGAAGGGAAAAAAATATTAGTAAAATTAGTAAAATTTGGGTAAGCTTGGCTTCCCTTGGCATCCATGAATACACACCACTGCTGTTTGTATTCATGGATTAAGTTTTCCAGAAGTTGAAAAGGTATTCAGTACATCTGCTATGGCAGTCATTCCAAAGCTGGAGAAGATCTTCTCTTCCTTGACAACCCTGCATCTGTTAAGAGTAACAATGGACCACCTTTCAATTCCCAGGGTTTTTCCTCTTTCCCTATCTACCTGGGATTCAATCACAGAAGAATAACACCACAGGCCAATTCAGAAGTGGAACGATTCATGCAGACTCTGAAAAATACCCTTTGCATTGCTACGCTGCAACATAAAGACATTCAGCAAGAGCAAAGACATTCTGTAAGAGCCGACAGAGCGACAGAACCCTGCTCCACTGGAAAACCTCCCGTTACAGTTATGTTCAATCAACAAATTCAGCCTTCCTTCCATGGACCCTAACAAGCTGAGAGCCACAGACAGACACACAGGTAAAGCTAAAAATGAAAGAGCATCATGAAAGATGCTTCTGTCATGCCTCGCCACTTGACATTGGAGACTTCGTGCGACCTGCCAACAAATTCCAGTCACCTTTCCATCCAGACCCACACCAAGTCACTGCAATCAAAGGAACCATGATCACAGCACAATGTGGACAGCAAATGGTGACAGGGAACATCTTCCACTTTAAGCAAGTCTCCCAACCACTCACTCACTGGTCCATCCTCTGCTGACCAGAGTAGCACCTTACCGAGTCGGACTGAACCAATAGCTGGTCTAATTAGCCCCACCAGCCCCACCTTGGCCGCCCCCATCCCAGAGGTCCAATGCTACCCACGACATGCTATTGGTCTCGTGTGGTTCAGTTGGTTGAGCATGGCACTTGCTACGCCAGGGTGGTGGGGTCCCCACGGGGGGACCAATGCGAGAAAATATGATAATGTATGCTCTCGATAAGATCGTCTGTTGAATGACTGAATTGTAATGCTGCGCTAATCACCTGCTGGACTTAATGCTGAACAACAAAAAAACGAAACGTTTATACCTTGCAGCGGTTACTGCTGCTTAACAAATGTTGTATTCTAATTGTTTTGTTTATGGGGGATAAAGAGATGGGAGAGATGTGTTCAGGTTAAATGGGGGAAAGAGAGCAAGAGAGAGAGCATTTGTGTGTAATTTATGTTCATGAGTGGGTGCATGTATGCCTGTGTGCCTGCATGTATGCCTGTGTGCATGCTTGTATGTTTGTGGTTAGCTGGCGTGGCCCTGCCTGAACCATCTGTTTTAGAGCAGGCAGGCTTACTACAGGGTGTGATTTTACAGTCAGTGTGTTTAAACCACTAGTGACTTTGGGTGTTTCTGTCAAGTGGACTGGAGCTGTATACCGGGGAGCAGTTTTTTGTCAAAGAACCTTGTTTATCTGAGGTTGCTGTCTCTCACACCACACACACACACACACACACACACACACACACACACACACACACACACACACACACACACACACACACACACACACACACACACACACACACACACACACACGTTTTAAACACTGGGTGTCTGCTCTCTGGAAGAGGAGAGAGGACGAATGAGAGTAAAAACAAGGCTTGCGTAATAGGGTGGAGACCGATATTGAAAATGGCTGGCAGTGTACATTGAGAACACTCACACACAGCAACATCAACAGCTCCACCCAGTGTGTGAGAAGAGATCAGTGGAATCGGGGTCAGCTTTGGGTGGGGCAGACACAGTCACTGTAGTGATACAGCCAAAACATGAGGCACACAGAGCGTGTGTGTGTGTGTGTGTGTGTGTGTGTGTGTGTGTGTGTGTGTGTGTGTGTGTGTGTGTGTGTGTGTGTGTGTGTGTGTGTGTGTGTGTGTGTGTGTGTGTGTGTGTGTGTGTGTGTGTGTGTGTGTGTGTGTGTGTGTGTGTGTAACAGACAGAACACAGAACTGTAATGTAGAGTCATTGGGTTTGGTAAGTACTTATGCAATAGTATCTAAACAAACTGTTTTTCTGATTTGAAAAGCAATGCAGAGCAAGCCAAAGTACATTTCACTTCAGTCACACTATCCTATAGTGGAATGCACACCCATGTACAGTTAAAGTCGGATGTTTGCGTACACCTTAGCCAAACAAATTTAAATGCGTTTTTTCACAATTCTTGACATTTAATCCTAGTAAAAATTCCCTGTTTCAGGTCAGTCAGGATCACCACTTTATTATAAGAATGTGAAACGTCAGAATAATAGTAGAGAGAATACTTTTTTGTTTTATTATTTCTACCATCACATTCCCAGTGGGTCAAAAGTTTACATACACTCAATTGGTATTTGGTAGCATTGCCTTTAAATTGTTTTATTTGAGTCAAACATTTCGGGTAGCCTTCCACAAGCTTCCCACAATAAGATGGGTGAATTCTGGCCCACTCCTCCCGACAGAGCTGGTGTAACGGAGTCAGGTTTGTAGGCCTCCTTGCTCGCACACAATTTTTTTCAGTTCTGCCCACATATTTTCTATAGGATTTTGGGCAGGGCTTTGTGATGGCCACTCCAATACTTTGACTTTGTTGTCCTTAAGCCATTTTGCCACAACTTTGGAAGTATGCTTGGGCCATTGTCCATTTGGAAGACCCATTTGTGACCAAACTTGTGACCAAACTTCCTGACTGATGTCTTGAGATGTTGTTTCAATATATCCACTTAACTAGATGGCATCATGAGGGATGAACGTTTTGTGAAGTGCACCAGTCCCGCCTGCAGCAAAGCACCCCCATAACATGATGCTGCCACCCCCTTGCTTCTCGGTTGGGATGGTGTTCTTCGGCTTGCAAGCCTCCCCCTTTTCAGTTGTATTTCTGTTTCATCAGACGAGAGGACATTTCTCCAAAAAGTACAATCTTTGTCCCCATGTGCAGTTCCAAACCGTAGTCTGGCTTTTTTTTACAGCGGTTTTGGAGCAGTGGCTTCTTCCTTGCTGAGCGGCCTTTCAGGTTATGTTGATATCGGACTCGTTTTATTGTGGATATAGATACTTTTGTACCTATTTTCCTCCAGCATCTTCACAGGGTCCTTTTCGGTTGTTCTGGCATTGATTTGCACTTTTCACAACAAAGTACGTTCATCTCTCGGAGACAGAATGATTCTCCTTCCTGAGCAGTATGACAGATGCGTGGTCCCATGGTTGGTCCCATATTGTTTGTACAGATTAACCTGGTACCTTCAGGTGTTTGGAAATTGCTCCTAGGTATGAACCAGACTTGTGGAGGTCTACAATTTTTGTTAAGATGGTCTTGGCTGGTTTCTTTTGATATTCCCATTTCAAGCAAAGAGGCACTGAGTTTGAAGGTAGGCCTTGAAATACATCCACAGGTACCCCTCCAAATGACTCAAATGTTGTCAATTAGCCTATCAGAGTCTTCTAAAGTCATGACATAATTTTCCGGAATTTTCCAAGGTGTTTAAAGGCATAGTCAACTTAGTGTATGTAAACTTCTGATCCACTGGAATTGTGATACAGTGAAATAATCTGTCTGAAAACAATTTTTGGAAAAATGACTTGTGTCATGCACAAAGTAGATGTCCTAACCGACTTTCCAAAACAATCGTTTTTTCACACGAAATTTGTGGAGTAGTTGATACACTTAGGTTGGAGTCATTAAAACTAGTTTATGTAAACTTCCGACTTCAACTGTAATTCTTTGTTGGATTACACAACCCGCCCCCTTAATAGGCACTTTATTGTTCTTATTTTTTCATGGAGAGTCACACTCCTTTTGTCTTTTTTATGCATTGCTGACAGACAGATTACAAGCAGTGGGGGTTAGATAAGGAACATACACAGCGCAACTGTAGATTGAACACCAGTCTCCTGCAGGGGTCAAACATGTGCATAGAACCTGGAGTGTTACCACTGGACAACAGCTCCACACTTTTGTGCTTCTTTGTAGAATGTGACATTTATTCTTTATGTATCAATACTGTGTTGCAGACACATAAGCTTCCCTAAATGTCGCTGTATTAGGTGAAATGTGATTAATTCATTATTAGTCTTAATCTTATTTGTAAACTTGTTGGTTTACAAGGTTTGGTTAGGCTCTTCAAGTTCGTAGATGGATGGGCTCAGGAAGTCATCTTCATAATTTCTCTTTGGGATCTATTCCTGTATAAATTATCTGTACTACACTATCTTGAAAGGTAGGATCAGGAGAATGATGGGAGAACTGCTGTCCTCCCTCTCTCGCACGCATTCACACACAGGTTGGCCATTCTCTTTCAGAGAGATGGGCGTGTACCCTTTCACTGTCTCCAGCAGGAGGTTGCCATGGAAACAACACTTGACTGGAAACAAAAGGCGAAACCCGCTGGGGCTCTGCCCACCTCTCCACCATGCACTCCTCTTTTGTGTCCCCTTCCCTTGCTCAAAATACACATTTTCAAACTAACGTCTCTACTAATCACCCTGTGTAATTAGGGGGCTTGCTGAAAATGTAGATTATCAGTGTTGGGGGGAAGGAAGACCCTATAAAGGAAACCCAGAGACAGAGTTGTAGTTTTAGTATTGGCTGTGTTTTCGTCCTGCTGTAATAGTCAGACCTGGGTACAAATAGTGACTGAAATCTTAAATACTTTGAGTGTTTGCTTAAGTCTGTCTGGAGTTTCAATGGGAGTGCCAGATGGGTGTGGTTTGGCACTTTTGGAGACTATGTCATTGATTTAATTGTGCCAAGCAAGCTCAATCAATTACAGTTAACCTCTTGCTCCTACCTGACACGCAGGCGTCCCATCTAGACATCTGGAAATGCAAATGCGCTACGCTAAATGCTAATAGTACTAGTTAAAACTCAAACGTTCATTAAAATACACATGCAGGGTATTGAATTAAAGCTATACTCGTTGTGAATCCAGGCAACAAGTCAGATTTTTTAAAATGCTTTTCGGCGAAAGCATGAGAAGCTATTATCTGATAGCACGTAACACCCCAAAAGACCCGCAGGGGACATAAACAAAATAATTAGCATAGTCGTCTCTATAAAAACCGCACAAATAAAATATAAAACATTCATTACCTTTGACCATCTTCTTTGTTGGCACTCCTAGATGTCCCATAAACACTATTGGATCTTTTTTTCGATTAAATCGGTCCATATATAGCCTAGATATCGATCTATGAAGACTGTGTGATAAACTAAAAAAATAGCGTCTTATAACGTAACGTCATTTTTTTAAATTAAAAAAGTAGACGATAAACTTTCACAAAACACTTCGAAATACTTTTGTAATGCAACTTTAGGTATTAGTAAACTTTAATAAGCGATCAAATTGATCACGAGGCGAAGTATATTCTTTAGCTGTCCGTCTGGAAATAATGTCCGGGTAAATCTCAACCAAAATATCCGGTCGGAGACCGGAAGAACTGCGCTGCCTTGCGTCTGTTTGACCAAGAAACAAATAGTAGACTAATGACAAGACTCTAGACAATGTGTGGAAGCTGTAGGTATTGCAACCTCAGCCCCATTAAATGTGGTTCACCTTTATCAAACGGTTCAAGTCGCGCATGGATATATTTTTCCATTTTCAGTGATCAGATTTTCCTGCACTTTTCGATGAAACGCACGTTCTGTTATAGTCACAGCCGTGATTTAACCAGTTTTATAAACGTCTGAGTGTTTTCTATCCACACATACTAATCATATGCATATACTATATTCCTGGCATGAGCAGCAGGGCGCTGAAATGTTGCGCGATTTTTAACAGAATGTTCGAAAAAGTAGGGGGTAGGAGTAACAGGTTAAAGGGATACTGGGACATTTTTAGATCTTGGTCATTTTTCAACTTACCCAGCGTCAGATATTCTGTTTCATATATACTTGTGAACATTATATTATAGTAATCTTAGGCACGGCGATAGGTACGTACACACACACATGCGGCATTTGCATCCCTTGCCTTTGCAACCATGAAAAACACTTTAATTTGACAAATAGCTACATTTATAAAGCATAAAGCAAGTTCTTTATACAGCAAAACTTTATTTGAATGCATTGCTTAAAGTGGTTAGGGCAGCGTTTCCCAAACTCTTCTTTGGGACCATGAGGGCTGCACGTTTTGGTTCTACCACTACACCAGTGGCCATCGGTGCCGTTTAAGATGAGGGAAGATAGCACATTTTTTTTATGAGCATGGCCTTATTTCTATTACAACATATTGGATGACTTTCATTCATATCCCATTCACACAGCTCAATGTAACATAGATAGGTTTAGGCTACGACATGATAATCAAATGTTCCCTATACCCATCATGAGGTAGCTACAACCTAGCCTATGAATTGAGTAATCAAAGTGACAGACATTGACATATTCAAAACGGCCTTACACACTCCTGCCAGCATCTTTAATTATTTAGTTTTAATTTTATTTGTAGCTGATCTCGGGTGTAATCATTAGTTACAAACGGGAATTTCTATTGAACAAATTCAGGTATGTTTATCCTCGTTCTGTTTAGTTTGTTTCCATTTAATATATATTTTTTAACAGAATCATTGGAATAAATACATCCCTGATAACATGCAAACACAGTTACCTTTTCATAACAGCCACATTACATACAGCATGATCCCTTTCTTTTCGCATCTAAATGCTCTTCTCCTCTCACCTTATCCCAGCTGTCTGTGACTGGCTGAAAAAAACTTTCCAGGCCAAGCCTTCATCATAACCATTACACACAAAAAATCCCTGTTTTAGGTCCTTTAGGATCACCACTTTATTATAAAAATGTGAAATATCAGAATAATATTAGAGAGAATTATTTCTTTCAGCTTTTATTTCTTTCATCACATTCTCAGTGGGTAAGAAGTTTACATACACTCAATTATTATTTGGTAGCATTGCCTTTAAATTGTTTAACTTGATTCAAACATTTTGGGTTGCCTTCCACAAGGTTCCCACAATAAGTTGGGTGAATATTGGCCCATTCCTCCTGACCAAGCTGGTGTAGCTGAGTCAGGTTTGTAGGCCTCCTTGCTCGCACACACTCTTTCAGTTCTGCCCACACATTTTCTACAGGGTTGATGTCAGGGCTTTGTGATGGCCACTCCAATACCTTGACTTTGTTGTCCTAAGCAATTTTGCCACAACTTTGGAAGTATGCTCAGGGTCATTGTCCATTTGGAAGACCATTTGCAACAAAGGTTTAACTTTCTGACTGATATCTTGCGATGTTGCTTCAATATATCCACATAATTTTCCTCCCTCATGATGCCATCTATTTTTTTAAGTGCACCAGTCCTTCCTGCAGCAAAGTACCCCCCACAACATGATGCTGCCACCCCCGTGCTTCACCGTTGGGAAGGTCTTCTTCGGCTTGCAAGCCTCCCCCTTTTTCCCCCAAACATAATGATGGTCATTATGGCCAAACAGTTCTATTTTTGTTTCATCAGACCAGAGGATATTTCTCCAAATAGTACGATTTTTGTCCCCATGTGCAGTTGCAAACCGATGTCTGGCTTTTTTATGGCGGTTTTGGAGCTGTGTCTTCTTCCTTTCTGAGCAGCTTTTCAGGTTATGCCGATATAGGACTCATTTTACTGTGGATATAGATACTTTTGTACCTTTTTCCTCCAGAATCTTCACAAGGTCCTTTGCTGTTGTTCTGGGATTGATTTGCACTTTTCGCACCAAAGTACGTTCATCGCTCGGAGACAGAATGATTCTCCTTCCTGAGCGGCATGACGACTGTGTGATCCCATGGTGTTTATACTTGTGTATTATTGTTTGTACAGATGAACGTGGTACCTTCAGGAGTTTGTAAATGTCTCCCAAGGATGAATCAGACTTGTGGAGGTCTACAAAACATTTTCTGAGGTCTTGGCTGATTTCTTTTGATATTCCCACAATTTCAAGCAAAGAGGCACTGAGTTTGAAGGTAGGCCTTGAAATACATCCACAGGTACACCTCCAATTGACTCAAATTATGGGAATTAGCATATCAGAAGCTTCTAAAGCCATGACATCATTTTCTGGAACTTTCCAAGTTGTTTAATGATATAGTCAACTTAGTGTATGTAAAATTCTGACCCACTGGAATTGTGATACAGTGAATTAATCTGTGACATAATCTGTCTGTAAACAATTGTTGGAAAAATTACTTGTGTCAAAACTATAGTTTGTTAAAACCTCTCTAGGGTATGTGGGACGCTAGCGTCCCACCTGGCCAACATCCAGTGAGATTGCAGAGCGCCAAATTCAAATACAGAAATACTCATTGTAAAAATTCATAACTATTTTACATTGGTTAAAAGATTAACTTCTTGTGAATCCAACCACTGTGTCAGATTTAAAAAATGCTTCACGGCGAAAGCATACAGTACAATTATTTGAGAACATAGCCCAGCAGACAAATCATTACAAACAGTAACCAGCCAAGTAGAAGAGATACACAAGTCAGAAATAGAGATAAAATTAATCACTTACAGTACCTTTGATGATCGTCGTCTCTCTTTATATCCGAAAACCTCCGCTTTGTTTGCGCATTTTCTTCAGTAATCCACAGCCTCAAACGCAGTCACAACAGGCAGACAAACAAAATCCAAATTGTATCCGTAAAGTTCATAAAACATGTCAAACAATGTTTATATTCATTCCTCGGGTTGTTTTTAGCCTAAATAATCGATAATATTTCAACTGGAAAATAACGATGTCAATATAAAAGGTCAACAACGGCACTCTCTCTGGTTGCGCGCATGAAAAAGCACTGTGACACGGCAGGATCCACTCATTCAGACTGCTCTTACTCCCTAATTTTTCAGAATACAAGCCTGAAACAATTTCTAAAGACTGTTGACATCTAGTGGAAGGAAAAACAAATTCCTACTTCCTGAATGGATCTTTCTCAGGTTTTCACCTGCCAAAACAGTTATTTTATACTCACAGACATTATTAGAACTGTTTTGGAAACTTTAGTGTTTTCTATCCAAATCTACTAATTATATGCATATCCTATCTTCTGAGCCTGAGTTTAATTTGGGCATGCTTTTCATCCAAAATTCCAAATGCTGCCCCCTACCGTAGAGAAGTTAACACAAAATTTGTGGAGTGGTTGAAAAACGAGTTTTAATGACTCCAACCTAAGTGTATGTAAACTTCTGACTTCAATCTATCTAAAAGTATCTATCTAAAAGGATGTTTCACTGAGGAGATTGGTCCTCCCCTTCTTCCCCTGAGGAAGGGGAGGCTCCCCCGAGGAGCCTCCATTGCACTACACAGCTTTAAATGTAAATTATTTAAATTTAAATGATCAAAGCTTAATGTTTAGTTTATTATTGAAATCAGTTGTGTTGTGTTAGGGCAAAAACCAAAACGAGCCCCGCTTGTGGTCCAGAGGACCGAGTTTGGGAAACCCTGTCTTTCGGTAAGCAAATGTTCTTGTTCCAGTAGTGATTAATAGAGTTGTAGTGACATGTTTTGGGATTTAAAGATAGAAACCACTCAAAATCATAGATGTCAATATATATATATTTATATGTTTTAGAGGGTTTTTCTTTATTTTTACTAATTTCTACATTGTAGAATAATAGTGAAGACATCACAACTATGAAATAACACAACACAAAAAAGTGTTAACCTGTTTGGGAAAGGCGGCAGTTTTTTCACACCCGGATGAAAAGAGTGCCCAAAGTAAACTGCCTATTATTCTGCCCAGATGCTAAGATATGCATACAATTGGTATTATTGGATAGAAGACTCTCTGATGTTTCTAAAACTGTTAACTTCTTGACGCTACCCATCCTTGTCGCGGGATCATTTTTGTCAGCAACCGCTGAATAGCAAATAATAAGAAGTCAAATAATATTACCAAAAAATATTAATATTCATGAAATCACAAGTGCAATATTGCAAAACATAGTTTAGCCTTTTGTTAATCCACCCGTCGTCTCAGATTTTGAATGTACGCTTTACAGCGAAAGCAATCCAAGCATTTGCGTAAGTCTATCAATAGCCTAGCATTGTGTACACTTAGCATCAGGAAGCTTGGTCACAAAAATCAGAAAAGCAATCAAATCAATCGTTTACCTTTGACGATCTTCGGATGTTTTCATTCATGAGACTCCCAGTTACACAACAAAGGTTCCTGGGTTCCTTTTGTTCCATAAAGATTATTTTTATACCCAAAATACGTTTGTTTGTTGCGTTATGTTCAGAAATCCACAGGAAAGAGCGATCACGACAACGCAGATGGAAATTCCAAATAGTCTCCATAATGTCCACAGAAACATGTCAAATGTTTTTTTATAATCATTCCTCAGGTAGTTTTTAAAATATATATTCGAGAATATATCAACCGAGTGTGTAGGTTTTTCAATAACAGCGTGAGGAACAACGGCCGCTTTACTCTGTAGCGCAAAAACTCACTCTGAGAGCCCCCACCTATCCACTTACGCAATGTGATCTTTCACGCTCATTTCTCAAAATAAAAGCCTGAAACTATGTCTAAAGACTGTTGACACGTTAGGGAAGCCACAGAAAAAGGAGTCTGGCTGATATCCCTTGAAATGGAGGATAGGCATGCATAGGAACAGAAGGGGTTCAAAATAAGAGGCACTTCCTGATTGGATTTTCCTCCGGGAAAGAGGCAATATCAGTTCTGTTATACTCAGACAATATCAAATCAAATCAAATGTATTTATATAGCCCTTCGTACATCAGCTGATATCTCAAAGTGCTGTACAGAATCCCAGCCTAAAACCCCAAACAGCAAGCAATGCAGGTGTAGAAGCACGGTGGCTAGGAAAAACTCCCTAGAAAGGCCAAAACCTAGGAAGAAACCTAGAGAGGAACCAGGCTATGTGGGGTGGCCAGTCCTCTTCTGGCTGTGCCGGGTGGAGATTATAACAGAACATGGCCAAGATGTTCAAATGTTCATAAATGACCAGCATGGTCAAATAATAATAAGGCAGAACAGTTGAAACTGGAGCAGCAGCACAGTCAGGTGGACTGGGGACAGCAAGGAGTCATTATGTCAGGTCGTCCTGGGGCACGGTCCTTGGGCTCAGGTCCTCCGAGAGAGAGAAAGAAAGAGAGAATTAGAGAGAGTATATGTGGGGTGGCCAGACCTCTTCTGGCTGTGCCGGGTGGAGATTATAACAGAACATGGCCAAGATGTTCAAATGTTCATAAATGACCAGCATGGTCAAATAATAGTAAGGCAGAACAGTTGAAACTGGAGCAGCAGCATGGCCAGGTGGACTGGGGACAGCAAGGAGTCATCATGTCAGGTAAGTCCCATGTCAGGTGTAGACCAATTTGGGTTTCCAATCTCTCCAAAAGAATGTGGTGATCGATGGTATCAAAAGCAGCACTAAGGTCTAGGAGCACGAGGACAGATTCAGAGCCTCGGTCCGATGCCATTAAAATGTAATTTACCACCTTCACAAGTGCCGTCTCAGTGCTATGATGGGGTCTAAAACCAGACTGAAGCATTTCGTATACATTGTTTGTCTTCAGGAAGGCAGTGAGTTGCTGCGCAACAGCCTTCTCTAAAATGTTTGAGAGGAATGGAAGATTCGATATAGGCCGATAGTTTTTTATATTTTCTGGGTCAAGGTCTGGCTTTTTCAAGAGAGGCTTTATTACTGCCACTTTTAGTGAGTTTGGTACACATCCAGTGGATAGAGAGCCGTTTATTATGTCCAACATAGGAGGGCCAAGCACAGGAAGCAGCTCTTTCAGTAGTTTAGTTGGAATAGGGTCCAGTATGCAGCTTGAAGGTTTAGAGGCCATGATTATTTTCATCATTGTGTCAAGAGATATAGTACTAAAACACTTGAGCGTCTCTCTTGATCCTAGGTCCTGGCAGAGTTGTGCAGACTCAGGACAACTGAGGTTTGGAGGAATACGCAGGTTTAAAGAGGAGTCTGTAATTTGCTTTCTAATAATCATAATCTTTTCCTCAAAGAAGTTCATGAATTTATCACTGCTAAAGTGAAAGTCATCCTCTCTTGGGGAATGCTGCTTTTTAGTTAGCTTTGCGACAGTATCAAAAAGGAATTTCGGATTGTTCTTATTTTCATTACATTTACATTTACATTTAAGTCATTTAGCAGACGCTCTTATCCAGAGCGACTTACAAATTGGTGCATTCACCTTATGACATCCATCATCAATTAAGTTAGAAAAATAGGATGATCGAGCAGCAGTAAGGGCTCTTCGGTACTGCACGGTACCGTCTTTCCAAGCTCGTCGGAAGACTTCCAGTTTGGTGTGGCGCCATTTCCGTTCCAATTTTCTGGAAGCTTGCTTCAGAGCTCGCATATTTTCTGTGTACCAGGGAGCTAGTTTCTTATGAGAAATGTTTTTAGTTTTTAGGTGTGCAACTGCATCTAGGGTTTTGCGCAAGGTTAAATCGAGACCCTCAGTTAGGTGGTTAACTGATTTTTGTCCTCTGGCGTCCTTGGGTAGGCAGAGGGAGTCTGGAAGGGAATCAAGGAATCTTTGTGTTGTCTGTGAATTTATAGCACGACTTTTGATGGTCCTTGGTTGGGGTCTGAGCAGATTATTTGTTGCAATTGCAAACTTAAGAAAATGGTGGTCCGATAGTCCAGGATTATGAGGAAAAACATTAAGATCCACAACATTTATTCCATGGGACAAAACTAGGTCCAGCGTATGACTGTGACAGTGAGTGGGTCCAGAGACATGTTGGACAAAACCCACTGAGTCGATGATGGCTCCGAAAGCCTTTTGGAGTGGGTCTGTGGACTTTTCCATGTGAATATTAAAGTCACCAAAGATTAGAATATTATCTGCTATGACTACAAGGTCCGATAGGAATTCAGGGAACTCAGTGAGAAACGCTGTATATGGCCCAGGAGGCCTGTAAACAGTAGCTATAAAAAGTGATTGAGTAGGCTGCATAGATTTCATGACTAGAAGCTCAAAAGACGAAAAAGTCATTTTTTTTTGGTAAATTGACATTTTCTATCGTAAATGTTAGCAACACCTCCGCCTTTGCGGGATGCACGGGGGATATGGTCACTCGTGTAGCCAGGAGGTGAGGCCTCATTTAAAACAGTAAATTCATCAGGCTTGAGCCATGTTTCAGTCAGGCCAATCACATCAAGATTATGATCAGTGATTAGTTCATTGACTATAATTGCCTTTGAAGTAAGGGATCTAACATTAAGTAGCCCTATTTTGAGATGTGAGGTATCATGATCTCTTTCAGTAATGACAGGAATGGAGGTGGTCTTTATCCTAGTGAGATTGCTAAGGCGAACACCGCCATGTTTAGTTTTGCCCAACCTAGGTCGAGGCAGACATGGTCTCAATGGTGATAGCTGAGCTGACTACACTGACTGTGCTAGTGGCCGACTCCACTATGCTGGCAGGCTGGCTAACAGCCTGCTGCCTGGCCTGCACCCTGTTTCATTGTGGAGCTAGAGGAGTTAGAGCCCTGTCTATGTTGGTAGATAAGATGAGAGCACCCCTCCAGCTAGGATGGAGTCCGTCACTCCTCAGCAGGTCAGGCTTGGTCCTGTTTGTGGGCGAGTCCCAGAAAGAGGGCCAGTTATCTACAAATTCTATCTTTTGGGAGGGGCAGAAAACAGTTTTCAACCAGCGATTGAGTTGTGAGACTCTGCTGTAGAGCTCATCACTCCCCCTAACTGGGAGGGGGCCAGAGACAATTACTCGATGCCGACACATCTTTGTAGCTGATATGCACGCAGAAGCTATGTTGGGTGATCTTGGTGATCTCTGACTGTTTCATCCTAACATCGTTGGTGCCGACGTGGATAACAATATCTCTATACTCTCTACACTCGCCAGTTTTAGCTTTAGCCAGCACCATCTTCAGATTAGCCTTAACGTCGGTAGCCCTGCCCCCTGGTAAACAGTGTATGATCGTTGGATGATTCGTTTTAAGTCTAATACTGCGGGTAATGGAGTCGCCAATGACTAGAGTTTTCAATTTGTCAGAGCTAATGGTAGGAAGCTTCGGCGTCTCAGACCCCGTAATGGGAGGAGTAGAGACCAGAGAAGACTCGGCCTCTGACTCCGACCCGCTGCTTAATGGGTTGAAAGTTTCTGTCGGCTGAATGAGCGACACCGGTTGAGCTTTCCTACAGCATTTCCTTCCAGAAACCGTGAGAAAGTTGTCCGGCTGCGGGGACTGTGCCAGGGGATTTATACTACTATCTGTACTTACTGGTGGCACAGACGCTGTTTCATCCTTTCCTACACTGAAATTACCCTTGCCTAACGATTGCGTCTGAAGCTGGGCTTGTAGCACAGCTATCCTCGCCGTAAGGCGAGTACAGCGACTACAATTAGAAGGCATCATGTTAATGTTACTACTTAGCTTCGGCTGTTGGAGGTCCTGACGAATCGTGTCCAGATAAAGCGTCCGGAGTGAAAAAGTTGAGGAAAAATAAATAAATATATGAACGGTAATTAATTGACTGGTTCCTTTTAAGGTCCTGCACCCAGAGTGCATAATATTTTGACAGTTTTGGAAACTTTAGAGTGTTTTCTATCCTAATCTGTCAAATATATGCATATTCTAGCATCTGGTCCTGAGAAATAGGCCGTTTACTTTGGGAAAGTTATTTTTCCAAACATAAAAATAGTGCCCCCTAGCTTCAAGAGGTTAAAATAATGTCTGTGAGTATAACAGAACTGATTTGGCAGGCGAAACCCCGAGCACAATCCATCCAGGGAAACAAATGTTTTAGGTCATTGTGTATTCCAATGCTTTTCTATGGGAAACCTGATTTATTAGGGCCCAGATGGCAGTTCCTATGGCTTCCACTAGATGTCAACAGTTTTTAGAAATTGTTCGATGTTTTTCTTTTGAGAAATTAAGAAGTAGTCCTATTCATTTTGTGTCACTCAGAAGGTCTCTAGTCTTTTGGTGCGTGTGAACAATAGCGTGCACCGTGTTTTCGTCGGCATTGGAAACAATTTATTCCATCTTAAATTTGATCGATTATTTACATTTTAGGGTACCTGAGGTTGGATTAAAAACATTGTTTGAAATGTTTGGACCAAGTTTACAGGTAACTTATTATATACTTTGTAGTCATGTTGGGCGAGTTGGAATCGGTGTATTTCTGAATCAAACATGCCAAATAAACAGACATTTTGGGAATATAAAGAAGGAATTTATCCAACAAAACGACCATTCATTGTGTCACAAAAAGGTGAAAATCTTCTAAGGTAAGGCATTTATTATATCGTTATTTCTGACTTTTGTGTCGCACCTGCCTGGCTGCAAAATTATTTTCATGTTTTTGTATGCGGAGCGATGTCCTCAGATAATCACATGGTGGGCTTTCAGATTTTCCATTGACCTTGCTTTTTAGTCCAGGACTAGGATTAATCCATGTCCGGAGAAACCTGAACATAATGTTTGAGTGAAATGGGATGATGTCTTACATGAAAAACACGTTTACATGACCAAGTACATTAATGGGGTAAACCTACTCTAAGAGTATGTATTAGGCTGTTTGAGAGAAGGTTTGAATCCTAATCAATGCAGCCAATGTAAGTATATCTGTTGTTGAAGTACAGTTGATCAATAAAGCAACATGTTTTCTAGCAATACTCAAGCTGCTTATGCTGAAGTGCATTTAGTACATATGTCAAAATAGCTTTTGAATTTCCTATATTTTTCAGTTTGAGTCAATAGCCAATATTTCACTGAACAACCTCTATGGGATCTGTGTCCGTAAACCGGGACGGTTGTTGCTAACATCTGCTAATGTGACTGGAATGACGTTAGATACACAACAGGCAATTTTCCGGGACAATAGACATGTCTTATATGGGCAGAAAGCTTAAATTATTGTTAATCTAACTGCGGTGTCCAATTAACTGTATCTGTTACAGTGAAAAAATACCATGCTGCTGTTTGAGGAGAGTGCTCAACAACAAACATTTATCATGGCAACTGGTTTGATACATTCACCTCTGAAGGTAAATAATATACTTACATACAGTAATCTTGCTCTGATTTGAGAGAGAGATCAAATATAGCATAGTTTTTTGATAAAATCAATTTTAATGTTCAAATGTAGGAACCTGGGTCTACAGTTGGACCCCACTGCTGTCTCTGGCTCCACACCCACCCCGCCCGCCATTTAGAAACATGAGAGTTAGTGTATGAGCTAATGATCCATCATCTAAGAAATTCATGGGAGTGTGTAAACTTAATTATTTTATTTCCATATCATTTTTGTATATTCTCTATAGTTATGTACTTGAAAATGTATCAATTGACCAATTCAGCACATTTAGGCAAACTCCTGGCAGACTTGATACAAAATATTGTGCAGTAATGTAATTCTTCACTGGATCAGTCTGAAACTTTGCACACACACTGCTGCCATCTGTTGGCCAGAAAATAGAAAAAGCATGTTCTTCTGTTTTTATTATCTTTTCCCAGATCTAACGTGTTATATTCTCCATCATCCTTCATTTCACATTTCCAAAAACTTCAAAGCTTTGACTTTCAGATAGTATCAAGCGTATGCATATCCTTGCTTTAGGTTCTGAGCTACAGGCAGTTAGATTTGGGTGTCATTTTAGGTGAAAATATAAAAAAAGGGTACGATCCTTAATTAAAACAGTTTTTTGTATCATTAGAGTACAAAGTGCTAAAAACTCCGCTTTGGAATAGTTAGAATGTCTAGTTCCCTGCTTTTGAGAGGAGCTGGCTATTGTAGCTGGAGACTTCCAGAAATTGCGATACACTAACGATATGCTAACTTCAATTATCTCCAAGCTGCACACCAAGACATAACATTTTTATCCATGAGTTAATCTGACTCAGTAGAAAAAGTAGAAAAACTATTGCACTATTCTGTTAAGGTATTTGAAATGGTTTGACTAATATTTTTTCCCAGTTCTGTCTCCTCCCTCCAGACCTGTGTTATTAGAGACCATTATGGCCACTGTCTGATCTGCTCTGAGAGTTGCTGAGCTAGTATATGGAGTAGAGAGAGTAGCATCAAGATACAGCGCATTTGGAAAGTATTCAGACCCCTTGACTTTTTCCACATTTTGTCACTGGACAAAACGTAAATTCCTTATTCATGTAAGTATTCAGAACTTTTGCAATGAGACCTGAAATTGAGCTCAGGTGCATCCTGTTTCCATTGATCATCCTTTAGATGTTTTTACAACATGATTGGAGTCCACCTGTGGTAAATTAAATTGATTGGACATGATTTGGAAAGGCACCCACCTGTCTATATAACGTTCCACAGTTGACAGTGCATGTCAGAGCAAAAGCCAAGCCATGAAGTCGAAGGAATTGTTTGTAGAGCTCCGAGACAGGAGATCTGGTGAAGGCCAACCATCATGTCTGGAGGAAAGCTGACAGCATCCCTAATGTGAAGGATGGTTGTGGCAGCATCATGCTGTGGGGATGTTTTTCAGCTGCAGGGACTGGGAGACTAGTCAGGATCGAGGAAAAGATGAACACAGCAAAGTACAAAGAGATCCTTGATGAAAACCTGCTCCAGAGCACTCAGGACCTCAGACTGGGGAAAAGGTTCATCTTCCAAAAGGACAATGACCCTAAGCACACAGCCAAGAACGCAGGAGTGGCTTCGCGACAATTCTCTGAATGTCTTTGAGTGTCCCAGCCAGAGCCCGGAGAGACCTGAAAATAGCTGTGCAGCAACGCTCCCCATCCAACCTGAGAGAGCTTGAGAGGATCTGCAGAGAAGAATGGGAGAAAGTACCCAAATACAGGTTTGCCGTGCTTGTAGCATCATTCTCAAGAAGACTCGAGGCTGTAATCACTGTCAAGGGTGCTTCAACAAAGTCCTGAGTAAAGCATCTGAATACTTATGTAAATATGATATTTAAGTTTTGCATTTACAAAAATTAAAAAAACTATTTTTTATTTTTCTTTGTGGTACTTTTGTGTAGATTGATTAGGGGGAAAAACGATTTAATCCATTTTAGAATAAGGCTGTAACGTAACAAAATGTGGAACATGTCAAGGGGTCTATGGTACTAGTTAGCGAGAAGGAGAATGCTTAGCTAGAGATTGGCTGAAGGCGCTGGTCATATGTCCAATGAGTTGCCTATTGTAGAAGTTGACAAAACTTCAGTAGAAGATGTGGCATTAAGCAATGGAAAATTAGCAGCAAGGGGTCATTAGTCCCATTGGCTGGATGTCAAGGGTCACATTTGGCCATTGATATCACATAGAATTAAGTAAAATGAAACTGAATGAACAGGGATGGCCACCTTCATTCCTATTGCAGGGAGTGTAGGCTTTTGTTCCAGCACTAAAACAACTAACCGTGGTCTAGAATGAAGAACATGCACACACTGTGTTCCCTCTTACCCACCACAGGATTACACAGTGAGAAAAGCACAGGTTTTCAAAAGTAAGCCTGTTTTCTTTCTTAATATAAGAAAGAGCACAGGTCCGTGTTCTTTTGTTAAATGGCAGAAAACAAATAATCAGCCAAAATTTATCCCGGTTATTGACTATGGCAATATCATTATTACGAATGCACACAGTTTATTATAACGCATTGCACTTTTTTTGTGGGCAATAGGTTCAGTACATAACATTGCATTTTGTATCAGGAAGTAGGCTGTCTGTCTTTGAGGTCAAGTAGATTGATACTTTGCAATCTTTTTGTCTATAAAGCCCTCTTGGTAAAACTTTCGCCATACCTTACCTCATTGTTAATCTTCAGACATATAAGTTACCAGTCCCGGACTCAGGTATGGCTAACCCTGGAGATCCCTCCAATCTTCACAGAGTTAGGTATATATGCTTTGTTTTTTTGCTCCTCTCATGTGGAATTATCTAAAAATAACTACTTTTACCTCTTAGGGCTTGGGACTATTTTTTTCAACGTTTTGTTAAAAATCGCGCAAATTTTCAACGTCCTGCTACTCATGCCAGGAATATAGTATATGCATATGATTAGTATGTGTGGATAGAAAACATTCTGAAGTTTCTAAAACTGGTTAAACCATGTCTGTGACTATAACAGGACGTGTTTAACATGCGAAACCCCAAGGAAAACTGTTCACCCCCCCCCCAAAAAAAGATAAATCCGCCAGTTGGCTGTATTGTCTATGGCCTGCGAAAATATATACCTCCCAGTTTACAAGTCATACAGCTTCCACACGATGTCGCCAGTCTTGGCAATTTCCTTGAAGTTGTTCCTTGGTCAAACGAAGAAGAGACACTTGATTTCATCCGGTACGCAACAGGATGTTTTGGAAGAGAGAATTATCGACCATCATTTCAAGACGTGGAGCTATTGAATACACATCGCCCCGCGATCAATAGCATGGCTTTCAGTTAGTTATTTTTGGCACCCATCTCATGAGACTGAATGTCATTCCAGTTCATCTGTTATGTTATATTTCTAGTGATGGGCACCTCGGCTCTTTAAAAAATATATGTTTTGTGTTTTTTCAAGTCAAACAGTTTGTGATATTTTGTCTATGATTGGTGTTAAAACAATTCTAATTAAATTATTAAATTAAATCGTACTCTATCTTAACCACAATGTATTTAAAAATGCATTGGTTTATGAAAAAGAATGCTATTAAACATTTGCATTTAAAGTATAACTTTTTAATATATATTAACAAAGTGCATAAACAAATAGTCTGAATAGCATAATAGAATATTGCACCATAAAGAAAAATAAATATCATTGTGCAAAACTGCAGCATCCCACTTAAAACATTAAACTAGGCCTTCTTTTCTATCTTCTTTATTGCCATGTTATAACCAGCAGCACACAGCAATGCTGACCATATTTTTTTTATGAAACATTTGCATTCAGAAATGCAAGCTGCCTCACGAGGTGCTGACGCAGTTTCTTTTCTCAGTAATTATTTGTCCCGTTTTTGAGAAGACCCTCAGAGGGAACGGATGTGGCCACTGCAGTCTCCCTGTCATGACTTTGTCTACCCACGGCTTACTAGAGTCCTTGTTCTTCAACCAGCACAGGGGATCTGCAGATCTTTCAGAACCAATGTGTGTGCGCTTGAGCATTTAGGCCTATATTATTTTATTTATTTTTTCATTCTTTGAAATAGATAATTATATATTTGTATTTTTTTTATTTAACCAGGCAAGTCAGTTAAGAACAAATTCTTATTTTCAATGACAGCCTAGGAACAGTGGGTTAACTGCCTGTTCAGGGGCAGAATTACAGATTTGTACCTTGTCAAAATCTTTTGATTATTCATATCTTCTTTTTTAAATATATTCGGCTCTTCTGATATGCGAGCCGGCTGCCAACGTTCACCTACAAGTGCCGGCTCTTAGAGCATCACTATATATTTAATACAATCTGACTAACCCAGTCCACTGCTTGCTATGAAATCTATTCAATGGTGTTTGCATGTTTAGGTAAAAAGTCTAATAGTGCCTGTTCAGAACACTGACAAGTAATACAAATGTAGATTCATGATTGTTCGAGGTCTTCTTTTTCAAATTGGGTGCTATGCTTTGTTAATGGCTTGAACACCGCCATCTAGTGGCCACAATCACTGAGTGACACATTTGGTTCAGGACTCCAGCACTGCAGGTGGCTGGAAATAACCATCATAAGCTTTAACCTTTTTTTAAACTCAAAAGAAGAAGAAAATTGACTACTTAAAAATGGAGAATAGCACTGTCAATGCTATCACAGACACCATAATATCACAGATACAATGATGAGACCTCTTTCCATCTCTATAATACGCACACATATCGCAGGAGGTTGATGGCACCTTAATTGGGGAAGATGGTCATATGGTAATAACAGGAGCGGTAAGGTATCAACAACATAAATCAATGACACTGGGCCAATTGTGTGCTGTCCTATGGGACTACTGATAATGGCTAGTTGTGATACAGTCCAGGATCAAACCAGGGTTTGTAGTGACGTCTCTAGTACTGAAATGCAGTGCCTTTGACTACTGCGCCACTCAGGAGCACTGTTTGATGCCATTCCATTCGCTCAGTTCCAGCAATTATTATGAGCCGTCCACCCATGAGCAGCCTCCACTGACACACACACACACACACACACACACACACACACACACACACACACACACACACACACACACACACACACACACACACACACACACACACACACACACACACACACACACACACACACACTTGATGGGTATCATTATCAAGACATGCCCCACCCACCGCTCAGAGAAAACAACAATGCCAAAATACACTGCACCACCCAGCTTCTTATCTACAGGGCGAGGGCGATAGTGGCTGATTAGGTGTGTGCTTGTGTGTGTCTGCACATGTGTGTTTATGGGTGTCTCTGGGGTGGGCCCATCCTCACTGTAGACCGAACAAGAACTTCCTGTCAGGAGCTGTCAAACAGACAACTGGCCTGAGGGCAAGACAGCCTGTAGCATGGCATGAGCAGTGTCGCTTGGGTAGAATGAAGTCCATAAATATGTAATTCTTTGTGCAATTCATATCTATAGGCTACATTGAGGTTTTTCTTTCATTATTTTTATCTGGCGTTAGTGCGTAGCCTAAGCTTTAGGGCTTGATCCACTGAGGCAAAAAGGACAATGTCGGAGTTGAATTCAAAAAGAAAAAGTTGTAAAATGGAGAGTTGAAAATAAGTAGAAGGGCCAGAACATTAGTCTAATAACTGGAAAAGGATGAGGATGTTATGTGTGATGACTATGAAGCACTATACAATTTCCACATTCACAAGACAGGGACTTCAAAATGTCACTTCATGGGAACTGGGAACATGGGATCATGGGAACATGCTCAATGTTAGCTTCCAGGAATTGTGTACAGATCCTTGCGACATGGGTCCATTCATTATCATGCTGATGAATGGCACAGCAATGGGCCTCAGGATCTCATCACGGTATCTCTGCATTCAAATTGCTATCGATAAAATGTAATTGTGTTCATTGTCTGTAGCTTATGTCTGCACATACCATAACCTCACCACCACATTGGGACACTCTGTTCACAATGCTAACATCAGAAAACCGCACGCTCACATGACACCAAACACGCTATCTACCCAGTACAGTTGAAACTGGAATGAGAAGAGAACACTTTTCCAGCGTGCCAGCGGCCATCGAAGGTGAGCATTTACCTACGGAAGTTGGTTATAATGCCAAACTGCAGTCAGGTCAAGACCCTGGTGAGGACGACGAGCACGCAGACAGTTTGACAGTTTGTGTAGAAATGTTTTTGTTGTACAAACCCACAGTTTCATCAGCTCTCCGGGTGGCTGGTCTCAGACGATAGAGAAATTAAAATGAAATTCATGGCTCTGGTGGACATTCCTGCAGTCAGCATTCCATTTGCACGCTCCCTCAACTTGAGACATCTGTGGCATTGTGTTGTGTGACAAAACTGTACATTTTAGAGTGGCCTTTTATTGGCCCCAGCACAACATGCACCTGGATAATGATCATGCTGTTTAATCAGCTTCTTGAAATGCCACACCTGTCAGGTGGATGGATTATCTTGGAAAAGGAGAATGCTCAATAACAGGGATGTAAACAACTGTGCACAGAATGTTAGAGAAATATGTTTTTAGGGCATAAAACAAATTCCGGGATCTTTTATTTCAGGTCATGAAAAATGGGACAAACACTTTACTGTGAGCGTACCAAGTAATTAGGCGTCACTCTAAAGCGGAAAGGTGGAATAAACGAGTCAGGAGTAGGTTTTTCTGATTGAACACGGTTCTCTATTGAGGGTATTTTGTCAACAAAAACATTCTAACATAATCAATGAAAAATCTTCCAAGGAAAAACGCACATCTTCTTCTCCAGATGAAACAAGAACACAATAGGATAATCTTTAAACTACAACAAACATAAATCACGGGTTTGTCACCATCTTCGTGGTTCTTTCAGCACAGCTTCTCTCTCTCGGTGGCCATCTTCCAGAGATAGTTTTCCCCCTCTCTGCTGGTTCCATTCTCTCTTTTATAGGGGAAGGAGAGTATCTCATTAGTACCGTCAGCTGTTCTTAATTGACTCTGGTTACCTTGTCTCCCATGCTTTGTTGGGCTACTATCCATGAGCCCAGCCTGCCCTCTAGTGGTCCTTCCACATACTTTCCCCCCCAGGACCGAACCGGAGGGTCGGGCGCCAGACGCACCGTCTTGGTCGCGTCGGGACAGCGCGTCTGCATTCCCGTTCCTCGATCCGGCCCTGTGGATGACATGGAAAGAGAACGGTTGCAAAGACAAAAACCATCTGGCTATTCTGTTGTTATTGTTTCTCTTACCAGCCATCCACGTGAGGGGCGCATGGTCAGTAACTAATGCAAACCTCCGACCCAGTAGGTAGTACCGGAGATAATCGAGGGCCCACTTGATGGCTAAGGCCTCTTTCTCTACGGTCGCATACCTCTGTTCCCGATCGCTGAGTTTCCTACTAATGAAGAGAATCGGCTTCTCTGCTTCACCTTCACCCTGAGCTAGTACGGCCCCGAGCCCTGTATCCGAGGCGTCGACTTGCACAATGAACTCTTGTGAGAAGTCCGGAGCCTGTAGAACGGGATCGGAACACAGGCCATCTTTTAACAATTGAAAGGCCTCTTCCGTCTCGTCTTTCCACTCTACCTGGTTTGGCAGGTTTTTCCTGATGAGGTTTGTGAGGGGTTGGCAATGGTTGCATATCCCGGGATAAAATGGCGATAATATCCTGTTATCCCTAAGAAGGCCCGAACGTCTCGCTTGGTCCGGGGTCGAGGCCAGTCACGAATTGCCCTGGTCTTCTCTGCCTGCGGGCGTATTTTCCCATTCCCCACGGTATACCCCAGGTATTCCGCTTCGGACAGGCCCAGGCAGCATTTATTTGGATTGGCTGTCAACCCTGTGGCTTCCAAACTCACGAGCACCGCCCGTAATCGCAGGAGGTGACTATCCCAGTCCTCGCTGTGGATGACCACATCGTCTATGTACGCCGCTGCATACTCTTGATGGGGCCGTAGAATGGCATCCATGAGGCGTTGGAAGGTTGCAGCAGCTCCGTGCAGTCCGAAGGGCATCCTCACATACTGGAAAAGCCCCTCTGGAGTGGCGAAGGCAGTCTTTGGGCGATCCTCCGGAGCCACCGGCACTTGCCAATATCCCTTCGTCAAATCCAGGGTAGTGATGAACTTGGCCTTTCCTAAGCGCTCCAAGAGTTCATCCACGCGGGGCATGGGGTACGCATCGAATGTAGAGATGGCATTCACGCCCCTAAAGTCGTTGCAGAGTCTCATACTACCATCGGCTTTGGGGACCAGGACTATGGGACTGGACCACTCGCTCGTCGAGGGCTCGATCACGCCCATCCTCAACATCTCCCTCACCTCTTTCTTAGCGATGACTCGGCGAGCCTCAGGAATCCTGTAAGGGCGGATATGCACTTTCTTGCCGGGTTCAGTGTGGATATGGTGGAACAGGACATCTGTTTGTCCTCGGAATGGAGAGAATATTCGACCAAAGTTCATAATCAGCTTGTCTAGCTGTCTTGACTGCTCCGGTAGGAGAGTTTGGCCACGGCGCACCTGTGGTAGAGCCTCTTTTTTTTTTTTGCCCTCCAGGGCCATCAAAGCCACCTCCTCCTCTCGTCCATGGTACGTCTTCAGCAGGTTTATGTGATAGAGTTGGACCTTCTTCCTCCTGTCAGGTTGCTTGATGAGGTAATTGACCGGTGAGACCCTTTTCATTACCTCGTAGGGCCCCCTCCACTGCGCCAGCAAGCGATGTTCGGCCGTGGGCACAAGCACCATCACTTTCTCTCCCACAGTGAACTCACGGGGGTCGCAGATTTATCATAGGCCCGGCCTTGGGTCCTTTGGGCCTTCTCCATATGCTCCTTGACTATGGGCCACACTGCTGACAGGCGGTCTCTCATCAGGGTAACGTGTTCTATTGTAGATCGAAAGGGGCATGGTTGGGTCTCCCAGGTCTCCTTGGCTAAGTCGAGGATTCCTCGACAGGGTCTGCCATAGAGCAATTCAAACGGAGAGAATCCAGTGGATGCCTGGGGTACTTCTCGCAGGGCAAACATTAAGTGTGGGAGAAGCATGTCCCAGTTTTTCCCGTCTCGGGACACCACTCTTCTCAACATGCTTTTAATTGTTTTGTTCAAGCGTTCACACAACCCATCTGTTTGAGGGTGGAATATGCTTGTACGTATCTGTTGAACCTGATATAACCGACACAAGTCCTTCATCAACCGGGACATGAACGGGTTCCTTGATCGGTTAAGATAGTCTTGGGAAGGCCCACACGAGAGAACATCAGGAATAACTCCTTGGCAATTCCCTTTGACGACATGTTACGTAGGGGTATGGCCTCCGGGAACTTGGTAGCATAATCTATAACCACTAGGATGTACTCGTGTCCTCTGGCGGATTTTGGGAGGGGTCCTACGAGGTCCATAGCTATGCGTTCAAAGGGAGTCTCTATGATGGGGAGAGGAATCAAAGGGTTACGTAGGTGTGGCCGTGGGGCTGTACGTTGACATTGATCACACGTCTTACAATACCTGGCCACATCTCGGGTGACACGGGGCCAATAGAATCTCTGCATGATTCTGTCAATCGTCTTGTCTCGTGCCAGGTGTCCTCCTAGGATGTGGGAATGGGCTAACTGTAGAACTGTATCCCTGTATGGTCTAGGCACCATTAGTAATTCCTGGTTTTCCCCCCTTCGTCGTACGACCCAGTATAAGAGACCCCGCCTTATTGCATAGTAAGGAAGAGGGGGCTCACCTGATCCGTCGACGTTCCTTCCGTCGATCACCTTCACCTTCCTCATGGCCTCCCTTAGGTCTGGGTCTCTATGCTGCGAGGTGCCGAACTGTCCCTTTAATTCCTGGGGCAGGTCAACCTCAGTAGAGGGATGTGGAGGTTGTTCCACATCCCCATCAGGGGAGACCGAGGAGAATCCCTTCCAGGTTCCCTCCTCGGATGGAGCTTCAAATATATCCCTTAGTGCCTGGTTGCTCCTTCCTTCCTGCGTTGTCTATAACCCTTCACAGGTGTCTTCATCGGTGGTTTCCTGGAATATCTGTCGTAAACGTTGGGTCGCTATTTCTTCCTCTGCTGTAGAGGACGAGGACGCGGCTACGTCTCCTTGTAGTACTACTACCTCGGGCTTGGAGATTCTCTTCTTTCCTGTCCCCCTTCTTCCCGTGCATAACGTCATCTGCCGAAGCTCCTTATATAGGGGACAGTCTCTCCCGATCAATAATGGCACCTTCAGCTGGGGCACTTTCCCTGCCCTGACTGTACACCTTCCTTTTGGAGTGAGAATAGGCAGATTCACAGTGGGGTAATAGTGGGTGTCTCCATGGATACAGGATACGGCTACTTTGTCTGGTAGCAGTGTGGCGGAGGTCACCATCCGCTCCTCTACTAACGTAACCATACTTCCCGAGTCGAGAATAGCTACCACATCTTGTCCTTCAACTCGCACCGGAATCTCTGAGGCTGGGGCTATCTCTGCTAACCAACAGTGTTGATCCTGCCCCCTCAAAACGGGATGTGTGGGGGTAGGCAGTGACGACTCCGTGACCATGGGCTCATCCTTGCTAGGACATTGTGGGGCATAATGGTTGGGAGACTGACACTTATAACACCGACCCGGCTGTGTGGTGGCTGACTTCTCCCACCTCCGGGGGGGGCTTGGACGTTTCGGTGGCGGGCGCGCCGGGGTGAGTCGTGGTACGGGATTGGAAGACTCCTTCCGTTCCTCCTTGTCACTTTTTAACAACTCCCCTGTAGACCGATATGTTTCCACCGCCTGGGCTATGTCGTCGGCTGACAACGGGTTGGCTTGCCCCACAACCCTTTTTAAGTCACTGGGTAATTCTCTCAATATCTTGTCCACTACGAGAGTCTCTATCACATGTCCTACTCCCTTTCCAGGTTCTAGCCACTGTTTCGTCAGTCGTATTAAGGCGAAGATCTGGGCACGGACGGGTTGATCAGCTGTATAGGTCCATTGATGGAACTTTACAGCCCTATCTCTGGCAGTCAGCTGGTACCGGGACAGGATCTCGGTTTTTAGTCGCCCATAGTCCGCAGCTTCGCGGGAATCCAGGTCAAAATAGGCTTCCTGAGCCACCCCGGTCAAAAGAGGAGCTAATGCGCTAGCCCATTCTGTGGGCGGCCACTCTTCCAAGGTGGCCGTCCTTTCGAAGGTCATGAGAAAGGCCTCAATATCATCCTCCTTGGAGAGACGAGGTAAGATGGCGTGAGCAGCCGCTCTTGGCCTAACTGTAGGTTCTTCTCGTCGACTCAGCTGTTGTTGCAGGAGTTCTATGGTTGTCTGCTGTGCCGTGATCAATTGTTGTAGTAGGGCGTTATCCATCGTTCTTGAATGGTTCCTCCGGGTCTTCTGGAAGAATATTAATTTACTCACTTATCCTTGTGTCACTCGTCCACCTAATGCCCGCATCCTCCACCAATGTGAGCGTACCAAGTAATTAGGCGTCACTCTAAAGCGGGAAGGTGGAATAAACGAGTCAGGAGTAGGTTTTTCTGATTGAACACGGTTCTCTATTGAGGGTATTTTGTCAACAAAAACATTCTAACATAATCAATGAAAAATCTTCAAGGAAAAACGCACATCTTCTTCTCCAGATGAAACAAGAACACAATAGGATAATCTTTAAACTACAACAAACATAAATCACGGGTTTGTCACCATCTTCGTGGTTCTTTCAGCACAGCTTCTCTCTCTCGGTGGCCATCTTCCAGAGATAGTTTTCCCCCTCTCTGCTGGTTCCATTCTCTCTTTTATAGGGGAAGGAGAGTATCTCATTAGTACCGTCAGCTGTGCTTAATTGACTCTGGTTACCTTGTCTCCCATGCTTTGTTGGGCTACTATCCATGAGCCCAGCCTGCCCTCTAGTGGTCCTTCCACATTACATATTCTTTTTATATTTTTGTTCAGGTGACTAACAAATAGCCTACTTAAATGTCTGAATTTATAAACAGAAACACAGGCCTAAAAAGGTCTGTGTCATGCCCTGACCTTAGAGAGACGTTTTATTTCTCTATTTGGTTAGGTCAGGGTGTGATATGGGGTGGGCATTCTATGTTTTGTATTCTATGTTCTTTATTTCGATGATTTATATTTCTGTTTGGCAGGGTATGGTTCTCAATCAGGGACAGCTGTCTATCGTTGTCTCTGATTGGGAATCATACTTAGGCAGCCCTTTTTCCCACCTGTGATTGTGGGTAGTTGACTTTTGACAGTGGCACTATAGCCCTGTAAGCTTCTCGGTTGTTTCTTTGTTTGTTGTTTTGTTGGCGACATTTTAAATATAAAGGAAAATATACGCTCACCATGCTGCACTTTGGTCCACTTCTTTCGACGGCCGTGACAGCCTGTCAATAAAACATTCCGCCCGCCATCTCTGACTGTAAAGCACATTTTCTATATTTGCGGGTTAGGGTCGGGTTCGGGCCTCAGATTTTCACTATATTACATATAGTTGGGTGGTTACGGATGGGTTAATAACAACTGCGGGCAGCTGCGGGTGAACAAACAGCTGACCCGCACATAGCTAACACACACACACACACACACACACACACACACACACACACACACACACACACACACACACACGGACATAAGCACGGAAATATACAATTTTAAAAAAAAAAGCACGGAAAAATACAATTCAAATACTGTGGTGTATTGTATGCTTAAAAAAATGAGACATTTATATTATTTTACACTAATACAATTGCCCAGAAAATGAGATTTTGTTTTTTTCCTGAAAAGGTATGGGTACAAAATTATTGACACCCCTAAAGATTCTTATAAATAAAGTGGTCAAAAGTTTAGTATTTGGTCCCATATTCCTAGACTCTATAAACTTGTTGGATGCCTTTGCAGTTTATTTTGGTTGTGTTTCAAATTTTTATGGAACCAAATTCAATTATTGGTAAATAATCCAAACAATTCAGATTGTATTTGTCACATGTGCCGGATACAACAGGTGTTACAGTGAAATGCTTACTTACAAGCTCTTAACCAACAATGCCGTCTCAAGAAAATACAAATGATTAAAGAGCAGCAGTAAAATAGCAATAGTGAAGCTATATACAGGGGGTACCAGTACAGAGTCAATCTGCGGCGGCAACACGTGTCGAGGTAATTGAGGTAATATACATGTAGGTGGAGTTATTTAAGTGACTATGCATAGATGATAACAGAGAGTAGCAGCAGCGTAGAAGAGGGGGGTGGGGCAATGCAAATAGTCTGGGTAGCAATTTGATTAGATATTCAGGGGTCTTATGGCTTGGGGGTAGAAGTTGTTTAGAAACCTCTTGGATCTAGACTTGGCGTTCCCGGTAACGCTTGCCGTGCGGTAACAGACAACAAACAGTCTATGACTAGGGTGGCTGGAGTCTTGACAATTTTTAGGGTCTTCCCCTGACATGGCCTGGTATAGAGGTCCTGGATGGCAGGAAGCTTGGCCCCGGTGATGTACTGGGCTGTACACACTATCCTCTGTAGTGCCTTGCGGTCGGAGGCCGAGCAGTTGCCATACCAGGCAGTGATGCAACCCGTCAGGATGCTCCTGATGGTGCAGCTGATAAACATTTTGAGGATCTGAGGACCAGATGCCAAATCTTTTCATTCTCCTGAGGGGAAATACATTTTGTCATGCCCTCTTCACGACTGTCTTGGTGTGCTTGGACCATGTTCGTTTGTTGATGATGTGGACGCCAAGGAAAAAGAAGCTCTCAACCTGCTCCACTACAGTCCCGTCGATGAGAATGGCGGTGTTCTCGGCCCTCCTTTTCCTGTAGTCCACAATCATCTCCTTTGTCTTGATCACGTTGAGGGAAAGGTAGTTACCCTGGCACCACACAGTCAGGTCTCTGACCTCCTCCCTATAGGCTGTCTCATTGTTGTTGGTGATCAGGCCAACCACTGTTGCGTCATTGTCAAAATGAATAATGGTGTTGGAGTCGTGCCTGGCTGTGCAGCGATGAGTGAACAGGGAGTACAGGAGAGGACTGAGCAGGCACATTTTAGGGGCCCCTGTGTTGAGGATTAATGTGGCGGATGTGTTGTTACCTACCCTTACCACCTGTGGTGGCCAGTCAGAAGTCCAGATTCCATATGCAGAGGGAGGAGTTTAGTCCCAGGGTCCTTAGCTTACTGATGAGCTTTGAGGCCACTATGGTGTTGAACTCTGAGCTGTAGTCAATGAATGGCATTCTCACATAGTTGTTCCTTTTGTCCAGGTGTGAAAGGGCATGTGTCCTTTCGGAGTCACTTTTACATTTACATTTAAGTCATTTAGCAGACGCTCTTATCCAGAGCGACTTACAAATTGGTGCATACACCTTATGACATCCAGTGGAAGAGCCACTTGCATCTAAATCTTTTTTTTGGGGGGGGGGTGAGAAGGATTACTTACCCTTACTTACCCTATCCTAGGTATTCCTTGAAGAGGTGGGGTTTCAGGTGTCTCCGGAAGGTGGTGATTGACTCCGCTGTCCTGGCGTCGTGAGGGGGTTTGTTCCACCATTGGGGGGCCAGAGCAGCGAACAGTTTTGACTGGGCTGAGCGGGAACTGTACTTCCTCAGTGGTAGGGAGGCGAGCAGGCCAGAGGTGGATGAACGCAGTGCCCTTGTTTGGGTGTAGGGCCTGATCAGAGCCTGGAGGTACTGAGGTGCCGTTCCCCTCACAGCTCCGTAGGCAAGCACCATGGTCTTGTAGCGGATGCGAGCTTCAACTGGAAGCCAGTGGAGAGAGCGGAGGAGCGGGGTGACGTGAGAGAACTTGGGAAGGTTGAACACCAGACGGGCTGCAGCGTTCTGGATGAGTTGTAGGGGTTTAATGGCACAGGCAGGGAGCCCAGCCAACAGCGAGTTGCAGTAATCAAGACGGGAGATGACAAGTGCCTGGATTAGGACCTGCGCCGCTTCCTGTGTGAGGCAGGGTCGTACTCTGCGGATGTTGTAGAGCATGAACCTACAGGAACGGGACACCGCCTTGATGTTAGTTGAGAACGTCAGGGTGTTGTCCAGGATCACGCCAAGGTTCTTAGCGCTCTGGGAGGAGGACACAATGGAGTTGTCAACCGTGATGGCGAGATCATGGAACAGGCAGTCCTTCCCGGGAGGAAGAGGAGCTCCGTCTTGCTGAGGTTCAGCTTGAGGTGGTGATCCGTCATCCACACTGATATGTCTGCCAGACATGCAGAGATGCGATTCGCCACCTGGTCATCAGAAGGGGGAAAGGAGAAGATTAATTGTGTGTCGTCTGCATAGCAATGATAGGAGAGACCATGTGAGGTTATGACAGAGCCAAGTGACTTGGTGTATAGCGAGAATAAGAGAGGGCCTAGAACAGAGCCCTGGGGGACACCAGTGGTGAGAGCGCGTGGTGAGGAGACAGATTCTCGCCACGCCACCTGGTAGGAGCGACCTGTCAGGTAGGACGCAATCCAAGCGTGGGCCGCGCCGGAGATGCCCAACTCGGAGAGGGTGGAGAGGAGGATCTGATGGTTCACAGTATCGAAGGCAGCCGATAGGTCTAGAAGGATGAGAGCAGAGGAGAGAGAGTTAGCTTTAGCAGTGCGGAGCGCCTCCGTGATACAGAGAAGAGCAGTCTCAGTTGAATGACTAGTCTTGAAACCTGACTGATTTGGATCAAGAAGGTCATTCTGAGAGAGATAGCGGTAGAGCTGGCCAAGGACGGCACGCTCAAGAGTTTTGGAGAGAAAAGAGAGAAGGGATACTGGTCTGTAGTTGTTGACATCGGAGGGATCGAGTGTAGGTTTTTTCAGAAGGGGTGCAACTCTCGCTCTCTTGAAGACGGGAGGGACGTAGCCAGCGGTCAGGGATGAGTTGATGAGCGAGGTGAGGTAAGGGAGAAGGTCTCCGGAAATGGTCTGGAGAAGAGAGGAGGGGATAGGGTCAAGCGGGCAGGTTGTTGGGCGGCCGGCCGTCACAAGACGCGAGATTTCATCTGGAGAGAGAGGGGAGAAAGAGGTCAGAGCATAGGGTAGGGCAGTGTGAGCAGAACCAGCGGTGTCGTTTGACTTAGCAAACGAGGATCGGATGTCGTCGACCTTCTTTTCAAAATGGTTGACGAAGTCATCTGCAGAGAGGGAGGAGGGGGGATTCAGGAGGGAGGAGAAGGTGGCAAAGAGCTTCCTAGGGTTAGAAGCAGATGCTTGGAATTTAGAATGGTAGAAAGTGGCTTTAGCAGCAGAGACAGAGGAGGAAAATGTAGAGAGGAGGGAGTGAAAGGATGCCAGGTCCGCAGGGAGGCGAGTTTTCCTCCATTTCCGCTCGGCTGCCCGGAGCCCTGTTCTGTGAGCTCGCAAGGAGTCGTCGAGCCACGGAGCGGGAGGGAGGACCGAGCCGGCCTGGAGGATAGGGGACATAGGGAGTCAAAGGATGCAGTAAGGGAGGAGAGGAGGGTTGAGGAGGCAGAATCAGGAGATAGGTTGGAGAAAGTTTGAGCAGAGGGAAGAGATGATAGGATGGAAGAGGAGAGAGTAGCGGGGAGAGAGAGCGAAGGTTGGGACGGCGCGATACCATCCGAGTAGGGGCAGTGTGGGAAGTGTTGGATGAGAGCGAGAGGGAAAAGGATACAAGGTAGTGGTCGGAGACTTGGAGGGGAGTTGCAATGAGGTTAGTGGAAGAACAGCATCTAGTAAAGATGAGGTCAAGCGTATTCCCTGCCTTGTGAGTAGGGGGAAGGTGAGAGGGTGAGGTCAAAAGAGGAGAGGAGTGGAAAGAAGGAGGCAGAGAGGAATGAGTCAAAGGTAGACGTGGGGAGGTTAAAGTCGCCCAGAACTGTGAGAGGTGAGCCGTCCTCAGGAAAGGAGCTTATCAAGGCATCAAGCTCATTGATGAACTCTCCGAGGGAACCTGGAGGGCGATAAATGATAAGGATGTTAAGCTTGAAAGGGCTGGTAACTGTGACAGCATGGAATTCAAAGGAGGCGATAGACAGATGGGTAAGGGGAGAAAGAGAGAAAGACCACTTGGGAGAGATGAGGATCCCGGTGCCACCACCCCGCTGACCAGAAGCTCTCGGGGTGTGCGAGAACACGTGGGCGGACGAGGAGAGAGCAGTAGGAGTAGCAGTGTTATCTGTGGTGATCCATGTTTCCGTCAGTGCCAAGAAGTCAAGGGACTGGAGGGAGGCATAGGCTGAGATGAACTCTGCCTTGTTGGCCGCAGATCGGCAGTTCCAGAGGCTACCGGAGACCTGGAACTCCACGTGGGTCGTACGTGCTGGGACCACCAGATTAGGGTGGTCGCGGCCGCGCGGTGTGGAGCGTTTGTATGGTCTGTGCAGAGAGGAGAGAACAGGGATAGACAGACACATAGTTGACAGGCTACAGAAAAGGCTACGCTAATGCAAGGAGATTGGAATGACAAGTGGACTACACGTCACGAATGTTCAGAAAGTTAAGCTTACGTAGCAAGAATCTTATTGACTAAAATGATTAAAATGATACAGTACTGCTAAAGTAGGCTAGCTGGCAGTGGCTGCGTTGTTGACACTACACTAATCAAGTCGTTCCGTTGAGTGTAATAGTTTCTACAGTGCTACTATACGGGGGGCTAGCTGGCTAGCTAGCAGTGTTGTTTACGTTACGTTGCGTTAAAAGAACGACAATAGCTGGCTAGCTAACCTAGGAAATCGCTCTTTTATTGTAAATAAGAATAAAATATTTTCTAAACACTTCCAAATTATTGTGGATGCTACCATGATTACGGATAATCCTGAATGAATCGTGAATAATGATGAGTGAGAAAGTTACAGAGATCATACCCCAAAGACTTTCTAACCTCTCACCAGAATCAGTAACAGGGGATCTTTGATCACTTTTACCCTTAACTTTTCAAGAAAAAAACATATTAATTGTTAAACACAATCTCTTTCTCTGAGCAATTGTATTATAAAATAATATAACTTCCCAATTTCTTTGAGCATAAAATAGAGAACATTATTTTAATTATTTTACAGTCATTGCTCATTTTTATCAAGGGTGTCAATCATTTCAACCCCACTTTATGTCATATCAATAAGACTAGGACTGAGACATTGGTCTCAGACAGGTTAGGTGGTTTGAGGAACTTGGTAAAAATTGGCTACAGCTGATGAGAAGCACCAGTATTCTGTGAAGCCATATTATTTAAAAAATACCAAAATAGCAACATTAGGGGAAATTTTTATTTTATTCTCCCAGTGACTGGAAACCATGTACAGTAAGAACAAATTCTAATACAGAAAACAAAGATATTCTGTCTGATATGTTGGACTGTTATTAGATACTGTACATACTGTAGAATCATATGATATTTAGCATGATTTTCTTTTTTAAGGAGTGGTTGTTGATATACAAAAATTGTATCATGAAGCTTTTTGGCTTGCATGGTGTATGGGCTTGTCTGTATGGTACAGTATATAATGTAATATGGGACTTCTGTCTTTGTCTTCTGTGTTTGTGTCTAATGGCAGCACACATAAACCTTATCATATGTCTATTTCATGTAACCTTACAACAGTATCACATGTTACAGTATAGAATGTAGAATATGGGACAAACTCTTCTCTGTCTGTCTCCATGGCAGCATACACAGACCACAACAGCTTGTCGCCGCGGCACATCAAGAGTGACAGTGACGATGATGACCTGCCCAATGTCACCCTGGACAGTGTCATCGAGACCGGATCTACCGCTCTGTCTATAGCACGCGCCGTACAGGAGTAAGTACTAGTGTGTGTATTGTGTGTTCTCTGTGTGTGCACGTTTGTTTTGTGTGTCCTGTGTGTGCGTTTGTGTGTGTGTGTGTGTTTAAGTATTATGTATCCTTCTGTATAGCCTTATACCACCCTATTAATGTTTCTAGTCCATCTGCGTATAATAAGATGAGTCAGGGCTTCCCCATCCATCCTAGCCCAGTCTTATAATCAGAATCAGGGTTTCAGTATGCTCTCCTCACCCCTAAACCTAGAAACCTCCAGACCCAGAACTCATACTTTAACCACCAGACTCAGCACATCCTACACACACACACACACACACACACACACACACACACACACACACACACACACACACACACACACACACACACACACACACACACACACACACACACACAAAAACAAACAAACAAACAAACAAACATTCCCTCACTTGGAATGCATCCCAAACAGAGTATGTGAGCGGAGTGGAGCTGGAGCGGAAAGAAGAGCAGGGTGTGCCTAATTTGAATGGAGCAAGGAGCGACATTCCCAAAGGCTGGATTGTCGGCCTTCTCCCTCACTCCAATTTCGCTCCAGTAGCGCTCACTACATGAGCTCAGGGCATGCCCAGACCAGCATGCATTTGTAGCCTAGGTGGGTAGATAGCTCGGTGTGTTATTGTAGCAAAGTATTTATAAACAAAAAATCTGTTCTCTTAAAACTTTCATTCATTTTTGTTCCATTATCATTTAGTCCATATTTGATTTTGGCCTAAATGATAATAGGCCTGGCATAGTCCCACTTTCAAGGAGCTTTTGTTTAGCATCCCCAGTGGCTCTGCAAGCGCAGAGAGGATGGCCTGCTCCGGGCACCATATCATGAGCCTGAAGCAACAGACTAGCCAAACTTGTGTTTCTAAAAATGAATTCAAAGGCACTGTAGACTGAGCCTAATGAGGCATTTTTTATTTAATTTGTATTTAATTCTAAGTAAGTCACAGCCTGTACTCGCAATTTATAGAATGTAATGATTTAATACAACAAAATGTTGTTTAAGTGCTGAGAGCTTTATGTCCCTACCATCCTATTTTGTGGCACTTGCAAATCCTTCACAATGTATTTCTTTGTAGGCCTTGAAATAATCCATATAATATAGCCTAAATAATTCATTTTCATTCCTTATTAGGCTCCCTGTCTGTCTCCTGACCTATTTAGTGTTTATACCCTGTTTAGTATGACATGTAGCCTAGTTCATTCAATAGATAGAGGATTCCTGATATCTCCAGGAGTGATAAGTATCATTTTTTTGTCTTTATCTGTTGTGGTCTAAAACTGTTGCTGCCTGTCTTCCCAGTGGCCTACTTGGTGTGTTAACTGCTGACCGCTCATAGTTTGCAGATAGTTGTTCACACATCAACCAGGATCAAGGGGCAGGGCAATAAGTGACTTGTTTTGGTAATCAGTGGCTGTATTGGGAGGTGTGCTCTCCACCTCTGCTAGGCAATTAGCAATTATTGTTAGTTCTTCAGTCTCCCCTGGTTTCTCAGCAGCAGCTATAAGCAGCGGTCATGTCAGTGGCGGTTTTGTCGCAAGATTAAGACCATCGCTGAAACAAAGACGTTTTGCCTGTCACACCTGCTCCCACTCTCCCTCTCTGGCACACCTGCTCCCACTCTCCCTCTCTGGCGCTCAAGGGCGCCAGGCTGCCTTACGCACACCTGTCACCATCATTATATGCATCAGCGCTCATTGGACTCACCTGGACTCCTTCACGTTTTGATTGCCTTCCCTATATCTGTCTGCTTCCTCTGTTTCATCCCCGTGTCAGCATTAATGTCGTTATGTTTTCATGTCCAGGCGCTGTCCTGTTCCATGTCCGTTGTTAAGTAAATGTTCACTCCCTGTACTTGCATCTCGTCTACCAGCGTCAATCCTTCCAGAATGCTGACACCATTAAAGGAAGCATCAGGGAGTAAGGTTTTTTTGTTTTGGTTGGTGACGTCGCGTCCGGGTGCCGTCATCGATGGAACTGGAGCTGCCTCAGCTAGTTCATCAGGCTCGAAAGATCTTCCTGCCATGGTTGGCTTGGCAGACGCCCACCCCACGTCATGCTTCAGCTGACTCATCAGGCTCCCAGGCCTCAGCCGGTTCTTCAGGCTCCCACGCCTCAGCCGGTTCGTCAGGTTTTCACGCCTCAGCCCAATCATCAGGCTCCCACGCCTCTGCCGGCTTGTCGGGCTTCTACGCCCCTGCCGGATTGTCGGGCTTCTACGCCCCTGCCGGATTGTCCAGCGCTCATGCCTCGGCCGGCCCGTCAGGCTCGTTCAGGTGGGATGCCGGGTGGCGACCCTAGAGGGGGGGGATACTGTCACGCCTGCTCCCGCTCTCCCTCTCTGGCGCTTGAAGGTGCCAGGTTGCCTTTCATTACGCACATCAGTGCTCATTGGAATCACCTGAACGCCTTCACGCTTTGAATGCCTTCCCTATATCTCTGTTTCCTCTGTTTCATTCCCGTGTCAGCATTAATGTTATGTTTTCATATCCAGACCCTGTCCTTTCCTGTTCCATGTCCATTGTTAATTACATTTTCACTCCCTGTACTTGCTTCTCATCTCCCAGCATCAATCCTTACACTGCCGAGTTGTTCTGCTGAGTTGTTCAAGGAAGGAAAGAGAGGGAGGCTCCACACCACTCTCACTTGAGTATCTTACCTAGTTATTTACAGATTATCATTTTGCTCTTTGTAGCTTCGTCAACTATGTGTGTGTTTTCTATACCTGATCGCACCTCTCCCTTTAGGCTTTACAGATGCTCCCCACCCCTTTGTGCAACCCTTATAATTTAGTGTACCGTGCTCGCGCAACCCACATGGAATTCTCAGTCTCTGGCAGCGTTTGGAACTGACAATCTGCGGTCAAGAACGTTGAGTTGTGAGGGTTCTCGTCCTCCTCTTCTGAGGAGGAGTAGCGAGAAGGATCGGAGGACCAATGCGCAGCGTGGTAAGTGTCCATAATGTTTTTTTTAATAAAGACAATAGAACACTCGAACAAAACAACAAACGATGATGTGAAAATACAAAACCGAAAACAGTACCTTGTGGACCAAAAACTCACATGGAAAAAAAACACCCACAACCCAAAAGTGAAATCCAAGCTACCCAAGTATGATTCTCAATCAGGGACAACAATTGACAGCTGCCTCTGATTGAGAACCATACCAGGCCAAACACAGAAATAGAAAATCATAGACAAACTAACATAGACAACCCAACCAACTCACACCCTGACCATACTAAAACAAAAGACAAAACAAAGGAACTAAGGTCAAAACGTGACAGTACCCCCCCCCAAAAAAGGTGCGGACTCTGGCCGCAAAACATGAACCTATAGGGGAGGGTCTGGGCGGGTGTCTGTCCGCGGTGGCGGCTCTGGCGCGGGACATGGACCCCGCTCCACCATAGTCTTTCTCCTCCTCCTTAACCGCTTCCGTGGCCTCTTAAGAGCCTCGTACTGGGGACCCTAGCCATGGTCCCGAATGGATGGGAGATTTTGGCAGCGCCGGAGTGAAGGACGACTCCGGCAGCGCCTGGCTGACTGACGGCTCCGGCAGCTCCTGGCTGCCTGACGGCTCCGGCAGCTCAGGACAGACTGGCGGCTCTGGCGGCCCAGGACAGACGGCAGACTCTGGCAGCTCAGGACAGACGGGAGGCTCTGGCAGCTCAGGACAGACGGGAGAATCTGGCAGCTCAGGACAGACGGGAGACTCTGGCAGCTCAGGACAGACGGGAGACTCTGGCAGCTCCGGGCAGGAGGAAAGCTCTGGCAGCGCTGGACAGGCGGAAGCACCTGTAGGGAGAAGACGGAGAGACAGCCTGGTGCGGGAGGCTGCCACCGGAGGTAGCACCGGATAGACCGGACCATGAAGGCGCACTGGAGGTCTTGAGCACCGAGCCTGCACAACCCTACCTGGCTGAATGCTCCCTGTAGCCAGGCCAGTGCGGCGAGGTGAAATAGCCCGCACTGGGCTGTGCTGGCAAACCGGGAACACCATGCGTAGGGCTGGTGCCATGTACACCGGCCCGAGGAGACGCACTGGAGACCAGATGCGCTGAGCCGGCTTCATGGCACCTGGCTCGCTGCCCACTCTAGCCCGGCGGATACGAGGCGCTGCAATGTACCGCACCGGGCTATGCACGCGCACCGGGTCACCGTGCGCTCCACCGCATAACACGGTGCCTGCCTGGTCCCTCTCGCTCTCCGGTAAGCACGGAAAGTTGGCGCAGGTCTCCTACCTGACTTCGCCACGCTCCCCGTGTTCACCCCCCAATACATTTTTGGGGCTGCCTCTCGGGCTTCCAGCCGCGCTGCCGTTCTGCCTCCTCATACCGCCGCCTCTCCGCTTTCGCTACCCCCAGCTCTGCCTTGGGGCGGTGATATTCCCCAGCCTGAGCCCAGGGTCCTTTGCCGTCCAGTTCTCCAGGTATCGCTGCCTCTCGTCACCACACTGCTTGGTCCATTGGTGGTGGGTGCTTCTGTAAGAGGAGGAGTAGCGAGAAGGAGGAGTAGCGAGTAGCGAGAAGGATCGGAGGACCAATGCGCAGCGTGGTAAGTGTCCATAATGTGTTTTAATAAAGACAATAGAACATTCGAACAAAACAACAAACGGTGACGTGAATATACAAAACTGAAAACAGTACCGCGTGGACCAAACACTCTCACAAACAAACACCCACAACCCAAAAGTGAAACCCAGGCTACCTAAGTATGATTCTCAATCAGGGACAACAATTGACAGCTGCCTCTGATTGAGAACCATACCAGGCCAAACACAGAAATAGAAAATCATAGACAAACTAACATAGACAACCCACCCAACTCACGCCCTGACCATACTAAAACAAAAGACAAAACAAAGGAACTAAGGTCAGAACGTGACATGAGTTCATCTCAGCCTATGCAGCTGTCGTGTCTTTGGCTATGCCGAATTTAAGTGATATGACATGCTATTCTATAAAATAATTTCTCCATAATTAATATTACCTGATTGAGCTAATCATGTAAATGTAATTAACTAGAGAGTAGGGGACCATTAAATAATATTTATAGAGCTGTTATCTTCCGAATAAACTCAATATCAGTCAATATTAATCATCATCTTAATTCAGTCTCATCTGAAAGTTGTAAATCTGCACAAACCCTGGCTAACAAGTTGAACCAGCAATACAAAATTGGGTTTAATTATTTATTTACTAAATACCTAACTAATCACACAGAATTACACATACACATAATTAAATCATAACTTGATTACAAATTACGTCATAAAGGAAAACGTCCCTAGCGGGCGGAACAGATATGACAGCTTGTTTCACAAAAGAAAAGGGGCTGGGTTTGAGTGAAAGAGCGGGAAGACTGAGTAACAAAGGAAGAATCTGTACTATCGTAAATACAGTATCTTATGCATTCTAAATTACCGCCCATTTGGAAAAGGAAAATGCAATAAATATTTACTCTGAGCTGCGCTTCGGTAGGTTGGTGGTAGATGGAAGGCCGTGTTGCCCAACCGAGTCCTTTGTTCTTTTGAAGAATGTCTCTGCTGGTAAATTGAAAACGTTGTAGTAACGTCGTTGTGTGGTAGACGGGATACTCTGTCTGTTCCTTCCTAATGCTCGTTTTCAGCAGCTGTTGCTAACTCAATGGCTAGGAGGTATCACTTCTGTAGTGAATAAGAGTTCAAAGTTCATACCATTCGCAACCAAAGCTCACACCGATGTTGGCTTCGTTCTGTAGTTATTCTGACATCGGACCGTCGTCCTCATGTCCTCAGAACAGGAGGTTATATTGTCGCTAAGGGCATATATAGGAAGGGAGAGGAGGGCGTGTTTGAATTTTTTTATAGCCCATGTCCCTTCACAGGGGCGGGCCACTGATTGAGCAGAGCCCTATATTATGAAAACCAAAATCTCACATTTTAGAAGCTAAAGTCACATTTCATCCCATCAAAAATAATTTCTTATTCAAACATTTAAATTGAACAACAATTCCATGTGAATCCGATAACTCTGATGTGTAGACTTTCCACTGTAGAGTTTATGTCATCTTATCATTGATGAGAATGTCTCAGATGACAACCGAACTGACATCATATTCGTGAATTAACCTACCAGGTAAAACCATAAACCCATAAACACGGGCACCCTCATAGATATCAACCTAACCAGTCTGCCCTCCAAATACACCTCTGTTGTTTTCAACCAATATCTCAGCGATCACTGCCTCATTGCCTGCATCCGTAATGGGTCACTGTCAAATGCTCCCAAAAACACTTCGGCGAACAGGCCTTTCTAATCGACCTGGCCCGGGTATCCTGGAAGGGTACTGACCTCAAGGATGCTTGGTTATTCTTCAAAAGTGCTTTTATCACCATCTTAAATAAGAATGCCCCAATATAAAAAATGTAAACAAAGATCAGATATAGCCCTCACACGGAACCCAAACCAGCTGCGTGCGTGTGCCATCGTGCGCTATCGTGCATACATTTATTTTGCCCCCCCCACACCAAACGCAATCACGACACGCAGGTTAAAATATCAAAACAAACTCTGAACCAATGACATTCATTTGGGGACAGGTCGAAAATCATTAAACATGTATGGCAATTTCGCTAGTTAGCTTGCACTTGCTAGCTAACATTAATTTGTCCTATTTAGCTAGCTTGCTGTTGCTAGCTAATTTGTCCTGGGATATAAACATTGAGTTGTTATTTTACCTGAAATGCACAAGCTCCTCTACTCCGGCAATTAATCCACACATAAAATGGCGAACCAAATCGTTTCTAGTCATCTCTCCTCCTTCCAGGCTTTTTCATCGTTTAACCTGTTAGAACTCTAGGGGCAGTATTTCATTTTTGGATAAAAAGACGTGCCCGTTTTTAGCGCGATATTTTGTCACGAAAAGATGCTCGACTATGCTTGGAATTGATAGTTTTGGAAAGAAGACACTCTGACGTTTCCAGAACTGCAAAGATTTTCACTGTGAGTGCCATAGAACAATATCTACAGGCAAAACCAAGATGTTTGAGTGACCAGGAAATCAACAGGATTTCTGAAGGCACGTTTTCCATGATCTCCTTATATGGCTGTGAATGGCACAGGAATCAACGGACACTTCCTATCGTTTCCCCAGGTGTCTGCAGCATTGTGACGTATTTGTAGGCATATCATTGGAAGATTGGCCATAAGAGCCTACAATTACCAAGTGTCCCGCATGGTGTCTGCGTGGAAATTGGTGCGCAAAAGTCAGGTCCCAGTATTTTTCCATCCGAATCAGAGAAGAATGCACGCGTCTAGGACTGGCATTTCAATGAAGAGATATATGACCAAACACCTTGAGGATTGATTCAAACAACGTTTTCCATGTTTCAGTCGATATTATGGAGTTAATTCGGAAAAAGTTCGACGTTTAGGTGACTGAATTTTCGGTTAGTTTCGGTAGCCAAATGCATAGTAACAAAACGGAACGTTGTGTCCTACACAAGCATCTTTCAGGAAAAACTGGACATCTGCTATGTAACTGAGAGTCTCCTCATTGAAACATCTGAAGTTCTTCAAAGGTAAATTATTTTATTTGATCCCTTTGCTGGTTTTTGTGAATGTTGCGTGCTAAATGCTAACGCTAAATGCTACGCTAGCTATCACCACTCTTACACAAATTATTGATTTTCTCTGGTTCTAAAGCATATTTTGAAAATCTGAGACGACAGGATTGTTAAGAAAAGGATAAGCTTGAGGACAGGCATATTTATTTCATTTCATTATTTCAATTTTCAGAAATCGCTAATGTTGCGTTATGGTAATGAGCTTGAGGCTGTAGTCACAATCCCGGATCCGGGATGGGGCGGCCTAACAGGTTAACTTATATGGTGATTAAATCTAAAACTCATTGTTTTACCACAACTACCGGCAAAACAGTTCGTCTTTCAGTCACACACGTGGGTATAACCAATGAGGAGATGGCACGTGGGTACCTGCTTCTATATACCAATGAGGAGATGGGAGAGGCAGGACTTTCAGCGTGATCTGCGTCAGAAATAGGAATAAGTTATATTTTAGCCCTTGGTGTCTCAGACGATCGTTGGCGAGTGCGAGCAGTATGGGTGCAACAATTGAATAACATGGATTTCTAAATTTAATTTGTGACGCTCGAGCACACGACATGTCCGGTCTGGTCAGCATGTTAGTTCACTCCAGACCTGACTGCCCTTGACCAGCACAAAAACATCCTGTGGCGTTCTGCATTAGCATTGAATATCCCTGCGAAATGCAACTTTTCCAGGATGGTAGGATCCAATATACACAGGCAATTAGGGAAGCAAAAGCTAGCTTTTTCAAACAGAAATTTGCATCCTGTAGCACAAATTCCCAAAAGTTCTGGGACACTGTAAAGTCCATGGAGAATAAGAGCAACTCCTCCCAGCTGCCCACTGCACTGAGACTAGGCAACACTATCACCACCGATAAATACACGATATTTGAGAATTTCATTGAGCATTTTTCTACAGCTGGCCATGCTTTCCACCTGGCTACCCCTATCCTGGAAAACAGCTCTGCACCCCCCACAACAACTTGCCCAAGCCTCCCCCATTTCTCCTTCACCCAAAACCGAATGGTCGATGTTCTGAATGAGCTGCAAAATCTGGACCCCTCTCTTTCTAAAATTATCCACCCCAATTGTTGCAACCCCTATTACTAGCCCATTCAACCTCTCAAAAGATTGGAAAGCTGCCGCAGTCATCCCCCTTTTCGAAGGGGGAGACACTCTAGACCCAAACAGCTACAGACCTATATCTATCCTGCCTTTTTAAGGTCTTCGAAAGACAAGTTAACAAACAGATCACAGAACATTTCGAATCCAACTGTACCTTCTCTATTATGCAATCTGGTTTCCAAACTGGTCATGGGTGCACCTCAGCCACGCTCAGGGTCCTAAGCGATATCATAACCGCCATCGATAAGAGACGATACTGTGCAGCTGTATTCATCGATCTGGCCAAGACTTTAGACTCTGCCAATCACTACATTCTTATCGGCAGACTCAACAGCCTTGGTTTCTCAAGTGACTGCCGCGCCTGGTTCACCATGTACTTCTCAGACAGAGTTCAGTGTGTCAAATCAGAGGTCCAGTTGTCTGGCCCTTTTTGGACACTATGTTAACCTCTCTGGGGTAGGTGGGACGATTGCGTCACACATGGCCAATAGCCAGGGAAAATGCAGAGCGCCAAATTCAAAAATATTTCTATAAAATTATAACTTTCATTAAATTACACATGCAAGATAGCAAATTAAAGCTACACTCGTTGTGAATCCAGCCAACATGGCTTTACGCCAAAAGCACAACAGTAAACAATGAGAGAAGCATATTTCAACTCTGCAGGAGCGACACAAAACACAGAAATAAAATAGAAATCAAGCCTTACCTTTGACAAGCTTCTTTTGTTGGCACTTCTATATGTCCCATAAACATCACAAATGGTGCTTTTGTTTGATTAATTCCGTCAATATATATCCAAAATGTCCATTTATTTGGCGCGTTTGATCCAGAAAAACACTGCTTCCAACTTACGCAACGTCGTTACAAAATATCTCAAAAGTTAACTGTCAACTTTGCCAAAAGTACAAAAGTACAAAAGTACTTTTGTAATACAACTTTAGGTATTTCTAAATGTATATAATCGATCAAATTGAAGACGGGATGATCTGTGTTCAATACAGGAGCAAAACAAACTGAAGCTATTTTCCTGGATACATGCCTCTATCAAAAGGTACACATGAAGTAATGTTCGTTCTGAGCTATGGTACTTCTTCATTACACAAAGGAAAAACCTCAACCGATTTCTACAAACTGGTGACAACAAGTGGAAGTGGATTACCCATGAAAACATACTGAAAAGACAGTGACTTAAAAGAACAATCTGAATGGTTTGTCCTCGGGGTTTCGCCAGCTAAATATTTATTTTATACCCACAGACATGATTCAAACAGTTTTAGAAACTTCAGAGTGTTTTCTATCCAACACTAATAATAATATGCATATATTAGGATCTGGGACAGACTAGGAGGCAGTTCAGTTTGGGCACGCTATTTATCCAATAAAATGCTGCCCCCTACCCCAAACAGGTTAACTAACCTCCAGACGAGCTTCAATGCCATACAACTCTCTTTCCATGGCCTCCAACTGCTCTTAAATGCAAGTACAACTAAATGCATGCTCTTCAACCGATCCCTGCCTGCACCTGCCAGCCCGTCCAGCATCACAACTCTGGATGGTTCTGACTTAGAATATGTGGACAACTACAAATACCTAGGTGTCTGGTTAGATTGTAAACTCTCCTTCCAGACTCACATTAAGCATCTCCAATCCAAAATTAAATCTAGAATCTGCTTCATATCTCGCAACAAAGCATGCTTCACTCATGTTGCCAAAAATACCCTCGTAAAACTGACTTTCCTACCGATCCTTGACAACAAATTGGATGCAGTCTATCACAGTGCAATCTGTTTTGTCACCAAAGCCCCATATACTACCCACCACTGCGACCTGTATGCTCTCCTTGGCTGGCCCTTGCTTCATATTAGTCGCCAGACCCACTGGCTCCAGGTCATCTATAAGTCTTTGCCAGGTAAAGCCCCACCTTATCTCAGCTCACTAGTCACCATAGCAGCACCTACCCGTAGCATGCGCTCCAGCAGGTATATTTCACTGGTCACCCTCAAAGCCAACACCTCCTTTGGCCGCCTCTCCTTCCAGTTCCCTGCTGCCAATGACTGTAACGAACTGCAAAAATCACTGAAGCCGCACATCTATCACTCGTGTTTAATTGCTAAATTGTAATTATTTTGCCACTATGGCCTACTTATTGCCTTACCTCCCTTATCTTACCTAATTTGCACACACTGTATATCAACTTTTCTATTGTGTTTTTGACTGTATGTTTGTTTATTCCATGTGTAACTCTGTGTTATTGTTTGTGTCGCACTGCTTTGCTTTATCTTGGCCAGGTCGCAGTTGTAAATGAGAACTTGTTGTCAACTGGTCTATTTGGTTGAATAAAGTTTAAATAAAATACAATTAAAATAAAGGCAATGCCACCAAATACTAATTGTATGTAAACTTCTGACGCACTGGGAATGTGATGAAATATTCTGACATATTCGGACAAATTATTCTGACATTTCACATTCTTAAAATGAAGTTGTGATGTGAACTGACCTAAAACAGGGATTTTTTAAACCAAAAATCAGGAATTGTGAAATAAATATATTTGGCAAAGGTGTACTGTATGTATTACAATAATTCACTTCAAATGTGTTTACCACTCCTGCTCCTGGGACATCAATGATTACACATTGTAACTATGCAATAGACTACAAACATGATTGATTTGTAATTCATACAGTGCCTTGCGAAAGTATTCGGCCCCCTTGAACTTTGCGACATTTTGCCACATTTCAGGTCTCAAACATAAAGATATAAAACTGTATATTTGTGAAGAATCAACAACAAGTGGGACACAATCATGAAGTGGAACGACATTTATTGGATATTTCAAACTTTTTTAACAAATCAAAAACTGAAAAATTGGGCGTGCAAAATTATTCAGCCCCTTTACTTTCAGTGCAGCAAACTCTCTCCAGAAGTTCAGTGAGGATCTCTGAATGATCCAATGTTGACCTAAATGACTAATGATGATAAATACAATCCACCTGTGTGTAATCAAGTCTCCATATAAATGCACCTGCACTGAGATAGTGTCAGAGGTCCGTTAAAAGCGCAGAGAGCATCATGAAGAACAAGGAACACACCAGGCAGGTCCGAGATACTGTTGTGAAGAAGTTTAAAGCCAGATTTGGATACAAAAAGATTTCCCAAGCTTTAAACATCCCAAGGAGCACTGTGCAAGCGATAATATTGAAATGGAAGGAGTATCAGACCACTGCAAATCTACCAAGACCTGGCCGTCTCTCTAAACTTTCAGCTCATACAAGGAGAAGACTGATCAGAGATGCAGCCAAGAGGCCCATGATCTCTCTGGATGAACTGCAGAGATCTACAGCTGAGGTGGGAGACTCTATCCATAGGACAACAATCAGTCGTATATTGCACAAATCTGGCCTTTATGGAAGAGTGGCAAGAAGAAAGCCATTTCTTAAAGATATCCATAAAAAGTGTTGTTTAAAGTTTGCCACAAGCCACATGGGAGACACACCAAACATGTGGAAGAAGGTGCTCTGGTCAGATGAAACCAAAATTGAACTTTTTGGCAACAATGCAAAACATTATGTTTGGCGTAAAAGCAACACCCTGAACACACCATCCCCACTGTCAAACATGGTGGTGGCAGCATCATGGTTTGGGCCTGCTTTTCTTCAGCAGGGACAGGGAAGATGGTTAAAATTGATGGGAAGATGGATGGAGCCAAATACAGGACCATTCTGGAAGAAAACCTGATGGAGTCTGCAAAAGACCTGAGACTGGGACAGAGATTTATCTTCCAACAAGACAATGATCCAAAACATAAAGCAAAATCTACAATGGAATGGTTCAAAAATAAACATATCCAGGTGTTAGAATGGCCAAGTCAAAGTCCAGACCTGAATCCAATCGAGAATCTGTGGAAAGAACTGAAAACTGCTGTTCACAAATGCTCTCCATCCAACCTCACTGAGCTCGAGCTGTTTTGCAAGGAGGAATGGGAAAAAATTGCAGTCTCTCGATGTGCAAAACTGATAGAGACATACCCCATGCGACTTACAGCTGTAATCGCAGCAAAAGGTGGCGCTACAAAGTATTAACTTAAGGGGGCTGAATAATTTTGCACGCCCAATTTTTCAGTTTTTGATTTGTTAAAAAAGTTTGAAATATCCAATAAATGTCGTTCCACTTCATGATTGTGTCCCACTTGTTGTTGATTCTTCACAAAAAAATACAGTTTTATATCTTTATGTTTGAAGCCTGAAATGTGGCAAAAGGTCGCAAAGTTCAAGGGGGCCGAATACTTTCGCAAGGCACTGTATATAGAAAAAAACCTGTGCATTTCTAACTCCCCTCATTTGCATTAATCTGAGGACACAGGATAGTATTTCAATGAATTACTTAATTTCAACCAGTGGAAAATGTGAAACACTTTATTGAAAGAAGTTCATTATCCAGGTGTTATAAATACATGCATTATAATTATGATAATTGTGATATATTATAAACACAAGTTCAATCCGTACTTCAATGCAGATATGGTGTGCATTATAAAACGAGGAAGAAAGACGAGGTGGGGAGAGAGGTGTAGAAGATAGAAAGTGAAAGAGGTAAAAACAGAAGCAGACAGCGTATGATTAATTCATTACAGTGCTACCCTAATATTCTCTCAGTTCATTACAATTGCGGTGTCTCCTAACCACCCTTGGGCCCTCAGTTGGTCCAACGGTTATTTTAAACTGTCTGGGAAACCCCATTCCTCTAGCGGAACCCCTCGCCAACAGCCAGTGAAATTGCAGGGCGTCAAATTCAAATAACAGAAATCTCATGAATCAAATTTCTCAAACATACAAGTATTAGACACCATTTGATGACACCACTAACCTTTGATGATCTTCGTCGGATGACACTCATAGGACTTGATGTTACACAATACGTGTGTGTTTGTTCGATAAAGTGCATATTTATATCCAAAAATCAAATTTTACATTGACGTGTTATGTTCAGTAGTTCCAAAACTTGCGGTGATTTTGCAGAGAGCCACATTGATAAAAGATACAACTATTACACATGGAACTTTAGATAAACTTTTCCTTAATGCAACCGCTGTGTCAGATTTCAAAAAAACTTTACGGAAAAAGCACGCCATGCAATAATCTGAGTACGACGCTTAGTGCCCAAACCAGCCAAAGAAATATCCGCCATATTGAGCAGTTAACAGAAGTCAGAAATAACATGTAAATATTCACTAACCTTTGATGATCTTTATAAGAATGCACTCCCAGGAATCCCAGTTACACAATAAATGTTTGATTTGTTCGATAAAGTCCATAATTTATGTCCAAATAGGTAATTTTGTTAGGGCTGAGTAGCAGGCAGTTTAGTCTGGTCACCTTATTCATCAAAGCTACTCAATACCGCCCCCCAGTCACCAAGAAGTTAACCAATTGAAAGAGAATCATATCAAAAGTAATGAGAGTAATGCATTGTGAAAGGCATTCCCTTTATATGAACAATAGCAATGTGAAACACGTATTTCTAGATGAAGCACTGATTAGGTTTAGTGAAAAAGTGATGCTTTTATGTGTTGTACTTAGTCAATTGAACATGTGCTTAGAGTTCTGAAACAACTGCCTTGTTCATCTGTTTTCGAGTTTTGAAAATATATCAGATACTTGTGAAATTGCACCAAGGCGATTGAAAAAAAATGTACTACCAGACTAAAAGTATCAGTAACAGTAATAATTGAAGGAAGTAGCAGCAGCAGTAGGCCTACGAAAGCCCCCACAAAATCTGTAATCTAAACAGAATTATGATCAACCTGAAGTCATCCTTCATCCTTTGTTTTAGAATCTGTTTGATTCAGTGTCCTAAATGATATCATAATCATAGAATCACTTTGGGAAGAAGTCAGAAAGTGCACATCCTCCTCCTCTCTCCTGCTGGATGTCCCTGAGCTCAGTGTTTGCACTGTAAATCCTCAAATCCTTCTCTTTGCTTCTCTTCTTACCTCTTATGCCTAGATCACCATTCCCTTTCCCCACTCAGGTGTATTTTCTGAATGTGTTAGTTGCTGTCATTTTTGGAGTACAGTAGGCTTCTCAATTTTCCTTTAGGTAGTTCATATACACTGAGTATACCGAACATTAGGAACACCTTCCTAATATTGAGTTGCAGCCCTCCCTTTTACCCTCAGAAAGCCATCCACAGGGATGCTGGCCCATGTTAACTCCAAAGCTTCCCACAGTTGTGTCAAGTTGGCTGGATGTCCTTTGGGTGGTGGACCATTATAGATACACATGGGAAACTTGATAGAGCAGCGTTGCAGTTGTTGACACAAACCAGTGCACCTGGCACCTACTACCATACCACGTTCAAAGGCACTTCAATATTTTGTCTTGTCCATTCACCCTCTGAATGGCATACATCCACAATCCATGTCTCAATTGTCTCAGGGCTTAAAAATAATTATGTAACCTGTCTCCTCCCCTTCATCTACACTGATTGAAATTGATTTAGCAAATTACATAAATAAGGTATCATAGCTTTCACCTGGATTCACTCGGTCAGTCTATGTCATGGAAAAAGCAGGCATTCTTAATGTTTAGTATACTCAGTGTACTTCATTTTGAGTGGGTTAATCAGTTTCGGCTGAGTTGACTATGTTTACGTACTGTACAGTTTATATATTGTACAGTATGTTTGCCAATAGTCTGAACCTTAATTGTGTCAATAGTTGTGCTGTTGTTTGCTACACTGAGTCTCCTCTTTGCTAAGAAGAAGTGTACATTTGGGGGAGAAAGAAAGAGGGGGAGGAACTAAAGTGAGAAATAGAGAGAGTGGAAGTTAGTTAGAGCTTCTGTGGCTGAGAGAGAATAAGAAGGAAGGGTGCAGAGAGAGCAGGGGACAGAAAGAGAGCGAGAGAGAGAGAGAGGGAGAAATAGAGAGAGGAGAGCTGGAGTTCAGTCTCATATCTGACCCATGCGCTCATTTCCTGTTCAGCCCCACGGCCCCAGCATGGCAGCTAGCCAAGAGCAACAGGTGATCCTGTGTGTGTGTGTGTGTGTGTGTGTGTGTGTGTGTGTGTGTGTGTGTGTGTGTGTGTGTGTGTGTGTGTGTGTGTGTGTGTGTGTGTGTGTGTGTGTGTGTGTGTGTGTGTGTGTGTGTGTGTGTGTGTGTGAGCTTGTGGGTGGATCAGCGAGACAGGAAGTGGGAGGCGGGTGGTTGAGACAGTTCACCGGAGGGCCTCTCTGGCCAAGTCTCCTCGCTCCTCCACCTCCCAAAAACACCTACCCCGGTCCCCAGCAGCCACAACTGCTGCTCCCCTCTCTCTTCTGTCCTCTTCTCATTTCCAACCTCGAAAGAGCCCTGTTATGCACCCCTACAGAAAAAAACAGATAACACTGTGACTGCTCTTCTTGTTCCTTTTCTCCTTCCTCTTCCTAGCCCCCAAATAGACTTTGGCTGCTCCTCGTTCTCCCCCCAGTGTACTACTAATTTGAAACGAAATGTAATGACCAGTTATATTGATACAATATAAACAACTCAACAGAAATTATGTTCATTGAACTGCATGGACAAAATAGATATGACATTGTCTTTTGATGATTGATAAATCAATGGGAATGGTAAAAATAACAGTCTTACCTCATCCAGTTTCCTGTGCCTTGTAGTGGTTTCTACCAAGGTGCTAGAGCACCATCTAAAGGCCATTGAAATTCTTTCACAATATCTCAGATTGAACATGTAATAAAATGTGAAATTTGATCTTGAATCTATTTCCTTGAATTTCTAGTGAACAACTTGGAGCTTGGGGGGTGTTGAAATATGTTATACGTTACATAATTACATTACATAAAAGTACAATGCTATTGTAGTGTAAGTGTACATAACATAGCCTACAAGAGAAAGAAGAGCTTGAAGCGAAAAATTCAAAATATTATTTTGGTGATTTTCATACTTCAAAAGATGTTTAAGTCCACATTGTCCACCAAATGTTGAGTATAGACTCATTTTTGTATTATAAGGAATTTTAATATACAAGAATGACACCATTGATGGAATTACAATAGTCAATGCATACACAGTCTCATGTTAGGTTTTGCCCATTAAGAATGGATCATACAGTTGTTGATATCCAAACTAATAATATAAATAAAAGATGCTGAAAATGCTAAGTATGCTAAATTGTAATGAGCCACCTCTTCCTCTCCTGTTGCAGTTCCATGTCACCATTCAGTATTGAGAGCATACGGCGCCCCCAGAGGTCAGAGTCGCCAGACTCCAAGAAGAGACGCATCCACAGGTGTGACTTTGAGGGCTGCAATAAGGTCTACACCAAGAGCTCCCATCTAAAAGCACACCGGAGGACGCACACAGGTCTGTGTGTGTGTGTGTGTGTGTGTGTGTGTGTGTGTGTGTGTGTGTGTGTGTGTGTGTGGCTTCACCAACTCATTACAGTTGTCTTTATCAATTAAAGTATATGTCTCACTATCTTCCTGAATCAAATGATTTCCCTCGCTCTAATAAGCATGGAAAGTGAATACACGTGTAAGGTTCTTCACAAGCAAAAAGATCTCACGGTCTGACTGCAGTATTCGACGTTTGTCGATAAAATTTGAATTTGACCGTTAAATTTAGGCATTAGTTCTGAATAGTTAAGGTAGGGATACGGTTTGGTATAGGGTTAAAACAAAAATATAAAAAATGAGTGCCTAGCACTGGGATTGAAACTGTGATTCTCTGAGCTGGAGCTTATACCCATCTACCATTGACACGGCAGCACAAACTCTATTCACACACTTACACTGTTACTCTCACACACACACACATACTCATACAGACACAAACCATCACACATGCACGAACACATTTAACTATACACAATGCTGCTACCTATTGTTATTCTATAATTTCACAAAAACAAATCTTAACTTGGTTCAATAACTGAAGCATAGATTGGTAGCATTTTTATTAATTTGGCACACAGAAACTAGATGCCATGAGTAACTTGGTCAAAAATAATTGCACAGATTGTCCTCGAAGACTTAAGTGAGACTGCTGTTATAAGTAGTCTTACTTACACCCTCATATTTGTCGCCCCGTTTGACCTAGAGACTCTTTCCTCATGATGAACAAATTTGTCTCAAGTACCCATAAATCGGTCACGATAGATTTTGGAAATTTTGGAAAAGCTTTGAAAAACGTCTTCTGACGTTTTCAATGATAGTCTGCTGCTGGAAAAAAACATATTCTGGCTTAATACCTCTGATATATTGTGGATAAAGAGAATACAGAGGGTGTTATTTAATGGAAGCTTCTTTAACGTAATCCAGGTGTAATCAGACATTCCCCAGGGCAGCTGTCTATGCCTCTTACTTTTTTAAATCTATACTAATTACCTGCCACTGGGTAAAGCCAGTGTGTCTATGTATGCAGATGACTCAACACTATACATGTAAGCTTCTACAGCAAGAGAAATCACTGCAAAACTTAAACTTATTAAGGCTAGGGGGCACTATTTTCATGTCCGGATGAAAAGTTTGCCCAAGGTAAACGGCCTGCTACATATAATTGATAGATTTGGATAGAAAACACTCTAAAGTTTCTAAAACTGTTAAAGTTTCTAAAACTGTTCAAATGATGTCTGTGAGTATAACTTCTTGAGTGTAGGGGGCAGTATTTTGTTTTTGGCTAAAAACGTACCCATTTCAAACTGCCTATTTCTCAGGCCCAGAAACTAGAATAAATATATAATTGTCAGATTATGATAGAAAACACTCTAAAGTTTCTAAAACTGTCAGAATATTGAGTATAACATAACTGATTGCAGGCGAAAACCTGAGGAAAATCCAACAAGGAAGTGCTGTTTTTCCTGAAAGCTCTCTGTTCCATTGGATGCCATGCCTCCATTTAAAGGGATATCAACCCGATTCCTTTTCCTATGGCTTCCTAAAGCTGTGAACAGTCTTTAGACATAGTTTTAGGCTTTTATTTTGAAGAATGAGCGAGAAAGAACCCATCGCGTCAGTGGATGGCTGAGTTTTTCATGTGCAACCGCCATTTTCTCTCTCTCTCCTATGGAAGAAGCTACATTCCGGTTGACATATTATCGATTATATATTGTAAAAACAACCTGAGGATTGATTATCAGAAACATTTGACATCTTTCTACGCACTTTACGGATACTATTTGGAATTTTCGTCTGCGATGTCGTGACCGCTCGAGCCTGTGGATTTGTAAACATAATGTGCCAAACAAATGGAGGTATTTTGGATATAAATCTAATCTTTATGGAACAAAAGGAACATTTATTGTGTAACTGGGAGTCTCGTGAGTGCAAACATCCTAAGATCATCCAAGGTAAGCGATTTAATTTATTGCTTTTCTGACTTTCGTGACCAATCTACTTGGCTGCTAACTGTTTGTAATATTTTGTCTACTGAGAGAGATGTGCTTACATAAACACTTGGATAGCTTTAGCCCGAAAAGCTTTATAGAAATCTGACACGCCAGGTGGATTAACAAGCTAAGCTGTGTTTTACTATATTGCACTGGTGATTTCATGAAAATTAAATATTTTTAGTAATTTAATTTGAATTTGGCGCTCTGTAATTGAGTGGATATTGATGAAAATGATCCTGATAACGGGATGGGTGCGTCAAGAAAATAACATAACTTATTTAGCAGGCGAAACGCCGAGAACAAACCATCCAGGAAAATGTTTTTTGAGGTCACTCTCATTTCAATTGTCTTTCTCGATTTCTAAGGCACTTGCTTGCAGTTCCTATCACTTCCACTAGATGTCAACAGTCTTTAAAAATTGGTTGATGTTTTTCCTTTGAGAAATGAAGAAGTAGCCATTTCCTATCTGGGTGGATAGCCAAGTGTACTGTTGTGGTTGGAGCACACAACCTGAAAGCTCGCTCCACTTTAATTTTGTTCGGTATTATTTCGTCTTATAATTTATCGATTCCAGGTCGAATAAATTGGTCAAACTAAGTAGAGAATCAATCTTCAGGATGTTATTTTCATATATATCCAATAACGTTTTCGTCTGCAGTCAAATGGAACGGAGGTGATATCAACAGACAATTGCGCAACCAGGAAATGGCAGCCTGCTAGGACAGTGACTCATTCCCCTCCCATTCGGTCAAAATTCACACTAGGATGTTCATTCCACGTTCTACTGAATGCTGACATCTAGTGGAAGGCGTAGGAAGTGCTAACAGATCCATATATTGTTTGGAAGTGAATAGGCGATGACTTAAAATTTGACCCGCCTTCAGAATTTCCACTTCCTGTTTGGAAGATTGCCTGCCCTATGAGTTCTGTTATACTCACAGATATAATTCAAACAGTTTTAGAAACTTCAGAGTGTTTTATATCTAATAGTAATAATAATATGCATATATTAGCAATCTAGAACAGAGTAGGATGCAGTTCACTATGGGCACGCAATTCATCCAAAGTCAAATTGCTGCCCCCTATCCCTAACAGGTTTTAATTAACCTGTTACTCCTACCCCCTACTTTTTCGAACATTCTGTTAAAAATCGCGCAACATTTCAGCGCCCTGCTACTCATGCCAGGAATATAGTATATGCATATGATTAGTATGTGTGGATAGAAAACACTCAGACGTTTATAAAACTGGTTAACCAGAAGGGGACTAGGGTTCCAATTTGGGAACACCCCCCCCCCCCACACGTTCAGCTGGAAGGTGGCGCATGGAACGCAAAAATATTCCTAAAAATATTTAACCTCCACACATTAACAAGTCCAATGGCTCAAATGAAAGATAAACACCTTGTTTATCTACCCAGTAAGTCAGATTTATTTTACGGCGAAAACATAGCACATATTTATATTAGATCACCACCGAAACAAAAGGCAAGCGGCAGCCATTTTGTCCCAGAATAAATAACATTTAAAAGTAGGATTAAAAAATAAATAATTCACTAACCTTTTGAAAATCTTCATCAGATGACAGTAATATTACATGTTACACAGTACATTTAATTTTTTTTCAATAATATGCCATTTATATCCATAAATCTCTGTTTACAATGACGACATTTCAAAAAATGCTACTCAAATGTCAGGAGAAATGATGATAGCTCCGACAGATAACGTCAGATAACAAGCAATAAACATGACTAAATATACATGTTCTACATATATTTACAAAGATACACTTCTTCTTAATGCAACCGCTGTATTACATTTATTTTTAACGTTACAGACATCGTTCACTGGGCTATACTATGAGTCAGCGCTCAGATATTAGCAGTATGTCTCCTCTATATTTGGAGTCCACAGAAACACCAAATAACCACGTAAATATTCCCTTACCTTTGATGTTCTTCCATCAGAAGACGTAGAAGGAGTCATACTTACCCAATACATCGTTTGGTTTCACGTTGTGTGTCTCTGTATTAGCACATGTTAACAGCTTCGGCTGAAATGCATCCAAAATGACTTCTGGTCCAGCACTCTTGCGCATCAAAACTTCCAATTTACATATTATATGTCCACTAAACTGGTCAAACAATGTGAAAAATCGAGCTTTATGATGTATTTAGCATGTAGAACAAAGATCAGCGCGAACAGACAATCCGGCTTCAAATGCTGGATCATGGAAAAAGACGTACTCCAAATCGGCCGCGCGCAATAGAGTGCCTGTTTTTCAGAGGAACACGAGCAATTTCGCCCGCCAAACGTGCAGGGCTCGTGGGATTCTCACAATGAACGTGCCATTTGAAAGCTGACATCGCGCTGAACAGATAGAGACTGTTCCTGGATCGGTAGCTGCCTGGGAAGGGTGGGGGCCATGACGTCAAAGTTGACCCAACTTTTCTCTTCACAAGAGAGAGTTTGGGAGAAAGGCTGCCCTGAGAGTTCTGCTTTACATACAGACATAATTTAAACGGTTTTAGAAACTTTAGAGTGTTTTCTATTCAATAATATTTGTTATATGCATATATTAGCAATTTTGGGAAAACATATTTTCAGTTTACTATGGGTACGCACTTTCTCCAACGGGGGCAGTATCACGTCTGTGACTATAACAGAACGTGTGTTTCATCGAAAAGTGCAGGAAAATCTTATCACTGAAAATGGGAAAATATATCCATGCGCCACTTCAACCAATTGTTAAATGTGAACCACATTAAATGGGGCCGAGGCTGCAATACCTACAGCTTCCACACGATGTCAACAGTCTTGTCATTTGCCTACTATTTGTTTCTTGGTCAAACAGACACAAGGCAGCGCAGTTCTTCCGGTCTCCGACCGGATATTTTGGTTGAGATTTACCCGGACATTATTTCCAGACGTACAGCTATAGAATATACATTGCCTCGTGATCAATTTGATCGCTTATTAACGTTTACTAATACCTAAAGTTGCATTACAAAAGTATTTTGAAGTGTTTTGTGAAAGTTCATCGTCGACTTTTTTAATTTTAAAAAATGACGTTACGTTATAAAACGCAATTTTTTTCGTTGATCACACAGTCTTCATAGATCGATATCTAGGCTATATATGGACCGATTTAATAAAAAAAAAGTCCCAATAGTGATGTTTATGGGACATCTAGGAGTGCCAACAAAGAAGATGGTCAAAGGTAATGAATGTTTTATATTTTATTTGTGTGTTTTGTGTAGCGCCGACTATGCTAATTATTTTGTTTATGTCCCCTGCAGGTCTTTTGGGGTGTTACATGCTATCAGATAATAGCTTCTCATGCTTTCGCCGAAAAGCATTTTAAAAATCTGACTTGTTGCCTGGATTCACAACGAGTGTAGCTTTAATTCAATACCCTGCATGTGTATTTTAATGAACGTTTGAGTTTTAACGAGTGCTATTAGCATTTAGCGTAGCGCATTTGCATTTCCAGATGTCTAGATGGGACGCCTGCGTGTCAGGTAGGAGCAAGAGGTTAAACAATGCTACTTTATTTAATGTTTACATGCCCTACATTACTAATTTCATATGCTTATACTGTACTCTATTCCATCTACTGCATCTTGCCTATGCCGTTCGGCCATCGTTCATCCATATATTTATATGTACATATTCTTATTCATTCCTGTGTACAAAGTAGTTGTTGTGAATTTGTTACATTACTTGTTAGATATTTCTGCACGGTCGGAATTAGAAGCACAAGAATTTCGCTAAACTCTGATTAACATCTGCTAACATTGTGTATGTGACCCATACAATTTGATTTGATTTAATGGGAGGAATGGGAGTAAACATGACGGCCCCGAGGATGAGGAGTGGGACTGTCCGGGCGAAGATGGAAATCATGATGATGTTGGGATCCTGAATGTCCACCACCGGAACCCAACACCTCTCCCCAACATTGGGTCCGTACCCCTCCCAGTCCACCAGGTACTGGAGCCAACCCCCATGACATCGGGAGTCCAGTAGGGATCTGACGATATAGGTGGAATGTCCTTTCGACGTCCAGGGGAGCGGATCGGTGTTGTGGGGGACAGAATCAGCCAGGGGACCAGGAATCACTGGCCTGAAAAGGGAGATATGAAAAGATGAGATGTGGTAGTCACTGAGAAGCTGTAACCTATACGTCACCTCGTTGACCCTCTGGTGAACCGTGAACGGCCCTACAAACCGGAGGCTCAGCTTCTTACAAGGCAGGTGGAGTTAGAGTTTCCTGGTAGAGAGACAGACACGATCCCCAGGATGGAAAACGGGAGTCTCACTTCGGTGGCAGTCTGCGTCCTCCTTCTGACTGTGGATGGGGCACTGGAGTCGCTCCACAATTCTTCTCCATGCCTAAACCACTAATCCACCGCAGGAGCTTCGGTCTGGCACAGCAATGTCCGGCTGAAAACCCAGAACACATTGGAAGGGAGTTAGCCCGGTCGAGGAGTGACATAATGAATTCTAGGCGTACTCCGTCCATGGAAGGAATTGGGCACACTCTCCATGATGAAACTGGCACTACTCTGCCTTGACAAACAGTTAGTTAACCAGGAGGCATTCCAGGACTACTCGGACATGAGCAATGTGACCCTCCAAGGTAGCCTAGTAGACCAGGATGTCATCGATATACACGACCACCTGGCATCCAAGCATCTCCCTGAACACATTGTTGACGAATGCCGGGAACACTGACAGAGAATTGGCTAAGCCAAATGGCATCACCAAGTACTTGTAGTGACCAGACATCGTCCTAAAAGCTGTCTTCCATTCATCCTCCTTCCAGATGAGATTGTATGCACTCCGCAAGTCCAATTTGGTAAAGAACTGGGCCCTGCGGAGCTATTCGATGGCTGCCTACACAAATGGGAGAGGGTAACGGTACTTGGGGGTGATCTCATTGAGAGCTCTGTAATCAATACACGGGCGTAACCCTCCATCTTTCTTGACGACGAAGAAGAAGCCTGCAGAAGCAAGAGAGGTGGACTTCCGGATGAAACTTTGTTGGAGCGCCTCATGGATGTACTCCTCCATGACAGAGGGTAGATGCATGTGCGCAGGGGTGCGGAGCCTGCCAGCAGGTCGATGGCACTGTCCCAGGGGCGATGAAGAGGGAGACAGGTTGCGGGCATATTGGAAAATATCTCCCGCAGGTCCTGGTATCCCTCCAGGATGTTGGGCTGAAGGGCAACCACAGTACTCTCAAATGAAGTGGAACCACAAGGGATGGGAAAGAAGGTCCTCAAGCATTCAGGATTTTCATCCTCGACCATGAGACGGTGGACTTATGACGTTGAAGCCAAGGGAGGCTGAGTATGATCTAGTGAGCTGGTGCACTGGTGATGAGCCCCCGAGTGGTGCAACGGTCTAAGGCAATGTATCTCAGTGCTAGAGGCGTCACTATAGGCGCTGGTTCGATTCCAGGCTGTTTCACAACCGGCCATGATTGGGAGTCCCATGGAGGGGCACACAATTGGTCCGGTGTAGTCCGGGTTATGGTTTGGCCGGGGTAGGCCGTCATTGTAAATACTAATTTGTTCTTAATTAACTGACTTGCTTAGTTAAATAAAAGGGAATGTTCTCCTGATGGATGGACTCCACGGTGAGGGTGAGTGCTTTGGTGATGTTGGTGATGGTCCCGGAACCTGGTGAATGATTATCGAGGGCTTGAACAGGGAAAGAATAGGAGAGCGGTTATGAGGTGATGTTAAGATGAAGTTCCCTGCGGCACTGGCACGCTGTAGAAACAGTACATGAGGGACAATCAACTACTGTGATCGACACCAAAAAGGGTTTGGCAGAAAGTGATTAAGAGGGGATACTCACACCTGCCCCAGGAGGTGTAAAATCACGTGACCATCCTGCTGCTCTTGTGGATCCTGAGCTGGGACGTACCGGACACTGCTGGAGCTGATGCCCTCCTTGACCACAATGGAGACGGAGCGCCAGCTGTCTCCATCTGCATCACTCTGACAAGCGGAGGCATGGGACCCCTACCTCCATGGTTTCAGGCTCTAATCCAAAGTGTTCACTGAGGGAGGGAGAGAAGCGATGAGACTACTGATCCTCCCAAAATAGGTGCGTCCAATGAGAGGTTGTTGTCTCGACAGGCCAGTTTGGTCTGGACCGCACAGTCATCTTCTGAATAGCGTACGAAGCGCCGGCTTATTCCATCCACTGGAAACTAGAGAACCACACGACTTTACCAAGTATGTATTTTTATCTGTTTTAAAACAGAAACGGAAAAAAGTTCCAAAATAAAAATAAATCTGCAATGGGATTTTACATTTAAAGGGGCCAAACTCCAACAACTTCCTGACACGTACTCTGCAGCAGTCTGGTCCTCCTGCCGTAGTTGGAGTAGACGCTCACCCCCTCTCTGCCCTCCGGTGGCTGGTCGAAGATACGTCTGAACAGAGCCTTGAACCCCTCATACGAATCTCATTTGCTGGTTGTGGTGTTGACAAAGTAGGTATCCCTGCTCGTCGACCATCTGGGAGATGTTCTGATTTCCTGCTGCTTCCATTTGTAGAAGCAGTATTCTGTAACGTAAACACTGGGAGTCGAGAAGCAGGTCAAAACATATTGATTCAACAGTAGCTAAGATAGTGAGAAGTCTGTCCATAATAAAGTGCTACTCTGCCTTCTTAAAACTTCTTAGGCATAGCCCCCTTTTTTAAAATTTTCACGTAAAATGACATACCAAATCTAACTGCCTGTAGCTCAGGCCCATAAGCAAGGATATGCATATTATTGTTACCATTTTGAAAGGAAACACTTTGAAGTTTGTGGAAATGTGAACTGAATGTAGGAGAATATAACATAATAGATCTGGTAGAAGAAAATACAGAGAAAAACAAAAGTTTTTTGTTTTTTTCTAGCACCATTTTTTAAATGTAACAGAAAGGTCCCAGTTCCAGCCATGGTTCCAATTCCAATGATGTGCACAAGATGGCAGCAGTGTATGTGCAACATTTCAGATGGATAACATGAAGCATGAGTGAACTACATGACATTTAGTGTGAAGTCACTCCGGTACATTTGAACAAATCGTGAAAGAGACAATTGCTTTCATATTACATTTTTCAGCAAGAATATCGTCAAATCTGTATACTTGGACGTTGATTTAGCTTTTCCAGTATTAGTAGCCATATTATAACTTCATAACTCTGACAATTCTTATAATTTTTGTCCAAAAGGAAAAGGCATGCTGTTGCAAAATGTTAGTAGCTACATTTTACAACATATACAGGGATACCAGGTCATTGGCTATCTAGCTAGCTTTGTTTGACCCCGATATGTGCTTATTTGACAAAGTTAGTTGTTCAAGTGAAGACCGCCTGCATCATCGGCGTGCCATGAAGGCATTGCTCTCTGATCAAATAGGGTGTCCTATAGGATATACTACACCCCTAATGATATAGTGAAGTCTGGTTAAGTTCTAGGATCTCTGAGGAATACATACAAATGTGATTTGACCGGCTGGGTTTTATTTAAGTGTTATCACCCAGCAGTATGGAAATGTTTATTAATGAATCAGAAACACCTGTTGCAAAGTTCTCCCTATTCCCGAGTCATCTGAGAGCCAAACAGCTTTTCTCTTTAGCCTCCCACTAGATCAAACAGCCACACACTCAAAATCGGATATATAATACAAATGAATGAAAACAAAAACTTCCTTTTTGGTCTTAATTTTAGTTTAGGGTTAGGCTAAGGTGAGAGTGTCACGTTCCTCATAACGAGGAGACCAAGGCGCAGCGTGATTGGAATACATTCTTCTTTTATTAAACGAAGAACACTTAAACAAACGAAGAACACTTAAACAAACGAAGAACACTTAAACAAACGAACCAAACGCTATAAACAACTAGTACTGACATGCAACTACACATAGACAATAACCCACAAAACCAAAATAGAAAATGGCAACCTAAATAGGATCCCCAATCAGGGGAAAACAATAAACAGCTGCCTCTGATTGGGAACCAATTCAGGCCACCATAGACCTACATTTACCTAGACAAACCAAGACCCCATAGATATACAAAAAACTCTAGACAAGACAAAAACACACATACCACCCTTATCACACCCTGACCTAACCAAAATAATAAAGAAAACAAAGATAACTAAGGTCAGGGCGTGACAGAGAGTTAGGTTTAAAATCTGATTTTAAGAAATTAAAATTAAGATCATATATATATATATATATATATATATATATATATATATACATTTTAGAAACATTTTATTGATCCTAAAGAAGTTCTCCACACAAACATGGCACCGTTCAATGCAAAACAAATCCGGCCATCGTTTCAAAACATGCTCCAAACGTTCAAAAGCTATTCACATTACCGGATCTTATATTGTTTCTATTTCTACGGCAGATTCACTGCCACAATTTAGATGATGCATTGATATATATACTGTAGCTAGCTAGCTAGCATGCTGAAATTATAACAGAGAGAACAAAGAATATAGCTATTTGATTGTCCATGTGCATGTCCAAAATTGAATGTCACCTGGAATCAAATAAAATAATCAAACAGCAAGAATCAGACAAATGTCAACCCTCAACATGTCAACATGTCAACAACTTGTATAGAAACAGTTTAGCTGAGACTCATTTCTTGACAGGTAGGCTGGTAGTCTTTTTCTGAAATAATTATTTTCACCTGACTTACAGTATGACTATCTTAACTGAAAGGGTGCATACATAACTTTCATTAGCTAGCTAAAGTTGGCATACTAGCAAGTTACACTGACAGCTGTCCGTCAGTTCCCTATTTGTTGTTGTTTCTCTGCTGCATGTGGAAATCACCACAACGTTCCCACCCCCAATTCCTGAATAAGTATTAGCAACCTGTGTCAGTCTTCGAAGTGGGACCTAAACGAGAATTTCCGAATTACTCAAAATAGGTGTGGCACTTCCTCTGAGGTGGGAAGTTGTCCAGTGATTTTTTTTCAATACATTTTGGAAGTTTGCATCTACGGTGAGTTTCCATCAATGATGTATACAAACCTTGGATTGCTGATGCAATGTATAGGCCATTGAGAGGCTTTGAAGCCACTGGTCGACCACATTGCCACTCCCTAGTAAGAGAAGTAATCCATAGGAATGAATGGAATTCTACAGTATTTTAATGAAATGTTTCAAGGACAGCGTTATATGTATTTAAGCATTTTTTGCATTAGTACAAAAAATATATAATTTAAGGAAAATGCTTTAATTTACTATTTGTATGTTTAGCTAACATAATATAATTTAATTTAATTTAAAAGTATGCATTAAGGTGTTTGTAATAGAATAAATGTGTCAAAACCTAGACATTCAAAATCTAGACGTTCAAAGATCTAGACATTCAAAAATGCATTTCTATAGCTTCCAAAATCTGTTTCTACAATGAAGGAGAAGTAACAAGATGGCTGTGCGGTGGCTTCATCCAGGGTTTATACACATCACTGAATTACATTGAACTGTCTTGTGTTGATAAAAACAGCTGGAAGTAATGAGGTCACACCTAAAAAAAATGACTAGAAGAATGGTTGAAGTTTTTCCATTATCAGTTTAGAAAAATTGTGCGACAGCCTATAGGCCTTTGCTCCTCCCATGTACCAGGGAGGTAGCCCCCAGAATCCAGCATGGTTAGAATGCAAGTATTTACTTATATTTGCCATATTCTAAACATTTTCACGTCAGTGTATCACCATGGTCCTTTTTGTGGTGAAACTTGCACTCCCGTATATCTGAAATAATTGGATGGTGAAAAGTTCATCAAGCTGCCACCCAGAAAAGCAAAGCAAAGCAATTCAGGCATTCTTGAAAATCAGGAGAATCTTTATCCTGCAAAGATATTGATTTGTAGCAAGAAGTTGCATTTAGAATTACATTTGGAGTGGAGCTTTATTTACATACAGCTTAAAAATGATTCAGAAAGTATTATTTATTTGAAAAACACAATTTCCGTCATGATTTGTCACTATAAAGAAAGATAGACAAAAAATCCACCCCTGTCCAGCAGATAAAATTGTTGTCAATCTTTAGAACATTTCTCCCATAGCTGCTGTTTCCATTACTTCTTTCAACGTTGTTTTAAAAAAAAAACTTTTGTTGAATAAACCTGGGCCAATGGAAACCTGCCAAGTGTCTCCAAAACTGTTTACTTTTTGATGCTTGTGATGTCTACACTTTCCAAGCATATTATAAGACTGTTTTGGTAGAAAATGGGGAAATAATTAGCCAATACAATAGCGAATGCACACAAATTGTATGTTGTGAAAGTCACTGTTTCACCCAGTCTCTGTTTCTGTCTGTTTTTGTTGACCTGTCCAGGTGAGAAGCCATACAAATGCACCTGGGATGGCTGCACGTGGAAGTTCGCCCGCTCTGACGAGCTGACTCGCCACTACCGGAAACACACAGGCATCAAGCCCTTCAAGTGTGCAGACTGTGACCGCAGCTTCTCCCGTTCAGACCACCTGGCCCTGCACCGACGGAGACACATGCTGGTGTGAGACAGTTTCAGGGTGGAGATGTTATCAGATGAAGCAGAAACACACATTTACACACACACACACACACATCGCCGCAGGGAAGAGCGGGGTCTCTCCCTCAATGTGGTTCAGCCGGACTGGACACACACTGTTGTCTGTCCGTGAGGCAGTGGGAAGAGAGGAGCGAAAAGCACAGAATGGTGTCTGTCTGTCCACAGAGCAAAAAAAAACAGGGTCGGTTCTGGATCCTCACTGACTGAGGACGGTTGGAACCGGAGAAGGCTCTTTTGTTGTCATTTTGGAGCTTGGAGTTTTTACGACAATCTGTCTTTTTTCCTAGCACTGTTCTTAAATGGTTTCACTTCTGAGTTTTTTTGGAGGGATGTTCTTTGTTCATTTGGAAGGAATTTGGTGTCTTTGTTTTGGTTATATTGTTCAAAATGGCTGCTTTTCTAGCGTCTATAATGTGAAAGAACTCTATGGATTGGATGGCTGGATGAATGGATGGAAGGGCTGTATGCATGTGTTTTGAAGCATAGGGCCTTGGATTGGACAATGGAATAAAAAGACACAGATTCCAATTTGCCTATGGAAAGTATTGTTGCACAGTTCCCGCCGTATAGCAGCTTCCTGCATCTCTGTGTTTCAGGACAACCCGTCACCAGAGGGTGCCATCCACACATAGGTTGTACCTATAAAAACTGGTTTGAGTGTTCTAGAATCAGTATTGTAGAATAAATTCTAGTACCAGTGTTCTGGATTAAGAAGCATCCGGAGCATCTCAATGGACCAGTGATATAGATGCAGAGTTGTTTTTGCTATTTGTTGTGTTTTTCATTCAGTGGATCTTGTTAACACACGAGATCGACCCAACCACATTGAGGCTCATCACCTTGAGCCTTTTTCTTTAAAAAACTTTATTGGTGCATTTTGTGCAGTGATTAGCAATCAGTAAAGTGCAATCTCATTGGGTAAATATAGTTTTAATATGGAGACTTTTATTGTTTTTAGTTTATTGTATCTTGCTGTGTATGCCTGCTTTTGATACATTTCACAAAGAAACACCAATCCCCACCCCAATGTATAATGAAAAATCTAATGAACATATCCAGTATGTGAAAACAACTTTGAAGCACCTTACAGATTCACACATATTCCATAATATTCAAGGATTTTGTTTCATATCCCTGGTATTTTCAGTGAAAGGGATTGGCATTGTGATCATTTGTGTGTTAGTAGTCTGTAGGTAATGCATATTTGCTTCAGTTCAGAGGGCTTACCCGACACTCGGTTACTCTAGTTCAATTGGAAAGCAATACAATCAGAACAGGGAAATGTTGTTCTTGTATCCTTGTTCTGGTTGCTGATACCCAAAATGACCCTAAATTCCTCTGTTACAGATATATTTCTACCAGTGCCACTTCATACTCTATACTACAAATGTCTATATTTCTACTGGGTTTGTAACTACAGCACAAAGGTTCTAGGCAAGCAGTTTGTAAACAGTTTGGAAAAGTTTGGAAAATGTCACATTAAGGATGGGTGGTTGAGGAGGAACAGGTTTTTAAAAATGTATTCATGAACAGACCTATATGTTTGTCAAACTTGGAACAAATTCTCCCCTTCTCTTTTCTATATACTGTAGTACACGATGCACACAGACAGTTGGCCCTGTAGCTTTGTCTTTTTTAGTCATACATACACCAAACATGATGTGAGGTCTTCAGATCCAGCTTCAGGTCTACCTTTTCTTGCAATTTGTCTTGCATGTCCCTCAATGACAGATATCCATATTACGGTTTCTACTGTCGCATCTACCATATCTCAGAGTAAAGGGTTATTCAACCCAAAAAAACATATTTTGATCAGTCTCTGTACATGGATCAAAAAGAGATCTACGGCAATATATAGATTTTTATATAGCCATAGATTTACAGCTGTAGGCTGCCTTACAAAAGTATTCAGACTCCTTGGATTTCTTCAAATTTATTGTGTTACAAAGTCGAATTAAAATGGATTTAATTGCAATTTTTTTTGTCAACCATATTACATACAAAACTCTGTAATGTCATTTTTTATTATTAATAAAATAAAATATAGTCATTGCATAAGTTTTCAGCCCCTTTTGTTTAGGCAAGCCTAAATTAGTTCAGGAGTAGAGTTTGGCTTAACAAATCACATGTACATGGACTCACTCTATGTGAAATAATAGGGTTTGACATGATTTCTAAAGGACTAACCCTTACTCTGTCCCCTATACAACATCTGTAAGGTCCCTCAGACAAGTATTGTATTTAAAGCACATATTCAACTACAAAGTCCAGGGAGATTTTCAAAAGCCTCATTTGTAGGTGGGTAATAATAACAAATCAGACATGGACTATCTCTTTAAGCATGGTCTAGTTAATAATTATGCTGTGCATCATGTATTAAACCACCTAGGCACCTCAAAGAAAAAGTAATTATTCTGAACTGAGCTTCAGGACGGGAATGAAACTACTCAGGTATCTAACCATCAGACCATTGCGGATTTTAAAACAGCTACGGAGTTTAATGGCTGTGATGGGAGAGAACTGAGGATGGATCAAATCAAATTGTATTGGTCACATACACATATTTAGCAGATGATCAACAACATTGTAGTGACTCAAATAATGACCTAAATGATAGAGTGAAAAGATTAACACAAATATACAAAATAATATAATACTGCAAAAAAAACACGGCAAAAGAATACACTTTTTGGCCTAAATGCAAAGCCCTATTTTGGGGCAAATCCAACACAACACATTACTGAGTAACTGTCTCCTTATTTTCAAGCTTGGTCATGGCTGAATCATGGGATAGGGCTATAGAAAGAAATGGGATAGGGCTATACACAGTCAAAATCATGGAGCAAAACCTTCTTCAGTCTGCTTTACACCAGCCACTGGAATTCACCTTTCAGCAGCACAAAAACCTACAACACAAGGCCAAATCTACACTGGAGTTGCTTACCAAGAAAACAGTGTTTGTTCCTAAGTGGCCAAGTTACAGTTTTGACTTTAATCTACTTGAAATAGTAAGGCATGACTTGAAAATTGCTGACTAGCATTTTGAACATAATAATTGGCAAATATTGCACAATCCAGGTGTGCAAAGCTCTTAGAGACTTACCCAAGAAGACTCGCAGCTGTAGTTGTTGTCAAATGTGTTTTTTATGGACTCAGGGAGCTGAATACATTCGCAAAAACAACTATATTTCCTTTATTTCTTTTGAACAATAAAATAAATAAATATATCTTCCACTTTGACATTGCAGAGTATTTTGTGTAGATTGTTGAGAAAATAAATACAATTAATCCATTTTAATCCCACTTTGTAATGCAATAAAATGTGAAGAAATCCAAGGGATCTTAATACTTTTGAAAGCACTGTAACTGGGGTATTCTAAAAATTAAAATATGGCTCAACTTCTATTTAGTCTTAGCTACGACATCAACCACTTATGTTTTACAGGTTGTTTGACGTCAACTTTAAATTACCAATTTATCCAGCCAGTTGGAAATAGATGCCTATGGACATACAAATAACACTACATAAATCTTTCTGAGATACACGAAAGCAATATTGTCAGCTTTTCCTATCAGCGAATTTATCAGATTTCACTTTTTGCAATTATGTGACACAGATCTGATGGTGTTTATCATTATCAAAGCCGTTCATAACAGAATCCCACATGTATGATAACTGTATTTGTTCAAAGTATTTTTACAACTTGCATTTTATACACAGAGGTTTTAGCTGGATCCCCGCTTACAGTTTCAGGAGCACATTTCAGAAGGCCAGAATATGCTCAGTGACTTTAATAACACACACAGACATACCAGCGTAGTGGTCCTGTACTAGAATTCAAAACCACATCCTTACCTGAAACAAAAATGTATTTTGCAGAAACATGCCCAATTCGTCTCTTTCCCTTTTGGTATTATGAAGTATTATAATATATGTCATATTATGTTGCTACAGTATATGTTGTTTGTGTACATGTGAATATTTACAATTGTATTGCCTTTTTTGGCTCAAGCATATCATCAGCACCTTGTTTGTTATGAAGTATAGTTTTTAAATGAATTCATTTGAAATGTTAAATCCATTGATACATATTAATAATTATCAACATGTTTTATTATTCATATACTGTACTTTTCTGAAATGAGGGGCACTTCATCTTGCATATAACAATTTTCTGTAAAAAAAATATATATTTTGAAATGTTGTAAAATATGTGATAGTGGAAATAAATAAAAAGTATAACTCAGTTCTACAGTCTGTATATACATAAAAAATAGGGCTTTTCATTATTAGACAATAGCAAATACATTTATACATGTAAAGTCTTTTTCGGAGACACTCATTTATCTGATTTGATATACAGTACAATGGAGCTATTGATAATAAACAATGTTGTTATCTAAAATACTCATATAAATGATCAAACGTGGTGTCAGAAATTTGCCATTTAGCATTTTGGTTTGTGATTGTCTTCTTTCTCAAAACAAGAGAAGGTTTCCATATAAATATTGTCAAACATTTTATCAGATAACTGCTGTATAGATCAAACCCAAATACGTTATTCTCCACCCAGCCATGTTCAATTGAACAATCTTACAATTAGAAGTGTAGATTCATATCAACATTATATCAAACTATTTTATTCAGGGTTTATTTCACAATAGCATAGTTATTTTTATTTTTTTAACTTCACTTGAAAGTGAACTAATATTTTGCATGTGTACACAGAGGCTTATTGTATGCATGCAATACCACTCCCCTTTAGCATTATGAAAACCTTTTACAAGCATCCGTTTGTACTGGTAAGCAGGGTCAAACTTATGCAATAATGAATAGTGCCTCCTATCACAGCAAATCTCTGAAAAACATCCACTTAAAAACTATTTCACAACTATAGCATCCACTTGAAACTATATGTCATATTAATTCAAATAATAGACCTTTGAATTGATACTCAGCCAGGGAAGTATTTGTAAAAAAATAAAAGCACGTCAACTCTGAAACCATTATGCAAACAGGCCACCTCCCATTTTCAGTTTATGTTCAATGCACTGAGCCTTACCACATTGTTTCAATATGGTATCCCCATACCAGCCTTTTACATGCTGTATTAATCTCCCATGGAAGCTGAATATGATTTGCATGGATGCATTTTCTTTAAAACCTCGCTTAAAGAATTGAATTATTTTATCGTCATCATATCATTTGGGTTTTGACCTCTCTGATACTGGTCATTTGTTCAACTACTTTCATTTTTTCATAATCATATTGCAGCATGCAAAAGCACAGAAGAGCCATTTGATATAATTGATTTTACACAGTGTTGAATGTATTGTGGTTCACAGGGAAAGCTCTATTGAATGTGTAAAAGCCGGAATACCAACCCTTGGGGAGCACCCTGTGAAATAATTTAGATTACACTTATATCTGTATGCGTTCAATATTAATTTAATTTCTGTTTAAATTATGTGTTTCTTTTATCTGCTTTTGAATAATTATTTAGTGATGCGAATGCCTTTGTTTCAAGCTTACTGCTATTATGTTCAGTAATTGTTGTTCCTGTATTTATGTATAGTGCCTGTATTGTAAATTTATTCAGAGCTTTTCATTCTTAAAGTAAAGTTGAGTTACTGCCCCACAATGTTTCAAAGGGAGACCCTAGTTCAAGGAATTCTACGAACAGATTTGGAATCCCAATGTTTTTTCAAAGGTAGAAATAACAAGTGTTTTTTTTCATTCTTTTTCTTTCTTCTGTTCTTTCTTTTCTGTTCTTCAAAAGTTGTCTAAATATTCTGTCATATTCTTGATATGGATGGAGCTGTGAAATGAAACCGAGTTCAAACGTAATGTATATTAATATGAATGGAGGCATGGAGGTTAATAAAGTTACATTTTGTATGTAACACGGTCGTACCAGAACTCATTTAGACGTGAGGCTGTTGTGGTCAGCATGTGGTGTTGGTTTCACTAGGACATTTGAGTTCACTACTCACATTTGCTGGCATTCAGAAACCAAAGTTTAGTATTAGGAGAGTCATTCCGAATGATAGCTATAAAAAGTTGTGCACAGCTATCAGAGCTAAATTTATCGCCAAAATTGTAATACAGTATCTCCTTGAATGTAATGATAAGATGGGCAATGATCTTTGTTGGGCGTTCAATCATCTGTCCAAGTGTCCACACAGGCAGTTGTAATCGAAGTCGGGGTCGGGTTCGAGGCAGGATTGCAGTGGGAATGCCAAATATTTTAAAAATATATATTTATTAAAAAAATATATAGAAAAAATAACAGTACAGATTATTGTATGGGACAATATACACATGTTTTGGAGAAAGATGATTTAAATGAGAGAAGTACATTTCCATTAAGAATAGAATAACACGTGAAATTTGGTTTGGGGTCTCTATCTTGAACAGTAGTGGCGTGGATCAGAAAATCAGTCACTATCTGGTGTGACCACCATTTGCCTAATGCAACACATCTCCTTCACATAGAGTTGAACAGGCTGTTGATTGTGGCCTGTGGAATGTTGTCCCACTCCTCTTGGATGGCTGTGCAAAGTTGCTCAATATTGGCGGGAACTGGAACACGCTGTTGTACACGTCGATCCAGAGCATCCCAAACTGCTCAATGGGTGACATGTCTGGTGTGTATGTAGGCCATGGAAGAACTGGGTCATGTTCAGCTGCAAGGCATTGTGTAAATAAATGGCAAGAACGGCACGACAATGGGCCTCAGGATCCCGTGAAGGTATTACTGTGCATTCAAATTGACATCGATAAAATGCAATTGTGTTCGTTGTCCGTAGCTCATACATAACAATGCCATAACCCCACAAAGGCAAAATTGCAGTCCCACAGTTTCATCAGCTGTCCGGGTGGCAGGTTTCTTAGACGATCCCACATGTGAAGAACCTGGATGTGGAGGTCCTGGGCTGGCATGGTTACAGGTGGTCTGCGGTTGTGAGGCCTGTTGGACGAACTGACAAATTCTCTAAAATGACATGGTAGAGAAATAAACATTCAATTCTCTGGCAACAGTTGTGGTGGACATTCCCGCAGTCAGCATGCCAACTGCACACTCCCTCAAAACTATATTGTGTTTTGTGACAGCACAAGGTGTACCTGTGTATTGATCATGCTGTTTAATCAGCTTCTTGATATGCCACATCTGTCAGATGGATGGATTATCTTGGCAAAGGAGAAATGCTCACTAACAGCGATGTAAACAAATCTATGCACACAATTTGAGAGAAATATGCTTTTTGTGCATATGGAACATTTCTGCAATCTTTAATTTCAGCTCATGAAATTACATGTTACGATTATATTTTTGATAAACACTTTTAAGATTTGGAAGTTTTGAAGACACATGTTTTCTATGCAAATGTATATAGATATAGTTTATAGAAGTTTGGATAGCCTGAACATGTTTAGTGTCTCTAGCCTGAATGGTTTAAGAATGACTATTGGTAGATTATTCTATGCAAGTGTATGCAAATATATAAAGTTATAGTTTTTTTGGAAGCTAAAATAGTCTGAACATGTGAAAGTAGTCTCTGGCTTGAACGGATCAAGACCTACTATGGGTTGATAATTGTATGCAAATGTGTGCTCATAATGATAGTTCATTTATATAATTATAGTTGCTAAAAGTTTTTTAAGAATTTGGAGGTTAGGATAGCCTGAATGTTATAAAGTTGGTCTGATAGCTTAATTGGCCAAGGAGTAGGATCATTTTCAATATCTACCACTGAATTCCTATGTATACTGCTCCAAAAAATAAAGGGAACACTTAAACAACACAATGTAACTCCAAGTCAATCACACTTCTGTGAAATCAAACTGTCCACTTAGGAAGCAACACTGATTGACAATAAATTGCACATGCTGTTGTGCAAATGGAATAGACAACAGGTGGAAATTATAGGCAATTAGCAAGACGGCCTCAATAAAGGAGTGGTTCTGCAGGTGGGGACCACAGACCATTTCTCAGTTCCTATGCTTCCTGGCTGATGTTTTGGTCACTTTTGAATGCTGGCGGTGCTTTCACTCTAGTGGTAGCATGAGATGAATTCTACAACCAACACATAAGTGGCTCAGGTAGTGCAGTTCATCCAGGATGGAACATCAATGCGAGCTGTGGCAAAAAGGTTTGCTGTGTCTGTCAGCGTAGTGTCCAGAGCATGGAGACGCTACCAGGAGACAGGCCAGTACATCAGGAGACGTGGAGGAGGCCGTAGGAGGGCAACAACCCAGCAGCAGGACCGCTACCTCCGCCTTTGTGCAAGGAGGAGCAGGAGGAGCACTGCCAGAGCCCTGCAAAATGACCTCCAGCAGGCCACAAATGTGCATGTGTCTGCTCAAACGGTCAGAAACAGACTCCATGAGTGTGGTATGAGGGCCCGACGTCCACAGGTGGGGGTTGTGCTTACAGCCCAACACCGTGCAGGATGTTTGGCATTTGCCATTGAACACCAAGATTGGCAAATTCGCCACTGGCACCCTGTGCTCTTCACAGATGAAAGCAGGTTCACACTGAGAACAGGTGACAGACGTGACAGTCTGGAGACGCCATGGAGAACGTTTTGCTGTCTGCAACATCCACCAGCATGACCGGTTTGGCGGTGGGTCAGTCATGGTGTGGGGTGGCATTTCTTTGGGGGGCCGCACAGCCCTCCATGTGCTCGCCAGAGGTATCCTGACTGCCATTAGGTACCGAGATGAGATCATCAGACCCCTTGTGAGACCATATGCTGGTGTGGTTGGCCCTGGGTTCCTCCTAATGCAAGACAATGCTAGACCTCATGTGGCTGGAGTGTCAGCAGTTCCTGCAAGAGGAAGCACCACAGACTGTCCAGGAGTTGGCGGATGCTTTAGTCCAGGTGTGGGAGGAGATCCCTCAGGAGACCCTCTGCCACCTCATCAGGAGCATGCCCAGGCGTTGTAGGGAGGTCATACAGGCACGTGGAGGCCACACACACTACTGAGCCTCATTTTGACTTGTTTTAAGGACATTACATCAAAGTTGGATCAGCATGTGGTGTGGTTTTCTACTTTAATTTTGAGTGTGACTCCAAATCCAGACCTCCATGGGTTGATAAATTTGATTTCCATTGATAAGTTTTGTGTGATTTTGTTGTCAGCACATTCAACTATGTATAGAAAAAAGTATTTAATAAGGATATTTAATTAATTCAGATCTAGGATGTGTTATTTTAGTGTTCCCTTTATTTTTTTGAGCGGTGTATATACTTCAAATCCATTTTAATTTATGCACATTTAAAATTATGTGTGTTATAATTTTGAAATCATAAATATTATCAGAAATCTGAACGCAAGCTATCTAAATTGGATAAGTCTAAGCATATGTAACGGTCCCGTAAGTACAGACACAGAGACGGGAAGCAAGTACAGGGTGAGGATTTAAAAATAAATAGACATGAAACTAAATAAGAACAGTGTCTGGACAAGAGAAACAAAACAACATCTATGCAGACCTGGGAATGAAACTGAGGAAGCGACAGATATAGGAGGCAATCAATGACGCGATGGAGTCCAGGTGAGTCCGAAGAAACACTGCTTCGCATAAAAATGGTGACAGGTGTGAGTAATGATGAGCAGCCAGGCGACCTCGAGTGCCAGAGTGGGGGAGCAGGAGCAGATGTGAACCCCCCTCCCCACTAGGGGCGCCACCTGTCAGGGCAGACAGAATGGTCGAAACCGTATGAACTAGAGAACAGGTACTAATCACACTGGTAGGCTTGATGAGACAAGCACAAGACAGGTGAAACAGATTTGGGCCTAATTCATTTATTTCAATTTACTTATTATCTTATTTGAACTGTAACTCAATAAAATCATTGAAATTGTTGCATATTGCACTTATATTTTTGTTCAGTATAGTTATAGTTGAGAGAGATCTTAAAGAATTTGAAGTTAGCCCAAATGGTTTTATAGCTTACATGGAGCAGGACCATTTTAAATAGCTACCACTGTATTACTGTGGTTCTAATTCAAACTCATGTTCATTTCTGCACATTTGTAAGGGAATTTCTGCACATTTGTAAGGGAATTTCTGCACATTTGTAAAGGATTTCCTCCTCTTCTTCCGAAGAGGAGAGGCGAAAAGGATCGGAGGACCAATATGCGGCTTGGTAAGTGTCCATGGTTGTTTTAATAAGAAATAGTACACATGAACAACTGAATACAAAAACAATAAATGTGGAATGAACGAAACCCAAAACAAATCAAATCAATCAAATGTTATATGTCACATACACATGGTTAGCAGATGTTAATGCGAGTGTAGCGAAATGCTTGTGCTTCTAGTTCGAAAATGCAGTAATAACCAACAAGTAATCTAGCTAACAATTCCAAAACTACTACCTTATAGACAAGTGTAAGGGGATAAAGAATATGTACATAAAGATATATGAATGAGTGATGGTACAGAGCGGCATAGGCAAGATACAGTAGATGGTATTGAGTGCAGTATATACATATGAGATGAGTATGTAAACAAAGTGGCATAGTTAAAGTGGCTAGTGATACATGTATTACATAAAGATGCAGATATGGAGTACAGTATATACATATACATATGAGATGAATAATGTAGGGTATGTAACATTATATTAGGTAGCATTGTTTAAAGTGGCTAGTGATATATTTTACATAATTTCCCATCAATTCCCATTATTAAAGTGGCTGGAGTTGAGTCAGTGTGTTTGCAGCAGCCACTCAATGTTAGTGGTGGTTGTTTAACAGTCTGATGGCCTTGAGATAGAAGCTGTTTTTCAGTCTCTCGGTCCCAGCTTTGATGCACCTGTACTGACCTTGCCTTCTGGATGATAGCGGGGTGAACAGGCAGTGGCTCGGGTGGTTGTTGTCCTTGATGATATTTATGGCCTTCCTGTGACATCGGGTGGTGTAGGTGTCCTGGAAGGCAGGTAGTTTGCCCCCGGTGATGTGTTGTGCAGACCTCACTACCCTCTGGAGAGCCTTACGGTTGTGGGCTGAGCAGTTGCCGTACCAGGCAGTGATACAGCCCGACAGGATGCTCTCGATTGTGCATCTGTAGAAGTTTGTGAGTGCTTTAGGTGACAAGCCAAATTTCTTCAGCCTCCTGAGGTTGAAGAGGCGCTGCTGCGCCTTCTTCACGATGCTGTCTGTGTGGGTGGACCAATTCAGTTTGTCTGTGATGTGTACGCTGAGGAACTTAAAACTTACTACCCTCTCCACTACTGTTCCATCGATGTGGATAGGGGGGTGTTCCCTCTGCTGTTTCCTGAAGTCCACAATCATCTCCTTCGTTTTGTTGACGTTGAGTGTGAGGTTATTTTCCTGACACCACACCCCGTGGGCCCTCACCTCCTCCCTGTAGGCCGTCGTTGTTGGTAATCAAGCCTACCACTGTAGTGTCGTCCGCAAACTTGATGATTGAGTTGGAGGCGTGCATGGCCATGCAGTCGTGGGTGAACAGGGAGTACAGGAGAGGGCTCAGAACGCACCCTTGTGGGGCCCCAGTGTTGGGGATCAGCGGGGTGGAAATGTTGTTGCCTACCCTCACCACTTGGGGGCGGCCCGTCAGGAAGTCCAGTACCCAGTTGCTCAGGGCGGGGTCGAGACCCAGGGTCTCGAGCTTGATGACGAGCTTGGAGGGCACTATGGTGTTAAATGCCGAGCTGTAGTCGATGAACAGCATTCTCACATAGGTATTCCTCTAGTCCAGATGGGTTAGGGCAGTGTGCAGTGTGGTTGAGATTGCATCGTCTGTGGACCTATTTGGGCGGAAAGCAAATTGGAGTGGGTCTAGGGTGTCAGGTAGGGTGGAGGTGATATGGTCCTTGACTCGTTTCTCGAAGCACTTCGTGATGACGGAAGTGAGTGCTACGGGGCGGTAGTCGTTTAGCTCAGTTACCTTAGCTTTCTTGGGAACAGGAACAATGGTGGCCCTCTTGAAGCATGTGGGAACAACAGACTGGGATAGGGATTGATTGAATATGTCCGTAAACACACCAGCCAGCTGGTCTGCGCATGCTCTGAGGGCGCGGCTGGGGATGCCGTCTGGGCCTGCAGCCTTGCGAGGATCAACACATTTAAATGTTTTACTCACTTTGGCCACAGAGAAGGAAAGCCCACAGGCTTTGGTAGCGGGCCATGTCAGCGGCACTGTATTGTCCTCAAAGCGAGCAAAGTAGTTGTTTAATTTGTCTGGGAGCAAGACATGATGTCGGCGACGTGGCTGGTTTTCTTTTTGTAATCCGTGATTGACTGAGATCCTGCCACATACGTCTCGTGTCTGAGCCATTGAATTGCGACTCTACTTTGTCTCTATACTGACGTTTTGCTTGTTTGTTTGCCTTATGGAGGGAATTGCTGCACTGTTTGTATTTGGTCATGTTTCCAGTTGCCTTGCCATGAATTAAAGAGGTGGTTCACACTTTTAGTTTCACGCGAATGCTGCTATTTCTGGTAAGGACATGTTTTAATAGTCACGGTTGGTATGACGGTGGGGCGGCAGGTAGCCTATTGGTTAGAGCGTTGGACTTGTCACTGAAAGGTTACAAGATCAAATCCCTGAGCTGACAAGGTAAAGAAATTGTCATTATGCCCCTGAATAATGCATTTAGCCTAGGAACAGTGGGTTGTCATTGAAAATAAGAATTGGTTCTTAACTGACTTGCCTAGTTAAATAAAGGTAAAAAATACAAAAATTAATATATCTCTGATGCACTTGCTAATAAACTTTCTCACTGAGTCAGCGTATACATCATTGTTGTTGTCTGAGGCTATCTGAAATATCTCAGTCCACGTGATTGAAGCAATCCTGAAGCGTGGAATCTGATTGGTCAGACTAGCATTGGACAGACCTGGGCATGGATGTTTCCTGTTTCTGTCTATAGGCTGGGAGAAACAAAATGGAGTCACATTGCAAAAGTTAGAGTACCAATGATCCAGAAAGCCAGCAGCCCATGTGGTGCATTTGATATGCTGATAGAATTTAAGAAGTCTCGTTCTCAGGTTAGCTTTGTTAAAATCCCCGGCTACAATAAATGCAGCCATAGGATGTATGGTTTCCAGTTTACATAGAGTCCAGTGAAGTTCTTTCAGGGCCGACAAGGTATTTGCTTGGGGGGGATATAAACGGCTGTGATTATAAATGAAGAGAATTCTCTTGGAAGATAATGCATTCGGCATTTGATTTGAAGTAATTATATGTCAGTTGAACAAAAGGACTTAAGTTCCTGTATGTTGTTGTGATTACACCATGAGCCGTTAATCATAAGGCATACACCCCCGCCCTTCTTCTTAACAGAGAGATGTTTGTTTCTGTCGGCACGATGCATGAAGAAAACAGGTGGCTGTACCGACTCTGACAACATATCCCGAGTGAGTCATGTCTCCGTGAAACAGAGAATGTTACATTCTCTGATGTCTCTCTGGATGGCAACTCGTTCCCTAATTTCGTCCACCTTGCTATCTAGAGATTGGACATTGGCGAGTAATATGCTCGGAAGCGGTGGATGGGGTGCTCGCGTTCTGAGTCTGACCAGTAGGCTGCTCCGTCTACCTCTCCTGCGGAGACCACGTTGTTTTGGATCGGCCTCTGGGATAAGATCCCATGTCCAGGGCGGAGGTCCGAAAAAAGGATCTGCTTCGGGAAAGACGTATTCCTGATCGTAATGTTGGTAAGTTGTCATCACTTTTATATCCAATAGTTCTTTGCGGCTGTATGTAATAACTCTGGAGCTCGGTCGGAGTGACCATCAGGTTCTTGTTCACCTCCCTGACCAAGCCCCTTCTCAACTGTTTGCTCAGTCTGGCTGGGCGGGCCAGCTCTAGGAAGAGTCTTCTCGTGGTTCCAAACTTCTTCCATTTAAGAATGATGGAGGCCACTCTCTTTTTGGGGACCTTAAATGCTGCAGACATGTTTTGATATCCTTCCCCAGATCTGTGCCTCGACAGTTGACAGTGCATGGCAGAGCAAAAACCAAGCCATGAGGTTCAAGGAATTGGTTTTTGCTCTGCCATGCACTGTCAACTGTGGGATCTTATATAGACAGGTCTATTGCCTTTCGAAATCACGTCCAATCAATTTAATTTACCACAGGTGCACCCCAATTAAGTTGGAGAAACAACTCAAGGATTATCAATGAAAACAGGATGCACCTAAGCTCAATTTCGAGTCTCGTAGCAAAGGGTCTGAATACTTATGTAAATAATGTATTTCTGTTTTTATTTTTAAAACGTTTGCAAAAAATGTAATTGTCATTTATGGGGAACAGGATGCACCTGTGTGTAGATTGATGAGGAAAATATTTTATTTAATCAATTTTAGAATAAGGCTGTATTATAACAAAATGTGGAAAAAGGGAAGGTGTCTAAATACTTTCCGAATGCATGGTATTGTAACAAACATGTGAATGTAAGCAATCTAGGTTGGGTCAGTCTGAACATCTCGATGTTAGTTTGGCATTAATTGCTTAAACGGTTTAATAGCAGTTGTGAATGCAAATATTTCCCATTCACGCCTATGGAGCATTTATTAAAATGTAAAATGGTCATAGCTCAAAAAGTATAAATGTTATCAAAATTCTGAATGCAAGCAATCTAAGTTGGGTCAGTCTGAACGTCTAAATATTGGTTTTGAGTTGATAGCTTTAATAATGCACTGTGTAGAAATCGTTCCGCCATATCCTGAATGCTAGAATTCTAACAATTTGCCTAATTTCAGTTTACGTTACAAAACAAGCAGTCATTCTGTTGAAAATCATTGTACCGTCTGAACCGCTCTGAAATATATTTTCCACAACCCAAAATATTGTATATTCAGCTGTTTGAAGCTGGTGTACAAAACAGAAAGTATAAGATGCAAAAACAAAACTTCAGAACGGGAAGCATAGAAATAGCACACATAGAACAGATCTACTGCTTCTTAGCCTTTGCGTTCAACTTTAAGGAAAGATATATTAGGGAAAGGGAAAAGGGAATACCTAGTCAGTTGTCCAACTGAATGTATTCAACTGAAATGTGTCTTCCGTAGTCAACCCAACCCCTCTGAATCAGAGAGGTGCAGAGGGCTGCCTTAATCGACATCCACGTCTTTGGCGCCTGGGGATCAACGGGTTAACTGCCTTGCTCAGGGGCAGAACGACAGATTTGTAACTTGTCAGCTTGGGGATTCGATTCAGCAACCTTCTGGTTACTGGCCGAAAACCTTTTATGTGAATTCGATTGAGTCGTCCAAAAAGTTACATACTGTAGTTTTAAATGGTGAAGAAGGAGATAGGTATAGAATTGACCATTTTTCCCAAATTAAATTAATTGGGAGCTCAAGTGAGAAATGTAGTATTGTTTAGAAAAGAGATGCATGTCAGCGAAGCTAACAGCAGCTAAATTCTTTATGATGGCAGTCATTTTGTTTATGCTTGACAAGCAAAAACTCCCTAATCCCAGAATGCCATTCACTGTAAAACGCAAATAAACAATCTCAAAGGCACAGATAGCTGCTGCACCCACTGCCCCAAAAAATATTAACTTAGTTATGCCACTTTTCAGCATATTACAACTCTTCAATGTACATGTTATTGTGTATAAAAGAACTGGAACACATGACTCGACAAGTCGTCTACAGTTTTTGACAAATCACAAAGCAAATAAAATGTTATCACCTGATAGATACAGCTGTAGAGTTATAGCTAGTAGAGTTAAAGCTAGTCAGTTTTGTTTGAAACCATTTTATGGCGGTTTGTGGGGGTGTTCATTAAATGTGTGGGGGATTTCAAGTCCAAGGGGGATAGAAATGGGGGAAGGTATCGTGGGGGGATACGATGCAGGTAATATTACTATGATGGGGGATTTATCAATAGATTGGGGGAAAGATAGGAGAAGTTTCTGAGCTAACTAAAAATAAAACCCATGGAAAGGGGAGGGTCTGAGCTGGCAAAACTAAGTAACGATAGTTATATTCTAAGTCATTTGAGTGAACACTCCCTTCACCTTGTTTTATTGTAACAGACGTTTACGTGAAAACATCATACAATGCATTCTGGTTAACACCTTTTTGGGATAGGGGCAGCATTTTCACTTTTGGATGAATAGAGTGCCCAGAGTGAACTGCCTCCTACTCTGTCCCAGATGCTAATATATGCATATTATTATTAGTATTGGATAGAAAACACTCTCAAGTTTCTAAAACTGTTTGAATGATGTCTGTGAGTATAACAGAACTCATATGGCAGGTGAAAACCTGAGAAAAATCCAACCAGGAAGTGGGACATCTGAGGTTTGTAGTTTTTCAAAGCTTTCTCTACCGAGTACACATTGAGATATGGATTAGGTTGCACTTGCTAGGGCTTCCACTAGATGTCAACTGTCTTTTGAAAGTTGAATGAGGATTCTACTATAAAGAAGGGGCTCATGAGACATGTTTGAGTCAGTGGTCAGCGCTCCCGACAGAGTTACCTCTCGTTCCAGTGCCTTTTCTGAAGACAAAGGAATTCTCCGGTTCGAACATTATTGATGTTTTATGTTAAAAACATCCTAACGATTGATTCCATACATAGTTTAACATGTTTCTAAAGGACTGTAATGGAACTTTTCTAGTTTTTGTCTGGATGAAATGCTCGCGCCTCATGAAGATGGATTACTGGGCTGAACACGCTAACAGTGGCTATTTGGACATAAATGATGGAACTTTACGGAACAAATCAGTCATTTATTGTTGAACTTGGATTCCTGAGAGTGCCTTCTCATGAAGATCATCAAAGGTAGGTGAATATTTATGGTGTTGTTTCCAAAATGGCGGATATTCCTCTGGCTGTTTTTGGTTCTGAGCTCCGTTCTCAGATTATGCTTCTTCTGTAAAGTTTTTTTAAAAATCTGACACAGTGGTTGCATTAAGGAGAAGTCTATCTTTAATTCTGTGAATAACACAGCCTCCACACAAACAACCCTATTATTATAATTGTCTGTAGTCGTAAACTCCGGCACGTACTACCGAGACAATTCCCAGAAAATAGCCCTAATTTAAAGCTTTTCCCCAGCGAGGATTCCCCTTACTCTCTCTCTCTCTCTCTCTCTCTCTGTCTCTCATTCACATACGTTCCCTTTTCTTCTCTTTTCCTTACCTCTATTGATTGGGCTGTGGGCGCCTGTTGTTCTTCTCTGCCTTATGTCTGCAGTCTCGGTGATTGTGTCCTACTTTGTTACAGTATTTGCAGGGTTTTTTACAGTCCCTGGCTAAATGTCCAGTTTTATCGCAATTTAAACACCGCTTCCCTCAGTCTCTGTCATCGCGTTTCTCTGTTTTTACCCTTCTACTTAAAATCTTTCCTGCTCGTTCCCCAAGACCCTCTCTCCTATGCTTTCTGTCCTCTTTCTCTCTACAGTCTCGGTGATTGTGGCCCACCTTATCACAGTGCATGCATGGTTCCTCACACTCCTTAGCCAAATGCCATGGCTTGCTACAGTTGTAACATTTTCTGTTCTCTGGTTCTATCAATGTTCTACTCTCAATGTTTCTTCTCCTCACAATCTATATGTTTGGATTTCTATGATCTATGTATGTGCTTTTTTCCATTATTATCCTTAACCTATGTTGATAAATACCTCCCGTTAATCTTTCCTAGAATGTTATATGAATCCTGTATGAATCCTGATAGATAATTTAGATCTCACACTTTACATGACCATAAATTCTACTTATTCTTAGTTGTTCCTTGTGACTGATAGATATATTTATCTCCTTATTCTGTGTGTGCTTTTACAATTATGATTAAATTACTCCTATGTGTCTATTGATGTGTATGTCACTACTCCCTATGTGTGTGCTCACACTCAATGTGTATTTTGCTATCTCTTTACCTCTGTGTGCTTTTCCTTTCTTGAAACTTTATCTATAGTGGTGTCAGTCGGACATTAGGTCTCACTCACCGTTTACAACCTATAAGCTATTTTCCAGGGGTCGTAAATCCCTAGTCAGCAGCCTATTTTTCTGTTGTTGCTTGTTCTTTTGGCGTAAATACCTCGTAACTCACTCCACTATATTAGGTTTCCCTTCTTTCTCTATTTTTTGGCCTTTATTTCATATTTATTCATTATTTTGAAATGGATCTATGGCTAATTCACTTTTGTTAACCTTTTGCGTATAGGGGGCAGTATTTTCGTTTTTGGCTAAAAAAACTTACCCATTTGAAACTGCCTATTTCTCAGCCCCAGAAACTAGAATATGCATATAATTGTCAGATTAGGATAGAAAACACTCTAAAGTTTCCAAACTGTAAAAATATTGTCTGTGAGTATAACAGAACTGACATTGCAGGCAAAAACCTGAGGAAAATCAAATCAGGAAGTGCCTCTTATTTTGAAACCTCTGTTCCTATGCATGCCTATCCTCCATTTAAAGGGATATCAACCAGATTCATTTTTCTATGGCTTCCCTAAGGTGTCAACAGTCTTTAGACATAGGCTTTTATTTTGAAAAATGAGCGTGAAAGATCACATTGCGTAAGTGGATAGGAGGGGGCTCTCAGAGTGAGCTTTGCACTACAGAGTAAAGCAGCCATTGTTTCTCCCGGTGTTATTGAAAAACCTACACACCCGGTTGATATATTATCAAATATATATTTTAAAACAACCTGAGGATTGATTATAAAAAACATTTGACATGTTTCTGTGGACATTATGGATATTATTTGGAATTTACGTCTGCGTTGTTGTGACCGCTCTTTCCTGTGGATTTTCTGAACATAACGCGACAAACGGAGGTATTTTGGGTATAAAAATAATCTTTATGGAGCAAAATTAACACCTGTTGTGTAACTGGGAGTCTCGTGATTGAAAACATCTGAAGATCAAAGGTAAACGGTTAATTTGATTGCTTTTCTGATTTTCGTGACCTAGCTACTTAATGCTTAGTGTACATAATGTTTTATGCTATCGATAAACTTACACAAACGCTTGGATTGCTTTCGCTGTAAAGCATAATTTCTAAATCTGAGACGACAGGTGGATTAATAAAAGGCTAAGCTGTGTTTAGCAATATTGCACTTGTGATTTCATGAATATTAATATTTTTTAGTAATATTATTTGACTGTGGCGCTATGCTATTCAGCGGTTGCTGACGAAAATGATCCGGCTAACGGGATGGGTAGCGTCAAGAATTTAATTGACCAGTTGAGTTATTTGTTAGCATAGAATTACCGTCCTATCTCACAAACCTTAGCATTATCCTCATACTTTAGGATTTTATTTAGGTATGTCTTTTGAATTGGATCTATGGCTAACACTACATGTTAATTGACCATTTAAATTATCAGATTTATCCTACAAAATCCCCATCCTATCTCACAGCACCTATTTATATCCCTTGCTAATAACCTCTCGATCATTCCTCACATAACCTTTCGGCCATTCTTCATAGACCTCAATTATTAAGCTATTTTATTTATGGTAGTGCACATGTACCACAGATTCCTTGCTAATACATAAAGTAAAATTCTCCTATATCTTAAATCATTCCTCCAAATTCGTGAATAAAGATTACCAACCTTGTCTTGAAGACTGGAAAAAGCAATGTTGGTGGGATCTCGTCACCACCTCTGTCGTGTACCAGTTCACCACTGGCCTGAAATAAACCCTTAATTAATTTCAGAGTTCAGGTCTTTGTCTTACGGATCCTGGATCCGCCCATGCACAGTTTTCAGCAGTTCCTTGGGAGGTATTGAGATCCGACTCGAAGGACCAAATTGTTACGAGAATTATGTTCTCAATGTTCATAAACCAATTTAATTAAAATACTCAGTCTGATAAAAATCGGGATTTGTAAGATACTGATTGAAATGAAACAGACAAGAGGCCCGGCTAAAATAGTCCATAAGGTTTATTCATGAGAGCACTGGTCTGTTGTACAAGACAATTCATTTTATACTGGCTTCTCATGCACAACCATTCACACTATCATATGCACACACATTCACACTAACATACACACACAAATTCACACTAACATATGCACACACATGTCCTGCTACCCAGCCGACAAAGATTAGGGGAATCCGTGAGACCCTGGGAAGTACTCTGTTGCCCCAGCCAAGGATGGCACTGAATCTTGCTCAGACAGTCTGTTTATAAGACACTATTAGAGACATACTATTCACACTATGGTTATACATGATTCTAATCAATTTTATACGATTAAATGGCTTCAGGGTGGAATATTCTAGTCATTCATATAAATTCCATCAACAATTTGAGAGACAAGTGCTTTAACATATTTATGTTTTCAATAAACATGAACACTAACACTAATATAGTTTATTTGTTGTTCACCCTGTCTGTTTTGCCCCATATGTTTTGTTGCTAAGCAATCAATCCGTCTATGGGATTATATTTGCTACATACATTTAATGTTAAATGTCAACATAATTAGAATTTAATTTGTAGATTATAATAATTCAATAATTCAATCACGATTGGCTTGATTTAGTTACACATTTTAAACGTGAACAGTTGAGATTTTATTAAGCAATCAATCCGTCTATGGGATTATATTTGCTACATACATTTAATGTTAAATGTCAACATAATTAGAATTTAATTTGTAGATTATAATAATTCAATAATTCAATCACGATTGGCTTGATTTAGTTACACATTTTAAACGTGAACAGTTGAGATTTTATTTTCCCTTCTTGAAAAGCAATCACCATACTGTATCAATAGAACAGGTTATTAATGGATTATATAAATTGTAAATGAAAAAGTAAGTACACGAATATGAGTTTCCATTGATAACATGTTTAGGGTAAATTGCCACAGTATATTTGCCGTGGTAAACAAGGAGATACTTTATTTCACTTGTATGGAATAATTGTAAAATAGTTACATTTGCGCTGAGTCTGCTCAATGAGTCGGTTTAATATATAAAAGGAGATTATACCCTGTAGAGAGTGAAAATGTCTTAAACGATTTTGTGAGAAAGGACAAAAAGTTAATACCTACGTCAGCTTTAAGGAGCAGTAATACAGTGGACAATAATGGTTGCAATTGAAATCAGCTGTGCAGTGATTTTTGTGCATGTTGATGGTTTAACAAGAGATTAGCTGGAGTTAATACAGTAACCAAAAATGGTTGCAATAGGCCCAACAAGATCCAAATAAGAACAAACTGTCACGATCGTTGGAAGCATACTCGGACCAACGTTCAGGGTGATCTGGGTTCCACATTTTTTTTTATTTAAGTAAGTGAACCACACAACACAACAATAAAGAATAAACGAAACGTGACGACAATGGAGTGCTAACATGCTAACTACACAAACAATATCCCACAAACACAGGTGGAAAAAAATGCTACTTAAATATGATCGCCAATTAGAGACAACGATTACCAGCTGCCTCTAATTGAGAATCATACAAATCACCAACATAGAAAGACTAAACTAGAACCCCACATAGAAAATATGAACTAGAATACCCCCCAGTCACACCCTGACCTACAATACCATAGAGAAACAAAGGCTCGCTATGGTCAGGGCGTGACAAAAACAAACATGGAAGTAAATTGTTTGTTGGGCAAGTGGAGTTTAAATGTTTAAGTGAGCAGTAGGTTTTAATGGCCTTATAATTACCATAGAGCTAGCTGGATTTTTCAAGGGTGTGACACCCTCAGGAGAATTAATTGTACATAAAAGGTACATCAATCTTAGAGTTGGCGTTGCTCTATGAGAAACTGACAGATGGCATTACAAACACAATAGTTCAGGTTCCAATGAATGCGCAAACATTTTGAAAGAGGAATGTTATGTGCCAATAAAAAACAAACATGTTTTTAACCTTTAACTATGAGATGAAATATTGTCTGTGAAAGATATGCACGGATCATTGGTGTTCTTTTATCACAGAGCATTGTCAACACAGTGGGTGTCAGGTTCAAATTATTTGTTGCTATGACAGGTGAATACTATATCAATCCACACATACCTTGAATACAATAAAATAACTTTTCCCAAGGTATAACATTGTAAATTATCATCATGTTTTGTTGCTCACTTAGCAATCTTGGCACAGCTTGGCAGTTATAGCCTATAAGTATGACATTTCAAAATGCTGAACACAATTTTTTTTTCAGCACAACTTAGTATCATTTAAATTCAGTGTAAACCAGTTTACAGTTTAAGGGAGCGATAAACAAAACATTGACAATAAGATCCGAAATACAGAGGATACAAAATATTTACATTTCAACACATTTTCGTAATCTGAAATGATAGCTCTTATTATTCAATGTATTTAATCAAATTAAATTTAAAAAATATAGAAACACAGTAACTATCTTGTATTTTTTTATAGCCAAGAAATGCAGCAATCAAGTCAATGGACTGTCTTTTACTATAATTAATTAATAAAACATCAAAAGGCACTTAGATACTGTCACGACTCCGACCGAAGGTGACCCCCCTTCCCGTTCGGGTGGCGCTCGGCGGTCGTCGTCGCCGGCCTACTAGCTGCCACTGATTCTTTTCTCCCCCTCCTTATGTGTTTATTGAGTACACCTGTTTTGAGTTGGGTATAATTAGTGAGGCTTTATTAGTCAGGCGGCCCGCCTGGTTCCTTGTGCGGGATTAATTATTGTGACCTTCTGTTTTGTGTAACTTGTGTGCACGTCTGTGGGTTACGTGTTTTCCCATTTCGTGGGTTTTGCTGGACAGTTTAAGTCCCTGTGTTTGGGGCGTTTGTTCTGTTATACGCCCTGTGTTCGTGGGGTTGGCTTATGTTCGCAGTTTTGTGAATTAAAGTAGCACTACCCTGAACTCTCTGCTTCCTGCGCCTGACTTCTCACCCACTACACTCAGAACGTTACAGATACTCAGTACTATAATGTGTGATATTCTTAAACAAGATTTTAAAAAAATATTACTTAGACTTCCATTTGTACATAATATACAGGATTTAAATGGAGTCGTAGTCATACTTACACGTCAATAGCAATACATTAAAATATTTTACCTTGAAGTACCAATACTAAGTAGAAAAGACAGATAATACTGTAAATTGAGAACCCCAACTGTTTCACTTCTTCGATCTATAACGATGTAATTTAGGCTTACGCGTGTTTTAACAATGTATCTTTTCGAAGATGTAACATGCGTTTCCCAAAACACCATGCAGAGAGAACGGTCGGCAAGTGCGTCATTGGAGCATGTGTCGATACTGATAGGATCTAAAGGAAGGGAGTGCTGCTCTCGGATCAGCTTTCTCCATTCAAATTTTCCGCTAACATAATAATTTCACAATACTGACTACGGATCAGCTCATAGAGAGAAACAGTATTACCACCTACGACTGCAAATATTGAGGCGGCTTATTCTAAAGCTTACCCAATAAAAATGCACTAAAATCAGAGATTTGGTAGATCATGAAAAATGTTGAGACAAATTACAGACAGTAGCCTACAAGTAGCAAAATAGAATTAAATGAATTGAACGTGAAATGAATTTCAACGGACAAACCATGTGATTCTGTGTTTAGCGGATATCTTCTGTGTATAAAGTGAGGCCAAAAAAGAATAATGGCACACTTAGCTGTCCTACGAGTGGTCTGAGCCAGGCATTATATTATGAGTGCTTTCAAGTACAACGTTAATAACGATGCTTTGGGAAACAGCTCTGAGATTTAACGACGCTCCAACGAAGGTTCTAACAATGACATTAGCCTTGAGATGCTTTTGGGAAACCGGGCCGTCAACTTACAATCAAATGATTAGTTGAATAAGGTGTGCTAGTACTGGAATAGATCAAATAGGTGAAATGGCTGGGGGTACACAAGCAGTGGTTTGGGAAACACTGCTGTAGATAAATCATAGAGATACTGAAATTAGCTTGTTTCCAACTTTGTGCTCTTATTCAAAAATCAAACCATGGCAGCGTTTACTGAAATAGATACATGGAAAAGCTACATCCATATTACAGTCAATGTAAGATACATGGGTACAAAAAAACAAATCCATGTGTGTTTCAGCACCACATTTATTTCTCAGTAAGGACAGAGAGCCTAATCCTGTGAAACAATTGTCAGCACAATAGTATTGTGAAAGCTCCTGAGATTTACTTAAGTATATTTAACATAAAGTTTCATTTGACTTTGATCTAATAAAAAAAGGACATACTGTATGTGGGCTTCTCTAGCTCCGGTGCCTCTTCATGTGTAGAGCCAGGTGGTCAGACCGGGAGAAACAGAGGTTACACATGTGTCAGCTTGTCAGAACGAGCAAAGCGCCACTCGCATTCCTCCCAGCAGCATTGGTACGGCTTCTCTCCTGGAATGCAGCACACAATGACATTATTCAACAGCAGAAACAGGGTTGATTATGTTGTCACAAATGTACAGTACTAACTAAATACTCAACTATAATATTTGTTTTTATAAGGTCAGTAAAGATATTTCATATTTTACACAATTATTCAATTTTAGATAGGCATAAAAGCACAAACAAGGCAACATTTAGGTTTTAGTTGTTTAATTAAGCCGTTTAAAACACGTCCGACAACATGCGGCAACATTTGGTGGGCCAGATCTCATTGAGCATTCAGAATGCATCTGCATGCCAAAAGCATTATTTTGCCTGGCAACATAACATACTGGCCCCCCAAAATAAGAGACGAGTTGCCCATAACAGGACTTTTATAATGTTACCATTAAAACATTTACCCGTATGTGTCCACAAATGGGCCTTTAAATGGGAGGACTTGATTGTAAGTCGCTCTGGATAAGAGCGTCTGCTAAATGACTTAAATGTGAATGTAAATGTAGACTTTCTTACATCCTGATGAAAAAGAATGGAACCAAATGCATGTCATTACAACATAACTATAATTGATTAACAAGAATAACATCCTACATCTGACAGAGTGGTGTTAATGGTCATGATTGAATTATAAACCACACAATGCATTCATTTCATGCTTATAAATCAAGTTAGACTTATGGAACCGTTTAATGTTCTGTTTGTTTGATCTTTATGATTCAATTCCATGGGTTTCAAGAACATAATCATCTAATCTCCAACTAGTCTTTATTACTCAAAAGCAAACCAAATCCTCCCCCACTGCAGATGTAGGATCTTAACCTCTTCAACCTATGGGGGCGCTATGTCATTATTGGATAAGAAAACGTGCCCGTTTTAAGCGCAATATTTTGTCACGAAAAGATGCTCGACTATGCATATAATTGTCAGCTTTGGAAAGAAAACAATGACGTTTTCAAAACTGCAAAGATATTATCTGTGAGTGCCACAGAACTCATGCTACAGGCGAAACCAAGATGAAACCTCAAACAGGAAATGAGCAGAATTTTTGAGGCTCTGTTTCCCATCGTCTCCTTATATGGCTGTGAATGTGTGATGAATGAACCTAAGCTCTCTGCCGTTCATCCAAGATGTCTGCAGCATTGTGACGTATTTGTCTGCAGCATTGTGACGTATTTGTAGGCATATCATTGGAAGATTGGCCATAAGAGACTACATTTGCCAGGGGTCCGCCCGGTGTCCTTTGTCTAAATTGTTGCGTAATCTTCAGCTGCATGCATTTTGCCATGCGATTCAGAGGGGAAAGGACACTTCCACTAACCATATATCATACGAAGAGAAATGTGAAAAACACCTTGAGGATTGATTCTAAACAACGTTTGCCATGTTTCAGTCGATATTATGGAGTTAATTTGGAAAAAAGTTTGGCGTTTGGATAACTGAATTTTTGTTTTTTTTGGTAGCCAAACGTGACGCACCAAACGGACCGATTTCTCATGCAAAAATAATCTTTCAGGAAAACTGAACATTTGCTATCAAACTGAGAGTCTCCTCATTGAAAACATCCGAAGTTCTTCAAAGGTAAATTATTTATTTGAATGTTTTTCGTGAAAATGTTGCCTGCTGATGCTAATGCTAAATGCTAACGCTAATGCTAGTTTTGCTATGGTTGAGAAGCATATTTCTGAAAATCAGAGATGACAGTGTTGTTAACAAAAGGCTAAGCTTGAGAGCTAGCATATTGATTTAATTTCATTTGCGATTTTCTCGCCTGATACGAGAAAAACACCCGCAGGAGGTAACCGGGCGGGTGTATCACTGGATGAGCAAGCTCCGTTAACAAGAAAGAAAAATTGTGTCCAGCTTGAGGGGGAAATGTGGTACCCCCCTACCTCCCTCCCCAATGGGACAGATCATGCGTGCCCTGGCGACCCACTCGCACCTGCCACTCCACATAAACTGAAACACAAGCCTCACTAGAGGCTTGTGTTTGCCCATAAAAGACAAATACCTCGCCTTCCACATTGCTAGCTTCCTCTGTACCACTGCGATACGCATGTTCCAGTTTAGCGTCGCTGAGCCGGAGGTCTCAAAATGGACCCCGAGAATCCTCAGGGCCCCCTCAGAGAGATAACCCCCCCAGGCACATCCGTTCTACCGCGCCATCTTCCGAAAAACTTGACGGAAGACTTTGCATGGTTCAGAACTGCTCCCGACGCTCGGGTGAAATCCCCAAAGATGGCAAGGGACCTTGTCAGGCACGAGACCTTGCACAGCAGCAAGGAAGTGTCGTCGGCGTACTGCGTCATCTTAACAAGCAGCCCACAACTTCCAGGGATCAACAAGCCTTCCACCCCTGTGTCTGCCCTAATGGCAGCCCCCAGAGGCTCCATGTACAGAACGAAGAGGAGTGCCGAGAGTGGGCACCCCCGTCTGACCCCAGACGAGAGGTCAAAAACGTCACCCAAGTGACTATTTACACTAACTCGGCACTCCGCTCCGACATATAATGTACGAATCCATCCTATGAACTTCTCCCCAAATCCTAATCGACCTAACACTCTGAATAAAAAGGATCTATTCACGCGATCAAAGGCTTTCGCCTGATCTAGCGCTGCTACCATTAAAGGCAGTCCTCTATCTTCAACCCAAGCAATGGAGTCCCTGATTAACTGTAGGTTCCATCTAATAGAGGGGCCCTCTACCCCGCACGTCTGATCCTCATGGACGACGTAGGGAAGGGCTGTGCGTAACCGGTCTGCTAAAACCTTTGCAAGTAGCTTTTAATCTACACACAGCATGGTCAACGGCCGCCAGTCGCCAAGGTCTGTTACTTCCCCCTTCTTATATAAAAGACGGGACCCCCGTCTCAAGGATGGCCTTCAAGACTTCGAGGTCCACTGGTCCAAGTATACCCCAAAACTTAAGATAAAACTCAGCCGGCAGCCCATCCATCCCAGGCACCTTCCCTTTTCCCATCCTCCTAAGAGCGCTCTCAACCTCTCCTAGTGAAATCTGGGCCTCCATCTACATCTATTTCCCTTTCCTTAAATAAACCTTGGAAATGATCAGTTGTCACCCTGACCATATCCTCTGGTTCTCTAACTATACTCCCATTTTCTTCCCTAACGCCATGCATTACCTTCCTACTCTGTCTGGCCCTAATCAACTTAAAGATCATATCAGAACAAGTCTCATTATGTTCTAGAAAGCCACTATGCGCACGCTCCAGGAAAGCTCGAGCCTTCCGCTCCTGCAACTCCCTGAGCTGCGCCTTTAGGGTTGCGGATCTCTCCCAGTCAAACGACCAGCCGAGGTTGCCTCGTATTCGAGTTCAATTAACCTTTGGATACGATCCACCTCCCACCTCTCCTCCCTTTTTTTCCTCTTGCAATACCCTATTATAAAAGCCCTAATCCTCACCGTAAACTAATTCCCACCACTCTAACACCCCCTCGCACATGGACCGGAGGCCTTCAAGCCTCCAAAAGAAACCATAAAACCCGTCAACAAAAGCCTGCTCCTCCAGCACATCCCGATCTAACTTCCAGTACCCCCTACCAAAGAGGCAGACTGGTGACCCCACCTGCAGGAGCACCCCGTCGTGATCTGAAAAGAAAAACAGGCAACAGCCGCCCAGACAACTTACCCAAAAGACCTGGGTACAAAAATATAGTCGAGCCTCCGCTCAACCCCCCTGGAGTTGCGCCATGTAGGACCGGCCATTTTCGGAGTAGTGTGCAGACCACCATCTACCAGACCATGGCAAGCCATTAGCCCGGCAATGGCGCCTGCACTGCTATCCCCCCCTATTCCTAAATCTGTATTAAAATCCCCCCTATCACTAATTTCCTATTTGTGACACACAGGGGCGTCAGACAGTCCACCTCCCTCCTGTCTGCCACCACCTGTGGCCCATACACCACCACTAATCTAAATTTACAATCCCTTATCGTGACATCTACCCCTATAACCCTCCCCTGCATTACCACAAAAGAATCCTCCACTTTTACCTCCCTGTGCCCACACAAAATCCCTACCCCCGATGAGTGCACCCCCCCAATACCCCAAACCGACTCCCCCTTGTCCCACTCCCTCTTAAACCTACTAACATCCCCTCCATCACTCAGGTGAACCTCCTGTAAAAAACAAAAATCAAACCCCACACCCTCCTCTTAACAACATCTCTTAAACCCCTTACATTTAAACTAACAAAAGTCAAATTAGACCCCATGAAAGAATAAAATAAAAACATGCAATACACTCAAATTCTAAACCCAGACAGAAAAAAAAAAACAGGAGACTCACCCGATGCTCCCCTGCTCCATATCTACCGGTGAGAACACCATCCGTACTCCCGACATTCCCCCCTCTTCCTCCATCTCACCAACCCAGGATGCAAGCATAGTGTTTGGCTCCGGGGTGCCCTGCACTCTGGGTCTACACCCACAATCCTCCCCCTCCCCAGTGCTGCAGCTGGATTGGAAAAAAATAATTAAAAAAAAAAAACATTCGGGGAGGCTGAGTCCCCAAAGAAAAAGCTCCCCACCTCCTCCTGTACCCAGTCCTGAGTCTTGTTAGGTGTGTCCCCACCCAACAGAAGTTGAGGGCCTGGGGAAACCAGCAGCAACCCAGAGGTTTCTCCCACCCCCATCACTCTTGGCCATCCCCTCCCTCTCACTGTCGGCCAATCGCACCCTCCTCTTCATTTTCTTCTTTGGTGATGGCGGCAGTGGAGAGATACAACCCCCCCCCCGCCAGCTCCTCCACCATACCCCTCATCTCTTCCACCAGGGCACTTTCCCCCCAGTCCACTTGCTCTTCCACCGTCTCCTTCTCCAACACTCCTCCCTCGCTTTCTTCTCTCTCATGCTCCTCCACTCGGTTGCCTTCTTCCGCCACTTTTCCTGTTTCTCCTACTCCCGTGCCTTCTGTTTCCTTCTCTCTTCCATCCGCCGCTTCTTGCTCCTCCTCCTTCCTTGCGGCCTTCCCCTCTGGACCTGTACTCTGGTCATGAGGCGTGCTTCCTTCCCCTCCTCTTCATCCCCCATCCCCCGCTCCCCCCAGCCGCAGACGCATATGACCTCTGACGAGCCGGGCACCCCCGCCACAGGTGTGCTGACGAGCCACACCCGTGGCATGCCTTAGGCTTGTCACAATCCCTCGCCTCGTGTTCCTCAGATCCACAAAATCTGCATTTTCTTGTGCTGCACGAAGCGAATATGTGGCCGTAGGCCATACAGCGCCTGCAAAATGGGGGCTGACGTGCATAAAACAACGTCCCCGTCAGCCCCCAGGGAGAACATAGCAGGAGGATGGAGATAGCCACCATGTCCCTTTGGGTCCTCCCTGAGGAGTGCCTGGAAGCCTCTCCTCCCATTCCAAAACCCAAGGGAGTCTTTGAGGTGCCTTGCTGAGGAGACGTTATCCATGTATCTCCCCAGAAAGGCCCTCACTTCTTCGTCCTTAACATATGGGTTGTAAATGTTGACAGTTACAACCCTAAAGTTGTTTTTCGCCAGGCTGGTTATTTCATAGTGGCTCATCGGCCTCTCACCTCCAACTGCTCTTGCCCTTCTCAGGATATCATCGTGTTTCTCCTCTGTATATAGTGCCACGTCATATGCTCCCTCCAACGAGTTGCCTTGGAAACAAAACACGTCCTTCACCGTCAGCTTTAGAATCCCCATCAATATTATCCTTCCAAAAGTTTCCCGTCCTAAAGGCTCCAACTCCTTTTCCTTCCAAGCAAACCGAATCGTGTTGGCCAGCCCAATCCCAGGGACCGACCGTGTTGATGGATTTAGCACTATCTCCGCAAGGAGAATGGCGCTCCTTCTCTTCTCTTCTCTTCTCTTCTCTTCTCTTCTCTTCTCTTCTCTTCTCTTCTCTTCCAAATCAAGAAAAAAAGAAAAACCAAAGTGACTGAGCCTATCTGGTGCAAACTAACACAGAGACAGGAACAATCACCCACAAAACACTCAAAGAATATGGCTGCCTAAATATGGTTCCCAATCAGAGACAACGATAATCACCTGCCTCTGATTGAGAACCACTTCAGGCAACCATAGACTTTACTAGATAACCCTACTAAGCCACAATCCAAATACCTACTAAAACCAAGACAAAACACACCACATAATAAACCCATGTCACACCCTGGCCTGACCAAAATAATAAAGAAAACACAAAATACTAAGACCAGGGCGTGACATCCTGTTGGAAAACAAATGATAGTGGGACAAAGTGCAAACCAGATGGTATGGCGTAACGCTGCAGAATGCTGTGGTAGACATGCTGGTAAAGTGAACTCTAAATAAATCACAGACAATGTCATCATAAAAGCTCCCCCACACCATCTCACCTCCTCCTCCATACTTCACAGTGGGTCCCACAAGCAGAGTTCACCTACTCTGTGTCTCACAAAGACACGGCGGTTGGAACCAAAAATCTCAAAATTAGACTCCAGACCAAAGGACAGATTTCCAATGGTCTAATATAATCTGCTCCTGTTTCTTGGCCCAAGCAAGTATCTTTTTATTATTGGTGTCCTTTAGTGGTGGTTTCTTTGCAGCAATTTGACCATGAAGGCCTGATTCACGTAGTCTCCTCTGAACAGTTGATGTTGAGATGTGTCTGTTACTTGAACTCTGTGAAGCATTTAATTGGGAAGCAATTTCTGAGGCTGGTAACTCTAATAAACTCCTCTTCTGCAGCAGTGGCAACTCTGGGTCTTCCTTCCTTGTGGCAGTCCTCATGAGAGCCAGTTTCATCATAGCACTTGATGGTTTTTGCTACAGCACTTGAAGAAACTTTTAAAATTCTTGAACTTTTCAGGATTCACTGACATTCATGTCATAAAATATTGATGGACTGTTGTTTCACTTTGCTTATTTGAGTTGTTCTTGCCATAATACGGACTTGGTATTTTACCAAATAGGGTAAAAGACCAAAGTCTTCTGTATACCACCCCTACCTTGTGGATTTTCTTTCCTTCTTAATGCGCTTGAGCAAATCAGTTGTGTTATGACAAGGTAGGGGTGGTATACAGAAGATTTTGGTATTTTACCCTATCTTGTCATAACACAACTGATTTGCTCAAACGCATTAAAAAGAAAGAAAATCCACATGAACCTTCAACAAGGCACACCTGTCAATTGAAATGCATTACAGGTGACGACGACCTGACAGAATACCAAGAGTGTGAAAAGCTGTCAGCTAGGAAAAAGGGTGGCTTCTTTGAAGAATCTGAAATATAAACTCACCAAGAAAAGAAATGTCCCTTTTTCAGGACCCTGTCATTCAAAGATAATTAGTAAAAATCCAAATGACTTCACAGATCTTCATTGTAAAGGGTTTAAACTCTGTTTCCCATGCTTGTTCAATGAACCATAAACAATTAATGAACATGCACCTGTGAAACGGTCGTAAAGACACTAACAGCTTACAGACGGTAGACAATTAAGGTCACAGTTATGAAAACTTAAGACACTAAAGTACGATGCCCAGGGTCCATACTCATCTGCGTGAACATGCCTTAGGCATGCTGCAAGGAGGCATGAGGACTGCAGATGTGGCCAGGGCAATAAATTGCAATATCCGTACTGTGAGACACCTAAGACAGCGCGACAGGGAGACAGGACGGATAGCTGATCGCCCTCGCAGTGGCAGACCACGAGTGACAACACCTGCTCAGGATCGGTACATCTGAACATCACACCTGCTGGACAGGTACAGGATGGGAACAACTGCCCGAGTTACACCAGGAACGCACAATCCCTCCATCAGGGCTCAGACTGTCCGCAATAGGCTGAGAGAGGCTGAACTGAGGGGTTGTAGGCCTCTTGTAAGGCAGGTCCTCACCAGACATCACCGGCAGCAACGTCACCTATAGGCACAAACCCACCATCGCTGGACCAGACAGGACTGGCAAAAGTGCTCTTCACTGACGAGTTGCGGTTTTGTCACACCAGAGTGATGGTCTGATTCGTGTTTATCGTCAAAAGAATGAGCGTTACACCGAGGCCTGTAGTCTGGAGCGGGATGGAGTTAGAGGGTCTGTCATGATCTGGGGCAGTGTGTCACTGCATCATCGGACTGAGCTTGTTGTCATTGCAGGCAATCTCAATGCTGTGCGTTACCGGGAAGACATCCTCCTCCCTCATGTGGTACCCTTCTTGCTGGCTCATTCTGACGTGACCCTTCAGCATGACAATTCCACCAGCCATACTGCTCGTTCTGTGCGTGATTTCCTGCAAGACAGGAATGTCAGTGTTCTGCCATGGCCAGCAAAGATCCCAATCCCATTGAGCACATCCTGTTGGATTGAAGGGTGAGGGCTAGGGCCATTCCCCCCAGAAATGTCCGGAAACTTGCAGGTACCTTGGTGGCATAGTGGGGTAACATCTCACAGCAAGAACTGGTAAATTTGGTGCAGTCCATGAGGAGGAGATGCACTGCAGTAATTAATGCAGCTGGTGGCCACCAGATACTGACTGTTACTTTTGATTTTGACCCCCCCCCCTTTGTTCAGGGACACATTATTCATTATTCACATGTCTATGGAACTCGTTCCGTTTATGTCTCAGTTGTTCAATCTTGTTATGGTCATGCAAATATTTACAAATGTTAAGTTTGCTGAAAATAAACACAGTTGACAGCGAGAGGACGTTTATTTTTTTGCTAAGTTTATTTTGATTTGTTTAAGACTTTTTTGGATACTTCGTAATTCCAAATGTGTTTTTTCATAGTTTTGATGTCTTCACTATTATTCTACTATGTAGAAAAGGTAAAAAATAAAGAAAAACCCTAGAATGAGTTAGTGTGTCCAAAGCTTTGACTGGTACTGTATATACACTGCTCAAAAAAATAAAGGGAACACTGAAATAACACATCCTAGATCTGAATGAATGAAATATTCTTGTTAAATACTTTTTCTTTACATAGTTTGAATGTGCTGACAACAAAATCACACACAAATGATTAATGGAAATCAAATGTATCAACCCATGGATGTCTGGAATTGGAGTCACACTCAAAATTAAAGTGGAAAACCACACTACAGGCTGATCCAACGTTGATGTAATGTCCTTCAAACAAGTCAAAATGAGGCTCAGTAGTGTGTGTGGCCTCTATGTGCCTGTATGACCTCCCTACAACGCCTGGGCATGCTCCTGATGAGGTGGCGGATGGTCTCCTGAGGGATCTCCTCCCACACCTGGACCAAAGCATCTGCCAACTCCTGGACAGTCTATGGTGCAATGTTGGTGGATGGAGCGAGACATGGTGTCCCAGATGGGCTCAATTGGATTCAGGAATGGGGAACGGGCGGGCCAGTCCATAGCATCAATGCCTTCCTCTTGCAGGAACTGCTGACACACTCCAGCCACATGAGGTCTTGCATTGTCTTGCATTAGGAGGAACCCAGGGCCAACCGCACCAGCATATGGTCTCACAAGGGGTCTGAGGATCTCATCTAGGTACCTAATGGCAGTCAGGCTACCTCTGGCGAGCACATGGAGGGCTGTTCGGCCCCCCAAAGAAATGCCACCCCACACCATGACTGACCCACCACCAAACCGGTCATGCTGGAGGATGTTGCAGGCAGTAGAACGTTCTCCACGGCGGTATCCAGACTCTGTCACGTCTGTCACATGTGCTCACTGTGAACCTGCTTTCATCTGTGAAGAGCACAGGGCGCCAGTGGCAAATTTGCCAATCTTGGTGTTCTCTGACAAATGCCAAACGTCCTGCACGGTGTTGGGCTGTAAAGCACAATTCCCACCTGTGGACATCGGGCCCGCATACCACCCTCATGGAGTCTGTTTCTGACTGTTTGAGCAGACACATGCACATTTGTGGCCTGCTGTAGGTCATTTTGCAGGGCTCTGGCAGTGCTCCTCCTGCTCCTCCTTGCACAAAGGCGGAGGTAGCGGTCCTGCTGCTGGGTTGTTGCCCGCCTACGGCCTCCTCCACGTCTCCTGATGTACTGGCCGGTCTTCTGGTAGCGCCTCCATGCTCTGGACACTACACTGACAGACACAGCAAACCTTCTTGCCACAGCTCGCATTGATGTACCATCCCCATCCTGGATGAGCTGCACTACCTGAACCACTTGTGTTGGTTGTAGACTCCATCTCATGCTACCACTAGAGTGAAAGCACCGCCAGCATTCAAAAGTGAAAAAAAAAAAAGATATATTAGATAAAGGAATAAAGACAGACACCAATGTCAGGTTCAATAGCCTTGTTTGTGCATTGTACAAATCCCTACAACTGGAGTCCGGGGAACAGTCCGGCTAGTCGATTACCTATCAACTAGACTCCGTAACATCATCCTTTTCAATAGAAAGTGCAAACATAAAGGCATAACATTACATTTTTAACAGTCAAGCCATAACAATAGAAAAAGCATTACATTTTCTTTTTTACTTCAGTTGTCATCTTCCTTTTTTAATTTCAATTTAATTATTTAAGAACAAATATAGATTTTAATTAACTGAGGGCAAGTTAACAGTCCCTTGCTTACAGAGTAAGCCTGTCCGGTGGCTTGCACAGCCGACCCACCCGTGAGTAAGTATTGGCTCTGACAGGGGTAGGATTAGGGGCACGAGCTGGAGAGCTTGGTGGGGTAGGAGCCTCACCTTCAGTTGGACCAGGTCTCAATTCTGCACCCCTTAACCTTAGGCCTGGACTGTGATCCAGCTCATCTAGGTGAGTGTATGGCGTGTTCTGGTGTGTCTGCTCTGCTACGCGCAGATCCACCCGATTGCGATGATAGAGGGAGCCACCAACATCCACCAGGTAAGGACGTGGTGCAACTCTCTGCAGGCATGTGCCCAGCCTCCAAAGTCCTGTGTGGTCTCCCGGCAGCGGTTTCATCCTTATCGTTTCACCCACCTCCAGCTCTGGTAGGTCTCGAGCAGTCCGGTCGTAGAAGCACTTAGCGAGCCGCTTTCTGTGACGCAGTTTGTCCGTGACGCCAACCATGACGCAGGGCTCAAGTAGCTTGTTAGCTACGGGGATGGTAGTCTTCAGACGTCTGGACAGAAGGCGTTGTGCTGGGCTGCTGTCCATGTTTTCGGTGGGTGTGTTCCTCCACTGTAAGATCGCTTTCCATGGGTCGTTGCTGTCGCGCAAGGCCCTGCTTAACAGGTTTTTTGCAATCTTGACAGCTGATTCTGTCTTGCCATTTGCTTTTGGGTGTCTTGGAGAGGAGGTCACGTGGTCAAACTCCCATTTTGAGGCGAAACGCTTGAACTGTGCAGTGAATTGTGGGTCTTTGTCCGTGATTAACTTGTCAGGCTGACCTTGACTTGCAAACTGCGCCTTGCAGCGCTTTATGACCATCTCTGCAGACAAGTCGGGGAGCAGTTCAATTTCCCAAAAGTCAGAGTAGTGATCAACGATGAGAAGATAGTCCTTTTGTCTGTGGCTGAATAAGTCCATGCTGACGATTTGCCAGGCCCTTGTGGGCAGTTCGTGTGACATCATGGCTTCATTTAGCTGTTCATGAGCGTACTTGTTGCATGTGGTACAGTTGCTGACAAAGTCTTTAATTTCTGCTTGCATGTTTGGCCAGTATAATGTTTCACGAGCCTGGCGGTAACATGCATCACCTCCAACGTGACTGGAGTGTATGCGGGTAAGCATCTCTGGACGTAGTGATTTGGGAATAATGACCTGACCTCTGAACAAGACGCAATTTTGCACGCTGATCTCATCTCGAATGGTCCAGTATTCTCTCACTGTGAAAGGTGTCTCCTCTTTCAGGTATGGCCAACCTGCGAGAGCCATGGACTTCAGTGACTGTAGGCGTTTGTCCTTGTCAGTGTGTTGCCTTATCTGGGCTAGGCGGTGATCTGTGATGTTTAATTAAGTAGTCTGCCTGATTGATCTGTTGAACATCTTGTTGTTCCTGCTGTAGCGAACAGATGGCCTGCCGCTGATAGACAGTGCCTCTGCCTGTACATTGTGTTGTTGCCCTGCTCAGTGTGTCGCTGATGTACATCTCTGGTCCTGGCTTGTAAATGACCTTCAGGCTGTAGTTTTGCAGAGTCAGGAGCATGCTTTGAAGCCTCTTGGGCGCGTTGAGGAGAGGTTTACTTAATATGGCAATGAGTGGTTTGTGGTCAGTTTCAGCGATGACCAGGTCTCGCCCATATAAGTAGTGATGGAATCACTGACAGGAGAAGACGATGCTGAGGCACTTTCTCAATTTGTGCATAGTTTTGTTCGGTGGGGGTGAGCGCTCTCGAGGCAAACGCAACGGGCTGGCCTTCCTGCATAAGGCAGCATCCAAGTCCCCTTTGGCTGGAGTCGCTCTGGATTGTGACAGGCTTCATGACGTCGTAGTAGCGCAACACAGGCATGGATGAAGCCAGAGATTTCATCTCCTGCACTGCGGCCTCGTGCTTGGGTAGCCAGTGCCATGGTGTGTCTTTGTCCAGCAACCGGCGCAGAGGTTCACAGACTGCTGATAGGTGTGGCATGAACTTTGCAAGATAGTTTGCAAAGCCGATGAGACGCTGTACTCCTTTTGCATCAGACGGGTTTGGCATGTCGAGGATCGCTCTGACCTTGTCTGGGTCCGGCTTCAGGCCTTTTGCCGAGAGAATGTGGCCATGGAAGTGGACGTCTTTCACCTTGAACTGCAGCTTCTTCAGGCCAAGAGGAAGCTTAACTGATCGGCAGCGCTCCATCAGTGCCAGGAGTTTCACATCGTGGTCGCGTACTGCTTTTTCGTCTGTGTCACCACAGCCTACGATCAGGACATCATCGGCGATGGGTTCAATGCCCTTGAGCCCAGCCAGTAACTCGTGCTGCTTGCGTTGGTATATCTCAGGCGCCACTGAGACACCAAACGGGAGCTTGAGCCAGCGCTTCTGACCTCAGGGCGTCCAGAAGGTAGTCATGAGGCTGCTTTCTTCATCCAGCTTGCATTGAAGGAATGCATCTCGGGCATCCACCAAGGTGAAAATCCTGGCCTTGGGAAGCTTATAGAGGACATCCTCTAGTGTCGGCATGATGTAGTGGGATCGTTTCAGTGCTTGGTTCAGATGCTTTGGGTCGATGCAGACCCTCAGCTTCTCTGGTTTTTTCACTATGACCATATTGCTGATCCAGTCAGTTGGTTCAGTCACAGATGTCATGTGGCCATCGGCCTCATACTTGTCCAGCTGGGCCTTCACAGCCACTTTCATTGCAATGGGCACATTGCGAGGAGCACACTGGACTGGAGTGATGCTCTCATCCACTTCAAAGTGTACCTCCCCAGGCACAGATTCAACGGGCATGTTGAATACATCGTCATATCTGCTAAGTAGTCGTTCTTTGGACAATGTGCAGGTCATTTGGTACAGTGAACTGTATCAGTCCCAGGCGTTCGCATGTAGAACCTGAGAGGAGAGGATGTTGACTGGTTTTTACAATCTCAAACTCCAGCTTGTGTTTGCGTCCCCGAATAACACATTCGGTCTCAAAGGTGCCCATAGAGCTCATTAGCTCTCCTGAGTAGAGCTTTAGTCTAGTATCGCTGGGCAAAAGATGTGTGTCAGGTGCCAGATTGATTTTGTCTTTGTAGCTCATTTACGTTGCATGTAGCACCAGAATCCAGTTGACATTGCTGTTGCTTGTTGTGTAATCGTAGTGTCACAAACCATTTCTTCCCTCTTGAGTGTACAGCCCCAATGTATTCATGCATGTAAATGTCACTTTCACTTTTCAGCTCTGAACATTGAGTGACATCATCAACACAGTGAATCTTGCCCTCACTCACCCTTCTTTTGCTTTTGAGACACACTTTTGCAAAATGATTATTAGTTCCACAAGCTCTGCATGGCTTTCCGTAGGCAGGGCAGTGCTCTTTGCCACGTGTGTGTGTATTCCCACAGTATTTACATGCTACGGGGCTCTCTGTGTTCACCGTTTGTGGTGAATTGCTCTGCCTCGATTGGTTTAGTCTGAATGTCTGCCTAGCAACAGCGTGAACGGTATCAACGTCGGAGCGTGGGGTTTGGATTTCCATTGCTCTCATTCTCATGTCAGTGACTTCAGCAGTGCGGCACATTTCAATGGCAGTTACTAATGTTAAGTCTCTCTCTCTCAGTAGACGCCGGCGTGTATCCTCATTTGCAATTCCCAGCACTATTTTGTCACGAATCAATTCATCTTTCAATCCCCCGTATTCACAAGTGGCGGATTTCTCTCTCAAACGGGTTACAAAGTTGTGTACTGACTCACCCTCTTCCTGTTTACAGCTCCCGAAAACGAACCGCTCATGAATTACGTTTCTGGCGGGTTTGAAGTAATTCTCAAATGCATCCAATATAGCCTTTGCATCACACTGTTGTCGTGCTGTGAGGGTGAGATTGTGCCGGTAGATATGCCTGCATTCGCTGCCCATTAAACTCCTCAAAGTTGCAGCTTGTACCTCGTTGGGTTTCTCATGTAGACCGGTCGCCAGCGCATAGTCCTCAAATTCATCCCTGAAGTTGTCCCAATTAGTATTCCAGTCCCCTGTGAGAACCATGGGATTTGGTGGCGGAATGTTCGCTGCCATAGCAATGGAATATGAGATTTTTTTGCCTTCAGTCATCGACGTAGGTAGTGATGCTAGCTAGCCAGCTAACAACGAGTTGATCATTGTTGTGAGTAGGAAACGGTGTGTGTTCGCATATGGAACGTAACTGCGCCTATACTGTACTTAGCTATCAAAATAACAAACGTGTGTTTTCCGAGCCACTTATGATACCATGTTTCAGTATGATACGTTAGATAAAGGAATAAAGACAGACACCAATGTCAGGTTCAATAGCCTTGTTTGTGCATTGTACAAATCCCTACAACTGGAGTCCGGGGAACAGTCCGGCTAGTCGATTACCTATCAACTAGACTCCGTAACAGTTATTTCTTTCATCACATTCCCAGTGGGTCAGAAGTTTACAAACACTCAATTGGTATTTGGTAGCATTGTCTTTAAACTGTTTAACTTGGGTCAATCATTTCAGGTAGCCTTCCACAACCTTCCCACAATAAGTTCGGTGAATTTTGGCCCATTCCTCCTGACAGAGCTGGTGGAACTGAATCAGGTTTGTAGGCCTCCTTGCTCACACATGCTTTTTCAGTTCTGCCCTCAAATGTTCTATAGAAATGAGGTCAGGGCTTTGTGATGACCACTCCAGTACCTTGACTTTGTTGTCCTTAAGCCATTTTGCCACAACTTTGGAAGTATGCTTGGGGTCATTGTCTATTTGGAAGACCCATTTGCAACCAAGCTTTAACCTCCTGACTGATGTCTTGAGATGTTGCTTCAATATATCCACGTAATTTTCCTCCTCATAATGCCATTGATTTTGTAAAGTGCACCAGTCCCTCCTGCAGCAAAGAAAAACATGATGCTGCCACCCCTGTGCTTCATGGTTGGGATGGTGTTCTTTAGCTTGCAAGCCTCCCCCTTTTTTCTCCAAACATAATGGTCATTATGGCCAAACAGTTCTATTTTTGTTTCATCAAACCAGAGGACATGTCTCAAAAAAGTACAATCTTTGTCCCCATGTGCAGTTGCAAACCATAGTCTGGCTTTTTTATGGCAGTTTTGGAGCAGTGGCTTCTTCCATGCTGAGCAGCCTTTCAGGTTGTCGATATAGGACTCGTTTTACTGTGGATATAGATACTTTTGTACCTATTTCTTCCAGCATCTTCACCCTAAAAGCCTCAAAACGTAAAATTGTCCACAACTCTGAAATGGGCAACTTCTATGTGAATTAATGAGGAGGCGGAACACACCTCAATTCAAACTGTTGACTGAAAATAATTTGAAATTGACAAGTTGAAACATAGCCTATAGATAATTAGCAGGCAGCGTATGTTAACTGTTCTTTTGCGCAATAATCATATTTTGGAACAGTGAGCGTATTCTGACATCACGTGCATAAAAAAACTCGCGCCGTTAGAGATATTTGGAACTGATGTATGATAAGGTTAAAACTGCTTCATTTTATTTCCCTGACATCTGGAATCAAGGACTCAAAACCCCAATCTTTAAGGATGGAGACAAATTTGACACTAACAATTAGAGGCATTTGTTTGAACAGTAACCTGGGCAAGGTTTTCTGCAGTATTATAAATGTAGAGAGGTCTAAACTTCCTCAACAAGCACAATGTCTTGATTAAAAGCCAAATTGGATACAAACCGACACATCGCAAGATGTACCAAAACATTTACAGCCTACACACCCTGATTGATAAACATGTCCACCAAAATAATACGAAAATGTACACTTGCTTTATCAACTTCCAAAAGGCATTTGATTATATTTGGCATACAGGACTGTTCTACAAAGTTATTTAAAGCTGTGTAGGGGGCATAAAAATAACAGAATTCTTTAACCAGGGTCTTCGCAGATGACCTGAGCCTGGTGTCACCCAGGCAGCGAGATGTGGGGTCCACTTGCAAAACATAATTTCACTCAATGGGACAAACAACCCATTGAAACCCTGCATGCAGAGTTCTGTAAGATTTTTCTACATGTCCAGAGGAAAACTACAAACAATGCATGCAGGGCAGAATTAGGCAAATATCCACTAATCATAAAAACTCAAAAACGAGCAATTAAGTTTTGTAAACATCTAAAATACAGTGACCCCCCTCCTATCATTACCAAATCCTGCAATACCAAAATAGTGTAATTTCCCCAAATTGGAAACACTAATTCAAATGCCTCTCTGTTGAGGATAGGCTACACATACTGTTGGGGGAGGACAGAGAGAGCGGTGGGTAGGCCACAGACAGTATCTGACAGACCAACCAATCTGCACATGTCCTCTATGCTCATTGTTATTGCTCAATGTATGGTTATTTTGACCCTTGGTTATTGTTGTTCCATTGACAATATTGATTATTATGTTCATATTTTAAAATCTCCAAAGTAATCTTTGGCAATGTGTACATTGTTACGTCATGCCAATATAGCAAATTGAATTGAGAGAGATGTGCACAAGTATTAACGCTCATACACACTGGTAGGATAGACAAACAGCAGTCAATTCTCTTTTATGTTGACACAGCAAAGACCTTGGAAGTTGTCATTCACCCAGCCTTGTCCAAATAATTCAAACCAGAGGGTGGCAGTAGCGTTGTTTGGCAATGCATATTTGTGCGTATTGCTTATGGTCTAGATTCCAATGTTACCACTAATGTTGTTATTTTGTAGAAAGCCCTTGTTGATACTAGCCAGATGGCCACAGCTAGATAACTACCTAGCAAAATGATGAATAAATAATTGAATTCACTCTCCATAATCCCAGACTGCCAGTGCCAGCCCATAGTTTAATGTTTAGCTAGGTTGCTAACGCATATTCGCTAGCTAACAAGCCAATCCTTCACTGACATGGCCTATAACGTACATACATGTTCAGTATTCACAGGCCCATCACTGTTACGGAGTCTAGTTGACAGGTAATCGACTAGCTGATCTGTTCTCTGGACCCCGTATGTAGGGACTTGTACAATGCTTGATCAAGGCTATTGAACTTGACATTTCTGTGCCTTTATTCTTTAATCTAATATATCATACAGAAAGTTGTTAGCATCACTACCTACCTCGATGGCTGAAGGCAAAGAGACCTCCTATTTCATCGCTATGGCAGTGAACATTCCACCACCAATGCTTCTTACAGAGGACTGGAATACTAATTGGGACAGGGATGAATTCGAGGACTATGTGCTGGCAACAAGTCTACACGAAAAACCCAACAAGGTCCAAGCGGCAACTCTGAGGAGATTAAAGGGCAGCGAATGCAGGCATATCTACCGGCACAATCTCACCCTCACAGCACAACAGGATAATGCAAAGGCCATACTGAATGCATTGGAGAATTAATTCAAGCCCCCCAGGAACGTCATTTACGAGTGGTTTGTTTTTGGAAGCTGCAAACAGGAAGAGGCTAAATCACTCGTAGACGACCTGATTCTGGGTCAGGGTTTCGTGCGTAGCAGAGCAGCTCACTCGCTGCGATCTATTGAAAGTCAAGAGAGTCAGTACATAACTTTGTAACCTGTTTGAGAGAAAGATCTGCTTCTTGTGAATAAGGGGGATTGAAAGATTAACTGATATGTGTCAAAATAGTACTGGGATTTGCAAATTATGACACGCGCTGGCATCTACTAAAAGAGAGGCGCTTAACATCAGTAGCTGCCACAGAAATGTGCTGCACTGCCGAAGTCACTGACATGAGAATGAGAGTAATGGAAATGGAAACCCCACTCACCGACGCTGATACTGTTCATGCTGTTGCCAGGCAGACATTCAGACAATTCACCACGAATGGTGAACACAGACAGCCCCATAGCATGCAAATACTGTGGAATTGCAAACACACAAGGGTAAGACCACTGCACTGCCTACAAAAAAACCATGCAGAGCTTGTGGAACTAATAATCACTTTGCAAAAGTGTCTCAAAAGCAAAAGAGGGTGAGTGAGGGCAAGATTCGCTGTGTTGATGGTGTCACTCAGTGTTCAGAGCAGAACAGTGAAAGTGACAATTACATGCATGAATCCATTGGGGTTGTACACTCAAGAGGGAAGAAATGGTTTGTGCCACTACGACTACACAACAAGCTGCAACAATGTCAACTGGATTCCGGTACTACGTGCCAGAATCCAGTTGTTAACATCTTCTCCTCTCAGACTCTAAATTTAAACGCCTGGGACTGATGCAGTTCCCCGTACCAAATGACCTGCACATTGTGGAGCATGTGCAACATGGATCTCTGTCCAAAGAACATCTACTCAGTAGATATGACGACGTATTCAATGAGCACATTGAATCAGTACCTGGGGAGGTACACCTTGAATTGGATGAGAGCGTCAGTCCAGTGTGCTCCCCACAATGTGCCCATTGCATTGAAAGTGGCTGTGAAGGCCCAGCTGGACAAGTATGAGGCCGATGGCCACATGACATCTGTGACTGAACCAACTGACTGGATCAGCAATATGGTCATAGTGAAAAAGCCATAAAAGTTGAGGGTCTGCATCGACCCAAAGCATCATAACCAAGCACTAAAACATTCCTACTACATCATTGCCGACACTGGAGGATGTCCTCTACAAGCTTCCCAAGGCCAGGATTTTCACCATGGTGGATGACCGAGATGCATTCCTGCAATGCAAGCTGGACGACGAAAGCAGCTTCATGACTACCTTCTGGATCCCCCGGATTTAGAAACGCTTGTTCAAGCTCATGTTTTGTGTCTCAGTGGCGCCTGAGGTATACCAACGCAAACAGGAAGAGTTACTGGCTGGGCTCAATTTCATTGAACCCTTCGCTGATGATGTCCTGATTGTAGGCTGTGGTGACACAGACGACAATGATGTGAAGCTCCTGGCACTGATGGAGCGCCCCTGATCAGTTAAGCTGTGCCTTGACCTGAAGAAGCTGCAGTTCAAGGTGAAAGACGTCACTTCCATGGCCACATTCTCTCGGCCAAAGGCCTGAAGCCGGAACCAGACAAAGTCAGAGCAATCCTCGACATGCCAAACCCATCTGATGCAAAAGGAGTGCAGCGTCTCATCGGTTTTGCAAAGTTTATGCCACACCTATCAGTAGTCTGTGAGCCTCTGTGCCAGTTGCTGGACAAAAACACACGATGGCACTGGCTACCCAAACATGAGGCCGCAGTGCAGGAGATTAAATCTCTGGCTTCATCCATGCCAGTGATGCGCTACTACAACATTACGAAGCCTGTCACAATCCAGAGCAACTCCAGTTAAAGTGGACTTGTCTTACTGTCTTATGCTGGAAGGCCAGCCAGGTGCATTTGCCTCGAGAGCGCCCCCTCCCACCGAACAAACCTATGCACAAATTGAGAGAGAGTGCCTCAGCACCATCTTCTCCTGCCAGCGCTTCCATCACTACTTATATAGTCGAGAGCTGGTCACCGATGAAACTGACCACAAACCACTCATTGCCATATTCAGTAAACCTCTCCTCAACGTGCCCCCCAAGAGGTTTGAAAGCATGCTCCTGACTCTGCAAAACTACAGCCTGAAGGTCATCTACAAGCCAGGACCAGAGATGTACATCTGCAACACACTGAGCATGGCACAATGTACAGGCAGAGGCATTGCCGATCAGCAGCATGCCATCTGTTCGCTACAGCAGGAACAAGATGTTCAACAGATCAATCAGGCAGACTACTTAATTAAACGTCACAGATCACCGCCTAGCCCAGATCAGGCAACACACTGACAAGGACAAACACCTACAGTCACTGAAGTCCAAGGTTCTCACAGGTTGGCCATACCCAAAATAAGAGACACTTTTCAGTGAGAGAATACTGGACCTTTCGAGATGAGATCAGCGTGCAAAATGGCATCTTGTTCAGAGGTCAGAAGGTCATTATCCCCAAATCACTTAGTCCAGAGATGCTTACCGCATACCCGCATACACTCCAGTCACGTAGGAGTTGACGCATGCTACCGCCAGGCACATGAAACATTAAAAACTGTCCAAACATGCAAGAAGAAATTAAAGACCTTCAGCAGCTGTACCACATGCAACGAGTACACTCATGAACAGCAAAAGGAAACTGTTTATATACAATTTAAAAAAATAAGATGACAACTGAAATAAAAAGAAAATGCATTTTCATTTGTTATGACTTGACTGTTAAGAACTTAATGTTGTGCCGTTACGTTTGCACTTTCTATTGAAAAGGATGATGTTACAGAGTCTAGTTGATAGATAATCGACCAGCTGGGCTGTTCCCCGGACCCATTTGTAGGGACTTGTACAACGCTTGAACAAGGCTACTGAATTTGACAGTTATGTCTGTCTTTATTATTTAATCTAACATATCATCCAGCAACAATCACAGAAATAAACCCTGTGAAGGCTACTGAAATTTGGTGTGGTATAGGCTAATCTAGCCATGGTTTGGCAGTTAGGATACTGGGCGAATTTGGAGTATTGCATCCCTGGATTGAGCTACATGTTCCAGCCATAACCCGTGCCAGCTCCGAGCTGCCGTTATAGGGAATGGAACCCGCTCCAACTCAAAACTAAAAATGTAGAGTCGGATCTGGCTAATGGCTTCATACACTATCTCACTATTAAATTATATATTTTTAGCAGCCATACCAGTGCTCTAGGAGAGAACGGAGAGAGTGGTGATCATGTTCATATCAACCAGTCAGCAGCAAAACATTGATGTGGAGGCTACACTGCTACATCTCCCGTAAAACCATCCATATCGCAAAAAAAAAACTATGCTGACCAACGCAAAACAAGATCACAATGCGCAGCGTTGTCACTCTCCATGTGTCAATCAACATATTTTGAAACGCATGTAGTCAGTCCTACAGTATTTGAAAAAACTAAACAAATGGAACCAGTGTGCGTCGTTTGTGGGAATATTAGGGCCCGATTGAAGACTATTAGTACATGAAAGAAATCCCCTCAAAGCAGCCGGGCTTCTGAACTAGTGCTCTTGTCTAGGCGATGGAAATATACAGCAGAATTTAGACTCCACCTGCTGACTGCATGCGTTATGCATCTCCTTCTATACATTGAGATGGGAAACGTCTAATCTCAGTCCACTATTTGTCTATACATATACCGGTAGGCTATTTTACCTGGTAATTAGATGGCAGAATATTAGCCTATACTATAGCCTAAATATCAACGATGCCATACAATATCCTCTCTCAAACTGTAAACTCGCTTTCTAATTAAATACCGTACCAGATTGTAGTCGTGAAATTAAGCGCTTTCACCGATTGTAATTCTTCAAATTGTTGAGGATTTGTCCATGACCATGATATTTTCCTCACCCTTCTCTCAGCCTGTCCGCCAGTGGTGGTGCAGTGGGTTTTCAGTGTTCAGGTGTGTCCTGCCCCAGAGCGACCCAAACATCATTGGTTAATAAGTCAGTGGCCATAAACGCTGATAATGTTATGTCCAGTAGTCCGCGAAAATGTGTGTGTGTGGGGGGGGGGGGGCTAATTCTGATTTGAACAAATAGCTGAAACCATGCAGTTGTCTGCTGCCCACTCCCTCTTGTTTTGTGCTTGTCAAATTACGCAACTGAGTGATAGCAGTGTGTCTGTATGTATAGGGAGTTTCTGGACATGTGAAAAAATAGACAAGATATGTTTCAATTGTAGAATAGACAGAACATAAGACTTAAAGTAATGATTACCTTTGCTTTTACATTCAGTTTCGAGGAGGGAAGACAAGTAAAAAGATACGTGGAAAGGCAGCAACGTGATTTGTGGGAAGATTAACTTCAAGTGTGAGGGAATCTATTAATTGATTCAGTTACTTGTTCACAGCCTCTTAAAATAACATTGTCACTCACAACAGCTCCTTTCCTCCAGCATTTTATCAGAATGTGTTGGATACCTAGGTCAAGTGTTGACCTAAGATATAGGACACCTGAATAAGAATGAATGATTCAGCAGTACAGTAAGTAGTTCCTCTTGTGACTCCAGGCTTTTTAAGGGCCTGTACAGAATCAATCCAACAAGTTCCTCCTCTCTATTCAAGTAATATCCAAACCAGCATCAGTGCTTTTTAGTCCCTAGCCTATTCAAACTGCCTATAAAGTGTGAAATGTGATGATGAATGCTTGTATATTTAATGTGTCAGTTTGTTAGGAGATTTGCTTGTTTCAAACTGTTCCTTCTATATGTGAACTGGATACCATCCCTTATGTTTGTGTTAGTTGTTCAGTCTGTTAAACTGTACATTTTAAATTTAGGTCATTTAGCAGACACTCCTATTTTTATTTTTTATAAATGTTACCCCTTTTTCTCCCCAATTGCATGATATCCACTTGGTAGTAACAGTTATGTACCATCGCTGCAACTCCCGTACGGACTCGGGAGAAGCGAAGGTTGAGAGCCACGCGTCCTCCGAAACACAACCCTGCCAAGCCGCACTGCTTCTTGACACACTGCTCGCTTAACACAGAAGCCAGCCGCACCAATGTGTCAGAGGAAACACCATACAACTGCCGACCAAAGTCAGGGTGCATGCGCCCGGCCCGCCACAAGGAGTCGGTAGAGTGCACTGGGACAAGGACATTCCGGCCGGCGAAACTCTTCCCTAACCCAAACGATGCTGGCCAATTGTACGCCGCCTCATGGGTATCAATGGGTATCCAATGCCACTTAATATAATGTTTACATACGCTACATTACTCATCTCATATGTATATACTGTACTCGATACCATCTACTGCATCTTGCCTATGCCATTCTGTACCATCACTCATTAATATTTCTTTATATACATATTCTTCATCCCTTTACACTTGTGTGTATAAGGTAGCTGTTGTGAAATTGTTAGTTTAGATTACTCGTTGGTTATTACTGCATTGTCGGAACTAGAAGCACAAGCATTTTGCTACACTCGTATAACGTCTGCTAACCATGTGTATGTGACAAATAAAATTTGATTTGATTTGATCCCGGTCCCAGCTTGCTGCAACAGCTTGGGATCGAACCCGGGTCTGTAGTGACACCTTAACCACTGCGATGCAGTACCTTAGACCGCTGCACCACTCGGGAGGCCAGCAGACACTCTTGTCCAGGCTGTATCACAACCGGCCGTAATTTGTTACTGATAGTCTTTAGATAATCTTTAGAGCGTCTACAGATGTACTATCCAAATAATATGTTACTGTCTTTTTTAACTGTCTTGTTTGGTTTGGTTTCGACATGATACATGTTTACTTGTCGCTGTGACCTTGATGGTAAGTAAATATTGGATAATTTGTGGTTTATTTCCATAATTCACTGAGTATACCAAACTTTAGGAACAGCTTCTTAGTATTGAGTTGTGCCCCCTTTTGCCCCCGGAACAGCCTCAATTCGTCGGTGCATAGACTCTACGAGGTGTCGAAAGCATTCCGTAGGGATGTTGACACCAATGCTTCCCACAGCTGTGTCAAGTTGGCTAGATGTCCTTTGGGTGGTGGACCATTCTTGATTCACACAGGAAACTTTTGAGCCTGAAAAACCCAGCAGTGTCGCACTTCTTGATACAAACCGGTGCGCCTGGCATCTACCAATATACCCCGTTCAAAGGCACTGAAATATTTTTTTATTGTCCTTTCACCCTCTGAATGGCACACATACACAATTAAAGTCTAAATTGTCTCAAGGCTTATTATTTAACCTGTTTCAACCCCTTCAAGCTACACTGCTACACTGTGGCCTACCCACCGCTGTCTCATCATTGTCGGTCACTGTTGTGTCGTCGGCAAATATAATGATGGTGTTGGAGTCGTGCCTGGCCATGTAGTCATGAGTGAACAGGGAGTAAAGGAGGGGACGAAGCACGCACGCCTGAGGGGCCTCCGTGTTGAGGATCAGCATGGTAGATGTGTTGTTACCTACTCTTACCACCTGGGGGCGGCCCATCAGGAAGTCCAGGATACAGTTGCAGAGGGAGGTGTTGAGTCCCAGGGTCCTTAGCCTAGTGATGACCTTTGAGGGAACTATAGTGTTTAACGCTGAGCTGTAGTCAATGAATTGCATTCTCACATAGGTGGTCCTTTTCTCCAGGTGGGGAAGGGCAGTGTGGAGTGCAATAGAGATTGCACAATCTGTGGATCTGTTGAGGTGGTATGTAAATTGGAGTGGGTCTAGGGATTCTGAGATAATGGTGTTGATGTGAGCCATTACCAACCTTACAAAGCACTTCATGGCTACAGACGTGAGTGCTACACGTCAGTAGTCATTTAGGCCGGTTACCTTAGTATTCTTGGGCACAGGGAGTATGGTAGTCTGCTTGAAACATGTTGGCATTATAGACTCAGTTAGGGACAGGGTAAAAACATCACTGAAGACACTTGCCAATTGGTCAGCGCATGTTCGGAGTACAAATCCTGGTAATCCGTCTGGCCCTACGGCCTTGTGAATGTTGACCTGTTTAAAGGTGTAAACCCGACGACGATGAGACACCCTATAGGGAGGAGGTCAGAGACCTGGCCATGTGGTGCCAGGATAACTACCTCTCCCTCAACGTGACAAAGGAGAAGGAGGAGCAAGCACGCCCACATTCTCATCGACAGGGCTGTAGTGGAGCAGGTTGAGAGCTTCAAGTTCCTTGGTGTCCACCAACTAACTATCATGGTCCAAACACACCAAGATAGTCATGGAAGAGGGCATGACAAAGCCTATTACCCCTCATGAGACTGATTTGGCATTGGTCCTCAGATCCTCAAAATGTTCTGCACTATCGAGAGCATCCAGACTGGTTGCATCACTGCCTGGTATGGCAACTGCTCGGCCTCCAAGCGCAAGGCACTACAGAGGGTAGTGTATACGGCCTAGTACATCACTGGGGCCAAGCTTCCTGCCATCTAGGACCTCTTTACCCCCAATCCTCTTTATACGCTGCTGCTACTCTCTGTTTATTATCTATGCATAGTCACATTAACTCTACCTACATGTACATATTACCTAAATTGTCTCATCTAACCTGTGCCCCCCTGCACATTGACTACCGGTACCCCCTGTATATAGCCTCGCTACTGTTATTTTACTGCTGCTCTTTAATTATTGTTATTATTATTTTTTACTTATCTATTTTTTACTTAAAACTTATTTTTCTTTAAACTGCCATTGTTGGTTAAGGGCTTGTATAAGTAAGCATTCCACTGTAATGTCTGCACCTGTTGAATTCGGCGCATGTGACAAATAACACTTGATTTGATTTGATTTAAGGTGGATTTAACAATAAGCGATCATAGCTTTTACCTGGATTCACCTGGTCACTCCATGTTGGAAAGAGCACGTGTTCTTAATATTTTGTATACTCAGCATATATCTCAATGGCTGTAGTCTATTTTGTCCTGTATTGTAATAGACCAAGACTTAACATAGTTGACCATTGAAAAATCTTTAATACTACGTATGACTTTGAAGGTTTGTGTAAGTTTTTAAGTGCTTCTGAGGCAACAGCTTTAATCATCATCTGGAGTTAAGATAATAAAAGAAACATGTTAGATTCAGGTACCACAAACTTGACTTGTGGCAGTTGAGTAATGGTAAGCATTAGTGTAACCTGTTGAAACAGGAAACACAGGTATGACCATGTGTTGGCACAGCATAACAAACTTGAGGTTGAGGGTACAGTTAATTACCCAAAACACCCAAACACACACAGAGACAAAAACGTGCACGCATTCACACACAAGCACGCACGAGCAAAAACCACCCACACACACACACATTTTCACTTATTTTATTTATTTTTATTTCACCTTTATTTAACCAGGTAGGCTAGTTGAGAACAAGTTCTCAATTGCAACAGAGACCTGGCCAGAATAAAGCGTAGCAATTCGACACATACAACACAGAGTTACACATGGAATAAACAAAATATACAGTCAAAAATACAGTAGAACAAATGAAAACAAAAAGTCTATATACAGTGAGTGCAAATGAGGTAAGTGAAGGAAATAAATAGGCCATTGTAATTACAATATAGCAATTAAACACTGGAATGGTAGATTGGCAGAAGATGAATGTGCAGGTAGAGATACTGGGGTGCAAAGGAGCAAAATAAATAAATAAATACCAGTATGGGGATGAGGTAGGCAGATAGATGTGCTGTTTACAGATGGACAATGTACAGGTGCAGTGATCTGTAAGCTGCTCTGACAGCTGGTGCTCAAAGCTAGTGAGGGAGATGTGAGTCTCCAGCTTCAGAGATGTTTGAAATTCGTTCCAGTCATGGGCAGCAGAGAACTGGAAGGAAAGACGACCAAAGTAGGAATTGGCTTTGGGGGTGACCAGTGAGATATATTTGCTGGAGCGCGTGCTACGAGTGGGTGCTGCTATGGTGACCAGTGAGCTCAGATAAGGCGGGGCTTTACCCAGCAGAGACTTGTAGATAACCTGTAGCCAGTGGATTTGGTGACAGGTATGAAGCGAGGGCCAACCAACAAGAGCGTACAGGTCGCAATGGTGGGTAGTGTAAGGGGCTTTGGTGACAAAACGGATGGCACTGTGATAGACTGCATCCAGTTTGTTGAGTAGAGTGTTGGACGCTATTTTATAGATGATATCACCGAAGTCGAGCATCGGTAGGATGGTCAGTTTTACGAGGGTATGTTTGGCAGCATGAGTGAAGGATGCTTTTGTAACGGTTTTCTAGGTGTGAAGGAGAGTCGGACCAAAATGCAGCGTGTAGATTGCGATCCATGTTTAATAAACAAACGTAAAACACGAATCAAATACAAACACTACAAAACAATAAACGTAACGAAAACCGAAACAGCCTAATACTGGTGCACATACACAGAACAAGGACACCAAGACACTAAGGACAATCACCCACGAAACACTCAAAGAATATGGCTGCCTAAATATGGATCCCAATCAGAGACAACGATAAACATCTGCCTTTGATTGAGAACCACTTCAGACAGCCATAGACTTAACTAGAACACCCCACTAAGCTACAATCCCAATACATACACACCACATACAAAAACCCATGCCACACCCTGGCCTGACCAAATAAATGAAGATAAACACAAAATACTTTGACCAGGGCGTGACAGCTTTGTTGCGATATAGGAAGCCGATTCTAGAATTAATTTTGGATTGGAGATGCTTAATGTGAGTCTGGAAGGAGAGTTTACAGTCAAACCAGACACCCAGGTATTTGTAGTTGTCCATGTATTCTAAGTCAGAGCTGTCCAGAGTAGTGATGCTGGACAGGCGGGCAAGTGCGGGCAGTGATCGATTGAATAGCATGCATTTAGTTTTATTTGCTTTTAAGAGCAGTTGGAGGCCACGGAAGGAGAGTTGTATGGCATTGAAGCTTGTTTGGAGGTTACTTAACACAGTGTCCAAGGAGGGGCCAGAAGTGTACAGAATGGTGTCGTCTGCGTAGAGGTCGATCAGAGAATCACCAGCAGCAAGAGCAACATCATTGATGTATACAGAAAAGAGAGTCGGCCCGAGAATTGAACCCTGTGGCACACCCATAGAGACTGTCAGAGGACCGGACAACAGTCCCTCCGATATCACACACTGAACTCTATCAGAGAACTAGTTGGTAAACCAGGCGTGGCAATCATTTGAGAAACCAAGGCTGTCGAGTCTGCCAATAAGAATGTTGTGATTGACAGAGTCGAAAGCCTTGTCCAGGTCGATGAATACGGCTGCACAGTAATGTCTCTTATTGATAGCGGTTATGAACCTTGAGCGTGGCTGAGGTGCACCCATGACCAGCTCTGAAACCAGATTGCATAGCGGAGGTATGGTGGGATTCGAAATGGATTCGAAATGGTCAGTAATCTGTTTGTTAATTGGCTTTCGAAGACCTTAGAAAGACAGGGTAGGATAGATATGAACAGGCAGTTAACCCACTGTTCCTAGGCCGTCATTGAAAATAAGAATTTGTTCTTTAACTGACTTGCCTAGTTAAATAAAGGTTTAACAAATATATTTTAAAAAAAAATATATATATAGGTGGCCAGCCGTAGAGAAATGGTGTTAAGCATGTCCCAGTTTAGGTCACCTAGTAGCACGAGCTCAGAATATAGATGGGGGGCAATCAATTCACATATGGTATCGAGGGCACAGCTGGGGGCAGAGGGAGGTCTATAACAAGAGGCAACAGTGAGAGACTTGTTTCTGGAAAGGTGAATTTTAAGTAGAAGCTCAAATAGTTTGGGTACAGACTTAGATAGCCTGCAGAGTTCTGTATTGCTATCTCTGCAGTAGATTGCAACACTGCCCCCTTTGGCAGTTCTATCTTCATGGAAAACGTTATATTTAGGAATGGAAATTTCAAGGTTTTTGGTGGTTTTCCTAAGCCAGGATTCAGAAACGGCTAAGACATCTCGGTTGGCAGAGTGTGCTAAAGCAGTGAGTAAAACAAACTTAGGGAGTAGGCTTCTAATGTTTAAATGCATGAAACCAAGGCTTTTACGTTTACAGAAGTCAACAAATGAGAGCACCTGTGGGGTGGGAGTGGAGCTAGGCACTGCAGGACCTGGATTAACCACATCACCAGAGGAACACAGGAGAAGTAGGATAAGGGTACGGCTAAAGACTATACCAACTGGCCATCTAGCACGTTCAGAACAGAGAGTAAAAGGAGCAGGTTTCTGGGCACGATAGCATAGATTCAAGGCATAGTGTACAGACAAAGGTAAGGTAGGATGTGAGTACATTGGAGGTAAACCAATGCATTGAGTAATGAAGAGAGAGACATCGTCTCTAGAGATGTTTAAACCAGGTAATGTCATCGCATATGTAGGAGGTGGAACAACATGGTTGGTTAAGGCATATTGAGCCGAGCGAGAGGCTCTAATCACTAACGAGGACAGTAATGGACAAGGCATATTGATATTAGAGAGAGGCATGCGTAGCCAAGTGAACATATGGGTCCAGTGAGTGGTTGGGCTGGCTGGGGACACAGCGATTCAGACAGTTAGCAGGCCGATGTTAACAAGCTAACAGTTAGTAGGCCGGGGCTAAACAAGCTAGTAGCTAGTAGACCGGGACAAGATAGCAGTTAGCAGGCTGTGTTAGCAAGCAAGCAGTTAGCATGGGCTAGCAGTTACAGACCGGGCAGGTAAGCTAGCAGTTAGCAGGCCAGGGCCGGAAACTAGCAGTTAGTAGACCAGGGCAAGCTAGCAGTTAGCAGGCCGGGTTAGCAAGCAGTTAGCAGGGGCTAGCAGTTAGCAGACCGGGTTAGCAAGCAAGCAGTTAGCAAGGGCTAGCAGTTAGCCGACCGGGTTAGCAAGCAAGCAGATAGCAGGGGATAGAAAATTAGCTTTTGGGGGACGTCGCGATGGGGCTAAGTCTGTTTTTGTCTCTTCGTTCGGAGACGTCGATAGACCAGTCATGGAATTAGTAGGCTTCCAAGTAGCCCTCGGTAGCTAGCAGGTCTAGCTGGTGAGCATAATGGGCCTTCAGCGGGCGTCGCACCTGAGGGGCCTGTTGGGAGTCCTCGGGCAGATTATGTCGGTATTCCAGTCGTAGGGGATTTGCGGGGTTCCATGCCCCGTACCAATATCAAATCAATTGTATTTATATAGCCCTTCGTACATCAGCTGATATCTCAAAGTGCTGTACAGAAACCCAGCCTAAAACCCCAAACAGCAAGCAATGCAGGTGTAGAAGCACGGTGGCTAGGAAAAACTCCCTAGAAAGGCCAAAACCTAGGAAGAAACCTAGAGAGGAACCAGGCTGTTGGGTGGCCAGTCCTCTTCTGGCTGTGCCGGGTGGAGATTATAACAGAACATGGCCAAGATGTTCAAATGTTCATAAATGACCAGCATGGTCGAATAATAATAAGGCAGAACAGTTGAAACTGGAGCAGCAGCACGGTCAGGTGGACTGGGGACAGCAAGGAGACATCATGTCAGGTAGTTCTGGGGCATGGTCCTAGGGCTCAGGTCCTCCGAGAGAGAGAAAGAAAGAGAGAATTAGAGAGAGCATATGTGGGGTGGCCAGTCCTCTTCTGGCTGTGCCGGGTGGAGATTATAACAGAACATGGCCAAGATGTTCAAATGTTCATAAATGACCAGCATGGTCGAATAATAATAAGGCAGAACAGTTGAAACTGGAGATGAATGTCCCTGAAGAATTAACAGTATGTAACTACAGTTGCTTGCAAAAGTATTCACCCCCTCGGCACTGTTCCTGGAATTAAAATTGATTTCTGGGGGGTTTGTATCATTTGATTTACACAACATGCCTACCACCTTGTAGATACACAATATATTTTATTGTGAAACAAACAAGAAATAAGACAAAAAGACAGAAAACTTGAGCGTGCAAACTACCCCCCCCAAAGTAAATACTTTGTAGAGACACCTTTTGCAGCAATTACAGCTGCAAGTCTCTTGGGGTATGTCTCCATAAGCTTGGCACATCCAGCCGCTGGGATATTTGCCCATTCTTCAAGGAAAAACGGCTCCAGCTCCTTCAAGTTGGATTGGTTCCGCTGGTGTACAGCCATCTTTAAGTCATACCACATATTCTCAATTGGATTGAGGTCTGGGCTTTGACTAGGCCATTCCAAGACATTTAAATGTTTCCCCTTAAATCTTTACTGATTTAGCATTATGCTTAGTGTCATTGTCCTGCTGGAAGATGAACCTCCATCCTAGTCTCAAATCTCTGGAAGAATGAAACAAGAATTTCCCTGTATTTAGCGCCATCCATCATTCCTTCAATTCTGACCAGTTTCCCAGTCCCTGCCGATGAAAAACATCCCCACAGCATGCTGCCACCACCATGATGGTGTTCTCCTTGATGGCCAAAAAGGTACATTTTAGTCTCATCTGACCAGAGTACCTTCTTCCATATGTTTGGGGAGTCTCCCACATGCCTTTGGCGAACACCAAACGTGTTTGATTATTTTTCTCTTTAAGCCATGGCTTTTTTTCTGGTCACTCTTCTGTAAAGCACAGCTCTGTGCGGCTTCGAATGGTCCTATGGACAGATATGCCAATCTCCACTGTTGAGCTTTGCAACTCCTTCAGTGTTATCTTTGGTCTCTTTGTTGCCTCTCTGATTAATGCCCTCCTTGCCTGGTCCATGAGTTGTGGTCCTCTCTCGGCAGGTTTGTTGTGGTGCCATATTCTTTCCATTTTTTAATAATGGATTTAATGGTGCTCCGTGGGATGTTCAAAGTTTCTGATATTTTTTTATAACCCAACCCTGATCTGACCTTGTCCCTGACCTGTTTGGAGAACTCCTTGGTCTTCACAATGCCGCTTGCTTGGTGGTGCCCCTTGCTTAGTGATGTTGCAGACTCTGCCTTTAAGAACAGGTGTATATATACCGAGATCATGTGACAGATCATGTGATACTTAGATTGCACACAGGTTGACTTTGTTTAACTAATTATGTGACTTCTGATGTTAATTGTATGCACCAGATCTTATTTAGGGACTTCATAGCAAAGGGGGTGAATACCTATGCACCCACCACTTTTCAGTTTAGTATATATTTTTTAAAAGTTATTTTTAAGTTATTTTTTTATCAAGTTATTTTTACATTTTCATTTCACCAATTTGGACTATTATGTGTATGTCCATTACATGACACCGAAATAAAAATCTATTTAAATTACAGGTTGTAATGCAGCAAAATAGGAAAAACGCCAAGGGGGGTGAATACTTTTGCAAGGCACTGTAGCATGTGACAGAGAAATGGTTAGCTTTCACACCTTTCTGAACACTATCCTTATGAAAAGTGTGTCAGGATTGCACATGCTGTAGCCTACAGTTTACTCGAAGAACCATTCCTCGCAAATATCCAATTCAACATTCGAGGTCATGCCAAAATGTGCAGGTATGTGATGACATTGTGGGGGTGGGCCTCCTATTTTATTTTATTTTGTTCCTCAATCAAATGGGGGAGGTCGATGACATCACAAATTCCCATCAGACCAACTACTTGAATATCCTATTCCTTGAATTTTCCTTGAAAACAGGACTTTGTTAAACAATTATTTGACCCGTTATTGTATGTACGTTAACCTCTTGCTCCTACCTGACACGCAGGTGTCCCATCTAGACATCTGGAAATGCAAATGCGCTACGCTAAATGCTAATAGCACTCGTTAAAACTCAAACGTTCATTAAAATACACATGCAGGGTACTGAATTAAAGCTACACTCGTTGTGAATCCAGGCAACAAGTCAGATTTTTAAAATGCTTTTCGGCGAAAGCATGAGAAGCTATTATCTGATAGCATGTAACACCCCAAAAGACCCGCAGGGGAAGTAAACAAAATAATTAGCATAGTCGGCGCTACACAAAACGCACAAATAAAATATAAAACATTCATTACCTTTGACCATCTTCTTTGTTTGCACTCCTAGATGTCCCATAAACATCACTATTGGGTCTTTTTTTCGATTAAATCTGTCCATATATAGCCTAGAAATCTAACTATGAAGACTGTGTGACCAACGAAAAAAATAGCGTAACGTCATTTTTTAAAAATTAAAAAAGTTGACGATAAACTTTCATAAAACACTTTGAAATACTTTTGTAATGCAACTTTAGGTATTAGTAAACGTTAATAAGTGATCAAATTGATCACGAGGCGATGTATATTCTATAGCTGTACGTCTGGAAATAATGTCCGGGTAAATCTCAACCACAATATCCGGTCGGAGAACGGAAGAACTGCGCTGCCTTGTGTCTGTTTGACCAAGAAACAAATCGTAGGCAAATGACAAGACTGTTGACATCGTGTGGAAGCTGTAGGTATTGCAACCTCCGCCCCATTTAATGTGGATCACATTTAACAATGGGTTGAAGTGGCGCATGGATATATTTTCCCATTTTCAGTGATCAGATTTTCCTGCACTTTTCGATGAAACGCACGTTCTGTTATAGTCACAGCCGTGATTTAACCAGTTTTATAAACGTCTGAGTGTTTTCTATCCACACATACTAATCATATGCATATACTATATTCCTGGCATGAGTAGCAGGGCGCTGAAATGTTGCACGATTTTTAACAGTGTTCAAAAAAGTAGGGGGTAGGAGTAACAGGTTAATGTATTTATACTTGGGATATCACTTTTCAATAGAAAAGTTAAAAAATCTAAGGAGTATATATTTAAATAGTTGATCACAGATTAAGCATCTTGAAAAAGTGGAGTTATGCCCATTGAAACAACTATTATGCTGAAAATATGGAAGATATTGTTTCATTTATACGGAATTACTTCAAAGATAAAAAATGTTTTGCCATAAGTGCCCCCTCAAAAAAGTAAATGCATTATGTCTCTGAATAGGATTTCAAGTTGGTTATTGTCATACAGTACAGTATATACATAATGACATAGTAATGTATGTACAGTATATATACACTGAATGGTACATTCACAACAAACCTTTTATATTTGCCAATAAAAAAATAACTCTTAACAGACATCATGCCATTTCAAAGACATATCATCTTGACATATCATACAGCACTGTCTCCAGTATCCCATTTAAATATGCATGTGCTGCTACTTTCTTCTCTGTCCACGCTTGCGGTTGGTCATATTAGTCCATGACCACAAGAGAGAGATTTTTATTTGGATGGTTGTGATGCAGTGAACACATGCTGGCATTCTGGCATTTCCTCTGAGCTATGGTCCAGTTGTTAGGCATATTCTAAAGTTGTAATATTGGGGATCTGTGGGAGGGTTCGGCTGACATTCACCATATGTCACGCCTTGGTCATAGTATTTTGTGTTTTCGTTATATATTTGGTCAGGCCAGGGTGTGACATGGGTTTATTTTGTTGTGTTTCGTATTGGGGTTTTGTAGGCATTGGGATTGCGGCTGAGTAGGGGTGTAGCATAGGTTTGGCTGCCTGAGGCGGTTCTCAATCAGAGTCAGGTGATTCTCGTTGTCTCTGATTGGGAACCATATTTAGGTAGCCAGGGTTTCACTGTGTATTTCTTGGGTGATTGATCCTGTCTCTGTGTAGTTGTTCACCAGACAGGCTGTATAGGTTTTCATGTTCCGTTTGTTGTTTTGTATTTGTATAGTTATTTCATGTATTCGCTATTCGTCATTAAAGAACATGAGTAACCACCACGCTGCATTTTGGTCCGACTCTCCTTCAACAAATGAACGCCGTTACAGAATCACCCACCACACACGAACCGAGCGGCGTGGTAACAGGCAGGAGCCGCAGGAGAGGCAACAGAGGCAGCAGCAGCAGCAGGAGCAGCAGCAACAACAGTGGGAGAGGCTGCACTACTTGGAGAAATGGACTTGGGAGGAGATTCTGCACGGAAAAGGACCATGGGCACAGCCTGGAGAATATCGCCGCCCCAAGGAAGAACTGGAGATGGCTAAAGTGGAGAGGCGCTGGTATGAAGAGGCAGCACGGCGAAGCGGATGGAAGCCTGAGAGTCAGCCCCAAAAATGTATTGGGGGAGGTTTACAGGGAGTATGGCTATGCCAGGTAGGAGACCTGCGCAAACTCCCTGTGCTTACCGAGGGGCTAGAGAGACCGGGCAGGCACCGTGTTATGCTATGGAGCGCACGGTGTTTCCAGTGCGGGTGCATAGCCCGGTGCGGTTCAGGTTCATACCAGCTCTTCATATTGGCCGGGCTAGAGTGGGCATTGAGCCAGGTAAGGTTGGGCAGGCTCGGTGCTCAAGAGCTCCAGTGCGCCTGCACGGTCCGTTCTATCCAGAGCCACCTCCACACACCAGTCCGCCGGTGACAGCTCCGCGCACCAGGCTTCCTGTGCGTGTCCTCGATCCAGTACCACCAGTTCCAGCACCACGTACCAGGCCTTCAGTGCGCCTCGCCTGTTCAGCACAGCCAGAGCCATCCTTCTCTTCTGCACTGCCGGAGCCTCCTGCCTGTTCAGCGCAGCCAGAGCTGCCAGCCTGCATGGAGCAGCCAGAGCTGCCAGGTTGCATGGAGCAGCCAGAGCTGCCAGTCTGCATGGAGCAGCCAGAGCTGTCAGTCTTCATGGAGCAGCCTGAGCTGTCAATCTGCATGGAGCAGCCTGAGCTGTCCATCTGCATGGAGCAGCCTGAGCGGTCAATCTGCATGGAGCAGCCAGAGCTGCCAGTCTGCATGGAGCAGCCAGAGCTGCCAGTCTGCATGGAGCAGCCAGCGCTGTCAGTCTGCATGGAGCAGCCTGAGCTGTCAGCCTGCATGGAGCAGCCTGAGCTGTCAGTTTGTATGGAGCAGCCTGAGCTGCCAGTCTGCATGGAGCAGCCAGAGCTGCCAATCTGCATGGAGAAGCCAGAGCTGCCAATCTGCATGGAGCAGCCAGAGCTGCCAGTCTACATGGAGCAGCCAGAGCTGTCAGTCTGCATGGAGCAGCCAGAGCAGCTAGATCCGCCAGTTAGCCATGATCTTCCAGATCTGCCAGTCAACCAGATTCTTCCAGATCTGCCAGTCAACCAGAATCTTCCAGATCCGCCAGCCAGCCAGGATCTACCGGAGCCAACTACCTGCCTGAGCTTCATCTCAGTACTGGAATTCCTCTCAGTACTGGGCTTCCCCTCAGTCCCGGGCTTCCCCTCAGTCCCGGGCTTCCCCTCAGTCCCGGGCTTCCCCTCAGTCCCGGGCTGCCCCTCAGTCCAGGGCTGCCCCTCAGTCCCGAGCTTCCCCTCAGTCCCGGGGCTTCCCCTCAGTCCCAAGCTTCCCCTCAGTCCCGAGCTTCCTCTCAGTCCCGAGCTGCCTCAGTCCCGAGCTGCCCCCCAGTCCCGAGCTGCACCTTAATCACGAGCTGCCCCTCAGTCCAGTGGGGTTCTGGGTGAGGACTATTAGGCCATGGTCGGCGGCGAGGGTGGATTATCCCAGGACGTGAGGGGGAGGAACTATGACATTTATGGAGTGGGGTCCACGTCCCAAGCCGGAGCCGCCACCATGGACAGACGCCCACCCGGACCCTCCCTATGGTTTTGAGGTGCGTCCGGGAGTACGCACCTTGGGGGGGTCTGTCATGCCTTGGTCATAGTATTTTGTGTTTTCGTTATATATTTGGTCAGGCCAGGGAGTGACATGGGTTTATTTTGTTGTGTTTCGTATTGGGGTTTTGTAGGCATTGGGATTGCGGCTGAGTAGGGGTGTAGCATAGGTTTGGCTGCCTGAGGCGGTTCTCAATCAGAGTCAGGTGATTCTCGTTGTCTCTGATTGGGAACCATATTTAGGTAGCCGGGGTTTCACTGTGTATTTCGTGGGTGATTGTTCCTGTCTCTGTGTTGTTGTTCACCAGACAGGCTGTATATGTTTTCACGTTCCGTTTGTTGTTTTGTATTTGTATAGTTATTTCATGTATTCGCTATTCGTCATTAAAGAACATGAGTAACCACCACACTGCATTTTGGTCCGACTCTCCTTCAACAAACGAACGCCGTTACACCATAGAGGAAGACCTATGGCCAAGTATGCCAGTTGGGACGCTTAGATGCTCAGATGCTCCAGGATATAAATGGCACCGGGTAAAAGGTAACCCTCCGTGACAGTCAAGCAGTCAGTCCTTAATGAGGGGATCACCATTCATATACATTTGAGATGTCGGTAGCACTTCATTTTCACGATTAAGTCAGTTCTATAAATACTTAGACATGCTTATAAGTGCTTTATAAATTAATATCAATATAATATATGCTCATGAGTTGTAATGACTATACATGTTTACAAATAAATTAACTATTTGTTGATTGTATGTAGACTATTTATAAATAGTTAGGATAAAGTGTTACTGTTATGTTGAACTTAACCATGTTTTTGACCAATGAAGAAATGTATGGAAATTCATAAATCATAAAGCGTAGATCAATATAAGTCGATATTAGACATCAATGTGGCAGGTGCATAGTATACCCACCAGATGGCAATGGTAAACTGTAGAGTAGAGGCATCTGTGCATTTTGTACGTTTGGAATAGAGGACGGCAGTGTTGTAAATCGTCAGTAATAAAAGTATGGACACAGATCTGCTCGTATATGATACCACAATTCGAATTACCTACCAGAATAACTACCAGTGGAATTACCTATGGAGTATTGTTAAAGACTAATAATGATGTACAGTGAGTTGTATACTGTGGTAGTGGTTGTCCTAGCGGTTAAGAGCGTTGGACCAGGTTCAAATCCTCAAGCACACTAATGAAAAATCTGTTGATGTGCCCTTGAGCAGGGCACTTAATATAAACCAAATTAATACAAGCTTCTGCTAAATGACTCAAATGTAATAATACATTTTTTTTTTATATTCTATTATTGATTTTTGTTGGGAAAGAAATTGTATTGCTCTATTAATACCAGTATTTACATAGCTGGAACCCAATCATATATAATGTTTTTCCCCATTTGTTACTCCTACATTGGGAAAGGAATAGGCCTGTAAGTAAATCAAATGTTGTTAGATAAAATATGACTTTTGATTGAGTCTGTTATTTTATATTGTATACAAATGCATACTAAACAGTGAATATACTATTTTATAAACTGTGCTGCCAGTTCCTAAAGCCCTTTTTGTACCTTGCTCTAACATGTGTGCTATGCAGATCACACACACACACATCAAGTGCTCTGTCGGAAATCCACTATCTGCAATAGATTGATCAGCCTTTTGTCTATTCTATTCTTCTTATTTTCACTGAGAATTGGCTGAGAAGTTCTTTAGTATGTATGTAATCTAACACAATTTCATTTGGCTTTAGTAATTACTTCCACACCACTAACAAACAGCTTTACTCTAGCTAATGTTTGTAAAACAGCAGATGAGTATAATGCCGTTCTCCAGAGAGAAGTAAAAAAAAACGTTATTTAAATGTAATAACTTAATTACAATAACTCCAAAAGCATTCATCAATATAAATGTTTCTGGAGACAACCGATCTAATTGAAAATAACTCTGTTTCTAATGTTGCTAATGTGCCGACTGACACAGTCTTCTTGCCCTATATTCATTCCTCGCTCTGATCATTTTAGCATACCTTTCTCCCTATGGTGCGTTGTGTTTGATATCCAGCCATACAATTCTTAAATGTCAATCTGGTATGTTCTTGCATAAAGATTAACATCAAGGAACATGACACTTCTGTCATGAGATTAGCCTCACACAATTGATGCCTAGAGATAGGCATCACGGACATGAGACTAAGTAAATACATTGTATTCAATGGGGGAAAGATTAGAGCTACAATAATGATGCAGAGATAGGTATCACAGACATGATGTCAAAGTGAATACATTGCTTGCAATGAGGTTGAAGTATCGATATGCGTCAAGTAGTTGACACATAAGTTAATTGCATTCATGTCTGTCTGTTTTCACTTTCTTGCTCTCTATTCCCTTTATCCCCCTCCGTCTCTTCTGTCTCCCTCCCCTTTCTTTCACCTGCTCCACCCTCTCCCCCTCCATCGCTCTCCTCTCTCCCCCTCCCCCTCCATCTCTCTCTCTCTCTCTCTCTCTCTCTCTCTCTCTCTCTCTCTCTCTCTCTCTCTCTCCATCCCTCCCCTCCATCTCTCTCTCTCTCCCTCTCTCTCTCTCTCTCTCTCTCTCTCTCTCTCTCTCTCTCTCTCTCTCTCTCTCTCTCCCCTTCCATCTCTCTCTCTCCCCTTCCATCTCTCTCTCTCTCTCCCCCCTTCCATCTCTCTCCTCTCTCTCTCCCCCTCCATCTCTCTCTCCTCTCTCTCCCTCCCTCCCTCCTCTCTCCTCTCTCTACTCCTCTTTCCCTCCCTCCTCCCTCCCTCCTCCCTCCCTCCCTCCCTCCTTTCCCTCTCTCTCTCTCCCTCCCTCCCTCCATCCTCTCCTCCCTCCCTCCTCTCCCCCCTCCATCTCTCTCTCCCTCCCTCCTCCCCTCCTCTCTCTCCTCTCTCTCTCTCTCCCTCTCTCTCTCTCTCTCTCTCTCTCTCTCTCTCTCTCTCTCTCTCTCCCTTCCATCTCTCTCTCTCCTCCCCTCTCCCCCTCCATCTCTCTCCTCTCTCTCTCCCCCTCCATCTCTCTCTCCTCTCTCTCCCCTCCCTCCCTCCTCCTCTCTCTCTCTACTCTCTTTCCCTCCCTCCTCTTCCTCCCCCTCCCTCCCTCCCTCCCTCCCTCCCTCCCTCCCTCCCTCCCTCCCTCCCTCCTTTCTCCTCTCTCTCTCTCCCTCCCTCCCTCCATCCTCTCTCTCTCTCCCTCCCTCCTCTCTCCCCCTCATCTCTCTCTCTCTCTCTCTTTGCCTCCTGTCTCTTTCAATTCAAGGGGCTTTATTGTCATGAGAAACATGTGTTAACATTGCCAAAGCAAGTTAAGTAGATAATATTAAAAAGTGAAATAAACAATAAAAATGAACAGTAAGTACTACACTCACAGAAGTTCCAAAAGAATAAAGACATTACAAATGTCGTATTAAGTATATATACAGCATTGTAACGATGTGCAAATGGTTAAAGTGCAAAAGGGAAAATGAATAAACATAACTATGGGTTGTATTTACAATGGTGTTTGTTCTTCACTTGTTGCCCTTTTCTTGTGGCAACAGGTCACAAATCTTGCTGCTGTGATGACACACTGTGGTATTTCACCCAGTAGATATGGGTGTTTATCACAATTGGGTTTGTTTTCAAATTCTTTGTGGATCTGTGTAATCCGAGGGAAATATGTGTCTAAAATATGGTCATACATTGGGTAGGAGGTTAGGAAGTGCAGCTCAGGTTCCACCTCATTTTGTGGGCAGTGTGCACATAGCCTGTCTTTTCTTGAGAGCCAGGTCTGCCTACGGCAGCCTTTCTCAATAGCAAGGCTATGCTCACTGAGTCTGTACAGTCAAAGCTTTCCTTATGTTTGGGTCAGTCACAGTGGTTAGGTATTCTGCCACTGTGATCTTCTGTTTATGGCCAAATAGCATTCTAGTTTGCTCAGTTTTATTATTCATTCTTTCCAATGTGTTACGTAATTATCTTTTTGTTTTCTTATGATTTGGTTGGGTCTAATTTTGTTGCTGTCCTGAGGCTCTGTGGGGTGTGTTTGTGTTTGTGAACAGAGCCCCAGGACCAGCTTGCTTAGGGGACTCTTCTCCAAGTTCATCTCTCTTTAGGTGATGGATTTGTTATGGAAGGTGTGGGAATCGCTTCCTTTTAGGTGGTGGTAGAATTGAACGGCTCTTTTCTGGATTTTGATAATTAGCTTGTATCGACCTAATTCTGATGTGCATGCATTATTTAGCGTTTTATGTTGTACACAGAGGATATTTTTGCAGAATTCTGCATGCAGAGTCTCAATTTTGTGTTTGTCCCATTTTGTGAATTCTTGATTGGTGACCGGACCCCAGACTTCACAACCATAAAGGGCAATGGTTCTATAACTGATTCAAGTATTTGTAGCCAGATCGAATTTTGTGTTCCTTTTGATGCCATATAAGGCCCTTCTTGACTTGTCTTCACAGCTTTGTGGAAGTCACCTGTGGCGCTGATGTTTAGGCTGAGGTATGTATAATTTTTTTTGTGCTCTAGGGCAAATGGTGTCTAGATGGATTTTGTATTTGTGGTCCTGGCGACTGGACCTTTTTTGGAACACCATTATTTTTGTCTTACTGAGATTTACTGTCAGGGCCCAAATCTGTCTGAATCTGTACAGAAGATCTAGGTGCTGCTGTAGGCCCTCCTTGGTTGGGGACAGAAGCACCAGATCATCAGCAAACAGTAGACATTTGACTTCAGATTCTGGTAGGGTGAGGCTGGGTGCTGCAGACTGTTCTAATGCCCTTGCCAATTTGTTGATATATATTTTATTTATGTCACAACTTCCACCGAAGTTGGCTCCCCTGCCTGTTCGGGCGGTGCTCGGCGGTCGTCGTCACCAGCCTACTAGCCGCCACCGATCCCTTTTTCATTGTCTGTTTGTTTTGTCGTATTAGTTGCACCTGTCTATTTGTGTGCTTGATTGGCTTCCTTATTTATAATACGTTTACCCGCCCTTGTTTCATGCGGGATTACTCATATGTTACGTGTGTATGTTTTTTTGGTGTTCGTTCTCTGGACCTGGTACCCTGTTGTGTTGGGTTGGTCCACATTTTCCACGCCCTGTTTTGTTGGCATTATTTTCTGTGTGATATTAAAAGTGCACGTCTTCCTGTGGAACTATATGCTCTCTGCGCCTGATTCTTCCCTCATGCACCAAGTTATCCGTGACAATTTATTTGTATTTATTTCACCTTTATTTAACTAGGCAAGTCAGTTAAGAACATATTCACAATGATGGCCTACCAAAAGTTAAAAGACCTCCTGCTGGAATGGGGGCTGGGGTTAAAAAATGTAAATAAATAACAAAGATATAGGACAAAACACACATCACGACAAGAGACAACACATCACTACATAAAGAGAGACCTAAGACAACATAATAGCAAGGCAGCAACACATGACAACACATCATGGTAGCAACACAACATGAAAACAACATGGTAGCAAAACAACATGGTAGCAGCACAAAACATGGTACAAACATTATTGGGCAATATGTGTTGAAGAGGGTGGGGCTGAAGCTGCACCCCTATCTCATCCCACGGCCCTGTGGAAAGAAATGTTTTTTGCCAATGTTAACCACACACTTGTTCATTGTGTACATGGATTTTATAACATGGATTTGTAATGTCGTATGTTTTTCCCTCAACACCACTTTCCACCAATTTGAATAGCAGAACCTCATGCCAAATTGAGTCAAAGGCTTTTTTGAAATCAACAAAGAATGAGAAGACTTTGTCTTTGTTTTGATTTGTTTGTCAAAAAGGGTGTGCGGGGTGAATACCTTGTCTGTCGTATGGTAATTTGGTGAAAAGACAATTTGACATTTTCTCAGTACATTGTCTGCTGTTAATGGTAATGCAGAGGATTTTCCAAAGGTTGCTGTTGACGCATATCCCACGGTAGTTATTGGGGTCAAATTTGTCTCCACTTTTGTGGATTGGGGAAGATGTCAGAGCTCAGGATGATGTTGAAGAGTTTAAGTATAGCCAATTTGAATTTGTTGTCTTTATATTTTATAATATCATTGAGGATACCATCAACACCACAGACCTTTTTGGGTTGTAAGGGTTTGTATTTTGTCCTGTAGTTCATTGAATGAACTACAGGAATCCAGTGGGTTCTGGTTGTCTTTAATAGTTGATTCGAAGATTTGTATTTGATCATGTATATGTTTTTGCTGTTTGTTCTTTGTTATAGGGCCAAAAAGATTGAAGAAGTGGTTTACCCATACATCTCCATTTTGGATAGATAAATCTTCGTGTTTTTGTTTGTTTACTGTTTTCCAATTTTCCCAGAAGCGGTTAGTCTACGGATTCTACAATTATATTAAGCTGATTTCTGACGTTATGTTCCTTCTTTTCCCGTAATATTTCTGTATTGTTTTAATGATTCACCATAGTGAAGGTGTAAACTCAGGATTTCCCGTCTCTATGTTTTTGGTTGGAAAGGTTTCACAATTTCTTTCTTAAGATTTTGCATTCTTCATCAAACTATTTGTCATTATTGTTAACTTTCTTTGGTTTTCTGTTTGACATTTTTTGATTTGATAAGGAAACTGAGAGGTCAAATAAACTGTTTAGATTTTATACTGCCAAGTTTACACCTTCACTACTACAGTGGAACATTTTTGTCACATGTGCTCCCTCTCTGCCCTCTAGGTCACCAGGCTGCTCGTTTATGGCGCACACCTGTCACCAGCGTTATGTGCATTTCCGCATAATGATACTCACCTGGACTCCTTCATCTCCTTGATTACCTGCCCTTTATATGTCACTCCTTTGGGTTCTTCCCCAGTTGTCATTGTTTCTGTTTCTTGTCGGTGCCCTGTTTGTGTTTGTTGTTTTGTTTGTTTATTTATTAGATGTATTCACTCCCTGTACTTCCATCTTGACTCTCAGCGTACATCGTTACAGTTTTGTCCAGGAAGTTGTCTAAAATGGAATGAATTTGTTGTTGCCTAATAAAAATGTTTTGTCTTCCACACTACATTCCTTCCATCTATAGCATTTATTAATATTATTCAGTTCCTTTGGCTTTGATGCCTCATGATTGAGTATTGCTCTGTTCAAGTAGACTGTAATTTTGTTGTGATCTGATAGGGGTGTCAGTGAGCTGACTTTGAACGCTCTGAGAGACTCTGGGTTGAGGTCAGTGATAAAGTAGTCTACAGTACAACTGCCAAGAGCCAAGAGATGAGCTATAGGTGTACCTACCATAGGAGTCCTCTCGAAGCTTACCACTGACTATGTACATACCCAGCATGCAACAGAGCTATAGGAGTTGTGACCCATTTTTGTTGGTTATGTTTGCGCAGTTGTGCCTAGGGGGGCATATGGGAGAGGGAATGCTGTCACCTCCAGGAATGTGTTTGTCCCCTTGTGTACTGAGGCTGTCAGGTTCTTGTTTGGTTCTGGCATTTAGGTCACCACGGACCGGGCCTGGAAATAATTGATTTCGCCTCCAGGATTGAGAAGAGATCTTCATTAAAGTATGGGGATTCTGGTGGGGGGGTTTAGGTAGCACACAGGATAATTTTTTTCTCTATTAAGATAATTTACTTTAGAAATTCTAGCAAAATGTAAAATGTTCGTGTTTTGATTAATTTATAGAGTGAATTAGGTCTGCTCTATACCAAATTAGCATACCCCGAGTCCCTTCCCTGTTTCTCACCTGGTAGTTTGGTGGATGGGACTACCAGCTCCTTGTAACCTAGAGGGTCCGTCTCCTCTATACCATGTTTCTTGTAAGATGACAATGTCTGTATTTCTGATTTCTTTGGTGAAATCCAGGTTCCAAAGGCAGATGACCTCAGGCCTTGGACACTCCAGGATGAGATAGTGAAGGCTTTGTGTTCCATAAAGTGTCCAATGTTGTTGGTCGTGTGGTTTTTCCTCATGCCATTAAGTGTGAGCAGAGCCTGCTCATCATCTGGTACATGCCGTTGGCTTAGGCTAGTGTAAAAGTGGGGGTTGGGCCTGTTTGCCTGTTCACGGCCTGGGGGTACAGTATGTGTGACTTCCATGTTGAGGCCCTCTTTGCGGCAGTGGGGTGCATGGGGTGGGCAGGAAGGGCATAGGTCTGATCTGATGGGGCCTAAATGGGGTGTGGGCATGGATGACTTGGGGAGGTGTTGATTGGTTGGGGTGGGGGTGTGGATGTGGCTGTGGCTTTGGTCTGAATGTACAGTGGCAAAAAAAAGTATGTTAACACTTTGGAATTACCTGGATTTCTGCATAAATTGGTCATCAAATGTAATCTGATATTCATCTAAGTCACAACAATGGCCAAACACAGTGTGCTTAAACTAATAACATACAAAGTATTGTATTTTTCTTGTCCATACATCATTTAAAAATTCACAATGTAGGTGGGAAAAAGTATGTCAACCCCTAGGCTAATTGGAGTCAAGAGTCAGCTAACCTGGAGTCCAATCAATGAAACAAGATTGGAGATGTTGGTTAGAGCTGCCTTGCCCTATTAAAAACACTCTATTCACAATAATTATTGCTATTCACAAGAAGCATTGTCTGATGTGAACCATGCTTGAACAAAAGAGATCTCAGAAGATGTAAGATTAAGAATTGTTGACTTGCATAAAGCTGGAAAGGGTAACAAAAGTATCTCTAAAAGCCTTAATGTTCATCAGTCCACGGTAATAAAAATAGTCTATAAATGGAGAAAGTTCAGCACTGTTGCTGAGTGGCTGTCCTGCATAGATGACTGCAAGAGCACAGCACACAATGCTCAATGTCTTCTTACTAACTCCCTGATCTGTTTCGCCTGTCCTTGTGCTTGTCTCCACCCCCCGTCAGGTGTAACCCATCTTCCCCATGATCCCCTGTTGTCTGTTGCCAGTTCATCTGGTTTGTTCAAGTCAAACAGCATTTAGTCTCTACTCCTGCTTTTTCCCAGTGTCTCTTTTTCGTGCGCTCCTGATTTTGAACCTTGCTTATCCTGACCCTGAGCCCACAGGCCTGCCATCCTGTACCTTTGCCTCTACTCTGGATCAACCCCTATCTGCCTTGACCTGTTGTTTGCCTGCCCCTGTTGCTGTAATAAACATTGTTACTTCAACACAGTCTGCATTTGGGTCTTACCTGAAACGTGATACAATGAGGTTAATTAAGAAGAATCCTAGAGTGTCAGCTAAAGGCTGACAAAAATCTCTGGATCAAATCGAATCAAATTGTATTTGTCACATACACATGGTTAGCAGATGTTAATGCGAGTGTAGCGAAATGCTTGTGCTTCTAGTTTCGAAAATGCAGTAATAACCAACAAGTAATCTAGCTAACAATTCCAAAACTACTACCTTCTAGACACAAGTCTAAGGGGATATGTACATAAAGATATATGAGTGAGTGATGGTACAGAGCGGCATAGGCAAGATACAGTATCAAATCAAATCCGGATGGTATAGATGGTATTGAGTGCAGTATATACATATGAGATTAGTATGTAAACAGTGGCATTGTTAAAGTGGCTAGTGATACATGTATTACATAAAGATGCAGTAGATGATATAAAGTACAGTATATATATTTACATTTTTACATTTAAGTCATTTAGCAGACGCTCTTATCCAGAGCGACTTACAAATTGGATTATATTTTAAATTAGAAATATATGTACATATGAGATGAATAATGTAGGGTATGTAAACATTATATTAGGTAGCATTGTTTAAAGTGGCTAGTGATATATTTTACATAATTTCCCATCAATTCCCATTATTAACCTGTTAGAACTCTAGGGGCAGTATTTCATTTTTGGATAAAAAGACGTGCCCGTTTTTAGCGCGATATTTTGTCACGAAAAGATGCTCGACTATGCTTGGAATTGATAGTTTTGGAAAGAAGACACTCTGACGTTTCCAGAACTGCAAAGATTTTCACTGTGAGTGCCATAGAACAAAATCTACAGGCAAAACCAAGATGTTTGAGTGACCAGGAAATCAACAGGATTTTTGAACGCACGTTTTCCATGATCTCCTTATATGGCTGTGAATGGCACAGGAATCAACGGACACTTCCTATCGTTTCCCAGGTGTCTGCAGCATTGTGACGTATTTGTAGGCATATCATTGGAAGATTGGCCATAAGAGCCTACAATTACCAAGTGTCCCGCATGGTGTCTGCGTGGAAATTGGTGCGCAAAAGTCAGGTCCCAGTATTTTTCCATCCGAATCAGAGAAGAATGCACGTGTCTAGGACTGGCATTTCAATGAAGAGATATATGACCAAACACCTTGAGGATTGATTCAAACAACGTTTTCCATGTTTCAGTCGATATTATGGAGTTAATTCGGAAAAAAGTTCGACGTTTAGGTGACTGAATTTTCGGTTAGTTTCGGTAGCCAAATGCATAGTAACAAAACGGAACGTTGTGTCCTACACAAGCATCTTTCAGGAAAAACTGGACATCTGCTATGTAACTGAGAGTCTCCTCATTGAAACATCTGAAGTTCTTCAAAGGTAAATTATTTTATTTGATCCCTTTGCTGGTTTTTGTGAATGTTGCGTGCTAAATGCTAACGCTAAATGCTACGCTAGCTATCACCACTCTTACACAAATTATTGATTTTCTCTGGTTCTAAAGCATATTTTGAAAATCTGAGACGACAGGATTGTTAAGAAAAGGATAAGCTTGAGGACAGGCATATTTATTTCATTTATTTTGCAATTTTCAGAAATCGCTAATGTTGCGTTATGGTAATGAGCTTGAGGCTGTAGTCACAATCCCGGATCCGGGATGGGGCGGCCTAACAGGTTAAAGTGGCTGGAGTTGGGTCAGTGTGTTGGCAGCAGCAACTCAATGTTAGTGGTGGCTGTTTAACAGTCTGATAGCCTTGAGATAGAAGCTGTTTTTCAGTCTCTCGGTCCCAGCTTTGATGCACCTGTACTGACCTCGCCTTCTGGATGATAGCGGGGTGAACAGGCAGTGGCTCGGGTGGTTGTTGTCCTTGATGATCTTTATGGCCTTCCTGTGACATCGGGTGGTGTAGGTGTCCTGAAGGGCAGGTAGTTTGCCCCTGGTGATGCGTTGTGCAGACCTCACTACCCTCTGGAGAGCCTTATGGTTGTGGGCGGAGCAGTTGCCATACCAGGCGGTGATACAGCCCGACAGGATGCTCTCGATTGTGCATTTGTAGAAGTTTGTGAGTGCTTTTGGTGACAAGCCAAATTTCTTCAGCCTCCTGAGGTTGAAGAGGCGCTGCTGCGCCTTCTTCACGATGCTGTCTGTGTGAGTGGACCAATTCAGTTTGTCTGTGATGTGTACGCTGAGGAACTTAAAACTTACTACCCTCTCCACTACTGTTCCATCAATGTGGATAGGGGGGTGTTCCCTCTGCTGTTTCCTGAAGTCCACAATCATCTCCTTAGTTTTGTTGACGTTGAGTTTGTTGAGTATTTTCCTGACACCACACTCCGAGGGCCCTCACCTCCTCCCTGTAGGCCGTCTCGTCGTTGTTGGTAATCAAGCCTACCACTGTTGTGTCGTCCGCAAACTTGATGATTGAGTTGGAGGCGTGAGTGGCCACGCAGTCGTGGGTGAACAGGGAGTACAGGAGAGGGCTCAGAACGCACCCTTGTGGGGCCCCAGTGTTGAAGATCAGCGGGGTGGAAATGTTGTTGCCTACCCTCACCACCTGGGGGCGGCCCGTCAGGAAGTCCAGTGCCCAGTTGCACAGGGCGGGGTCGAGACCCAGGGTCTCGAGCTTGATGACGAGCTTGGAGGGCACTATGGTGTTAAATGCCGAGCTGTAGTCGATGAACAGCATTCTCACATAGGTATTCCTCTTTTCCAGATGGGTTAGGGCAGTGTGCAGTGTGGTTGAGATTGCATCGTCTGTGGACCTATTTGGGCGGTAAGCAAATTGGAGTGGGTCTAGGGTGTCAGGTAGGGTGGAGGTGATATGGTCCTTGACTAGTCTCTCAAAGCACTTCATGATGACGGAAGTGAGTGCGACGGGGCGGTAGTCGTTTAGCTCAGTTACCTTAGCTTTCTTGGGAACACGAACAATGGTGGCCCTCTTGAAGCATGTGGGAACAACAGACTGGGATAGGGATTGATTGAATATGTCCGTAAACACACCAGCCAGCTGGTCTGCGCATGCTCTGAGGGCGCGGCTGGGGATACCGTCTGGGCCTGCAGCCTTGCGAGGGTTGACACGTTTAAGTGTTTTCCTCACGTCGGCTGCAGTGAAGGGGAGTCTGCATGTTTTAGTTGCGGGCCGTGTCAGTGGCACTGTATTGTCCTCAAAGCGGGCAAAAAGGTTATTTAGTCTGCCTGGGAGCAAGACATCCTGGTCCGTGACTGGGCTGGTTTTCTTTTTGTAATCCGTGATTGACTGTAGACCCTGCCACATACCTCTTGTGTTTCTGAGCCGTTGAATTGAGATTCTACTTTGTCTCTATACTGACGCTTAGCTTGTTTGATTGCCTTGCGGAGGGAATAGTTTACACTGTTTGTATTCGGTCATGTTTCCGGTCACCTTGCCCTGATTAAAAGCAGTGGTTCGGGCTTTCAGTTTCACGCGAATGCTGCCATCAATCCACAGTTTCTGGTTTGGGAATGTTTTAATCGTTGCTATGGGAATGCACGTTCTAATGAACTCGCTCACCGAATCAGCGTATTCGTCAATGTTGTTGTCTGACGCAATACAAAACATATCCCAGTCCACGTGATGGAAGCAGTCTTGGAGTGTGGAATCAGATTGGTCGGACCAGCGTTGAACAGATCTCAGCGCGGGAGCTTCTTGTTTTAGTTTCTGTCTGTAGGCAGGGATCAACAAAATGGAGTCGTGGTCAGATTTTCCGAAAGGAGGGCGGGGCAGGGCCTTATATGCGTCGCGGAAGTTAGAATAGCAGTGATCCAAGGTTTTTCCAGCCCTGGTTGCGCAATCGATATGCTGATACAATTTAGGGAATCTTGTTTTCAGATTAGCCTTGTTAAAATCCCCAGCTACAATGAATGCAGCCTCCGGATAAATGGATTCCAGTTTGCAAAGAGTCAAATAAAGTTTGTTCAGAGCCATCGATGTGTCTGCTTGGGGGGGAATATATACGGCTGTGATTATAATCGAAGAGAATTCCCTTGGTAGATAATGCGGTCGACATTTGATTGTGAGGAATTCTAAATCAGGTGAACAGAAGGACTTGAGTACCTGTATGTTGTTATGATCACACCACGTCACGTTAAACATGAAGCATAAGCCCCCGCCCCTCTTCTTACCAGAAAGATGTTTGTTTCTGTCTGCGCGATGCGTGGAGAAACCAGCTGCCTGCACCAATTCCGATAGCGTCTCTCCAGTGAGCCATGTTTCCGTGAAGCAAAGAACGTTACAGTCTCTGATTTCCCTCTGGAATGCTACCCTTGCTCGGATTTCATCAACCTTGTTGTCAAGAGACTGGACATTGTCGAGAAGAATGCTAGGGAGTGGTGCACGATGTGCCCGTCTCCGGAGTCTGACCAGAAGACAACTCCATTTCAAAACACAGGATCCGCTTCGCGAAAGTCATATTCTTGGTCGTACTGATGGTGAGTTGACGCTGCTCTTATGTTCAGTAGTTCTTCTCGACTGTATGTAATGAAACCTAAGATGACCTGGGGTACTAATGTAAGAAATAACACGTAAAAAAACAAAAAACTGCATAGTTTCCTAGGAACGCGAAGCGAGGCGGCCATCTCTGTCGGCGCCGGAACTATTCCTCATGCTAACATCTCTGTTGACGAGTCTACGATACGTAAAACACTAAACAAGAATGGTGTTCATGGGAGGGCACCATGGAAGAAGCCACTGCTGTCCCAAAAAAGCATTGCTGCACCTCTGAAGTTTGCAAAGGTGCACCTGGATGTTCCACAGCACTACTAGCAAAATATTTTGTGGACAGATGAAACTACATTTGAGTTGTTTGGAAGGAACACACAACACTATTTGTGGAGAAAAAAAGTCACAGCATACCAACAATAAAAACCTCATCCCAACTGTAAAGTATGGTGGAGGGATCATCATGGTTTGGGGCTACTTTGCTGCCTCAGGGCCTGGACAGCTTGCTATCAGCAACGGGAAAATGAATTTCCAAGTTTATCAAGACATTTTGAAGGAGAATGTTTGGCCGTTATCTGTTATCTGTCCACCAATTGAAGCTCAATAGAAGTTGGGTGATGCAACAAGACAACGACCCAAAACACCAAAGTAAATCAACAGAATGGCTTCAACAGAAGAAAATATGCCTTCTGGAGTGGCCCAGTCAGAGTCCTGACCCTCAAACCAATTGAGATTCTGTGGCATGACCTCAAGAGAGAAGTTCACACTTGTCACACCAGACATCCACACCAGACATCCCAAGAATAGTGCTGAACTGAAACAGTTTTGTGAAGGGGAATGGTCCAAAATTCCTCCTGACTGTTGTGCAGATCTGATATGCAAATACAGAAAATATTTGGTTAAGGTTATTGCTGCCAAAGGAGGGTCAACCATGTATTAAATCCACATACTTTTCCCATCCTGCACTTTGAATGTTTAAACAGTGTTTTCAATAAAGGCATGAAAACATATAATTGTTTGCGTGTTATTAGTTTTAAGCAAACTGTGTATGTCTATTGTTGTGACCTAGATGAAGATCAGATCAAATTTTATGACCAATTTATGGAGAAATCCAGGTATTTCCAAAGGTTACACATACTTTCTCTTGCCACTGTAGGTCCTCTCGGCATGGGTCCTCTATGTGTAGGTCCGGGGGGGGGGTCCCGCAGGTCTGGGAGAGTGTCTTGCTGGTCCGGGCGAAGGTGAGCACTGCTGCCTTGTATAGGTGGACCTGATCGTAAAGGCTGTTCAAGTCCAGGGTGGAGTGGTGGTCAGGGTAAACATTTGGTTTTGGAGCACAGGGCGCCCTGGGTGTTTGGACACCAGAGACACTATGTGTTTGTGAAAAAGTGTATTTTCTTCTATATATATTTCCTGTTTGAGTCCCTAAGGAGGAAAATCTGTGGCTTGTGTATGTCCTCAGTGAGTGTGTTGTCAGGAGGGCTATCAGGGTGGCTGACAGGGGGGTGCTCAGACGGGGTGGGATCCCCTGGGCTCGGGGTTCTTCATTTGTCTGTCATGCTGTGATGTTGACGCTATGGTCAGGGTCTGGGGAGGACTGTACTGCTATGGTGTCAAGACTTTTTTGGGGAGCTGAGGTGAGCTGTTCTGCTGGCTTCTCTGCGGGGGTGGTCACCTCTGTAAAGTCACGATGGGTTTTGTGCAAGGGCTGTTTGTTAGCTCAATCGCAGTCCATGGGAACTTCACGGTTATGTAAGGGCTATAGGTAATGCTATTTCTATGGAAGAAAGTCCTTGTTCTGTTTGGGATCAAGTTTTCACTGTGAAAAGTTCATTTCACATGGTCAGATGTAGGCTTGCGTTCATAGGGAGCGTCGGCTGAACAATCCCATACGTGAATTGTGTTTTTAGCCTTAACCGTTCTACCAATGTCACTTAAAAGCACCTTCACTCTAGGTCAGGCTTAAAGTGAGGCCTACCTTTCTGCCATGTATTTGGGGAAGGGACACATTGTTACATAACACTTTAATTGATACCTAGCGTTATAACACGTTATGACACGGTCACAACCATGTCATAATATGTCATAACAGCTGACATAACTTGTCATATAACCTGTCATAATATTGTCATAAAACTGTCATGACACATAATATTTAGACCTGTTGTGACATATATTGCTTTATTTTATGGCTGGTTATGACACCTACATAAGTGTCAAAACCCACAAAACCTACTACACAAGGCAAAGCATTCCATTACACTATAGCCTACTTGTCAACAGTATGTTTATGTTAAATAACATTTCTGAAATTGACTATATTCAATTATCATTGTAATTATGCACACATTGATGTCAGACATGCAGCAGTATATTTATATTAAATAAAATTTCTGAAATTGACTATATTCAATTATCATTGTAATTATGCACACATTGACGTCAGACATGCACCTAACCCAATGCTCTTTTGCTGATAAATGCAGGAGCAGATTTCAGGAGCAGGACAAGACCCCATCTTTTTGACTGATGACTGACATAAGGGCATGTACGTGATATGCCTATCTGGCTTATATGATTATAATAGTCATAATGCCTGTTGACAGTGTCATAAAGTATATCTTCTTAGGGTGCGTTTGTGAATACACTCTGGATATCTACTTAAAGCACTCTTGTCTGAGTGTGCAAGAGCGCAGAATAACTACTGTTGAATATGACCAGTGTCAGTAAACATTGGCTAAAAAACGTTATTAAATTGTTGCCAGCAGCACAGTTACAGTCACCAACACTCTGGATAACAAAAACAGCCTAACCAGCTCTGCTAGGGTGAGTAAAATAGTCAGAGTGGGCTGTTCTCTCATTGTCTGGAAGTAGCTAGCAAGCTAGCCAACTTGAGCCAGTTAGCGTGGGTGCTTGATTGCTGTTGTGAGGTCAGGCCAGAGCGTCCAGTGCGCGCTTTGAATGAGTGCGAAATGCTCTGACTTTATGAACAGACAATCTGAAAACGCTCTGTAGTTACAAACGACCAGAGTGCACTCTGAACGCACTCTGGCACTCCAGAGTGAATTTATGAACACACCCTTAGTCCAAGTAAAGTGACACAGGATGGTCATAATGCTTCATGACAGTTCATAACATTTTATTTTCTTTACATAACTGTAAATATTTCATTACAACAACGACAAAGGACTTAACTTTCAAACGAAAGGAAACATCTTTGCAGAAAAAAAAACATGGGTTTTGACAATATTATGTAGATGTTGTAACCATAAATATAGCAGTATATGTCACAACGGTTGTATATATGGGACATGACCGTGTTATGATAGGTTATGACAAGTTATGTCAGCTGTTATGACATAATATGACATGGTTAGGACAGTGTCATAATGTGTTATGACACTGGGTGTCAAGTAAAGTCTTTCCAATTGGGTATAGCTAATTGGATTAGGATTAGGGTTATGGGTAGGGTTGAGGCCCTAACCATAACCAACAACAACAAAAAAACAAAAAATATCTAGTTAACAGAAGAAAGGAAGACAAAATAAGGACAAAAGAAGGACAGAAGAAAAAGGAAAAGAAAGAGGACAACAAAGTGAAACAGTCAGCACTTCTATTGCAACTTCGTATTTCGTCGTCCTAACGTAGTCTACACTGCTATCTGCCCAGCAGCTAGCCAGCTAGCAAACGTCCACTGTCTACCGAATAGCAGCACTGTAGAAACTATTACACTCAACTGAACGACTTGATTAGTGTAGTGTTAGCTAGCTACATAGTTGTCTTTGCTGTCTTCGTATCCAAGATAATTGTGTAGTTTAGAGCGTGTAGTCTTAGAGTGATTATCTTAATTTACCGAGGTTAGCTAGCCAGCTATTTGTCGTCCTTAACGTAGGAGACACTGCTAGCTAGCCAAAAGCTAGCCAACGTCTACTGAATAGAACTTCCGGACTCAACAACCCGGTCGCATTCCGCTTCGCTCCACAGGTAGTATCACATTTTCATTTCATTTCATTACAGCACAACGGTTTGATTTGTTTGATCGTAGCTAGCTACATAGCTAGCTACATAGTCGTCTGTGTATCAAAGATAATTGTGTAGTCTAGAGCGATTTTCTAGGTTAGCTAGCCAGCTATTGTCGTTCTTTTAACGCAACGTAACATAATCAACACTGCTAGCTAGCCAGCTAGCCCCGAATAGCAGCACTGTAGAAACTATTACACTCAACGGAACGACTTGATTAGTGTAGTGTCAACAACGCAGCCACTGCCAGCTAGCCTACAAAGTCAACAACGCAGCCACTGCCAGCTAGCCTACTTCAGCAGTACTGTATCATTTTAATCATTTTAGTCAATAAGATTCTTGCTACGTAAGCTTAACTTTCTGAACATTCGAGACGTGTAGTCCACTTGTCATTCCAATCTCCTTGCATTAGCGTAGCCTCTTCTGTAGCCTGTCAACTATGTGTCTGTCTATCCCTGTTATCTCCTCTCTGCACAGACCATACAAACGCTCCACACCGCGTGGCCGCGGCCACCCTAATCTGGTGGTCCCAGCGCGCACGACCCACGTGGAGTTCCAGGTCTCCGGTAGCCTCTGGAACTGCCGATCTGCGGCCAACAAGGCAGAGTTCATCTCAGCCTATGCCTCCCTCCAGTCCCTCGACTTCTTGGCACTGACGGAAACATGGATCACCACAGATAACACTGCTACTCCTACTGCTCTCTCTTCGTCCGCCCACGTGTTCTCGCACACCCCGAGAGCTTCTGGTCAGCGGGGTGGTGGCACCGGGATCCTCATCTCTCCCAAGTGGTCATTCTCTCTTTCTCCCCTTACCCATCTGTCTATCGCCTCCTTTGAATTTCATGCTGTCACAGTTACCAGCCCTTTCAAGCTTAACATCCTTATCATTTATCGCCCTCCAGGTCCCCTCGGAGAGTTCATCAATGAGCTTGATGTCTTGATAAGCTCCTTTCCTGAGGACGGCTCACCTCTCACAGTTCTGGGCGACTTTAACCTCCCCACGTCTACCTTTGACTCATTCCTCTCTGCCTCCTTCTTTCCACTCCTTTCCTCTTTTGACCTCACCCTCTCACCTTCACCCCCTACTCACAAGGCAGGCAATACGCTCGACCTCATCTTTACTAGATGCTGTTCTTCCACTAACCTCATTGCAACTCCCCTCCAAGTCTCCGACCACTACCTTGTATCCTTTTCCCTCTCGCTCTCATCCAACACTTCCCACACTGCCCCTACTCGGATGGTATCGCGCCGTCCCAACCTTCGCTCTCTCTCCCCCGCTACTCTCTCCTCTTCCATCCTATCATCTCTTCCCTCTGCTCAAACCTTCTCTAACCTATCTCCTGATTCTGCCTCCTCAACCCTCCTCTCCTCCCTTTCTGCATCCTTTGACTCTCTATGTCCCCTATCTTCCAGGCCGGCTCGGTCCTCCCCTCCCGCTCCGTGGCTCGACGACTCATTGCGAGCTCACAGAACAGGGCTCCGGGCAGCTGAGCGGAAATGGAGGAAAACTCGCCTCCCTGCGGACCTGGCATCCTTTCGCTCCCTCCTCTCTACATTTTCCTCCTCTGTCTCTGCTGCTAAAGCCACTTTCTACCACTCTAAATTCCAAGCATCTGCCTCTAACCCTAGGAAGCTCTTTGCCACCTTCTCCTCCCTCCTGAATCCTCCCCCCTCCCTCTCTGCAGATGACTTCGTCAACCATTTTGAAAAGAAGGTCGACGACATCCGATCCTCGTTTGCTAAGTCAAACGACACCGCTGGTTCTGCTCACACTGCCCTACCCTGTGCTCTGACCTCTTTCTCCCCTCTCTCCAGATGAAATCTCGCGTCTTGTGACGGCCGGCCGCCCAACAACCTGCCCGCTCGACCCTATCCCCTCCTCTCTTCTCCAGACCATTTCCGGAGACCTTCTCCCTTACCTCACCTCGCTCATCAACTCATCCCTGACCGCTGGCTACGTCCCTTCCATCTTCAAGAGAGCGAGAGTTGCACCCCTTCTGAAAAAACCTACACTCGATCCCTCCGATGTCAACAACTACAGACCAGTATCCCTTCTTTCTTTTCTCTCCAAAACTCTTGAACGTGCCGTCCTTGGCCAGCTCTCCCGCTATCTCTCTCAGAATGACCTTCTTGATCCAAATCAGTCAGGTTTCAAGACTAGTCATTCAACTGAGACTGCTCTTCTCTGTATCACGGAGGCGCTCCGCACCGCTAAAGCTAACTCTCTCTCCTCTGCTCTCATCCTTCTAGACCTATCGGGTGCCTTCGATACTGTGAACCATCAGATCCTCCTCTCCACCCTCTCCGAGTTGGGCATCTCCGGCGCGGCCCACGCTTGGATTGCGTCCTACCTGACAGGTCGCTCCTACCAGGTGGCGTGGCGAGAATCTGTCTCCTCACCACGCGCTCTCACCACTGGTGTCCCCCAGGGCTCTGTTCTAGGCCCTCTCCTATTCTCGCTATACACCAAGTCACTTGGCTCTGTCATAACCTCACATGGTCTCTCCTATCATTGCTATGCAGACGACACACAATTAATCTTCTCCTTTCCCCCTTCTGATGACCAGGTGGCGAATCGCATCTCTGCATGTCTGGCAGACATATCAGTGTGGATGACGGATCACCACCTCAAGCTGAACCTCGGCAAGACGGAGCTGCTCTTCCTCCCGGGAAGGACTGCCCGTTCCATGATCTCGCCATCACGGTTGACAACTCCATTGTGTCCTCCTCCCAGAGCGCTAAGAACCTTGGCGTGATCCTGGACAACACCCTGTCGTTCTCAACTAACATCAAGGCGGTGGCCCGTTCCTGTAGGTTCATGCTCTACAACATCCGTAGAGTACGACCCTGCCTCACACAGGAAGCGGCGCAGATCCTAATCCAGGCACTTGTCATCTCCCGTCTGGATTACTGCAACTCGCTGTTGGCTGGGCTCCCTGCCTGTGCCATTAAACCCCTACAACTCATCCAGAACGCCGCAGCCCGTCTGGTGTTCAACCTTCCCAAGTTCTCTCACGTCACCCCGCTCCTCCGCTCTCTCCACTGGCTTCCAGTTGAAGCTCGCATCCGCTACAAGACCATGGTGCTTGCCTACGGAGCTGTGAGGGGAACGGCACCTCAGTACCTCCAGGCTCTGATCAGGCCCTACACCCAAACAAGGGCACTGCGTTCATCCACCTCTGGCCTGCTCGCCTCCCTACCACTGAGGAAGTACAGTTCCCGCTCAGCCCAGTCAAAACTGTTCGCTGCTCTGGCTCCCCAATGGTGGAACACACTCCCTCACGACGCCAGGACAGCGGAGTCAATCACCACCTTCCGGAGACACCTGATACCCCACCTCTTTAAGGAATACCTAGGATAGGATAAAGTAATCCTTCTCACCCCCCTAAAAGATTTAGATGCACTATTGTAAAGTGGCTGTTCCACTGGATGTCATAAGGTGAATGCACCAATTTGTAAGTCGCTCTGGATAAGAGCGTCTGCTAAATGACTTAAATGTAAATGTAAATAACCCTAGCATCATGTCCACGCCTAGCTCAACCCTAACTCTAGCTTCATGTCCACATCCTGGCTCAAACCATACTCTAACTAACCTCAACCCTAAACTTCACCTAACTTTAGCTTCATGTCCACATCCCGGACTTGAAGCTAGGACTAAAAAGTTTAATTGTCACAGATTTGACATGTTTGGGACCGGTGGACCATCATGAAATTTGAAATCAACCGGCCCAAAAGGATTTTTGACCTGCATTGGACACAATGGTCTTGCAGTACTAGAGGGGCTCTGTCTGTCTGTCTGTCTGTCTGTCTGTCTGTCTGTCTGTCTGTCTGTCTGTCTGTCTGTCTGTCTGTCTGCCTGTCACAAATTTACCCATTGCAGCTTTTCACTAACTTTTTTGCCTTGAATGCCAATTTACCCATTGCAGCTTTTGACACATCTTTTCTCATTGAATGCAATGTATTGACTTCTATGTGTCAACATCCAGTCTGTGGAGGTGGAAGAAAGGAGGAGTTGGGAGAGAGGAGGGGAGAGAGAGAGAAAGACATATGAGAGGCGGGAAAGGAGTGAGAGAGAGAGGGAAAGGAGTGAGAGAGAGAGGGAAATAAGGAGTGAGAGAGAGAATGGAGGGGGAGAGAGGATGAGGGTGAAGGAGGAAGGGGAAAGAGAGAGGCGGGAGAAAGGAGGGAGAGTGGGAGGGAGAGAGGAGAGAGAAGGAGGGAGAAACATAGATATGAGAGAGAGAGAGCAAGAGAGAGGAGGGAGAGCGAGGGGAGAGGGTGGAGGCATCAAATAAAGGAGGAAGGAGAGAGAAGAGGAGGTGGGGATAAAGTGGAGGAAGAGAAAGACAGAAAAGTAAGCAAAGGAAAGGGGATACCTAGTCAGTTGCACAAAAGAATGCATTCAACTGAAATGTGTCTTTCGTATGTCACCCAATCTTTCTGAATCAGAGAGGTGCAGGGGGCTGCCTTAATCGACACCTACGCCATTGGCGCCTGGGGAGCAGTTGTTGTCGGAGGTTAAATTACTTTCTCAAGGGCAGAACAGCAGATTTTTCCACCTTGTCTGCTTTGGGATTCGAACCAGCAACATTTCAGTAACTGGCCCAATGCTCTTAAATGCTAGGCTACCTGGCACACGAGAGGCAGGGAGAGAGATAGAGAATGGGCCTAGAGAAGAGAGAGAGCGAGAGAGAGAGACAGACAGAGGGAGGCAAAGAGAAAGAGGGAGTGAGAGAGAGAGAAGAGGGAGGGAGAGGGGGGGATTAGAGAATAGAGAGAGAGAACTGACAGACATTTTTTTTTTCACTTTTTCTTTTACCAGGTACATACAGCCAATAACACAAAAGAAAAAGTAAATAGAAAGATCTACAGTTGAAGTCTGAAGTTTACATACACCTTAGCAAAATACATTTAAACTCAGTTTTTCACAATTCCTGACATTTAATCCTAGTAAAATGTTTCTGTTTTAGGTCAGTTAGCATCACCACTTTATTTTAAGAATGTGAAATGTCAGAATAATAGTAGGGAGAGTGATTTATTTAAACATTGCCTTTAAATTGTTTAACTTGGGTCCAACGTTTCCCACAATAAGTTGGGTGAATTTTGGCCCATTCCTCCTAACAGAGCTGGTGTAACTGAGTCAGATTTGTAGGCCACCTTGCTCACACACGCTTTTTCAGTTCTGCCCACTAATGTTCTATGAGATTGAGTTCAGGGCTTTATGACGGCCACTCCAATACTTTGACTTTGTTGTCCTTAAGCCATTTTGCCACAACTTTGGAAGTATGCAATGGGTCATTGTCCATTTGGAAGACCCATTTGCGACCAAGCTTTAACTTTCTGACTGATGTCTTGAGATGTTGCTTCAATATTTCCACGTAATTTTCCTCCTCATGATGCCATTGATTTTGTGAAGTGCACCAGTCCCTCCTGCAGCAAAGCACCCCCACATCATGATGCTGCCACCCCCGTGCTTCACGGTTGGGATGGTGTTCTTCGGCTTGCAAACCTCCCCTTTTCCTCCAAAGATAACAATTGTCATTATGGCTAAACAGTTCTATTTTTGTTTCATCAGACCAGAGGACATTTCTCCAAAATCTTTGTCCCTATGTGCAGTGGCTTCTTCCTTTCTGAGCGGCCTTTCAGGTTGTAGAATTAGGACTATTTTTTACTGTGGATATAGATACTTTTATACCTGCTTCCTCCAGCATCTCCACATGGTCCTTTGCTGTTGTTCTTGGATTGATTTGCACTTTTCTCACCAAAGAACATTCATCTCTATGAGACAGAACACGTCTCCTTCCTGAGCGGTATGCCGGCTGCATGGTCCCATGGTGTTTATACTTGCATACTATTGTTTGTACAGATGAACGTGATACCTTCAGGCATTTGGATATTGCTCCCAAGGATGAACCAGACTTGTGGAGGTCTGCAATGATTTTTCTGAGGTCTTTGACTCAAATTGACTCAAATGATGTCAATTAACCAATCGGAAGCTTCTAAAGCCATGACATAATTTTCTGGATTTTTCCAACCTGTTTAAAGGCACAGTCAAATTAGTTTAAAAAAAAGTTGTTTTACTTCTGACTCACTGGATTTGTGACACAGTGAATTATAAGTGTCATGCACAAAGTAAATGTCCTTACTGACTTGCCAAATCAATAGTTTGTTAATAATACATTTGTGGAGTGGTTGAAAACAAGTTTTAATGACTCCAACAGTATGTACAGTGTGTTCAAATGTAGAAGAGTAGGGAGTTAGGCAATAAATAGGCCATAGAGGCGAAAATAATGACAAATTAGCATTAATACTGGATTGATATACAGTGGGGAGAACAAGTATTTGATACACTGCCAATTTTGCAGGTTTTCCTACTTACAAAGCATGTAGAGGTCTGTAATTTTTATGATAGGTACACTTCAACTATGAGAGACGGAATCTAAAACAAAAATCCAGAAAATCACATTGTATGATTTCTAAGTAATTAATTTGCATTTTATTAGAGGGCAGCAATCGGTTGAAGAGCATGCACTTAGTTTTACTTGCATTTAAAAGCAGTTGGATGCCACGGAAGGAGTGTTGTATGGCGTTGAAGCTTGTTTGGAGGTTTGTTAGCACAGTGTCCCAAGAAGGGCCAGATGTGTGCAGAATGGTGTCGTCTGCGTAGGGATGGATCAGAGAATCACCAGCAGCGAGAACGACATCATTTTTGTATACAGGGAAAAGAGTCGGCCCGAGAATTGAGCCCTTTGGCACCACCATAGAGACTGCCAGACGTCCGGACAACAGGCCCTCCGATTTGACACACTGAACTCTCTGAGAAGTCGTTGGTGAACCAGGCGAGGCGGTCATTGGAGGAGCTAAGCCTATTGAGTCTGATTAAAATTGAATGCAATGTATTCACTTCGAAGTTATATCTCTAATGCCTCAATATTGTGATACTAATCTTTCCCTATTGAATGCAATATATTCACTTAGGTGTCATGTCCGTGATGCCTATCTTTATGCTTCAATATTGTGACACTAATCTTCCCCCCATTGAATGCAATATCTTCTCTAAGACATCATGTTTGTTGATGCCTATCTATAGGAATCAATGGTGTGAGGCTAACAACCCCCCCCCCCCACCCCAATGAATGCACCCCATCGAATTTCCATAAACATCATGTCCTTTGAATCACACATTTTTGCAAAATAATACCAAAAAAGAACCAAAAATACCAAAAAGAACTAAAAAATTTGATCATATTACTCATTTACATACATTTACATTTAAGTCATTTAGCAGACGCTCTTATCCAGAGCGACTTACAAATTGGTGCATTCACCTTATGACATCCAGTGGAACAACCACTTTACAATAGTGCATCTAAATCTTTTAAGGGGAGGGGGTGAGAAGGATTACTTTATCCTATCCTAGGTATTCCTTAAAGAGGTGGGGTTTCAGGTGTCTCCGGAAGGTGGTGATTGACTCCGCTGTCCTGGCGTCGTGAGGGAGTTTGTTCCACCATTGGGGGCCAGAGCAGCGAACAGTTTTGACTGGGCTGAGCGGGAACTGTACTTCCTCAGTGGTAGGGAGGCGAGCAGGCCAGAGGTGGATGAACGCAGTGCCCTTGTTTGGGTGTAGAGCCTGATCAGAGCCTGGAGGTACTGAGGTGCCGTTCCCCTCACAGCTCCGTAGGCAAGCACCATGGTCTTGTAGCGGATGCGAGCTTCAACTGGAAGCCAGTGGAGAGAGCGGAGGAGAGGGGTGACGTGAGAGAACTTGGGAAGGTTGAACACCAGACGGGCTGCGGCGTTCTGGATGAGTTGTAGGGGTTTAACCTGTTCAGGATACCACGGTTTACTGCCCCTTCTGGAGGATTTGGGTACCCATATAAAACATGATACATTTTTGTCAAAAGTTGCTAATATATGCAAATAAAAATATTATCGAATAGAAAACACTCTAAAGCTTTTAAAACCGTTTAAATTATGTCTCTATGTATAGCAGAACTCTCAAAATCTGCATTTTCCCAAAATATCTCTTCTCATCTGAAAAGTTGGGTCACCTTTGACCTCATCGCAAACACCCTTCCCAAACAGTCACAGCACCCGGAAGAGTCTCCACGTGTTCAGCGTGATCTCAGCTTTCAATGGGACTTCTCATTGTGAGAATCGCCCGCTCGTGAGAGTTTGAGCATGCGGTAAGCTCTCAGTCACTCAAAAAAACCTGTGCGCAATGGTCAAGTCCTCTCTCTTTTCCAAGATCGATTGAACAGTGCTTGTGTTTCTGTTTGTTCTCAAAATTGCTGTACACCTTTATAACATGTTAAAGCTTGATTATGAAGTTAGTTTGACAAGTTTACTCGACATATTATATATTCTTTCAAAGTTTTGGTGCGCAACCACTTCAATTTTGACTACATTTTTACCAAAATCAGGCTATTTTGAGAACCGAAAGACGCAGACTTGAAAACTGAACGCTAATTTGGTATAATATAATCCCTTACAGGTCGTTTGATGGAAGAATAACAAAGGTAAGGGAATATTTAATGTATTCATTTTGGGTTTCTGTCGACTCCAAGATAGAGGAGTCATTATGCTACTGTGGGAGCGCCGACTCCATATTATAGTCTAGTGAACGCAAAATGTAACGTTAAAATTAAATGTAACAATGCAATTGCATTTAGAAGAAGTGTATCTTGCTATACATATGTAAAACATGCATATTTAGTCAAAGTTTATGATGTGTATTCCTTGTTAGCTGACGTTATCTGCTGGGGCTATCGTCATTTCTCAGGACATTTGGGTAGCATTTTTTGAACGATGCATCATTGTAAACAGAGATTTATGGATATATATAGCATATTATTGAAAAGAAATGAATGTACTGTGTAACATGTTATATTACTGTCATCTGATGAAGATTTCAAAAGGTTAGTGAAATGATTTTTCTTTTAATCCTGCGTTTGTTGATTGCATATTTTTTCCTACTTGGCTATGCTAATGAGCTATGTCTGCGGTGGTGGTTTGACATAAATATGTGCTATGTTTTCGCTGTAAAACATTTTAGAAATCTGACTTGCTGGCTAGATAAACAACTTGTTTATCTTTCATTTGAGCTATTTTACTTGTTAATGTGTGGAGGTTAAATATTTTTAGGAATATTTTTGCGCATTGTGCGCTATGGTAATGAGCTTGAGCTGTAGTCACGCTACCAGCAGAGGAATAAAACTCCCTAGCTGGTTAATGGCACAGGCAGGGAGCCCAGCCAACAGCGAGTTGCAGTAATCCAGACGGGAGATGACAAGTGCCTGGATTAGGACCTGCGCCGCTTCCTGTGTGAGGCAGGGTCGTACTCTGCGGATGTTGTAGAGCATGAACCTACAGGAACGGGCCACCGCCTTGATGTTAGTTGAGAACGACAGGGTGTTGTCCAGGATCACGCCAAGGTTCTTAGCGCTCTGGGAGGAGGACACAATGGAGTTGTCAACCGTGATGGCGAGATCATGGAATGGGCAGTCCTTCCCCGGGAGGAAGAGCAGCTCCGTCTTGCCGAGGTTCAGCTTGAGGTGGTGATCCGTCATCCACACTGATATGTCTGCCAGACATGCAGAGATGCGATTCGCCATCTGGTCATCAGAAGAGGGAAAGGAGAAGATTAATTGTGTGTCGTCTGCATAGCAATGATAGGAGAGACCATGTGAGGTTATGACAGAGCCAAGTGACTTGGTGTATAGCGAGAATAGGAGAGGGCCTAGAACAGAGCCCTGGGGGACACCAGTGGTGAGAGCGCGTGGTGAGGAGACAGATTCTCGCCACGCCACCTGGTAGGAGCGACCTGTCAGGTAGGACGCAATCCAAGCGTGGGCCGCGCCGGAGATGCCCAACTCGGAGAGGGTGGAGAGGAGGATCTGATGGTTCACAGTATCGAAGGCAGCCGATAGGTCTAGAAGGATGAGAGCAGAGGAGAGAGAGTTAGCTTTAGCAGTGCGGAGCGCCTCCGTGATACAGAGAAGAGCAGTCTCAGTTGAATGACTAGTCTTGAAACCTGACTGATTTGGATCAAGAAGGTCATTCTGAGAGAGATAGCGGAGAGCTGGCCAAGGACGGCACGTTCAAGAGTTTTGGAGAGAAAAGAAAGAAGGGATATTGGTCTGTAGTTGTTGACATCGGAGGGATCGAGTGTAGGTTTTTTCAGAAGGGGTGCAACTCTCGCTCTCTTGAAGACGGAAGGGACGTAGCCAGCGGTCAGGGATGAGTTGATGAGCGAGGTGAGGTAAGGGAGAAGGTCTCCGGAAATGGTCTGGAAAAGAGGAGGGGATAGGGTCAAGCGGGCAGGTTGTTGGGCGGCCGGCCGTCACAAGACGCGAGATTTCATCTGGAGAGAGAGGGAGAAAGAGGTCAGAGCACAGGGTAGGGCAGTGTGAGCAGAACCAGCGGTGTCGTTTGACTTAGCAAACGAGGATCGGATGTCGTCGACCTTCTTTTCAAAATGGTTGACGAAGTCATCTGCAGAGAGGGAGGAGGGGGAGGGGGAGGAGGATTCAGGAGGGAGAAGGAGGGAGGTGGCAAAGAGCTTCCTAGGGTTAGAGGCAGATGCTTGGAATTTAGAGTGGTAGAAAGTGGCTTTAGCAGCAGAGACAGGGGAGGAAAATGTAGAGAGGAGGGAGTGAAAGGATGCCAGGTCTGCAGGGAGGCGAGTTTTCCTCCATTTTCGCTCGGCTGCCCGGAGCCCTGTTCTGTGAGCTCGCAATGAGTCGTCGAGCCACGGAGCGGGAGGGGGAGGACCGAGCCGGCCTGGAGGATAGGGGACATAGAGAGTCAAAGGATGCAGAAAGGGAGGAGAGGAGGGTTGAGGAGGCAGAATCAGGAGATAGGTTGGAGAAGGTTTGAGCAGAGGGAAGAGATGATAGGATGGAAGAGGAGAGAGTAGCGGGGGAGAGAGAGCGAAGGTTGGGACGGCGCGATACCATCCGAGTAGGGGCAGTGTGGGAAGTGTTGGATGAGAGCGAGAGGGAAAAGGATACAAGGTAGTGGTCGGAGACTTGGAGGGGAGTTGCAATGAGGTTAGTGGAAGAACAGCATCTAGTAAAGATGAGGTCGAGCGTATTGCCTGCCTTGTGAGTAGGGGGAAGGAGAGAGGGTGAGGTCAAAAGAGGAGAGGAGTGGAAAGAAGGAGGCAGAGAGGAATGAGTCAAAGGTAGACGTGGGAAGGTTAAAGTCGCCCAGAACTGTGAGAGGTGAGCCGTCCTCAGGAAAGGAGCTTATCAAGGCATCAAGCTCATTGATGAACTCTCCGAGGGGACCTGGAGGGCGATAAATGATAAGGATGTTAAGCTTGAAAGGGCTGGTAACTGTGACAGCATGAAATTCAAAGGATACTCCAGTGCTAGCCTCTCTACACTGGCTTCCTGTCAAAGCAAGGGCTGATTTCAAGGTTTTACTGCTAACCTACAAAGCATTACATGGGCTTGCTCCTACGTACCTCTCTGATTTGGTCCTGCCGTACATACCTACACGTACGCTACGGTCACAAGGCCTAATTGTCCCTAGAATTTCTAAGCAAACAGCTGGAGGCAGGGCTTTCTCCTTTCTCTAACCCTGTTACTGGGGCTGAGTCACTGGCTTGCTGGGGCTCTCTCATGCCGTCCCTGGGGGGGTGCATCACCTGGGTGGGTTGATTCACTGTTGTGGTCAGCCTGTCTGGGTTGGCGCCCCCCTTGGGTTGTACCGTATCGGAGATCTTTGTGGGCTATACTCGGCCTTGTCTCAGGATGGTAAGTTGGTGGTTGAAGATATCCCTCTAGTGGTGTGGGGGCTGTGCTTTGGCAAAGTGGGTGGGGTTATATCCTTCCTGTTTGGCCATGTCCGGGGTGTCCTCGGATGGGGCCACAGTGTCTCCTGACCCCTCCTGTCTCAGCCTCCAGTATTTATGCTGCAGTAGTTTATGTGTCGGGGGCTAGGGTCAGTTTGTTATATCTGGAGTACTTCTCCTGTCCTATTCGGTGTCCTGTGTGAATCTAAGTGTGCGTTCTCTAATTCTCTCCTTCTCTCTTTCTTTCTCTCTCTCGGAGGACCTGAGCCCTAGGACCATGCCCCAGGACTACCTGACATGATGACTCCTTGCTGTCCCCAGTCCACCTGGCCATGCTGCTGCTCCAGTTTCAACTGGCCTGGGCCCTAGGACCATGTCCCAGGACTACCTGACATGATGACTCCTTGCTGTCCCCAGTCCACCTGGCCATGCTGCTGCTCCAGTTTCAACTGTTCTGCCTTATTATTATTCGATCATGCTGGTCATTTATGAACATTTGAACATTTTGGCCACGTTCTGTTATAATCTCCACCCGGCACAGCCAGAAGAGGACTGGCCACCCCACATATGCTCTCTCTAATTCTCTCTTTCTTTCTCTCTCTCTGAGGACCTGAGCCCTAGGACCGTGCCCCAGGACTACCTGACATGATGGCTCCTTGCTGTCCCCAGTCCACCTGACTGTGCTGCTGCTCCAGTTTCAACTGTTCTGCCTTATTATTATTCGATCATGCTGGTCATTTATGAACATTTGAACATCTTGGTCATGTTCTGTTATAATCTCTACCCGGCACAGCCAGAAGAGGATTGGCCACCCCACATAGCCCGGTTCCTCTCTAGGTTTCTTCCTAGGTTTTGGCCTTTCTAGGGAGTTTTTCCTAGCCACCGTGATTTTACACCTGCATTGTTTGCTGTTTGGGGTTTTAGGCTGGGTTTCTGTACAGCACTTTGAGATATCAGCTGATGTACGAAGGGCTATATAAATACATTTGATTTGATTTGATTTGATTTGAAGCTTATCCGCTGATACCAGTCTCAGCCATAGCACATCAGTGAGACCAAAACAATTATTACAGCCATTTCATTTAACCTCTACAGGTGGAGACATAGGGGACAGACTTTTTGAGCCAAAAAGTTTTCCGGGTTAGGTTTTGGCCGGGGTAGGCCGTCATTGTAAATACGAATTTGTTCTTAATAACTGACTTTTAAAAAATCCATGGAGTAAGGTGTCATTGGGGACAGGCCCAATAGCTCTTGTCCTAAAAGGCCCTTGCAGTTCACCTTCTAATCTGATCATCTCTTTTGGCCTTTCATAAAGAGTGGCCCAGATACCCCGAACTCCAAAATACCTCCACCGCCATTTAAACTGTCTTGGATTTCACCAGAAAGACGGGTGCAATTCATCCTCCGGGGGCCAAAATAATAAAATATACTTTTGACTCTGCCTACTCTTTTTAATCTGCCTGAAGAATGTGTGCCGTTTGAATTTGACAGTGCTTTCTGGGAGGGAATAATTGCCTATTGACTGAAACAGGAGGGCCCACTAAGGTAAGTCTCTCTGGGATCTGCACCTTGCGGGTGTGCCCTTGGACACACAGATGGCTCCTTGTGCGAGAAAGGGAGAAATGAAGAAAAAAGCCTTAACCTTTAACTGAAAGAATACATCTGATAGTTGAGACTTTGTTAGGCAGTGGAATGAACAACAAAAGACAACATTCAAGGCAAGATCTAAGCAAAATTGAGCCAAACAAAGAGATGTTCGTTCTCCGAAATTCTTGCTGTCTAATTCGGCTGCAAAAGTCTTGTTAATAAAGTTTTATCGGTTTCTTTATGAAGGTCTTCAAATTGTTCTGTGTGTAATTGTAACGTTGTTCTTCGTTTGTAGAAAGAGAGTCGGACCGAAATGCAGCGTGGTGGTTACTCATGACTTTAATGGAAAAAGTGACACATGAAATAACTATACAAAATACAAAACAACAAACGGAACGTGAAACCTAATTACAGCCTATCTGGTGAAACTACACAGAGACAGGAACAATCACCCACGAAATACACAGTGAAACCCCGGCTACCTAAATACGGTTCCCAATCAGAGACAATGAGAATCACCTGACTCTGATTGAGAACCGCCTCAGGCAGCCAAGCCTATACAACACCACTACTCAGCCGCAATCCCAAATACTCCAAACCCCAATACGAAAATACAATATATAAACCCATGTCACACCCTGGCCAGACCAAATATATAACGAAAACACAAAATACAATGACCAAGGCGTGACAGTAATCTGTTTGATTTTAGCAAATGTACATTTCCCTCCCACAAAACACTGGATAAGAAACAATGGTTTTCGGTAACTACTTAGAAATTATTTAAAATTAACAGTGGCTAATGACCTAATATTTGCATAGTAAGTAAAAGCAAGTATAAATTGTTGCCACACATTTTCTTACTGAATAGTGTATTAACACCAAGTAAGTATTAGATACAGTAAAAAGTGTTATCAAAATTATATGTTCTATTGAAATTATAGTCTTCAAACTCACCTAGTTTGCTTACTCTAATTCTGAAATTGCATCACTACAAACAGTAATATCCATCACTACAAACGTTACCAATTGCTTATATCTTAATTGTTTCAACATTGCAAGAACAGTGACATTTTCCACCACCATGTTTAAGACAAGCTGTGCGTGTACTGTATCTGTATAATTCGTCAAACCACCCCTGACTATCATGGGGCCTATTAATTGAGATCAGAAATCTGTTCCTCTCGCTGAAAGCTGGAGAACAGCTGTCTCAGCCCCGGAGAGTCATATGGAATCATATTATATTATTGGCCATGGATGAATATTCCCTCCGATTTGAAATAATCAGGCAGCTATTCAGTTGGTGCGATGGCCAAACACAGACGCCAAAGCACAGCTGCGGGGAATAACTAAAGCTAACTAACTCTATCAAAACAGTGTTGACTTATCAGTAAGATGATAGACTCCTTGCATCCTACTCGCCTACATGATGGTACCTAGAACCATAAAAGGTTCTTCGGCTATCCCTATAGAAAAAATATTGTTGGTTCCGGGTAGAACCGCAGCCCTTTCCTGCAGTCAAATGACCTAGTGGCCTCATGGGTGGAATTTCACTATTAATAAACATTATTTAAAAACGCTGAAAATCCAGTGTTTCTATGTTAAACGGTTTTGTTATATTTCAGTCTTCCTTGATGTATAGTACCAGTCAAAAGTTTGGACACACCTACTCATTCAAGGGTTTTTCTTTATTTTAACTATTTTCTACATTGTAGAATAATAGTGAAGACATCAAAACTATGAAATGACATATATGGAATCAGGTAGTAACCAAAAAAGTGTTAAACAAATCTAAATATATTTTAGATTTTAGATTCTTCAAAGTAGCCACCCTTTGCTTTGATAGCTTTGCATTCTCTCAACCAGCTTAAATTGGAATGCTTTTCCAACAGTCTTGAAAGAGCAATTGTTGGTTGCTTTTCCTTCACTCTGTGGTCCAACTCATCCCAAACCATCTAAACTGGGTTGAGGTTGGGTAAGTGTGGAGGCCAGGTCATCTGATGCAGCAATCCATCACTCTCCTTCTTGGTCAAATAGCCCTTACACTGCCTGGAGGTGTGTTGGGTCATTGTCCTGTTGAAAATACAAATGATAGTCCCAAACAAACCAGATGGAATGGTGTATCACTGCCCTGGCCAGACCAAATAAATAAATCACAGGCAGTGTCACCAAAAAGCACAAATCATCCATTCACCTATTCTCCGTCTCACAAAGACACAGCGGTTGGAACCAAAAATCTCCAACTTGGACTCATCAGACAAATCTCCACCGGTTTAATGTCCATTGCTCATGTTTCTTAGCCCAAGCAAGTATCTTCTTATTATTATTGTCCTTTAATAGTGGTTTCTTTGCAGCAATTCGACCACGAAGCCCTGATTCACGCAGTCATCTTTGAACAGTTGATGTTGAGATGTGTCTGTTCCTTCAACTCTATATAGCATTTATTTGGGCTGAAATTTCTGAGGCTGGTAACTCTAATGATCTTACCCTATGCAGCAGAGGTAACTCTGGGTCTTCCTTTATTGTGCCAGTACTCATGAGAGCCAGTTTCACCATATCGTGGTCTTTGCACCCCAAGAAACTCCAAAGTTCTTTACATTTACCTTGAGTTCCTTAAAGTAACCCTGTTGTTTCTCGTTATGTTGGGATATATATATTTCACCTTTATTTAACCAGGTAGGCTAGTTGAAAACAAGTTCTCATTTGCAACTGCAACCTGGCCTAGATAAAGTTGCCTGCAACCACAGTTAACAAACCCACAGTAGAAAAGTCTATATACAGCATGGGCAAATGAGGTAGTAGGCCATGGGACTGGTGGCTAATTACAGTATAGCAATTAAACACTGGAATGGTAGGGCAGAATGTGCAAGTAGGACTGAGGGGCAGCTCAGTATGGGGATGAGGTAGAGGGGGCATTTTGAGATGGGCTATGAACAGGTGAGGGGCTGCTCTTACAGCTGGTGCTTAAAGGGAGGGAGGTAAGTCCCAGTTTACTGATTTTTGCAGTTCGTTCGTCATTAGAAGCAGAGAACTGGAAGGAGAGCCCAGGAAGAATTGGCTTTGAGGGTGAGAGATATACCCAGTACTGCTGCTAGACCAGTGCGCTGAGATAAGCCCAAGGCACGCCTGCTAATTGAAATGCATTCCAAGTGACTACCTCATGAAGCTGGTTGAGAGAATGCCAAGAGTGTGAACTTTCATCATCTGGAAGATGGCTCTGAAGAATCTTTTGATTTGTTAGAAACTTTATAGGAAGAAAAACCATTGAATGAGCAGAAACTGGTAGACTGGTACTGGCAGATCTGGTTAGAAACTCTGGAATAAATGACATTGTGCAGATTGATTTTCTTAAAGCCCATAACCATGTGTTTGAAGATATATGTTTAAAACTACCAAGAAAAATCATTTTTGTGACTCATTTAGCCCACTTCAGTAAAACCGTTAAACCAGAGGGTTATTTGAGGCTTCTCCGTTGGGTGAAAGGGTTCTTTCTACCTGTAACCAAAAAAGGGTTATACTTCAGGGACAGCCAAAGAATACTTTGAGTTTGCTTTCCTATTTGCTTCCGTACTTACTTGCTGACTACTCTCTTCATTTTTACTGTATTTCCTTCATGTCTTCCTAACTTAGTGATTTGTAGCCTGTATACTTTTGATTTCTTATATGGCACATAACACTGATCACACCAAATGATTAGATATGCATCCGTCAGAAAGTTCACAGGAGTGGCTGTTTTTAATTGGATTTATATGCCATTTTTGCAAATGGATGCAATGCGGATGTATCCATGTATGCGGAGCATGCTATCAGAGCTTTAATGCGGACTGATGTAATTTAATATGGTATGGCAGGCCTTGTGGACTGAAGGCATTCCTGCTAATGCCATTATCCTAAACGTTGAATACAAAACAAATCACAGCCGCTGACCACCTCAACCCGTGTCTAACGATTGATTGACAATGAAAATGAATTGTATTCCTAACATACTGGGTTGCAATAACAGGTAACACTTTATCTTAAATTTCCCTGTTATTATGTTAATATAATGTTATTGCTACAGTTATTACTGTGTAGTTAAATAGGTATAAGGGCAACTTAAGGTAAAAGTCTTACCCAATAATGACCAGTGCTGGTGTCGCTTTACATGAACTACACAGATACATTTTTATGATGCAAATGTTGTGCCGCATTAACTACAGTAATAACGTATTTGAAATAGAGTGACAAAACAAAGCGAACTCTGCCATCTAATGTGCCACAGTTCCCCAAGATAACTAGTGGTGGGATTGGGCCAGTCCTTCTTCGATCCCAAATTAACTATAGTAATAACTTATTTGGAATAAAGTGACAAAACAAAGTGAATGCTGCCATCTAATGTGCTACATTCCCACAAGAGAACCCGTGTTGGAATTGGGCCAGTCCTTCTTAGATCCTGGCTAAAGCTTTAGGTAAAGCATCATTTGATATAAACACAGAATTTCCAGTCAAACCTCTTACCACCAGTGTATTTTTCACGCCTGCTCCTGCTCTCCCTCTCTGGTGCTCGAGGGCGTCAGGCTGCCCTTCATTACACACAGCTGTCACCATCATTACGCACAGCTGAGTAATATTGGACTCACCTGGACTCCATAAATTTGTCGATTACCCACTCTATATCTGTCTGCTCCTCAGTCTGTTCCCTGTGTTATTTTTCCCTGTCCAGACGCTGTTCCTGTTCTGTTTTGTGTCCATGTTTCATTAACTTCTTATGGCTGGGGGCAGTATTGAGTAGCTTGGATGAATAAGGTGCCCAGAGTAAACTGCATTCAGTCCCAGTTGCTAATATATGCATATTATTAGTATATTGGGATGGAAAACACTCTGAAGTTTCTACAACTGTTTGAATGATCTGTGAGTATAACAGAACTCATATGGCAGGCAAAAACCTGAGAAAAAATCCAACCAGGAAGTGGGAAATCTGAGGTTTGTAGTTTTTCAGCTCATTCCCTATTGAAGATACAGTGGGATATTGGTCATGTTGCACTTTCTAAGGCTTCCACTAGATGTCAACAGTCTTTAGAACCTTGTTTGATGCGAATGAGAGGGGAATGGAGTCAGAGGTCTGCCAGAATGCCTTGAGCTCGTGACGCTCGTTCACGTGAGAGTGGGCCCTCATCCATTGTTGTTCTACAGATAAAGGAATTCTCCGGTTGGAACATTATTGAAGATTTATGTTAAAAACATCCTAAAGATTGATTCTATACATCGTTTGACATGTTTCTACGGACTGTAACGGAACTTTTTGACATTTCGTCTGCTCCTAGTGAACGCGCTTCGTGAGTTTGGAATTGTTTAACAAACTCACTATTTTGGACATAAATGGACATTATCGAACAAAACAAACATTTATCGTGGAACTGGGATTCCTGGGAGTGCATTCTGATGAAGATCAAAGGTAAGTGAATATTTATAATATTATTTCTGACTTCTGTTGACTGCACAATATGGTGGATATCTTTTTGGCTTGTTTAGGCTTTGAGCGCCTTACTCAGATTATTGCATGGTTTGCTTTTTCCGTAAAGCTTTTTTGAAATCTGAAACAGTGGTTGCATTAAGGAGAAGTGTATCTAAAGTCCTATGTATAACACTTGTATAACACTGAGTATAACACACAATGTATAACACTGAGTATTTCTGTAAATTGATGTGGCTCTCTGCAAAATCACTGGATGTTTTTGGAACTACTGAACATAACGGACCAATGTATACTGAGATGTTTTTATATAAATATGAAGTTTATCGAACAAAACATGCATGTTATGTGTAACATGAAGTCCAATGAGTGTCATCTGATGAAGATCACATGTTAGTGATTAATTCTCTCTCTATGGCTGTGTTTTTCTGTGACTTGGCTCTGACCAAACATAATCGTTTGTGGTGCTTTCACCGTAAAGCCTATTTGAAATCGGACACTGGTGGGATTAACAAGAAGTGTATCTTTAAAATGGTGTGAAATTCTTGTATGTCTGAGGAATTTTAATTATGAGATTAATTTTGTTTTGAATTTGGCACCCTGCACTTTCACTGACTGGTGTCATATCGATCCCGTTAGCGGGATCTCAGCCCTAATAATTGTACCTGCTTCTCGCCTCCAGTTTCATTCCTTACAGTATCGGTAACACCTTGGTTTGACATCTAAGCAACTCTATATTTCATGTCCCACATACCCGAGAGAGGTTAATGCAACCGCTGTGTCAGATTTTTAAAAATCTTTACGGCAAAAGCACGATATTCAATAATCTGAGATATAGCTTCAGCCACAAAAGCAAATTGTGGAGCAAATTTTGGAGTCAACAAAATTGTGGAGTCAACAAAAGTCATGCGTAGCATTATAAATCTTCACTTAGCTTCGTTCACTTACCTTGCACTCCCAGGACTCCCACTTCCACAAGAAAGGTTAGTTTTGTTCGATTACGTCCATATTTATGTCCAAAAACCTCAGTTTTGTATACGCGTTTAGGTCACTATTCCAAAGGCACAATGCGCGAGCGCAAAATCCAGACGAGAATTCAAAAGAGTTCCATTACAGTTTGTAGAAACATGTCAAACGATGTTTATAATCAATCCTTAGGGTCTTTCTATAATACAAACTCCAGTGTGTTTTATATCAACAAATACTAATAATCTGCATATATTATCATCTGGGACAGAGTAGCAGGCAGTTAACTCTGGGTACCTTATTCATCCAAGCTACTCAATACTGCCTCCCTGTCACCAATAAGTTTTTAACATACACTAAGTTGACTGTGCCTTTAAACAGCTTGTAAAATTCCAGAAAATTATGTCATGGCTTTAGAAGCTTCTGATAGGCTAACTGACATCATTTGAGTCAATTGGAGGTGTACCTGTGGATGTATTTCAAGGCCTACCTTCAAACTCAGTGCCTATTTGCTTGACATCATGGGAAAATCAAAAGAAATCAGCCAAGACCTCATCATGAGAGTATGGATTTTAATACAAAATTTAACTAGTCAGTGGCCACACCCCCGTGAGCCCAGACATCACATTAGGCGTTATAGAACGGCCCATTCTTCCACAGAGTATAAAACCCACTTCCTACAAAACTTACATTAAGTCAGAGAACGCCAGGACGGAGTCCCCACGTTGGAATGGCTACAATTCTACAGACCATTAAACTAGAAAGCATGGAGCTGACAATACATGTTGAAATGGTTCACAGACAATTTTATGATGATGTTCTTGTCCGATTCCTCTCATGTACAGAAAAAGACACCTTCCACAAATCCCATGGTATGGAATAGCAGAAAACTTTATATCGGTGGAAAGAGGGGACTGAGCTGCAGCCATTACAAGACACAGTAAGTCTCTAGTATAAACACACGAGGAGCTATTCAAAATTCTAAATGACATCACTGTGTGAAGCACAGGTGCGTCAATCTACTCTAGAGGGTTAACTCTACTGTTTGTAAACTATGCAATTGCAAACAAAGACTGTATAGCTTTATAACATATTTAAAGCTAAAGTTTTATATAATGTGTGTTCCTTGCATCCATAGCCCTGAATATGAATTTGTGATTGTTCACATTTCTCAAATCCCATCCCTCAGCTGATTACCAAACAAAAACGACGTATCCCCTTTGTTATTGTTTGAAATGCAGATTTAAGGCACGCATGGCACCATGAAATTCTCAACTATCTCTTATTTATGGCTTTGCAATATCTAATATATCTGTTGTCCTAGTATGTCTAGCTTTGCCTTTGTTTCAACATTGATCAGTGATGCTTCAATTCCTGTAAGAGGCATTCAAAGTGAGCTTAAAGTTATTGAGATAGCAGAACAGTGGAGATCTCAGTCTAATAGAGAGGAGCATTGGTAGATGATTGCTACTCTATCTGGAAGAATCTGAGCTATGAACAAGGAGGAAGGGCTACACAGAGGTCAGGTAGTGGTGGAGAGTGCACTCTACATTGGGCTTGATATTACAGACCTAAAGCACTCATGCTATTGTATTCTTGATGCATTTGTGTGGTAAATTACCTTCCTGACTTCCATCTTCATTTTTATGAAAGTAAAAGAGACACACATGTTCACAATTAGATTACATAATCAATACTGTTGTCATGTCTGTGACTATCATTCAATGTGAAGACTGTTATTTTGTCAAATCAATTCTCTATGTCTAATTATTATGTGATTAAACTAATCATGTAAGCTTTAATTAACTAGGAAGTTGGGGCACCACGTGAAATGTTTATAGAGTCTCTATTTCCCGAATCGACTCTTCAGATATTTTCATATCTTATCAAGTAAGGTCTTGTATTAATGTATTATTACCTCATCAGCTCTCATTACTGAACGTCGCAAACCCTTGAATATCTGCACGAACGCTAGCCTAAATCACGAATCAGCGATATACAAATGGGCTTAATTATTTATTTTCTAACTAGCTCATATAGTATATATATAAGTCACAGAAATACATGAAACAAACAATATCAAATCAAATGTATTTATATAGCCCTTCGTACATCAGCTGATATCTCAAAGCGCTGTACATAAACCCAGCCAAAAACCCCAAACAGCAAGCAATGTAGGTGTAGAAGCATGGTGGCTAAAAACTCCCTAGAAAGGCTAAAAGCTAGGAAGAAACCTAGAGAGGAACCAGGCTATGAGGGGTGGCCAGTCCTCTTCTGGCTGTGCCGGGTGGAGATTATAACAGAACATGGCCAAGATGTTCAAATGTTCATAAATGACCAGCATGGTCAAATAATAATAATCACAGTAGTTGTCTCGGGTGCAGTAAGTCAGCACCTCAGGAGTAAATGTCAGTTGGCTTTTCATAGCCGATCATTAGGAGTATCTGTAACACTGCTGCTGTCTCTAGAGAGTTGAAAACAGCAGGTCTGGGACAGGTAGCACGTCCGGTGAACAGGTCAGGATTCCATAGCCGCAGACAGAACAGTTGAAACTGGAGCAGCAGCACGGCAAGGTGGACTGGGGACAGCAAGGAATCAGGTCCTCCAAGAGAGAGAGAGAATGAGAGAATTAGAGAGAGCATACTTAAATTCACACAGGACACCAGATAAGACAGGAGAAGTACTCCAGATATAACAAACTCTCCCAGCCCCCCGACACATAAACCACTGCAGCATAAATACTGGAGGCTGAGGCAGGAGGGGTCAGGAGACACTGTGGCCCCATCCTATGATACCCCCGGACAGGGCTAAACAGGAAGGATATAACCCCACCCACTTTGCCAAAGCACAACCCCCACACCACTAGAGAGGGTATATATCTTCAACCACCAACTTACCATCCTGAGACAAGGCCGAGTATAGCCCACAAAGATCTCCGTCACGGCACAACCCAAGGGGGGGGCGCCAACCCAGACAGGAAGATCACATCAGTGACTCAACCCACTCAAGTGACGCACCCCTTCACACTCCTAACAATATAGTTATTGGTTACTAACACAATGCATTGATAAGTATCTAGGTGGCTGAAACGGTATGACGGCTTGGTAGACAATGGAAGGGGTGGGGACAGAGAAAGAGCGGGAGAGACTAAATGGATTCAGTACACACAGTTGATAATTATATTCATTGAAATGCTAATCCTTTGCACATGAACGGCCGCTCATTCGACAATAATTGCAATGTACATATTTACACCCGTAAGTCGTTGTTGTCTTCTCTGTTGGAATCGCCGGTCCCGTCTGCTGGAGAGTCAGTTAATCAGAGAATCTTTGGTTAACTTTCCCAGAAGTCACAATGTCTTTTGTTGTTGTCGCTTTCTCAGAGGCTCTGGATAGTGTCTGTTGTAATAGATACGTCAGGCATACGGATGTTTGTTACATAGAATAGATGCTTCCGCGGTTGTCGGTATTCTCATACTAGATTTACGTAATTTCTTCAGGGGAGTAATCGGAATCAAAACCAAAAACCGGGCTGTAAAAATGGCAAAGCGTGCATACGGGGTAAAAAGTTCCATGAATAACGTGACCAAACATGGGTCGACATTTTATTTTCTATATCTCTCAGATATAGGACATCCACTTCAAAACCTTATTCCTTATGATTTGTTTTTGGATTGTCTGTTTTGCCATGTACAAATGTGTTATTCAATTTATTTATATGGGTTATAATACTAAACGCTAAATTCAACGTTTCATCAAATACATATATATATACAGTACCAGTCAAAAGTTTGGACACACCTACTCATTCGAGGCTTTTTCTTTATTTTTACTATTTTGTACATTATAGAATAGTAGTGAAGAAATTAAAACTATGAAATAACACATATGGAATCATGTAGTAACCAAAAAAGTGTTAAACAAATCAAAATATATTTAGATTTTAGACTCTTCAAAGTAGCCACCCGTTGCCTTGATGACAGCTTTGCACACTCTTGGAATTCTCTCAAACAGCTTCACCTGGAATGCTTTACTCTCCTTTACTCTGTGGTCTAACTCATCCCAAACCATCTCAATTGGGTTGAGGTCAGGTGATTGTGGAGGCCAGGTCATCTGTTGCAGCACTCCTCCACCCTTCTTGGTCAAATAGACCTGTGTTGGGTAATTATCCAGTTTAAAAAAAATATTTGTTATTTTTATTTAATATTAAAACATACAATATACTTGCAGTGAAGCCGCTCAACAATCACATCACACCAGTCATCGAACAGACTCCCATCCAGAGCGACACACAGAAACACCCAGGATCAACGTCCTGCTAAACGGTGCGTCAACACATCTCAAACACAGAGACCCGAACGAGCAATCCATCATCCCCGAGCCCAAGCTCTCCACTCATCCATTCGATCCCCCGCCCCATGCACCAACAAAATTTTAAAAAAGAGAAAAAAAAGAAAGACAAGAGAAAACAGAAAACAACAATGCAAAAAAACAAAAGACATCAAGGATAACAAAAATCGTAACAGCAAGGCCAACTGAATATGTTGAGTGCATGTATGGCACTTTTTACATGTGTGTGTGACGGTGTATGTGGACGTGTGCATTTGAATGAGAGTGTGTGTATATGCATGTGCACAAACACCTCAGTGTCATTCAAATTAGCTTTTTGTTATGTTTAATTTTTACTTCATTTTTTAAAACTTTTATCTTTGACCGTCATTCTATCCCCCGCCCAGCAACTCCACTTCCACTTGTCTCCAATTCCACATCCCAACCCTCAGCTTCCCTCAGCCCACCCCACCTGTCTCTGCTGGCCACCCTCTTTGGAATTCTACACACCATATATCTTTCAACTATGATGTGATGTTTAGCATACCATTTTAATCTATCTACTTGAGCAGAATCCACAGATTACGTTGAAGATAAATATGTTTACTAAGAGTGTCAATATATTAATTGACTGACCCGGTCTCTCCAGATTTCCCAACAGTACTATTTCTGGGTCAATTATACATCAATGTTCTACATATTCAGCCAGACCAGAACCAGCCAACCTGAAGGCAATACCAAAATAAAAGGTCTATTGATTCTGTATCCTCACAACAAAATCTGCAGTGCTTCGATGATTGAATGCCCCAAATCTTCAACATTTTGTTGGTGGCAAGAATCCTATATAATAATTTTAGCTGAAAAGCACAAAGTCTTGACTCTTGCGTCGTTTTATATATCAACTCATACACCCTGTACAATGGAATTGGTACATCAAAAATCTCTTCCCAAATATTTTGCAATCTGTATGGCACAGCTGTCAACATCCTGGTCCTCAAATTAAACTGGTATACTTTCCTATTTATGCTATTTTCATTCCTTCGCCAGTTTTGATGCTTTATATTGAGCAGACAGACCAGTTCCCTACCTCCTCCCGCTGCCACCTGCCTCCTCCATTTTTGAGGTAATGCTGTAATCAGTTGGTTGTAATCTTGGATTGAGCAGACCTTCCTGTACAATTCTGACTCCATGAAAGATAACTCTACCATTCCAATATAATTTAAAAACAAAATACCCTTTTCAGACACCTGTCCCTTAAATACAGGTATTTTATCAACCAGCACATTTTAGTTCAGCCATAATATTTGTTGTAAAATTTGTTCTATCTTTTCAGGGGGATGAAATTGAAATTGTAGTCAGCTCTGCAATGCTTGTTTGAAAAAGTGAGATACTTGTCTATTTTTACAAGTTTTCTATTGAAATTCATTGTGGAGAGCCCATTTATATCTTTTGTGAAAACCAAGTATGTCTACTTCCCCGTCAGCCCATTTTGTAAGTAAACTGCAGCGTAATGTAAAAGTTTTATTTTTTAAAGATCCAATACGTAATATTGTACACTTATCATAATTACATCAAAAACATGTTTTTTATTTTATTTAATGACTCATACGGGAGGGTTTAACTGCAGACACCCGAACAGGCCCTCATCCCTGTCACTCGCAGGAGAAGGAGAGATTTCACAGAAAACAGAAAACAGTTGATATTGAGATGTGTCTGTTACTTAAGGATTTATTTGGGCTAAAATCTGAGGCTGGTAACTCTAATGAACTTCCTTTCCTGTGGCGGTCCTCATGAGAGCCAGTTTCATCATAGCGGTTGATGGTTTTTGCAACTGCACTTGAAGAAACTTTCAAAGTTCTTAAAATGTTGCGTAATACCTGACCTTCTTGTCTTAACCCTTGTGTGGTGTTCATGTTTTGTTATTCACCCAATGTTCACGGATCTGAGGGACCCACAACATTATTGTTTCTATAAAACAATACAGCCATAACAATTTACATAAAAAATACTTAACACTTTGACTTATATCAATTACAAGCAATATAGGCAGCATACATGGTTAATATTTGCCATTTTACCTCTGCTTGATCACATTTGATCAAAAATATATTATAATCAAGATAAATCATGTTTATCCAAACAAATATAAATGAAACAAGGTTTTCAACACTATTGATGTTTCTTGCTTCGAACTGAACAAATTGGAAGGACGAATTTTACATACAGTATTTTATGGAAATTATAAATGAGCCCCATTGAACACACAATAATTCCAGTCAACACACCACATGGGGGACAGAGTTTTACTGTGTGTGTGTTGCAAATGTATTTCTTGCACTTCATGCATGTGTACTGTGTCTTCCTGTCCTTCGTGGGTCCACACACATTGCAGTGCTTCTTCTTGTTGCTACCAGCTGCAATCTAGAATAATGAAAACACTTAGTTCAGGAATTTTACTAACATCTTTCTCACTCACTCACTCACTCACTCAAATGTAACTATATATAGATAGTTACAGCAGGCCATGGTAGGAGAGTCAAACACACACACATGCGACAACATCACTCACACTTACATCCAGTATTGGAGTTGGTTCTGTGGGTTGGGCGGACGGGGCACCAGCATCCTCCTCCTGAATCCTCCTCGCGATGGCTGAAGAAGCTGGAAACATTTTTTATCATTTTCACCTACACACATACTTTGGGTGCACAGTGTGCATTCAATGAAAATGTGTCATTTTACATGAAAATGAGGCATGGCCAGTGAGTCTCAGGTTGAAATCAGATTTTTTAGTGACCATTGAAAATGGGTCCCACAGACCCGAAAACCACACTATCCATCCACCTGACAGGTGTGGCATATCAAGAAGCTGATTTAACAGCATGATCGTTACACAGGTGCACCTTGTGCTGGTTACATTAAAAGACTAAACTAAAATGTGCACAATGCCACAGATGTCTCAAGTTCGGAGAGCTTGCAATTGTCATGATAACTGCAGCAGTGTCCACCAGAGCTGTTGCCAGATAATTGATTGTTCATTTCTCTACCATAAGCCATCTCCAATGTCGTTTTAGATTATTTGGTAGCATGTCCAACTGTCCTCACAACAGCAGACCACTTCTGACCACAACACCCCAGGACCTCCACATACAGCTTCTACACCTGCGGGATCGTCTGAGGGGAGGGGGGGGGTGGGGTGCTGAGGAGTATTTCTGTCTGAAAAACTCATTCTGATTGACTGGGCCTGGCTTCACATTGGGTGCCCCTGCCCAGTTATGTGAAATCAATAGAATAGGGCCTAAAGAATGTTTTTAAACTGAATAAATTCATTATAATAACTCTAAAAGTCTTTGAAATTGTTGCATGTTGCGTTTATATTTTTTGTTCAGTATATATTATTTAGGTTTTATACATACCGGGGTCCTAAAATTCCAAATGAAATGGCTAAATTATACATTCTATGACCATCTTAAAACAATTCCATATTTTAGCTTAGTATCTATTGTGATTTAAGAGCTTAGAAAATCTAATGTTGGGTTCTGATCGGGTACGACAGGCATTTTTAGGTTAACCCATTTGGTGGGAATTGTAGCGTGGCTCATATAGCGATGTTCACTACAGTTTCAATATAAGTACCAATCGCAGATGGCCCCATTATAAAAATGTTTGGACCTCCCGAGTGGCACAGAGGTCTAAGGCACTGCATTGCAGTTGCTAGCTATGCCACTAGATATCCTGGTTCCAGTCCAGGCTCTGTCGCAGCAGGCGCACAATTGACCCATCGTCGTCCGGATTAGGGGAGGGTTTGGCCAGCAGGGATGTCCTTGTCCCATCTCGCTCTAACGACTCCTGTGGCGGGCCGGTCGCCAAGTGTACGGTGTTTCCTCCAATACATTGGTATGGCTGGCTTCCTGGTTAAGCGGGAATTGTGTCAAGAAGCAGTGCGGCTTGATTGGGTTGTGTTTCGGGAGGACGCATGGCTCTCGACCTCCGCCTCTCCCGAGTCAGTACAGTAGTTTCAGCGATAGGACAAGACTGTAACCACCAATTGGATACCATGAAATTGGGGATGTAAAAGTAAAAAAAAAATGTGGCCAGCCTAATTTATGATACTATATTTTATTTATTTCACTAGGCGAGTCAGTTAAGAACAAATTCTTAATTACAATGACGGCCTACCAAAAAGCAGAAGGCCTCCTACGGGGATGGGGGACTGGGATTAAAAATGTTAAATAAATACAATATAGGAAAAATCAAACATCACAACAAGAGAGACAACACAACACTACATGAAGAGAGACCTAAGACAACAACATAGCAAAGCAGCAATACATGAAAACACAGCATGGTAGCAACACAACATAACAGCATGGTAGAAACACAACATGGTAGCATCACAAAACATGGTACAAACCTTATTGGGAAAGAAGGTAGAGACAACAATACATTACACAAAACAGCCACAACTGTCAGTAAGACGAGAGACCTAAGACAACAACATAGCAAGTGCAAGAAGGTAGAGACAGAGGGCAAGAATGTAGAGACAACAATGTTTCACACAAAGCAGCCACAACTGTAAGTGTCCATGATTGAGTCATTGAATGAAGATTGAGATAAAACTGTCCAGTTTGAGTGCCTGTTGCAGCTCGTTCCAGTCGCTAGCTTCAGCGAACTGAAAAGAGGAGCGACTCAGGGATGTGTGTGCTATGGGGACCTTTAACAGAATGCGACTGGCAGAACGAATGTTGTATGTGGAGGATGAGGGCTGCAGTAGATAGGTGGGAGTGAGGAAACAGTCCTTTAGAAACATGTCAAATGATGTATGGAATCAATCGTTAGGATGTTTTTAACATAAAACATCATAAAGTTCCAACCGGAGAATTCATTTGTCTTCAGAAAAAGCACTGGAACGAGAGGTTACTCTGTCGGTAGAGCGTCATGAGACCAAGGTACTATGCCAGACCACTGACTCAAACCGGTCTCATGAGCCCCTCCTTTTTAGTAGAATCCTCATTCAAGTTTCAGAAGACAGTTGACATCTAGTGGAAGCCCTAGGAAGTGCAACCTCATCCATATCTTAATGTGTACTTGGTAGGCAAAGCTTTGAAAAACTACAAACCTCAGATGTCCCACTTCCTGGTTGAATTTTCTCAAGATTTCACCTGCCATATGTGTTCTGTTACACTCACAGACATCATTCAAACAGTTTTAGAAACTTCAGAGTGTTTTCTATCCAATACTAATAATAATATTCATATATTAGCATCTAGGACAGAGTAGGAGGCAGTTCACTCTGGGCACGCTATTTATCCAAAAGTGAAAATGCTGCCCCCTCTCCCAAAAAGGTTAACCTCTCTGGGATATGTGGGACGGTAGCTTCCCACTTGGCCAAAAGCCAGAGAAAATGCAGAGCGCCAAATTCATATAAAATCCTCTAAATATCAAACTTTCATGAAATCACACATGTAAGATACCAAATTAAAGCTACACTTGTTGTGAATCCAGCCAACATGTCAGATTTCAAAAAGGCTTTTCGGCGAAAGCAAAGAATTCTATTATCTGAGGATAGCACCTCCATAAACAGAAGAGAGAAACATATTTCAACCCTGCAGGCGCGACACAAAAGGGAGAAATAAATATATCATTCATGCCTTACCTTTGACGAGCTTCTTCTGTTGGCACCCCAATATGTTGCATAAACATCACAAATGGTCCTTTTGTTCAATTAATTCCGTCCATATATATCCAAAATGTCCATTTATTTGGCGTGTTTGATCCAGAAAAACACCGGTTCTAACTTGCGCAACGTGACTACAAAATATCTCAAGAGTTACCTTTAAACTTTGCCAAAACATTTCAAACTACTTTTAAAATACAACTTTACGTATTTTTCTACGTAAATAATCGATACAATTGAAGACGAGATGATCTGTGTTCAATACAGGAAGAAAACAAACTGACGCTAGCTTTCTGGTCACGAGCCTCTATCAAACAGTACACATGAAGTGACCCACGTTTTGAACAGGGCTACTTCTTCATTACACAAAGGAAAAACCTCATCCAAATTCTAAAGACTGGTGACATCCAGTGGAAGCGGTAGGAACTGCAAGCACGTCCATTAGAAATCTGGATTCCCAATGAAATTCATTGAAAAGAGAGTGACCTCAAAAGAACAAATCTGAATGGTTTGTCCTCTGGGTTTCGCATGCTGTTTTGCCTTGAAGATTGGGCAAAAATCCCAGTGGCTAGATGTGCAATGCTTATAGAAACATAACCCCAAGAGACTTGCAGCTGTAATTCCTGCAAAAGGTGTCTCTACAAAGTATTGACTTTGGGGGGGTGAATAGTTATACATGCCTTTTTTTGTCTTACTTCTTGTTTGTTTTGCAATAAAAAATATTAAACAAGAAGTAAGACAAAAAAAGTGTGTATTACTACCCCCCCCAAAGTCAAGGTGGTAGGCATGTAGTGTAAATCAAATGATACAAAAACCCCAAAAATCTATTTTAATTCCAGGTTGTAAGGCAACAAAATTGGAAAAATGCCAAGGGGGGTGATTCATTTTGCAAGCCACTGTAATGATACATTTCGCGCAGTTATGGATGGATTTTTCCCCAGACAAAAGCTTAAAGATAGCAGCTCAAATAGATGGGCAAGGGAAATGGATTTCAGTGCCTTCACAGGGACAGATAAATTATTTCTAATAAGAATGACACTCCACCCTTTCTACCCGATCTGTCAGCGCTGAACACATGATAATCCAAAATACGCTGCTCACCGATACAACACAGTTACACCTTCAGGCACCGCCAAAAACATCAGTTGTGCTGGTGTCGGCTATCACCGGTTAATGCTTGATCTTATTGAATCTAGGCCTAAATTGCCTGCAAAACTGCTAAACAGCTACAGAGTCACTTTTTTATTTCCTTGGCCAAGGCCTGATTTCTCATCATAACAATATCTGAAAGTTCTATAGAGAACCAAGTATTTTTTCTATGTTTTACTCTAAGGTGTTTAAAGGGAGCGTGTTTATCTCCCTGGCAGACAGATATAGATGAGAACGACTCTAGAACTTATTCAGGGTCAAGCATGCATAATGTGTAATGTTTCTCTTCATAATTATACATAATCATCTGTTTTGTATCTCTAATGCGTTCAATAGGACAGGGATCACTGAGATCATTAACAAAGACACCACTGGACAAGTACTTGTGGGGCTATTTGTCAGAATTAGGTCTGTCAGTGACGAATTTGCTTGACTATTTTACATTAATCCATGCGGGTTTTGCAATCAGTTGAGTCAGGTTATAGTCAAGACCAATATATACATATATATATATTTTTTGAATTTTACCCCCTTTTTCTCCAAATGTTTTTGTGATATCCATTTGTGATCCAATTACAATCTTGTCTTATCACTGCAACTCTCGAATGGGCTCGAGAGGTCAAGTCATGCGTCCTTCGCGCTTCTTAACACCCGCCCCCGCTTAACCTGGAAGCCAGCTGCAACAATTGTGCATTCAACTGACGATTGAGGTCAGTCTGCAGGTGCCAGGCAAGATGTCGCTAGAGCACGATCAGCCAAACCCTCCCCTAACCTGGGCAATGCGGGGCCAATTGTGCACTGCCCTATTGGGCTTCCGGTCACAGTCAATAATCTGGAATCGAACCTGGGTCTGTAGTGATGCCTCAAGCACTGAAATGCAGTGCCTTAGACCGCTGCGCCACTCGGAAGACAATTATTATTTAAAAACCCTGCAACAGATAAATGTGTATTTTGTCTCATCACCAAAAGCTAACTTTTTGGGGGTATTTTTACTGATAATACCCCTGAGAATATGGTTATCTGTAGCAGTACTACGAGAATGCTGGAATGGGAATGGGAAGAATTACCTGTCTAGAGTTGGGCTGTGCTTGAGTATTTTTTAAATAAAAGCCTCTTCGATGTTGGCTAAGATAACTTTTGCCCATTTCCTATTTGGATGCAAGCCATCCCTCTTCTTGAACTGGGGCCTCTCCCAAAAGCAGTGAAAATGTTCAATCTACTCCAAATCCATCAAGAATAGGTTGATGCCCATAAATGTGAACCTGTTTGTCTGTTTCCTTTAATTTATCTATGAGCACTCTGAAATCAGTTTTTAATTGCTCCAATTTATGAAGATGTATGTTGTTTGTAAAAACATTTGGGTGCTTCTCCATCACAGCAGGCCTGGTGAGCTAAGTCCCAAACAAGGGCAACGGGGAAGTAATGGGTCCTTATTACTGCAACCAACACATGCCTAACTATGGAACTCCATAACAACCACAAGTTTTAATTTTTTATTTTTTTATTTCACCTTTATTTAACCAGGTAGGCTAGTTGAGAACAAGTTCTCATTTGCAACTGCGACCTGGGCAAGATAAAGCATAGCAGTGTGAACAGACAACACAGAGTTACACATGGAGTAAACAATTAACAAGTCAATAACACAGTAGAACAAAGGGGGAGTCTATATACAATGTGTGCAAAAGGCATGAGGTAGGCGAATAATTACAATTTTGCAGATTAGCACTGGATTGATAAATGATCAGATGGTCATGTACAGGTAGAGATATTGGTGTGCAAAAGAGCAGAAAAGTAAATAAATAAAAACAGTATAAAAACAGTATGGGAATGAGGTAGGTGAAAATGGGTGGTCTATTTACCAATAGACTATGTACAGCAGCAGCGATCGGTTAGCTGCTCAGATAGCGGATGTTTGAAGTTGGTGAGGGAGATAAAAGTCTCCAACTTCAGCGATTTTTGCAGTTCGTTCCAGTCACAGGCAGCAGAGTACTGGAACGAAAGGCGGCCAAATGAGGTGTTGGCTTTAGGGATGATCAGTGAGATACACCTGCTGGAGCGCGTGCTATGGATGGGTGTTGCCATCGTGACCAGTGAACTGAGATAAGACGGAGCTTTACCTAGCATGGACTTGTAGATGACCTGGAGCCAGTTGGTCTGGCGACGAATATGTAGCGAGGGCCAGCCGACTAGAGCATACAAGTCGCAGTGGTGGGTGGTATAAGGTGCTTTAGTGACAAAACGGATGGCACTGTGATAGACTGCATCCAGTTTGCTGAGTAGAGTGTTGGAAGCCATTTTGTAGATGACATCGCTGAAGTCGAGGATCGGTAGGATAGTCAGTTTTACTAGGGTAAGCTTGGCGGCGTGAGTGAAGGAGGCTTTGTTGCGGAATAGAAAGCCGACTCTTGATTTGATTTTCGATTGGAGATGTTTGATATGAGTCTGGAAGGAGAGTTTGAAGTCTAGCCAGACACCTAGGTACTTATAGATGTCCACATATTCAAGGTCGGAACCATCCAGGGTGGTGATGCTAGTCGGGCATGCGGGTGCAGGCAGCAATCGGTTGAAAAGCATGCATTTGGTTTTACTAGCGTTTAAGAGCAGTTGGAGGCCACGGAAGGAGTGTTGTATGGCATTGAAGCTCGTTTGGAGGTTAGATAGCACAGTGTCCAATGACGGGCCGAAAGTATATAGAATGGTGTCGTCTGCGTAGAGGTGGATCAGGGAATCGCCCGCAGCAAGAGCAACATCATTGATATATACAGAGAAAAGAGTCGGCCCGATAATTGAACCCTGTGGCACCCCCATAGAGACTGCCAGAGGACCGGACAGCATGCCCTCCGATTTGACACACTGAACTCTGTCTGCAAAGTAATTGGTGAACCCAGGCAAGGCAGTCATCCGAAAAACCGAGGCTACTGAGTCTGCCGATAAGAATATGGTGATTGACAGAGTCGAAGGCCTTGGCAAGGTCGATGAAGACGGCTGCACAGTACCATGAGTGTGGCTGAGGTGCACCCGTGACCGGCTCGGAAACCAGATTGCACAGCGGAGAAGGTACGGTGGGATTCGAGATGGTCAGTGACCTGTTTGTTGACTTGGCTTTCGAAGACCTTAGATAGGCAGGGCAGGATGGATATAGGTCTGTAACAGTTTGGGTCCATGGTGTCTCCCCCTTTGAAGAGGGGATGACTGCGGCAGCTTTCAATCCTTGGGGATCTCAGACGATATGAAAGAGAGGTTGAACAGGCTGGTAATAGGGGTTGCGACAATGGCGGCGGATAGTTTCAGAAATAGAGGGTCCAGATTGTCAAGCCCAGCTGATTTGTACGGGTCCAGGTTTTGCAGCTCTTTCAGAACATCTGCTATCTGGATTTGGGTAAAGGAGAACCTGGAGAGGCTTGGGCGAGGAGCTGCGGGGCGGAGCTGTTGGCCGAGGTTGGAGTAGCCAGGCGGAAGGCATGGCCAGCCGTTGAGAAATGCTTATTGAAGTTTTCGATAATCATGGATTTATCGGTGGTGACCGTGTTACCTAGCCTCAGTGCAGTGGGCAGCTGGGAGGAGGTGCTCTTGTTCTCCATGGACTTCACAGTGTCCCAGAACTTTTTGGAGTTGGAGCAACAGGATGCAAACTTCTGCCTGAAGTAGCTGGCCTTAGCTTTCCTGACTGACTGTATTGGTTCCTGACTTCCCTGAACAGTTGCATATCGCGGGGACTATTCGATGCTATTGCAGTCCGCCACATGATGTTTTTGTGCTGGTCGAGGGCAGTCAGGTCTGGAGTGAACCAAGGGCTGTATCTGTTCTTGGTTCTGCATTTTTTGAACGGAGCATGCTTATCTAAAATGGTGAGGAAGATACTTTTAAAGAATGACCAGGCATCCTCAACTGACGGGATGAGGTCAATGTCCTTCCAGGATACCCGGGCCAGGTCGATTCGAAAGGCCTGCTCACAGAAGTGTTTTAGGGAGCGTTTGACAATGATGAGGGGTGGTCGTTTGACTGCGGCTCCGTGGCGGATACAGGCAATGAGGCAGTGATCGCTGAGATCCTGGTTGAAGACAGCGGAGGTGTATTTGGAAGGCCAGTTGGTCAGGATGACGTCTATGAGGGTACCCTTGTTTACGGAGTTAGGGTTGTACCTGGTGGGTTCCTTGATGATTTGTGTGAGATTGAGGTCATCTAGCTTAGATTGTAGGACTGCCGGGGTGTTAAGCATATCCCTGTTTAGGTCACCTAACAGAACAAACTCTGAAGCTAGATGGGGGGCGATCAATTCACAAATGGTGTCCAGGGCACAGCTGGGAGCTGAGGGGGGTTGGTAGCAGGCGGCAACAGTGAGAGACTTATTTCTGGGGAGAGTAATTTTCAAAATTAGTAGTTCGAACTGTTTGGGTATGGACCTGGAAAGTATGACATACTTTGCAGGCTATCTCTGCAGTAGACTACAACTCCTCCCCCTTTGGCAGTTCTATCTTGACGGAAGATGTTATAGTTGGGTATGGAAATCTCAGAATTTTTGGTGGCCTTCCTGAGCCAGGATTCAGACACGGCAAGGACATCAGGGTTAGCAGAGTGTGCTAAAGCAGTGAGTAAATCAAACTTAGGGAGGAGGCTTCTGATGTTGACATGCATGAAACTAAGGCTTTTTTGATCACAGAAGTCAACAAAGGAGGGTGCCTGGGGACATGCAGGGCCTGGGTTTACCTCCACATCACCCGCGGAGCAGAGAAGGAGTAGTATGAGGGTGCGGCTGAAAGCTATCAAAACTGGTCGCCTAGAGCGTTGGGGACAGAGAATAAGAGGAGCAGGTTTCTGGGCATGGTAGAATATATTCAGGACATAATGCGCAGACAGGGGTATGGTGGGGTGCGGGTACAGCGGAGGTAAGCCCAGGCACTGGGTGATGATGAGAGAGGTTGTATCTCTGGACATGCTGGTTGTAATGGGTGAGGTCACCGCATATGTGGGAGGTGGGACAAAGGAGGTAACAGGGGTATGAAGAGTGGAACTAGGGGCTCCATTGTGAACTAAAACAATGATCACTAACCTGAACAACAGTATACAAGGCATATTGACATTTGAGAGAGACATACAGCGAGGCATACAGTAATCACATGTGTTGAATTGGGAAAGCTAGCTAAAACAGTAGGTGAGACAGCAACAGCTAGTCAGCTAGCACAACAAACAGCAGGTAAAATGGCGTTGACTAGGCAACGGGGCCGACAGATAAAACAAACAAGCAGAATGGAGTACCGTGATTAATGGACATAGCGTGCATCAGCTATGTAGCCAAGAGATCAGTGTCCAGGGGGCAGCGGTGGATGGGCAGGGAAGCTGGACTGGCGAGTGTTATCCAGGTTAAAAAAAACTAACAATGACTAAATAGCTTGTAGCTAGTTAGCTGGTTAGCGTCTGGAGGTTGTTGAGTGTGTTCTAAAAAATTAAAAATAATAGCGATTCCGTATCACAATGGGTGAGGCAGGTTTCCGGAAGGTATAAACAATTTAAAAATCAAAAAGAGATAGAAAGTAAATATGGGTCCAGAGAGTGTTTGGGACGCGGCGATTCAGACGGTTAGCAGGCCTGTGCTAACAAGCTAACAGTTCGTAGGCCCGGGCTAGACAGGGTAGCAGGGCTGTGCTACAGGTGCTCTGGCCGGGCTAGCTTCAAGCTAATTGGGTGGAAACGCTAGCCAGGGGTAATCATACGGGGTTGCAGTTTAGCTAGATAGCTAGTTGTGAAGATCCAGCTGAAAAATGTTCCGTTTGCGGTGGGAATCCGGGGTTGAAAAATAAATAGGTCCGTTATGCTCTGGTTAGAGTCGCGTTGTTCGAACTGGCGAGAACTTTCCGGGCTAAAGGTTAGCTGATGACCGGTTAGCTGAAGACCGCTAGCATAGCTGGTGGATTAGCTGGCTAGCTTCAGTTGAGGGGTTTCGGTTCCGAAGTAAATATAAATACTTTAGGAAAAATAGCTACATAGGGTGAGGCGGGTTGCAGGAGAGTATTTAGAAGCTTAGATTTAGCAAAGTGTTTTTAAAGAGGTATGCGAAGAAAAATATGTAAAAAAACGAAAAAGACGCGATATATACAGGGGACAGGACGACTTACTGCTACGCCATCTTGGAAACAAGTGACCCATGGCGAGAGAGACTCTGAGAGCCTGTGTGACGTGCTATTGTAGTTGATCCAGGGGATGGCTGGCTCAGAAATCCAGGACCAGATCCAGAGGAGCTTGAGCTGGGTGCTCAGGTGGAGTGGGAAGGACGGGGGCAGCGTTGAAGCGCCTTGTCGGAGGGCCACGGTGAAGTCATGGGGCTCAAAGCTGTAAAACATTTAGAGAGCCACAGGTCTGGACGAGAGAGAGGAATGTTCTTCCTCTCCTACCTTTATTTCAATAATACCTTTACTCCAATGTAGAACAAAATGCAGTAGTCCTCCAGTTATTGTCGGTGGGATGTGTTAATACAGGAAAGTGGTCCAATGCAGTATCCTCAGTGGCTACTGCAGAGGAGCCCAATCTCATAGAGCACCTTGGATTATCCCCTTAGTCATTTAGAATTGTCGCGTCAAAACAGCATGCAATCCTGAAGTCTCCTTGGCCAGAGCACGGCATTCTTTTTGGACCCGGTTCTCCTTTAATAGTTCAATAATCTGGTATTTTCAAGCAACAAGTTGTCTACACTTTTCACAAGTGTATGTCAGTAAATCGTTCCTCTTACACTACGGTGAACATATTATAGGTCTCACATTTCATAGCTTTAACGTCCATCTCTGGATCGACTCCAAATCAGAGGAATCCAATATGCTTATACTTGGGTCAGAAACAGCGGCTACAAGAGCCAACCGTGACTTGAGATCAGGTTTGTCAGTGACAGCCAGGTAAACTAACAAGTCGGAGCTAGCCGGGGCTAGCCTGCTAAAGCTTGCTCCAGGAGACGTCAAAATCCAGCCAACATGGTTTGTTAAGAACAGCAGTAACACCATTGTCCTAAACTAAAACACTTAAAACAAATGGTTTAAAGGTATAAAATGTGTGTGTCTTAAAATTATAAAATATGTGTTTAAAACACAGAAGCGTTATATCACCACTAACATTTTCTGCGTCCTACTTCCTGGATTGAATTTGGCCATTGGGTGAGGTGAAGTACTTATAGAAATATGACTTGACACACGTTACCAACTGTGGAAAGATGAAGATGAAACATCTGTTGGTGCTGTCGTAAGCAATCTGGCCGTGAATGAACAAAAGTGTCAGGAAAAGGGCCGCTTGATAGTCTTTAGTTCGCCCCCATTCAGCTTGATGTTAGTCTGAGTCGTCAGTGGGATACACAGCTGGGTGATTTATCAATACTTGGAGTGACCTTGCAGCAACGCTGCACTGCCGTGTGTGTGTGTACTGTATGTGTGTGTGCACACGCAGGCAGCCACAGAGTGCCCCCGGATTAATAAAATCTAAAAGGGCGCATACGTTTGATTGTTTGTTTCCCTATCCTTGTTTCCCTAACCCCCCCCCCACACACACACACACACAAAAGCCACAGACACGCCATTGGGTTGACAAGGTCAATTTTCTTCTAAGATAAAATAAGTGGATAATTCTGACAACACAATAACAGAAAAACAACACAGCAAGACCAAATGTTAACTTTGACAAAAGTATCTCTTGAAACAAACTTTCCACCTCTGCAGAATCTTCCAGGAGCAGTAGACATCAGACATGTACTTTCTTTGAGATGGCATGTCAACCTGTTTCTGCTGCGGCTAGTGAAGACAAGCTCTGTTGTGATTAGGCAGATGTTATATAGCAGTCTGGCACGGTTGTTACTCCCGTAAACCCATCTGTGGAATTACTTTTATGCAAATGTACAAGGAATCTGCATAAATAAAGTTATAATTAATACCTATCCACAAACCTCCAGTCTCTTTAATTCTAAAGAGTTTGTAATTGTTTGCACGCAGGTAAAAAAGTACAATTCTGAACATGAGGTTGTTATGTTTACGAGCGATAGTGATTATGGAGAAAAAGTGTGTTCATGTTTGTTCAGAAAATGCCTTCTTAGCTATAATTCTTCAGAGCATAATGTAAAAGGCTTTATGCAAAGACAACATTTTCATATATTATGTGCATATGCTAAATCAACTATGTTCACATCAAGTTAAATGATTGAGTCACCATTCCTCAATTATTTATTTTATTTAATTTCAAAACTATTTACATACACTGCATTATTAGCATTTATTGAACTAAAAAACTCTTTATATCAAGCTAAACATGTGTACTTGAAGTGAGTTTAATTTACAACCCATTGTTGGTTGGGTTACAAGGGGGAATGAAATAAAAGAAAAACATATTTATCATGGTAACATTTATACAATATAAACTTGAAGTGAGTGTAATTTACAACCCATTGTTGGTTGGGTTTCAAGGGAAATGAAATAAAAGCTGCTGTTATCTGCTGGTTGATTATGAACTAGTGAAGAGTAAAGTTTCTTTGAGAACATTATGCAACTTTATAGATCCCTTTGTTGTGTGGGTGCCAATGGAGGCTCGTTAATTTCCCCAGGTTACTTTACGAGGAATGTAGAACATGTGGCCACAGATGCCTTTGGAGGACTCCGGTGATTGGCAGACTCTGCTTTTCAAGGGATTCTGAGCTCTTTAATCGTGAAGGTGCCCCCTTTGTTTAGCCTGATTCCACTTCACAGCCTCAGACAAGAGGATTGTAATGTGTTGTATTAGATAATATTATCTGGAAATCTGAAGCATATCTTTGTTTGTTTACAAATCATGACCGTCCTCATAAAACCACCAACTGTTTATTTTCTGGGTACTAGCCCCATATTTCTTTTTACAAAATAATTTGATAACAGAGATTAACAGGGAAACAGACACATCCTAAAATGCAATTTTATTTGGTATTACTTTCTTTCCGGGTAAATTCAGTGTAACAGTACAACTTTACGTCCGTCCCCTCGCCCATACCCGGGCGCGAACCAGGGACCTTCTGCACACAACGACAACAGTCACCCTCGAAGCATCGTTACCCATCACCGCGGCTCTTGCAGAGCAAGGGGGACTACTACTTCAAGGTCTCAGAGCAAGTGACGTAACCGATTGAAACGCTATTTAGCGCACACCGCTAACTAAGCTAGCCGTTTCACATCCGTTACACTCACCCCCCTTTTGACCTTCCTCCTTTTTCCGCAGCAACCAGTAATCCGGGTCAACAGCATCAATGTAACAGTATACTTTTAAACCGTCCCCTCGCCCATACCCGGGCGCGAACCAGGGACCTTCTGCACACAACGACAACAATCACCCTCGAAGCATCGTTACCCATCACTCCACAAAAGCCGCGGCTCTTGCAGAGCAAGGGGGACTACTACTTCAAGGTCTCAGAGCAAGTGACGTAACCGATTGAAACGCTATTTAGCGCACACCGCTAACTAAGCTAGCCGTTTCACATCCGTTACATCAGCATGGCAGTAAATTTTAAGAAATGGAACCAGATTAGTTGAAAAACATGGTATTACCTAAGAAACTATATTTAATTAACAATGGATACATTATGGTACTTACCTGAAAGTATTCAACACAATTGGTAACTACTGGGTACTAAATGTTACAGTGATGCTTGTGTCAATGGATTTTCAAGAAATTGAAGTGCAATTGCTAGGCAATTATGTAATTACTCATTTTACTACTTGGTAAGTAGCAGGCTGTACATAAAGTGTTACCAACTCATCATTTGGAAAAGAGACTTAAGACTCGATGTCTTCCCTGTCAAAATAAAGGTTCAATAAAATAATACTGTCATTAACGGGGTTCTTCAATAATTATGCTTATTAATTCGATGTCTAGCTGTTTAGTTACGTGGGGAAATGATGACACAACATCAGTTGATTCAGGAAAAGATTTTCTGAATGACAGTCAAGTGATAAAGAGACAACATTATTACAAGACTCCTTAGGTAAGATTATGGTACGTATACGCTTTGATCGTTTGTTTTCCGAGTTAAAATGAAGCCATCGGTATGGTGAAAACGTCTTGTTTATTTGTTTTTCTGACTCCATTCTATAAATCTATGAATATATTATCTATTAATGAATCAATAAACAGCTGCCCATACTGTGCCATAGAGCAAGGTAAGGTAATATTTCTACATTTCTGCATCATTTAGTGTGTATTGATTTATTGATGAACTGATGTTACTGTAAATTGTTAGCTGCCTGATACAGTATTTCCTAGCTAACTAACTAACCATTGGTAATCTTATTCAATGATGCTATACACCTGAAACAATAGTATTTATTGCTAGACTAGAGATATGCCTCTAGCAATAGTTAGTAGGTGGTTGCACATCAAACTAGCTGGAATGAAGCAAGGGTGTGAATAGTAGACATGTAAATATATCCTTTCACGGTTTACAGCAGATCTTCAGCTACCCAGAACTGTTTGATCAGCCTGAAAGAGTGCCAAGGGTGTGTCCAGCGTACTCCTTTGCAAATCCATGTGTGTATAGCAATGGAATGAAACATCCAACCAATACCTCAAGTCGTGCTGTAGGTCCACCACACACCCTGAGGGTTGTGGAGTCCTGTCCAGATGCAACCCCTAGCGCCTACATCTAGACATTTGTGGAGAGCTGAGAGAATTGGACAGGTGTAAGCAATACCACCAAAATACCACCAAGCCTTTCAGAGGGTAAGGTGGAGCTCTCACTATGTCACCACCCATCAATCCCTATCAGATTTCCACAAGTGCCTAGACTCTTAGCCATATGGGCTAGGGGTTGCTTCTTGTCAGGCCATGAGAATTATGGTAGCGCAGTCAGTTTTGGCCCACATCATGATGTCACAATGTGATCTGATTATAATAGACCAATAACTGTTCATCTGGGTAAGGGGTGTGCTATAGACCATCCTATCAGCCAATAAGGGCTGTCTGTGTATGTAAATATCTTCATATTTGTTTCCTAACAATCACACGGTCAGACTGAGCATTTCAAGGGCCAAAGAAGGCTCTGGGAAATAAATGATCAAAAACATATTTTGTAGTTATTTTCATTAAATAAACACACACAACAATATATTAGACATACAGTGATGACTTTAAAATAAAATGACAAAAGAGTGCACGAAGGCTGTAATAGCTGTCAAATTCCTCTGCAATTCCTCTGCATTTCGTTGACTCATCGCATCCTCTTTTCTCGTCTCCTTCTCAAAACCCATTGAATGAGAAGGTTTGTCCCGACTTCCGCCGAAGTCGGCTCCTCTCCTTGCTCGGGCGGCGTTCGGCGATCGACGTCACCGGCTTTCTAGCCATCGCTGCTCAATTTTTTATATATCCATTTGTCTTGTCTTGTTCCATTCACACCTGGTTTCATTTCCCCAATCAATCTACTTTTATTTAACCCTCTGTTTCCCATCATGTTTTGTGTGTAATTGTTTCATGTTATGCTGGTGTTATATTACGCGCTTTACTTTTGTTATGTTCCGTGTTTTGAGCGTGTTTGATTTATGCAGTGCTCTCGTTTTTGGAACTAAAATAAAAGTGTCCCTGTTTACATCACTCTACTCTCCTGCACCTGACTTCGCCTCTAATACACCCATTGACAAGGTCAGAGGTTCCATTCCATTATTGGTTATTATTATTATTGTGAACAATTTTGTTTGACTGAAACCATTGTATTCTATGAACTATTAAAACCTATAGAAATGCTGTTGTTTATCTTTTTTATTCCTCATGAATGTTAAGGATTGCAATAAATGATATAGAAGTTTACTAAAGCACCACAAGACCTGGCAACTAGGCATGACAAAGAAATGTGTTGTCCATGTTTCTTGTGACATAGTGAATTACATGTAGATGTTTTGTTGTTGCTAGGTGTTGCTAGGTGGAGTTATGGTCTCATTGTGCCTACCTAAACTTTTATTCCAGTAACTACACATATACTACTACACAAATATTATTTAAATCTATATCAAACCATTTTGAAATGCTGACCCCGATGTCACACATTGGCCCCATTATTTATAGAAAGTTTGCAGAGTGTATATTTTACTGTAGATTGTCCCTCGATTAAAACCCAATTATTTATCTGAAGGTTTCTCAACAGTGGGTGGTACTGGAAGACAGAACCTAAATCATCTTTAATGGAGCGGATGTTTTGGTTTATGAGGGGCATTTACAAAAGCTAAAAGAACTATGCAGAGGAAGGGGCAGCCATTATTAAACATAGCCAATGTGACTCACTGTTAGTCTATGTATCAAACATCATTGCATCATATTTCCAATCATAGTTCTCTAATTGGTTGTTATGCGATTGTAGTTGTTTGAAATAGGCTGTGATCATTTACAGTAATATGGTAATTTTTTTTAGCTTTAATGAAAGTGACAGCACTGTCAACATTGACAGTGATATATTCAGTATTGTCCCTTGTGAGAATTAAACCCACAACCCTGGTATTTGCTCAAATAAAATAAAATATTATTTGTCACATGCGCCAAATACAACGAGTGTAGAACCTTACAGTGAAATGCTTACTTACAAGCCCAACAATGCAGTTTTAGGCTATGCATAGATAATAACAGAGAGTAGTAGCAGCAGCGTAATGGGGTGGGGGGGGCAATGCAAATATTCTGGTAGCCATTTGATTAGCTGTTCAGGAGTCTTATGGCTTGGGGGTAGAAGCTGTTTAGCCTCTTGGACCTGGACTTGGCGCTGCGGTAGCAGAGAGAACAGACTATGACTAGGGTGGCAGGAGTCTTTGAACATTTTTAGGGCCTTCCTCTGACACAACCTGGTATAGAGGTCCTGGATGGCAGAAAGCTTTGCCCCGGTGATGTACTGGGCCATACGCACTACCCTCTGTAGTGCCTTGACGTCGGATGCCGAGCAGTTACAATCAAGTAGTGATGCAACCCATCAGAATGCTCTCTATGGTGCAGCTGAAAAACATTTTAAAGATCTGAGGACCCATACCAAACATGTTTTGTTTGCTGAGGGGGAATAGGTTTTGTCGAGCCCTCTTGACGACTGTCTTGATGTACTTGAACCATGTTAGTTTGTTGGTGATGTGGAAGCCAAGGAACTTGAAGCTCTCAACCTGCTCCACTACAGCCCCGCTGATGAGAAAGGGGGCGTGCTCTGTCCTCCTTTTCCTATAGTCCACAATCATCTCCTTTGTCTTGATCACGTTGAGGGAGAGGTAGTGGTCTTTGCACCACATGGTCAGGTCTCTGACCTCCTCCCTATAGGCTGTCTCCTCGTTGTCGGTGATCAGGCCTACCAATGTTTTGTCATCAGCAAACGTAATGATGGAGTTGGAGTCATGCCTGGCCGTGCATTCATGAGTGAACAAGGTGGACTTTATTTAACTAATTATGTGACTTCTGAAGGTAATTGGTTGCACCAGATCTTATGTAGTGGCTTCCATTTTTTATTTTTTTTTACATTTTTTGAAACAAGTAATTTTTAAAATTCCGCTTCACCAATTTGGACTATTTTGTTTATATCTATTACATTAAATCCAAATTAAAATCAATTTAAATTACAGGTTGTAATGCAACAAAATACGAAAAATGCCTGGGGTGAATACTTTTACAAGGCACACCAATTTGGACTATTTTGTTTATATCTATTACATTAAATCCAAATTAAAATCAATTTAAATTACAGGTTGTAATGCAACAAAATACGAAAAATGCCTGGGGTGAATACTTTTACAAGGCACTGTGGGGACGATGTCCTCGATGCACTTATTGGTAAAGAAAGTAACTGATGTGTTGTGCTCCTCAATGCCATCGGTCGAATCCCGGAACATATTCCAGTCTGTGCTAGCAAAACAGTGCTGCAGTTTAGCATCTGCTTCATCTCACCACTTTTTTATAGACCGAGTCACTGGTGCTTCCTGCTTTTGATTGTAAGCAGAAATCATGAGGATAGAGTTATGGCCAGATTTGCCAAATGGAGGGCGAGGGAGAGCTTTGTACACGCGTCATTGTGTGTGGAATTAAGGTTGTCAAACAAATGGTCCCTTCTGGTTGCACATTTAACATGCTGATAGAAATTAGGTGAAACTGATTTAAGATTCCCTGCATTAAAGTCCCCAACCTCTGGATGAACGTTTTCCTCTGGATGAGCGTTCATTGAGTGCAGTTTTAGTGCCAGCGTCGGTCTGTGGTGGTATGTAGACAGCTACGAAAAATACAGATAAACTCTCTAGGTAGATAGTATGGTCTACAGCTCATCATGAGATACTCTACATCAAGTGATAAAAACTTTGAGACTTCCTAAAGATATCGTGCACCAGCTGTTGTTTACAAATATATAAGCCCCGCCCGTGTCTTACCAGAGGCTGCTGTTCTGTCCTGCTGATAGAGTGTATAACCCGTCAGCTGTATGTTCTTAACCTCTTTGCACACGGAACCCGCTAGCGGGCTGAAATTCCACAGCATACGGTGATCGCTACATAAAATAGTCATATTAAACATTCATGAAAATACAAGTGTCTCACATGTATCGAAAGCCTAGAATGTTGCTAATCCAACTGCGTTGTCAGATTTTAAAAAGGATTTACTGCGAAAGAATACAATGCGATTATCTGAGCACAGAGCCCCATACAAAAAAAAAAACATTTTAACCAGCACAGGCGTAACATAATCACAAACTGCATTAAAATAAATTGTTTACCTTTGACGATCTTCATCTGTTTGCAATTCCAATGCTCATTGTTACACAATGAATGATCTTTTGTTTGATAAAATCTGTTTTTATAGCCTAACACAAAACATTTTGTGAACCGCTTGTGTCGTGAATTCCGTCTCATTCCATTTTCGACGACACATTCCAGATAAACAACCCACACAGAACGTGACTTTTCCAGTCATGTTTGGTTTCACTGCAATCAACTGGTTTGTTTGTAACACAATCAAACTGATGGGCCATTTTGCGGGACATATTGACTGAAAGAAACCGATTTGAAGACAACAAGTCATGACATCATTGTGCACCAATGATTTGCCCGCTGTTTCGTTTTTTAACCCAATGACCACTGATCGTCTTGAAATCTAGCTGGGTAGATGTTGCAGTTTCAACCGTTCTGCCTTCGGCAATGGAACCCTAAAATGTTCATTTTTACTCTTGAGGTGCTGTCCTGTTGCACCCTCTACAACCACTGTGATCTCCATCCGGCACAGCCAGAAGAGGACTGGCCACCCCTCATAGCCTGGTTCCTCTCTAGGTTTCTTCCTAGGTTTTTGCCTTTCTAGGGAGTTTTTCCTAGCCACTGTGCTTCTACACCTGCATTGCTTGCTGTTTGGGGTTTTAGGTTGGGCTATATAAATAGATTTGATTTGATAGAGGACTGAGGGTCTTCCAAATATTGAAAGTGTGTAAATAGTTACCCATGTTATTTTGTAAATGTATATATTGTAACGGCGTTCGTCTGTCGAAAGAGAGTCGGACCAAAATGCGGCGTGGTAGTTAATCATGTTCTTTAATGAAAAAACAACGATAAATGAAATAACTAAATGTACAAAAAACAACGAACGAAACGCGAAAACCTATACAGCCTATCTTGTGATAACAAACACAGAGACATGAACAATCACCCACGAAATACACAGTGAAACCCCGGCTACCTAAATATGGTTCCCAATCAGAGACAACGAGAATCACCTGACTCTGATTGAGAACCGCCTCAGGCAGCCAAACCTATGCTACACCCCTACTCAGCCGCAATTCCAATAACTACAAAACCCCAATACGAAATACAACAAAATAAAGCCATGTCACACCCTGGCCTGACCAAATATATAACGAAAACACAAAATACTATGACCAAGGCGTGACATATATATATGTTTTCATATATTTTTTTATCAATACATTTTTTTTTCTTTTTTTCTCAATTTTATTTCTCAATTTTTTGGGGGGTGTGTGTTGGAATACCATTTTGGTATTTTGTATATAGTTATTTGTTTCAAAATGTATACCTTCACCAATTTGGCCACTTGGGTACATTTGGGCTACTTGTGTGGAACACCTTGGTGACTTCATGATAAATGTCATGTAGCACACTCATTTTGGAAGTTATCATTCTGAAACTTTGCACAAGTACCTTTGCCCTCTTATATTTTTCACTGAAATTGTCCCCATCATCCTATCTGAATATTTGTTTTATCTTATTCATTTTAAAGATGATGATACAAAAATAAATATAAAAAACGTATGGTTTATTCATTGTTTTATCTAAACCAGATCTATTGTGTGTTATTCTCCTACATTCAATCCACATTTACACAAACTTCAGAGTGTTTTCTTTAAAATGGTACCAAGAATATGCATATCCTTTGTTCTGTGCCTGAGCTACAGGCTGTTAGATTTGGGTATGTCTTCAGGCGGAAATTGCACAAAGTAGGGGGGAGCTGCTGTTAATGTCATCGTTCAGCCACGACTCGGTGAAACATAAGATATTACAGTTTTTAATGTCCTGTTGGTAGGATATATGTGCTCCCTTATATTTTCCAGCGATTGAACGTTAGCTAGAACAGAAGGCAAGGGCAGATTAGCCAGTCGACGCCTGAACCTCACAAGGCATCCTGATCTCTTTCCGTAAACGTTTGTTTCATTTTCCAGTGAATCACCGGGATCTGGGCCTGGCCGGTTGTCTGAAGTTTATCCCTCGCGTCCTATTCATTGAAGAATAACTCCTTGTCCAATTTGAGGTGAGTAATCCCAGTTTTGATGTCCAGAAGCTCTTTTGCGTCATAAGAGACGGTAGCATCAACATTATGTACAAAACAAGTTGAAAACAATGCTAAAAAACAAACAAAATAGCATGGTTAGTTAAGAGCTGATAAGACAGCAGCCCTCCCCTCCGGTGACATCTTGACATTACCCTGTTCTATGCTTGCCCATAGGGGTAACATATCGATTTGTTGTAAGTATGTACTATTTATGAAACCCACTTGGATTTGATATCATGCTGCATTGTACAAACACTGACCCAAGAACATAGGTTGTGCCCTAATGCCCGCCACAAGTGAAGCCTAAGTATGGTTTAATGTGGCTAGTTAAACAAGGTACTATATTCCCTTTAGCATCACACATGATCATACAAAGCCCTCCCCCGCCCTGCCTTCGGTAAATCTGACCATTACCCCAATTTGTTCCTTGCAGCCTATAGACAGAAACTTAAACAGGAAATGCCCGTGCTCTGGTCTGTCCAACGCTGGTCTGTCCAATTGGATTCCACGCTTCAGGATTGCTTCGATCTCGTAGTCTGGGATATGTTCCCGACAGCCTCAGACAACAACATTGATGTATATGCTGATTCGGTGAGAGAGTTTATTACAAGTGCATCGGAGATATCGTATCCACTGTGACTATTAAAACATTTCCTATCCAGAAACCGTGGATTGATGGCAGCATTCGCACAAAACTGAAAGCACGAACCAATGCTTTTAATCATGGCAAGGTGCCTGGAAACATGACCGAATACAAACAGTGCAGCTTTTCCCTCCTCAAGGCAATCAAACAAGCAAAGCGTCTGTATAGAGACAAAGTCGAGTCGCAATTCAACGGCTCCATCACGAGACGTTTGTGGCAGGGTCTACAGTTAATCACGGATTACAAAAAGAATACCAGCCATGTCGTGGACATCGAAGTCTTTGCCCCAGACAAATTAACAACCTCTTTCCTCGCTTTGAGGACAATACAGAGCCACTGACACAGCCCGCTACCAAAGCCTGTGGGCTCTCCTTCACTGCAGCCAACGTGAGTAAAATATTTAAACGTGTTTATCCTCGCAAGGCTGCCGGCCCAGACCGCATCCCAAGCTGCATCCTCAGAGCATGCGCAGACCAGCTGGCTGGTATGTTTACAGACATATTCAATCAATCCCTATCCCAGTCTGTTGTCCCCACATGCTTCAAGATGTTCCCAAGAAAGCTAAGGTAACTGAACAAACAGATAATCGCCAGTTGCACTTATTTCTGTCATCATGAAGTGCTTTGAGAGACTAGTCAAGGAGCATATCACCTCCACCCAACCTGATACCCTAAACCCACTCCAATTTGCTTACCGCCCCACTAAGTCCACGGACGATGCAATCGCCATCACACTGCACACTGCCCTATCCCATCTGGACAAGTGGAATACCTATGTCAGAATGCTGGGAGGGAGGGAGCATCCCCCCATCCACATCGACAGGACTGTAGCTGAGAAGGTGGAAAGTTTTAAGTTCCTCTGCGTATACATCACGGACAAACTGTAATGGTCCACCCACACAGACGGCATGGTGAAAAAGGCTCAACAGCCCCTCTTCAACCTCAGGAAACTGAAGAAATTTGGCTTGTCACCTAAAACAATCAACATTTTACATATGCACAATCAAGAGCATCCTGTTGGGCTGTATCACCGCCTGGTACGGCAACTGCTGTGCCCACAACTGCAAGGCTCTCCAGAGGGTAGTGTGGTATGCATAACGCATCACCGGGGGCAAACTACCTGCTCTCCAGGACACGTACAGCACCCGATGTCACAGGAAGGCCAAAAAGATCATCAAGGACAACAACCACTGAAGCCACTGCCTGTTCACCCCACTGTCACACAGAAGGCAAGGTCAGTACAGGTGCATCAATGCTGGGACCGAGAGACTGAAAAACAGCTTCTATCTCAAGGCCATCAGACTGATAAACAGCCATCACTAACATACTGTATGTTGGCAAGAGTTGCTCTTGCCAACATACAGATTCAAATCTCTGGCCACTTTAATACATGTAAAAAATTGATTTAATTAAAGGTATCACTAGTGACTTTATATAACACCACTTTAATACTGTCTACATATCCTACATTACTCATCTAATATGTATATACTATATTCTATTCCATCTACTGCATCTTGACTATGCCACACGGCCATCGCTTATCGATTTATTTATATGTACATATTCTTTTTCATCCCTTTTATATTTGTGTGTTTAAGGTAGTTGTTGTGAATTTGTTAGATTTCTTGTTAATATTACTTCACTGTCGGAACTAGAAGAACAAACATTTCACTACACTTGCATTAACATCTGCTAACCATGTGTATGTGACCAATAAAATTTGATTTGATATTCGCACCTCAAGGCATTACAAACCTTCCGAATTGTGTGGGACGAAGACCAGTAAATCTGCTGAATAATGGAAGATGCTTACAGTACATCAAGACCAGGACAGCTCACTCCAACTCGGTGTTGGCCGAGCTCCCAGGAATGCAGTTAGCAAGCACACAATCACTGCCTAGTCATGGGGGCACAGCTGTTGTGGGCATATGCTCTCCACTAAAGGAGGAGGACTTCAGTGGGCCTACCTTGCACAGGTTAACAGATGAATGGCATCTGCTCCTTTGACAGTCCGTCCGTCTCTCTCTCTCTCGCTCTCTCTCACTTTCTCTCTCTCTTTGTCCCGGTCTCCTTTTATGCTTGCTCGACAATTAAGTTTTCCTCAAAATGAGGTGCAAATCTTGTTCACGAGTCCATAGCAGATTGGAGAAAGATGAGAGATTATTTTTGTGATTTCACATAAATGGGAGTAGGTATTATTTGGATATTAAAATGTAAAATATAGTGAAGCATTGCATCTCTTCTTTCCAATGTGCTAATAGATGTAAAAGTATGCTTTCTAAAATAAAATTAATGTAAATTGTTTCCCATTAGATGAGATGGATGAGTTGTCATGGTGTCTCAGTAGGTTGTACGTGCTTGTCGTTTAAACACTTAATGTTCTTTGTTATATTATCGACAAAAGCTGAGCACATACACAACATTTGTATTACATTAAGAGCATATTGTGTTCCTAATTATTCACATCATACTATCATAATGTAAAACTGCAGAAAGTTGAATGCCCATGTTAGAGTTATCCAGCTAGGCCATATGACTTGGTTGTCATTTGATAACATTGCCAATTTTTCACGGTCCATTACTGACTAACGAACTTGATCAACCTTGGACTGTAAGAAAATTTTAAAAAGTGCTGAAATCATCTAAACGATGAGCCCAATGATCTGTGTGGGTTCGTTTCTGCCTATCTCACGTCTTCTCAAGGCTTTATGAAAGGAGGTGAGTGGGGTTACCTCTATATGCATATCATTTGGGGTTACAGACAGTTAACGTTTGGGTTTTATAGGCTCCTTGATGAAAGACGGTTGTGATTAAACATAATCTCTCTCATTTCTGGTCATTTGGAGCCCCAGGCTAGGAAAATACTATTTGTTGGCTCTGTTAAACGCTTCCTAAAATATGATGATTGCTATACTTCTGAGAAAATTGGAATATGATATGACAGATAGGAATTGCATTGATATTATGTATATAATTTTGCAGTTATGCATATTATATGCAGGTATGCATATTATTTGAGATTAATCAATTGCAATTTTAAACATAAACAAAATATATCGTCACAATGCAATAAAGTCCCTTCGACCTTGACTGAGTTAGGAAAGTCTGCTTTTAGTTATTTTGCACCATACTTATGGAATGATCTCCACAAAACGCTGATATTGGATGAGTTGGTGCCTCTGAGGCAATTCAGAAGGCTGTGTGAGGACCTTTTTAAGGAAGAATGTGTTTTTATGATTCACAATTTATTATTGTGTTTGTGTTTTGCTTGTATATTGTGTATGTATTTTAATTATGTCTTTTAGCTATGCATACAATTGTGTGTATCTTGTCAATTACAAGGCTCATTTAAAAAAAGAGACCTTGGTCTCAGCACGACTCCATTAAAATAAAGGTTAAATGAATAAAATAAAATAAAATAGAAAGTATACATAGGTTGCATTTGACTTGTAACCTCTCCACGCACATCTGGACCAGTTAAGCAATCCATATGGAAACTGTCCCCCTTTTAACCCTTCACACTCCATCCTGTATACAGGTTCAACAGGGTGTATTGGGAACAACAGTAATTGTGTGATGGTGGGGATGTTCCATAAACGTGAGCCATAAAAGTACATTGGAATTACTTACAGGAAATGTGCAAACTTTGGAGAGGTGTGTGGCCATTTGGAGACAGTTAGACCTCTCAATCAAATCCTTGTAATGTTTTTGTCTTATGTTGCACTTACCCCAAATTTACCAGAATTATTCTTGTTATGTTGCTGAAAGGATCCAGAGTATTAGCAGATTTTGTTATGGACAAATGCTGTGAGAAGTGCAGTTCATGTTTATGCATGTGCATCTTTAATGTCTTCTGTTAGAAACATGGCATTTAGGGAAATTCCCATTAGTGTAAAGGTTCAAAACGTTCCAACTTTATCTGTGAAACCCCAAACATGTAACAGTGATAGGATATTATCCCTATTACTATTACCTCTCCTCAATTAGTGTCAGCTGCTTGCTGTTGTACTGTGATTTTTTGGTTCTGAGTGTACGTTTATAGAGTTTTAAAGTCTCCCAGTAATGAAGGCGTCATTCACCATTATTCGGGTCTCTTTGTATTTGGTTGAATAGTGTTCTAAGTTTTTTCCTTATAATTTTACAATTTGCATCAAACCAGTTGTCATCTGTGATATTTTTTGTTTTGCTTCGTTTGCCAGAATATCTCTCTCTCTCTCTCTCCCTCTCTCCCTCTCTCCCTCTCTCCCTCTCTCCCTCTCTCTCTCTCTCTCTCTCTCCATGATACTCCAATTAGTGTCAGAATTATGAGACCTGTTATTTATGGCTAATTCATCTCTTCAATTTGCAGAGCACATCAAATGTGATAGAGGGAAAAATCTGCCCAATATAATTATAGATGTATAATATTGTTTCACAACAAAGACAAGCTGAGCTATTCACTTCATTTTCTACTGTCAAGGACAATACTGGAGAATTGTCAATGTGTTCATTATCGGCTGCATTTGTACTGGACTCAATGACGTCTTGCATTTCACAGATGACTGTGAATCTTTTTTTTTCATTAGCAGGCAATGCTGTTGGCATTATCATTTTGGGCCACCAAGACTCTTCCTAGAGCTGGCCGCCTGTCCAAACTGAACAATCGAAGGAGAAGGGCCTTGGTCATGGAGGTGACAAGAACCCGATGGTCACTCTGGCAGACCTCTGGAGTTCTACTGTGGAGATGGGAGAACGTTCCAGAAGGCGAACCATCTCTGCAGCACTCCACCAATCAGGCTTTTATGGTAGAGTGGTCAGACGGAAGACACTCCTCAGTAAAAAACACATGACAGCCCGCTTGGAGTTTGCCAAAAGGCACCTAAAGATTCTCAGACCATGAGAAACAAGATTTTCTGATCTGACGAAACCAAGACTGAACTATTTGGCCTGAATGCCAAGCGTCACATCTGGAGGAAACCTGGCACAATCCCTACGGTGAAGCATAGTAGTGGCAGCATCATGCTATGGGGATGTTTTTCAGTGGCATGGACTGGGAGACTAGTCAAAATCGAGAAAAAGATTAATGGAGCAAAGTACCGAGAGATCCTTGATGAAAACCTGCTCCAGAGTACTCAGGACCTCAGACAGGACATCGACCCTAAGCACACAGCCAAGACAACGCAGAAGTGGAGTCGGGACAAGTGTCTGAGTGTTCTTGATGACAGAGCATGAGAGGATCTGCAGAGAGGAATGGGAGAAACTCCCCAAATACAGGTGTGCAAAACTTGTAGCGTCATACCCAATAATACTTCAGACTGTAATTGCTGACAAAGGTGTTTAAACAAAGTACTGTGTAAAGGGTCTGAATACTTCTGTAAATGTGACCCGATTCAGGAAACTAGGCATATGTTGCAAGTCCTGACTTCACAGTAGATCCATTTTAACGTTTGAAAAAAATACATCTAAATGCGTTTTTTGGCAGAAATGCCTTCTGGAACATGTGATCTTTCATGTGCCTTAATAACAAATGTGTATGCATTTGTAAATACGAATAAAATTGTTAAATTACAAGCTTTGTTGGTTAAGCCACAGAAAATGTTGGCAACCTTCCCATTAGCCATGATTGGCTGAGATAATGAGTGGGCTGGACATGCCGAGAGAGGAGTTCGGATTGGTCTGCCATATAGAGCGCTTCTGTCTATTTGAGCTGGTCAGTCTGTGTTGGTAATGCTGTCGAATGCAGCTTTAAAAAAATGTATCATGTTGTGGAGCTGCATAAGTGATGCTCCTCACTTTCTGGAGGATCGAGTTTTGAAATCAGTGGAATTCGAGAATGATAGCTTAAGAGATGGAGAAAACACCTGTCTCCGGATTACATCTTGAAACTAAGGGCAACTGTGGTATGGCATCCATGACAGGGAGACGTGTCCATCATGCATGATGATGTATACAGAAGGGTAAGATAGTCTATTGTTAGCTAGCTACAGATATGACACGTTTCTAATTTTGACAGAAAGTGGTATAATTTCAAGCTAAAGTGTACTGTTAGCTAGCTAGCTAACGTCAGCTGACTGGCTCCGTAGCTAACATTACGTGTATGATGTTATTACTCATATCCCATAACCGGTTGCTTTGCTAGTTAGAGCCTAATGTTAGCTTGCTAACACTGAACCTGGTTGGTTAGTTCCCAGCACATTCATGCAGGGTAGTAAGTACGTGATTCGGCACTATGGTAATTGTTGTTTAACTAGCTAATGTTAGCTGGCTCGCTTATTAGTTAACGTTACGTGACATGTGTGATCTTGCACATTGTTTACCTAGCTAGGTTCATTGTTTACCTAGCTAACTAGCTACATGCCTTAAACTAAAGTGTACTGTTAGCTAGCTAACGTTAGCTGGCTGGCTCCCGAGCTGACGTTATTATTTGTAATCCAGAGCCGTTTTCTTTGCTAGGTAGAGCCTAATGTTAGCTAGCTAACTTTGAACCTGGTTGGTTATCTCCCAGCAGATTTATGCAGGGTAGTAACAACATGATTTGGCACTATGTTCATTGTTGTTTAACTAGCTAACGTTAGCTGGCTGGATTGTTAGCGAACGTTCCGTGATGTGTGTGACCTTACACATTGTTTACCTAGCTAAGTTCATTGTTTACCTAGCTACATGTGTTAAGCTAAAGTGTACAACACTGATTGAATATGGCCGATGTCAGTAAACGTTTGCAAAAAAAGGGTAATGAAATTGTTGCCAGCGGAGCTGGTGAGGCTGTTTTCATGTTATCCAGAGGTAAACTGAACGCTCCGAGAGTGAAACGGAATGGATCGGGCTAAAGCCTAAGAGGGTGTAAACTATGCTGAATGGGTTTAGACAAGGAAGATCTCTTCACGAGATACCAAAACATTCAAAGGCCATTTTCTCAAAAGTGAGTTTACAAATTTATCAACTTTCAAAGCAGAATTACTTTCCCATTGTTCCTCAAAAATACAGTGTATGATATACCATTTGTATCTCTGAGTCTACTTTTAAAAAACAATTTCAAATTTTGCTACTTAAGACCGAATGCAGGTGGTGCATTACAAATGTCATATCATTTTTATCTTTTTTTCTAAAAACATGTTTTGGATTTGTCATTATGGGGTATTGTGTGTAGATTGATGAGTAAAAAAATTGAATTTAATCCATTTTAGAATAAAGCTGTAACGTAACAAAATGCAGAAAAAATCAAAGGGTCTGAATTCTTTCCGAATGCAATGTAAATATCTAATTTACATAAGTATTCATAACCCTGAGTCAATACCATGCAGAAGCATCTTTGGCAGTGATTACAACGTTCTGGGTCTTTCTAGGTAAGTCTCTTAGAGCTTTCCACACCTGGATTGTGTAACATTTGCCTATTATTCTTTTATTTTCTTCAAGCTCTGTCAAAGTGGTTGTTGATCATTGTTAGACAACTATTTTCAGGTCTTGCCACAGATATTCAAATAAATTAAAACTGTAACTCGGCCATTCACTATCTTTTTGGTTAGCAACTCCAGTGTGATTTGGCTGAACCATGTTTTCATTTGCCTATCAACTTTCCATTGGACAAATCAATATCTCCAGCAATGACTTAAATCAACTTTTAAAAACAACGCCAAAGAAGAAAAACCCATAAAATGATTACAGAACAGCAGACTGGAATATAAAGTATTATCAACAAAAATTAATCAGGTGCATCCTTTCATGAACTCAATTAATAACGTGCAACAAAAGGGCTCTTCTACATTTTTTTGTAGAGGGAAGGTCAGCCATAAAATGCTGACATCACTCATCAGACCGCTGTGGCAGTTTAATTATTTTTGTTCCAGGCCTGACTGATCAGAAATTAATGCCTTACCTGAGCAACATTTAGAAGGGGGAAAAACACTATTTTGTTCAAAGTGCTTTTAATTATACCTGCTATTTGATTAATGCGTTGTAAGCCTTTGAGATCGGCCTCCTTATCAGATTTTTTTGACAAGTTTGCAGGGTATTGTTGTGTGAAAGATGCTTCTTTGACTCCAGCAAACTGTTTAGTATCTAATTTGTGCACTTTGCTCGCAATCAAAGAGCTATTTACTGACAAGTGTACTTGTTGATATTAATAAAGATGTTGTGAACTTTGTCAGAGCAGCCTGTATCAGTACTTTTTGATCGAGCTGCCAGTAGGTTAAAGAAGGGTGGTAATGGTAATGAACACGAAGGGAGACAGACAGCTGGTTTCAAGCGCAGGGCGCAACAGTTGTAGGACCACAGAAAGACCACAGGAGGAGGCATGTAGCTGGGTCCAGGGGCAGACAGAAGGTCATACACAGGGGGTCCAAAAAGGCAACAGTACAGGCAGGGAAAGGCTAGTAACATCATCCTGGAGATCAGGCAATAGGTTGATAACAGGAAACCCAGAGCTTAGAATAGAAGTGTGTCACAAAACAAACAATACCTCACAATGATGGGGTGCAAAGAACTGAACTAAATAGTGTGTGATAATGACATACAGGTGTGTGAACTGGGGATCAGAATTCAGTTGATTGGGATCTGGAAATTGAGCAGCATTCAGGGGATCTGTGTTTGAGAGTGTGAGCTGGAAAGTGGGCTGGAGAGTGAGCTGCGTTCAGGGGATCTACGTGTTTGAGAGTGTGAGCTGGAAGCAGACGTTACAGGTAATGAGACCAAAATAAGCCCCTGCAGTGTATTACTATTTTTGTATGTGATATTGTTGTATATATGTGACTTGTTCCTTTAATAGAATAAAAACAGAGCCATGACATGTTACACCACCCACACTTGAAAACCACAACCCACTGACATTCAATAACAGAAAACCACTTGTGGATACTATAATTCACAAAAGAACATTCCACATAACTTTCAAAAGGTTGATTTCAAACCTAAACTAGGCTAATTCACATACTTTAGCCTCAACTGCACACATTGGTTGCTTATACACGGAGTGAGCGAGTGTTGCTTTGAGTTCGTCTGGCCCTCTGCAGTTTGTTGCCTTATCGCAAGCCATAATGAACACCATTGAACAGAGTTCACTTTAATCCAACACAATTACCTATCCTCTGTTTGGAATATCACAGAAAGGCCACCATAAAGTAACTATTATGGCTCTTTGTAACATGAAAGCTATGATAAAATCCATATGATGTATGAAGTATGTTGGCCCATAGCTTATGCATACAGGCCTGTAATTGTAGTATCCCTGGGTTAAAATAGTATTTGTTTTCTTTCAAAATATGTTGAGTGTTTCATTGAGCCTGCCTGGAGTGCCAGATTGCACTTTTTGTTCTATTGCATTTTTTCTACGACACAACCTCAATCAAGTTCAGCTAAAGCATTTGAAAGTACTAACATACTACTTGAGCCCAGGTCTGTAATGTAAGCCTTCAGGCATACATACACTGTCTCCACATACTTCTCTCTGCACTGATATGGGTGCAGTGTCACCTGAAGTATCTCCAACAACCCTAACTTCATCAATTCCCATTACCTGCAAATTAGAGAAGTTCTACTTCTCCAGCATCCGCAGTCAGTTTGATCCAAATAGACTCTAAATGCCATTTCTGTTCCCATTAACCTGCGTATCGGTGTGGCAGATATTTCCCGCAAGGTGGCCCAGGGAGAAAACACAAGGCTAATGGCTTGCTTGTGACTGGGCTGTTCATGATGATTTATGATTCTGTGTTTAAGTTGATTACTCCACTGCTGACTCTGAATACTATTTCAATTAGTGCGCTGAAGGTCACTCGGTGAAATCCGTCCATAATCTATTCCTATTAACATTAATGCACCGAGTATCCATATCTGTTCACCCTTGTTGATTCGAATCATTCCTAGTCCTAACGGCCGGCTTGTTACCTAGTTTACTGGTTTAGACGTATCCTGGGCTAAGATGGTAATTTTCTCAAAATCCTTGCTGGATCATTAATGTGTGCAGTTTTGAAACATTGCTAGGAGGGACATCTCAATATGGTGTGTGTGTGCGTGCACATGTGTTTTTAAATGGTTTTTATTATTTCTAATTTGTTTTACCAGTATATTTATGCTGAATTAAATTGATCCTGAAACCCGTAGGTGAGAATGGTAATGGGTCAAGGTATACAAACAACCTTGTCATCATGTGAACCAAAATAGCCTTGGCGTTATCACATGGTCTAAATAAATGTGGCCTCAGTCGTAGTCCTATTTATAGCCACTCATGCAGAAAAGGAAATATGGTGCTTCAATTTAGCTACTGAAACAAGTTCTTCCTGTAGGTAGGCTATCAGTGAATGAGATACGTACTTTGACAAGGTGCATGTTGGATTCATTTGGGATACAATCTGTAATTTGGCTTTTGATCAGATAAGATCTTCTCTTGTAAAGAAAGAGTTGACACAATATTGACATACAAAAAAATTGAACCTGCATAGGAGGGTGCTTGATAAGTATTCAAAAGCCATGACAAAACAAAAATCTGCCATTTTAATCTTATAGGGCCTGAAGAGGAGAAATAGCCTTTTTGAAGAGAATGATAAAAGTGCTGACATTGTCAAAGGTTGATGTGACTCCAAGCGATGGGTGAAAATACTTTGGCATGGCGACATACATTTTCAACATGATTTAAACCCATGCTCGCACATTAAGAGAGAAAAACTCGAGACTCCTGATTTACCTCCCATGACCGCCCACATAGCCCAATCTAAACAATGTTTCCAAGGCTACTAGCGAATGACGAGTGGTCACGTCTGTATAGTCTTTCCCCATTGGCTTGATGGATGGCCCAGCGATCCAATAAAAATTTCAATCAAATCAACCCAGCTACTTTATAGGTAGAGGTGCTGCCTGATTGAGTTGTTGAAGGCATGGATGAGGTTCAGAATGATTATGCTGTGGGGAAACTGAGAGGGGTCCATCTTTTCCGTTAACCAACAAGGACACCATACATCTGTCCCTCTGGCTCTATGCTGCTTCTCACATTCTCCACTGTGAAATGTATCCAAAATAACTGCTTACCTGCCCCTGAACTGCCAGCCTCCCATATACTGAAGTTTATTTATCATGTGAAGGACTCCACCTGTCAGTGCACGATGAATACTGTGTACACAGACAAGGGGGAGCATCCCATAGGGCTAGAGCAGGATTAGCCCAGAAAATCCACTGATCTGCGAATATCTTAAAAAAGAGAAGCGCCAAACTATTAGCGCTGGCGCTTTGAGGATTGATTAATCAAACTGAACTACCTAGTCACTCAACATAATCATCGCACTTGATTTGTTCGCCTAGGTAGGAAGTGGCAAGTCACAAGGCTCATTCCCGGGCATAGTTATTAAATCAGGGCTATCAATATTTTGTCTGTCTAAAGGTTCAAATATAAACCTTACGGGTTTGACCAGGTGAATCCAGGTTAAAGCTATGATCACATGTTAAATCCACTTCAATCAATGTTGGTGTACCACGGACTAACCACGAGGGGGAGACCGGTCGAGGCCTGGTGAGAGACGGAGTCTACATCACATGGTGATGGCGATGGCTCCCTCTGCTGGACGTGCTAGGTCTCGACGGGCCCTCCGGCCAGAACTAATTTAGGCTGATTGAGGCTGGTGAGTAATCAAGGGGCTGATTGAAGCTGGTGAGTAATCAAGGGGCTGATTGTTCACCAACCGTACGAGTCCCATAAAGCTGCCAGAAGGGCCGCACACGGGGGTTCTTTGGGGAAAGAGGTTGCTCCCATATAGTCATGCTCATGGTCTGCTAGAACCAAGGAGGCTCTGGTTTTTCCCCAAAGGAGACAGCAATACCCCAGAGCCAAGAAGACGGTAACCTGGAGGAGGTCTCCTTGATTAGACCTATTATTTTCTTTTTCTTTATTGCTTTAATAAACACCCTTGAAATGGAGTTATCACACTTGTGTCCGTGTCTGATCAGTGTAAATGTTTTGATGAAATGCCCTAGTCTGCCACAAGTGGTAGAGAACGCGAGCATTTGACAAGGTGGTCAGATGAGGGTTAACGTTTACACAGCATCGGCATGGACGAGTGTATAGCTCAGTTCGTCCGGGCCCAACAAGAGCAACAGGCAGTTCATGAACGAACACTGGAGGAACAGTGCCTACAACATTTCCGGGCTGGTTGAGGAAATCACTCTCAACATATTTTGATTCTACGAGGAGGAGCGCCTACCGAATCGCATCCAAACCAGTTTTTAATAAAGCTAACGGAGGACGACGACATCAAAACCTACCTCTACACTTTTGAATGGCCAATGCTCTGGGAAGGGTGACCAAAGGCGAATTGGGCGAGTCTGCTGGCCCCATTCCTCTCCAGAAACGCCCAAAATGCATATTATGACCTCAATGCTGAACAGACGGATAACTACAATGGTCTCAAAACTGGAGATACTCAGCCGCTACGGGTACAGCTTGGCCTGTTGGGCCCAACTGGTCCACGACTGGATGTTCGTGCCCGACTCCTCCCCCCGAGCCCAGATGAGCGACCTACTGCGCAGCGCCAGGGCATAGCTCCTAACCAACGTATCCACCCTCTCCAGCATAGACAAAGTGGTCATGGATTGCTTCTTACGGGTGCTACCCCATGACATGAAGATGGCGGCGAGTCTATGTGCGCCCCAGTTCACAGCGAAACCAAGCAGTATCTGACAGTGCAGTCCAACATCGTGGCGCCAGAAGGGAGCTATTGGGAAATGGTGAGTGCCGTACCCGAGTTGCCGGTACCCCTCCTCGTTAGGCGAGATTGTCTGCTGTTTGCGGCATTATGGAGGCACGAGCTGGGCAGAAGGTTATGAGCCGGCGGGAGACGAGAGCGAGGATGGCCCATCGCCTGCACAGCCAGGAAGCAAGCGGTTGCGCAGGAACCAACCTCCCCTAGTGAACAACCGGAGGAGGAGCTCATTCTCTCCCTCATCGATTTCGAGGGACCAGCCGAGACACCTGCCATGGGCCAACTGAGGGGACAGTTCGGAACCGCCAAGTGAAGGATCTGAACTTGAAAGCCGTCGCGACCCAAGTGATAGCGCTGGATGGTCAGCTGCTGGCGATACCCCCATTTCCAGATCAAGAATAACCTTTTGTATAAGGTGTCACAGCAGGGGGAACTTCGAAAGGTGCTGTTGCTGCCCTGATGATACGTGGAACCGTTCTCCAGCTGGCCCACACCCATCTGTTGGGGTCACACCTGGGAATGGAGAAGACCTGGGAATGCAAGACTATTGCCGCAGCTGCCTGGAGTGTCATCTCACTGCCCCAAAAGTACACTTCCGAAACCCACTCATCCCCCTACCGGTCATTGGGGAGCTATTTGAACGCATTGCCATGAACATAGTTGGGCCCCTGGTAAAAAATGGCACGAGGACACCGGTACAACCTGGTAATAGTTGATTATGCCACCCGAAATCCCGAGGCCATGAAGCAGGAGGTGGAGGCTATACTAAGGATGGGGAGTCCCACAGCGCATGGTGCAACCCCATCATGTTGGTGCCCAAACCGGACGGTAGCCTGCGCTTCTGTAATGACTTTCGGGCAGATGAGCATGTGCAAGTAGAAATACTGGTGTGCAAAAGGGCAGAAAAACAAAAACAAATATGGGGATGAGGTAGGTAGTTGGTTGGATGGGCTATTTACAGATGGGCTGTGTACAGCTGCAGCGATCTGTGAGTTGCTCAGACAGCTGATGCTTAAAGTTAGTGATGGAGATGTAAGACTCCAGCTTCAGAGATTTTTGCAATTCGTTCCAGTCATTGGCAGCAGAGAACTGGAAGGAAAGGCGGCCAAAGCAGGTGTTTACTTTGGGGATGACCAATGAAATATACCTACTGGAGCGCGTGCTACGGGTGGGTGTTGCTATGGTGATCAGTGAGCTGGAGCCAGTGGGTTTGGCGACGAATATTTAGCGAGGACCAGCCAACGAGAGCATACAGGTCGCAGTGGTGGGCAGTATATGGGGCTTTGGTGACAAAATGGATGGCACTGTGATAGACATTTGTGGAATGTTCTTCGGTGGTTGTTACAGATGTTGTGCACAACATTTTAGTAAACGTTAGACTATTGCAGGTATATTTCATTTAAAAAAATGTTTTAAATCAAAATATTTTGTTGTGAAAAACTTTTAATTAATATTTTGGGTATGTTGACATCCTAATTTTAGATTAAACCCTAACTCGACCGTAATGGGAAATTTAGCTAATGTTCTGTGAATGTTCCCAGTTTTCTGAGAGGACATACATTGAAATGATTTCCATAAATGCATATGCAGGCCTAAGTGTGTGCAGAAGCATGTAGCCAACATGTTTTGTTTAATTGTCACTCCCTGGTGACTTGTTAAATCACACACCCATAAAATTGAGCTAAATTTAAGACTTGAGACTGGGGAGTAAACTGGATTACTCTACATAAACTACTGTAATACACAATAGTTAAACTAGGTAGGACAAATTATTTTGCATGAGACCTAATTTCATAACACTAACTGTTATTTAATAACAATGCTCATGTACTGCTTACAAAGATAACATAAATGTATTATCCATGGCATAGAAAGTCACATTTCTTCTCAGCCCTAGACTATGGTGACAAGAAAAGCATAACGACGAGTTAGTTAAGAAAGTGAGAATAACATGATATCTTCTATAGAAATAGGTTATGCATCTCACTTCATAGTAGAAGCAGGTAATTCAGTTAACGTTCCTATCGATCGTAGACAAAGGCGACATCATCTATTTGAATGCAGCTGCCACTTCACTAAAGCCATTAGATACAGTTATCATACTGCTCTATGTTTTATTACGGCTGACAGGTTTAGTACACACCACTTCATTCTCTACCAGAAAGTAGGCTGGTCCTCTTTGATGTCTATTGTAGGTCCATACATTGCTCTCTTTCCATTTATAAAGCTCTTTTACATAAACCCCTAGTGTACCTAACATCATTGTTATCCTTTAGACATACTGTACGAAATACCATACCCAGTGTCAGGGATGGCTAACTATGGAAATTCCTTTGGACTCTAGTTAGGTAAATCAGCTTGTAGTTTTCTTGCACCTTACTTGTGGAATAATCTCCCAAACTCTCTTAAAATGTGATGATTTGGTGCCTCTAGGGCAATACAGACGTCTGATTGACTGATTATTTTGTTGTTGTCTTCTACGATTGTGTTTTTGTATCTCTGTTTTGTATTGTGTTGATATGTATATTTATGTAATTACATGGCTCATCCACAAAAGGGACCTTGGTCTCAGCATGACGTCCCTTACTAGACGTCTGAAAATGTTTCTAAAATTCACGGACGGTGTCGGGCCGTGCGGCAGGGCCGGATCTTCCAGGAAGTCATCAAACGAACTCTCTCGGACATTCGGTTTCCGTTTGATAAAATAATCAATTTTTTGTCATTTTTCCGCTGTCCCGGTAAATCTCACAAGAGGGCGAATGGAATCATATTGCAAATGTACAAAACATCACAAATCACGACATGGCCTTATCTCCTAAATGGAAAAGACTTCAAAGACAAAAATTGGTGAGCATAGGTTTGGCATAATGGGCAGGTGGCCCGGAACAAGATGGCATCTAGGCCTCAAAGGTTTTTGAAAATATAGCAATAATTGTTCTGCTTTACATCAAAGTAGAGGAACCTACGGTGTCAATAAAAAAAGAACCAGCCATTTATCTATCGTCATTTAAGAGAAATCGTACAATGTCAAATTGGTGATGTTCAAAATTATTTTTTATTTTTTTAAACAGTTACAGATCCAGTTGCAGCGTATTCATACAAATCTTTTTAAAGTGTGCTTCGGAGCGAGATTTCTGTGATCTTCTGTGATTTTCTGAAATAACACACATTCACTAAACCCTCCGTAAATAAGTCAGTTCTTAACATAAAGACTTAAAACTCAAATTTCTATAATTGCCTACCCCAAGGAGGATATGTGTTCACTTTCAGCTTCCTGTGTAAACCGGAAGTGCCTTAAAATGGTGTCATAGGTGCTGTTTCGAAGGGTTAAAAAGGTCAGATCTTTTCAAAACTTTATATGTGTGATTAGGCAACCCCCATGAACTGTAAGTCAGTAATTTCTCCCAACAGATGTCAAAGAAAAGCTCTCTCTCACACACACACACACACACACACACACACACACACACACACACACAGCAAGGATGGAGTGACAAAGTGCGGTGCTTAATTTAAAGACAGATAATTTAGAGCCTTCAATGGCATTTCCATATTCTCAAGGCCGTGCCGAGTTCAACGAGATGCCCCGCTTGACCGTAGCTCGCTCTGAGTGCAGCGACCGTGAAAAAAGAAGGCCCAAATGAAGCCTGGACCTAAATGTCATTTGCTTTTGGGTGACAGTGAGAGAACCGTTAGGGGCGGCAGGGTAGCCTAGTGGTTAGAGCGTTGGACTAGTAACTGGAAGGTTGCAAGTTCAAACCCCCGAGCTGACAAGGTACAAATCTGTCGTTCTGCCCCTGAACAGGCAGTTAACCCACTGTTCCTAGGCCGTCATTGAAAATAAGAATTTGTTCTTAACTGACTTGCCTAGTTAAATAAAGGTAAAATAAAAAAAATAAAAAAATAAAGGGTAAGAAGCACAATTCGACATCAGGTACGTTCCTGAGGTCCTCCTGAACTGTGCAAGCCTGACCTTGACCGTGTGGCATTAACCCTTAATAGTTAATCAGGGTTTTTTGATCTCACAGATTACAATGACATCTCTCCCCATAGGAATACATTCCCTGGTCCTCTAAAGTCAACCTGAAGCCTACTATGTGGGTTATGAAAGCCTTGTCTTCGATGACAGTCCATCAGGCCACTATGAGGTGTACCTGTGTCAATTCTAAGCTTCCTGAAGCAACCGGAAGTGGTTAAAATCACCCTAAAAGTGTTTATCCATACCCAACCTGCAGTTTGATAGAAATAGTGCATTCAACCCTGTGTAAATCAGACAGTTCTTAACGTAAAGAATTAAAACTCAGGATTCTGTAAAGGCATACCCCAATGTCTTTACTGTTAGCTTCCTGTGCCAACCGAAAGTGCCATAATTGGTGTCAGAGGGGCTGTTTCGAAGGGTTCAAAAAGTCAGATCTTTCCAAAACTTCATATGTGTGATTAGGCAACCCTCATGAACTGTAAATCAGTCATGTCTCCCATAAAAATTTCAAAGAAAAACTAAATCACACACACACAGCTTGGAAGGAGGGACACATTAGGGAGCGTAGAGATATACAGTGCCTGCATTAGTTAACTTTGTTTGAACTATTAAAGAACCGTCAGACCTAGAGTTCTGAAACTTTAGAAACCTCAGGTCGATAGTGCTTGGTGAGTTATGTGGCTCTAGAAGGTTCTCGGACCAAGAAACAGCCTTGTACATTTGCAATAACTTCAATTCATTTTTTTGCATCGCGAAAATGGCGACATTTAGAAATGTCCCAGAGTCGCAAGACTCGGTGCATTGCGACCGCCTCAGCCCATATAGAAGGACCCCAACGTTTATGTCCGATAGCTCATTCAAGGACCCCGAAGCAAGTCATGGAAAAAAGTGGATTTTCAGCACCAATTAAGGTCTTGCTTGGGCACCAAATGACCTATCAAACACAGGATGGCCGGGCAGTGACATTGCTCGTTGTGTTCATTTCATCATGTCCATTTGGTGATGTTTTTTCACTGTTGAATCATATTGTAAATGCACGTGCATTTGCAATATGTTTCAATGGGCATTTACCATCACGAATTTGTCATGCTCAAAAATCCTGTAGAAATGCGAAATTGACTGGCCCGATGAACTCGGGATGCCTGGGCAGTGATTCTGGTTCCTCTCCATCGCTCGTTGGGGTTGATTTCAGAATGTCACTTTGGTGATGGTACCTCACTGTTTAAACATATTGCAAATGGACAAAAGTCACCACTAAGTCACCGCCCATCAGTCAATTAGATATCATGCTGACACCAAACTGATACAAATTCTGCTTTTGTGACTATCTTTGGCTGGGGAAAATGGCTGTGTTTTTTTTTATTTGGTGGTCTAACGTAAATATATGTTGTGTTTTCGCTGTAAAACATTTTAAAAAATCGGACATGATGGGTAGATTAACAAGATGTTTATCTTTCATTTGCTGTATTGGACTTGTTAACGTGTGAAAGTTAAATATTTCTAAAGAATATTTTTGAATTCCCCGCGCCACCTTTTCAGCTGAATGGGGGGAGGGGTTCCCCTACGGGAATGCCTTGACATAACACGTTTTAATGAAACCGCTGTGTCATATTTTTAAAAAGCTTTACGGCGAAAGCACACCATGTGACAATCTAAGAACAACGCTCAGCCACCAAAAAAACAAGCCATACAGATACCCGCCAAGTTGTGGAGTCAACAAAAGTCCGAAAAAAATATAAATAAATACATATATATAAATATAAATAAATATAAATATGAATAATATTCACTTACCTTTGATGATCTTCATCGGAATGCACTCCCAGGAATCCCAGTTCCACAATAAATGTTAGTTTTGTTCAATAAAGTTAATCTTTATGTCCAAATACCTCCTTTTTGTCCATTCCTCAGCTATTTACCAAAACAGTGGAGCGGGATTGGCCGCTTTGTTATTGTTTCAATTAGCGATTCTTGCGTAAAATTGAGCCATCTATGTATTTAATCTCAATGTATTCATCCATCCACTATAACCATCCATCAAATCAAGATACTTGCTCAAAGCTGTAACTATTTTACTACTTTATTTTTAGATTGACTGAAAAAGAGAAGTGGCCGCTCTCCGGGGACCAGTGTATCCAAAACTGCAGAGGCTTATGGAAAAATGTAAACACAGAAAGAAGGATCAGGAGAATCAGTAAAACTTTGTGGAAACTCCAAGGCTAAGAATACAGAACATACTTTCCAAATTGGATGGCTGGAAAAAGTTGGAATAGACTCATTCTGCCAAGTCAGATAGAAAAAAAGGTGGAGGGACAAGACAATTATTAAAGGCACCAAAGACGGTTACTATGGCAGAGATGTTGAAGGTCAGTAAGGCACTTTTCTATCCAAATTCAAAAAGCAAACTAGGGCATGTAGATTATTTTTAATTCACCATGAAACTTTATTGAGGAAGAGCTAGACCCCTCTACTTCATTGGTCAAACAAAATGTTAAGACTATCTTTCCAGCAAAAACAAACTATGCGGTAGATCAAACACTCAAGGCAGAGAGGAATTTCACAACCAAGTATAGCAGAATCATCCATGTTTCCTCATCCGAATACGAAGGTCTGGAATTGGAGGAAATTAGCACAGGGGAAATTACCATCCGCCTCAAAGAAAGCATTGAGTCAGAGGAAATTGACACTGAAGACTCACCTGGCCAAGAAGATGACAGAACACACACATTAGCATCTGCTAACAACAGACATGAGCTTCTTGAAACCCCCTCACAACCAATGGATGAAATATCAGGTTTGAGTGACGAAATACCAGGTGCATCAATATCAATGGACAAAGAAATTCAAGAGGGATGTACTTTTCTAGATGAATGCATGATGTCGCGCAAGATGGTGCCAACAGAGATGGTTGCCTTGCTTCAAGTCCTTAGGAAACTATGCAGTATTTTGTTTAAATGTATTACATTGTTACATTGTTACCCCAGGAAATCTTAAATCTTATTACATGCAGTCAGGAGGAACTATTGGATATAAGAGCGACGTCAGCTTACCAACATTTCGACCAGGAATACGACTTTCCCGAAACAGATCCTCTGTTTGGACCACCACCCAGGACAATGGATAATAATCTCAGAAGCTGACCCAAAACAGCCGCACCGCAGAAGGGGCAAACAGAGTGGCCCCGTGGTCAGGCTCCGTAGACGTGCACATCGCCCACCGCTCCCGAGTATACTACTCGCCAATGTCCAGTCTCTTGACAACAAGGTAGACGAAACTCAAGCAAGGATTGCCTTCCAGAGACACATCAGAGATTGTAGCATCCTCTGTTTCATGGAAAAAATGGCTCTATCAGGATATGTTGTCGGAATCGGTTCAGCCACCGGGTTTCTCCATGCATTGCGCCAACAGAGATAAACACCTTTTCTGGGAAGAGGATGGGCAGGGGTGTATGCTTTATGATTAATGACTCATGTTGTAATCATAACAACATACAGGAACTCAAGTCCTTCTACTCACCCGACCTAGAATTCCTTACAATCAAATTCCGGCCATATTACCTCCCAAGAGAGATCTCGTCAGTTATCGTCACAGCTCTGTACATTCACCCTCAATCAGACACCACGACGGCCCTCAAGGAACTTCACTGGAGTCTATGTAAACTGGAATCCATATATCCTCAGGCTGTATTTGTTTTAGCTGCAGATTTTAACACAGGAAATTTGAGAACAGAGCTACCTAAAATCTATCAGCATATTGACTGTAGTACTCACGGGGGTAATACACTTGATCACTGCTACTCTAAATTCTGTGATACATACAAAGCACTCCCCCGCTCTCCCTTCGCAAAATCAGACCACGAAGCCATCTTGCACCTACCTTCTTACAGGCAGAAACTCAAACAGGATGAACTAGTGACTAGAACCATTCAACACTGGTCTGACCAATCAGAATCCAATCTTCAAATTGTTTGATCACGCGGACTGGGATATGTTCCGGTCAGCCCCAGAGAGCAACATCGACCTATACGCTGACTCGGTGAGTGAGTTTATAAGAAAGTGCATTTGAGATATTGTACCCACTGTGACTATTAACTTCTTGGTAACTGGGGGGGGGGCAGTATTGAGTAGCTTGGATGAATAAGGTGCCCAGGGTAAACTAGAATATGCATGTAGTTAGTAAACACTCTGAAATTTCTAAAAATGTTTGAATGATGTCTGTGAGTATAACAGAGCTCATATGGCAGGCAAAAACCTGAGAAAAATCCAACCAGGAAGTGGGAAAACTGAGGTTTGTAGTTGTTCAACTCATTGCCATTCCAATACACAGTATCTGTGGGGTCATATTGCACTTCCTATGGCTTCCACTAGAAGTCAACAGTCTTTAGAACCTTCTTTGATCCTTCTACTGTGAAGTGGGGTCGAATGCGAGGGGATTGAGCCAGGTGTCTGGCAGATTGCCACACGCTCGTGACTCGCGGTCATGTGAAAGTTAGCTCGCGTTCCATTGCTTTTCTACAGACAAATGAATTCTCCGGTTGGAACCTTATTGAAGATTTATGATAAAAACATCCTAAAGATTGATTCTATACTTCGATTGTTGTTTACCAAACGGCCTAATAAAATTAGGTATTTGGACATAAATTATGAACTTCATCGAACAAATCAAACATTTATTGTGGAACTGGGATTCCTGGGAGTGCATTCTGATGAATATCATCAAAGGTAAGTTAATATTTATAATGCTATTTCTGACTAACGTTGACTCCACAATAATGCCGTTATCTCTTTGGCTGTTTTGGTCTCTGAGCAACGTACTCAGATTATTACATGGTGTGCTTTTTCCGTAAAGTTTTTTTGAAATCTGATACAGCGGTTGCATTAAGGAGAAGTTTATCTAAAGTTCCATGTATAATAGTTCTATCTTTTATCAATGAGAATTTCTGTAAATTGATGTGGCTCTCTGCAAAATCACCGCATGTTTTGGAACTACTGAAAATAACACGCCAATGTAAAATTACGTTTTTGGATATAAATATGCACTTTATCGAACAAAACATAAAACATGTATTGTGTAACTTGAAGTCCTATGAGTGTCATCTGATGAAGATCATCAAAGGTTAGTGATTCATTTTATCTCTATTTCTGCTTTTTGTGAGTCCTATCTTTGGCTGGAAAAGTTGCTGTGTTTTTCTGTGACTTGGTGGTGACCTAACATAATTGTTTGTGTTGCTTTCACTGTAAAGCCTTTTTGAAATCAGACACTGCTGCTGGATTAACGAGAATTGTATCTTTAAAATTGTGTAAAATACTGTACTTGTATGCTTGAGGAATTTTAATTACAAGATTTTTGTTGTTTTGAATTTGGCGCCCTGCACTTTCACTGGCTGTTGGCGGGGTGGGATGCTACCGTCCCGAAAATCCCATCGAGGTTAAAACCTACCCTAACCAGAAACCGTGGATGGATGGTGGCATTTGGGCAAAACTGAAAGCGCGAAGCACCACAGTGCCATCGTCGCGGCCCGCTAACAAGGACTGTTTCCCCTCCCTTTCCTTCTCTGTGGCCGACGTGAGCAAAGCATTAAACGTGTCGTCCTTCGCAAGGCTTAGCATGTTAATGTTACACCCCTAGCCTGGTCCTCAGAGGATGCGCAGACCAGCTGGCTGGTGTGTTTACGGACATATTAAATCTCTCCCTATCCGTCTGTTGTCCCCACATGCTTCAAGATGGCCACCATTGTTCCTGTACCGAAGAAGGCAAAGATAACTAAACTAATTGACTATCGCACTGTAGCACTCACTTCTGTCATCATGAAGTGCTTTGAGAGACGAGTCAAGGATCATATCACCTCTACCTTACCCGACACCCTAGACCCTCTTCTGTTTTTCATACCACCTCAACAGGTTCATAGATGATGCATTTGCCATCACGCTATCCTATCCCATCTGGACAATAGGAATACCTATGTAAGAATGCTGTTTATTGACGACAGCTCAGCATTCAACACCATATTAATAACCTCAAAGCTCATCATCAAGCTGGAGGCCCTGGTTCTCAACCCCGCCCTGTGCAATTAGGTCCTGGACTTTCTGATGGGCAGCCCCCAGGTGGTAAGGGTAGGTAAAAACACATCGCCTCTCGCTGATCCTCAACACGGGGGCCCCTCAGTGGTGCATGCTCAGTCCCCTCCTGTACTCCCTGTTCACTCATGACTGCACGTCCAGGCACGATTCCAACACCATCATTAAATTTGCCGATGAAACAACAGCCTGATCACCGACAACAATGAGACAGCCTATAGGGAGGAGGTCAGAGACCTGTGGTGCCAGGACAACAACCTCTCCCTCAACTAGATCAAGACAAAGGAGATGATTGTGGATTAAAAAAGCATAATAGTTGGACGACTGTACCTAACCATGAACACCAATGCCTTTCTTAAAATCAATACACAGAAGTATATATTTTTAAACCTGCATATTTAGCTAAAAGAAATCCAGGTTAGCAGGCAATATTAACCAGGTGAAATTGTGTCACTTCTCTTGCGTTCATTGCACGCAGAGTCATGGTATATGTAACAGTTTGGGCAGCCTGGCTCATTGCGAACTAATTTGCCAGAAATGTACATAATTATGACATAACATTGAAGGTTGTGCAATGTACCAAGAATATTCTGACTTAGGGATGCCACCCGTTAGATGAAATAGAGAACGGTTCTGTATTTCACTGAAATAATAAACTTTTTGTTTTCGAAATTATAGTTTCCGGATTCGACCATATTAAAACCTCTTGCTCCTGACACGCAGGCGTCCCATCTTGACATCTGGAAATGCAAATGCGCTACGCTAAATGCTAATAGCACTCGTTAAAACTCAAACGTTCATTAAAATACACATGCAGGGTATTGAATTAAAGCTACACTCGTTGTGAATCCAGGCAACAAGTCAGATTTTTAAAATGCTTTTCGGCGAAAGCATGAGAAGCTATTATCTGATAGCATGTAACACCCCAAAAGACCCGCAGGGGACGTAAACAAAATAATTAGCATAGTCGGCGCTACACAAAACGCAAAATAAAATATAAAACATTCATTACCTTTGACCATCTTCTTTGTTGGCACTCCTAGATGTCCCATAAACACTATTGGGTCTTTTTTTTCGATTAAATCGGTCCATATATAGCCTAGATATCGATCTATGAAGACTGTGTGATCAACGAAAAAAATAGCGTTTTATAACGTAACGTAATTTTTTTAAATAAAAAAAGTTGACGATAAACTTTCACAAAACACTTTGAAATACTTTTGTAATGCAACTTTAGGTATTAGTAAACGTTAATAAGCGATCAAATTGATCACGAGGCGATGTATATTCTATAGCTGTACGTCTGGAAATAATGTCCGGGTAAATTTCAACCAAAATATCCGGTCGGAGACCTAAAGAAATGGGCTGTCTCTTCTTCGTTTGACCAAGAAACAAATAGTAGGCAAATGACAAGACTGTTGACATCGTAGGTATAGGTAGGTATTGCAACCTCGGCCCCATTTAATGTGGTTCAACTTTATCAATCGGTTGAAGTTGCGCATGGATATATTTTTCCATTTTCAGTGATCAGATTTTCCTGCACTTTTCGATGAAACGCACGTTCTGTTATAGTCACAGCCGTGATTTAACCAGTTTTATAAACATCTGAGTGTTTTCCATCCACACATACTAATCATATGCATATACTATATTCCTGGCATGAGAAGCAGGGTGCTGAAATGTTGCGCGATTTTTAACAGAATGTTCGAAAAAGTAGGGGGTAGGAGTAACAGGTTAATGACCAAAGGCTCGTATTTCTGTGTGTTATGTTATAATTAAGTCTATGATTTGATAGAGCAGTCTGGCTGAGCAGCAGGCTCGTAAGCATGAATTCAAACAGCACTTTCGTGAGTTTTGCCAGCAGCTCTTCGCAAGCATAGCGATGTTTATGACTTCAAGCCTATCAGACTAATGGCTGGTGTAACCGAGGTGAAATGGCTAGCTAGTTAGCGGGGTGCGCGCTAATTGCGTTTCAAATGTCACTCGCTCTGAGACTTGGAGTGGTTATTCCCCTTGCTCTGCAAGGGCCGCTGCTTTTGTGGAGCGATGGGTAACGCTGCTTCGGGTGTGGCTGTTGTCGATGTGTTCCTGGTTCGAGCCCTGGTAGGGGCGAGGAGAGGGACGGAAGCTATACTGTTACACTGGCAATACCATAGTGCCTATAAGAACATCCAATAGTCAAAGGTATATGAAATACAAATGGTATAGAGAGAAATAGTCCTATAAATACTATATTAACTACAACCTAAAACCTCTTACCTTGGAATATTGAAGTCTCATGTTAAAAGGAACCACCAAATTTCATATGTTCTCATGTTCTGTGCAAGGAACTCAAACGTTAGCTTTTTTACATGGCACATATTGCACCTTTACTTCTCCAACACTTTGTTTTTGCATTATTTAAACCAAATTGAACAGGTTTTATTCTTTTTTTGAGGCTAAATCCATTTTTATTGATGTATTATATTCAGTTAAAATAAGTGTTCATTCAGTGTTGTTGTAATTGTCATTATTACAAATTAATAAATAAAAATCGTCTGATTAATCGGTATCGGCCTTTTTTGGTCCTCCAATAATCGGTATTGAAAAATCATAATCGGTTGACCTCTAGTCCAAGCACACCATGACAGTCGTGAAGCGGGCACGACAAAACTTATTCTCCCTCAGGAGACTGAAAATATTTGGCATGGGTCCTCAGCTCCTCTAACGGTTCTACAGCTGCACCATCGAGAGCATCCTAGCCATTCCAAGATGGCGTAGCAGTCAGACCTCTTGTCGTGTCCCTTGTATATATCGTTTTTTTTGTTAATATTTTTATTTGCGTATCTTTTACAACATTTTGCTAAACCGCAACATCTAAATACTCTCCTGCAACCCGCCTCACCCAATGTAGCGTGGATCTGCTTTTTTTTAAATATTTACTTCGGATCCGTAACCCCTCAACTGAAGCTAGCCAGCAAACTACCAGCTATCAGGCAGCAAACCATTGCTAGCGGTCATCAGCTAACCTTTAGCTCGGAAAGCTCTCGCCAGTTCGAACAACGCGACTCTAACCAGAGCATAACGGACCTATTATTTTTATCCCCGGATTCCCACCGCAAACCGAACATTTTCATCTGGATCTTCACAACTAGCTAACTAGCTAACCGCAACCTCGGATGATTACTCCTGGCTAGCGTTTCCATCCACTTAGCTTGAAGCTAGCCCGGCCAGAGCTCCTGTGCTACCACCGAAGCATACTCCTGGGCTACAATATCCGGACCCACGACCGGTCTATCGATGTCACCGCATGAAGAGGCATAAACAGACTTAACTCCATCGCGACGTCCCCCAAAGGCTAACTTTCTTGCCCTTGCTATCTGCTTGCTCGCTAATTCGGCCTGCTAACTGCTAGCTTGTTTAGCCCCGGTCTGCTAACTGCTAGCTTGTTTAGCCCCGGCCTACTAACTGTTAGCTTGTTAGCACAGGCCTGCTAATTGTCTGAATCGCCGCGTCCCCAGCCAGCCCAACCACTCACTGGACCCATATTTACTTTCAATCTCTTTTTGATTTTTAATTTGATTATACCTTCCGTTAACCTGCGTCACCCAATGTGATACGGAATCGCTATTATTTTTTATTTTTAGAACACATTCAAGAACCTCCAGAAGCTAACCAGCTAACTAGCTACAAGCTATTTAGCCATTGTTAGCCACTGCTAGCAGCTTTTACCTTCTGCACAGCCAGCCAGTTTTTTTAACCTGGATAATACTCGCCAGTCTAGCTTCCCTGTCCCATCCACCGCTGCCCCCTGGACACTGATCACTTGGCTACATAGCTGATGCATGCTGGACTGTCCATTAATCACTCCATTCTGCTTGTTTATGTTTTATCTGTCTGCCCCAGCCGCACTCAGGCTCTGTGTGTAGTTAATCCGACCCTCACTGCCAAGCCAAGCCATTTTACCTGCTGTTGTTGTGCTAGCTGATTAGCTGTTGTTGTCTCACCTACTGTTTTAGCTAGCTCTCCCAATCAACACCCGTGATTACTGTATGCCTCGCTGTATGTCTCTATCAAATGTCAATATGACTTGTATACTGTTGTTCAGGTTGGTTATCATTGTTTTAGTTTACAATGGAGCCCCCAGTTCCACTCTTCATACCCCTGATACCTCCTTTGTCCCACCTCCCACATATGCGGTGACCTCACCCATTACAACCAGCATGTCCAGAGGTACAACCTCTCTTATCATCACCCAGTGCCTGGGCTTATCTCCGCTGTACCCGCACCCCACCATACCCCTGTCTGCGCATTATGCCCTGAATATATTCTACCATGCCCAGAAATCTGCTCCTTTTATTCTTTGTCCCCAACGCTCAAGGCGACCAGTTTTGATAGCCTTTAGCCGCACCCTCATACTACTCGTCCTCTGTTCCGCGGGTGATGTGGAGGTAAACCCAGGCCCTGCATGTCCCCAGGCACCCTCATTTGTTGACTTCTGTGATCGAAAAAGCCTTGGTTTCATGCATGTCAACATCAGAAGCCTCCTCCCTAAGTTTGTTTTACTCACTGCTTTAGCACACTCTGCTAACCCTGATGTCCTTGCCGTGTCTGAATCAGCTCAGGAAGGCCACAAAAATTCTGAGATTTCCATACCCAACTATAACATTTTCCATCAAAATAGAACTGCCAAAGGTGGAGGAGTTGCAGTCTACTGCAGAGATAGCCTGCAAAGTAATGTCATGCTTTCCAGGTCCATACCCAAACAGTTCGAACTACTAATTTAAAAAATTACTCTCTCCAGAAATAAGTCTCTCACTGTTGCCGCCTGCTACTGACCCCCCTCAGCTCCCAGCTGTGCCCTGGACACCATTTGTGAATTGATCACCCCCCATCTAGCTTCAGAGTTTGTTCTGTTAGGTGACCTAAACTGGGATATGCTTAACACCCCGGCAGTCCTACAATCTGAGTTAGATGACCTCATTCTCACACAAATCATCAAGGAACCCACCAGGTACAACCCTAAATCTGTAAACAAGGGCACCCTCATAAACGTCATCCTGACCAACTGGCCCTACAAATACATCTTTGCTGTCTTCAACCAGGATCTCAGCGATCACTGCTTCATTGCCTGTATCCGCTACGGATCCGCAGTCAAACGACCACCCCTCATCACTGTCAAACGCTCCCTAAAACACTTCTGTGAGCAGGCCTTTCTAATCGACCTGGCCCGGGTATCCTGGAAGGACATTGACCTCATCCCGTCAGTTGAGGATGCCTGGTCATTCTTTAAAAGTAACTTCCTCACCATTTTAGATAAGCATGCCCCGTTCAAAAAATGCAGAACTAAGAACAGATATAGCCCTTGGTTCACTCCAAACCTGACTGCCCTCAACCAGCACAAAAACATCCTGTGGCGGACTGCAATAGCATTGAATAGTCCCCGCAATATGCAACTGTTCAGGGAAGTCAGGAACCAATACACGCAGTCAGTCAGGAAAACTCCAAATAGTTCTGGGACACTGTGAAGTCCATGAAGAACAAGAGCACCTCCTCCCAGCTGCCCACTGCACTGAGGCTAGGTAACACGGTCACCACGATAAATCCATGATTATCGAAAACTTAAACAAGCATTTCTCAACGGCTGGCCATGCCTTCTGCCTGGCTACTCCAACCTCGGCCAACAGCTCCGCCCCCCCGAAGCTACTCGCCCAAGCCTCTCCAGGTTCTCCTTTACCCAAATCCAAATAGCAGATGTTTTGAAAGAGCTGCAAAACCTGGACCTGTACAAATCAGCTGGGCTTGACAATCTGGACCCTCTATTTCTGAAACTATCCGCTGCCATTGTTGCAACCCCTATTACCAGCCTGTTCAACCTCTCTTTCATATTGTCTGAGATCCCCAAGGATTGGAAAGCTGCCGCAGTCATCCCCCTCTTCAAAGGGGGAGACACCCTGGACCCAAACTGTTACAGACCTATATCCATCCTGCCCTGCTTATCTAAGGTCTTCGAAAGCCAAGTCAACAAACAGGTCACTGACCATCTCGAATCCCACCATACCTTCTCCGCTGTGCAATCTGGTTTCCGAGCCGGTCACGGGTGCACCTCAGCCACGCTCAAGGGACTAAACGACATCATAACCGCCATCAATAAAAGACAGTACTGTGCAGCAGTCTTCATCGACCTTGCCAAGGCTTTCGACTCTGTCAATCACCATATTCTTATCGGCAAACTCAGTAGCCTCGGTTTTTCTGATGACTGCCTTGCCTGGTTCACCAATTACTTTGCAGACAGAGTTTGCAGACAGAGTTGTCAAATCGGAGGGCATGCTGTCCGGTCCTCTGGCAGTCTCTATGGCGTTGCCACAGGGTTCAATTCTCGGGCCGACACTTTTCTCTGTATATATCAATGATGTTGCTCTTGCTGCGGGCGATTCCCTGATCCACCTCTACGCAGACGACACCATTCTGTATACTTCCGGCCCGTCCTTGGACACTGTGCTATCTCACCTCCAAACGAGCTTCAATGCCATACAACACTCCTTCCGTGGCCTCAAACTGCTCTGAAACGCTAGTAAAACCAAATGCATGCTTTTCAACCGTTCGCTGCCTGCACCCGCACGCCCGACTAGCATCACCACCCTGGATGGTTCCGACCTTGAATATGCGGACATCTATAAGTACCTAGGTGTCTGGCTAGACTGTAAACTCTCCTTCCAGACTCATATCAAACATCTCCAATCGAAAATCAAATCTAGAGTCGGCTTTCTATTCTGCAACAAAGCCTCCTTCACTCACACCGCCAAACCCTAGTAAAACTGACTATCCTACCGATCCTCGACTTCGGCGATGTCATCTACAAAATAGCTTCCAACACTCTACTCAGCAAACTGGATACAGTTTATCACAGTGCCATCCGTTTTGTCACTAAAGCACCTTATACCACCCACCACTGCGACCTGTATGCTCTTGTCGGCTGGCCCTCGCTACATATTCATCGCCAGACCCACTGTCTCCAGGTCATCTACAAGTCCATGCAAGGTAAAGCTCCGCCTTATCTCAGTTCACTGGTCACGATGGCAACACCCACCCGTAGCACGCGCTCCAGCAGGTGTATCTCACCGATCATCCCTAAAGCCAACACCTCATTTGGCCGCCTTTCGTTCCAGTTCTCTGCTGCCTGTGACTGGAACGAATTGCAAAAATTGCTGAAGTTGGAGACTTTTATCTCCCTCACCAACTTCAAACATCTGCTATCTGAGCAGCTAACCGATCTCTGCAGCTGTACATAGTCTATCGGTAAATAGCCCACCAAATTTCACCTACCTCATCCCCATACTGTTTTTATTTATTTACTTTTCTGCTCTTTTGCACACCAATATCTCTACCTGTACATGACCATCTGATCATTTATCACTCCAGTGTTAAACTGTAAAATTGTAATTATTTGCCTACCTCCTAATGCCTTTTTTTCTACTGTGTTATTGACTTGTTAATTGTTTACTCCATGTGTAACTCTGTGTTGTCTGTTCACACTGCTATGCTTTATCTTGGCCAGTTCGCAGTTGCAAATGAGAACTTGTTCTCAACTAGCCTACCTGGTTAAATAAAGGTGAAATAAATCAAATAAATAAAAATCCTGACTGGTTGCCTCCCTGACATCTTATGGCATTGTACGGCCTCCAACCGTACAAGTGACTAGAGGGTAGTGCGAACGGCCTAGTACATGACTGGGGCCAAGCCTCCTGCCATCCAGGACCTCTATACCAGGCGGCATCAGAGGAAGGCCTTAAAAATTGTCAAAGACTCCAGCCACCCTTGTCACACGGCAAACGGTACCAGAGCGGCTTCTAAACAGCTTCTACCCGCAAGCCATAAGACTCCTGAACATCTAGTCAAATGGCTACTCAGACTATTTGCATTGCCACCACCCCCCTCCTCTCTCCACACTACTGCCACTCTCTGTTGTCATCTATGCATAGTCACTTTAATTAAATCTACCTACATATACATACTACTATATACATTGACTCTGGACCTGCACGCTCCTGTTGATATTGTTATTTTTTACTGTTGCTCTTAAATTACTTGATACTTTTATCTCTTATTCATATCCATATTTTTTGAAACTGCACTCTTGGTTAGGGGATCGCAAGTAAGCATTTCACTGTAAGGCCTGTAAACCTGTTGTATTTGGTGCATGTGACAAATAAAATTTGATTTGATTTGAAACAGAAAGGGGCACTAATTGTAGAGCTGGACGATATGGACAAAAATCCATATAGTGATAAATTGATACGATAACTATAAATAGAACGATACATTTATAACATTAATGTACAACACAGTTTTGCTAAATTACCCTTTAAACTGCTACTACTAGTTTGATTGTCCTATTAACAAACACTCATATTAGTAAACATATTACATTTCTATAGTATATATGGATATACGCTACTATTATCGTAATAAACAATATCAGCAAAGTGGTCGGTATGGTCAGTGTCGATAATTTTCGGTTTATAGTCCCAGCACTACGTAATTGTATAAATGGTTTGTATGAGCAATATTTTTCATCAACATTTTGGCAATTACCAAAGGTAAACGAATCCCAATATTCTAGAGTGGTATTCATTCTCATGTTGTGCAGGAAGATATAGATTGAGATAGAATGGTGGACGCATAATAGCCAGGTGTGTAGAAGAAACAACCACACACTGTTTGCTTCAACATTACACTCTTGTCATTGTGTATATGGAAGTGTTTGTAGCTTTATTTTGCAGAGCATTGTATTATGCTGTTGGTATCAGACACTAATATCACAGTGTCATTATGCAGAGCAATACAAAATAAATATTTGTGTCTCTTTTGAGGACTGACACATTCTGCGATTGGTACATCAATTGGTATATCAATTTGACTTTCAAATTAACGATACCATAGCTATGTTTATGAATTTGAGTTGTTACGTTTTTCCAACCCCATCCCTCAGCTGTTTACTGTTTAGAAAACAGTGGCGAGCTGCCAGGTTCTTTTTTAAACTGTATAATGCCCCTTTAATTGTGTTACACTGGTGGTATCTGGTCCTGGAGTTTCAGGTCTGGTCCCTACTCATACAAGTGAAGTCTTAAAGCAGATTCTCAACACTCTACCTGTTTAATATTCAAAGGGAAAGAGCATCCACCCAAATCAATATCTACTTGAAATTTAAGTTGCATTATGCGTCCCCTTCACAGGCATGATTTAAAACATCAGCACCAAGTATTCTTAATTTTATTGCCTGCCGTAAATTAAAATTAATGATGCTGACATCCACAATTAACAATGAAAAATGCAGATTCCTATAATTACTTTAGTAGTAATATTGTTTTCATCCCAGGCTCAAGGTGCGCCGCTTAGGCTCTTCAACATCCAGTAAAACACAAAAAGACAGCTTCATTACATTATATTTGCTATAGGAAACAAAGAAAAGTGACTAACAAAAATATGCAGCTCATTTGGGAATTTCTAGCCATGCATAATTAAGCAAATGTGATTGGAATTAAGCATGACTTCTTTTGGTTGGGTTTTAATGAATGCAAATCAGGCATCTACATCCCTAAGATTAATTTCAGCCAATTAAAAAACAAAGCTTGTTGTAAAGTGTTCAAAGCATGGGTAGCAGTTCTCTCTCTCTCTCTCTCTCTCTCTCTCTCTCTCTCTCTCTCTCTCTCTCTCTCTCTCTCTCTCTCTCTCTCTCTCTCTCTCTCTCTCTCTCTCTCTCTCTCTCTCTCATTAGCATGAAGTTACAGGCAAGCACTATGAATTACAATGTACTAGAAAAGCACAGCCTCTCTTTTGCTGCTTGGATCTCAAAGTTGCCCCCGTCACACACAGACACAAATGAATACAGTTGTAATGTATTACATAGTAATATACTCCAGTGATGCATAAACAGTGATGGCTGAAGACACAGGTGAGTGGTAAATATATTGCCAAATAAATTAATGATACCTTGGAATGTCACCTTTTGAGCAAGGTAATAATTTCAGCATAACTTGATATTAAAGGGAAAATCTGCAGTTGCTACATCCATTTTTGGAATTGTGAATGCATTATATGTACCCATTTAATATACATGTAACTGATGAATGCCTCATGAGCTTGTGATACCCCATCAGAACACAAAATATAAGCCTGATTTACTCCAATGTTTGTAAACAGAGTAAATGTAATTAGCAATGATTAATTTTCTTACCATGGATGGTCAGTCTTTGCATCTATAGCTCTGTCGATGAATTTGAGAGTGGTTATATTTCTTCAGCCCCATCACTCAGATTTTTACAGAAACGGGCTGGGAGAGCACTTTGGTATTGTTTCAACTGCTGATTGCCGCTTTAAAGGCAGGTTAATCCCATCGAAACCACATTCACTGTAAACGCGATATATTGGCCCTTGAACAACGTCATAGCACCATAAGACACAAGACCACACGCAAGAGATGAACAGCTCATGAACAATAAATGTAAACTTAAAGAATGTGTCTTTGTCAGGCTTACTGTATCATTACATACCATTAAGACAACCTTATCCTTTCCCTTTCACTTAAAACATAAAAGTGTTAGGAAAGCATTTCCATCTACTCCTCAGTCAACACTCTCTAGTATTGACTAAATTTGGATGATTTTAAGATAGTCAGATGTAGAGGCTAATTATTGGTGGGGTGATGCAGCAAGGCCCCTTTAGGTTAATGCTAAACGTCCTGTGGATCTCTCTCAGAGAGTCGTGTACATCGATTTGATCTTGTACATCAAAAGACAAACAACCATGCTAGTCAGCACTTCCTCTGTCACTGTCACTCCCTTGAAGTGATTCCTACCTATCTTTGTGGAGGAACCCCGGAGCAGGGACAAAAGGAGAGAGGGAGGCAGGGGTGGATTGGCCACCTGGATATTCTGGCAAATGCCAGATGGGCTGGAAACATTTTTTGTTAGTTAGGCTAGTCAAAATAGACACACTGACATTTTTTATATATGCATTGGCCTGTTAAGATATTTTTTTGGCACAATTTCTCTGTTAAACTAATCTATAATGAGGTTTCCTGATAGGCTGAGCTGAGGTCACATAAACTCACATTCACAGTCAAATGCGGCATTAGCAAAGAGACCTGCTCCGACTCTGTCATCAGTTAGACAGCCAAGATCATGGATAGTAAAAAACGGAAAGGGTGCCTATAAACATAGAAAGAGGAGCTGTTCAGTCTGGGTCCAAAGGAATTGGGCTGCCTGGAGGACAAAGACAAACCAGAGGCCAAGGTCACCATTGGTTTCCATATAAACTAGTTTAGTTTACTATCAAAATCCTTCCAAGATACACAAACTTTTGTTTGCAAAAAGCAAGCTCCCCACACATGCAGTTCTTGCTAGAGGATTCGCAGGATACCATCTTGGTCAAGCTCTCCAGATTTGAGGTCTTAATTATCTTCAGGAGATTCAGCTTCTCAGCCACAATGTTCAGATTCTCATGGAGCTTACATAAGAATGTGTCTCGGTCAGACATGGAAGGGTGAACAACCAAAAAAGGTCTTAGGTGACAAAGCAATGCATAAGAGAGATTCTCAGGGTTCTCTGATAAAAATCTTCTGTGCAGGTTTTTCATGGTGTCCTTCAGAAACTTTTTCTGCATCTTGACTTTCTGCACTGTGATAGTTTGTTTCCTCCCAACTGTGAACCGGCTCACATCATCTCTCAAAAATAATGACTTCACCTTTCTCTTGAATGCATCGGTGTGCCGGTTAGTATGCTTCCTTTTATAGGTGTCTAGGCATTAGCTCCCCAGATGTCTCCAGCGTTTGTTTGAAAAGCCCAGGGTATGCTCTGCAAATCTCTGTAATTTATATTTTCTGACAATCTTCACTTTTGAAATGATTTGTCTCTTATTTTCTGGTCTTGGGATATTTGATTTTGATGTCTGCAATGAGTGCGTCATGGTACAACAAGGTTTTCCTGATTCTGGAGTTTACAGGGCATTTCGCTGTCAGCTCATTCACTTTCGACCGGGGAGTATTTCTTTAATCATTGGAGTCTCTTTTTTGTATTTGTCTTTTAGCCTCATTTGCTTGTTCAAGGATTTCTGTAGCTGTTTAATTTCATCATGAAGCCTGTCTCTTTGTTTACGGGATTGTCTTTTCCATTCCTCACGATGCCTACAGTCAATCAACAAATTAGTGATTTAGTAAGGCAATCATACAACCTTTGACTAAAACTCTGTAGGATCTTCATTCATTTTGACGTATAAAATATCACGTTTCAGGAGATGACCCAGACGCAGACAGTGTTGAAGTAACAAAAGTGTATTACTAGAACACAGGGCAGGCAAAACAACAGGTCAAGGGCAGGCAGAGGTCAGTAATCCAGATCAGAGTCCATTAGGTACAGAACGGCAGGCAGTCTCGGGTAGTCTCGGGGCAGGCCTGAGGTCAATAATCCAGTGTGGTGTGACAAGGTATAGAATGGCAGGCAGGCTCAGGGCAGGCAGAATGGTCAAAACCGGGATAACTAGAAAACATTAACTAGAAAAAGACAGGAGCAAGAGGAAAAACACAGGTAGGCTTGACGAACAAAACGAACTGGCAACAGACAAACAGAGAACACAGGTAGAAATACACTGGTGGGTGGAGACAAGCACAAAGACAGGTGAAACATTAACATGAACCAAGCGCATTGTGCATTATTAAAATATAGTCTATAAGATTTGATGGGAAAATATCATTCGTTTATAAGTCCAAAAATGAATAAAAATGCTGTGGAGTATCACTTTTGAAAAACCATTTCACTTGAACTGTAAAATACACGTTTTCTACACTCAACCTATCAATTTTCTAAACCTTAAATGCACATTTTCCTGACCTTGAAGATCCTGTCTGTGGGGACTGCTCTGGAACATGATCTGAACTCTGGAGGGGTGGTCATGTTCCTCAGTGCTCCTTTCCTCTACTTGCTTCTTTATATGCTGTTCTCCACTGTTTACTCTTCTGACACTGGTCTCTCTCACTTAAATCACTGATGTTTCCTTTTTCCTGCCTCAACATTTCTTTTCCATCTCTTACGCTCTCTCTCAAGGTATTGTTCCCTTTTTTCTGGATCAGCATTTTGATGTGCTCAACACTGCCTTTGTCTTTCTGCTGCGGATGTGGTACCATCATTCCCTAGATGTTTCAATGGATAACGTTAAATCAAAGATTCCTAGAATATATACATATATACACTGTAATCCTTGAGTAATTTAGGATCTAGACTGACTAAAAAGGAACAACTGAAGTTAAGAGCCTTGCCAAACTCTCCTACCACTAGGCTACCTACAAGGGCACAAGGCGAAACCCAGATGCAGACACGGGAAGCAGATGGTTTGAGTCTTTGATATTTATTGTAATCCAAAAGGGTATGCATGTCACACCCTGACCTTAGTATTCTTTCCTTGTTATTTTGGTTAGGTCAGGGTGTGACATGGGTGATGTATGTGTTTTTGGCTTGTCTAGGGGTTTTGTATGTTTATGGGGCTGTACCCTTTCTAGGTATTTTGTATGTCTATGGTTGCCTAGATTGGTTCTCAATTAGAGGCAGCTGTCTATTGTTGTCTCTGATTGGGAAGCATATTTAGGCAGCCATATTCTGTGGGTACTTTGTGGTTGATTGTTTCCTGTCTTTGTGTTCTCTGCACCAGATAGGTCTGTTTTGGGTTTTGCCACGTTTTTTGTAATTGCGTTCATGTTGAGTTTCTCATATTAAAAACCATGAACTCTAACCACGCTGCATTTTGGTCCTCTCCTTCGACGGAAGAAATCCGTGACAATGCAAAAGAATGGTTGTGGACAGGCAAAAGGTCAGAACCAGTTCAGAGTCCAGGTGGTACAGAGTGGCAGGCAGGCTCGAGGTCAAGCCAGGCAGAATGGTCAAGCAGGTGGGTACAGAGTCCAGAAACATGCAAGGGTCAAAACCGGGAGGACTAGCAAAAAGATCATTAAAAAAGCAGGAGCACAGGAAAAACATGCTGGTTGACTTGAACAGTGCTAGTTTTCCATCTATATTTCATGTAACAAGGTTGAGTTGGTCAGCTCGACAATCCCCACCTGTCTTTAAAAAAAAAATACAGATATACAAGAATGTGATTACTTGCCTGTTTCTGTACCATGCAGTTGAAAATTGTTGAATTGTATCACTTCCTGTTACTGACCATTTTTATTGGCAGAGTTTAATCATGCATTTGATTAAAAACACTTTCTCAACAAAAGAACACATATGTTTGTATTAATGGCAAAAGTTATTAATTATGTGCACACATTAATTTCCCAAGTAAAACTTAAATGAAACGCTTGGGGGATATGACACAATTCTTAGAGTCAGTTAAAAAATGCAATGTTTTAATAATAAAGTTTAAATTAATGCTATATTGATTTTAATTCATTATACTGGACATTTCAATTTATATACAAAATCTTTTAACATGTAATTTTGTTGACCCAAATATAAAATTAACAACAAACATTAGCGAGCTAGCTAACAGTACACTTTAACTTGAAATGAAAATACTAGTTCAAAATTAGTAATGCGTAATATCTGAATATGTAGCTAGCTAGACTATCTTACCCGTGGTTTAAAATCGGAGTAGATAGCCAGAGCAAATTTACCAGCCAGTACGTCTCCTGTCTGATGCCATGCATGGTTGCCCTTAGTTTGAAGATGTAATCCAGACTGGTGTTTTCTCCATCTCATTAGCTATCATACTTGAATTACACTGATTTCAAAACTCGGTCCTCCAGAAAGTGGATAGCATACACATAACGTTAACCTTTCTAGCGCTAGCGGAACCCGGTGAAAAGGCGGCGCGCAAAATTAAAAATGTTTTTTAGAAATATGTAACTTTCACGCAAGTCCAATAGAGCAAATGAAAGATAAACATCTTGTTAATCTACCCATCGTGTCCGATTTAATAAATGCTTTACAGCAAAAGCACAACATGTTAGGTCATAGCCAAGTCAAAAAAAACACAGCCATTTTTCCAGCCAAAGATAGGAGTCACAAAAAGCAGAAATATAGATAAAAAGAATCACTAACTTTGGATGATCTTCATCAGATGACACTCATAGGACATCATGTTACACAATACATGTATGTTTTGTTCGATAATGTTCATATTTATATCGAATAATCTCAGTTTACATTGGCGCGTTACGTGCAATTTTGCAGAAATACTCATAATAAACATTGATAAAAGATACAACTGTTATTCACAGAATTAAAGATAGACTTATCCTTAATGCAACCACTGTGTCAGATTTTTTTATTTATTACGGAAAAAGCATAATCTGAGAACAGCGCTCAGAGCCCAATCCAGACAGAGAAATATCCCCCATTTTGGAGTCAACAGAAGTTAGAAATAACACCATAAATATTCACTTACCTTTGATGATCTTCATCAGAAGGCACTCCCAGGAATCCCAGTTCGACAATAATTTACTTATTTGTCCCATAAAGTTCCATAAAGTCCATCATTTCTGTCTTAATAGCCACTTGTTGTTAGCTTGTTCAGCCCAGTAATCCATCTTCATGAGGCGCAGGTACTTTGTCCAGACAAAAACTTGAAAAGTTCTGTTACAGTCCTTTAGAAACATGTAATGTCAAACATCTTTAGGATGTTTTTAACAAAAAACATCAATAATGTTCCAACCGGAGAATTCCTATGTCTGGAACAAGAGGTAACTGTCGGGAGCGCGTGTCACGAGCCTGAGACACTCTGCCAGACCACTGACTCAGAGGTCTCATGAGCCCCTCCTTTATAGTAGAATCCTCAAAACAGTTTCTAAAGACGGTTGAAGTAGGAAGTGCAACTTTATCCATATCCTGCTGTGTATTTGGTAGGCCAAGCTTTGAAAAACTACAACTCTCAGATTTCCCACTTCCTGGTTGGATTTGTCTCAGGTTTTTGCCTGCCATATGAGTTCTGTTATACTCACAGACATCATTCAAAAAAGTTTAGAAACTTCAGAGTGTTTTATATCCAATAATACTAATAATATGCATATATTAGCATCTGGGACAGAGTAGTTGGCAGTTTACTCTGGGCACTTTATTCATCCTAGCTTCTCAATACTGCCCTCCTGTCACCAAGAAGTTAAAACAAGTCTAAATAAGTTTCTTTTTAATCCGGTACCCTAAAATGTAATTCAACTATAACATTTCATACGGAAAGAAGTATGTTCAATAGGAAAACGATATGGTGTGCGTCTTCTTCGGCGCTCGTGCACAGGCTGATTTCCAAGTCTATCTCAGTAAAAAAATGCTTACAATTCTTCCTCGTTTGGAAGAAACAAGCCTGAACCCTTGAACAAAGGCTACTGACATCCAGTGGAAGCCGTAGGGATTGCATAAGGGGAGCTGGATTTAATTATTTCCCTTTACGTTCTAATAGAAGAGCATGGGCTCTCAAAAAAAAATTCTGGTTGGTTTTTCTTTAGATTTTCTCCTACCATATATGCTGTCTTATAGTCTCATACATTATTTTAAACTTTCTGCAAACTTCAGAGTGTTTCCTTTCCAATGGTACCAACTATATGCATATCTTGGCTTCAGGACCTGAGCAACAGGCAGTTTACTTTGGGCACGTCAGTCAGACATTTAGTGGAGAAAATAGGGGCCTAGCCTTATGAAGCACTTTAACTTGACATTAGGTTTATGCAGTTTAACTATGCAATACATTTTTTTAAAGCCGCGTTCAACACGATTACCTAGACATACTGTCCAGCAGACCAATCCAAACTCATCTCTCGACATGTCCAGCCCACTCTTTATCTCTGCAAATCATGTCTAGCGGGAACGTTGCTCACTTTTTCTGTGGCTAAACCAAATATCTTATAAATGTAACACTTTTATAGCTTGATATTAAGGCACATGAAAGTTACTTGTTCGAGAAGGCATTTCTGCCCAAAAATCTATTTTGATAAAAACATATTTTTTATGTTCAAACGGCTCTCCTGTGAAGTCTTTTCTGAATCGGGTCACATTTTAGCAATTACATATACTTTTTATACTTGAGTATATTTAAAATCCAATACTTTTAAACTTTTACTCACGGAATATTTTTCTAAGTGCCCATTACTTTTACTTGAGACCTTTTCTGTTAGGGTATCTTTACTTTTACTCAAGTATGACAACTGGGTACGTTTTCATCTGCTGATGAGTTGTATCTACAGTGGTGTTTTTACATATTGTATTTATTTAGGAACATGAGCTAGTTAAAAAAAAAGCAGGACCATGTCTCGCCATTTACTGGTACAGGAATAGTTGAGAAATGCTGTACTGTATTGCCAATGTTGTGTCAGCACTACTGCCTGTGTCGAAGTAGGGTGTGTAGGGTCAGGTAATGTGTGGTGATGGAGTGTGTTTGTATGGTTGGTGGCCTGTCGGGGGTGGGGTGTGGGGGTGAGTTGGCAGCATACACAGTGATGTTGGCTGGTGTGGATAAAATGCCAAGTCCGAATTCTCGTTCCTGTCCGCCACTGGAGGGAGGGATGGAGGGAGGGGATTGGAGAATTAGGCAATCAGATCTATTGGCATGTCTTTATTCATTTTTAAAGGAAATTCATGGTGGGAGGAGAGTGTAAGTGATGAAAAGCGTTTATCCTCTGTTCGTGCACCTGACCAAGCTGACGGAAAGCATCAAAACCCTCACTATGTTTGAAGCTATAATCCCACTCTATTTACCTGTTATGGGCCTTTCATTACTTTTGACTTTTCAAATCAATTCTTCTGCAGAGCGAGGGAATAAGTTGAGTGTGATCAGAACTCCGCGTGAAAGTTCAAACGCCACGAGAAACCCTTTGTGTTCCTTCCCTTAATCATTCAAAAGCACATCATGCTAGTATGCCACTTGCGTGAATCTTCCGCCCGCCGTACCACGGCAAGAATTAATATTTGGCCTCTGATGCATTCTTTTTGAAAGAATAAAGGAAAGTGATAGAAAAGCACTATCTATTCAAGGAGCACGGGAACACTTCTCTTCTTTTCTCTCTTGGTGCCCGCCTCACATTTGTGTTGTAGCTGCTGTGTCTCATTTTGTCTAGTGAAGATCACATTGGCTGCAGAGTCGTGTGATTCAGAAGGGAGAGAGAGGAGAGTGGGAAATTGTTCCCTTTTATTAGAACCCAGTGGGAGACTTTGTCGCAGCAAGCATGCTATTGAGCCTATTTGCATCATGCAGTGGTGAATAGATATTATTACTATTATATTATGATACTATTGAATTAGCTACTGTACTGTAGCTACTTGCACTACTAGGCCTAGTTTGTGTAATAGTTTTGTAAATCTATCAGAACAGTTTAAGTAGTATGTACAGTCATAATGTGATAGTCCACATTTAACTTTTTTATAATAACAATTCATGGTACATTTGGCATCAGAGATATGCTTTTATTCGTGTGTTTTGTGAAAACTCTAGGGGCAGATGGCATATTGTTGCTCCCACACCGCTGTGGCCCAGGTGAGTGCCCTCCCGAACATCAGCGTTATGATGTACGCTATCATCGAGCGGTCCAAGGAGAACGAAGAAGGCTGCAGCTCGAAAATGAGAAATGCCTGGTAGGTTCCCGGAATCTCCAGCATAGCGCTCCGGAGGAGGTAAGCAGGGTTCTCGAGACACTGGGGAGGCTGGGAGATCACCATTGTGGTAGGCTGCCTAACAGGCAATCCCCGAATTGCTCCAGCAATGTGTTGAACCCTCGGTCAAGGCGTTCGGCCAAGGTCTGGAACCCTTCCATGAGACTACAAAGCAACTCCTCGTGCCTTCCAATGGTGGCTCCTTGGGAGGAGATGGCATTGCGGAGCTGGTCCGAGTCCGCTTGGTCAGTCAGGGCCAGTTCATACTATCAGGTTTCGGGTATGGCCCAGATGCAGACAGTATCGAAGAAAGAAAAGTTTATTTATAGTACAGGGGCAGGCAAAGGACAGGTCAAAGGCAGACAGAGGTCAGTAAATCCAGAGAGGTTGCAAAACGTCCAGAACTGCAGGCAGTCTCAGGGTCAGCGCAGGCAGGGATAAAATAATCCAGTGAGGTTGTGCAAGGTAGAGAACGGCAGGCAGGCTTAGGGTTTGGGCAGGCAGAACAGTCAAAACCGGAAAGGAATAGAAAACCGGACCAAGAACAGACAGGAGCAGGGGATCAAACGTTGGTAGGTTTCACAAAACAAAACAAACTGCCAACAGGCAAACAGAGAACACTGGTATAAATACACAGGGGATAATGGAGAAGATGGGCGGCACCTGGAGGGGGTGGAGACAAGCACAAAGACAGGTGAAACAGATCAGGGTGTGACATTTTAGTAATTCACTCTGATAATGTATTAGCTTTGATGCCCTACACTTTTAGCAAAAAATAGTGCTATCTAGAACCTAAAAGGTTTCGACCAACTCATTATTAAATTAACCTTATGAAATGAACATACTCATACATTTGTAACACCGCAAATGCAAACCAACCATCAGTGCAAAATGCGCCTTTCCGAGTTCCCTGAATACAACGACACAGAGTGCCGATCAAACACATGGATCCTTTACATTCTACACATAATGATACAACAGATGTTTATTATTCCGAGGGTGAAATCAGTGAAAGGCTATTCAGGCCGTTTGTTTCAGGCCCACGCTCGGTTTAATGACATGAGAAGTGAAATCATGTGATCAGTCTTTGAGAATCCTCATAATCAGCAGCATTGGCTTTAAAATCATTTGAATTATTCTTCAAATTGCATTTGATAATTTAAAAAGGAGTGTGTGAGCTGAGGGAGAGAGAAAGCGAGAGAGACAGAGAGAGACAGAGATGTGTTGAGTGTGCCAAGAGTGTGCAAAGCGGTCATCATGGTAAATGTTGGCTACTTTGAAGAATCTCAAATACAAAATATATTTTGATTTGTTTAACACTTTTTGGGCTACTACATGATTCCATATGCGTTATTTCATAGTTTTGATGTCTTCACTATTATTCTACAATATAGAAAATAGTACAAATAAAGATCCTTGAATGAGTGTCCAAACTTTTAACTGGTACTGTACATGCCTGGATTTGTATTAAATGGGTAAAACTAATGCATAGCAACCCAAGGTGTAAAATAGTAAATAGCGGCTACTTTTCATAGAGTTTTGAACTCTCAAGAGGAGCTAAACATGGGTGTCCGCTGTCACCATATCTATTCGTTATGGCCATTGAAATGCTAGCTATTAAAATCAGATCAAATAACAACATTAGAGGATTAGAAATCCAAGGCTTAAAAACAATTGTGCACATATGCCGATGACTCAAGTTTTATATTAAGTCTGCAAGCTAGATCCCTGCAATGTCCTAGTGGTAAAAGCATTGGACAGGTCACCAAAAGGTTGTAAGATCGAATCCCCGAGCTCACAAGGTAGAATTATATCATTCTGCCCCTGAACAAGCCAGTTAACCCACTGTTCCTAGGCTGTCATTGAAAATAAGAATTTGTTCTTAACTGACTTGCCTAGTTAAATAAAGAAAAAATAAAACAACATACTTGGTATTAATCACAAAATATATAAATAAGCTCTCCACAATGAATTTCAACAGAAAACTAGTAATAATAGACAGGAATATCCTGCAACTGTCTATTTATGAAAAATGACACTGCTTAACTCCTTTTTTCGAGTCGGAGCAATTTTTTCAGAATTCCCAGTTTTGAATGCGGCATCTGACCAGAAAATCGGTCCGTTTTGCTCTAGGATCTCCACAAGTGTCACAGGACTAGTCTGAAGTCAGTAATGCTGATGTGCCAACTTCTGTCTGTAGCGTCTGAACGATTAAGGCTAGAAACTGATCCCACTGTGGAAAGAGGAGACTCCCATGAACACTATGGTGTTCTCCATTTTCCTCTACGAGCCCCACAAGGGTCACGGGACTTGTCTGAAGGTAACCCATACAAACAAATAGAAGTATGGAGTCAGTTTTGTACCAACAAAAATAAGGGTTTAAATATTTATCAAGGGTTTCCTACGTATAGGAAACACTTCAAACCTTATTCCTTAGGATTTATTTTTTGACTGTCTTTTTGGAATTTATGAATGTGTTAAGCTTCTATGGGATATTGTACCAAAGACCAAATAAAAAATATGTTTTTTAATACCTAAAGGGGTCCTAAAATTCAAAATTAAATAGTTTAGACTTTTAGAGGTAACTGACCACACAGAACAATTACATATAAGTTAACCAGTATTCAAACGTATGATAAACCACACCACAACACACCATACCAGAGCACAAGTGTGTGAACAGGTGATTAGAATTCAGGTGATTTGGAGCTGGAGAGTAAGCAGCGTTCAGAGGATCTAGGTGTCTGAGAGTGTGAGCTGGAAAATGAGCTGGAAAGTGAGCTGCGTTCAGGGGATCTACGTGTTTGAGAGTGTGAGTTGGAAGCAGACGTTACAACTATCAAATGCTTCTCAAAGATGCCATCTGGTGGTCAAACTACCACTAACTTGCATTAACAGAAAAAATGGCTGATTAGATAACGTGCCAAAGAATGCTGCAGCAGCCCGCAAGGTGTGCTGCAGTATGACATAACTGTTAACATGTTACTCCTACCCCCTACTTTTTCGAACATTCTGTTAAAAATCGCGCAACATTTCAGCGCCCTGCTACTCATGCCAGGAATATAGTATATGCATATGATTAGTATGTGTGGATAGAAAACACTCAGACGTCTATAAAACTGGTTAAATCACGGCTGTGACTATAACAGCGTGCGTTTCATCGAAAAGTGCAGGAAAATCTGATCACTGAAAATGGGAAAATATATCCATGCGCCACTTCAACCCATTGTTAAACGTGAACCACATTAAATGGGGCCGAGGTTGCAATACCTACAGCTTCCACACGATGTCAACAGTCTTGTCATTTGCCTACGATTTGTTTCTTGGTCAAACAGACACAAGGCAGCGCAGTTCTTCCGGTCTCCGACCGGATATTTTGGTTGAGATTTACCCGGACATTATTTCCAGAAGTACAGCTATAGAATATACATCGCCTCGTGATCAATTTGATCGCTTATTAACGTTTACTAATACCTAAAGTTGCATTACAAAAGTATTTTGAAGTGTTTTGTGAAAGTTTATCGTCGACTATTTTAATTTTAAAAAATTACGTTACGTTATAAAACTTTATTTTTTCCTTGATCACAGTCTTCATAGATCGATATCTAGGCTATATATGGACCGATTTAACCTCTTAAGACTCTAGGGGCAGTATTTCATTTTTGGATAAAAAGACGTGCCCGTTTTAAGCGCAATATTTCGTCACGAAAAAATGCTCGACTATGCATGGAATTGATAGCTTTGGAAAGAAAACACTCTGACATTTCCAGAACTGCAACGATTTTCACTGTGAGTGCCCTAGAACTAAAGCTTCAGGCAAAACCAAGATGTTTCTGCAACCAGGAAATGAACAGGATTTCTGAGGCTACGTTTTGCATTATCTCCTTATATGGCTGTGAATGCGACAGGAATGAGCCTACCCTTTCTATCGTTTCCCCAAGGGGTCTGGAGCATTGTGACGTATTTGCAGGCATATCATTGGAAGATTGACAATATGAGACTACATTTGCCAAGTGTCCGCACGGTGTCCTGCGTGGAAATTGGTGCGCAAAACTCAGCTGCTGGTATTTTTCCATGGGATTCTGAGAAAAACCATGCTTCCACGAACGGCAGAGATATTTGACAAAACACCTTGAGGATTGATTCAAACAATGTTTCCCATGTTTCGGTCGATATTATGGAGTTAATTCGGAAAAAAGTTCGACGTTTAGGTGACTGAATTTTCGGTTCAATTCGGAAGCCAAATGTGTAGTAACAAAACGGAGCGATTTGTCCTACACAAAGAATCTTTCAGGAAAAACTGGACATCTGCTATGTAACTGAGAGTCTCCTCATTGAAACATCTGAAGTTCTTCAAAGGTAAATTATTTTATTTGATTCCTTTGCTGGTTTTTGTGAATATGTTGCGTGCTAAATGCTATGCTAAATGCTAAGCTAGCCATCAACACTCTTACACAAATGATTGATTTTCTATGGTTCAAAAGCATATTTTGAAAATCTGAGATGACAGTGTTGTTAAGAAAAGGCTAAGCTTGAGAGCAGGCATATTTATTTCATTTCATTTGCGATTTTTAGAAATCGTTAACGTTGCGTTATGGTAATGAGCTTGAGGCTGTAGTCACGATACCGGATCCGGGATGGCTCGGCGCAAGAGGTTAATCGAAAAAAAATACCCAATAGTGATGGTTATGGGACATCTAGGAGTGCCAACAAAGAAGATGGTCAAAGGTAATGAATGTTTTATATTTTATTTGTGCGTTTTGTGTAGCGCCGACTATGCTAATTATTTTGTTTACGTCCCCCGCGGGTCTTTTGGGGTGTTACATGCTATCAGATAATAGCTTCTCATGCTTTTGCCGAAAAGCATTTTAAAAATCTGACTTGTTGCCTGGATTCATAACGAGTGTAGCTTTAATTCAATACCCTGCATGTGTATTTTAATGAACGTTTGAGTTTTAACTAGTACTATTAGCATTTAGCGTAGTGCATTTGCATTTCCAGATGTCTAGATGGGACGCCTGCGTGCCAGGTAGGAGCAAGAGGTTAAATCATTTACCTTTGAAGAACTTTGGATTTTTTCACTCAGGAGACTCCCAGTTAGATAGCAAATGTTTATTTTTTCCCAAAAATATTATTTTTGTAGGCGAAATAGCTCCCGTTTGTTCATCATGCTTTGCTGAGAAATCGACCGGAAAATGCTACCACTACAACGCAAAACTTTTTTCCAAATTAGCTCTATAATATTGACAGAAACACGGCAAACGTTGTTTAGGATCAATGGCTACCTCAGTATTTTACGCAAGATTTTCTGCGGGAGACACAATGTGATCACTTGCTAAATATGGTCCCTTATGGCTATTCTTCAACGGAAATGCGTAAAAAGACGTCACAATGCTGTAGACACCTTGGGGAATACGTGGAAAACATAAGCTCATTCGTAGCTCATTCACAGCCATATAAGGAGTCATTGGCATGAGGCGGTTTCAAAAAATGCGGCACTTCCTGATTGGATTTTTATCTGGGTTTCGCCTGTAACATCAGTTCTGTGGCACTCACAGATAATATCTTTGCAGTTTTGGAAACGTCAGAGTGTTTTCTATCCAAAGCTGTCAATTATATGCATAGTCGAGCATCTTTTCGTGACAAAATATCTTGTTTAAAACGGGAAAGTTTTTCATTCAAAAATTAAAATATCGCCCCCTAGTCGCAAGAAGTTAATGGTTTATGTTGGCCTGGTATGGTTCCCAATCAGAGACAACTCTCTTTGTCTCTGATTGGGGATAATATTTAGGTAGCCATTTCCTCATTGTGCTTTGTGGGATCTTGTCTATAGATAGTTGCCTGTATGCACACCAGTAGCTTCACATTTCGTTTGTGCTTGTTTGGTGAGTTTCTATTAATTAAAAACTGTGGCACTCTACGCACGCTGCGCCATGGTCCAATCATTTTGACGAATGGGACACTCACAGATATCGTGACAAAAGTTACAATATTATTCTTGCTACAATATTGTGAGTTTTATAGGTGTTTGATATGTCTTGAGTGGTGCAGTTAGGCATATACTGTACATTGTTTTACATGAGAACTCAATGTTGATCTCCAATCTTTGTAGAGGTCAGTGTGTTGTGATGCTACTGTGAGTCGTGCTACAGTAGGCCTTCTTATACACTCAGTGGTTAGTTTATTAGGTACACGCATCTAGTACCGGGTCGGACCCCCCTTTGCCTCCAGAGGACCTGAATTTTTTGGGGCATGGAAACAATGCTCAATTGGTATCAAGGGACCTAATGTTTGCCAGGAAAACATTCTCCAAACCAACACACTACTGCCACCCCCCAGTACTGTTGTCAACAGGAAACTCATGCTGCCTACGCCAGAACCTGACATTGCCATCAGCATGATGCAACAGGAAACGTGATTCATCGGACCAGGCAATGTTTTTCCACTCCTCAAATGTCCAGTGTTGGTGATTGGGTGCCCACTGGAGCCACTTCTTCTTGTTTTTGGCTGATAGTAGTGGAGCACGGTGTGGTCATCTGCTGCAATAGTCCATCCGAAACAAGGACTGAGGAGTTGTGCGTTCCAAGATGCCCATCTGCACACCACTATTGTGCTGCGCTATTATTTGCCTGTTTGTGGCCCGTCTGTTAGCTTGCCCGATTCTTGCATTTCTCCTTCGACTTCTCGTCAATGAGCTGTTTTTGCACACAGGACTGTAAGGACTGGATGTTTTTTGTTTGTCGCACCATTCTCGGAAAACACTAGACACTGTCGTGCGTGAAAAGCCCAGGAGGCTGGCTATTTCTGAGATACTGAAACCGGCGCTCCTGGCAGCGATGATCATACCATGCTCAAAGTTGCTTATGTCACTCGTTTTGGCCATTCTAACGTTCCATCGAACAGTGATCGAATGCTTCGAAGCCTGTCTGCCTGCTTTATTTGGCAAGCCACGGCCACGTCTGCCACTGTCTGTATGAGTGAACCATTTTTGTCAACAGGTTGGTGTACTCTTGAGTGTAGATACAGTAGATATGATGACCACCTTCAACCTGACAGAATGTGGAGTACAACAAACAGTGCAGAGAGGGGGGCGAGAGCATAGAAATACAATTTAAGATAAACAAGTTCAATTGAAAGTTTAGTATCAAGGGCATAGCAGTACAATTAATATTCAATAGAACATTTTTCAAGGGAGGACAATTCCTTTGTTTCTTAATCTGTACAGGCGAAATTGTTTGTTTTTCTCATTTGGAGATGCAAAACTTGTTCTACCAATAGTAAGTATAAACTCACACCAAATAAATCATCTTATTAACATATGTCCGGAAACATCTTACAGTTGTAAGATTTGTTTCTCTTCGCCACATTACGTTAATCATAAAATCCCCATATTTGTGTATGTGCCTGATGATTACAATAAGCAATTACGACTGGGCTTTATTACCAAATACGCAAATGAGATCTCCTAAATTAGTTAATCTCTAGTATTTGTATTTTACTCAGAAAATCCTTGTTTATTGAACTTCAATCAACACAAATGATTCAACTCTGCATCACATTAATCGTGGAGTACAAGGGCCCAGATGGCACAATCTTAACCAAGCTTGAATTAATTCTGGTGTGTGAGTAACTGGTGCATCAAAATCCCTCTCAAGGACCTTTGAAGAATGACATGAATAATCGCTTGTTGGATGTGCTGTTGAGTGTGTGTTTGTGGGCTGAGAACACACAGACCTACTGTAAATGATGGCCTGACTTCAAGAAAATAACTGCTGCTTGTCTTTAGAGTAAGTCAGAGTCATTTACAGTGTATATGAATGAGTGATGGTACAGAGCAGCATAGACAAGATACAGTAAATGGTGTCGAGTACAGTATATACATATGAGATGGGTATGTAAACAAAGTGGCATAGTTAAAGTGGCTAGTGATACATGTATTACATAAGGATGCAGTCGATGATATAGAGTACAGTATATACGTATGCATATGAGATGAATAATGTAGGGTAAGTAACATTATATAAGGTAGCATTGTGTGGCTGGTGATATATTTACATAATTCCCATCAATTCCCATTATTGAAGTGGCTGGAGTTGAGTCAGTGTCAGTGTGTTGCAACAGCCACTCAATGTTAGTGGTGGCTGTTTAACAGTCTGATGGCTTTGAGATAGAAGCTGTTTTTCAGTCTCTCGGTCCCAGCTTTGATGTACCTGTACTGACCTCGCCTTCTGGATGATAGCGGGGTGAACAGGCAGTGGCTCGGGTGGTTGTTGTCCTTGATGATCTTTATGGCCTTCCTGTAACATCGGGTGGTGTAGGTGTCTTGGAGGGCAGGTAGTTTGCCCCCGGTGATGCGTTGTGCAGACCTCACTACCCTCTGGAGAGCCTTACGGTTGAGGGCGGAGCAGTTGCCCTACCAGGTGGTGATACAGCCCGCCAGGATGCTCTCGATTGTGCATCTGTAGAAGTTTGTGAGTGCTTTTGGTGACAAGCCAAATTTCTTCAGCCTCCTGAGGTTGAAGAGGCGCTGCTGCACCTTTTTCACGATGCTGTCTGTGTGAGTGGACCAATTCAGTTTGTCTGTGATGTGTACGCCGATGAACTTAAAACTTGCTACCCTCTCCACTACTGTTCCATCGATGTGGATAGGGGGGTGTTCCCTCTGCTGTTTCCTGAAGTTCACAATCATCTCCTTAGTTTTGTTGACGTTGAGTGTGAGGTTATTTTCCTGACACCACACTCCGAGGGCCCTCACCTCCTCCCTGTAGGCCGTCTCGTCGTTGTTGGTAATCAAGCCTACCACTGTTGTGTCGTCCGCAAACTTGATGATTGAGTTGTAGGCGTGCGTGGCCACGCAGTCGTGGGTGAACAGGGAGTGCAGGAGAGGGCTCAGAACGCACCCTTGTGGGACCCCAGTGTTGAGGATCAGCGGGGAGGAGATGTTGTTGCCTACCCTCACCACCTGGGGGTGGCCCGTCAGGAAGTCCAGTACCCAGTTGCACAGGGCGGGGTCGAGACCCAGGGTCTCGAGCTTGATGATGAGCTTGGAGGGTACTATGGTGTTGAATGCCGAGCTGTAGTCGATGAACAGCATTCTCACATAGGTATTCCTCTTGTCCAGATGGGTTAGGGCAGTGTGCAGTGTGGTTGAGATTGCATCGTCTCTGGACCTATTTGGGCGGTAAGCAAATTGGAGTGGGTCTAGGGTGTCAGGTAGGGTGGAGGTGATATGGTCCTTGACTAGTCTCTCAAAGATACATTAGCTTCAAGGTAGCGACTAGCGAACCTAGGAGACTGTTTTGCGTTTTGAATTCTTAAATTTTATTGCTGAAATATATGGTAGCTCTTACCCACTCATCATGAATGTTTTAACTACTACGCAAGTATAAACGTTACTACGCAAGTATAAACGTCTTGGGATTACGCAGCCGTCATAACTCTCAGGAAGGAGACATATTCTGTCTCCTAGAGATGAACGTACTTTGCTGCAAAAAGTGCAAATCAATCCCAGAATAATGGACCTTGTGACCTTGTGAAGATGCTGGAGGAAACAGGAACAAAAGTATCTATATCCACAGTAAAGAGAGTCCTATATCGGCATAACCTGAAAGGCTGATCAGCAAGGAAGAAGCCACTGCTCCAAAACCACCATAAAAAAATCCAGACTACGGTTTTCTACTGCACATGGGGACAAAGATCATACTTTTTGTAGAAATGTCCTATGGTCTGATGAAACAAAAATATATCTGTTTGGCCATAATGACCATTGTTATGTTTGGAAGAAAAAGGAGGAGGATTGCAAGCCAAAGGACACCATCCCAACTATGAAGCACGGGGTTGGCAGCATCATGTTGTGGGTGTGTTTTGCTGCAAGAGGGGCTAGTGCATTTCACAAAAAAGATGGCATCATGATGGAGGAAAAGACATCAGTCAGGAAGTTAATGCTTGGTCACAAATGGGCCTTCCTAATGCACAATGACCCCAAGCATACTTCCAAAGTTGTGACAAAATGGCTTAACGACAACAAAGTCAAGGTATTGGAGTGGCCATCACAAAGCCCTGACCTCAATCCTATAGAAAATGTGTGGGCAGAACTGAAAAAGCGTGTGCGAGCAAGGAGGCCTACAAATCTGACTCAGTTGCACCAGCTCTGTCTGGAGGAATGGACCAAAATTCACACAACTTGTTGTGGGAAGCTTGTGGAAGGCTACCCAAAATGTTTGACTCAAGTTAAGCAATTTAAAGGCAATGTTACCAAATAATAATTGAGTGTATGTAAACTTCTGACCCACTGGGAATGTGATGAAAGAAATAAAAGCTGAAATAAATTATTCCCTCTGCTATTATTCTGACATTTCACATTCTTAAAATAAAGTGGTGATCTAACTGACCTAAGACAGGGAATGTTTACTAGGATTAAATGTCAGGAATTGTGAAAAACTGAGTTTAAGGTGTAACAACTGTTTACAGTTGAAGTCGAAAGTTTACATACATCTTAGCCAAATACATTTAGCAGATGTCCAAAATGCACAAAGTAGATGTCCTAGCCGACTTGCCAAAACTATAGTTTCTTAACAAGAAATTTGTGGAGTGGTTGAAAAACGAGTTTTAATGACTCCAACCTAAGTGTATGTAAACTTCCAACTTCAACTGTATATATAAATATATTTACACATGCCAGTACTGTCACAGAGAGTGGTACGGGGGAGTGTTTGAGACTGAGTTCGTAAGGTGTGTGTGTGTGTATTTTAATTATATCTAATCACTGCCACTAACATGCCTGACAAGCATAGCATCAACCAATTATCAAGCCCTTGATATCAATGTGTTACTGCTGGTCTGGAACAACGTGTTCAAACATCAACAAGACCAGGAATAATAAGAAACCAAGATTTTTTGGTGTTTAATTGCAGAGAACATAAGCCCTGAGGAGCAGGAGATGATTCAGCTGGCAGAGGATGCACAGGAGTGCAGGTATGTAGATGGCCCTACCCAATAAATTATTGAGATAAAAAGGCAGCCTCATCTCTTGTTTCTGTAGCGTGAGGCAGCTTGATGTTCAAGTACAGCCCCTGGACAGGATGTTAGCCTGTTGCAGGGCCTTGAATACCTCAAACGTATGTTGACCATTATTTCCAGATAATGTTGGTCTGTGTTAATCCCTTACAAATAGTAAACATCAATACTGTAGGCTACATGTTGTCAGAAAAGCAGCCCAGTTAGCGTGGATTTTGAAGGCATTCAAGGTATAGGGGTCCTGGGGATTACGGGTAAAAAAGTACATACAGCATCAGTTCTGAGGAGATTAAGAGGTGTACTGTTGGGCCAGAGAAGATGTCAGCCACAGCCCTCTGCAACTACCTGAGGGTATGTTATTAGTAGTACTTTTGTCACCACATGGTGATCATATCAACAGCCATTTTCACTGATAGTTTTGCCTGTTTTTTTATTGATATTATTATAATAGTTTTGTATTATTTCACCTTTTTTATCAACTGGTGTTTCAAATTATCTTTGTTATAGAAAAATGTTGAGGGGCAGGACAGAAGAAAGAGGCGAAGGGAAAGTCTGCATCAGTAGACGCAGTAATTGATGACATCACCCCAGAGAAGAAAGTGGTAATCAAGTTTATAACTGTATACAGTATTTCAGAAGTTTAAAAAAGTGTTTGTCTCTCTGTGTGTATAGCATATCAGCTGCATCAGAGTTCTTATGAATGTAACATGATTCTTGGTCTGTTCTGCCTTTCTGCCATATTTTTTCTCAGTTTTATCTTGCTGCCTACCCACTGGGCACAGATGTCAATTCAACGTGTAGTTTTGATTTACATTTGGTTGAGTTGTCATTGTGAATTCAACGTGAAGCCAACAATACATTTCACAATGGCATTGGATTTAGGTTAAAAGTTGGGTGAAAAAAATACTATTTTCCCACGATCCATCAAACAAATTTGGTATGTCATCATAGTGGTCTCTGACTTATGGTCAGACTCTTGGGCCTTGTTTTCAATGGTGATTTGAATGTCATTGAGAAAACAGAGTGTCAAAGATTCTTTTTTTGCAAAGACCCTTTCTGAATTTAAAAGTAATCCTCGAAGTAATCATCTAGTTTTCAAAAGTATCTGTAATCTGATTAAAATATTTTTTGCTGGTAATGTAACGGATTACAGTTACCGTTTTTTTGCAATTCATTACTCCCCAACCCTGATCCTATTTGCAACAAGGCACTGAAGTAATACTGCACAAAATGTGGCAAAGCAATGAACTTTTTGTCCTGAATAAAAAGTGTTATGTTTGGGGCATATCCAATACAACACATTACTGAGTACCACTCTCCATATTTCAAGCATAGTAGTGGCTGCATCCTGTTATGGGTGTGCTTGAAATCATTAAAGTTTTTCAGGTTAAAAAATAAATGGAATGAGCTTAGCACAGGCAAAATCCTAGAGGAAAACCTGATTTAGTCTGCTTTCACCAGACACTGGGAGATGAATAGCTGTTTCAGCAGGACAATAACATAAAACACAAGGCCAAATCTACACTGGAGTTGCTTACCAAGAAGTCGGTGAATGTTTCTGAGTGGCCAAGTTACAGGTTTGACTAAATCCGCTTGAAAATCTATTGCAAGACTTGAACATGATTTTCTAGCAATGATCAATTGGGCAGAGTTTAAAGAATTTGAAGATTTTTTAGCAATTTGGGAAAATATTTTATACTCCAGGTGTGAAATGGGGTTTAACTAGGGGTTTGTGTAAATTAGATATTTCTGCATTTTATTTTCAACAAATTGGCCACTCAAGGACATTCAGAGACTTAGATTTTGTTTTTTAATGTAAAGATATGATTTAATCGTATTATTATATGTAGTAGAAAGCGATGGGTTAGAAGAAGCTTACATAACTAACCCATAAAGTAATTTTTAACATCTATATATGGCCAGCTATATAAACTTTAACATTGATTTATCCTGCAATAGATGTCGTTCAATTGGTAACATACATTTTTGTCTTCTAATTCCTCTTAAGGGGAAAGTAATCTAAAAGTAACTGAATGTAATCAGAATACATTACTGAGTTTGGGTTAACCAAAAGTTCCGTTACTGATAACTGTAACAGATTAACAGATTAAATTTAGAAAATAACCTTACCAACCCTGAACAGGACGCATGTAAAATAAAAAATGTACTCTGTCAATTAGGCTAGTATTATGGAGTAACTACAATGTTGTTGATCTATCCTCAGTTTAATGGCTGTAATAGAAAACTATGTAACTGATTTAAAGTCACCATTGGCCTCATGGTGAAATTCCTGAGCGTTTTCCTTCCTCCCCAGCAACCGAGTTAGGAAGGATGCCTGTAACTTTGTAGTGACTGGGTGTAATGATACACCATCCAATGTGTAATGTATAACTTCACCATGCTGAAAGGGATATTAAATGTCTGTTTATTTTTTATTGATTTATTATCTACCAATAGGTGCTCTTTTTGGGAGGCATTGGAAAACCTCCCTGGTCTGTATGGTTGAATCTGTGGTTGAAATTCACAGCTCGACTGAGAGACCTTACTTATAATTGTATGTTTGGGGTACAGAGATGAGGTAGTCATGAGGTAGTCTTGTTAAGCACATGTTTACATTCAGCATGACATTCATTCAAGAGTTATAATATATTTACAACCCAAAAGTAATGTGAAATTGTCACGCCTTGGTCTTAGTATTTTGTGTTTTCTTTCTTTATTTGGTCAGGCCAGAGTGTGACATGGGTTTATTTTGTGGTGTGTTTTTGTATTGAGGTTTTAGTAGGTATTGGGATTGTGTCTGAGTAGGGTTGTCTAGAAAAGTCTATGGTTGCCTTGAGGCGGTTCTTAATCAGAGACAGGTGATTATCGTTGTCTCTGATTGGGAACCATATTTAGGCAGCCATATTCTTTGAGTGTTTCGTGGGTGATTGTTCCTGTCTTTGTGTTTGCACCAGATAGGACTGTTTCGTTTTTTTCACATTTCATTATTTTGTAGTTTCTTCATGACTAGTATTTTCCTTCATTAAAATATCATGAATCATCATCACGCTGCATTTTGGTCCGACTCTCCTCCACAAGAAAGCCGTTACAGAATCACCCACCACAACTGGACCAAGCGGCGTGTCAACAGGCAGGAGCAGCAGGTGAAGCAACAGCAGCAGCAGGAGATACGTAATAAGGAATTCTGGACATGGGAGGAAATCCTCGACGGGAGAGGACCCTGGGCTAAACCAGGGGAGTATAGCCGCCCCAAGGTGCAGCCTGGAGAATATCGTCGCCCCAAAGAAGAACTGGAGGCGGCGAGAGCTGAGAGGCGCTGGTATGAGGAGAAGCAACAGCGGCAGCAGGAGCAACAATATCGGGACTACACTACTTGGGAAGAAATAGACAGGTGGGCGGTCGACCCAGAGAGAGTGCCGGAGCCCGCCTGGGATTCGCTGGAGCAGTGCGAAGCAGGTTATCGGAGAATGGAGTTGGCGAAGCAGACATGGCGGCGCGGACGGAAGACCGAGAGTCAGACCCAAAAATGTATCGTGGGGGGGGTGGCTCAGGGAGAGTGTGGCAGAGTCAGGAGTCAGACCTGAGCAAACTCTCCCTGTTTATCGTGAGGAGCCAAGGAGGAGACCAGAACCAGAGCCGGTGTTAGAGGTGAGCGAAGCAGAGACTGTGAAGGAGTTAATGGGGAAATTGGAGGAGAGAGTAATGAGGGAGTTGCTAGTTTGGTGCTTTAGGTACGATATTCGTCCGACGGAGCGTGTCTGGGATTTGATAGCACCATACTCGTCCTGAGGTGCGTGTTAGTCGGCTGGTGAAAATTGTGCCTGCCTCACGCACTAGGCCTCCTGTGTACCTACCTTGCCTTGCACGTCCTGTGCCAGCCCTGCTCTCAGGCTCTCAAGTACACCTTCACGGTCCAGTCCATCCTGTGCCACCTTCACACACCAGCCCTCCGGTGGCAGCTCCCCGCACCAGGCTTCCTGTGCGTGTCCTCGGTCCAGTACCACCAGTGCCAGCATCACGCACCAGGCCTTCAGTGCGCCTCGCCTGTCTAGCGCTATCAGAGCCTTCCTCCTCTCCAGCGCTGTCAGAGTCTCCCGCCTGTTCAGCGCAGCCAGAGCCTTCCTCCTCTCCTGTGCTGCCGGAGTCTCCCGCCTGTTCAACGCAGCCAGAGCCTTCCTCCTCTACAGCGCTGCTGGAGTCTCCTGCCTGTTCAGCGCAGCCAGAGCTGCCAGCCTGCATGGAGCAGCCTGAGCTGCCAGCCTGCATGGAGCAGCCTGAGCTGCCAGCCTACATGGAGCATCCTGAGCTGTCAGTCTGCATGGAGCAGCCAGAGCTGCCAGTTTGCATGGAGCAGCCAGAGCTGCCAGTCTGCCAGTCTGCATAGAGCTGTCAGTCTGCATGGAGCAGCCAGAGCTGTCAGTCTGCATGGAGCAGCCAAAGCTGTCAGTTTGCATGAAGCAGCCAGAGCTGCCAGTCTGCATAGAGCTGTCAGTCTGCATGGAGCAGCCAGAGCTGTCAGTCTGCATGGAGCAGCCAGAGCTGCCAGTCTGCATGGAGCAGTCAGAGCTGCCAGTCTGCATGGAGCAGTCAGAGCTGCCAGTCTGCATGGAGCAGCCAGAGCAGCTAGATCTGCCAGTCAACCAGACTCTTCCAGATCTGCCAGTCAACCAGACTCTTCCAGATCCGCCAGTCAACCAGACTCTTCCAGATCCGCCAGTTCAACCAGACTCTTCCAGATCCGCCAGTCAACCAGACTCTTCCAGATCCGCCAGTCAACCAGACTCTTCCAGATCCGCCAGCCAGCCAGGATTTGCCGGATCCAACTACCTGCCTGAGCTTCCTCTCAGTGCTGAGCTTCCTCTCAGTGCTGAGCTTCCTCTCAGTGCTGGGCTTCCTCTCAGTGCTGGGCTTCCTCTCAGTGCTGGGCTTCCTCTCAGTGCTGAGCTTCCCCTCGGTGTTGAGGTGCCCCTCGGTGTTGAGGTGCCCCTCGGTGTTGAGCTACCCCTCGGTGCTGAGCTGCCCCTCAGTCCCGGGCTGCCCCTCAGTCCCGGGCTGCCCCTCAGTCCCAGGCTGCCCCTCAGTCCCGAGCTGCCCCTCAGTCCCGAGCTGCCCCTCAGTCCCGAGCTGCCCCTCAGTCCAGTGGGGTTCTGGGTGAGGACTACTAGGCCATGGTCGGCGGCAAGGGTGGACTATCCTAGGACGCGAGGGGGAGGAACTAAGACATTAATGGGGTGGGGTCCACGTCACGAGCCGGTTCTTAGCCGCCACCATGGACAGACGCCCACCCGGACCCTCCCTATTGTTTTGATGTGCGTCCGGGAGTCCGCAGTGAGAGGCCATAGGCGGGGGGTTCTGTCACGCCTTGGTCTAAGTATTTTGTGTTTTCTTTATTTATTTGGTAAGGCCAGGGTGTGACATGGGTTTATTTTGTGGTGTGTTTTTGTATTGGGATTTTAGTAGGTATCGGGATTGTGGCTGAGTAGGGTTGTCTAGGAAAGTCTATGGTTGCCTTGAGGCGGTTCTTAATCAGAGGCAGGTGATTATCGTTGTCTCTGATTGGGAACCATATTTAGGCAGCCATATTGTTTGAGTGTTTCGTGGGTGATTGTTCCTGTCTTTGTGTTTGCACCAGATAGTGCTGTTTCGGTTTTTTCACATTTCATTATTTTGTAGTTTCTTCATGTATAGTTTTTTCCTTCATTAAAATAATCATTAATCATTAATATCATGAATCATCATCACGCTGCATTTTGGTCCGACTCTCCTTCTACATTTTCATAATAAAGAAAGCCGTTACAGAAATGCCAGTGGAAGACTAGACAGACTAGAGATGATTTACATTTAAGTCATTTAGCCAAATGCGGTGAGAACAGCCACTTTACCATAAAGAACCAACATGGAAAGGAAAAATTTCCTAAAAATATTTAACTGTTCTGAAAGATAAACAAGTAAAACATCCGTCATTAGCATAGCCAAGATTAAATCTTCAAACTATAATATGCTAGGCCATAAACCTACAATGCATCCATGAAAATGAGGGTGCCCCGGCAGATAACGTTCAGCGCTCCACATCATGTTTGACTAAATATGCATGTTTTATACAAGATCACTTCCCCTAAATGAGCAGCTCTAGCTACATATGATTCTGCCAGTCGACAGAAACAAAATTATCATTAAATATTCCACCTGGTCCATCAGGGGGAAAGGAGAAGATTAATTGTGTGTCGTCTGCATAGCAATGATAGGAGAGACCATGTGAGGTTATGACAGAGCCAAGTGACTTGGTGTATAGCGAGAATAGGAGAGGGCCTAGAACAGAGCCCTGGGGGACACCAGTGGTGAGAGCGCGTGGTGAGGGTGGTAGACAGATTCTCGCCACGCCACCAGGTAGGAGCGACCTGTCAGGTAGGACGCAATCAAGCGTGGGCTGCGCCAGAGATGCCCAACTCAGAGAGGGTGGAGAGGAGGATCTGATGGTTCACAGTATCGAAGGCAGCCGATAGGTCTAGAAGGATGAGAGCAGAGGAGAGAGAGTTAGCTTTAGCAGTGCGGAGCGCCTCCGTGATACAGAGAAGAGCAGTCTCAGTTGAATGACTAGTCTTGAAACCTGACTGATTTGGATCAAGAAGGTCATTCTGAGAGAGATAGCGGGAGAGCTGGCCAAGGACGGCACGTTCAAGAGTTTTGGAGAGAAAAGAAAGAAGGGATACTGGTCTGTAGTTGTTGACATCGGAGGGATCGAGTGTAGGTTTTTTCAGAAGGGGTGCAACTCTCGCTCTCTTGAAGACGGAAGGGACGTAGCCAGCGGCTACACAAATAAACATTTATTTTAGTTAATGTATTGTGTTTACCAGAGACGGTAATGTGAAGAACAACATGGCCTCCACCAAAGTCAGATTAGGATATAGGCCAAGGACTAAATCACATTTTATTTTACTACTACTTTTTGTTAATACTTTCACCACTTTTAGTTTTGCAATCTTTGGTGGTTTACTACACCGTGAATCCTTAAAGAGATGGGTGGGGCTAAGGCTTAAGAGGGTGTGAATGATGCTGAATGGGTGTAGACAAAGAAGAGCTCTCCAGTAGGTGTACCAAAAAATTCACAGGCCATTTTCTCAAAAGTGGGGTTACAAGTTTATCAATTTTCAAAGCAGAATTACTTTTTTTTTCTGTTCTTGAGTAGGGCAGCTCCAAATTGCAGGTGTTTCCACCTAGCTCAGTGCTTTCTGTGGTGGGGCAGCCAGCGGAAAATATGGCAAGTAGGGGTTGGTAATGTTCTCTAGCTGCGCCCTGATTGGGTAATATTCTCCAGGTGCTCTGTGATTGGCTCAGTGTTCTGTCACTCATGGCGACACTACGTCACCGCCAAATCTAAGTGTAGGGCTCAGTATTCACCCCCTTGGCATTTTTCCTATGGTTCATTGAATCAGTCTAAAACGTTGCACACCCACTGCGGCCATCTAGTGGCCAAAATATTGCACATGGGCTGAAATAATACATTATGGCCTTTCTCTTGCATTTTGGCCCCCTCCTCCATACATACCTTCTCCAGATCATTCAGGTTTCGGGGCTGTCGCTGGGCAATACGGACTTTCAGGTCTTTCCAAAGATGTTCTATTGGGTTCAGGTCTGGAGACTGTCTAGGCCACTCCAGGACCTTGAGATGCTTCTTACGGAGTCACTCCTTAGTTGCCCTGGCTGTGTGTTTCGGGCCATTGTCATGCTGGAAGATCCAGCCACGACCCATCTTCAATGCTCTTACTGAGGGAAGGAGGTTGTTGGCCAAGATCTAGCGATACATGGCCCCATCCATCCTCCCCTCAATACGGTGCAGTCATCCTGTCCCCTTTGCAGAAAAGCATCCCCAAAGAATTATGTTTCCACCTTCATGCTTCACGGTTGGGATGGTGTTCTTGGGGTTGTACTCATCCTTCTTCTTCCTCCAAACACAGCGAGTGGAGTTTAGACCAAAAAGCTCTATTTCTGTCGCATCAGACCACATGACCTTCTCCCAATCCTCCTCTAGATCATCCAGATGGTCATTGGCAAACTTCAGACAGGCCTGGACATGCGCTGGCTTGAGCAGGGGGACCTTGCGTGCGCTGCAGGATTTTAATCCATGTGTGTTACTAATGGTTTTCTTTGAGACTGTGGTCCCAGGTCTCTTCAGGTCATTGACCAGGTCCTGCCGTGTGGTTCTGGGCTGATCCCTCACCTTCCTCATGATAATTGATGCCCCACGAGGTGAGATCTTGCATGGAACCCCAGACCAAGGGTGATTGACCGTCATCTTGAACTTCTTCCATTTTCTAATAACTGCGCCAACAGTTGTTGCCTTCTCACCAAGCTGCTTGCCTATTGTCCTGTAGTCCATCCCAGCCTTGTGCAGGTCTACAATTTTATTCCTGATGACCTTACACAGCTCTCTGGTCTTGGCCATTGTGGAGAGGTTTGAGTCTGTTTGATAGAGTGTGTGGACAGGTGTCTTTTATACAGGTAACGAGTTCAAACAGGTGCAGTTAATACAGGTAATGAGTGGAGAACAGGAGGGCTTCTTAAAGAAAAACTAACAGGTCTGTGAGAGCCGGGAATTCTTACTGGACGGTAGGTGATCAAATACTTATGTCATGCAATAAAATGCTAATTATTACTTAAAAATCATATAATGTGATTTTCTGGATTTTTGTTTTAGATTCCGCCTAACACAGTTGAAGTGTACCTATGATAAAAAATTACAGACCTCTACATGCTTAGTAAGTAGGAAAACCTGCAAAATCGGCAGTGTATCAAATACATTTTCTCCCCACTGTAGATTTGGGTATGTAATTTTATGTGAAAATTGAAAAAAAGGGGTACATCCTTTTTCAGGTTTTATCAGTCATGGACAGACACTTCTGAGACACAGTATTAATGATGAGCACCCAGAGGTTCACTGGTAAGCCACATTTGCCTCGGGATCCATCCCAGTTGGTATTCTGTGTCCACTCGGGGTCTCTCTCTTCGGTTACACATCCTTGTAATAGCGGAACAGCATAACGGTCTGGACGGCCCGTGCTGAGCAGTTGGTCAAGTTCTGTTTTCAGAAGAGGAATGGAAATGTCAGGGTGAACCGACAACCTGACAAACCTCCCAGGTACTGTATGTTGGCTCTGCCTGTCGGCGGTGGAGTTCCAGAGCTCACAGGTGTGCCTGGCATGGATTGCGACTCCATCTCATTCCTCGCCCTCTTCAATGCGTCATTCTCTGCCTGACTCTCCGCCAATGCCGCCTGACTCTCTGCAAATGACGAGTGACTCTCCGCCAGTACCGCCTGGCTCTGGATCAATGCATTTACTGTCGCCCGTATCTCTGCCCTCAGATAATGTTTCTCTTTCTGCTGGTCTGCCTTCAATAACTCAATCTCCGTCTTCAAAGTTTGAATCTCATCCATGAGCACCTTCATCAGATGAGCTGAATGGTACCTCCCTGAGCCCCCATTGATTACAGTGGCCTATAATAGTCGATCAATTAAGAATTAAAAGTGACTCCAATACACAAATGCTGCAGAAACATTAAAAATAAAGAAGACTTACACCACTTTTAACAGAACATTACTCAACACTAGTGAGACTCATGTCACCTACGGTAGGCCTACAGTATATCTAAAAATCTTTTTTTCAATGACATGCCTCTCCGCCAGTAATTACATTGAGCGGATTGGAGGATTCTAAATTAATATGTAAGGGGAATTTTATCAATTAGTACATGAGTTAAACCACAATATTTGTTGTATTATTTGTTCTGTCTTTTCTGGTGGATTTAACTGAACTTGCAACCAATTTTCTATGGCTTGTTTAAATAATAACAATATTTTGGAGATTATTTCGTGTTCAAATAACCTAAAGTGAGCAAGAAAAAGGCCATTCTTGAACATGGGGTGAGGCATTGTTACTAATTAGTAAATAAAGCCAGTTTATTATTTAGAATGATTTATTTCTGTTTTTAGAGGGAGAGAAACCGAAAGCATACCGTTGTCTCATGGGTCTCCCAGTCGCGGCTGGCACAGATATTGAACCAGCATCTGTAGCAAGGCAGTTTGCACAGTGCACAGCTTAGACTGCTGCGCCACTTGAGTGCAGTACAACAGGGAGAAACCTACATTACCACAGTACGAGCAAAATAATCCTAACATTTCCACACCCTAATTGTAGTCTAAGTTTCTCTTAGAATGCACATGATACATAAGGTGTAAACAGTTCAGTAAAATGGTTACTTGCAAAGTGGAGTCTTTTGTTTCGACAAGCCTCTTTGGGAAAGGGGGCAGCATTTTCACTTTTGGATAAATAGCGTGCCCAATTTCAACTTCCTGCCACTCATGCCAAGAATATAAGATATGCATATTATTAGAAAACACTCTGAAGTTTCTAAAACTGTTTGAATCATGTCTGTCAGTATAACAGAACTTATGTAGCAGGAAAAACCCAAGGACTAACCATTCAGATTATTTTTTTTAGGTTACTGAATTCAATGACTTTTCATTGGGGAACTAGATTTCTAAGGCACTTGTTTGCACTTCCTACCGCTTCCACTGGAAGCTTCCACTGTCACCAGTCTTTGGAAATAGGTTGAGGTTATTCCTTTGTGAAATGAAGAAGTATGGCCATCTTGGATCAGGGTAACGGTATGTGTACTGTTTGAGAGTTGCGAAATACTAAAAAAGTAGTGTTAGTTTCCTCTTGTCCTCTATTGAAAACAAATAGACCCGTCTTCAATTTGATCGATTATTAACGTTTAAAAATACCTAAAGTTGCATGACAAAAGTAGTTTGAAATGTTTTGGCAAAGTTTACAGGTAACTTTTGAGATATTTTGTAGTGACTTTGTGCAAATTGGAAGCTGTTTTTCCTGGATCAAACGCGCCAAATGAATGGATATTTTGGATATATATTGACGGAATTAATCGAACAAAAGGACCATTTGTGATGTTTATGGGACATATTGGAGTGCCAACAAAAGAAGCTCGTCAAAGGTAAGGCATGATTTATATTTTATATTTCTGCGTTTTGTGTGGTGCCTGCAGGGTTGAAATATGCTATTCTTTCTTTGTTTACTGCTATCATCAGATAATAGCTTCTTATGCTTTCGCCAAAAATACTTTTTGAAATCTGACATGTTGGCTGGATTAAATACCTATTTGAAGGTTTGAGTCGGGTTTTTAGGGCGGGGCTAAAGTTATCTTCAGAAGTAAACAGGCAGCTGTCGCGGCTTTTGAGAGTCATGATGGCTTGCAGTGAGGACACACAAAATTAATGCATTCAGTTGTACAATTGTACAATACCCTTTATCCTGTCCCTTTCTTGTTTTTAATATGCAATAGAAGCGCTACCCCTGGTGGAAAGAGGCTGTACGGCATAAAATTAGTTGTGAATGTGTGCCTTACATTACGTAGTGACAGGTCATGATGTAATGTACCGCATCGGAGGGGGTCAGTTTTTTTCATATTTTCTCAAATACTTTTTGTCCATTACCTAGTTCACACCCCGAATTTTGATGCAACACAGTCGCTACAGTCCCATTAGTCCCATTAGTCCCATCCTGTCTCAGCCTCCAGTATTTATGCTGCAGTAGTTTGTGTCGGGGGGCTAGGGTCAGTTTGTTATATCTGGAGTACTTCTCCTGTCCTATTCGGTGTCCTGTGTGAATTTAAGTGTGCTCTCTCTAATTCTTTCTTTCTCTCTTTCTTTCTCTCTCTCGGAGGACCGGAGCCCTAGGACCATGCCTCAGGACTACCTGACATGATGACTCCTTGCTGTCCCCAGTCCACCTGGCCGTGCTGCTGCTCCAGTTTCAACTGTTCTGCCTTATTATTATTGGACCATGCTGGTCATTTATGAACATTTGAACATCTTGGCCATGTTCTGTTATAATCTCCACCCGGCACAGCAAGAAGAGGACTGGCCAGCCCACATAGCCTGGTTCCTCTCTAGGTTTCTTCCTAGGTTTTGGCCTTTCTAGGGAGTTTTTCCTAGCCACCGTGCTTCTACACCTGCATTGTTTGCTGTTTGGGGTTTTAGGCTGGGTTTCTGTACATCACTTTGAGATATCAGCTGATGTACGAAGGGCTATATAAATACATTTGATTAGTTATCATTGCAGCCTTATTTGAATGCTGCAGTTGTGCAAATTTGTACGGAATGGGCTTAGTCACCGTTAGCTAGCTAGCTAAACAACGAACCACTCCCAACTCATAATATTACTACCCTTTATGAATATACAGGTAGATAAAGCTAACCAACTAATAGGTTCAATCTTAGCTAGCTAGCTAACATTAGGCTATAACAAGCAATGCATATGGCTCTGAAATATTAACAATTTTACTACACAGATCATACATGTAACTTTAGCTAGCGAGCAAGCCAGCCAGCCAGCTAACAGTACGCTTTAACTTGCAATGAAAACTACTTTATGACTAAATTAGACATGTAAAATATCTGAAAATGTAGCTAGCTGGACTCTATTAACCTTATACATGGATGAACGATTCTCCCTCTCTGTCACGGATACCATGGTTGCCCTTAGTTTGAAGATGTAATCCGGAGACCGGTGTATTATACAACACACCAATTTTCTGTGTTGTCTTTTCGACTCCCTCCGCATTTGCAATCGAATTGCTGAATTTTCTCCATCTCCTTAGATATCATACACTGCTTCCACCGGGCATACCACGGATTTAAAAACCCAGTCCCCCAGAAAGTGCAGAGCCTTAGCAACATGTTTGAAGTTCTTAGTGATACATTTTTCTAAACTGATCCAATCAGTTAGATTTATTGCACCAATTACTGAAATGGTTGTTCCAGTTTAAATGGCTCAGATAGTTTTCTTATCAATTTTCCTCTACCTGACAGTAATTCTGAATCCCCTGTAATGATAAAATGCATATTTCTACTGTCCTATCTGTTAATGATGCTGTTTGTGTTAGAAAAAGAAGAAATACACACATCTAGCTGATTAGAGCAAGTGAAAGGCTACATAATAGCTTGGTTGTTTTCCTTGGTTGTTTCCTCTTAATAAAAGTAAATGCTGTAGGTCTGTCTAGCTTTACATTGTTCCCTGGAACTCCCAGTCACAAAACAAGTTGTGACTGGGAGCTCCACTACGCTTCTTGGGATAGGCATGTATCTCAATTGCGGATCGGTTTACCAAATGTGGTTCAATTTCCTCATCAAGGAGTTTTCTGTTAAACCGCTGACAACAACGTCAAAGCTGGGGATGATTAAAGCAATTAACATTTACTTTTGTTTTTCCAGCACAGTGAGATAGCGGGCTAACATTTTTGTACAGGATGTATTCAACATTCACTGAATGGAATTGAATCTGTCATCTGCAAAGTTTTTCAGAGACAATTACCTTTTAGCTTGCCCTACACTGGTTTCACTCACCCTGACGTCTCTCACAGCTTATCGCTGGTTCTGATGTTATCAAACTGAAATCTAAAATCCTCCAGCAAAGACAGAGAGAAGGAGAGAAAGAAAGGCGAGAGAGAGAGGGAAAGAGAGAGAAAAGGGGGGAAAGAGAAAGGGAGGAAGTAGCCTAGTTTAAGCATCATTTATCCATCAGAATTTCTCAATTAGCATAGCACATTTTCCCCATTAGATAAACTGCCTTCAGAGAGCTGACTGGTCTAATCGTTTTAATATCCGTGTAAACTATAATCTCCCGATTCTAAAAATAAATCCCTTAAGGACATTGTTCGCATACACACTTTATCATAAAACGTTTTTGAAAGAAATGATCAAGAGAAGCTTTTAAAGAGGGAATGAGATGTTATGTATGTGTGGAATATTACAGTTTTATGGCTTTAGTCATGCATTACTTGGAATATGCAGTGCAAGTGGTGGTTTTCACTTAGTAAAGTCAGATATACAGAGTGCCTTCAGAAAGTATGTTACAAAGTGGAATTCAATTTGATTTATTTGTCATTTCTCGACAATCTACACAAAATACTCTGTAGTGTCAAAATGGAAGAAAAATTCAAACATTTGTAAAAAATAAATATAAATAAATCACTAATATATCTTGATTAGATAAGAACTTAACCCCCTAAGTCAATACATGTTAGAATCACCTTTTGCAGCTGTGAGTCTTTCTGGATAAGAGCTTTGCACAGCATGATTGTACAATATTTGTACATTACTAATGGGTCTTCATAAGGAAACGACCTTTTCTAAATCTTCATCATACTTCTGACTTATTATAGTTATTATTAATAATGGTTCTAGCAAAGCAAACGTCCCATTCTAAATCTTCGTAATACTTCTGACTTATTATAGTTACTATTAATAATGGTTCTAGCAAAGCAATCGTCCCATTTTAAATTTCCGTCATACTTCTTCTTGTTATTATTTGGAATGTTATTCCTCCAATCATATCATTCAAACTTTCAAATGTACAGATTGCTCTGGAATATTGTGTTTGTACACAACTTTTGATATATTTTATGCTTTTTAAACTACTAAACATTTTGTAAATCTTCATTCACTTTCATGGCATTTCCTAGAGATTCTAAAAGGCCCCATTGTGACATCATAATTTCCAACATTCCATTGACAGTAAATGCAACAATGCAACTTTGAGACAAATGAGTTACTTTGACCCCTTTGCTACAGCTGTTTTAGTAACCTAATCAACAATAATTTCTGTAACTTTTTATAAACAACTGAAATGTTAACCACTTCCCCAACAAGTTAGAAAAACAGTTAGAGGGTATGACATCATCTTCTCTCAAATCATATCAAATCTGCTATTCAAATCTGTTTGTGGAACAAAAATGTATTCTACGGCTCTAACGATACAGCTGTTTTAGTTACTGCATTAACATGTTTATTTCCAACAGTTTTTTTTACTGCCGTTTTGACCCCCCACACACAAAAAAAAGCATATGAAATCTTCCGCTACTGAATCGACCGAAAAATACTTCAACTATAACGCATAACGCAACTTTTTCTATTCATGAAAATCGCAAATGAAATAAATATATTCAAACACAAGCTTAGCCTTTTGTTAACAACACTGTCATCTCAGATTTTCAAAATATGCGTTACAGCCAACGCTAGACAAGCAATTGTGTAAGTTTAGCATGGCATAATGCTATGCAAGGCTCTGCTGGCAGCAGGCAACATTTTCACAAAAATAAGAAAAGCAGCCAAATTAAATCATTTACCTCTGAAGAACTTCAGATGCTTTCACTCAGGAGACTCCCAGTTAGATAGCAAATGTTCCTTTTTTAAAAAAATATTTTTGTAGGCGGAAAACGTCACGTTTGTTCATCCTGCTTGGCTGAGAAATCGACAGAAAAATACTTCAACTATAATGCCAAACTTTTTTAAAAATTTGCTCCATAATATCGACAGAAACACGGCAAACGTTGTTTAGGATCCATCCTCAAGGTGTTTTTAACATATGTATTCGATAATATATCCGTCGAGGCAGTTGGTTTCTCATAAGAAACGATTGGAAAAATGGCTACCTCAGTATTTTACGCAAGGTTTTCTCCAGGAGACACCATGCGACCACTTGCCCTATATGGTCTCTTACAGCCATTCTCCAATGGAAATGCCTAAAAAGACGTCACAATGCTGCGGATACCTTGGGGAAAACGTGGAAAATGTAAGCTGACTCCTAGCTCCTTCACATCCATATAAGGAGTCATTGGCATGAGGCGGTTTCAAAAAATGCGGCACTTCCCGATTGGATTTTTATCTGGGTTTCGCCTGTAACATCAGTTCTGTGGCACTCACAGACAATATATTTGCAGTTTTGGAAACGTAAGAGTGTTTTCTTTCCAAAGCTGTCAATTATATGCATAGTCGAGCATCTTTTCCTGACAAAATATCTTGTTTAAAACGGGAAAGTTTTTCATCCAAAAATTAAAATAGCGCCCCCTATATCCAAGAGGTTAAATCACACATGTAAGATACCGAATTAAAGCTACACTTGTTTGAAATCTGACATGTTGGCTGGATTCACAAAAGGCTTTTCGGCGAAAGCACAACAGTAAACATAGAGTAGCATATTTCAATCCTGGTCTAAGGCACTGCATTGCGGTTGCTAGCTGTACCACTGGTTCGAGTCCAGGCTCTGTCATAGCCGGCCGTGACCGGGAGACCTATGGGGCGGCGTACAATTGACCCAGTGTCGTCCAGTTTAGGGGAGGGTTTGGCCGGCAGGGATGTCCTTGTCCCATTGCGCTCTAGCGAATCCTGTGGTGGGCTGGATGCATGAACGATGGACACGGTTGCCAGGTGTACAGTGTTTTCTCCAACACATTGGTGTGGCTGACTTCCGGGTTAAGCGGGCATTGTGTTAAGAAGCAGTGCGGCTTGGTTGGGTTGTGTTTTGCAGGAAGCATGGCTCTCAACCTTTGCCTCTCTCGAGTCCGTATGGGAGTTGTAGCGATGAGGCAAGACTGTAACTACCAATTGGATACCATGAAATTGGGGAGAAAAAGGGGTAAAAGTAAATAGTCCAGGTAGCCATTTAATTAGCTGTTCAGCAGTCTTTTGACTTGGGATTAGAAGCTGTTAAGAAGCCTTTTGGACTTAGACTTGGCACTACGGTATTTGTATGCTGTGGGGTTATTCCCCCCCCCCCTGGATCTAAGGGGCCTAGCGCTAACCATGAAAAACAGCCCAAGATCGTTATTCCTCCTTCACAAAACTTTAAAGTTGGCACTGTGCACTGGGGCAGGTAGTGTTCTCCGAATCCAGATTCATCCATCGGACTGCCAGATGGTGAAGCGTGATTCATCACTCCCGAGATTTTGTTTCCACTGCTCCAGAGTTCAATGGCGGCGAGCTTTACACCATTTACACCATGACGTTGCTTCCAGAAGCAGTTTGGAACTTGGTAGTGGATCTTGCAACCGGGGGACAGACTCATTTTAATTGATTTTGAATTTTTCAGCACTCTGCGATCCCGTTCTGTGAGCTTGTGTGGCCTACCACTTTGCGGCTGAGCCGTTGTGGCTCCTTGATTTTTCCACTTCACGAAAACAGCACTGTCCAGGGAAGCTCTACCAGGGCAGAAATTTCATGAATTGACTTGTTGGAAAGGTGGCATCCTATGACGGTGCCACGTTGAATGTCAATGAGCTTTTCAGTAAGGCCATTCTACTGCCAATGTTTGTGAATGGAGATTGCATGGCAGAGTGCTCGATTTTATACACCTGTCAGAAACGGGTGTGGCTGAAATAGCTGAATCCACTCATTTGAAGGGGTGCCCACATACTTTTGTATATACGTATAGTGTATTACTCAAATGTAAACTTGTGTACCTGCTACGTCTCCACCACTACTTCTGGAGGGAGTGCATGACACTCACCAGACAGTTTCCTCCCTTGAAGCAGGGTAGTGTAAACAGAATTTTCTCGATGAGCCAACACTCGTAAAGTATAAATAATAATAGCTGAAATGTATAGACATTTTCCTAATATTCTAGACTTGTTTTATAGATATTATTTTCTTGAAATTGCAGTAACAGCCTGTTACATTCTTAATTTGTTACAGCAACTAATGCCTGCACTGAGCCACATAAAACTATGGAAGCCTATCTCAACCACCAAAAACATGTCAAATGTATATTATACAAATAGGATATGTTTATTTCATTTGTAATATTGTGTGGTGATTTTAGAGGTGGCACCACAGTTCCCATCGGGGGCAGGATAACCTGGCCCTAGTTTTAGCAGTAATAAATCAGCTGTAAAAAAAAAAACGTATGTGTATGACCTATGATGGGACCAGATTATTTTTCTAATCAGGTAATAGGGAGGATGAAAACATTAAAACCCTTTACACAGATAACGAGACAACAACTGCGATTGGACAATAAAACTATCAGGGCATCGTGTAGGCCTTTGCGTCTGTAATTAAAAAGACACTATATGTCATCACTATTGTGTTGATTGATAAATTCCAGTCAATAATTCTGGATTAAAATGGATTAAAATGAAGTTTTAATATATACAGAATTTGATCATATTTTCTCAGAAAACAAATAAATTAGCCTATTTTAGGTGATAAACACATAGCTTAGTCTACAAAACATGATGTTTTGTTTCCCCTGGCCAGGCCCAGATGGGATCAGAGTGCATAGGCTTCTCTAGGCTACCTGCAGCTGTTGCTGTTATCAATAGGCTACAGTTGATCAGACTGAAGTACAGACAAATTGTACACGTTGACAAATGAGGCATTTCATTTTTGGGGTGGCGGGTATGAGCTTCCATATAAAACAGCTTGTCACACATTTTCAGATGCAATTTGCTTTTACCTCATGTAACTATTTACATGATTTTGATCAAAATGTAGTCTGGTTTGTTGTAATGTTGTAAGGTAGGCCTACTGTAGTTTTATATTCGTATGAGAGGGTTAATCCTACATTTTTAATAGGCTAAAGATACTTGCGGCAGCGTAGCCTAGTGGTAAGAGCGTTGGACTAGTAACCGGAAGGTTGCGAGCTCAAACCCCTGAGCTGACAAGGTACAAATCTGTCGTTCTGCCCCTGAACAGGCAGTTAACCCACTGTTCCCAGGCCGTCATTGAAAATAAGAATATGTTCTTAACTGACTTGCCTGGTTAAATAAAGGTAAAATTAAAAAAAAAAAAAGATACTTCAAAGTACATGCTTTGTTAGAAAGTCTGTGCTTTTGTCTTGAAGCTAAAATGTGTAGCCTACATACGAGAAAATAAACCCTATAATTTTTGCACATGCTTTTTAATTTAAGTGTAATATGTTTTAGAAGAAAAGTTTCTGTCATTGTTGAATAGTTGTGCTTACTGGCTTTTAGTGCCTACAGTGATATATATGGTAATTTTGAGCTGTAGACCAAGAATGTCACGTTGCCAGCCACAACGAAAGGTAGGGCAAGGATGCAATGTGAAATGAAAAATAGAAATCTCGTTCGCCATTCCGCTCCTCAGACTCTCCTTGCTATATCGTAGTGGGAATACTCCAAAGAGTCACTCCATTGATTACCCTTCACAAGGCCCGGGAAATGGATCATGCATTCTAACAAATGTTCTCTTTGCATTACAATTGAATTGTGATTGTTATGTTCAATCAATGGAGAAAGGTCACGGGATCACTCCTGCCAGTGCCGTCATGGAGAAATCGATAGGGATTCATTTTAATCACTACAGCTGTGGCAGAATAAGCACAACACGCGAGACTGACAATTGGCCGGTAATTACTGCTGTTTAAACAGCCACTACAATATAAATATCCACAAATGACTGTCTCTATGTGAGCCTAGCTATATTTAAGGTGCATGACATCCAATGAAGAAGTTAGAGGTGGGTTATGGAGACATTATTAATGTTCTGATTCTTGGTCTTACCTCCTTGCCACTACAATATCAATATCCACAAACCTCTCTCTCTTTGTAAGCCTGGCTACATTAAACCTGGGTTAAAATACTATTTTATGTATTTCAAATACTCTGAAGCGTTTGCTATAGCCTGCCCCCTGGAGTGCAAGACGGGCGGGGTTTGCAGTTTTGCTACTATTATTTTGGTTCCATTGCGCAAGGCAAGCTCAATAAATGATTGGTATTTTAAATGATTTCAAGTAGTATTTAAACCCTAAAGTAATAGTATTTAAACACTAAACCCAGGTCTGAGATATGTTACCGTTTTTGTCAATCGCTATGGCACATTTTCACAACACTTAGTACTAAACTCAAAATGGATCGTAAAAAAGGCAGTGTTTCAAAACTCTTAGCACATTTTCACTTGACTAAGTACAACACACAGTTTTTTTTGTCACCAAACAGTATTTAATCTAGAAATACATGTTCATCTGAAGTATTTGCTTTTCACAATGCAAAGCTAACATCACCTTTGATATGATTGATTTCTAATTTGTAAAAATATATTTAACTTTTACGACTGTTCTCTACTTGATAATTACTTTTGCGTTTGGTAAACTTATAGATTTTAAACTGGTTTGTCTGCAACAGATTTTGAGAACTTAAAAAAACAGCATTTCAACACAATGTCGGCCTCAAACTTAGCTGAATCAAATAGCACTCTCAAAACCCAGGCTCGATCATGAAAACCCAGCAGCATGCTGACCTGTTCGCTGTCCTCAAACATTGTTCTTCTTGGGATTTATGGCAGACTACAACCCAAAAAGGTGTATTACTGCCACCAACTGGATGGGATTGAAAAAAACAAGAGAGAAATAAAACCCATACATGATAGGGAAAACAAACTTAATCCTCCCAAAATAGAACAATAAAAAAACACATTGATAAACCAAAACTCTCAAACCTCCACTTCTTCCTTCCGTCAAATCTCCCTTCTCAGGCTCTATGACCTGAGAGGGTGATACGGCTTGTGACAATACTCCATGCAACTCCTCCGCCGAGAAGTCTTCCAGTCCCAGGAACCATTCCGATGCATGCACAATGATATCTATTTTCCTGGACTTCCTCTCCACATTGGCAGCGCCATTAATCACCATAGCTATAAAGGCCACAAATTCCACCTTCAAGATATCTGGGTCCTGCTGTTGAATGGCAACACCTGCAGCCATCAGTGAAGGCCTATCCACCACCATGCACTCTTCAAGCACCATTCAAAACCTCAAACAGCCACTGCATATGAAATGCTCTGGAAAGCCCTGACTTTGGCCACCTCATTCTCTTTCACCCTTGTTTGGCATTCCTAAGATGTGGCTTCATGGTTCCCAACACAATTGCAACATGTCACATTTTCATCACGTGATAGGATCTTTTCCACAACTTGAACATCTCAGCTACTCCCTTCTGCAAACACTTGAAACATGTCTAAAAGCTTTACAGTGATCACACTGCATTGGTCTTGGAACAAAAGCTCTGACTCTGTAGTTTATATATCCCAACTGCACTTGAGTAGGGAGAGACTCCATTTCAAAAAACAAAAGAACAGATAGACTCTTCACTTTTTCTTAAGTCCCCACAATTTATCTGTCAAGAATCAATCACTCCAGGAATATTTTTCCTCTCTGCAATATCGACAACAAATATTGTTGGGTGCCCTGTTCCGAAGAGACACACAGGACAAATCAAACTTGTCAAATCGGGTGAGACGCAACACAAAAGAAATCAAAACAAGCCCACCTCTTGTGATCCACACAGCCTTCCAATCAGCTGCTCCTCATTAACAAAATGTACTCCTACAAAATAAGAAGGGACGTTCTCATCACCGTATGCTACTTTGCACTGTTTTCTTTTAATTTCTATTGGACAATATTACAATTCTCCTTGATTCCCCCGCCATTATATTCACGCTTCACATCAGCGTCCGCTTCCGCCATAATGCATCAGCCAATAGGAAGAAGAAGTGATACAATGATCAATTAACATTTCACAGACATTAATTATAATCTAAATGTCTTCAGATTATAAATATACATGTATTTATCTAGCACAGATTTCAATAAATGTACGTACCATGCTTAAAGCTGCAATATGTAACTTATTTGGCTACCTGACCAAATTCACATAGAAATGAGAGTCATAGATCTGTCATTCCAATCAAAATCAGATCATATTTTATTTGTCACATACACGTGTTTAGCAGATTAGCGGTTATTGCAGGTGTAGCAAAATGCTTGTGTTTCTAACTCTAACAGTGCATTATATCAAACAGTAATATAGACTAAGATGCCGTTGAATAGGATAGAATACAATACATACATATGAGATGAGTAATGCAAAATATGTAAACATTATTAAAGTGACTAATGTTACATTATTAAAGTGGCCAGTGATTCCATGTCTATATATAGGGCAGCTGCCTCTGTGCTAGTGATAGCTACTTAACCAAATTTAACAGTCTGATAGCCTTGAGATAGAAGCTGTTTTTCAGTCTCTCGGTCCCAGTTTTGATGCACCTGTACTGACCGAACAGGTGGTGGCTCGGGTAGTTGTTGTCCTTGATTATCTTTTTGGCCTTCTGGTGACATCGGATGCTGCAGATGTCCTGGAGGGCAGGTAGTTTTCCCCCAGTGATACATTGGGCAGACCGCAGCACCCTCTGGAAAGCCCTGCAGTTGCGGCAGTGCAGTTGCCGTACCAGGCAGTGATATACAGTGGGGCAAAAAAGTATTTAGTCAGCCACCAATTGTGCAAGTTCTCCCACTTAAAAAGATGAGAGAGGCATGTAATTGTCATCATAGGTACACTTCAACTATGACAGACTAAATGAGAAAGAAAATCCAGAAAATCAAATTGTAGGATTTTTGAATTTATTTGCTAATTATGGTGGAACATAAGTATTTCGTCAATAACAAAAGTTTATCTCAATACTTTGTTATATACCCTTTGTTGGCAAACGTTTTCTGTAAGTCTTCACAAGGTTTTCACACACTGTTGCTGGTATTTTGGCCCATTCCTCCATGCAGATCTCCTCTAGATCAGTGATGTTTTGGGGCTGTTGCTGGGCAACACAGACTTTCAACTCCCTCCAAAGATTTATGGGGTTGAGATCTGGAGACTGGCTAGGCCACTCCAGGACCTTGAAATGCTTCTTACGAAGCCACTCCTTCATTGCCCGGGCAGTGTGTTTGGGATCATTGTCATGCTGAAAGACCCAGCCACGTTTCATCTTCAAAGCCCTTGCTGATGGAAGGAGGTTTTCACTCAAAATCTCACGATACATGGCCCCATTCATTCTTTCCTTTACACAGATCGGTCGTCCTGGTCCCTTTGCAGAAAAACAGCCCCAAACCATGATGTTTCCACCCCCATGCTTCACAGTATGGTGTTCTTTGGATGCAACTCAGCATTCTTTGTCCTCCAAACACGATGAGTTGAGTTTTTACCAAAAAGTTATATTTTGGCTTCATCTGACCATATGACATTCTCCCAATCTTCTTCTGGATCATCCAAATGCTCTCTAGCAAACTTCCGAAGGGCCTGGACATGTACTGGCTTAAGCAGGGGGACATGTATGGCACAGCAGGATTTGAGTCCCTGGCGGCGTAGTGTGTTACTGATGGTAGAAAGAAAGAGAGAAAGAAAGAAAACCATTAATAACACACTACGCCATCATGGATTAAAATCCTGCAGCGCAGGCAAGGTCCCCCTGCTCAAGCCAGCGCATGTCTAGGCCCGTCTGAAGTTTGCCAATGACCATCTGGATGATCCAGAGGAGGAATGGTCATGTGGTCTGATGAGACAAAAATAGAGCCTTTTGGTGTAAACTCCACTTGCCGTGTTTGGATGAAGAAGAAGGATGAGTACAACCCCAAGAACACCATCCCAACCATGAAACATGGAGGTGGAAACATCATTCTTTGTGGATATTTTTCTGCAAAGTGGACAGGACGACTGCACCGTATTGAGGGGAGGATGGGTGGGGCCATGTACCGCAAGATCTTGGCCAACAACCTCCTTCCCTCAGTAAGAGTAATGAAGATGGGTCATGGCTGGGTCTTCCAGCATGACAACAACCAGAACACACAGCCAGGGCAACTAAGGAGTGGATCCCTAAGAAGCATCTCAAGGTCCTGGAGTGGCCTAGCCAGTCTCCAGACTTGAACCCAATAGAAAATCTTTGGAGTGAGCTGAAAGTCCGTATTGCCCAGTGACAGCCCCGAAACCTGAAGGATCTGGAGAAGGTCTGTATGGAGGAGTGGGCCAAAATCCCTGCTGCATTGTGTGTAAACCTGGTCAAGAACTATAGGAAACAAAGGTGCCCAGTGTAAACGGCCAGCTCCTCAGTCTCAGTTGCTAATATATGCATATTAGTATGAGTATAATGGATAGAAAACACTCTGAAGTTTCTAAAACTGTTTGAATGATGTCTGTGAATATAACAGAACTCATATGGCAGGCAAAAACATGAGAAAAAAATCCAACCAGGAATTGGGAAATCTGAGGTTTGTAGTTTTTCAAGTCATTACCTATTCAATATACATTACATTACATTTACATTTAAGTCATTTAGCAGACGCTCTTATCCAGAGCGACTTACAAATTGGTGCATTCACCTTATGACATCCAGTGGAACAGCCACTTTACAATAGTGCATCTAAATCTTTTAAGGGGAGGGGGGGGTGAGAAGGATTACTTTATCCTATCCTAGGTATTCCTTAAAGAGGTGGGGTTTCAGGTGTCTCCAGAAGGTGGTGATTGACTCCGCTGTCCTGGCGTCGTGAGGGAGTTTGTTCCACCATTGGGGGGCCAGAGCAGCGAACAGTTTTGACTGGGCTGAGCGGGAACTGTACTTCCTCAGTGGTAGGGAGGCGAGCAGGCCAGAGGTGGATGAACGCAGTGCCCTTGTTTGGGTGTAGGGCCTGATCAGAGCCTGGAGGTACTGAGGTGCCGTTCCCCTCACAGCTCCGTAGGCAAGCACCATGGTCTTGTAGCGGATGCGAGCTTCAACTGGAAGCCAGTGGAGAGAGCGGAGGAGCGGGGTGACGTGAGAGAACTTGGGAAGGTTGAACACCAGACGGGCTGCGGCGTTCTGGATGAGTTGTAGGGGTTTAATGGCACAGGCAGGGAGCCCAGCCAACAGCGAGTTGCAGTAATCCAGACGGGAGATGACAAGTGCCTGGATTAGGACCTGCGCCGCTTCCTGTGTGAGGCAGGGTCGTACTCTGTGGATGTTGTAGAGCATGAACCTACAGGAACGGGCCACCGCCTTGATGTTAGTTGAGAACGACATACAACATATACGACATATACAGTGTCTATGGGGTCATATTGCACTTCCTAAGGCTTCCACTAGATGTCAACAGTCTTTAGAACCTTGTTTCAGGCTTCTACTGTGAAGGGGGAGCTATTAACTGTGCTCTTGACCTCACCCACGGTTTGCCAACCAGGAAATGGCCAGATTACCCTCTTCATCAATGAGGAATAAAATATAATCATTTACATTTATTTTGATCTACTTTAGCGTTTTACTTGTTTAACTTGATCACATTGTAGTTGTACTTCCTGATAGTTACATACAAGAACATAAAGAGTTATATAGGCTACTGGACAGTGCACAACAACAGGCTTTGTGCACACATACCAAACACGTGTGACCTAATAGGCTGCATGTTTCTCTTTCCAGGTGATCAACGTGTACTAGCTGGTTGTTAAAACAACTAAATTAAGAAGAAATATTACGTGTTTTGGTGATTTAAATTAATGTTCTCATAGTATTTCACATGAATAACCTTTTACTGCAGTGGGCTAAATCATGGTCACACAGAGTATCTATTATTATTTATCTACTTTGAGAAAAAAGTATGCACCTCATGTACCATATCAGATATAGAGTTTAAATGTTTTGCATCCCAATAGTATACTTTATATGCATTACAGAAGACTGAAATATAACAAAACAGTAAGACATTGAAACAGAGGCTCGAGCTATTATGACTCGTCTAATTGTACGTCTTTTCTTTTCTTAATCTGTGGGGTCGACTTCTCTGAAAATTAAACGAGTTCTCTCTTGGCTTGTTCTATTCTCTTTTGAGGAGTGATTTGACCAGAGGGGTTGTGCTTTTGTGTGCGTGTGCGGGTGTGTGTGCGCATTTGCATGTGTGTGTAGGAGCATTCTGCTGGCTAAACTCAAAAGGCTGTATGGATGTAGATTTGTAGTTGTGTTAAAGAGGTATGTTTACAATCTTTCACAAACTCACTATCTCTGTTTTTCATTATGCACAACCACCACCTCTCCTGTAATTTGATATTTTGAATGCAATTGATTGTATGGTGTCATGGATGATGATGATGAATGTGATGAGAGGGATAGGCATTAACACTCCTCTTGCTGCAGGTGAGCAATGACACCACAGGAGCAGATGGACTTCAATTCCCACAATTCTGTATTAGAGGCATCCGCTTCCCTGAAGGCCCCCAGGTTCTTTACCTATTATTTTCAATGGTCTCCCTTATCTCCTTTCCTTTGGCACTGCTCATCAGTGTGGACTATATGGAGAAGCTATTGCAAAAACTGTCACTTGAACTGAGATACAGTGAAGCGAAAGATATTGCAGAGAAGTTTTTAAACAAGGCTGAACTCGTTAGCATACTAATAAGCACCTGTGCATGTACATAGGACTTCCCTCCCCTTCATACAACGTGATAGCTGTGTGACAACAAATGCTGGCGAGATCAGCCTAGTGCGTCATACTCTCTTTGTTTGTGTCAGAAGTTGCACCGCTTCATGTGGTAATGCCGTATCATTGAATCTACCTTTATCTTCAAGTGCTGTCTGCTGGAAATCTATGATAAAACTTTATCGTAGCAAATCTGTTGAGTTCGAAGAAGAAAAAGTAAGGGAAAAAAGCCACTGAAACCCAACCCCAGCCATTGGCAAGTTCCTCTTTTCACTCTGACATCTTTCTTTCTTTCGGCTCAACTGGCATGATTGCATTGGATGGTGGTGGTGTCATAGCAGGAAAGATAGGGTCAAGCCAGCGTAACCTTGGAGAAACAAATAATAAAGATCCTTCTTCCTCATTAGCCTTGTGTAGAAGAGTGGTTGGGTGATTAATGAATGTTGGGTGAAGGGACATTTTAAAAGACTACACAATATCACTGTGTCTGTCTCAAATGGCACCCTATTCTCTATATAGTGCAGTAGTTTTGACCAGGGTCTATAGGGCTCTGGTGAAAAGTAGTGCACTATATATGGAATAAGGTACCATTTGGGATGTATGTAGCCCATCAATGCTGCTTTCAAGTGTCATGTCATCATAGGGAAAAGTGGTTGACCACCAAGTGCTAAGTGATGTTGCGGATAATAAATTGCGGCTGAAATGTAATATATGGTGGGCATGATTCTTTGTTCGGCGCAGCGTACACCAACTCGGCACAATTAAACTTATTCATCTCCCTGGTGTTTTTAGTTCATCAATTATATTGTGATACACTTAATGTCCATAAGGGGATGATATATGATTGGTCTAATTATTTCTTATTCACCATGCTTTCTAAAGCATATCAATTTTGTTAATACAATGTAATTAAAACACGCCAGAGCACTACAAGTTGCTGGCTATATTAATGACTATGAAAATTATTTTAATTAAATAGCCAATTATAGAAAAATCCTAACCATGAGAATTGACATTTAAATTAATTTAATTGAAATTGGTTTTCAACATTGTTTTATCAAAGCTTTATGGGGTGAATACATTACTACATCAAACATTATATGGTGTCATTGATCATGCAGAAGTCTTTTGAGGTGATTACAGTTGGACAGTACTCATTTCTTTGCAACACTCATTTTCTTGGCAAGACTGGCAACCAAGTACATGCCATGACGGTTGTCAGGGTTGATCATTGCAACACTGTTCTACCTGCTAGTTGTAGTAGGGAGAAATGACAACATTAACACATGTTTTCCACAGTCAGTTACTGTAATTCTACTTTAATTCTAACAAAAAACATATCAATCTTCATTGGTTGACTTGACAAGACGAACTAGCAACAGACAAACAGGGAACATCAGAGTAAATACCAGGGACTAAAGGGGAAAACAGGTGACACCTGGAGGTGGGTGGAGACAATCACAAAGACAGGTGAAACAGATCGTGGCGTGACACGTGCACTGATACATTTCAAGCTCTTGTACAACTTTTCAAGGCTTGACATAAAGAAAATATACAGAGAAACCATGTTGTCTACAATTGGAAAAATCTCATGTGAAGGCTTATGAGGTATGATAGAGCTACAGGCACTAACACCACAGTACATACTGGACAGCTGCATTGGATTGAGAATAACAGTGGGTATCACACAAAACATGGTGTTTTTCTTCTTCTTCTAAGGGCACTGTGTTTTGATAAAGGGTCTGATTGATAAGGAAATGCCCATACAGCTTGCCAAGGCGGTTACATCATTTCTCCCCCCTCTTTTATTCTCCTCTTCAAGAAAGCTAATTAGAGTGATTTTTTTAGAAAGATATTACAAACGCAATGATTTGCAGTTAACCCATGCACAAAAATGTAATAGTGGGCAAACGCCCGAGTGGCGCAGCGGTCCAAGGCATTGCATCTCAGTGCTAGAGGCGCCACTACAGACACTCTGGTTTGAATCCAGGCTGTTTCACAACCGGCTGTGATTGGGAGTCCCATCGGGCGGTACACAATTGGCCCAGCATTGTCCGGGTTTGGCCGGTGTAGGCCATCATTGTAAATAATAATTTGTTCTTAACTGACTTGCCTAGTTAAATAGGTTAAATTTAACATCAACAAGAGCAACAAAAAACAGTATTGTGACATTTATTGTATATAATGAAATCTTAATTTGGTGCATATTTAAGCAAAAGGTTAGCGACATAAAGGGCAAATAGGTTGCCTGGCTAAGAATTTTAAGCAGCTATTGATTTTACACTACAAGCCCCATCTTTCCCTAAATTATAATTTTTAAAAGGCACACTGCTTATCTTAAAGCTGATCTGACACACAACTAGAATGCATTTGGTGTTAACTCAAAGTATGTTCTGCCCCTTCCTAGGCCATTATTGTAAATAAGACTTTGTTCTTAACTGACTTGCCTAGTTAAATAAAGGTTAAATAAATACAACATTTTAATAAACCATTTACACATGCACAATACATTTTAATGTCTACTAATGGGTTATAAATGAAAGTTATTCAATTTGACCGTAATGTGTTACTTATTGATGATTGTGCATTGCATGTATAGATGACAATCAATGCAGTTTGCTTATGAACTTATTTTATTGTTACAAAATGTAATTACATCAAAACAAATACAAATACAGTACAAGAATGGTTTTTGGTTTCCTGTTGGTGGGATACATTCATTAAACAATATGTTGCTTGGCTATTTTGTAAAGTAATGGAAAGAAAGCTTGGAAATCAAGTTGGCTGTACATTAATACCAACATACTTCTGATGATTGAATTATAAATACATACAGTGTGTGTAAATAATTAACACTAGAGATGTGTTATTATATATTGTCTAACTTTTAAAGATACAGCTCTGCATCTCCATCCTACAGTTAAGTGTGTCACACAACTATTATCTTAGTCTTATCTCATTCGTCACAATATACTTATGTTGATGTATGTGACTCCTGATTCCCATCATGCATTACTAACTTCCAAAAGCTCCTCTTTAAGAGGTGTTAAGTTTAGGGAAGTGAATGTATGGGAAGCAATCAGTTTTATCAGTCAATTTCACACTTCACCTGTCACAGAGTACTCATTTATGACAACCGTCTTCAGATCCAATAAGTACCTACCCAGTACACAAACAATGTCCTCCTGCTTGCTATTTTCCACTTTCCCTACACCCAAAGCTATAAATTCCTACCACCAGCAGGTGAAAAGACTTTTCCATTCAAGACATGATCTCTGCCGAGTAGCCCCCACTCATAGGACCGCTATACGCCCTTGTCAGGCTGCTTTTGCATCTCTGGCATTTAGCCTCCAATCAGAAAACACCTACAAGCCCAAGGAAAGCCATCTAGCCATGAGTTAATATTAATTATACGGCAGGTGGGTCTAATCCTGAATGCTGATTGGTTAAAACCACATTCCAGCCGGTGTCTATTCTACAAGTTACCACCAGCTAAATCTATGACGTTAAAATGCCTATTTACTCACTTCCATCTGACTGCGCAATCCACTTTCTCATCAACATAGCCCGGCACTTTATATACTTGATCTCCACTATAAAAAGCATCTAGACATTATCCCACATTTCTTTTAGACTAACATTTAGCTGAGATTTGCATAAACCTTGCTGCCTGTCACTCCGACATTTGCAACATTGTTTCAATTTTCAAATTCGATCTCCTGCCGTCCCATAGTAATGAACATGCCGGGAGTCTGACAGACAGGCAGGGAGCGTTTCTCAGGCAGTCTAAATCATGAATCAGCTGGCATCATTTTTATGTATATATACAAAGAAATGTCCATTGAAAAAAGGTCAAACAAAACTAAGTCTTTCCAGCTTCCGTTTGAAAAGATTGTGTTAGACGTGTGGTTGGCTTGCTCCTCTGAACAAGTGCCCTGACGAGAGAGCACATGTTCTATACCAGGCGAAATCTCGCCTCATTAGCTCATTGTTATGGATGCATCCATTAAATGTCACGAGAAACAGCTTAAACAAATGCAAATGCTGCTATTGTTGTTATTCTGGCTGCTCTGTTTGACGTGACTGTAAGTTAGCCGTAGTTGGCTAGCTACCAAGCAAGGGTAGCCAGTATGGCAATGGAACATTTAGAATGAACGACTGGGTCGCTCGCGTCCATGGATTACAGAACAATAAGACTGAATGACTGGGTCGCGTCCATGGATACAGAACAATAAGACTGAATGACTGGGTCGTGTCAATGGATACAGAACAATAAGACTGAATGACTGGGTCGCGTCCATGGATACAGAACAATAAGACTGAATGACTGGGTCGCGTCCATGTATACAGAATAATAAGACTGAATGACTGGGTCGCGTCCATGGATACAGAACAATAAGACTGAATGACTGGGTCGCATCTCTGGCAACCAAACCGATAGAACGAAGGACCAGCCGGCTTGGGTAGCAACCCTAGATTTGTGTCGGGACTATATCTTGTGGAAGGATGAAATAGTATGAATAAATCCAACAAAATAACATTTTTAATGAAAATATGTCAATCATTATTTGAATATGTTGGTAACCGACTATATAAAAGTGATAATACCAGAGAAGCCGGTTTTTGGAGGATATATTGGCACGGTTTGCCAACACCCGTGCCAATATATCCTCCAAACACCGGCTTCTCTGGCATTATCACTTAAAGACAATAGCAAGGAATTTGTCTCATTTTAAATTTGGGGACTGCAAGCTTTTTGTTTTTGTTTCTATAAATACCTTACATTTGTTGTGGTTTTGTCATGTGTAAATGTGGGCTATTCTTTTGGTGCTGAAATCCGACCACACTAGTCGCCTCTCAACTCCATCGTAAATCGTGGAGGCAATGGCTATCCCAGGCATTGTATTCACCACTCCATGTGGATGTGATAGTCATGGAGGTATGTAACGTCACATTCACTTAGACCAGATGAGACTTTGCCTATCTGTTCTTTCTTGCACAGTATTTACTTCATTTCAATGTAACATTATTGTTTCAAACAGGGCCAGAAGTGAGACACTACAACGGTGCCAAGTTTGGGCCGCATTCAATGACAGAACACTGTATATAAAATAATGGGTGCCAAGACCTGAGGTCGACAGTGGGGAGATTGCTACCTTCCATTCTGTCGAGACGTTTTTACATCGCCACAACCTGCACTGGGGCAGGGAATAAGGGCTGTTTCAGGGACTTATTTCTGAAGACCATTCGTCACCGTAAGTTTTGATATTATTAAATGAGTTACACTTGTTTTCTCTACTTTTGAGTAGATTCAAATGTAACTCAATGTTCTTTATTTGTGTATAGTAGCCATTCAGAAGAACCTTGCAACCTGGGATGCCACAGATGAGGGGGTCCAGATTCGTGTCACCCGTTACCCGTAAGGGACCTCCGATTGTGAAGGCGGCAGGCAACTGCGCACAAGGAAGAGGGATCTGATGCAGTGAGGGTCAACTTCAAGTCTCGGACCGCCTGTCTCAAAGCCACACCCTTCTTATGTCACCTCACTGCACTACTAATGTATATACTTTCATATAACTATGCTGTATGGTGTGTACCTTATTCCACTCACAATGTACATGGGCAAACAATGTCCATACTACTATCCCAAAAGTTTTTATTTGTATTTTTTATCTGCATGCCTCATACTTGATTTAGTCGTTTTCTTAGTGTTATGTAAATGCAATGTCAGTTATTTGACTGCTTTTCTATGTTACTTATTTGATTTACTATGTCACTTTTGTCACAATTGCACTGTGTGAGAAGCCTGCAAATACATGACAATAAAATTCGATTTGACTGGATTTGGATTGGTCATCACCAGTGGATCCAGGTGACCAGGACTGGCCCTCATTATCTGATATATACTGCACACACACAATCATTTACAGTACTTTTCCACAAACATTTTACAATGGCATCCAATGTATCTTAAATAATACAAATCTATAAATAAATAAAAAATAAGTGGTGACAGGGGGTAGGCATGCCCTGGCTTGATAGCGAAAAAAATCGTATTTCTTCTGATTGGCAGCTGTAGTGTCACTGGTCGGGAGAGGGCGGGTGGGCTTTGTTAGGAAATCCACACATGAACCGTAGAAGCACGGTTGATGCTTGACAAAGCCGCCTATCGCGGGCGCCGGGTGAATGAGGACGATGGGCAAAAAAGCTGTTGCATGGCGCTTGACCATTCTGGAGGGATTGCCGGTCTCCCAGATGCTCATCGCTGATGCAGAATTTAATTGACATAATTGCACTGAACTGTGATTTGTAAATATAAACCAATCTAAAAAGGTATAATATGTTTGATTGATTTCAGTTTTCAAACAAAAGTGCATTTAAAGAAGACAGGCGATAATTGCGTGAAAGTAGGGCTACTTTTATCAGTTAATATGTTTACTTAACAATCACTTAAAAAGTGTTACAATCAATCCCGGTCTCCCTTCCTTCACTGTATTTGCACTCAATGTCCCTTGACGCATGCGATTACGTATGATATGCAACATCTCAAAAACATGTTTTAGATTAAAGAAAGCCATATAAAATAATGACGTGTTATATAATATGATACAATGACTTGTAATAATTTCCTAACTAAATAAAGGTTCAATAAAATCATATTTAAATTATGTCTGTCTTTTCTTCAAGGGTTTCCACTGTCCCTTAGCTCCTCCCTCTCTGTACCTTGTGACAACCACAACTCATCAACAGAGCATATGCGGAGCCGCACTTATCTGCTCATTCTCCTCCTGTCATTCCGCCTTCTATCTTTGATCATTGTCCCACCGCGCTCAGCCCAAACCCTCACTCACCACCTATTTTCAGCATCTCTCTCTACTCCCCAACTCATCAGAGGAGCTAAACTCCCGTGGAATCTTTCATTTGGAGTTCCTCGACTGCCGCACTTTTTTCCGCAGGAGTGGTTTTTATACTTTGAACTTACTCTTCTTCCCCTCGGTGACCATGGCCGTACCGGCTGCTTTGATCCAGCCAATCCCTCTGGTCCAGACGCCTTCGATCTCCACTCCTTCCGCGACCACGTCCCCGCCGTCAACAACTTCTTCCCCGTCTCCCTCCGTGGGCCCATCCGGCCAGAACCTATTCCGCTCGGAACTCCTCGCCAACAGTAGCCCCGGCATCTCGACCGGGACTCTGCCCAGCAAACCAGTCTACTCGACCCCGTCGCCTGTTGAAAACACCCCGCAGAACAACGAGTGTAAAATGGTAGAACTGCGGGGGGCGAAGGTGGCGTCTTTCACCGTGGACGGCTGCGAACTCATCTGCCTGCCCCAGGCGTTCGATCTGTTTCTGAAGCACCTGGTCGGAGGACTGCACACCGTGTACACCAAGCTGAAGAGACTGGAGATCACACCGGTGGTGTGCAATGTGGAGCAGGTCCGCATCCTGCGAGGTCTAGGGGCCATCCAGCCAGGAGTCAATCGCTGCAAACTCATCTCCAGAAAAGACTTCGAGACTTTGTACAATGACTGCACCAATGCCAGGTGAGTGGAGACGAGAGACGCTAATTTGATGTATAGGTTTTACGCAAGCAGAAGCTTAGGCGTCAAGGTAGAAAAGCTGTAACACAGGAAGGGGGAGACATTTTCCATTTTGTGGAAGTCATATGTTTCAGGTGTCATTTAGCTGCAATGACTGAACATTAGGTCATTTTTGTAGTACTCTATTGTGCCAAATCTGACTATAGGCATATGTTGTTATGGAGTTTTTAGTAGGCTAAACAGGGAAACACCGCTCGAAAAAGTTGTGGTAGGTTGATGGCAATTTAATTTATTCTTATTGCAAAGAGTTGTGTCAGTGACTTGCTCAACCCAAACGAATGTTAAAACGCAACAGTCACATTTTAGTCATTTGAAAGTGTTACTAAATGAGGCTACTTGAGGACTTTTTCATGGCCTGAAATTAAAGTGTCCAAAACCCACAGCAAGTTGAAAACCATTGCCTGGAGGGAAAGCTCACACATGAAAAAATAGGAGTTTACTATAGAATACTACATTATAAACTGGGTGGTTCGAGCCCTGAATGCTGATTGGCTGACATACGTCATGGTATGTCAGACCGTATACCACGGGTTTGACAAATGTATTTTTACTGCTCTAATTACGTTGGTAACCAGTTTCTAATAGCAATAAGGCACCTCTGGGGTTTGTGGTATATTGCCAATATACTAGGGCTAAGGGCTGTGTCCAGGCCTCGTGCTAATGAACAGTCCTAAGCCATTGTATATTTGCCATATACCACACCCACTCGGGCCTTATTGCTCAAGTATACAACAGACTGCAAAAACACTACAGTCAATACTACAGTAATGTCTTCAAAAGCACTACAGTAATTACATAGTATACTACAGTATTTTAATTTGCATAGACCCTGACCATTACCCTCCCCGTATCCAAACTTGTGCCACCCATAACTGAGACACCTACATGCCAAGTATAGATTATATTATGTTCCCTACAGGTTATAGAAAAGAGCAGATGGTCTGAAGTGTCTGTTAAGACCTCAACCCTACTTATCTACATGACCTACAGGTTATGGAAAATTTGCTCTTTGAGTATTTTGTCCAGTAGTTTTCTTTTTAAGGACAAAGCCCCCACTGTTAAAAATATAACAAATCCAAAACACTACATTACTACAGTAATGTCTTCAAAAACAGTATATTAAATACTACAGTCTGCAAAAATACTACAGTAAATACTACAGTATACTACAGTCCACAAAAACAGTAATTACTATAGTATATAGTCAAGTATACTACAGTCAGGTCCGCAACTCTGTGTGTGAGCATTACCACATTTCCACTCTAAATTAAGCTCACCATTAACCCTACTTTATTTTTAAATGACATTGAAATAAAAGTAGGTTATCCTATATCAGCTGTCCTAGCCATAGGGGCAATCATTTAAAATTATTTGAACTTTAAATTAAGTAAACAACATTTTCAAACATTAGACCATAGAGAATTAAAATAATTGGATTTAAATAGATTAATATACTGTTCATCTTCAGATTAATACATACTTTTCATAGGATCATTACAAAATACACTTTCTTTTGCCAGCCATGCCAATGTGTAGGAGGATTTTATGGGTGACAGATTTAGGTAGAGATCCATTTTTTATTTAAAGCCATTTTTAGTGTGCTGTTGCTCATATGCTGTGATGTATTGCTCAATCTGATAGGATGGGTTGAATCAGGCCAAATATGCCATCTAATCTGTTGATTGATTTAATATTGATCTGCCATTGCGAAATGAGCTGTAAATGTAAATATGATGGAAAGTCTAACATGAGCAGAGATACATATTTTATGGCGGTTATGAGAGAGTCCTTGAGGCCTTAACATGAATGCGCTAAGCTGTAGGTCACTCTGGATACGAGCATCTGCTAGATGACTAAAATGTAAAATATAAATGTAAAAGGTAAAAACAACACTATCTGGGTGCAATGTTACGTTTAGGCGCCATTGTTAGGCTCAATGTTACTGGTGTATTTGAGGATGATGTTGAGTGTGTAAGATAATTATTTTATTACACTTTGCTGTAAGACACACTTGCTTGCATAAACACAAATATGCGGATGGACTCACACACATTTTATTGTCACAAACAAATAGGAATTTATGGGTGGGTTCACATAAGGTTACATTTCTGAATTCAAATATTCAGTTATTTGCAGTATAATCAAGAAAAAGTATTTTGTTGTTTGCTGCTACTGAATCAATATTCTGAAAATAATGCACTGAAGGGTTATTTACTTTTTGAAAGTACATATAAATTTGCTCACAATGAATTCTGAGGAAGACCCATCAATGTTTGCAATGTATATAGCAGAATATGCAAACATAGCATTTTGACATTTGACCATGTGTATGGGCCCTGTATACTGAAGATCGTTAGGTATTTATTAGGATTGAAAATGCATTGCTTTTATCAAATGATGTTATCAGCTTTCATCAGTGTTTTGAACTTCTTTTCAATGCTCTATTCGGATATGCTGTGTCTGATATGTTGATACCAATGGATTCATAAACTACTGTATTTCCACATTTTATCTCTACATCTGGCCTTAACTAGTTTTATCCTACACCCTATTCACATTCACACACAATCAATTAACCTTACCCTTTCTTATCAATCAGCATTTACACAAACCTAACAGAAACTGTGACCTCCCCTTCAGATAGAGTTCTGGAGCAGTTCTAGACCACTCTGGTTCCTATCCCCAATGAGAGTTTCACCTCTCCGCCCTTTATTCTCTGAGTGTGTGGTTGAACTCATTGGGTTGTGAATGGGGAGGTGGGGAACGGACGGACGGCCAGACACACACACATACACACACCCTGTCCCATTTGGAGAATTACATCATAGGTTTGAAACAGAGGCATATGTACACTGGATATAGGCCTAGTCAGGTGCTAACTTCTAAAGAAGAAGAGTAACTTGTATTAACATAACTTGGTTGACCTATTTCTGTTGTTTGGAGCTCAGTCAGGGTTGTAATTTAGAGCAATGTAGTCCATTGTAGCTTTTTAGTCCACCAAAAAAGTAGGCCCATGTAGGACAATGATACAGTTTATTCAACATTCGTGCAGTGGCCTGACGTAGTTTTGTTTTTTATCCAAAGTCCTTTTCACAATGACGTTATATTCTTTCATACAGTGGTGATTTTCGGTGACAATGGTGTTCAAAATAGTCCTTTACCAGTGGTGGTCCGTGACGTTTAAGATGAAGGAGGATGATTCTTTTTTTATGAGCATGGCCTTATTTTTATTACAGCATATTGGATGACTGTCATTCATATTCCATTTACCCAGCTCAATGTAACATCAATAGGTTTAGGCTACTACATGATACTGTAATTTTCCCTGTACCGATCATGAAGTTGATACAACCTAGCATATGAATGAAAGTTTACAATGTAGGTGCGTGCATAGGTCGAGAGAATTTTGAGTAATCACGGTGACAGACATTGACACATTTAATATCTCCTTGCACACTCTTGCCTGCATTTAGCTGGTCTAGGGTGTAATCATTAGTCCAACAGTTGCAAATATTTATCCCTGTTCCGTTCCATTTGCTTCTGTTTAAGAAACGTTTTTCAACAGAATCAGCAGAAGGAATACACACCTGATCACGAGCAAACACAGTTCACTTTCATACCAGATACGTATAAACAGCTTGTTGTATTTATAATTCCTTCTCGCAACTATCTATGCGCTCTCCTCCTCTCACCTTATCCCTTTGCTTGTGGACTTCAGTGAATAACACATCAGCTGTCAGTTACCAGGCGAAAAAACATTTCCAAGCCTAACCTTCATATCATGACTGCTAAACTCTACACACATTCTACAACGTTGTCACGTCATAGTCAGCATAGCTACTAGAACTAACGCGTTAGTAAACCCGCTACAAACATGCCGTACAGTGTAGTCAGTAGCAATCAGTTTAGTAGTTACACTGGCAGGCCCCGGTGGCAATAAAATAACAAAACCAAAAGATTACCTTGACTTGGAAGAGTTCAAGTGTTGGATAGCCATAGCCAGCTAGCTAATATAGCATCTCTCTATGTTTGAGCTGGGTGTTTGAGTAGGCTAGATGAGCTATTTGCATTTGACACTAGCTAATTAAGTGAAAAAATATATTCTGCGAAATATATTGTAGCTACCTCGCACTCTCTCTTTTGCCTCTCTTTATTTTGGAAGAGATTCATTTGTTCAGAATTGTTCAACTATTGTCTTTCTTTCTACTCAACTACTCACCACATTTGATGCAGTGCTAGCTAGCTATAGCTTATGGGTGTGGCAGGTAGCCTAGTGGTTAGAGTGTTGGGACAGTAACCAAAAGGTTGCCAGATCGAATCCCCGAGCTGACAAGGTAAAAATATGTTGTTCAAGGGCAATTATAACCCACTGTTCCTAAGCCATCGTTGTAAATACAAATTTATTCTTAACTGACTTGCCTAGTTAAATAAATGTAGAATAAAAAAAGTATGCTTTCAGTACTAGATTCATTCCCTGATCCTTTGATTGGGTTCACAACATGTCAGACTGCTGCTGAGGCTACTGTAGACCTTCATTGCAAAGGTTGTAAATACCGCAAACCACACATGTCCAAATGTGCACTTCACATTACCATATATTAAAACTTATGCCATTAACGGTATCAACATTTCTCGGCGACACAAGTTCGACCTCTCACTCACTGTAATCATTGTTTTTTCTTATCTTTCACCTACACCTATTTATTATGTTACTGAATGTATCTAGAATATTTTCAGATTTAGTTATTGACAAATGCTGTGAAAAGTACAGCAAATGTAAAATGCACATAAAATCAACAGCGTAATGTTTGGATTCAGTCGCGTTAGGTGAACTGTTGTGTCCTCAGTTTTAGTCTGATAATTTCCCCATAATCTACAAAGTGTTCTCTTTCAGTTACAACCATTGTCATGGATATGCTTTTTATAGTTCTTCCGTTAGAATCATTTACATTTGTCCCTATCCCATATAATCCAATTTCCACAAGTGTTAAGGGGTTAAAACAACAGACTCAATTCAGCCACTGGGTAAATAGTGACACGGCATCCCTTCTGGGCCCATGCAATGTTACGTCTGATGTCTGACCAAGATGTGGCCTTGGGTATAAATGTTGCCACTATATGTATTATGCTCACTTTAGATGACAACTTTTTGAGTATGTTAGAATATGTTTTGGGTATGTAATTTGGTGTGTTGTTGGTGGCACTTTATTTGACAGTTCACTTTTTCTATGTTTACTCAAGTAATATGGTCATGTTGATACATTATTGGTGTGCTTGCTTTCATTGCTGTGTGATATCCTATAGGTCGGATGCCTTCCATCCCCAATGTCAACGTCTCGACGAGCTGCATATAGGCTACTGTATCTATTTCTGTGCAGAGTGCAATGATTTATTTGCCTTTCCTTCATGTACTTTCAAGGGACTCTTGCCAGATTCAAATCCTGAGTCAGTTGTATCCCTACTCTCACCCCAGATTACCATTGCCCCTTCTCTTTCACAGATCCTGGATCAGTAATGATACGTTCCTACTGTCACCCCTGTTCCTTCACACATAAACAAATCCTAGGTCAGTTATACTCCTACTGTCATCCCAGATTACCACTGCCCCTCATTCCCCTTCACACAGACACAGATCCTAGGTCAGTAGTAATATTCCTTCTCTCATCCCTGTCCAGCATTACCACTCCTGATCACAGACACAGATTCAGTTGTAATATCCCCAGCATTACCACGGCACCTTTTTCTCCTTAACACAGACACAGATCATAGGTCAATTATAATATTCTCACTCAGTGTTTTCCATAAGCGCAAGCCATCGGCTAAATAACCGATAACAGACACATTTTCACACTTCGTTAATTAACTAAGCTAATTTAAATCTGTTGTCTGTCCCGCATCTCGGTACCTGTGTTATTTTTGTGCGCTGTCAAAAAACAATCCCGGTGGAGGGAGAAAATATGTGCATCCTTAAATCCATTTTCCATTCAATTCTGTATTGTTTCTAAACAGTTTCTAAACACTTGATAGAACACAAACTTTTTTTTTTTTTCTTAGGTTTTTGCCACAAAAATAACCTAAAGACTAGATTTTGTTTTTGCCACAATAAATTATATAGACTAGTTTTTCAACTAGATTACTAATCTACCGCCTTCCCTCAAAAGTCCCACCCACAGTGATTGATTGACAGGTCTGAAAATCTACCAGCTCTGTGACAACAATCCTACTCAGAGGACAAACTGTTAAAGGGTAGTTCACCCAAATTACAAAATGTTTTCCTTTAAGTGTCCACAGCAGCGGAGCCAATAAAATACATTATTTGAAGAACAAAATCATTGTGGCAATTCATATATTGCAGTAAAACTGTAAATATGACTTTAATCTCAAGAGAAGACCGGTTTAATGTTAAAGGTAATCTAACTTAGAAAATAGTCCTGATAATATAGGCCTAGGCCTAGACCATATCCAAAACGACTAACAACGTACTGAATTCATACATTTCATACATTCATACAAATGCCGTTCAATAATTTTTATTGTAATGTCTTTCTACTCGATACCACTACTAATTTTATCAATCTGGAAGGTAAAGTCATTAAAGTATTCAATTATTTAGTGGTGTATTCTGGATGGAGTAAAGGCATTGGAATGTATCTGAGGCCTCTAAAATAGAGCAGTTATTTTCAGGTGGCATGCCCCCCTGGGTCAGCCCAGAACTGCCTGACTGGCTACTTTTACTATTTAGCTATTTACCATATTTTTACGTAAACCACTGTCCACTGTGACCCCAGATTACCACTGCCCCTTCCGCTCATTCACACAGACACACGTCCTAGGTCAGTAGTAATATGCCTTCTATCAACCCCGTCTAACACTACCACTCTGATCCTTCACACAGACACAGATCCTAGATCAGTTATAATATCCCCACCGTGACCCCAGATTGATTACCACTGCCCCTTTTGCTCCTCCTTCACACAGACACAGATCCTAGGTCAGCTAATATTTCAGATCTCCTTCCCCTTACTGTACAGTATTAAGACACCAGGCCCATGAGAAAAGGCTTTTTTTTTAAGAGTCAAATGTTTCCTGTTCTGTTATGTCTGTGATGTTAGATGAACGGTGGTGAGGTTAAGGTTCAATGATATGGTAGCGTGGTATTGATAGGATAGTGTATTTTATGTCACCTCTCTCTCTTTATTTCTTGCTATTCCTCACACCCTCTTATTTTGGCATGTTTACACCTAAACAAACATATTTGCAAATTAATGTAATTGTTTTGTTTAGTGCTCAGTATGAGCTTGGCACTAAGGGTGCCAGCTTGTCTAATGCCTCTAACCTCTTCCTTCGCTCGCTCGCTCTCGCTCGCTCTCTCTCTCTCACTCACTCATTCTCCTTTCTCCCTCTCTTGGCTGAGCTCTCTCTTATAATATATTTGTTTTCGACGAGGCACAGTTGTGTTTACAGGTACTCAGTGGAGATTTCTGGATCCGATTAAAATCACTCCCCAGTCTGAGTGGGTGCTAAGAAACCCGTCACCCCGGCAACCACATCCACGAGGGAGTCGAGGCGATAATAACTTTCAAAACAGCAGAGTGACAGATGCTTGACTAGAGAAAGAGGAAGAGAGAGATAGAGAGTGAAAGATGTTAAAAGGTTTGTTAAGAACACAATTTCACTCAAGCACTTTCTTGAAAGTGAAAGTCCCATTGAAATCCCACTCTCGCACTGTGTTGTTCTTAAGGATAGAAAATAAATAGTTATAATTTCCTTTTCTATGTATTGTCAGCACTGTTGAATTTAATTAGCTGCATTGCTCAAATCTACGGCTCATCTGGCAGATGGCGGCTTGGTGTTTTTTTATGCAAACAAATTGGAGTCTGCTTGAAAACCACAGTTGTTTTATGAACTTGTCTTTCATAAGTGTAGATATCTAGCACTGATATTTATATCCTTAGTGATATTTAAATAATTATCCTGATCAATTGTTCACAAATACAGAAAAGTTATATCCGTTTGCTATTCATCTCTTAAGAAATACAAATTCATATGTGAACATTTGGAATGCTTATTCAAACAAATTTGACATTCTATCTTTTTAAAGGGAAGGTTTTGTTCGTTTGATATTTGGCTAATATCATTGCTGGATTTAGGCTTATTTTCATGGCAAAGAGGCTTGCATTGTTCATTTTCCTATTGGATGAAGAAGCTGTCCACACTCTCAGCCTATTTGCATGCTTTCACTGGATAGTAGCACAAGTACCGTTGTGTCCAGGATGCCAGATCCTTTTAACAAATTATTAAGTACTACAAAAACATTATGCAACATACTGCAACATACCTGTTTTAATATAAGGATTTTCCATTGTGAATTTTCCTTAAATACATTGAAGTAATTTAAGTTTTTCTATTTTAAGTTGAAATTACTTGAAAGATATTTTTATTAATTCCATCCATCAAATATAATTATCAAACTGGATTCAACTAGTTTCATTAACAGTGATATGGCCCTGTCTGATCCACACCTGTCCGACACATTTTGGCTCTACTCTTTTTTTCCCCGAGCTCTGCCCCAAGCTCAGTTATCTCTGGCTTGTCTTTAGTCACCCGTCTCCATCACATTACTGGTACATTTAGGGAACCATGGCAGAAGTCACTGGCGTTTGTTCCAGATGCTAAACGCTAGTGACAGAAGTTAGAGGAGAGCAGATGAGATTTCCTGATTGGAGAACGAATGCCGGGGCCCTAACCCGTGCTCCGTCTAATATGGTCATGTAGAGAAATTGATATTCCAACTAAAATTAATTAATTTTTCATATAGCCCAAAGCTGGGGAGTTTAAAAAGAGTGCACACTTGCTGGTTTTCCACTATTTCCTCCCTCTTAAAAAAATGTATTGCCTAATCATATTAATACTTTTGCCCCAAGGATGAAAAGATAATTTTACAAATGCATTTGGAACTATGTATCACTGAGTATTTATGATTAAATTATGCAAATAAGTCCAGATTGTCTAATTAGGATTGATTTGAGCAATAGATGTAGTGGAATCTGAATACAAGCATGTCCAAAGAGCAGAACATTTAAAATGACAAGGCTGGAATCCTTAAAAAGTGTGTATCGTTGGTTGTCTTTTTTTTTTTCCCCCTCCTTCCAACTCTCTCTCTCTCTCTCTCTCAAATTCAATTCACCCTCTCTCGCGCTGTCTAATTCGCCATGGCCGTATCAGGAGTTAATTTTCTCTGGCTTAATTTCTCGTCTGACTTGACAGGAAGAGGAAGCCATCAGGGATGGAATCTCAGATGGGATTCCTGCAAATTTCCTCTTGTTTTTTATTTATCTTCCCCTCTCTCTCTTCTCCTCCCACTCTTCTTTTAATTTTCGAGGAGGGGCTATCAGGGATGAATCTTCTTCTGAATAAACACTCCAATGTTATTCCTGCAGTATCAATGTTTCTCTTTTAGCCCAAAGCTGGATAGTAAGGATGCATCCCAAAGGGCACCCTATTCCCTATACTCTGTACTACTTTTGACTAGAGCCCTTTGGGACTCACATAGCTCCCTGTATAGACTAGTGCACTACTTTTGACTAAAGTAGTTCACTATAAAGGGATTGGGTGCCATTTGGGATGCATCCTAAGGGTCTCCTTCTTATTAATGGGGAATGTAATAAGGCAAGAGAATATCATCGGATGAAAATACCTTTTGCACTGGTTGGAATTCTGTGAAGTAATGCCATTTTGATTATGAAAATGTATGTCTGTTATTGTGGTAATTAGTAACCTCAGCTTGTGCATGTTGGGAAGGTAGTATTTTCATTGTGTGCAAGTTAAATGTGAAATACTGTCATGCATTATAGATCTGTATCTTACTGGACACTGATTGTCAGCAATATAATTATTATAATTAATTATAGTTCGTCATTTACAGAATTTACAGGTTTGGGTACCCGTCGCAAGACCCAATGGTTGATGCTTACTTATAAAACCCTCTTAGGCCTAACTACCCTATATCTGATATATCTACTGCAGCCATCATCCTTCACATACAACACCCGTTCTGCCAGTCACATTCTGTTAAAGGTCCCCAAAGCACACACATCCCTGGGTCGCTGGTCTTTTAAAGTTTGCTGCAGCTAGCGACTGGAACGAGCTGCAACAAACACTCAAACTGGACAGACTTATCTCAATCTCTTCATTCAAAGACTCAATCATGGACACTCTTACTGACAGTTGTGGCTGTTTTGCGTGATGTATTGTTGTCTCTACCTTCTTGCCCTTTGTGCTGTTGTCTGTGCCCACTAATGTTTAGTGTTGCTACCATGTTGTTGTCATGCTGCGATACTGTGTTGTCATATGTTGCTGCCATGTTATGTTGTTGTCTTAGGTCTCTCTTTATGTAGTATTTTATTTATTATTATTTAATATCAATGACGGTCTTTTGGTATGCCGTCATTGTAAATAAGAATTAGTTCGTAACTGACTTGCATAGTTAAATAAGGGAAAAATATAAATAAATAAATATTTGTGAAATGTGCTCATTGCACATTTTCTTTAATGAGCATGGCCTCATCTATTAGAGTATATTGAATGACTGTCATTCATATTCCATTCACCCAGCTCAATGTAACATTGATAGGTTTAGGCTACCTCATGATACTCAAATACTCCCTCTACCCATTATGAGGTTGCTACAACCTAGCTTACGAATGTAAGTGTATAACTTACGTGCATATGTCGAGTCACAAATTGGAGTAATCAAGGTGAAAGACAGTGACAGATTCAATACCATCTTGCGCACTCTTGCCTGCATCTAGCTGACCTAGGGTATAATCATTAGATAAAACAGTTCCGTTCCATTTTGCAACCAAAACTAGAGTTTCTATTGGACAAATTCAGGTAGGTCGATCCCCTTTCGTTCCTTTTGTTTCCGTTTAAGAAACATTTTTCAACAGAATCGTCAGAATGAATACCCCTGATCACCCGCAGTAACCGCTAACCACTACACACAGCCTACATCGTTGTCACCATATTAGCTGACGTCATAGTCAACATAGCTTACTATAACTAATGCATTAGTAAACCCACTACAATCATGCAGTGCAGTATAGCAGTTACACTGGTGGGCCCCGAAGTCAAAAAATGAATAAAAGCTTGCCTTGACTTGGAAGAGTTCCAGTGTTGGATAGCCTTAGCCAGCTAGCTAACATACATAGCATTCCTCTCTATTTGAGCTGGGTGTTTGAGTAAGCTAAATTAGCTAGCTGCATTAGCTAGCTAAGTAAGTGAAAAAAATCAATACAACTAAATCTAGCTCTCTCTGCTGCTTCTCCTTAATTTTTAAAGAAATTGATTTGTTCAAAACTGTTCAATTATTGTCTTTCTCTCGCTTTGAGTCAACTGCTCACCACATTTTATGCACTGCAGCGTTAGCTAGCTCTAGCTTATGTTTTCAGTATTAGATTCATTTTATGATACTTTGATTGGGTGGAGAACATGTCAGTTCATGCTGCATCAGCTCTGATAGGTTAGAAGACGTCCTCCGCAAGTCATCATAATTACTGTGTAACTCTATGGAAAGGGGTGAGAACCATGGACCTCTTAGGTTTTGTATAGAAGTCAGTGTACCCAGAGGAGGATGGAAAATAGCTGTCCTGCTAAACCATGGTGCTACCCCTGAGAATGCTGTTGAGGCTATTGTAGACATTCATTGCAAAACAGTGTGTTTTAATCAGTTATTTGGTGATGTAAATATATTTAGTATAGTCTTATCTAAAAATCTTTTTAAATATGTTTCACTATTTTTATTTTTATGAAAGTATGGTCCTCCCCTTCCTCCTCTGAGGAGCATCCACTGAGTTTCACTCACCACAGGGTTCAATCTCTACCATTCATCTCATTTCCAATCTGTATTTAGCATCTCTGATCTAATTGATGTGTATCTCTACGGAACCTTGGTGAGTCTTTCTACCAAATACTACAGCTGAGTGTCCCGCCAGCTGCTTCCATAGAGAATCATCATCTCCACAAACCAAAACAATATTTATGCACATCATTAGTTATAATTCAATACACACAAATTGACTCTGGAAAAAAACGGTCTTAAATCTGCTGTCTGGGCGGATTTGAGTCTTTGCTTTAAATAGCTTTAGAGGCTCTTTTCTTGTTTTCGTCAGGAGGTATTGAGTGAGCAGATGCTTTGAAAAACCATAGAAAGTGGTGCTGGTCTCAAGTGTCATTAGCTTCAGGCCTTTTCCAAGCGAGCGCCAGGTAAAGATTAGATAACAATCAGGGGCTTTAATAGATACTGTTGGAGGCATTGGAGCCTGTCTGAAGCTAACAACAGAAGAAGAGGAGAGGAGAGGGGGTAAACAATAATTTCCTATCTAGTTTCTCCCTCGCAATGGTGTTATCACTAAGCCTTAAAATGTGTTTGTTCACAGTCGTGGAATAGAAAATGTAGAGCAATATTTTGCTCATTCATCAATTTCAAATCACTTAACTGTTTATCAGCAAATCAAATCCTAATTTGGAAGAAAGGTGTAATTTTTTTAAATGAAAGTTGAATACACACATGTCCAGCAATTCACACAAAAACACAGCACTTGATTGCAACATAGAGCAACAAGTAAAACTCGTCCAATGGGTTACAATTCTCCAAATTCACAGTATGCATCAATCAACATGTTTTAATATCTGCAGGGTTATGCCTCGATCACATCAACAGCGTTATCGCGATTTGGTACACTAGTAGTACGTTCATTTCCAATGGAACGCTGCATTTGCCTTGCGGCATTGCTTTGCAGAGGCAGTTGCAGTGTGTTTTTTTTTTGTGGTGCATATGTGGGATTTATGAAATTGTGTGCTTAGACAGCTTGACAGAATTGGAAGCAGAAGGGGAATGTTTAACTTTTGTTGCACACATATGTGATCGAGGCGTTAACGTTTGCAGCCAATCAGTGATGTTTTCCAGACAGCTAGCTACCACCCAAAGCCTCCTCCTGACCCCACAAGGGACACGTGTAGCTGTAATGAACATGGTCAGAACCCAAATATAAGCTTTATAGAATTGTAAACAAACACTGTATAGCCTCAATACATGGTTAAAACCATCATTTTCAGCTCATGGATCAGACCTTGCATCTATAGCTACGTCTATGAAGTTTGAGTTTACATTTCTCCAGCACCATCTCTCAACTTTTTCTTTAAAAAAATGATAGGGTGACCTTTGCTGTTGTTTTAACTGCAGAATGCTCTTTTAAAATCTCCTGTGCCGCCACTACAGTACAGTAACCATGGCGCCCTAGCTATTGTTACCCTCCTCCTAAAAAGTGACAGTCAGGTCCTTAGAGAGGTGACACTCAACTCTGCCGGGGGAAATCTATAGCACTGCATCAACCTACATGTCCTTGGCCAATCAGATACAAGGATTCTTGATACTGTACACCTGGTTGGACAGAAGCTAGAAGGTAAATGGTGCACAGAACAGACACGATGGACTTTAAAGACAATGTAGACTCAATCTCAATGGGTACGATTTGCGTTTTTGATTTTACTGCCAGTTGGTTATTGCAAAATATAAAATGTGTTCTTTAATTTAAATCGGTCAAATACATTTCATTTGACATACTGGTATTAGTAGAGGAAAAATGGGATGGTGAGTGTGTGTGTGACTGTATGTACTGTACTGAGTGTTGCATTTACACGCAGACTTTTTCCTGCTGACCTCTTGCCAGGTTCCCCTCGCAAAAGAGGTTTCTAACCTCAGGGGTCTTTTCCTGGTTAAATACAGGTTAAATAAAAATTAAAAATTAAATTATAGGCTGTTGAAGTTGGTACATACCTGTGCCTTCTGTGTATTTTCAACACACGTTCACTAGCTCCTTTTCTGGTAATTCCACAGTAGAGCAGAAAACACACAGCGAGGCATGTTGCCTCTGGAAATGAACTGGGTTATGATAATACACCACCTCTTGGCTGAAATGGTCTGTCCACATACATTAACCCTTGTTAGCCATTTCTCAAGCGCTCATTTCAACAATCACCAAATTATCAAAGCACCAATGCACTACCGTCATATTGTACATGTCAGTTATTAAAGCCAAATCACCTATACACTCTATTTTCTATCGTTGTGATAGGCAACATACAGACAACAACTATGTGATCTGCAATCCATGTGTAGCTTGTCTCTCTTTCACCCTCTCCATCTCTCTCCCTCATTCTTCTCCCTCTCTCTTCCCCACCACCCTCCATCTCTCTCTCTCTCTCTCAATTCAATTCAAAGGGCTTTATTGGCATGGGAAACATATGTTTACATTGCCAAAGCAAGTGCAATGGATAATAAACAATATAAAATGAACAGTAAACATTATACTCACAAAAGTTCCAAAGCAATAGAGACATTTAAAATGTCATATTATGGCTATATACAGTGTTGTAATGATGTGCAAATATTTAAAGTACAAAAGAGACAATAAATAAGCATAAATATGGGTTGTATTTAAAATGGTGTTTGTGGTCTTCACTGGTTGCCCTTTTCTTGTGGCAACAGGTCACAAATCTTGATCTTGCTGCTGTGATGGCACACTGTGGTATTTCACCCAACAGAAAAGGGAGTTTATCAAAATTGGATTTGTTTTCATATTATTTGGGTGTCTGTGTAATCTGTGGGAAATATGTGTCTCTAATATGGTCATACATTTGGCAGGAGATTAGGAAGTGCATCTCAGTTTCTAACTCATTGTGTTGGCAGTGTGCATATACCCTGTCTTCTCTTGAGAGCCATGTCTGCTCTCAATAGCAAGGCTATGCTCACTGAGTCTGTACATAGTCAAAGCTTTTCTTAAACTTGGGTCAGTCAGGGTGGTCAGGTATTCTGCCACTGTGTATTCTCTGTTTTAAGGCCAAATAGCTTTCTATACTGAACAAAAATATAAACGCAAAGTGTTGGTCCCATGTTTCATGAGCTGAAATAAAAGATCCCAGAAATGTTCCATATGCCCAAAAAGCTTATTTCTCTCAAATGCTGTGTACAAATTTGTTTACACCCCTGTAAGTGAGCATTTCTCCTTTGCCATGATACTCCATCCATGTAGCATATCAAGAAGCTTATTAAACAGCATGCTCATAACACAGGTGCACCTTGTGCTGTGGACAATAAAAGGGCACTCTAAAATGTTCACTTTTTTCACACAACACAATGCCACATATGTCTCAAGTTTTGAGGGAGTGTACAACTGGCATGCTGACTGCAGGAATTGCCACCAGAGCTGTTGCCAGAGAATTCTATGTTAATTTCTCTACCATAAGCCACCTCCAATAACATTTTAGAGAATTTGTCAGTAGGTCCAACTGGCCTCACAACCGCAGATGATTTGTAACCATGCTGCGCCCCTGCCCAGTCATGTGAAATCCATAGTGCCTAATTAATTTATTTTAGTTGACTGATTTCCTTATATGAACTGTAACTCAGTAAAATCATTTACATGGTTGCATTCAGATTTTTGTTAAGTATATTTTGCTCTGTTTTTTTGTTAATTCTTTCCAATGGGTCAAGTAATTATCTTTTTGTTTTCTCATGATTCGGTTGGGTCAAATTGTGTTGCTGTCCTGGGGCGCTCTCTCTCTATCTCCCCCTCACTCCCCCCTTCTCTCTTTCTCTCACTCGACCCATTGAAGCCTGTATTACTACTACTCTGAGTGGGAAGAATCCCTCCTTCAAGGCTCTCCTGCGAGTCCTGCTTGACTGGCCTCACAAATTTCACAAGCCAGAGTTTTAGTTGGAAGTTAACATCCTGCAAAATTGTCCTGCGCTGGCCCCGGTAGAATGGGGATAATTAAATGACACAAGCATATCAAAAACATTTTTCTCAGACTAGTGGGTGTTAAGTGTCGCGCCGGTGCAGTCCTCTCCCAAGTTTGCTATTAAACAGCAAAAAGGGATTGATAAGGTGGGGGGGAGTGGGTGTCATTGAGCTGCGGTGTGTGTGTGTTTGTGTGTGTTCACTGCTGTGTTCAGTGATCTGTCTCATAGGTTTTCTTTTAAAGGATAAAAATCATGTTTCTCCATATCCTGGACAGGAGATGGAAAGTTCTGCAATAAAGCCAAAATTGCATTTTGTGTCTATCGATGACCTCTCACGCTTGACCTTTGAAATGTCACAGTAGGACTGTGAGATGATCCCAGACACACTGATCTGATTACTAGGATCATACATCCGTTGGTACTGTCTGTTCCAGAGGGAGTGTTTTGTTTAAATCTGATAATGTACAAAATCAAAATGGTCATACTCATAAATAGGTTGGTAATTGAAATGTAAATATTGTTAAATAAAAGTAGCATTGGAACAATGTACTTTATTTGAAGAGATTTATGTCTGTTTTTCTAGTGTGTGTGTGTGTGTGTGTGTGTGTGTGTGTGTGTGTGTGTGTGTGTGTGTGTGTGTGTGTGTGTGTGTGTGTGTGTGTGTGTGTGTGTGTGTGTGTGTGTGTGTGTGTGTGTGTGTGTGTGTGTGTGTGTGTGTGTGTGTGTGTGTGTGTGTGTGTGTGTGTGCTATTCTCGCTGTTACATGCCAGAAAGGCTAATATTGTTACAATTGACGCTTTGCTCTAGAGGGAATCTGAAAACGCATTACTATACAAACCACACCAAACCAAGCTTCACGCAGAAGAAAATAATTGTCCCTCAGATACAGTAATTCTCCTTTGGCCTTTTTATTTCTTGAATTGATGTTGACAATTAAATGTTTGGCTTTGTAGTTTCAGAGCCAATTCACTTTCCAGTTATGGTTACATTCCAGGTATTCTAATTTGCGGTCACACTGCACAGATGATCAGATCTCACAATGCCAGGATAGGTGTTTCATGTCTTAGGAACCACATTCATTTGATACAGCAATCTTCAGAGATGTGTAAGGCATCTGTGATAAAGATGACCTGGAACGCCACCAATAAGAATATAAGACAAAGATCTTCAGGAAATAAAATACCGTCTACAGTACCCAGAAACCGTATTTTCTCCATCAGACTGAGGAGAAGGTCAGGCAGGGAGAACACATAGAAGAGCATAGATAATCTGTCTGGAAAGTGTTTGGCAAACTTTGAGATTTTTTTTTAACATCAATGGCTGACATTGACACCAAGCATGGGATCTCTTTACCCATTGGCACTGTTATCTCAGCAGGACACACACACACACAACCCCTCAGTATTGCTAGAAGGAAAGGTCAGGGTCAAACACAGTGACTAAACCATGGTGTAGACTAAACCATGGTGTAGACTTCTTCCTGGAAATCTCCTAACTATGGAGTACCAGACCTGGGTTCAAATACTTTTTGACATAATATAAAATACTTTAGCAGGGCGGGATTTAACTTGGCACTCAAGGATAGCTAAGGTGAATGCTAATATTATTTCCAAGATTTCAGATAGTATTTGATCCCAGGTCTGCTGAGGAGGGGAGAAAAATAATCCATATTGGACAGCTACAGTGGTTCTTCCTTGTGTGGTGCCGCAGAATTCTAAGGCATGTCGTTGTTGCCACAATGACGCGATTTACCACAATCTGCCACCATCTACGACAAATGGTTGCGGCATAAACTCAACATTTTTAATGGAAGAACCACTGTAGGATGGACCATGTCTTGTCGCTGCGATATGAACACTGCTGTTCGGACAGTAAAAAAATAATAAAAGAAAAGCTTCCTCTCAGAGAAGAGCTCTATATTGTTAAACAATGGTCAGAATTACATACTACATATACCTTTTAACGGTAACACTTTACAATAAGGAAAGGGTTTATAAAGGTGTGTTATGTTATTGACGATTATTTAATCATTTTTAAATGCATTATAAACAGTTATATCGTATTGTTCAAAATAGTGCAAATAGTGAGCAAATATTTATATTTACCTTACCACTTCTCTGTGATAGTCTAAGTATGGTGGTGAACGCTCTGGTGTGAAATGGTAACCGTAATACCTTTGGTTGGTAGAACAATGGAGGCATCCTCTCACAACATTGAATGTTTTGGTCTTCATACTCATTGACTGAACATGTTTAACAAAGTGTTGAATCTTCTCTTATGTATGTAGTGATGAGTACCCAATACTGTCTATAAGTATCTCTAAGGTTTAAATGAACTCTCAAATCATCTATAAATGATTTACCTACATGTATAACTGCTAAAAGCATACCGCATTTAAAGTGACAGAACTATTAATATTTATAACTAATTTATCAAAAATGATATCTTATTATAAAATGGCAATCCACTGACCATTTAAGAAATGAGTTACCAACATGAATAACTGCTGAAATTATCATTTTTAAGAAAGTGGAAACCTACTGACCATTTATTAATTAGTTAGGCTTACCAATATGTATAACTAAAAAACATATATACTAAAAGAAAGTGGAAAACTTCTGGCCATTTATTAATGAGTTGAAGACATTTATAGCAGCATATAATCTCATCAAACATAGTAAAAACATGTAATTTAATACAAGGATACTGTCACGCCTTGGTCTTAGTATTTTGTGTTTTCTTTATTATTTGGTCAGGCCAGGGTGTGACATGGGTTTATGTTGTTGTATTTCGTATTGGGGTTTTTGCATTATTGGGATTACGGCTGAGTAGGGGTGTTGCATAGGCTTGGCTGCCTGAGGCGGTTCTCAATCAGTCAGGTGATTCTCGTTGTCTCTGATTGGGAACCGTATTTAGGTAGCCTGGTTTCGCTTTGTATTTCGTGGGTGATTGTTCCTATCTCTGTGTAGTTTCACCAGATAGGCTGTAATTAGGTTTCACGTTCCGTTTGTTGTTTTGTATTTTGTAATAGTTATTTCATGTATCGCTTTCTTTATTAAAGACACGAGTAACCACCACGCTGCATTTCGGTCCGACTCTCTTTCTACAAACGAAGAACGACGTTACAGAATCACCCACCACACTCGGACTGAGCAGTGTGTTAACAGGCAGTGACAGCTTGAACAGCGAAGGGAGGACGTTATGGACAGCAGAGGAATGGAGTATACGACGTGGGAATAAATAGACAGGTGGGCGGTCGACCCAGAGAGAGTACCGGAGCCCGCCTGGGATTCGCTGGAGCAATGTGAAGAGGGCTATAGGCGAATGGAGTCGAAAGAAAAGACACAGCGGGGCAGAGCGAAAACCGAAAGTCACCCCCAAATATTTATTGGAGGAGGGCTCAGGGAGAGAGTAGCAGAGTCAGGAGTCAGACCTGAGCCTACTCTCCCTGTTAATCGTGAGGAGCAGCAATATAAGGACTTCTGGTCTTGGGAGATGATATTAGACGGAAAAGGACCCTGGGCGCAGCCGGGAGAATATCGCCGTCCCAAGGAAGAAATAGAGGCGGCTAAAGCGGAGAGGCGCTGGTATGAGGAGGCAGCACTGCGACGCGGTTGGAAGCCCGAAAAGCAGCCCCAAAAAATTATTGGGGGCTTAAAGGGAGTATGGCTATGCCAGGTAGGAGACCTGCGCAAACTCCCTGTGCTTACCGGTGGGCTAGAGAGACCGGGCAGGCACCGTGTTATGCTATGGAGCGCACGGTGTTTCCAGTGCGGGTGCATAGCCCGGTGCGGCACATACCAGCCCTTCCTATTGGCCGGGCTAGAGTGGGCATCGAGCCAGATAAGCTTGGGCAGGCTCGGTGCTCAAGAGCTCCAGTGCGCCTGCATGGTCCGGTCTATCCAGAGCCACCTCCACACACCAGTCCTCCGGTAGCAGCTCCCCGCACCAGGCTTCCAGTGCGTGTCCTCGATCCTGTAGCACCAGTTCCAGCACCACGCACCAGGCCTTCTATGCGCCTCGCCTGTTCAGCACAGCCAGAGCCTTCCTTCCCTCCTGCGCTGTCGGAGTCTCCCGCCTGTTCAGCGCTATCAGAGCCTTCCTCCTCTACAGCGCTGCCGGAGCCTCCTGCCTGTTCGGAGCAGCCTGAGCTGCCAGTCTGCAGGGAGCTGTCAGTCTGCAAGGTACTGTCAGTCTGCATGAAGCAACCAGAGCTGTCAGTCTGCAAAGAACTGCCAGTCTGCAAGGAGCTGTCAGTCTGCAAGGAGCTGCCAGTCTGCAGGGTGCTGTCAGCCTGCATGGAGCAGTCAGAGCTGTCAGTCTGCATAAAGCAGCCAGAGCTGTCAGTCTGTATGAAGCAGTCAGAGCTGTCCGCCTGCATGGAGCTGCCAGAGCTTTCAGTCTGCAAGGAGCGGTCAGTCTGCATAGAGCAGCTAGATCCGCCAGTCAGCCATGATCTTCTAGATCTGCCAGTCAACCAGATTCTTCCAGATCTGCCAGTCAACCAGATTCTTCCAGATCTGCCAGTCAACCAGTCTCTTCCAGATCTGCCAGTCAACCAGTCTCTTCCAGATCTGCCAGTCAACCAGTCTCTTCCAGATCTGCCAGTCAACCAGTCTCTTCCAGATCTGCCAGTCAACCAGTCTCTTCCAGATCTGCCAGTCAACCAGTCTCTTCCAGATCTGCCAGTCAACCAGTCTCTTCCAGATCCGCCAGCCAGCCAGGATCTACCGGAGCCTACTACCTGCCTGAGCTTCATCTCAGTACTGGGCTTTCTCTCAGTACTGGGCTTCCCCTCAGTTCCGGGCTGCCCCTCAGTTCCGGGCTGCCCCTCAGTCCCGAGCTGTCCCTCAGTCCCGAGATGCCCCTCAGTCACGAGCTGCTCCTCAGTTCTGTGGGGTTCTGGGTGAGGACTATTAGGCCATGGTCGGCGGCGAGGGTGGATTATCCCAGGACGCGAAGGGGAGGAACTAGGACATTAATGGAGTGGGGTCCACGTCCCGAGCCGGAACCGCCACCATGGACAGACGCCCACCCGGACCCTCCCTATGGTTTTGAGGTGCGTCCAGGAGTCCGCACCTTGGGGGGGTTCTGTCACGCCTTGGTCTTAGTATTTTGTGTTTTCTTTATTATTTGGTCAGGCCAGGGTGTGACATGGGTTTATGTTGTTGTATTTCGTATTGGGGTTTTTGTATTATTGGGATTACGGCTGAGTAGGGGTGTTGCATAGGCTTGGCTGCCTGAGGCGGTTCTCAATCAGAGTCAGGTGATTCTCGTTGTCTCTGATTGGGAACCGTATTTAGGTAGCCTGGTTTCGCTTGGTATTTCATGGGTGATTGTTCCTGTCTCTGTGTAGTTTCACCAGATAGGCTGTAATTAGGTTTCACGTTCCGTTTGTTGTTTTGTATTTTGTAATAGTTATTTCATGTATCGCTTTCTTTATTAAAGACATGAGTAACCACCACGCTGCATTTCGGTCCGACTCTCTTTCTACAAACGAAGAACGACGTTACATATACATTGGGAAAACAATTTGAATTGCAGTTACTCAAATCTGTATCACTCATTCAGGGAGTAGCCTAGCTAATTCAGATAAACAGGAGTTGTCTTTTTCTCCCCTTTTTTAACATTACGAGTCAGAATAGAAATTGACAACAGATTAACTATTTAAAATACAACCGCGTCTCATGGCCTCTTTCTGTGTCTTCATCTGTTTCTTTCTTGTTAATCATTTCCCATCCTGGAGTCTGAGACCTTACGGGAATCTGTGGGAGAGAAGAGGAATTTATGACAATTTATACAACGGGTGGGTCTAATCCTCAATGCTGAATGGTTAAAACCTCATTTTAGCCGGTGATACCACTGTTAAATTGACTATTTACTCTGTTCCATCTGACTGGGCAATCCACTGTCTCATCAGCCCAGCCAGGCAATTTATAAACTTGATCTCCACTAGAAAAAGCATCTAAACATTATCTCATATTTCTTTTCGACTAACATTTAGTTTTCAACAGCAGAGATTTGTATAAAAATTTGTCAACAGAGATTTGTCTGTCTCTCCGACATTTGCAACATTGTTTCAATATTCAAATTCAATCTCCTGCTGTCCCATTGTAATGAATGTGTCGGGAGTCTGGACAAGACAGACAGGCAAGGAGCGTTTCTCAGCCAGTCTAAATCATGAATCAGCTGGCATCATTTTTATTCATATATGCAATTTTTAAAAATTAAAATAAGGTTAAATGAAACAAAGTGCAGCTAATTTGCAGTCTTTCATGCTTCAGTTTGAAGTGATTGTGTTACTGTAGCTGTGTTGTTGGCTAGCTCGTCTGAACAACATTGTCCTGACGAGTGAGCACATGTTCAAGGCCAGGTGAAATCGCACCTAATTAGCTCATTTTTATGGATGCATCCAAATAAATGTCACTAGAAAACAGCTTAAACAAATGCAAATGCAGCTACTTTGCTGTTATTCTGGCCACACTTAAAAAAAATAAGTTTTTACCCCATTTTCCTCCTTAATTTCGTGGTATCCAATTGTTACTAGCTACTATCTTGTCTCATAGCTACAACTCCCGTATGGGCTTGGGAGAGACGAAGGTCGAAAGTCACGCGTCCTCCAATACACCACCCAACCAAGCCGCTCTGCTTCTTAACACAGCGCGCATCCAACCCGAAAGCCAGCCACACCAATGTTTTGGAGGAAACACCGTGCACCTGGCAACCTTGGTTAGCATGCACTGCGACCGGCCCACCACAGGAGTCGCTGGTGCGCGATGAGACAAGGATATCCCTACCGGCCAAACACTCCCTAACCCGGACGACGCTAGGCCAATTGTGCGTCGCCCCACGGACCTCCCGGTCGCGGTGGCCGCACTTTTTGACATGAATGTAAGTTAGCCGTAGTTGGCTAGCTACTAAGCAAGGGATAAGAACATTGCCAGCCAGTATGGCAATGGAACATTTAGAATGAATGACTGGGTCACGTCCACAAATACAGAACAAAAAGACTGAACGACTGGGTTGAATCTCTGGCAACTGAACCGATAGAATGAACGACGGCTTGGGTCGCTACCCTAGATTTGTGTCGGGACTAAATCTTGTGGACGGGTGAAATAGCTAGTTACCGAGCTAGTAAGTTCATCTTAAAATTGAAACCACTAGTGTGCTGACAAAGGATGCAAGCTAGCTAATTTACCAGCTACCTAGCTAGAGACAGTAACTTTACCTGAGTTCAAAGGTTAAATTACTAATTATCTAGCGTGCTTATCCAAAAAAGCTAGCTAAAAAATGACATGGAAATTATGTCATGTCGATGTTAGCTAGCTAACGTTGCGAAGCTAACTAGCCAGTAAACATGATCAACTTAGCAAGCTAACTATATAATATCAATGATTATATTGTGCTAAATCATCTAGCAGAATTTCTATATTAAAAAATATGTTTTAAGTTTTACCTTAATGCTAGATAGCTAATGTTTCCTAGCTAGCTAAGTAGGACATCGAAGGTGCTAGCAAATGTTAGCAAATGTTAGCTAGCCAGCTACTTAGCTAACATTAGCTGAGCAGTGTGCTAAATCATTCCGCAGAATTTCTGTATCCAAAAGTGAAACAAATTGCATCTCCTTTATCTTGTGATCAACATTTCTGTTGAGAAGTCTCTTCTTGTCTTCTTCTTCAATGAGTTTTAATAGCGGTTGGCATCCAATAAATGTTGTGTTACCACCACCACCTACTAGACTGGATTTTAACTCCCTTATACATGGCTTCCAAAAAACACAAAACAACAACAAATACCCTGCCATCTAACAGTACACTCACAAAAAAATACTCCACTATTTAAATATATGTAGTACTACTTCAGGCCAACAGCCTGAAAGGATGGGACACCACCACTTAACACACCCTATAACTCTTCTGACGTCAAGTCTCGCACACCCAAATACCTCTCTGCAGCTGACACCACAACCTCTATTTTCTGCGATTTACGTTTCATCCCTGCAGTACAGTTGATAACAATTGCTTGACCCATCTTCCTCTTCTTTCTTCACTGCCTCAGCATATGACAACTACTCTAAACCTGGAAACCTCAACATGCCTCTCTTGCACAGGACATTTCTGATCCCCAGCCCCACTACAATTACAACATCCCACAACTTTCCCCAGTGCTACACATTCCTTTGTCTCATGCCCATCTGCACACTTCTCACACCTAGGAACCTCCCTCCTTGTAGCGGTTGTCGTATGAAGAAGGTGTGGACCAAAGCGCAGCGTGGTACGTGTTCATAATGTTTTATTCACTGAACACTGAAATACAAAATAACAACGTGACTAAACAAAAAAAACTAAACAGTCCTGTAAGGTGCAGAAAACACTAAACAGAAAATAATCACCCACAACTAAAATGAGGAAAACAGGCTACCTAAGTATGATTCTCAATCAGAGACAACGATCGACAGCTGCCTCTGAGAACCATACCAGGCAAACGCAGAAATACAACATAGAAAAAAGAACAGACTACCCACCCCAACTCACACCCTGACCAAACTAACACAAAGGTCAGAATGTGACACTCCTACACACTGTTGCCACATGCCCATAGTATTCTCACTGGTAAGCAATCTGGTTTCCGCCCTGGTTATGGATGTGTCACTGCAATCTTAAAGGTCCTCAATGATGTCACCATTTCCCTTGATTCTATACAATGTTGTGCTGCTATTTTATTGACTTGGCCAAAGCTTTTGATACGGTAGGCCATTACATTACTGTGGGCAGGCTAAGGAGTATTGGTGTCTCTGAGGGATCTTTGGCCTGGGTTTCTAACTACCTCTCTCAAAGAGTGCAGTGTATAAAGTGAGAAAAGTTGCTCTCTCCAGTCACTGCCTGTCACCAAGGGCGTGCCCAAAGGCTCGATCCTAGTACCCCCACACTCTTCTCAATTTCCATCAACAACATAGTTCAGGCAGTAGGAAGCTCTCTCATCCATGTACATGCAGATGATACAATCTTATACTCAGCTGGCCCCTCCCTGGATTTTGTGTTAAATGCTCTACAACAAATCTTTCTTAGTGTCCAGCAGGCTTTCTCTACACTTAACCTTGTTCTGAACACCTCCAAAAACAAAGGTCATGTGGTTTGGTAAGAAGAATGCCCCTCTCCCCGCAGGTGTGATTACTACCTCCAAGGGTTTAGAGCTTGAGGTAGTCACCTCACACAAGTAGTTGGGAGTATGGCTAGACGGTACACTGTCCTTCTCAGCACATATCAAAGGAGCAGGCTAAAGTTACATATAGACTGTTTCCTCTATTGTAATCACTCCTCTTTCACCCCAGCTGCCAAACTAACCTTGATTCAGATGACCATCCTACCCATGCTAGATTACGGAGACATATTTTATAGATCGGCAGGTAAGGGTGCTCTCAAAAGGCTAGATTTTCTTTACCATTCGGCCATCATATTTGCCACCAATGCTCCTTATAGGACACACCACTGCACTCTACTCTCCTCTGTAAACTGGTCATCTCTGTATGCCCTTTGCAAGACCCACTGGTTGATGCCTGTTTATAAAACCCTCTTAGGCCTCACTACCCCATATCTGAGATATCTACTGCAGACCTCATCCTCCACATACAACACCCGTTCTGCCACTCACATTCTGTTAAAGGTCCCGAAAGCACTCACATCCCTGGGTCACTCGTCTTTTCAGTTTGCTGCAGCTATGGACTGGAACCAACTATATTAATTTGGGGACAGTTCGAAAAGCATTAAACATGTATGGCAATTTAGCTAGCTAGCTTGCACATGTTAGCTAATCTGTCCTTTTTAGCTAGCTTGCTGTTGCTAGCTAATTTGTCCTGGGATATAAACATTGAGTTGTTATTTTACCTGAAATGCACAAGGTCCTCTACTCCGACAATTAATCCACACATAAAACGGTCAACCGAATCGTTTCCAGTCATCTCTCCTCCTTCCAGGATTTTTCATCTTTGAACTTGTATGGTGATTGGCATCTAAGCTTTCATACTATTACCACGACGACCGGCAAAACAGTTCATCATTCAATCACCCACGTGGGTATAACCAATGAGGAGATGGCACGTGGGTACCTGCTTTTATAAACCAATGAGGAGATGGGAGAGGCAGGACTTGCAGCGCGATCTGCGTCAGATATAGAAAGGAGTTATATTTTAACCCTTGGCAACGCAGACGCTCGTTGGCACGCTCGAGCAGTGTGGGTGCAATAATTGAATAACATGGATTTCTACATTTATTTTGCAACGCTCGCACACGTGACGAGTCCGGTCTGGTCAGCATGTTACTGACAGTTGTGGCTGCTTTGTGTGATGTATTGTTATCTCTACCTTCTTGCCTTTTGTTCTGTTGTCTGTGCCCAATAATGTTTGTACCACATTTTGTGCTTCTACCATGTTGTGTTGCTTCCATGCTGTGTTTTCATGTGTTGCTGCCCTGCTAAATTGTTTTCTTAGGTCTCTCTTTATGTAGTGTTGTCTCTTCGTAATGTGTGTTTTGTCCTATATTTACTACATATATATATATTTTTTTTTAAATCCCAGCCCCCGACTTATGCCTTTTGTAGGCCGTCATTGTAAATAAGAATTTGTTCTTAACTGACTTGCCTAGTTAAAAAAATAAAACCCTTTTCCTCCTTCTCTCTCTTAGACCTCCTCAGCCTCTCTTTTTTTCCTCCGTATTCCAAATATAACTCTCCTTATGAAAATACTACACTTCTCCTGACATACATCTTGTTCTTGCTTTGTCAAGGGACGGCATTTAACCGGCTATCACAATCTCCGTACAATCAGCACGAACCCCTTGGGATGTAGCGCTCAACAGTGCATCCCACTTGTAAAGCAGCTGCTTCATCTTGATGTTCTTATTCATCAATAGCTTCCACAACACTTTTCCATTTCAAACAAGCGCGCACTCTTTCTCCCAGATTCCACAAGGCCTGTCTCTTCTGTCTGGCCTTTGCACACTTCTCATAGCTAAGTCCATCCTGATTCTTCACGTTGCACTGTCACATGATATCAGTGTCAACACAAAATTCTGGGCACGTTTCAGGTCATCGCTATTTCAATCGTGTTTCACAGATGGGAAGATCTCACGAAATCGGGGGAATTTAACCCAAACCAGCGAACCCCCTGAATAATATGGCTTGAGATCTTCAAATGAGGCCTTCATTCCTAGAATAAATAAGTGTACCAATTCATTATCAAGTTTTCAAAAATGGGGCAAGACACATCAGGGGAGTAGACCATTGGTCATAAAACCCCACCATTACTGTTCCTGGGACAGAGCAGCAGTGCATAACACCCAAAATTGAGAACATAACTATTGTATAACTGTGCAACAATTGATAATAAGGTTGCATGATACATAAGGGTTCAATGTTATACGCATTTGTAAGTGCATTTATAAATGGTGGGAAAAGTACCCAATTGTTATACTTGAGTAAAAGTAAAGATACCTTTAAAAGAAAATGAAAAAGTAGAAGTGAAAGTCACCAGTAAAATACTACTTGAGTAAAAGTCAAAGTATTAAAAAATATATACTAATATATCAAAAGTAAATGTAATCACTAAAATATCATTAAGTATGAAAAGTTAAAGTATGAATTATTTCAAATTCCTTATATTAAGCAACCCAGATAGCGCAATTATTTTGTTTATAAAATTTACGGATAGCCAGGGGCACACTCCAACGGTCAGACATAATTTACAAACAAAGCATTTGTGTTTAGTGAGTACGCCAGATCAGGGGCAATAAGGATGACCAGGGCTGTTCTCTTGATAAATGTGTGAATTAGACAATTTTCCTGTCCTGCTAAGCATCCAAAATGTAACGAGTACTTTTGGGTGTCAGGGAAAATGTAAGAAGTAAAATGTACATCATTTATTGTAGTAGAGTAAAAGTTGTCAAAAATATAAATGGTGAAGTACAGATACCCCCCAAAACTACTTAAGTAGCACTTTAAAGTATTTTTACTGAAGTACTTTACACCACTGATTTTGACCAGTTTGTCAAAATGCATTTGCAAATTATTAAATAACTGTTAGTAATGTAATTACAAACCCTTTATAAACCCTTTACAAATGGAACCTTATTGTAAAGTGTTACCCATTTAACTATCAAGCAAATATGTTATTGGACTTGAGAGTCCTACTAATGGAATTAAATAGAACACTTTAATGTCCTACTGTACTTTGACACTATTTAACGAAGGTTCTGATAATCCCATCTAGATATTTCAAAGCCCTCAGTTTGGTGTCTAGTTCAATCTTTGTATTTGTGCTAGGATACTTCTGCCTTGCACTGATAGTCACTGCCAGTCATATGGGCCTATGGATGTCAAATTAATCCTCGCAAGCATATCAACTCACTGCATAATGCTTATGTACCTTATTCATAAGGTCAAGTGATTCCCGAGTCCCAATACACTGGCAACCATAAGTCTCACTCACCTCAAGTGATGACTGGTGTGAGGTGTGTGTTTGTAAAGGAAACGCACGCGGAAGATACAGATAGCGTTTGATCTGTGACAGAGATGATGAGTCCACATGGGACCAGCACTATCTATCGCTAGCTAGTGATTAATAATAGTGCAGTCTGGGTAAGAAGGGATGTCATGTCAACCCCTTGTTGTCTAATGAAAGCTCTTGAATGTTTCTGCGCTGAAAGGCGATTGTCGCGTCCCAAATGGCACCCTATTCCCTTTATAGTGCACTACCTTTGACCAGGACGCAAAAGGTGTGTGTGTGTGTGTGTCCATCTAAACCTGTGTGTGTGTGTGTGTCCATCTAAACCTGTGTGTGTGTGTGTCCATCTAAACCTGTGTGTGTGTGTGTGTCCATCTAAACCTGTGTGTGTGTGTCCATCTAAACCTGTGTGTGTGTGTCCATCTAAACCTGTGTGTGTGTGTCCATCTAAACCTGTGTGTGTGTGTGTGTGTGTGTGTCTCCATCTAAACCTGTGTGTGTGTGTGTGTCTCCATCTAAACCTGTGTGTGTGTCTCCATCTAAACCTGTGTGTGTTTCCATCTAAACCTGTGTGTGTGTGAATGTGTCTAAACCTATGTACGTACTTGTGTGTATGTCTAAACCTGTGTGTGTGTGTTTCTGTGTGTGCCTGTTAACTGTTACCATGGTCAGCCAGTCACGTTTACAGCCCGTACCAAGCTGCAGTGTGACACTCTCCATTCCTTTTGTCTCAAAGTGCTAACTGTATGTAATTTCACATCTTATCGGGACCAGGCTTTGTCTGTCTGTGAGTCTGCCGCGCTGCGGGATGGTGGCGACCCCAGGCGATAAACTCTGTCAGGCTTCAGGGGTGATTTATTCAATTCCGATTTCTGTGAAAGACTTTAATGCCGAGGTGTGTGTGTGTGTGTGTGTGTGTGTGTGTGTGTGTGTGTGTGTGTGTGTGTGTGTGTGTGTGTGTGTGTGTGTGTGTGTGTGTGTGTGTGTGTGTGTGTGTGTGTGTGTGTGTGGGGTGGATATGAGTGTGTGGGGGGGGAGGGTAGAGCTTGGCGCATTACGGGGCGGCAGCGTGGCCTAGTGGTTAGAGCATTGGACTAGTAACCGGAAGGTTGCGAGTTCAAACCCCCGAGCTGACAAGGTACAAATCTGTCGTTCTGCCCCTGAACAGGCAGTTAACCCACTGTTCCCAGGCCGTCATTGAAAATAAGAATGTGTTCTTAACTGACTTGCCTGGTTAAATAAAGGTAAAACATTTTAAAATAAATTACGGGAAAAAATCTATATTGTGAAAAAAAATGCTATAAAGACACATCAACAAAAAATGTGGATAAATATCATTTGGAGGAGGTGCTAGAGATGGGCGATAGACAAAAAGTCACATCACGATAAATGTAAGTATTTTGCTAGATAACAGAAAATACATTGATTCAAAAAAAGGCAACGAAGGAGTGGCTTTGTAAGAAGCATTTCAAGGTCCTGGAGTGGCCTAGCCAGTCTCCAGATCTCAACCCCATAGAAAATCTTTGGAGGGAGTTGAAAGTCTGTGTTGCCCAGCAACAGCCCCAAAACATCACTGCTCTAGAGGAGATCTGCATGGAGGAATGGGCCAAAATACCAGCAACAGTGTGTGAAAACCTTGTGAAGACTTACAGAAAATGTTTGTCCTCTGTCATTGCCAACAAAGGGTATATAACAAAGTATTGAGATAAAGTTTTGTTATTGACCAAATACTTATCTTCCACCATAATTTGCAAATAAATTCATTAAAAATCCTACAATGTGATTTTCTGGATTTTTTTCTCTCCTCATTTTGTCTGTCATAGTTGAAGTGTACCTATGATGAAAATTACAGGCCTCTCACCTTTTTAAGTGGGAGAACTTGCACAATTGGTGGCTGACTAAATACTTTTTTGCCCCACTGTATTTAGTCGTGCCAACATTGTTTTAAACCAAACCAAACAGGGCTTTCTGTAACACGGTCAAATTGCTGCTCTATCATAGCCCGGTCAACAGTTGGGGCAATGACATACATAACAGTGTTGTCTGCATACAGATTAATATTACAAGTTAATAGATACACCACTATTATTTGTATAAATAGTAAAGAGAACCGGTCCCAGTACAGACCCCTGCGGTACACCTTTTGTAATATCCAGGAAACTAGACTTAACACCATCAGAAATCTCACATTGACTCCTGTCTGACATATATATTTTTAAACACTTGCAAGAAGCCTGATCCATTCCTAGCTTGGTCAGCCTTTGAGTAAAAATGTGATGGTCAACAGTATTGAAACCCTTGGAAAATAGGCTATAAATGAGGCAGCACAAAGATTTTTCATTTCCAAGCAATTTCCCATCTAAAATAAGCATAGCAGCTGAAACTTTGCTAATGTAGGCTAATGTCCTATAAAACCGCGCTAGACCTAGGCTACTTGATGCAGGCCTATTCACTGCAAATGGCCCGCTCTGCTCGGCTCCACAACATGGACACATCAAAACCATGTTACACAGCCTACTCCGGTAGTAATGTGGTGCCATGAACTCGATATTAAGAGGTGAGAAATACATTATATTCCCACAGAAAGCTATTATTCACCTCTCTGTAACTACAACAACAGTAGTTACTTTTAAAACTGTATTTTTCCTGCAATAGCATTTTGAGCAACAGGTAGATACTTTCATAGCAGGAAAAAACATAATGCATAGGCTATTATGTTGACCAAATTACGTTTTTTTAACAATATACAGGAAGCAAAATCAACGTAAGCAAAAGGCTTTGGTAGAGGAAGGCAATGTCAGTGTCTGTACTTTTTAGTTCATCATCCCAGCTCTGTTTTCTCTACATAATCAGTGAGCTATGTTAAGTAGAGAGAGAGCAAGGCAGAAAAGAAAAGAAAGAAGTAGGAATCTATCCTGGCTTTCCTGTCTTTGTTGCAGCAGAGAGCTTGTTTTTTCCCTCCTATTCTAAGGCCAGAACAGCGGTATCAAATCTCTCTCCCTTGTTTAGATTAGAGTTATTCAGGGGAAGGTTGGCCTGTTTTAAAGACACATCAAGCCGGCTGATTCTGAACAGATGTATTTTTATGCAAATGCTTTTCTGGAGACCTGAAAGGTGCTCTGACCCTATATCCAAATATATTAGGATAATACAACGACCTTATCACACAAATTATCCTCACACGATTTGAATAAACTGATGCCCAGACTTGTGTAAAATGTTTACCAACTGGGAAGTTAATACATTTAGCTGAGATGATTTACATTTTCAAACTATACAGCAAGTAGGTCTGCAGTAGGCCTACACACATACATGTGCACTAATATGCACGAAGGTACGCATTCCGCACTCATCCACACCGACGTCTACACATAGAGATAGAGATATATATACGTACACAGGCACACTCACACTGAATTCCTGGGTTAAGTATGATTATTTATTTACATTTACATTTACATTTAAGTCATTTAGCAGACGCTCTTATCCAGAGCGACTTACAAATTGGTGCATTCACCTTATGACATCCAGTGGAACAGCCACTTTACAATAGTGCATCTAAATCTTTTAAGGGGGGTGAGAAGGATTACTTTATCCTATCCTAGGTATTCCTTAAAGAGGTGGGGTTTCAGGTGTCTCCGGAAGGTGGTGATTGACTCCGCTGTCCTGGCGTCGTGAGGGAGTGTGTTCCACCATTGGGGAGCCAGAGCAGCGAACAGTTTTGACTGGGCTGAGCGGGAACTGTACTTCCTCAGTGGTAGGGAGGCGAGCAGGCCAGAGGTGGATGAACACAGTGCCATTGTTTGGGTGTAGGGCCTGATCAGAGCCTGGAGGTACTGAGGTGCCGTTCCCCTCACAGCTCCGTAGGCAAGCACCATGGTCTTGTAGCGGATGCGAGCTTCAACTGGAAGCCAGTGGAGAGAGCGGAGGAGCGGGGTGACGTGAGAGAACTTGGGAAGGTTGAACACCAGACGGGCTGCGGCGTTCTGGATGAGTTGTAGGGGTTTAATGGCACAGGCAGGGAGCCCAGCCAACAGCGAGTTGCAGTAATCCAGACGGGAGATGACAAGTGCCTGGATTAGGACCTGCGCCGCTTCCTGTGTGAGGCAGGGTCGTACTCTGCGGATGTTGTAGAGCATGAACCTACAGGAACGGGCCACCGCCTTGATGTTAGTTGAGAACGACAGGGTGTTGTCCAGGATCACGCCAAGGTTCTTAGCGCTCTGGGAGGAGGACACAATGGAGTTGTCAACCGTGATGGCGAGATCATGGAACGTGCAGTCCTTCCCCGGGAGGAAGAGCAGCTCCGTCTTGCCGAGGTTCAGCTTGAGGTGGTGATCCGTCATCCACACTGATATGTCTGCCAGACATGCAGAGATGCGATTCGCCACCTGGTCATCAGAAGTATTTCACAGTATTAGTGTTCAAAAGGGGTCAACTACATCTGTGTCAGTTCTGGAAACCTATTCATTTTTATATTTTTTCCCTCTTTCCTCAGTCATCATGTCTTCAATGCATGGGCTCTTTCTTTCTAAACCTATTTTACAATTGTCCTTCATCCAGTGTCCATTTAACACAGTCTAATGATCTAATACATTTGTTCAAATTGAATAATAGAATATTAGTTTCAATTTCTCAAGTTCTCAATTTTCTGAATCTCTCGTTTTAATTAGTTTAACTTGCAAAATAGAAAACTGTTTTCAAGTTTCCAAAATATATATATATATATACAGTTCCAGTCAAATGTTTGGACACACGTACTCATTCAAGAGTTTTCTTTATTTTTACTATTTTCTATATTGTAGAATAATAGTGAATACATCAGAACTATGAAATAACACATATGGAATCATGTAGTAACCACAAAAGTGTTAACCTCATTGAGTGTAGGGGGCAGTATTTTGATGTTTGGATGAAAAACGTACCCAATTGAAACAGCCTATTTCTCAGGCCCAGAATCTAGAATATGCATATTAGGATTAGGATAGAAAACACAAGTGCAGTTGCAAAAACCACCAAGAGCTTTGATGACACTGGCTCTCATGATGACAGCCACAGAAAAGGAAGACCCGGAAGTACCTCCTCTGCAGAGGATAAGTTCATTTGAGTTACCAGCCTCAGAAATTGCGGCCCAAACAAATGCTTCACAGAGGTCAAGTAACAGACAAATCTCAACATCAACTGGTCTTCATGGTCGAATTGCTGCAAAGAAACCACTACCAAAGGACACCAATAATAAGAAGACATGCTTTGGTCAAGAAACACGAGCAATGGACATTAGACCAGTGGAAATCTGTCGTTAGGTCTGATGATTACAAATTTGAGATTTTTGGTTCCAACCGCCATGTCCTTGTGAGCCGAAGAGTAGGTGAATGGAGGATCTCCGCAAGTGTGGAACCCACCGTTAACCTCTTGAAGCTAGGGGACACTATTTTTATGTTTGGAAAAATAACGTTCCCAAAGTAAACGGCCTATTTCTCAGGACCAGATGCTAGAATATGCATATAATTGACAGATTAGGATAGGAAACAATCTAAAGTTTCCATAACTGTCAACATATTGTCTGTGAGTATAACAGAACTGATATTGCAGGCAAAACCCTGAGAAAAATCAAACCAGCAAGTGGCTTCTAGTTTGAAAACATAGTTTGAAGACATTTGCGGTTGATATATTATCGATTATATATTTTAAAAACAACCTGAGGATTGATTATAAAAAATGTTTGACATGTTTCTGTGGACATTATGGATATTATTTGGAATTTTCGTCTGCGTTGTCGTGATCACTCTTTCCTGTGGATTTCTGAACATAACGCGACAAACGAACGGAGGTATTTGGATGTAAAAATAATCTTTATGGAACAAAAGGAACATTTGTTGTGTAACTGGGAGTCTCGTGAGTGAAAACATCCCAAGATCATCAAAGGTAAACGATTAATTTGATTGCTTTTCTGATTTTCGTGACCTAGTGTACACTTTTTTTATTTTACCTTTATTTTTACTAGTCAGTTAAGAACAAATTCTTATTTTCAATGACTGCCTAGGAACAGTGGGTTAACTTCCTGTTCAGGGGCAGAACGACAGATTTTGTACCTTGTCAGCTCGGGGATTTGAACTTGCAACCTTTCGGTTACTAGTCCACCCTGCCGCCCCTAATGTTTTGTTATGCTATCGATAAACTTACACAAACGCTTGGATTGCTTTCGCTGTAAAGCATAATTTCAAAATCTGAGACGACAGGTGGATTTAACAAAAGGCTAAGCTGTGTTTTGCAGTATTGCACGTGTGATTTCATGAATATTAATATTTTTTTGTAATATTATTTGACTGTGGCGCTCTGCTATTCAGCGGTTGTTGATGACAATTATCTCGCTTAAGGGATGGGTAGCGTCAAGAAGTTAAGCATGGAGGAGGAGGTGTGGGGTTGCTTTGCTGACACTGTCGATGATTCATTTAGAGTTCAAGGCCCACTTAACCAGCATGGCTACCACAGAATTTTGTAGCGATACGCCATCCCATCTGGTTTGCGCTTAGTGGTACTATCATTTGTTTTTCAACAGGACAATGACCCAATGCACTTCCAGGCTATGTAATAGCTATTTGACCAAGAAGGAGAGTGATGGAGTGCTGCATCAGATGACCTGGCCTCCACAATCACCCAACCTTAACCCAATTGAGATGTTTTGGGCTAAATTGGACCGCAGAGTGAAGGAAAAGCAGCCAACAAGTGATCAGCATATGTGTGAACTCCTTCAAGACTGTTGGAAAAAAATTCCAGTTGAAGCTTGTTGAGGGAATGCCAAGTGTGTGCAAAGCTGTCAAGGCAAATTGTGGCTGCTTTGAAGTAGTATGCTTGTACCAATCACTTGTTTGATTCCATATGTGTTATTTCATTGTTTTGATGTCTTCACTATTATTCTACAATGTAGAAAATAGTTAAAATAAAAACCCTTGAATGAGAAGGTGTAAACATTTGACTGGTACTGTATGTCCCTGATGGGTAGGAGCACACTCCAAGTAATGTAATGGGCCGTCTTTACCATCCGCTGGAGTGCTTTCTGGTCATGTATGTAGCAATTCCCGTCTGTGATTCAGCCGGTCAAGATGCTCTTTCTGGTTTACAGAAATCCATATATTATTTGATGAATCTCAAATATAAAATATACTTTGTTTTGTTTAACACGTGTTTGGTTACTACATGATTCCGTATGTGTTATTTCATAGTTGATGTCTTCACTGTTATTCTACTGGTATTTTACAATGTAGAAAATAGTCTTGTATGAGTAGTTGAGTGTCCAAACTTATATGGACCGTAAAATAGCTTTCTCAGACCTTTGCTATGAGACTCGAAATTGTGCTCAGGTGCATCCTGTTTCCATTGATTATCCTTGAGATATTTCCGCAACGTGATTGGAGTCCACCTGTGGTAAATTCAATTGATTTGACATGATTTGGAAAGGCATACACCGGTCTTTATAAGGTCCCACAGTTGACAGTGCATGTCAGAGCAAAAACCAAACCCATGAGGTCAAAGGAGTTGTCCGTTGAGCGTCGAGACAGGATTGTGTTGAGGCACAGATCTGGGGAAGGTTACCACAAAATCTCTGCAGCATTGAAGGTCCCCAAGAACACAGTGGCCTCCATCATTCTTAAATGGAAGAAGTTTTGAACAACAAAGACTCTTCCTAGAGCTTGCTGCTCTGCCAACCTGAGCAATCAGGGGAGAAGGGCCTTGGTCAGGGAGGTGACCAACAACCCGATGGTAACTCTGACAGAGCTCTAGAGTTCCTCTGTGGAGATGGGAGAAACTTCCAGGAGGACAACCATCTCTGCAGCACCAATCAGCTTTGGGCTTTTCCTGGTTTAATAAAGGTTTAATAAAATAAAACAAGTAAAAGGCACATGACAACCTGCTTGAAGTTTGCCAAAAGGCATCTAAATACTCTCAGACCATGAGAAACAAGATTATCTGGTCTGATGGAACCAAGATTGAACTTTTTGACCTGAATGCCAAGTGTCACGTCTTGAAGAAACCTGGCACCACCCCTACAGTGAATCATTGTGGTGGCAGCATCATGCTGTGTGGATGATTTTCAGCAGCAGGGACTGCGAGACTAGTCAGGATTGAGGAAAAGATAGTTAAAGTTAAATAAAGGTAAAATAAAAAACGGGACACACCCATAGCTCCAGGTCTCCAGGATCCCAAGACAATTTGCCTACAGTCATTAGAAGGATAGTTACCATTAGGTGCAAGTACTGTTAGTAAAGCAGTATGGATAAGGTCATTGCCATTACACACAGACCCCCTCCCCGCCCCTATTCTGAAATCCCTTTTGCCATTTAGTCCACTTGAACCACAGATTTAGAAATCACCCAGCTTTTCTAACTGCACCAATTTTTCAAACGTCACAATGTAAATTATAAAATTAGAACAAACAAACATCAAAATCTACATTTTTCAGGGTAGAAGGATTCGACTTTGTTTCAGGTTTTTTCTTTTAGGAGTGGATCAAAAAAATTCACATGGAAACATTGGAACTAATATTATGTTATTCAGCTTGAAGAATAGTATTAGATCATTGGTTTGATAAGTGTTACACTCACCATTCAGAAGCCTAATCTAAATTGATCTGTTATCTGGATTTTATCTTTGAGAAAAATGATCAAATATTGCAGTTCAGCAGTGCAATGTTAAACTTCATTAAATTGTATTTTGAACATAATTCAACTCTCAATACATAATGGAAATGTGCTAGAAAGTTAAGTCACAAGGTGCTGTTCCTTTAGCCCAATTATTTTGTCTGGAATTCATTCTTAAGTGAAGAAAATTGCCCATAGAAATGATATGATACTTGCTCTGCTGTCATCTATGACATACTTTGATGCTAATCTGCTAAACTGCTAAGCTAATGTTCAGAATTGGCACTGCTGCTAGCTCTTACACACATAATCCCAAAGCACTCCTTCTCTCCTATATGTCTCAATTCTCTGAAGTCGTGAGGAGATGATAAAGAGTTGTGGAACCCAATATTTATTTATTGTCTGTATTGAAGCACTTAATAGAAGTCTGGGGCTCTGATGCGTGAAGAGCTGCATGGGGGAGCTGTCTGGGAGAGGAGACTACAGAGGGGATGTAGAAAGAAACACACACAGTCTCACACACACACACACACACACACACACACACACACACACACACACACACACACACACACACACACACACACACACAGAGACGCACATGCAAGCACACAGAGATGCACACAGACACAAACGCGCATGCAAGTGCGCACACATGCACACATATACACACATGCACAGATGGTGAGCACATAGAAACACATGCGCACACACACACACACATGCACAGATGGTGAGCACATGGAAACACACACACACACACACAGAGAGACTCACACAGAGACGCACATGCAAGCACACAGACACAAACGCGCATGCAAGTGTACACATGTACACACATGCACAGATGGTGAGCACATACACACCAGTCTCCCAGTTTGCAGACTGGCTCCCCCCAACCAGACAGGTTTCAGGTCGAACCACTCCTAACAGTCACAAAATGAACACTATCAGAACTCTCCCATTCAATACTTCACCAAAATGATCAATGCACACACCTTATAGCCCGGGACCGAAGAAATCAAAATCCATATCTAACACTCAATCCATATCTAACACTCATTAGAGCCAATGTCTGTTTGAAATCTGCTACCCCAAATACTGTTTATTGTAGTATTATTGTTTTTTGAAGAGGCATAAATATCATACCCCCCCAAACAATGCTAACCTCCCCTATTATTGTAATGCTGAGAGGTTAGTATGTCTTGGTATGTCTATGATATTTGTGCATCTGTAACTTTCTCACTCATTATTATTCACGATTCATTCAGGACTATCCATAATCATGGTAGCATCCACATTAATGTAGAAGTGTTTAGAAACGTATTCTTATTTTTTTTTACCCAATTTTTCTCCCCAATTTCGATCTAGTCTCATCGCTGCAACTCCCCATTGGGCTCGGGAGGTGAAAGTCGAGTCATGGGTCCTCCAAAACATGACCCGCTAAACCACGCTTCTTAACACTCGCCCGCTTAGCCCGGAAGCCACCAGCACCAATGTGTCGGTGGAAACACCATTCAACTGATGATCGCAGTCAGCCTGTAGATGCCCCGCCCGCCACATGGAGTCGCTAGAGCGCGATGAGCCAAGTAAAGCACCCCCGGCCAAACCCTCCCCTAACCTGGACGACTCTGGGCTAATTGTGTGCCCCCCTATGGGACTCCCGATTACGTCCGGTTTTTATACAGTCCGGGATCGAACCTGGGTCTGTAGTGACACCTCTGGATTTAGACCGCTGCCCCACTCGTGAGGCCAGAAACGTATTATATTCTTATTTACAATATAAGTGACTTCGAAATGACACAATACATTATTTACCATGCATTTCTATTTGGCACAAAATAATATGAAGCACAACCAAAACAAACAGCAAATGCATAAAACAAGTTAGTACAGTCACAAGCTTGATTGTAATCATTGCTTGTTAGGAATATGGGACGAAATAATAAACGTTTGGCTACTTTAATGCACATATATGTGAAATACTTTTTGTCCCTAAAAATGGGGAGACTATGTGAGACTATGTACAAAAAGGACTATAATTTCGAAATGATTAACTCGATTTAGATGAATATACCCCCAAATGAAAGGTGACAGTCTTAGTAATTGTATCGTTCCAAATCAAAGTGCTGGAGTAGAGCCAAAACAACATGTGTCACACTCCACTACATCACATGTACCTATGTTGTTGTGGCATTCAGATTACACAATGTTTTTTATGTAGCCTACAAAGTATTTAAGTATGTAATATTGAGTTGCACTCCCTTTTTCACTTAGAACAGACTCAATTCGTTGGGCATGGACTCTACAAGGTGACTAAAACGCTCCACAGGGATGCTGGCCCATGTTGACTCCAATGCTTCCCACAGTTGTTAGGTTGGCTGGATATCCTTTGGATGGTGGATCATTCTTGACACATACATAAATAAGGGATCAATAAGGGATCAATAAGAGATCATAGCTTTCACCTGGATTTAACTGGTTAGTCCATGCAATGGAAAGAGCAGGTGTTCCTAATGTTTTGTGCACTCAGTGTAGATGCAGTATATTTATTCTGTATAACAACCAGACCTGGACAGAACATAGTTGTATTTCGTTTTTTTTTTATTCCAACTTTTCAAATACTCAAGGAAGTCAAATATTCAGTACCAGGCAAATGTTTGGACACACCTACTCATTCAAACGTTTTTCTTTATTTTTACTATCTTCTATTGTAGAATAATAGTGAAGACATCAAAACTATGAAATAACAGATATGAAATCATGTAGTGTTAAACAATTCCAAATATATTTTCTACTTTAGATTCTTCAAATTAGCCACCCTTTGCCTTGATGACCAATTTTCACACTCTTGCATTCTCTCAACTGCTTCACCTGGAATGCTTTTCCAAGAGTCTTGAAGGAGTTCCCACATATTCTGAGCTCTTGTTGGCTACTTTTGCTTCACTCTGCGATTCAACTCATTCCAAACCATCTCATTTGGGTTGGGGTTGGGTGATTGTGGAGGCCAGGTCATCTGTTGCAGCACTCCATCACTCTCCTTCTTGGTCAAATAGCCCTTACACTGTCTGGAGATGTGTTGGGTCATTGTCCTGTTGAAAAACAAATGATAGTCCCACTCAGTGGCGTGCCGTGGGCCTGGGGACTAGGCCTTCAGTGAGGTCCTACACAGTCCTACACAGTCCACCTGAATTAATCCACCTCTTATTACCATCATTATGATGCCATGGCTCTAGACACTATACATTTAGACAGAAACGCAGTATAAAACCAGGCGTTGCGTCACCTTGAAATGTACATTTTTATTCATAGAATTGCAGGGGAAGAGTACAATACCTTTTCATTGTGCAGCTCCCATTGCCCTGCGCACTTGTTCGTTGAGCTGTAGATCCACTCGGGTGTCTCCAAATGTTTTCAAAAGCACCATTGCTTGTAAGTGCCCAGCCGTGTCTCATTGCTGCCTTGGTTAGACAACTCAAGTTTGCAAAGCCAGTGTGGCTCCAAACACCAAATCTATCACTTACAAATAATAGGCATTCCCAGCAGTACAGTTTGCAGTGCTTCTCGGAGCCTGTGAGCCATTGATAGCGCTCGTAGCTGGAACTTTGAAAGTGGCGAACTAACCCCTTTCCCGCCTGTGACAGGCTTTGTATAGCGTCGGCGTCGGGCGACCTCTCCTAACAATGTCTAACTTCTCTTGAAAAGTTTGTCTTGAGAATGGCGTTATAATTACATCCCTCTACCAAATCGATATCTTCTCCTCCTTCTGCCATTGTGGGTTAAAAAAACAGCTTAGTAGTACGCAAATGAATTAGTTTATCAAATTCAGTTTCCTAGTTCTGAGGTTTGCATAGGACCTGCCTCTCAATATTGGTAATCCAATCAAAAGACGTGCACGAACTACGCCTGCTAGCTGCTAGCTGGCTCCTGTGTAATACTGGAGCCAGCCAGCAGGCGTACAATAGCCACCTCTAAAGCTGATTGGTTGACACTAAATTTTCATTTCCATTCACTTTAAGCTACAAGCGCCCGCACTGTTGATTCTGAAGGCCTGAGGGCATATTTTAGACCCCTGGCAACACATGATGGCTGAATAGGATTGGATAAAAGATCTAACATAAAGACCAGCCCTCTCCCTCAAAACTTGAGACATCTGTGACATTGTGTTGTGTGACAAAAGAGCACATTTTACAGTGTTTATTGTCCCCAGCACAACATGCAACTGTGAAATGATCATGCTGTTTAATCAGCCTCTTTATACCTGTCAGATGGATGGATTCATTTGGCAAAGGAGACATGCTCACTAACAGGGATTTAAACACATTTTTGAGAAATACATTTTTTGTGCGGATGAAACATTTCCAGTATATTTTATTACAGCTCATGAAACATGGGACAAAACTTTACATGTTGCGTTTATATTTCTGTCCAGTATATTTTCTTTGAAATTGAAATACAGGTTTCAGAATTTTTTTTGAAAACAACATATATATTTGATGGCTGCTGAATATTTGTTGTAGAACCAAAAACTACTACAGTTGAATTAGTCTACATTTACATTTACATTTAAGTCATTTAGCAGACGCTCTTATCCAGAGCAACTTACTAAATATATAAATAAATAATATTTAAATATATAATATATAATATACAATATATAATATATAAATATATTATTATTATATTATTATTAGCACATGGTTTGGAGGGCTCTCATATATGGATATTCAAGGTTCAATGCAGTCGTTTTTATTTCAATATCAAATCATTTTTGGGTAACATTACCTTACTGGGATTATTTTAAATTAAAATGGTAAAAAGTTTACAAAAATAGCTTCTTAGCAAAGAGCAATTTCTCAAGCCAGAATTTTGCTAGGATTGTCTGGGAATGGTCTGAGTGGGGAGCAGAACTAGCTGTTCCCTTTGTCAGTCAGTTGGTATAATATACTATAGGGAGTCAACGACCAATCCTATTCACCTGAAGCAAACTGAAATCAGCCAGTAGATGCCAAGCCCACCCTCGGAAGCCCCGCCTTCCTGGCTATAATAGCGGGCTCGCATACATTTCCTAAATTCTTCGCTCTTCAGCTCACCTGAAGGAAGAACGTGTCAACTCAATTTACAACCTTTTCAAGCACACGAAGGCTACGAGATTCGGCCCCGACTGAGGTGTTTGTTAGTGGGGAGAGAGTACTCATTTTGGTCTTGGTATCGGTTTTTGTGTTTGCTAAAAGCAAACTTCTTTCTTCTCTGCTTGTGTAGTTAATTCTTCCTTGCTTGAGTAGGATTTGTGTTGGCTAAAACCCCACTACTTTCTGCTCTGCTTGTGTAGCCAGTGCATCCTTGCATGAGTAAGATGGTCAGTGGTAAGAGTAAGTTCAAAAAGGCTAACCAGCCAAATTTGAACCTCTGACCATGCCCTATGGCATGTGGTTTTACAATTAAAATGAAAGACACTTACCAGTGCTGTCCTTTTGCCTGGGGTGGAAACACGCTCAGGAAGCCCTGGCTCGGACCAGTTCGTGTGACCATTGTCTCCAGCTGGATTCAACTTCCATTGGTAGTCGGTCTGACTTTGTGAGGAAAATTGGTTGCCGGAGTTGATAGAGGTGTCACCCCAACCGAGTGAGGCTCATTCCGGTTTCTCTGGCAGTGTTCAGAGTCCGGATTCCGGGGACAATATATCGCAGATTGGATCTGGAGGGTTTTCAGAGTGTGAATCAGCAGGGGAGAGTGATCCATTAATGGTGAATGCACCTTTGATGGCATTTTCTCCACCGTTAGTGGAGGTCCTCCAGGTTTGGGGGAAGGTATTCACCTTCTGTCCCTGCAGCGATGAAGCAATTGCTTACCCCTGTTTAAAGATTTCAACTATGAGTGGCGAGTTACTTGGCTGCAGACGCTAATAAGGGGTCTAATCCTAGCACAGTGCTTCCGAATAAACAGAGCCAGTGCTCTTGATTCCTGAGAGTGACAGGCGGATGTATTTGGATAATCCAGTTTCACCAACAAAGTTGTTTGGCTCGGGGTCCTGCTTCCCAAGCAATTACTGTGGCAACAGTGCTCCCAAGTGTTTTGGTCAATGGGGTCAAGTTACTGGTTGCTGAGGTCCCTGAATCCGGTGTGGGCCGGGTATCAGAACACACAGTTCCTTCCCCACGTTCAGACATACAGGTGTCAAGAGTTCTGGATATGAAAACAAGAATGACAAGAAAAACATTATCCCAGTCCTCAGGGCGGTGCTTGGCCCCTTCAAGAGATAATGTATGGGAGACTGGCAATGTGACAGAAATGCACAGTTTCACCATGGGTGATGAAGACGTGATGAGACGGTATGGTCTGCAGTTTGCTGTGCGTCCTCCACCTTTTCGTGGCGTCATTACATCAATGGATCCCGAGGTCCTAGTGCCTGTCTCTCGGTCATAATCCGGCTGTTCTTTGGTCCCCGTGTCCGATGTACAGAGTGGTGGTTACAACCGGTACTTCTTAGATCGCAAGAATGATGGAACGTTGTGTCCCATCCTGGACTTGTTTTAAATACGCACCTCAAGGTTGCAAGGTTGCAATGCTCACACTTCGACGGCTATTGCAGCCGGTGCATCCCACGATTGCATATTTTAATGTGCTATACACCATCCTCAATGACCTATTGCCCGCACCTTTTCTATTGTGGTGGCACCGGTGAGGTGTGAGGTGATCAGAGTATTGGCCTATCTAAAAGGGTGAATTTGACGGCTCGGGCTTCACCCACGAATGCGTGCGCCATCTACGAGAGGCTTGTCAGAAAGTATTCAGACCCCTACCCTTTTTACACATTTTAAGTTACAGCCTTATTCTAAAATATATTCAATTATTATTCATCAATCTACACACAATACCGCATAATGACAAAGCGGAAACAGGTTTTTAGACATTTTTGCAAATGTATTAAATATGAAAAACATATACCTCATTTACTTATGTATTCAGACCCTTTGCTATGAGACTTGAAATTGAGCTCAGGTGCATTCTGTTTCCATGAATCATCCTTGAGATGTTTAGTTTCTACAACTTGGTTGGAGTCCATCTGTGGTAAACTCAATCGATTGAACATTATTTGGAAAGGCACTCACCTGTCTACACAAGGTCCCACAGTTGTGCATGTCAGAGCAAAAAGCAAGCCATGAGGTCAAAGGAATTGTCCGTGGAGCTCCAAGACAGGATTGAGTCGAGGCACAGAAAGGTACAAAAACATGTATGCAGCATTGAAGGTCCCCAAGAACATAGTCTATCATTCTTAAATGGAAGAGGTTTGGGACCACCAAGACTCTTGCTCGAGCTGGTCACCCGTCCAAACTAAGCGATCAGGGGAGAAGGGCCTTGGTATGGGAGGTGACCAAGAACCCGATGGTCACTCTGACAGAGCTCCAGAGTTCCTCTGAGGAGATGGGAGAACCTTCCAGAAGGACAACCATCTTTGCAGCACTCCACCAGTGGTAGCGGGGCCAGATGGAAGCCACTCTTCAGTAAAAAAGCACATGACAGCCTGCTTGGAGTTTGACGAAAAGCACCTAAAGGACTCTGACCATGAGAAACAAGATTCTGTGGTCTGATGACACCAAGAATGAACTCTTTGGCCTGAATGCCAGGCGTCACATCTGGAGGAAACCTTGCACCATCCCTTCGGGGAAGCATGGTTGTGGCAGCATCATGCTGTGGGAATATTTTCTTTGAGGGAAAGATGAATGGAGCAAAATACAGAGAGATCCTTGATCAAAACCTGCGCCCGAGCACTCAGGACCTCAGACTTTTTTTTTTTTTTTTTACAAATCTTCAAAAATGTCCTAAAACCTGGTCACTATGGGGTATTGTGTGTAGATTAATGAGGGGGAAAACAATTACATACATTTTAGAATAAGGCTGTAACCTAACTAAATGTGAGTCTGAATAATTCCCGAATGCACTGTAAGTGGCTTGCGTTTAAAGGTTGGTGTCAGGTTTAAGGAGTTTCTCTTTTCAGAGCTCTTTGGTGGACATTTTTATATTCTTGAAAGATATTCTGGAGCAGGGCATTTCTTTTTCCACATTGAAGTTTTGTATGACATCTGTCTCATGCGTGTCATGTAAGGATTGACGAGCTGTTCCCATTCTCACGTCCGTTTGCTTTCAGTGAACAACGGAGGTTGCGTGGCCTGTGTCGGTGCACACTTTACACACGTATATGGATAGGACCAAGGATATCCGCGTTTGTGACCCGTTTTTTGTCTGTTTTGCTCATCCAGCTCGGGGTAGTGTGCTTCTAAGCAGAATCTTTCTCATTGGACTGTGGAGGCTTTCACCCTGGCAAAGGACAACGGTTGCCTAGCGGTGTGCCTGCTCACTCCACTAGGTGTGTGGCCGGTTCTTGGGCAGTATTCAGGGGCATGACGATTCATTAGTTGGGGTTCCCCGCATACCTTTGTGAAGCTTGATCGCTTGGATGGAGCTGCTCCCAGTGTGGCTCATAGTGTTCTTTTGGCTGGGTCTGGTTTTAGGCAGCGTGCAGGTTGTGCATTTATCCAGGTTACCACATTTCCCCTGTGGGATTGAGCATTGGGCTGCTGTTGTTCGTCGATGAGGTGGCATGCAAATACGCATTATCAAGTCACCGAAGAGGCCCTGTTTTTTTTTACTGTGATTCCTTGTGTGATTTCTGGCATTTCAGGCTCGACAGGTCTCCGTGTGAGCTTTTTTTGAACCGGAAGGGTCTATGGACTTGGGCCAACGTGGCCGATGTTAGTCAGCATTTTGTCTGGGTTACCACAGTTTCCATGTGGGTTTGAGCCTTGGGCTGCCTTGATGTGTGTCAGCGCGCAGAGTGCGCATTTATCAGTGTTACCACAGTTCCTTGTAGGTCTGAGCCTTGGGCTGCCGTGACAGTCTGCGACTACACAGTTTACAGGTTACTGCAGGTGTCTTGTGGGTTTGAGCCTCAGGCTGCCGTGGTTCATCGACTCTGGTCAATGCTATGCAGTACGCATGTGTGCTTTACCAAGTCACAACAGGTGTTCTGTTGTTTTGGACTTGCAGTTCTTGGTACGAGTTCTGACATTTCAGGCTTGCAAGGTAAGTGTTGTTCTTGGAACTGTGGGGTCTAGGGACTTGGGCTGCAGTGGGTTCTGGTTCCCTATATGGTGCTCTGACCGTTCAGGCTGACAGTTCAGGCTTGAGACTGACAGTTCAGGCTTCTCAGGTAAGTATTAGGGAAAGGGTGGCTTTTGTAACACCTTTTTGGAGAAAGTGGAACCTGTGTGTGCTTGGACTGCTGTGGGCCTCCTAGTTTGGTACTCTCTGAGGCAGCATGTGGCATGATTGTTTGTCCCCATAGTATGTTATAGTGAGTGACCACTGTAGCCCAAGCACACACAGGTTCCACTTTCTCCAAAAAAGGGTTACAGAAGCCACGAAAGGGAACGTACAGTTATGAATATAACTTTGCATCAGGTGAATAGGATTGGTCGTTGACTCCCTATGGTATGTCATCTCCTTCAGGGAACAGTACCTGTATTCATAACTGTGCATTATTTGCAGAGAGATTTGGAACCATAGAGATCCTATTAAATTACTAGAGCGGCTATGTTATAAACCCTCAAAGTTCCACAATGTGGTGAAAATGGCAGCCATATTGGTCAGGGACAAATCCTAACCAGTCTAATGAATGAATGCAGGAGAGGAATAATAAAAACAAGGCATGTATCAGAAATTGTGTAATAGAAGTTCTGTCAGCCTAAAATATTGTCATATAATTAGAAATAGTTTATACAGGTCTGTATAAAAATGTCTATATAAATAGCTTCTAAAATATATGGTAACAGGCTATGCATGTTTTTTTGGAAAGCTGTGAGTGATTATATGATACAATATCAGTACTTTACAACTCGTCTAAGTCAATCATAAACTGATTTCAGCCAGTATATGGCTGTGGATTGACTGCATTGTTTGAATGGAATGTTGGCATATTTAACAAGGTATAATAATCCAGTGATTATTCGGTGATAACTCCAGAATAAGGACTGTTCTACACCTCGGGCCGGAAAACAGGCCTTAGGAGGGAGTTATTTAAGTTATTATGCCCTCAAAGCCAGTGTTTGAAGGATATATTGGCACGGATGTTGGTAACCGTGCCAATATATCCTCCAAACACCGGCTTTGTGGGCGTTATCACTATTATACAATAATGATTGACATATTTTCATTACAAATGTTATTTTGATTAATTTATTCAAACTATTTCATGCTTATGAAAAATATAGTCCCGGCACAAATCTAGGGTTGCTACCCAAGCCGGCTGGTAGTTCGTTTTATTGGTTCGGTTGCCAGAGATGCGACCCTGTAGTTGAGTCTTTTTGTTCTGTATATGTGGAGGCGACCCAGTCGTTCGTTCTAAATGTTCCCTTGCTATACTGGCTGGCAACGTTCTTATCCCTTGCTTGGTAGCTAGCCAACTATGGCTAATTTACAGTCACGTCAAACAGTGGAGACAGAATAACAGTAGCTGCATTTGTTTAAGCTGTTTTCTAATGCCATTTATTTGGATACATCCATAACAAGGCGCTAATGATGCGCGATTTCACCTGGCATTGAAAATGTGCTCTCTCGTGAGGATACTGTTGTTCAGAGGAGCTAGCCAACAACACAGCTAGTACAAAATCACTTCAAAGGGAAGCTGGAAAGACAGCAAACTAGCTGCATTTTGTTTCGTTTTACCTGTTTTCTATTGACATTTCTTTGTATACTTTTATATTCATAAAAATTACTTTAGCTGATTCATGATTTTAGCTGGCTGAGAAAAGCTGCCTGCCTCCCTGTCAGTCTCGTCCCTACTTAAAAAATAATAATTATTTTACCTTTATTTTACTAGGCAAGTCAGTTACAAACAAAATCTTATTTTCAATGACGGCCTAGGAACAGTGGGTTAACTGCCTGTTCAGGGGCAGAACGACAGATTTGTACCTTGTCAGCTCGGGGATTCAAACTTGCAACCTTTCGGTTACTAGTCCAACTCTAACCACTAGGCTACCCTGCCGCCATGTTCATTACTATGGACTGCTGGAGATCGAATTTCAATATTGAAACAACAGCTTTATACAAATCTCCGCTGTTAAAAATTAAATGCTAGTCTAAAAGAAATGGGAGATAATGTCTAGATGCTTTTTATATTGGAGATCAAGTTTATAAATTGCCTGGCTGGGCTGATTGTGCAGTGAGATGGAACAGAGTAAATAGGCATTTCAACATCATAGCTTTAGCCGGTGGTAATTTATATGGAATATACGTCGGATCGGAATGCGGTTTTAACCAGTCAGCATCCAGGATTAGACCCACCCCATTGTAAAACACACGATAATCCCCAGGTTTGAGGGCCTTATTGCTTTTATGAAACGGTTGTGAAATATTATTAAATAATTAGCGACATGTTTTCAATTAAAACTTTATTTTAATGAGTACATTTATTTTATTCCATCTTTCCACCAGATGATATAGTCCAGGCAAAAGCCAGTTGTTAGTTCTGAGGTTCTGAAGTTTCTAACCAAACAGGGTAGTCGTTGATTCTGTTCACATGTTTTGACGCAGTCGTTCATTCCATTCATTCCACGTTGCTATGATAAACAAATCACGTAGCTATCTAGTAGAGGTTCAAGGACTGCAAGACAGACAAGAACTTCAATAATTTATAAATATGCAACAACCAGCTGATTGTTGAATCAATAAGATAGTTGTAGAGGATAGCTAGGCTGACATTACTTCTACTTTGCTAGATAGCTAGCCAGCTACAGCTAACACACAATCACATTAAGCAGCTGAAATAACAGCAAACTATATGTATTTTAGTTTGTTTAACCTTCGTTTTGATTGCCAATGATTTGGATATCTATTATAATGATCCTGATAAATTAACTTGACTGGATCAGAGAAGCTGTCAGTCTCATCACGTTCATATGTATGGCACAAAAAAAACCTGCAACATGTTGCACAGATCGGATAGACACAGCGAGGCTTATATTAACCACCGCTGTACCAAACCAAATTCTAGGCTATTCACAATTTAAATGTATAAATTGACTGGCTAGGCTATGGGACAGTGGATGCACATTGATACATCTAATGGAACTGTTAACTTCTTGACGCTACACATCCCGGTACGGGATAATGTCATCAGCAACCGCTGAATAGCATAGCGCCACAGTCAAATAATATTACAAAAAAATATTCATATTCATGAAATCACAAGTGCAATATTGCAAAACAGAGTCTAGCCTTTTGTTAATCCACCTGTCATCTCAGATATTGAAATTATGCTTTACAGCGAAAGCAATCCAAGCGTTTGTGTAAGTTTATCGATAGCAAAGCATAACATGATGTACACTAAGCATTAAGTAGCTAGGTCACGAAAATCAGAAAAGCAATCTAAAAAATTGTTTACCTTTCATGATCTTCGGATGTTTTCACCCAGGAGACTCCCAGTTACACAACAAATGTTCCTTTTGTTCCATAAAGATTATTTTTATACCCAAAATACCGATGTTTGTTGGTTGCGTTATGTTCAGAAATCCACAGGAAATCCACAGGAATGAGCTGTCACGACAACACAGACGTATATTCCAAATAATATCCATAATATCCATAATGTCCACCTTTTTTTATAATCAAACCTCAAGTTGTTTTTAAAATATATTCGATAATCAACCGAGTGTGTAGCTTTTTCAATAACAGCGGGAGGAACAATGGCCACTTTACTCAGTTGCGCAAAACTCACTCTGAGAGCCCCCACCTATCCACTTACGCAATGTGATCCTTCACGCTCATGTTTCAAAATAAAAGCCTGAAACTATGTCTAAAGACTGTTGAGACCTTAGGGAAGCCATAGAAAAAAGGAATCTGGTTGATATCCCTTTAAATGGAGGATAGGCATGCATAGGAACACAGAGGTTTCAAAATAAGAGGCACTTCCTGATTGGATTTATCTCGGGCTTTCGGCTGCAATATCAGTTCTGGTATACTCACAGACAATATTTTTACAGTTTTGGAAACTGTAGAGTGTTTTCTATCCTAATCTAATTATATGCATATTCTAGTTACTGGGGCTGAGAAATAGACAGTTTCAAATGGGTACGTTTTTTAGCCAAAAACAAAAATACTGCCCCCTACACGCAAAAGCATGTGGTTTTATAACTCCCTGCTTATCAACCAATCAACATCCAGGGTCCAAACAGCTTGTTTTATAATATCAGTTAATTTGAAAAAGTTATGTATCCATTCCTCTAAAACTGGCTGGCTAGCTAGCTAACAAACATGCAATGCAGATACCTTCTTCACATTTATTTTTGACACAATATCTTATCACAGCACTGCCTAAATGAGTTATACTGTTAGCCCTGAGGCGGTTTACCCTAGTAGGAAGCCCACTGTGTGCAGTTCACCCTGCACTATCAGCTCAAACATTAAATATCACTGTCATGTCTACTTCTGATAAGACTCCCAGTAAAGCAATAATAACAATCAAGCATCCCAGAAAAGCACTAAACTTAGCACGCATTTATTATGAAACAAGGTTAAGTTGCTAGTAACAGATAACATTCATATACTGACTATCTCTGAAACTCACTTAGATAATACTTTCGATGATACAGTGGTAGCAATACATGGTTACAACATCTACAGAAGAGACAGAAATGCCAATGAGGGTGGAGTCATATTCCCGTAAAGCTTAGAGAGGATATCATGTCAAATGCTGTTGAAGTAATATGGCTACAGATTCACCTGCCTCACCTAAAGCCTATTATTGTGGGAAGGTCCTATAGACCAAGTGCTAACAGTCTGTATCTGGATTATATGTGTGAAATGCTTGATCATGTATGTGATATCAACAGAGGTATATTTTCTGGGTGCCCTAAATATTGATTGGCTTTCATCAAGCTGTCCACTCAAGAAAAAGTTTCAAACTGTTACCAGTTATTTACTAATGTTACAGAAATCTGCTCTACAGCAGTATCCATCTCCATCGGAGGTAGTAATCATAATTTAGTAGCCATATCTAGGAAAACCATGATTCTAAAGGCTGGGCCTAATAAGAGACTATACAAGAGGTGTTGTAGTGATTCCTATGTTGAAGATGTAAAAAATATTCACTGGTCTGTGTGTGGAATGAGGAGCAATCAGACGCTGCACTTGCCACATTTATTTAATTGCTTAATCCAGTTACTAATAAGCATGCACTCATTAAGAAAATGACTGGAGAAAAAAAGGTGATTACTACTGAGGCCAGATTCCAAGATTCCTTGCCTTAAGATAACAATGTAATATTCAATATCTGTAAGTTTGACTATTTAGTTGCACTTCTTATACTCATGGATAATAACATTCAATCTGGATAACAACACAAAAGAAATCATACGTCATGAGAAATGTATCGTCAAATATTATGAATACAACTAACACTAACACAACAGACAGTAAATAAGGAGAATTAATGTCCCAAAAAAAACATGGCTCCTCGATGGATACAGACGATTTATGCTTTTCACCACCAGGACTGATAAGGGTGGAAAGCGATCTGTTGAATTCGATAAATTAGTAAAGATCAGTAAAGATATAATTGAGTTGAAGGCGAGCCTCGAAATGAGTGACGAAAAAACTGTGATAATGGAGAAAGAATCAAACAAGCTAAAAGGGACAGTCAATAAGATAGAAATGGACATTAATGAACTTAAAAAGGAGAACATTTTTCTGAGAGAAGCGTAACTTGATATACAGACTAGATCTATGATAGAACATCTAGTACTTACTGGTATTCAGGAAAAAGGAGAAGTTTCTGAAAGAGTAGTGAAGGAACGCTTCAAATCCCACTCGATGCTGTTGATAAAATCCAACTTGAACCTGTACACTGTTTCGGACAAAGAGGACAGACCTATGAACGCCCAACCATTGCCAAATTTGCTTTCTTTAAGGATAAAGTAATGGTTAAAAGCCTGGGTAAAAGAAAATACGAACATAGGAATGAATGATCCGTTCCCGTGGGAGATTGCAGAACGGCACAAAGTTCTCTATCCAATCTTCAAGGAGAATAGATTATTAAAGGGAAGTGTGTAGCTCTCATAGTCGATAAACTGTATATTGACAACCGAATGTTCTGAGACACAAAGACTACTCCATGGCTATTCTAAAAATGACAAAGTTCTCATAGAGGAGTTGAATAATGGAACACCAAATACTAGCCATGGTAGGGATTGTAATAATAATAATAAAAAGATAGAAAAGCAATACAATTAAACAATTGTTAAATATGCTACAACTATACTATACCATTCAAGATAGGGAATGTTGCATAATGATGATTTAACTCTCCATTCATAGTGTTTTATAAATGGCATTAGAAGAAAGGATAACTAGTAAAATAATACATCTTCAAATATAAAGAATTGGAACACAAAAGTACTCAATCAACATGGTGGAGATAAAAACATGTCAAACAGAAGACATAGAAGGCACAGTATGTGGCTATGTGTGGATGTATTGTGATGGAAGATGTGGTGTGTTTTTGTGTTTGGTAAAGTATGGTATTAAGTGAGTGAGAAAGGAAACGGATGCATATCCCGGAACCAATGTGAACAGGGGTTTGCTAGAGAGAGCTTTCAATTTTGTGCAGATGAGGGATATACATTTTAAAATAAATTATAAGTTATATCTAATTTATTTATTGTCCTATCATAATGGAATGGTTCACAACCCTATACCCTAGACACCCACCTGAGCGACCCATACACTAAAGAGAGGTCCTTATCTGTCATATGGGCTTTCTGTAAGTTGCCTATATGCAGCCAAAACAGAAAGAGGAATGTGGAAAGAGACCAACTTAAGCAGCACAGCCCCCTCAAGATTCTGAGCCTGCCTGGCAGGGTTGGTCCTACAAAGCCAGGGCCCCCTGATGGGAGAGCATAATATACAAGGAAATTCTCAAAGCTGCTAATGAGAACCTTGACGACCCTGTACCTAGCCTGTGGAGATTACGGGGGTACCCCTACCAAGAGAGTGGCAGTGCTGGCAACACTGACTGCAGTAACCCATGGGGAGAGGGTCACACTCGGACAATCAGAGAGGGGCCTTATTATTGTGACCCTGGTGGCACAAAATAATCAAAGGTCTGACTGCACTGAGATGCTTGGGAATATGGTCCCAACGGGGGACCCGTGTGTGTTTCAGAGGGAAGGGGGTGTATCTGATCTCCATCACCTAGGACTTGATATTGGTTAATCAAATCTCCCCATTTTTGACAATTTTGCTCAATCTTTCATGGTTTCTCAAACAACTATAAATGTATATGCATTCGTAAATCAAGTCCTTTCTTGAGTTGGGCTCTGGGATGTAACAACTGTTGAGCATCTGAGCTTATGGTTGTTTGTGGGGGAAACGGGTTGAGTGTGTGTGTGCGTGCAGGAATGTGTGTGTGCGTGTGTGTGTGTGTGTCCCACATCTGTTGCTGGGAGGAAGGATGTTAGGGACAATACAGGATGAATCACAATAATTGTTTTCTAAAATAATAATTTTGACAAAAATGAAATGCAATGGCAATCCTGGTTATAGGCAACAATCCTTTGCATGAAGTGTCAACCTTATTACGCATATTAATAGTTAATGGTGGAAAGTAAAATACACAAGATTTTTTAATAGCTATACATAAGCAAATTGAGGTGAGAGCAATGGAAATGCTTTTAGCGGTTGGTCTGCTTCTGTTCTGTGGGTGGCAATGTGTGTACTTTTTGAAGGATGGGTCCTGGCCTCCCGGGGGGCCTAGGAATCTGGGGGAATGTGGGTGGTCTTTCGGTAACTGGGATGACAACACAACTAGGGATGAGGAGGGGCTTTAGATGGTGGAATAGTGAAGAACAATTGGAGGGTTACTTAGTAGCAATGCAAATATCATGGTACTACCACAGGATTCTATAAGGATATCCCATCTGGTTTGTGCTTAGTGGTACTATCATTTGTTGTTCATCAGGACAATGACCCAACACACCTCCAGGCTATGTAAAGTCTATTTGACCAAGAAGGAGAGTGATGGAGTGCTGCATCAGATGACCTGGCCTCCACAATCACTCGACCTCAACCCAATTGAGATTGTTTGGGATGAGTTGGACTGCAGAGTGAAAGAATAACAGCCAACAAGTGCTCAGCATATGTGGGAACTCCTTTAAGACTTTTGGATAAGCATAGGAGTTGAAGCTGGATGAGAGAATGGGTGGCTACTTTGAAGAATCTAAAAATCTATTTTGATTTGTTTAACACTTGGTTACTACATGATTCCATGTGTTATTTCATAGTTTCATCCATTCACTATTATTCTACAGTGTAGAAAGTTGTACAAATAAAGAAAAAACAAACTTTTGACTGTTACTGTATATTTGCAAAATAATATATGGGGGATTGGAAGTGATGAAGACAATTGCATTGATGGAAGCTATAATCTATCTGCAATATTAATGCTGATCTACCATCCAAAGAAATGTACAACATAATTGAATGACTGGAAAAACGTAAATCCCTGTGGATTGATGAGGAATTGAAACATTTTATGTTTGCGAGGGATTAGGCAAAAGGAATGGCAAATTATGCTGGCTGCACAGACATTGTAGACATTGTAAATTGACAAATGACCTGACTAAGCTAAAGAAAAACAAGAAGAAACTGTGCTATGAAATAAAGATAAATGATATGAATGATAATAGTTAAAAGCTTTTGTGAATCTTAAATTACATTTTGGGCAAAAGATAAACTCAGCTCCATCAATTCATTGAATCAAATGGCTCTTTCATCACAAAACCCACTGATATTGCCAACTACTAAAAAAAATGTTTTTGCAGGATTAGCAAATTTAGGCATGACAACAACAAACTCTGAACCTAAACATCCATACGTAACTGATCAAATGTCTGTATGAAAGACAATAATTGTAATTTTGAATTTCATAAAGTGAGTGTGGAATAGGTGAAAACATTATTGCTGTATATCAACAATAACAAGCGACCTGGGTCTGACATCTTGGATGGAAGATGACTGAGGATGATAGTGGACTATATTGCCACTCCCATTTGCCGTCTGTTCAATCTAAGCCTCTTCAATCTGTGCCCTCAGGCCTGGAGGGAAGCAAAAGTCATTCCGCTACCCAAGAATAGCAAAAGAATACTTTACTGGCGCAAACTGCCGCTACTTAGCCTGTTACCCACATTGAGTAAACTTTTGGAAAAAATAAATGTTTTGACCAGATAACATTGCTATTTCACAGTAAACATTATTAATTAACAACAGACTTTCAGAGCTCTCAGGTGGCACAGTGGTCTAAGGCACTACGGGTTTTTTCATACGGGTTTTGCTGGGGTAGGCCGTCATTTTAAATAAGAATTTGTTCTTAACTGACTTGCCTAGTTAAATAAGGTTAAATAAGGTTAAATAAATAAAATAGAATTCAGCACGCTTATAGGGAAGGGCACCAAAAATGTGTGGCACTTACACAAATGACTGATGGTCGGCTGAAATAAATTGATAATAATAAGATTGTGGGAGCTGTTTTAGACTTCAGTGCGGCTTTTGTCATTATCGATCATAATCTGCTACTGGAAAAATGTGTGTTATGGCTTTACATCCCCTGCTATATCATGGATCGAGAGTTACTTGTCTAACTTAACACAGAGGGTGTTTTTTAATGGAAGCTCCTGCAACATGATCCAGGTAAAGTTAGGTATTCCCCAGGGCAGCTGTCTAGGCCCCTTACTTCTTTTTCAATCTTTACTAATGACCTGCCACAGGCACTGAGTAAAGCCTGTGTGTTTATGTATACTGATGACTCCATATTGCTGTATTATGGATATTTCATTGTAGATATATTGTGGAAGAGTAGTACGTATTAACTTCTTATGGCTGCAGGGGCAGTATTGAGTAGCTTGGATGAAAAGGTGCCCAGAGTAAACGGCCAGCTCCTCAGTCTCAGTTGCTAATATATGCATATTATTATTAGTATTGTATACTGTCAAAATATTGTCTGTGAGTACAACAGAACTAATATTGCAGGCGAAACCCTGAGGAAAATCAAACCAGGACGTGGCTTCTATTTTGAAAACTCCATGTTCCATAGCCTGCCCTTGCTCCATTTAAAGGGATATCAACCAGATTCCCTTTCCTATCGCTTCCTCAAGGTGTCAACAGTCTTCAGACATAGTTTCAGGCTTTTATTTTGAAAAATAAGCCAGAAAGATAACATCGCGTCAGGCATGAGTTTGGCTCGCGCAACAGAGTTTGGGCAGCCATTGCCTTTCCCTCTTCTCCTACTGAAAAATACAGTTGCGGTTGATATATTATCGATTATATATTTTAAAACAACCTGTTTGACATGTTTCTGTGGACATTACGGAAACTATTTGGAATTTGTCTGCATTGTCGTGACTGCTCTTTCCTGTGGATTTCTGAACATAACGCGCCAAACAAACAGAGGTATTTTGAATATAAAAATAATCTTTATGGAACAAAATGAACATTTATTGTGTAACTGGGAGTCTCGTGAGTGAAAACATCCGAAGATCATCAAAGGTAAACGATTAATTTCATTGCTTTTCTGATTTTCGTGACCAAGCTACTTGATGCTTAGTGTACATAATGTTTTGTAGAGCGATCGATAAACTTACACAAGCGCTTGGATTGCTTTCGCTGTAAAGCATATTTTCCAAATCTGACACGACAGGTGGATTAACAAAAGGCTAAGCTTGTGATTTCATGAATATAACTATTTTTAGTAATATTGTTTGAATGTGGCACTATGCAATTCAGCGGTTGTTGATGACAATTATCCCATTAACGGGATTGCAGCCATAAATAAATTAACCTCAGTGATATGTGGGACGCCTGGCCAAAAGCCAGGGTAAATGCAGAGCACCAGATTCAAATAAATGACTATAAAAATCAAACTTTTATTAAATCACACATGCAAGATAGCAAATTAAAGCTACAATTGTTGTGAATCCAGCCAACATGTCCGATTTCAAAAAGGCTTTTCAAAGAGAGTTCAATCCTGCAGGCGCAACACAAAACGCAGAAATAAAAATATAATTAATGCCTTACCTTTGACGAACTTCTTCTGTTGGCACTCCAATAAGTCCCATAAACATCACAAATGGTCCTTTTGTTCGATTAATTTCGTCGATATATATCCAAAATGTCAATTTATTTGGCGCCTTTGATCCAGAAAAACACTGGTTCCAACTTGTTACCTGTGAACTTTGCCAAAACATTTCAAACTACTTTTGTAATACAACTTTAGGTATTTTTTTTAAATAATTGAAGACTGGATGATCTGTGTTCAATACAGGAGGAAACAAACTATAGCATGCTTTCTGGTCACGAGCCTCTTTCTAACAGTACACCTCAAGTGACCCTTGTTCAAGATTGCCGTACTTCTTCATTACACAAAGGAAAAACCTCAACCAATTTCTAAGGATTGGTGACATCCAGTGGAAGCGGTGTGAACTGTAAGAAGTTCCCTTAGAAATCTGGATTCCCAATTAAATCCCATTGAAAAGAGACTGACTTAAAAAAAAACATCTGAATGGTTTGTCCTCTGGGTTTCGCCTGCTAAATAAGTTCTGTTATACTCACAGACATGATTCAAACAGTTTTAGAAACTTCAGAGTGATTTCTATCCAAATATATGCCTATCTTAACTCATGGGGATGAGTAGCAGGCAATTGAATGTGGGCATGCATTTCATCCGGATGTGAAAATACTGCCCCCTGTCACCAATAAGTCATTTGGGGTGGGGTGGGGGCTGTAATAAGTACAAATACAAAACCATCGTTGACCAACTCCATGAATAAGATGGCTGGTCTTTATTGCATCATAAGAAGGTTAATGTCCATTATAGTATTCTAATTCCTAATTCTATTTTGGAACTCTCTTATTAGTCTAACTAATTTACCACCTGGTGATGTCACCATATACATATACACTGAGAGTACAAATCATTAGGAACACCTGCTCTTTTAATGAGTTTGACTGACCAGGTGAATCCAGGTGAAAGTGATGATTCCTTATTGATGTCACCTGTTAAATCCGCTTCAATCAGCGTAGATGTACGGGAGGATACAGGTCAAAGAAGGATTTTTAAGCCTTGAGACAATTGAGACATGGATTATGTGTGCCATTCAGAGGGTGAACGGGCAAGACTAAAAATGGAGGTATGGTAGTAGGTTCCAGGCACAAGGTGCACCGGTTTGAGTGTGTTAAGAACTGCAATGTGTTAAGAAAGTGTGTTAAAGTGTTAAGAACTGCAATGCTGCTGGGGTTTTCATGCTCAACAGTTTCCCGTGTGTATTAAGAATGGTCCACCAGCGAAAAGACATCCAGCCAACTTGACACAATTGTGGAAGCATTGAAGTCAACATGGGCCAGCATGCCTGTGAAACGCTTTTCCTTCCACAGGGATCCACAACACACATTACACAGACAAACATAATTATACACAAAACACAGTCAACTAAAAACCAAATTCTTCATTATAAAAATCCTCTTTCCGCTGCCTGAACTTCCCTAGGGACACTAACACATCTATTCGAAAAGTATTTTTGACATCATTCAAACATGTGGAGTGAGAACTAACGGCTGACTTACCTAACTCTGTAAACACTAAAGGAGTCTCCAGAGTTAACCAACCCCGTGAACGGGTTTGATAACTTGTCATTTTTAATCTTAACAGTGAAGTTAGGTAAGTCGGAAGCTTGTGGTGCAGGGCTTTGTAAACAAAAAGAGCGTAATGATGTGATCTACGTGACTTCAATGAGATCCAGCCAACCTTTTGGTAAAGAATACAGTGATGAGTAATAAAACTGTCTACTGTGATAAAAGGGCTCTATGAAAAGTGGCATTCAAGGGTTTAATAGTAGAGGCAGCTGCACTTTGATAAATATTATCACCATAAAACACAGAACACAGGAAAGTCCCGTTTTGGAACTTTAATTTGGCCTATAACCTAGAATTAAATACACAAGGGACATGGGATCACCTCAACATTAGAGTAGGCCACTTTTGCAGCTTCAAAATGACTTACGAATATATGCTCATGAGTGAGACAAGGTAATACAGTAGTAACACTTGACATCTAGTTCTTATACATGTGCAGTGACTTTGATTACTACAATAGCAGCATTGTTAAGATTAAAGTCACTATTCCTCTTGTGTACAGTACTTACAAAAACTCTCAGCTCATTGCTATGCAAGTAAAATGCAATTACCAAAATATTATGTAACAACATGCTAATAAAATGTTGCTCCAAAAGTAATTACATTTTTATTATACGGGCATAATAACAGTTTAATGTAAAGTGTAACTGAGCATACTAACAGTAACAAAACATGGCTATAAGTGTTGAAAAGAAAAAAAAACTGCCTTCTTGAATCAGCTATAGCCAAGGTAGGTGCAAAGTTATGTTAGTTTGTATTCTGAATAAACTATCCCTTTAACAATGGTTTAATGTGTGTTTAACCTGTTGTGACGAGCAATCCCGTATCCGGGACCGTAATTATAGCCTCAAGCTCATTACCATAACGCAACGTTAACTATTCATGAAAATCGCAAATGAAATTAAATAAATATATTGGCTCACAAGCTTAGCCTTTTGTTAACAACACTGTCATCTCAGATTTTCAAAATATGCTTTTCAACCATAGCTACACAAGCATTTGTGTAAGAGTATTGATAGCTAGCATATCATTAAGCCTAGCATTCAGCAGGCAACATTTTCACAAAAACAAGAAAAGCATTTAAATAAAATCATTTACCTTTGAAGAACTTTGGATGTTTTCAATGAGGAGACTCTGTTAGATAGCAAATGTTCAGTTTTTCCAAAAAGATGATTTGTGTAGGAGAAATCGCTCCGTTTTGTTCATCACGTTTGGCGAAGAAAAACCCCCGAAAATTCAGTCATTACAACGCAAACTTTTTTTTCCAAATTAACTCCATAATATAGACAGAAACATGGCAAACGTTGTTTAGAATCAATCCTCAAGGTTTTTTTCACATATCTATTCGATGATAAATCAGAGATGGCAGTTTGGTTTCTCTGTTCAAAATGGAAAAATGTACGCACCTGGAGATTACGCAATAGTTTCGACGGAGGACACCGAGCGGACACCTGGTAAATGTAGTCTCTTATGGTCAATTTTCCAATGATATGCCTACAAATACGTCACAATGCTGCAAACACCTTGGGGAAACGACAGAAAGTGTAGGCTCATTCCTTGCGCATTCACAGCCATATAAGGAGACATTGGAACACAGCGCCTCCAAAATCTGTCTCACTTCCTGTATGAAATTTCATCTTGGTTTTGCCTGTAGCATTAGTTTTGTGGCACTCACAGACAATATCGTTGCAGTTTTGGAAACGTCAGAGTGTTTTCTTTCCAAAGCTGTCAATTATATGCATAGTCGAGCATCTTTTCGTGACAGAATATCTTGTTTAAAACGGGAACGTTTTTCATCCAAAAATGAAATACTGCCCCCAGAGGTTCAAGAGGTTAAAACCAGAACAATTGCCCTAGGATGCTCAAAGTGGTTAAAAGCTGCTTTTGCTAAGCATCCAACTTGCTGTTTGCAATGTTTGCAAATGGCTTTGAATTTCCAAATGTTTTTTTTCACCTTTAACCAGGTAAGCTAGTAGCTTTAACCAGGTAAGCTAGTTGAGAACAAGTTCTCATTTGCAACTGCGACCTGGCCAAGATAAAGCATAGCAGTTCGACACATACAACAACACAGAGTTACACATGGAATGAACAAAACATACAGTCGAAAATACAGTAGAAAAAAAAGAAAACAAGTATATATATAGTGAGTGCAAAAAAGGTCAAATAAGGGAGTTAAGGCAATAAATAGGCCATGGTGGCGAAGTAATTACAATATGGCAATTAAACACTGGAATGGTAGATGTGCAAAAGATGGATGTGCAAGTAGAGATACTGTGGTGCAAAAGGAGCAAAATAAATAAATACAGTATGGGAATGAGGTAGATAGATGGGCTGTATACAGATGGGCTATGAACAGGTGCAGTGATCTGTGAGATGCTCTGAGAGCTGGTTCTTAAGTACTATATAGTGTTACATTTCTAACTCAAAATAGCAGTACAGTATTTCTTCATCAACATTTTTATGCTTTCGTTAAATAATATAAAATAACGAGAAAAAAGACGTTCAAATGCAGGTGTTTATTTGAACTACATTTTAGTCGCACTTCCACCCAGCTCCACGACCACATGTAAAACCTTGCTGAGATGATCAATGTATTTGTTGCATTGTTGAATTGTCCATTTCTCTAGCCAAAACAGCTTGGTGGCCTTGACGAGTTCATCTTTGCTTGTCGGCTTCTCAGAGTTATGGATGAATGTTTTCAGTTGATGCCAAACAAGTTTGAATGGGTTTAAATCAGGAGACCTACATGTAGAGATGCATTTTTTGTTGTTGTTGATATACTGTAGGCCTACCGAAGGTGTTGTAAGTCTTTTATTCATTTAACCTTTATTTTACTACATACCTTTTGCTTTGTAAATAGCCAAACTTACCATCAAACATGGGCCTGGTCCCTGGCGAGAAATTTGAGCGAAGGCATGGGACTCGGCTTGCTTGATCGTCTTCCTTTTTTCTGTAGCAATTTTGAGGAAATTGCTCAAGGGCCACGGTTGATTTGTCTGTGAAGATGGCATTAATGAATGTGAATGAATGTCTCACCAGCTTTGATCCATTCCTGGGCCTGCAGCACGCAAAGTTCTTTGTCTGTCAGACGAATCGTTGGGTCGAAACTACAGAACAGTAAAAAACAAGCGAACACACATGGTTAATGTTCTGATAATTAAAAATAATATATATAACATTTCTTACCGAGCATTTCTATAAGTCGTGCTGTGATTCCAGCAGATTGCCTTTGCTGATCGCTCATCATCTTCATGAATAATAGCAAGTGATGTCTGCTAAATAATCAATTTATGTTTCTCCAGAAATAAATAATTTGAAATAACAATCTGGCTTTATTTACAAATGAGTGAGAATGTCTCACCCCATGTTCAAGAATTGCATTTTCTCACTCACTCTAGGCTTAATGAAAACAGAATCTACAAAATATTGTTACTTTTTAAACAAAGCGATTATTATTAGTATTATTTTGAATTCGTTTAGAATTATATTCCAGTCTCCCTCGTGCCCCGAATTCTGTAGTACAGACATGGCCTGCTCTCCCCTATGTAAGGAATTAGTTACTTTCCCATGTTTACAACACTATGTATTGTAGACTGCACAGTAGCCTAATAAACAAATAAACACATTTTGTTAATAAAATAATGATAAAAATACTCTTTCAAAATGCAGATGTTGATTTATTTATGGATCCATAACGAATTACTATGGGAATAAATATCACTGATTTACAGAAATATTGGAACAAAGTTGTTAATTTGTTAAGTTAATGAGGGCAGACAATTTAGAATCCTCCAATCCTCTTATGCTGTAGCCTACCCCCGACCGTCATTTAGTACAGCGCCATATTTTCCATTCCATCCTAACGGAAACCCTGAGGGGTTTTTCTCTCTGAATAAAAACATCATAATATGATTAAAATTAATTAAGCCAAATTTCTTAAACTCAATCCCAAATACTATGTTATTGCAAAAAAAGGTTTTACATTCTCTGGTAATGCCAATACGGAATACTATCAATTACTTATCAAAGATGTCCTCTGGTGGTCAAATGAGCAAAATCAGAAATTGCATTAACAGAAAAAAATGGATAACGTGCCAAAGAATGCTGCAGCAGCCCGCAAGGTGTGCTGCAGTATGACACAACTGTTAAAGGAGGAACCACTGTAGCGGCAGCATAGCCTAGTGGTTAGAGCGTTGGACTAGTAACCGGAAGGTTGTAAGTTCAAACCCCCGAGCTGACAAGGTACAAATCTGTCGTTCTGCCCCTGAACAGGCAGTTAACCCACTGTTCCTAGGCCGTCATTGAAAATAAGAATGTGTTCTTAACTGACTTGCCTGGTTAAATAAAGGTAAAATTAAAAAGTCGCCTGGAATGCATTTCAATTAACAGGTTTGCCTTGTGAAACATTTATTTGTTGAATTTCTTTCCTTCTTAATGCGTTTGAGCCAATTAGTTGCATTGTGACAAAGTAGGGGTGGTATAAAGAAGATAGCCCCATTTGGTAAAAGACCAAGTCCATATTATGGCAAGAACAGCTAAAAAATATCGAAGAGAAACAACACTCCATCATTACTTTAAAACATGACAGTCAATCAATCTGGAAAATTCAAAGAACTTTGAAAGTTTCTTCAAGTGCAGTAGCAAAAACCATTAAGCGCTATGATGAAACTGGCTCTCATGAGGACCGCCACAGGAAAGGAAGACCCAGACTTACAGTGCCTTACAAAAGTGTTCACCCCCCTTGGAATTTTTCCTATTTTGTTCCAATTCAACCTGCAATTTAAATGTTTTTTATTTTATTTGGATGTCATGTAATGGACATACACAAAATAGCCCAAGTTGGTGAAGTGAAATTTAAAAAATAACTTGTAGATAAAAAAAGTATAAAACAGAAAAGGGTGTGTGCATAAGTATTCATCCATTTTGCTATGAAGCCCCTAAATAAGATCTGGTGCAATCAATTACCTTCAGAAGTCAAATAATTAATTAACTCAAGTTCACCTGTGTGCAATCTAAGTGTCACATGATCTGTCACATGATCTCAGTATATATGCACCTGTTCTGACAGGCCCAAGTGTCTGCAACACCGCCAAATAAATGCTTTGCAGATTAACAGCCACATGTCAACATCAACTGTTCAGAGGAGACTTGCTTGGTCTAAGAAACACAATGGACTTTAGACCGGTGGAAATCTGTCCTTTGGTCTGATGAGTCCAAATGTGAGATTTTTAGTCTTTGTGAGACGCAGAGTAGGCGAACGGATGATCTCTGCATGTGTGGTTCTCACCATGAAGCATGGAGGAGAAGGTGTGATGGTGTGGGGGTGCTTTGCTGGTGACACTGTCTGGTTAATTTTGAATTCAAGGCACACTTAACCAGCATGGCTACCACAGCATTCTGCAGTGATACGCCATCCCATCTGGTTTGCGCTTAGTGGGACTATCATTCATTTTTTTACTCTAGATATTCAGAAGAATGTCTATTTACAGAATGTTCAAATATGACTGTTCGATAGATTGGAATAGTATAGGAGATAGAAATAGTTTTTTTCCCTTTTTTTTCCCTTATTCATTCTATCTTCAACTTGCAGTTCCAGATACAGCCTTGCCATTAGTTGAAGGTTTGTTGAAGGGAGCAAAAAAGGTTTCTGAAAAGTTCCTGAGATCTGTATTCAAATATTTTTGAAAGGGTGTTGCTTTCTCATATCTATATTCAAATAGATTTTAAAAAGCAGTCACTTTCCGAGATCTGTACTGAAATAGTTAAAACAATTAGTGTTTTGGTGGGGGGGGATCTGTATAGTTGTAGTCAACCCCCCAGTAACTATCTGTTCCCCCTCAAAAGATTTTACTTTCCAGCATAGTTAGCATAGTTACCCCAAGGTCTCATAACAGCACCCAAAATCTCATTAGAATTCAAATCAAACACAAACTTCTTTATACTTAATTACTTTGTACTTAACTTCTTGACACTACCCATCCCTGTCGCTGAATAGCATAGCGCAACAGTCAAATAATATTACTAAAAATATTCATATTCATGAATTCACAAGTGCAATATTGCAAAACACAGCTTAGCCTTTTGTTAATCCACCTGTCGTCTCAGATTTTGTAATTATGCTTTACAGCGAAAGCAATCCAAGTATTTATGTAAGTTTATTGATAGCCTAGCATAGCAGTATGTACACGTAGCATCAGGAAGCTTGGTCACAAAAATCAGAAAAGCAATCAAATTAACCGTTTACCCTTGATGATCTTCGGATGTTTTCACTCACGAGACTCCCAGTTACACAACAAATGTTCCTTTTCTTCCATAAAGATTATTTTTATACCCAAAATACCGACGTTTGTTTGTCGCGTTATGCTCAGAAATCCACAGGAAAGAGCGCTCACGACAACGCAGATGGAATTCCAAATAGTCTTCATAATGTCCACTGAAACATGTCAAAAGTTTTTTATAATCATTCCTCAGGTAGTTTTTAAAATATATATTCGATAATATATCAACCGAGTGTGTAGGTTTTTCAATAACAGCGGGAGGAACAATGGCGGCTTTTCTCTGTAGCGCAAAATCTCACTTTGAGAGTCCCCACCTATCCACTTACACAATGTGATCTTTCATGCTCATTTTTCAAAATAAAAGCCTGAAACTATGTCTAAAGACTGTTGACACCTTAGGGAAGCCAGAGAAAAAAGGAATCTGGTTGATATATCTTTAAATGGAGGATAGGCATGCAAAGGAACAGAAGGGTTTCAAAATAAGAGGCACTTCCTGATTGGATTTTCCTCAGGGTTTTGCCTGCAATATCAGTTCTGTTATACTCACAGACAATATTTTGACAGTTTTGGAAACTTTAGACTGTTTTCTATCCTAAGCTGTCAATACTTATATTCTAGCATCTGGTCCTGAGAAATAGGCCGAATACTTTGGCGACGTTATTTTTCCAAACATAAAAATAGTGCCCCCTAGCTTCAAGAGGTTAAAAATAATTCTCTACCGTGTTAAACAAAAATAATCTCAACTGCATATTAATTATAACAATACCTGCTTTCTCTCTACATGGAAAAAGAATGTGTTGTTTTTGACTAATTCCACCAACCCTTGCAACCCTTGTTTGATTGAGAGGGATTTTTCTTTCTTTGGATCTTTCGTCTCTGCTCTTGTGATACCCACACATATCCCCTTCTCTCACCATTGCTTTCCATTAGTCAGCATCTTTTGTTTTCCTCCTGATTTGTCTTTTGGTCTTTGAGGCTTATGTATCTGCATGGACTAGTTTTTCTCCTCCATTCCCCCCTCGGGACATTTGGAATGAGCTGTGCTTAACCTTGCCAGGACCAAACAAAAGCCTGCGAGCTGATGTTTTTTGATGCAATTTTCCTGATGACACACATAGTGAAAACGAGGGGGAAAGTGGAGTTGTCCATAAAATATATCTTAACACAATTCCCATTATAAAAACAACATTCTCCTCGAACTACATTAATGATGGTAAGGGCCAGAAAAAAGACCAGAAAAAAACTCCCGTCTCTAATGATGGTACTGTATTATTTTTCCTTTTGCCTGCCTAATATATTTGTTTCTATTGCTGACAAAATGAATTTGGAACGGACAGAAAACCTCTTATCATATTATCATATACATATATATCCTGTATAGTACAGACACCGTATTAGTGGCCCTTATTCACATGCAGAAGACTGGTGTTGTGCTTGGACTTTAATATATTTGGACTGCAACAGTTTTCCCTCTGTTTGCCTGTTTTAAAATGGGGGGGGGGGAGAGAGAAAGAAAGATAGAAAAAAGGTAGGTCGGATATAGGTCGGTACAGTCACATCCAGAATAATTGCAAAAAAGACTGTATAAAATAAGTAATACAATAATGAGCTATAGTGTATGTTCAGTAAATTATGATTTTCTACTCCTACAATTGCTCAGAGAAAAACATTTTGTTTAACAAGTAATACAAAATAAATACAATCTCAAAAAGATAGGTGTAAAAAAAAAAATCAGTACATTATGCACCCTCCCCTTGAGAGGATAACGGCACTTAGCCTTTTTCTAAAATGTTTTATGAGATTGGAGAACACATTGGGAGGGATCTTATAGACCATTCCTCCATACATAATATTTTTCCTCAGTCTGCGCCTATAGACTGCCCTCTTCAGTTCAAATCACAGGTTTTAAATGAGGTTTAACTTCTTGCGTCGAGCAATTCCGTATCCGGGAGCGTAATCATAGCCTCAAGCTCATTACCATAACACAACGTTAACTATTCATGAAGATCGCTAATGAAATGAAATAAATATTTTGGCTCACAAGCTTAGCCTTTTGTTAACAACACTGTCATCTCAGATTTTCAAAATATGCTTTTCAACCATAGTTACACAAGCATTTGTGTAAGATTATTGATAGCTATCATAGCATTAAGCCTAGCATTCAGCAGGCAACATTTTCACAAAAACAAGAAAAGCATTCAAATAAAATAATTTAACTTTGAAGAACTTTGGATGTTTTCAATGGGGAGACTCTCAGTTAGATAGCAAATGTTCAGTTTTTCCCAAAATATTATTTGTGTAGGAGAAATCGCTCCGTTTTGTTCATCACGTCTGGCTAAGAAAAACCCCAGAAAATTCAGTCATTACAACCCCAAACCTTTTTCCAAATTAACTCCATAATATCGACAGAAACATGGCAAACGTTGTTTAGAATCAATCCTCAAGGTGTTTTTCACATATCTATTAGATGATAAGTCATTCATGGCAGTTGGGTTTCTCCTCTGACGCAAATGGAAAAATACACGCAGCTGGAGATTACGCAATAATAGCAACGGAGGACACCAAGCGAGCACTTGGTAAATGTAGTCTCTTATGGTCAATCTTCCAATGATATGCCTACAAATACGTCACAATGCTGCAGACACCTTGGGGAAATGACAGAAAGTGTAGGCTCATTCCTTGTGCATTCACAGCCATATAAGGAGACATTGGAACACAGCGCCTTCAAAATCTGGGGCATTTCCTGTTTGAAATGTCATCTTGGTTTTGCCTGTAGCATCAGTTCTGTGGCATTCACAGATAATATCTTTGCAGTTTTGGAAACGTCAGAGTGTTTTCTTTCCAAATCTGTCAATTATATGCATAGTCGAGCATCTTTTCGTGACAGAATATCTTGTTTAAAACGGGAACGTTTTTTTCATCCATAAATTAAAAGAGCGCCCCCTATATCCAAGAAGTAAGTCGAAAGACTGATTTAAAGATTGCAAAATTTTGATTTTGTGGTCAATGAACCATTTCTTTGTGGATTTTGGAAGATCCACATGCGGCCAAGGTTCAGTCTCCTGGCAGGGGCAACCAGGTTTGGGCTTAAATGTTCTGGTACTTGGTAGAGTTTATGATGCTGTTGACCTTAACAAGGGCCTCGAGCAGTGGAAGCAAAACAGACCCATAATATCAAAGATGACTGGCGTAGGTCAGTTTCTCCGGACCCCCCTTCAAAGTCGGAGTTTGGGCCCTCTCCCTTCCCTGAAAAAATAATGCATCAGCCATTCATCAAGTACAGACTATCGATTGTTGTCCACGTTTTTGTAATTGCGACATCAATGCCACTGCCTATCGATAGGCTATCAGATTATGTGGAGCTAGTGCTTGCAGTAAGTTTTTATTTTTATTTGGTTGTCATTTTCTCATGTTAAGCCTAACGTTTATGTTAGACAAAGATATAGGCCTACGGTGTCGCAATGCTGCGATTTAGAATATTGGCTTACGGCAATAATGTATTTACTTGTTCAGTAATTATATTGGGAAATTCAAACATTTGCAGATTGTAAATTAGTTCTACAATGTAACAGCATACTGGGGCGGCAGGTAGCCTAGTGGTTAGAGTGTTGGGACAGTAACTCAAAGGTTGCTATATCGAATCCCTTAGCTGACAAAGTAAAAATCTGTTGTTCTGCCCCTGAACAAGGCAGTTAACCCACTGTTCCCGGGGCCGTCATTGTTCTTAACTGACTTGACCTAGTTAAATAAATGTTAAATAAATATACTAATCAGTAACCAATAGATTTTTGGGGGGGAATATACAACTGTCCTGTAGCCTACCTTAGCTGTTCTCGACCTCTCTTGCAGCTTGGATAGAAAGTTTGTGCTGCATAAAACCAGTCTATTAATGCCAAATAATGCAATCATCATGCAGACAATGCAGTCTAGCCTCCTAGCCTATCTATAGCTATATACAGTATTTAGCCGGTAGCCTATTTATATTACACATTGGAACTCGGACCACGGGGCTATCCAGCTCATCACTCGTAGGATTACCAGTGTTCACAGAAGTGGAGTCGCTCTCACGAGCGCTGCTGGGTCTTTGGCAGTCATCTGCTTGGTTTTCTGGGAGTGGAAGAGGAGGGCTGTCACACTCACTAGAAGAACTGTCACTGTTCTCGATTGGAGGAAGAAGAGGAGGAGCAAGGCCACTGTTATTGCCGGGCCCGGGCAGTGAGGTCTCTGTTGGGACATGAAGGCTGCAGGTGCCAGCTGCTACATAAGTAGTCCTACTAGCTTCCACCTGTGATGTTGATTCGTCAGTCCAGGACGAGGTGGTAGCTTAGCTGATGTGGTTATCTTCGAAAATTCGGCACGAGCTTGATCAGATAAAGCTTCTCTATCGGAGTTCGACCTGATTCACCTCACTTTTTTAACTTAGCTAATTAGGTGAGGAGGCTGCGGTGGGCTGCCGCAGGCACTGCTGAGAAATAGGCTAATTAGATGCATGACAACTATATTATCTGTCTTACTCACCTGCTACCAATGTAAATTGTGTTATTCAAACACTTGCTACATGTGGAAATTAAAATTGGAGGGTTACTGTAAAAAATTGTGTATCATTTTTTGGGGGATATACAGTGCCTTCAGAAAGTGTTCACACCCATTTACAGTGGGGCAAAAAAGTATTTAGTCAGCCACCAATTGTGCAAGTTCTCCCACTTAAAAATATGAGAGAGGCCTGTAATTTTCATCATAGGTACACTTCAACTATGACAGACAAAATGATAAAAGAAAATCCAGAAAATCACATTGTAGGATGTTTTATGAATTTATTTGCAAATTATGGTGAAAAATAAGTATTTGGTCAATAACAAAAGTTTATTTCAATACTTTGTTATATAGCCTTTGTTGGCAATGACAGAGGTCAAACGTTTTCTGCAAGTCTTCACAAGGTTTTCACACACTGTTGCTGGTATTTTGTCCCATTCCTCCATGCAGATCTCCTCTAGAGCAGTGATGTTTTGGGGCTGTTGCTGGGCAACACGGACTTTCAACTCCCTCCAAAGATTTTCTATGGGGTTGAGATCTGGAGACTGGCTAGGCCACTCCAGGACCTTGAAATGCTTCTTACGAAGCCACTCCTTTGTTGCCCAGGCGGTATGTTTGGGATCATTGTCATGCTGAAAGACCCAGCCACGTTTCATCTTCAATTCCCTTGCTGATGGAAGGAGGTTTTCACTCAAAATCTCACGATACATGGCCCCATTCATTCTTTCCTTTACACGGATCAGTCATCCTAGACCCTTTGCAGAAAAACAGCCCCAAAGCATGATGTTTCCACCCCCGTGCTTCACAGTAGGTATGGTGTTCTTTGGATGCAACTCAGCATTCTTTGTCCTCCAAACACGACAAGTTGAGTTTTTACCAAAAAGTTATATCTTGGTTTCATCTGACCATATGACATTCTCCCAATCTTCTTCTGGATCATCCAAATGCTCTCTAGCAAACTTCAGACGGGCCTGGACATGTACTGGCTTAAGCAGGGGGACACGTCTGGCACCTCAGCCACGCTCAAGGTACTAAACCATATCATAACCGCCATCGATAAACTACAGTACTGTGCAGCAGTCTTCATCGACCTTGCCAAGGCTTTCGACTATGTCAATCACCATATTCTTATCGGCAGACTCAGTAGCCTCGGGGCCATCAGATATATATATATATATATATATATATATATATATATATATATATATATATATATATATATATATATATATATATATATATATACAAACAGTATATATAGTGTGGTGTCAGGAAAATAACCTCGCACTCAACGTCAACAAGACTAAGGAGATTATTGTGGACTTCAGGAAACAGCAGAGGGAACACCCCCCTATCCACATCGATGGAACAGTAGTGTAGAGGGTAGTAAGTTTTAAGTTCCTCGGCGTACACATCACAGACAAACTGAATTGGTCCACCCACACAGACAGCATCGTGAAGAAGGCGCAGCAGCGCCTCTTCAACCTCAGGAGGCTGAAGAAATTTGGCTTGTCACCAAAAGCACTCACAAACTTCTACAGATGCACAATCGAGAGCATCCTGTCAGGCTGTATCACCGCCTGGTACGGCAACTGCTCCGCCCACAACCGTAAGGCTCTCCAGAGGGTAGTGAGGTCTGCACAACGCATCACCGGGGCAAACTACCTGCCCTCCAGGACACCTACACCACCCGATGTCACAGGAAGGCCATAAAGATAATCAAGGACAACAACCACCCGAGCCACTGCCTGTTCACCCCGCTATCATCCAGAAGGCGAGGTCAGTACAGGTGCATCAAAGCTGGGACCGAGAGACTGAAAAACAGCTTCTATCTCAAGGCCATCAGACTGTTAAACAGCCACCACTAACATTGAGTGGCTGCTGCCAACACACTGACTCAACTCCAGCCACTTTAATAATGGGAATTGATGGGAAATGATGTCAAATATATCACTAGCCACTTTAAACAATGCTACCTAATATAATGTTTACATACCCTACATTATTCATCTCATATGTATACGTATATACTGTACTCTATATCATCTACTGCATCTTTATGTAATACATATATCACTAGCCACTTTAACTATGCCACTTTGTTTACATACTCATCTCATATGTATATACTGTACTCAATACCATCTACTGTATCTTGCCTATGCCGCTCTGTACCATCACTCATTCATATATCTTTATGTACATATTCTTTATTCCCTTACACTTGTGTCTATAAGGTAGTAGTTTTAGAATTGTTAGCTAGATTACTTGTTGGTTATTACTGCATTGTCGGAACTAGAAGCACAAGCATTTCGCTACACTCGCATTAACATCTGCTAACCATGTGTATGTGACAAATAAAATGTGATTTGATTTGAAACATATATACATATATACACACCACTGTACATGTTCCACATTTTGTTGTGTTACAAAGTGGGATTGAAATGAATGTAATTCAAAAACAATTGTCAATGAGCTACACAAAATACTCTAATGTCAAATTGGATGAAGAATTACAACACTCGTACAAAATTAATTTCAAATAAAACACTAATATACACTACATGGCCAAAAGTATTAGATTAGTGGATGGTGCTATTTAATCGACACCCGTTGCTGACAGGTGTATGAAATCGAGCATACAGACATGCAATCTCTAAAGACAAACATTGGCAGTAGAATGGCCCGTACTGAAGAGCACGGTGACTTTCAACGTGGCACCGTCATAGGATGCCACCTTTCAACAAGTCAGTTCATCATATTTCTTCCCTGCTAGAGCTGCCCCAGTCAATTGTAAGTGCTATTATTGTGAAGTGGAAATGTCTATGAACAACAACGGCTCAGCTGTGAAGTGGTAGGCCACACATTGCTCACAGAACGAGACCGCCGAGTGCTGAAGCGCTTAAAAATCGTCTGTCCTCGGTTGCAACACTCACTACTGAGTTCCAAACTGCCGCTGGTAGCAACATCAGCACAATAACTGTTAGTCGGGAGCTTCAGGAAATGGGTTTCCATGGCCGAACAGCCGCACACAAGCCTAAGGTTACCATGCGCAAGGCCAAGCGTCAACTGGAGTTGTGTAAAGTTCACCTTCATTGTACTCTGGAGCAGTGGAAACATGTTCTCTGGAGTGATGAATCACGCTTCACCATCTGGTAGTTTGACAGATTAATCGGTGTTTGGCGGATGCCAAGAGAATGCTGACAATACCCCGTGCACAAAGCGAGGTCCATACATGAATGTTTTGTTGAGTTCAGTGTGGAAGAACATGGCTTGCACAGAGCCCTGACCTCAATCCCATCAAACACCTTTGGGATGAAAATGAACGGTGACTGTCTGCAAGCCAGGCCTAATCGCCCAACTTCAGTGCCCGACCTCACTAATGCTTGTTGCAAGTCCCCGCAGCAATATTTCAACATCCAGTGAAAGCCTTTCCATATTAATGACCGTGATTTTGGAATGAGATGTTCGATGAGTAGGTATCCACACTCTTTTGGTCATGTGGTATATCTTGATTAGATACGTATTCAACCCCTTGAGTCAATACACGTTAAAATCACCTTTGGCAGCAATTACAAATATGAGTCTTTCTCTAACAGCTTTGCACACCTGGATTGTACAATATCTGCCAATTATTATTTTTAAAATTCTTCAAGCTCTGTCAAGTTGGTTGTTGGTCATTGATACACAGCTATTTTCAAGTCTTGCCATAACTTTTCAAGCCAATTTTAAGTCAAATCTCTAAATAGGCCACTCATGAACATTCAATGTTGTCTTGGTAAGCAACTCCAGTTTGTGTTTTTAGGTTAATGTCCTTCTGAAAGGTGAATTTGTCTCCCAGTGTATGTTGGAATGCAGACTGAACCAGGTTGTCCTCTAGGATTTTGCCTGTGCTTAGCTCTATTCCGTTTATTTTTATAATTGAAAAAGCTCTCTAGTGCTTGCCAATGACAAGCATACCCATAACATGATGTAGCCACCACCATGCTTGACAGTATCAAGAGTGGCATTCACTGATATGTTTGGGGTAAATCTAACACAACACAACTCTTTGTATTCAGCACATAGAGTTAATTTCTTTACAATTTTCTTTGCAGTTTTACTTTTGAGCCTAATTGCAAATATTTTTATTCTGTGCAGGCTTCTTTCTTTTCACTCTGTCGATTAGATTAGTATTGTGCAGGAGCTACAATGTTTTTCCATCCTTAGTTTTCACCTATCACAGCCATTAATACACTCTGTAACTGTTATAAAGTCACCATTGGCCTAATGGTGAAATCCCTGAGCAGTTTCCTTCCAGTCCTTCAACTGACACCAGTATCTCTGTAGTGACTAGGTGTATTGATACACCATCCAAAGTGTAATGACACTTCAACATGCTCAAAGGGATATTCAATGTCATTTTTTCTACCAATTGGTGCCTTTCTTTGTGAGGCATTGGAAAACCTCCCTGGTCTTTGTGGTTAAACTTACAGATAATTGTATGTGTGGGGTACATATATTAGTTAGTTCTTCAATAATCATGTTAAACACTACTATTAGACATGACATGTTAAGCACGTTTTTACTCCTGAACTTATTTAGGCTTTTTTTTAGGTCATTTTTTTCACCTGCATCCTTCTTTTGTGACCAAATACCCCACTGGTGTGCGTGGCCAAAAAGCTCTATTTTCATCTCATCTTGACCATAGCACCAAGTCCAATCCAAGTGCCAATGCTGTTTGGCAAATTCAATTTTTTTGCATTTGTTGTTTGCTCTCAATAAAGATTGTTGTTATGGGAACCCTTCCAAATAGCCTATCGGTATGGAAGTGGCGTCTAATTGTAGATATGGAGACCCCAAGATGTGACCAAGTTCTGTACAGTAAGTCTCCAACTGTGGCCATTGGACTTTTCTTTGCTTCCCTAACCATCTTTCTCACTGTGTGTGGGGATAAGATACACTTGGGTTCTCTGCCATGCAAGTTTCCTTTACTTTAAACTTCTTAATTGTTGCCCTAATAATGGTAAGTGGTACAGTATATCATTTTTTCTTTTTTTTGTATCCATTGGCTAATTTATGAAAGTCAACCATTTGTGATTTCTTTGCCTTTCACCATGTAAATAGATTTTACATGCGTGTTACCAAATGTTTATACCCCACTGAAACAGGAAGCCATGAAAAGCTACAATACAGTTCCTTAAGATTATCTTAAAAAGTTTAATCTTAATGCAGATTACATTTTGTTTGCTTTTATTTTATTCTGTTTTATTTTATTCACTTTTATTCTGTCCTACTATCCAGGTCTGTACCCAAACAATTTGAACTTCTACTTTTAAAAATCCACCTCTCTAAAAACAAGTCTCTCACCGTTGCCGCCTGCTATAGACCACCCTCTGCCCCTAGCTGTGCTCTGGACACCATATGTGAACTGATTGCCCCCTATCTATCTTCAGAGCTCGTGCTGCTAGGCGACCTAAATTGGAACATGCTTAACACCCCAGCCATCCTACAATCTAAACTTGATGCCCTCAATCTCACTCAAATTATCAATGAACCTACCAGGTACCCCCCCAACGCCTTAAACACGGGCACCACCCTCATAGATATCATCCTAACCAACTTCCCCTCAAAATACACCTCTGCTGTCTTCAACCAAGATCTCAGCGATCACTGCCTCATTGCCTGCATCCGTAATGGGTCAGCGGTCAAACGACCTCCACTCATCACTGAAAAACGCTCCCTGAAACACTTCAGCGATCAGGCCTTTCTAATCGACCTGGCCGAGGTATCCTGGAAGGATATTGATCTCATCCCGTCAGTAGAGGATGCCTGGATATTTAAAAAAAAATGCCTTCCTAACCATCTTAAATAAACATGCCCCATTCAAGAAATGTAGAACCAGGAACAGATATAGCCCTTGGTTCTCCCCAGACCTGACTGCCCTTAACCAACACAAAAACATCCTATGGCGTTCTGCATTAGCATCGAACAGCCCCCGTGATATCCAGCTGTTCAGGGAAGCTAGAAACCGTTATACACAGGCAGTTAGAAAAGCCAAGGCTAGCTTTTTCAAGCAGAAATTTGCTTCCTGCAACACTAACTCAAAAAAGTTCTGGGACACTGTAAAGTCCATGGAGAATAAGAACACCTCCTCCCAGCTGCCCACTGTACTGAAGATAGGAAACACTGTCACCACTGATAAATCCACCATAATTGAGAATTTCAATAAGCATTTTTCTACGGTTGGCCATGCTTTCCACCTGGCTACTCCTACCCCGGTCAACAGCACTGCACCCCCAACAGCAACTCGCCCAAGCCTTCCCCATTTCTCCTTCTCCCAAATCCATTCAGCTGATGTTCTGAAAGAGCTGAAAAATCTGGACCCCTACAAATCAGCCGGGCTAGACAATCTGGACCCTTTCTTTCTAAAATGATCTTCCGAAATTGTTGCCACCCCTATTACTAGCCTGTTCAACCTCTCTTTCGTGTCGTCTGAGATTCCCAAATATTAGAAAGCAGCTGCGGTCATCCCCCTCTTCAAAGGGGGGGACACTCTTGACCCAAACTGCTACAGACCTATATCTATCCTACCATGCCTTTCTAAGGTCTTCGAAAGCCAAGTCAACAAACAGATTACCGACCATTTCGAATCTCACCATACTTTCTCTGCTATGCAATCTGGTTTCAGAGCTGGTCATGGGTGCACCTCAGCCACGCTCAAGGTCCTAAACGATATCTTAACCGCCATCGATAAGAAACATTACTGTGCAGCCGTATTCATTGATCTGGCCAAGGCTTTCGACTCTGTCAACCACCACATCCTCATCGGCAGACTCGACAGCCTTGGTTTCTCAAATGATTGCCTCGCCTGGTTCACCAACTACTTCTCTGATAGAGTTCAGTGTGTCAAATCGGAGGGTCTGCTGTCCGGACCTCTGGCAGTCTCTATGGGGGTGCCACAGGGTTTAATTCTTGGACCAACTCTCTTCTCTGTATACATCAATGAGGTCGCTCTTGCTGCTGGTGAGTCCCTGATCCACCTCTACGCAGACGACACCATTCTGTATACTTCCGGCCCTTCTTTGGACACTGTGTTAACAACCCTCCAGGCAAGCTTCAATGCCATACAACTCTCCTTCCGTGGCCTCCAATTGCTCTTAAATACAAGTAAAACTAAATGCATGCTCTTCAAACGATCGCTACCTGCACCTACCCGCCTGTCCAACATCACTACTCTGGACGGCTCTGACATAGAATACGTGGACAACTACAAATACTTAGGTGTCTGGTTAGACTGTAAACTCTCCTTCCTGACCCATATCAAACATCTCCAATCCAAAGTTAAATCTAGAATTGGCTTCCTATTTCGCAACAAAGCATCCTTCACTCATGCTGCCAAACATACCCTTGTAAAACTGACCATCCTACCAATCCTCGACTTTGGCGATGTCATTTACAAAATAGCCTCCAATACCCTACTCAACAAATTGGATGCAGTCTATCACAGTGCAATCCGTTTTGTCACCAAAGCCCCATATACTACCCACCATTGCGACTTGTACGCTCTCGTTGGCTGGCCCTCGCTTCATACTCGTCGCCAAACCCACTGGCTCCATGTCATCTACAAGACCCTGCTAAGTAAAGTCCCCCCTTATCTCAGCTCGCTGGTCACCATAGCATCTCCCACCTGTAGCACACGCTCCAGAAGTTATATCTCTCTAGTCACCCCCAAAACCAATTCTTTCTTTGGCCGCCTCTCCTTCCAGTTCTCTGCTGCCAATGACTGGAACGAACTACAAAAATCTCTGAAACTGGAAAAACTTATCTCCCTCACTAGCTTTAAGCACCAACTGTCAGAGCATCTTACAGATTACTGCACCTGTACATAGCCCACCTATAATTTAGCCCAAACAACTACCTCCTTTCCCAACTGTATTTAATGTATTTATTTATTTTGCTCCTTTGCACCCCATTATTTTTATTTCTACTTTGCACATTCTTCCATTGCAAAACTACCATTCCAGTGTTTTACATTACATTTACATTTAAGTCATTTAGCAGACGCTCTTATCCAGAGCGACTTACAAATTGGTGCATACACCTTATGACAACCAGTGGAACAGCCACTTGCATCTAAATCTTGTTGGGGGGGTGAGAAGGGGGGTGAGAAGGATTACTTACCCTTACTTACCCTATCCTAGGTATTCCTTGAAGAGGTGGGGTTTCAGGTGTCTCCGGAAGGTGGTGATTGACTCCGCTGTCCTGGCGTCGTGAGGGAGTTTGTTCCACCATTGGGGGCCAGAGCAGCGAACAGTTTTGACTGGGCTGAGCGGGAACTGTACTTCCTCAGTGGTAGGGAGGCGAGCAGGCCAGAGGTGGATGAACTTGCTATATTGTATTTACTTTGCCACCATGGCCTTTTTTTTGCCTTTACCTCCCTTCTCACCTAATTTGCTCACATTGTATATAGACTTATTTATACTGTATTATTGACTGTATGTTTGTTTTACTCCATGTGTAACTCTGTGTCGTTGTATCTGTCGAACTGCTTTGCTTTATCTTGGCCAGGTCGCAATTGTAAATGAGAACTTGTTCTCAACTTGCCTACCTGGTTAAATAAAGGTGAAATAAATAAATACATAATTTATAGGAATAATAATAATAATAATAATATATGCCATTTAGCTGACGCTTTTATCCAAAGCGACTTACAGTCATGTGTGCATACATTCTACGTATGGGTGGTCCCGGGAATCGAACCCACTACCCTGGCGTTACAAGCGCCATGCTCTACCAACTGAGCTACAGAAGGACCAGGAATCATTAGGGGTTGCAATCATTTTGACATTTGTTTTTCTTTTTACTAAACAAAATCTATTTCCCTGATGTTTTATTTTTTTAGCATACAATATAGCTGGACTATACTTTAATTGTTCCTTCTTGTTAGCCGTATGGTTTATTTTACTGTAATATCAGATGCAATTTCCTTTCTCAAAAGAGAAATAGTTTTGTACAGAAGTTCTAGGGATTGAATTAATATTACTTTGCTTTTTATCAAAATGGTTGAATGAAATTCATTAGGCCTAAATTTAACCTGAATAAATTATTTTATTTAATAGCTAAGTATTTTTAAAACTCTTTATACAGTTGAAGTCGGAAGTTTACATACACTTAGGTTTTTCAACCACTCCATAAATTTATTGTTAACCTCTTGGTCCTACCTAGCACGCAGGCGTCCCATCTAGAGCTCTGGAAATGCAAATGCGCTACGCTAAATGGTAATAGTATTAGTTAAAACTCAAACGTTCATTAAAATACACATGCAGGGTATTGAATTAAAGCTACACTCGTTGTGAATCCAGGCAACAAGTCAGATTTTTAAAATGCTTTTCGGCGAAAGCATGAGAAGCTATTATCTGATAGCATGTAACACCCCAAAAGACCCGCAGGGGACGTAAACAAAATAATTAGCATAGTCGTCGCTACACAAACCGCACAAATAAAATATAAAACATTCATTACCTTTGACCATCTTCTTTGTTGGCACTCCTAGATGTCCCATAATCACTATTGGTTCTTTTTTTCGATTAAATCGGTCCATATATAGCCTAGATATCGATCTATGAAGACTGTGTGATAAATGGAAAAAAATAGCGTTTCATAACGTAACGTCATTTTTTTAAAATTCAAAAAGTCGACGATAAACTTTCACAAAACACTTTGAAATACTTTTGTAATGCAACTTTAGGTATTAGTACACGTTAATAAGCGATAAAATTAATCAGGAGGCGATGTCAATTCTATAGGTGTCTGTTTCGAAAAAATGTCTTGGAGAGAGCTCGACCAAAACATCCGGTCGGAGACCGGAGGGAATCGATTCCCTTGATTCAGTTAGACCAAGAATCAATTGCGAATCAAATGACAAGACTCTAGACAACGTGTGGAAGCTGTAGGCACTGCAACCTCGGCCTCATTTAATTCGATTCACTTTGAACAATTCCTTGAAGTCGCGGATGGATATTTTTTTCCATTTTCAGTGATCAGATATTCCTGCACTTTTCGATGAAACGCACGTTCTGTTATATTCACAGCCGTGATTTAACCAGTTTTATAAACGTCTGAGTGTTTTCTATCCACACATACTAATCATATGCATATACTATTTTCCTGGCCTGAGTAGCAGGGCACTGAAATGTTGCGCGATTTTTAACAGAATGTTCGAAAAAGTAGAGGGTCGACTTAACAGGTTAACAAACTTGTTAACAAACTATAGTTTTGGGAAGTCGGTTAGGACATCTACTTTGTGCATGACAAATAATTTTTCCAACAGGCCGATAATTTCACTTATAACCTGCCCAGGGACTGCAGTTGAAAATTAGCCGGCTGGCTAAAACCGGCACTTTTACTGAAACGTTGATTAATGTGCACTGTCCCTGTAAAAATAAAAAATAAACTCAAACTCATAATTCACTGTATCACAATTCCAGTGGGTCGGAAGTTTACATACACTAAGTTGACTGTGCCTTTAAACACCTTGGCAAATTCCAGAAAATGGTGTCATGGCTTTAATCAAATGAAATCAGTTGATTTGATTAAAGTCATGACATCATTTTCGGGAATTTTCCTAGGAGCTTCTGATAGGCTAATTGACATCATTTGAGTCAATTGGAGGTGTACCTGTGGATGCATTTCAAGGTCTACCTTCAAACTCTGTGCCTCTTTGCTTGACATCATGGGAAAATCCAAATAAATCAGCCAAGACATCAGAAAAACATTGGAGACCTCCACAAGTCTGGTTCATCTTTGGGAGCAATTTCCAAACACCTGAAGGTATCACGTTCATCTGTACAAAAAATAGTACGCTAGTATATACACCATGGGACCACGCAGCTGTCATACCGCTCTGGAAGGAGATGCGTTCTGTCTCCTAGAGATGAACGTACTTTGGTGCAAAAAGTGCAAATCAATCACAGGACCTTGTGAAGATGCTGGAAGAAACAGGTGCAAAAGTATCAATATCCACAGTAAAACGAGTCCTATATCGACATAGCAAGGAAGAAGCCACTGCTCCAAAACCGCCATTAAAAAGCCAGACTACGGTTTGCAACTGCACATGGGGACAAAGATTGTACTTTTTGGAGAAATGTCCTCTGGTCTGATGAAACAAAAATAGAACTGTTTGGCCATAATGACCATCGTTATGTTTGGAGGAAAAAGAGGGATGCTTGCAAGCTGAAGAACACCATCCCAACCGTGAAAAACGGGGGTGGCAGCATGTTGTGAGGGTGCTTTGCTGCAGGAGGGACTGGTGCACTCATGAGGTAGGCAACATCTCAAGACATCGGTCAGGAAGTTTGATCACAAATGGGTCTTCCAAATGGACAATGACCTCAAGCATACTTCCAAAGTTGTGGCAAAATGACTTAAGGACAACAAAGTCAAGGTATTGGAGTGGCCATCACAAAGCCCTGACCTCAATCCCATCGAAAATGTATGGGCAGAACTGAAAAAGCGTGTGCGAGCAAGGAAGCCTACAAACCTGACTTGGTTACACTAGCTCAGTCAGGAGGAATGGACCAAATTTCACCCAAGTTATTGTGGGAAGCTTGTGGGAGGCTACCCAAAATGTTTGACCCAAGTTAAACAATTTAAAGGCAATGCTACCAAATACTAATTGAGTGTATGTAAACGTCTGACTCACTGGGAATGTGATGAAAGAATAAAAAGCTGAAATTAAATCACTCTCCACTATTATTATGACATTTCACATTCTTAAGTTTCGTTTTGGGACTAAATTGCCAATTTGCTAAAGAATAAATATTCCCACTAGTTAAAGAAATGTCCCTGTATGATGTTGACACAAAGTTTTTTTTCTCCTCCCGATTGCTCGACTGTTCTCTACTCTGTATCTGTCCCAAATGGCACCCTATGTACGTAGCGCACCACTTTCTCCCAGAGCCATATGGGCCTTGGTCAAAAGTAGTGCACTATAAAGGGAATAGGGTGCAATTTGGGAGTCAGATGGTCTCTTAGGAGTGCTTGTCACAGGCTCGGCTCGACAGAGGAAGTTTGGAGACTATTATATGCGTATAATTTACACCAGGAAGCTTCAGTCGGTTCTTTTAGCTGTTGACCCAGGTCCTATAACATTGTGTTATTAAAAATGACACTGTTTGACTCGGTATCTGCTCTGCTGCTGCTCCTTTTAATGTAGATTAAAGAAGGTCACATGGCCCATCAAGCACTGGTCAAACGTAGTGCACTGTATAGGGAACATGATGCCATATGGGACAAAGCCAGTGATAGCGTATGGCAGATAATAGCTAGTCAGGTTAAGTGTTTAAACCCTAAATATATTGTATAAATGAGGTCTATATTTGTATACACATCTCTAGATCCTCTGTGTGAGTCCAGATGGTAATGTATTGTTGTGTTCAGTAATGTGGGGTTCTAGCTCTGTGGATTATTGAATGTTCTTGCTTTAAGAATGTATCAAACACATGTGCATGCACAGATGTGTGTCACACAAGTTTGTACGAGTTTAACATGTTGATCTGAAGTAAAGACATTCAGTAGAATTGCACGACAAGCCTCTGTGTATTTGTAACATTTATAACGTTATTTACATGTCTAACTCGTCCAAACAATTGCACCAAACACCATTGAACAGCCAGTGCTGTACTTCATACTGTACATGTAAGCCACAAACGGACACACACACACACACACACACACACACACACACACACACACACACACACACACACACACACACACACACACACACACACACACACACACACACACACACACACACACACACACACACAACAGAGGTCAACCCAAAGCTGAGGCATTTGCTCTTTGAAATTCATGCAAGTGTTTCTGTTCGTTGCTCAAGTAGTGCTCAATCTTACAAGGCAGAGTGACACAATGGTCTACAATAAGTTTCCCAACAGAGCTTGAGCACAGCTTAGCTTTTTAAGCACAGATAGCAGTCCTGAAATCACATTGAACTTAACACCAACTGGACAGTATGTGTGTGTGAGTGAGTGTGCATGCGTTTGCAACACAACAAAAAGGCATCCTTTCTCCATCCCTCCAGTCAGAACCACATTTGCCTCCTCTTCTCTTGTTGTTTAGCAAATAGTCCTCCCTAACCCACAGGCGACGTAAGGCAACAAGGACACCTGGGTGTGACTTTATTAAAATCTGAAATGAGAGGTCAGACACACGGTCGTTCCCCACACATGGCAAAAGGCTGCTGGAGTCTCCCCTCCCCCTTCTCGACTCTGATGACTTTCTCCATGAAAGTGTGTTTTCATTAAACCCCTAGAGGGGGACAACTGAGAAACCCCCTCAACTGGTCCTTTCGGCATCTGATGGAAATGTAATTCCTGATAGGTTCCTTTCGAGATGAAAGTCGCCGTGCTGCCGTCGCATCTATCAAGGCTTTTAATTAATGTGGTTGCCATGGCACTGTATTTTCAGTATATGGCTCCGTGTTTATTAGAAAATAATTAATGATGGATGAGAGTTGAGTGGGGTTGTGGATTTGTTCAAAGATGGCTTGTTTAGTTTATTTTATATTTTGAGATGTGAATTTTGTGAGTGTATTTCTGTTCAATACAACTCTTTACTGTAGTTTTAAGGCAAATAATCTTGTGAAAAGGTACATGAAAGTGCTGTTATCAATGACATCTTTGAATTCTGGACTCTAAAAATAGGCCTGCCCAGTCTGCTGTTTGCATCGGCAGGCTATTTCCAGTCTAATAACTGTACAATGTCATTTTCAGCCTCTTATGGCGGGTACAGCCTTTTCTGACATACTTGCACCTTACTGTGTGTGTGTGTGTGTGTGTGTGTGTGTGTGTGTGTGTGTGTGTGTGTGTGTGTGTGTGTGTGTGTGTGTGTGTGTGTGTGTGTGTGTGTGTGTGTGCGAGCGCATACCCATGTGTGACCCCAACCCCCGTTTTTAGAACTACATTTATCAGAGAGAGAAATAGAAGATGATAAAAGCTCAATCTACTGATTGTCTCGTACCTAGAGTCTCCAAGACAAATCTGACCGAACATTACATTTTATGTCGAGGCACACTTTTAGCTCCACCCCTCTCTCTCCATCTGCACTCGCACCAGTGTTGAGACTAATTTGTATGCCGTCCTCAACAGTGGTGTTTGGGCTAGGCTAGCTCAGAGCCCTCACAAAGCCTTTAATTGTGAGCTTTAACACTTTGCAATTAAAATCTCCCCTCGTCGCTCTAAGGACTGAATGAGCCCGGCTTTGATGTGCTTTAATCAGCCCGAGATGTATTGTATTTTAAGGAGCATAAAGATGCCAGATACATTTTGGATTTTAAATTGACACACTCTCTCCACCTTTGAAGATGATAGTGTTTCTGAAGTTTAAAGCTAGTTGAGTGCTCACTCAGTCCCTTGAAACCTTTCTTCTCCTCTTTTCTCTTCTCCTCTCATACATCCTCAAATCTTTATCTATCACTATCTCTCTCCCATTCTAAAGTGGACAAATGGGATTATAAAAGAAAGGAGAACTTTATATATATTTTTTTGTAGAACCAAGAACGATGCAGATTCGGCAGAGATTGACTAAATATCTTAGAGAAAGACCGTGACTGCATCAGATCAAATCAAGTTATTGGTCACATACACGTGTTTAGCAGATGTTATTGCGGGTGTAGCGAAATGCTTGTGTTTCTAGCTCCAACAGTGCAGTAATATCTAACAATTTCACAACAATACACACAAATCTAAGCAAAGGAATGGAATTAAGAATTTATAAATATATTGACGAGCAATATCAGCGCGGCATAAGATACAGTAGAATATAATAGAATACAGTATGTACAAAGGAGATGAGTAATGCAAAATATGTAAACATTATTAAAGAGACTAGTGTTCCATTTATTAAAGTGGCCAGTGATTTCAAGTCTGTGTATATAGGCAGCAGTCTCTAATGTGCTAGTGATGGCTATTTAACAGTCTGATGGCCTTGAGATAGAAGCTGCTTTTCAATCTCTCGGTCCCAGCTTTGATGCACCTGTACTGACCTCGCCTTCTGGATGATAGCGGGGTGAACAGGCAGTGGCTTGGGTGGTTGTTATCCTTGATGATCTTTTTGGCCTTCCTGTGACATCGGGTGCTGTAGGTGTCCTGGAGGGCAGGTAGTTTACCTCTGGTGATGTGTTGGGAAGACGCTCTGGAGAGCCCTGTGGTTGAGGGCGGTCCAGTTGCCGTACCAGGCAGTGATTCAGCCCGACAGGATGCTCTCAATTGTGCCTTAGTAAAAGTTTGTGAGGGCTTTAGGTGCGCCTTCACCAAACTGTCTGTGTGGGTGGACCATTTCAGTTTGTCAGTGATGTGTATCCCGAGGAACTTGAAGCTTTCCACCTTCTTCACTGTGGTCCTGTCGATGTGGATAGGGATAGGGTGCTCCTTCTGCTGTTTCCTGAAGTCCACTTCATGATGAGAGAAGTGAGTGCTACGGGGCGATAGTAATTTAGTTCAGTTACCTTTGCTTTTATAGGTAAAGGAACAATGGTGGCCATCTTGAAGCATGTGGAGACAGCACACCGGGATAGGAAGAGAATGAATATGTCCATAACCCCACCAGCCAGCTGGTCTGCACATGCTCCAGCTGGTGTGGCTTAGTAAAATGGTGCCTAAAGGGAGGGCAGCCGTGCTTCTAGACCTATCTGCCCTATCCCAAAATGTACAACATAATGATGTGGTGCCTTTTCAAAATGTCTTCCAATTTAGATACTGGTTGACATAGTTGATGTTATCAATAGTGCTTTTCAAGTAAACTTACACATATGCTGGCTGCCATGTTTCTTCTGCACATATAGAACATCATTTCGTAGTACGAATTGGTACAATTTTTTCCTATTATTAGTATGTTGACTGTTTTCAATGATGATCATATTGACAATTTCTCCTCTTTCTAACCTCTCTCCACTTTTCTCATCTTCACTTTCTTTTCCTTCACTCTCTTGTGAGATCTTTTATTTTTGATATGCATAAAACCTTTAGTCATTGGGGGGAAAAAAATACTTCATTGTCTTATTGGAGAAGTGAATGCATTTGTCTGTTTTGATTAGAGTTGATTTTCTCCATCTGGAGCCAGTTTCTAGAGGACTTAACCCTGACTTCACAGCCAAGCAGCAATTAACCGTGTGTTTGTGTGTGTGCGTCTGTGTATGTGCTTGCGTGTGTATGTGCAGTTCCTAGAAACTGAACATTTCCGAGCAAGAACATTTGTGGGAGTAAGGATTTTTGTAATAATGGAGCATCTCGGCTTTTGTTTTGTCCGTGTCAGATGGACAGTGTTTGCTCAAATAAAATTTGCCTTTAATGGAGAAGGTGCATTAAGATGGAAGAATTCAGATATGACGTCATTAGTTTTAGCACTACCCACAGAATTCTTAACATGTGATAAGTACAGTACCAGTCAAAAGTTTGGACACACCTACTCATTCAAGGGTTTTTCTTAATTTTGACTATTTTCTACATTATAGAATAATAGTGAAGATATCAAAACTATGAAATAACACATATGGAATCCCTCTGCAGTCCAACTCATCACAAATCTTCTCAATTGGGTTGAGGTTGGGTGATTGTGGAGGCCAGGTCATCTGACGCAGCACTCCATCACTCTCTTTCTTAGTCAAATAGCCCTTACACAGCCTGGAAGTGCATTGGGTCATTGTCCTGTTGAAAAACGAATGATAGTCCCACTAAGTGCAAACCAGATGGGATGTCGTATCACTGCAGAATGCTGTGGTAGCCATGCTGGTTAAGTGTGCCTTGAAATCTAAATAAATCACAGACAGTGTCACCAGCAAAGCACCATCACACCTCCATGCTTCACAGTGGGAACCACACATGCTGAGATCATCCATTCCCCTATTCTGTGTCTCAGAAAGACATGGCGGTTGCAACCAAATCCTCAAATTTGGACCCCAAGCAAGTCTCTTCTTCTTATTGGTGTCCTTTAGTAGTGGTTTCTTTGCAGCATAACGGCCTGATTCACACACTCTCCTCTGAACAATTGATATTGAGATGTGTCTGTTGCTTGAACTCTGAAGCATTTATTTGGGCTGCAATCTGAGGTGCGGTTAACTCTAATGAACTTAACCTATACAGTAGAGGTAACTCTGGGTCTTCCTTTCCTGTGGCGGTCCTCATGAGAGATAGTTTCATCATAGCGCTTGATGGTTTTTGCAAATGCACTTGAAGAAACCTTCTAAGTTTTTGAAATTTTCTGGATTGACTGACTTCATGTGTTAATGTAATGCTGTATTATTGCTTATTTTAGCTGTTCTTGCCCTGGTCTTTTACCAAATAGGGATATCTTCTGTATACCACCCCTACCTTGTCACAACACAACTGATTGTGAGCATGCCAAGCGTGCCATGAGTGTGTGTTTATGCATACCTACAAACATGTGACTGTGTGTGTGTGTTTGTGAAGCAGGTCCAAACACACCAAGACAGGTGTGAAGAGGGCATTACAACACCTTTTCCCCCTTAGGAGACTGAAAAGATTTGGCATAGGCCCCCAGATCGTCAAAAAGTCCTACAGCTGCACCACCGTGAGCATCCTGACCGGTTGCATCACTGCCTAGTAAGGCAACTGCTCGTCCTCTCACCGTAAGGAGTTAGAGGGTAGCGTTGACGGCCCAGTACATAACTAGGGCTACGCTTCCTGACATCCAAGACCTATATACTAGGCAGTGTTAGAGGAAGGACTAAAAAAAATTGTCAAAGACTCCAGTCACCCAAGTCATAGACTGTTCTCTCTGCTACCACATGGCCAGAGGTACCGGAACACCAAGTCTAGGTCCAAAAGGCTCCTCAACAGCTTGTACCCGCAAGCAATATGACTGCTGAACAATGAATCAAATGCCCACCTGGACAATTTACATTAACCCTCCCCCACTTTGTTTTTACACTGCTGCTACACACTGTTTATTACCTATGCAGTGTCACTTTACAAATTCTCTCGACTAACCTGTAGCCCCGCACATTGACTCGGTACCGGTACCCCCTCTATACAGCCTCATTATTGTTGTGTCATTTTCTTGTGTTATTTATTTTTTTTGTAAATATTTTCTTAACTCTATTTCTTGAACTGCATTGTTTGTTTAGGGCTTGTAAGTAAGCATTTCAAGGTAAGGCCTACCTGTTGAATTTTGTGCATGTGACAAATAACATTTTGTATTATTTTTCATCCACCTATACAGCATGATAACGGACACTGTATTTGTGTTCATTACCGTAGGAGTTTGGCCTCAAGGGTGAATGTGTTCAATAGGCCACATTGTCCTTTATCCAATATACACTTAAACTGTATAAGATTGCAAATGTAAGCTCCGGAGAGCCTGTCTGCTCCAGTGCTCAATGTTTAAATCATTTGGATCACTTGGATAGGTGAACACAATATAATCAAATATCTCTCCTTTTGAATAACTCCCTCCCACGCACACACATGGATGAAGCACATACCACACACGTGCACTTAAAAACAAAAAGTCCTGAAAAGTATATTCATTTAATTTTGCAGATAAGATTGTGGGTTCTATCACTTTAATTGTTTACATCATTTATAATCCCCCTTATTTTATTTATTTGTACTTATACTTAAAGCTATTTTTGCTCACATTTATGGTACATGTCATTAATACATACATTATTCATTTCCTCTTTCTGCAAGTGCTGGATTTTTCACACACAGCGGCCAATCCGCCATTCATTGTGATCATAACTCCAACCCTCCGATGTCCACAGATTAACCCATCTTTCCCAGTATAATGCCATTTTGTAATTTCCTTTTGCAATACATCCCTCCATTTTATTGTGATGTCTTACGAGGGTCCTGAATCTCCTTATTTGTAAAGTTTAAACCAATATTGCCCTAAAAGTAAACACTTTACCCAAGAGTATGATGCTATTTCCCATTGACTGATCATGGTTTTCCCAGATATCCTAACAATGCAAGTTTGCAGATCCATCTGAACCCTGATATTATGACATAACCATTCCCGGACCGGAATTCAAAAGCGAGCCACTGATGGACAGCACCAGAGAATATGCTCTTTTGATTCTGTTTCCTCGTGGCAGAGTCTGCACAAGGTTGACTGTTCAATTCCCCCATATATTGGGCATTCTTTTTGTAGCAAGTATTTTATATAATAGCTTAAATTGAAATGAATGGATTGATGTGTCCATTGTTGTTATTTATTATATATATATATAGATAGATAGATAGATAGATAGACCCGATGCCAAGGTGTTGGGACATCAAATACCTGCTTCCAACTATCTTGAATTTTATGTGGCATTGCTGTCACCCCTTTTGACTTTAAGTGAAACTGATACATTTTTCAATTTATGCTAATCACTTTAAGCCATTTATCAATTTTTTTAAGGGTGCCAGGCATACTAATTCTTTCATTTCTTCGTTAAGTAATTGACTCTTCCAATTTTGTGGCATGAATTCTGAGCCAGTATGAGTTTGTTCTAATTTTGTATTGAGCATACACCTCCAGACACTATTGTTAGTTGCTTGTGACAATTTTACCATCCCTGTTTACAATCTCCTTCTTAAATATTATACCTTTTCAAATATTTTAGTTCTCTCCATCAGTACTTTGAAGTCGAGCCATATTATTTGCTGTAATATTAGATATGCCTTTTCTTGAGGACGAATTTGTAGCCAACTCTGTATGACTTAATTTAAAAAGGAGGATACGTTAAACAGAGATCCATTGTCAATCTACCGAAAATGTACGATTTTAATCTACAAAAGGCAAAGAGTAGTTTACTAGATTACAATTTTGGACAATGGAGACTAAGAGAGTTTAATACAAGTTTAATACATTCATAGTTTTAACCCTCAAGTCCTTTGCATTATATAAATGTGGGTGTTTAACTTCTGGTTTGCCATTCCAAGTAAAGTTAAATATTTTTCACGCATAATTTGAAATAGAGTTGGTAGAGCCATTAATAAATATGTAAACTGCGATATCACTAGAGAATTAATCAGGGTAATCTTCCCATCAATAGATAGGTGTTTCTCTCTCATTGGTTTAAATATTATATCTACACTGAACAAAAATATGAATGCAACGTGTTGGTCCCATCTTTAATGAGCTGAATTAAAAAATCCCAGAAATGTTTTATTCTCACATAAAGCTTATTTTTATCAAATTGTGAGCACACATTTTGTGAGCATTATTCATTTGCCAAGATAATCCATCCACCTGAGAGGTGTGGCATGTCAAGAAGCTAATTTAACAGCATTCTCATCACACAGGTGCACCTTGTGCTGGGGACAATATGAGGCCACTAAATTGTGCAGTTTTGTCACACAACACAATCCCACAGTCTCAAGTTGAGGGAGTGTGCAAATGGCATGCTGACGGCAGGAATGTCAACCAGACCCATTGCCAGATAATTTAATTTTCATTTCTCTACCATAAGCCACCTCCAATGTCATTTTAGAGAATTTGTCAGTATGTCCAACCGGCCTCACGATTGAAGATCATGTGTAACCATGCCAGCCCTGGACCTCCACATCCGGCTTCTTCACCTGCGGGATTGTCTGAGACCAGCTACCCAGACAGCAGATGAAACTGACTTTGCAGAAGCAAAATAATTTCTGCTCAAACTGTCAGAAAATGTCTTAGGGATACTCATCTGTGTGCTCGTTGTCCTCAACAGGGTCTTGACCTGAGGTTCACCATCATAAACTGACTTCAGTGGGCAAATGTTCACCTTCGATGGCAACTGGAGAAGTGTGCCCTTTACGGATGAATCCCGGTTTCAACTGTACCGGGCAGATGGCAGACAGCGTGTATGGCTGATGAGCAGTTTGCTGATGTGTGCCCCATGGTGGCAGTGTGGTTATGGTATGGGCAGGCATAAGCTATGGACAGCAATTGCATTTATTGATGGCAATTTGAATGCACAGAAATACCGTGACGAGATCCGACAATGTGTTCCAATATCCAGCAACTTCGCACATCTATTGAAGAGGAGAGGAACAACATTCCACAGGCCACAATCAACTAAGTGAAGATGTGTCATTGTGCATGAGGAAAATAATGATCATACCAGATACTGACTGGTTCTGTTCCACAGCTCTACTTTCTTTTTTTTTAAGGTATTTATTTCAATTGACTGATTTCCTTATATGAACTGTAACTCAGTAAAATCTTTGAAATGTTGGCATGTTACGTTTATATTTCTGTCCAGTGCATTTAAGTTACACCCTCACAAAAACCTCTATTCGTCGGGGCATGGACTACCAGGTATCGAAAGCATTCCAAAGGGATGCTGACCCATGTTGATTAATGCTTCCCACAGTTGTGTCTAGTTAGATGGATGTCCTTTCGGTGGTCGACCATTATTGATACAAAAGGGAGACTTCAGCGTGAAAAACACAGCAGCCTTGCAGTTCTTGACACTCAAAACCAGTGCACCTGGCACCTACTACCATATCCCGTTCAAATGCATTTCAATATTTTGTCTTGCCCATTCACACTCTGAATGGCACATATACAAAATCAATTTCTCAAAAAAGTGTTAATGCAGTTTGTTTGGGTAGCCATTTGATTAGCTATTTATCAGTCGTGTTTAGTAGTCTTATGTCTTCATGGGTAGAAGCTGTTCAGGGTCCTGATGGTTCCCAACTTGGTGCACTGGTACCACTAGCTGTGCAGCAGCAGAGAAAACAGTCTATGGCTTGGGTATCTGAAGTTGGACAATTTCTGAGGCCTTCCTCTGATACCGCCTGTTATAGAGGTCCTGGATGTCAGGGAGCTCAGCCCCAGTGATGTACTGGGCCATTCTCTGCCAGGTTGGGGAGGTTATTAAAAATGCATCTGGGTCTTCTTGGTCTGTCTCCACATCAGACATCATGTCTTCAGTTGGCCCTGAAAACCTCTGCTTGTCTTCAGCAGAGTTCTTTTGACTGACTGGCCAAAGACTGTGAAATTACAGGAGACAGTAAGCTCTTCTGCCCAATAAACAAACAATATTGAACACTGGAACCTCAAACAAAAAAAGCTAAAGAATCACACACATTAATTAGATGCCTTAGAACAAATCTCAACTTATTTTTAAAGTACAGCATTTAAAATGTATGGATTGGTTTACATTTATAAACTAACACATCTCTGGCGACGGTGCCCCTACTTTTTGATGTCCCGGTCCTTTATTCTCTCTGGGGAGTCCGACAGCTTATGCCACTCTTTCAGTCCAATACCGATTTGCAGCTGCGTTTGAAGAATCAGTGTGGTGTATTAGCAGTCTTTATTTATCAAAACCCTTGAAAACTGTCAGCTGTAGCATTATGTTACAGGGAGTCCATAGCGGTGTTCGAATACTCATACTAACTACACTATTTGTGATGTAAATTGAGTATGAAGTATACTTATTGGTCATAGTATGCCAAGTTCCCAGATTTACATTACATTTACATTTACATTTAAGTCATTTAGCAGACGCTCTTATCCAGAGCGACTTACAAATTGGTGCATTCACCTTATGACATCCAGTGGAACAGCCACTTTACAATAGTGCATCTAAATCTTTTAAGGGGGGTGAGAAGGATTACTTTATCCTATCCTAGGTATTCCTTAAAGAGGTGGGGTTTCAGGTGTCTTTGGAAGGTGGTGATTGACTCCGCTGTCCTGGCGTCGTGAGGGAGTTTGTTCCACCATTGGGGGCCAGAGCAGCGAACAGTTTTGACTGGGCTGAGCGGGAACTGTACTTCCTCAGTGGTAGGGAGGCGAGCAGGCCAGAGGTGGATGAACGCAGTGCCCTTGTTTGGGTGTAGGGCCTGATCAGAGCCTGGAGGTACTGAGGTGCCGTTCCCCTCACAGCTCCGTAGGCAAGCACCATGGTCTTGTAGCGGATGCGAGCTTCAACTGGAAGCCAGTGGAGAGAGCGGAGGAGCGGGGTGACGTGAGAGAACTTGGGAAGGTTGAACACCAGACGGGCTGCGGCGTTCGGGATGAGTTGTAGGGGTTTAATGGCACAGGCAGGGAGCCCAGCCAACAGTGAGTTGCAGTAATCCAGACGGGAGATGACAAGTGCCTGGATTAGGACCTGCGCCGCTTCCTGTGTGAGGCAGGGTCGTACTCTGCGGATGTTGTAGAGCATGAACCTACAGGAACGGGCCACCGCCTTGATGTTAGTTGAGAACGACAAGGTGTTGTCCAGGATCACGCCAAGGTTCTTAGCTCTCTGGGAGGAGGACACAATGGAGTTGTCAACCGTGATGGCGAGATCATGGAACGGGCAGTCCTTCCCCGGGAGGAAGAGCAGCTCCGTCTTGCCGAGGTTCAGCTTGAGGTGGTGATCCGTCATCCACACTGATATGTCTGCCAGACATGCAGAGATGCGATTCGCCACCTGGTCATCAGAAGGGGGAAAGGAGAAGATTAATTGTGTGTCGTCTGCATAGCAATGATAGGAGAGACCATGTGAGGTTATGACAGAGCCAAGTGACTTGGTGTATAGCGAGAATAGGAGAGGGCCTAGAACAGAGCCCTGGGGGACACCAGTGGTGAGAGCGCGTGGTGAGGAGACAGATTCTCGCCACGCCACCTGGTAGGAGCGACCTGTCAGGTAGGACGCAATCCAAGCGTGGGCCGCGCCGGAGATGCCCAACTCGGAGAGGGTGGAGAGGAGGATCTGATGGTTCACAGTATCGAAGGCAGCCGATAGGTCTAAAAGGATGAGAGCAGAGGAGAGAGAGTTAGCTTTAGCAGTGCGGAGCGCCTCCGTGATACAGAGAAGAGCAGTCTCAGTTGAATGACTAGTCTTGAAACCTGACTGATTTGGATCAAGGTCATTCTGAGAGAGATAGCGGGAGAGCTGGCCAAGGACGGCACGTTCAAGAGTTTTGGAGAGAAAAGAAAGAAGGGATACTGGTCTGTAGTTGTTGACATCGGAGGGATCGAGTGTAGGTTTTTTCAGAAGGGGTGCAACTCTCGCTCTCTTGAAGACGGAAGGGACGTAGCCAGCGGTCAGGGATGAGTTGATGAGCGAGGTGAGGTAAGGGAGAAGGTCTCCGGAAATGGTCTGGAGAAGAGAGGAGGGGATAGGGTCAAGCGGGCAGGTTGTTGGGCGGCCGGCCGTCACAAGACGCGAGATTTCATCTGGAGAGAGAGGGGAGAAAGAGGTCAGAGCATAGGGTAGGGCAGTGTGAGCAGAACCAGCGGTGTCGTTTGACTTAGCAAACGAGGATCGGATGTCGTCGACCTTCTTTTCAAAATGGTTGACGAAGTCATCTGCAGAGAGGGAGGAGGGGGGGGAGGGGGAGGAGGATTCAGGAGGGAGGAGAAGGTGGCAAAGAGCTTCCTAGGGTTAGAGGCAGATGCTTGGAATTTAGAGTGGTAGAAAGTGGCTTTAGCAGCAGAGACAGATGAGGAAAGTGTAGAGAGCAGGGAGTGAAAGGATGCCAGGTCCGCAGGGAGGCGAGTTTTCCTCCATTTCCGCTCGGCTGCCCGGAGCCCTGTTCTGTGAGCTCGCAATGAGTCGTCGAGCCACGGAGCGGGAGGGGAGGACCGAGTCGGCCTGGAGGATAGGGGACATAGAGAGTCAAAGGATGCAGAAAGGGAGGAGAGGAGGGTTGAGGAGGCAGAATCAGGAGATAGGTTGGAGAAGGTTTGAGCAAAGGGAAGAGATGATAGGATGGAAGAGGAGAGAGTAGCGGGGGAGAGAGAGCGAAGGTTGGGACGGCGCGATACCATCCGAGTAGGGGCAGTGTGGGAAGTGTTGGATGAGAGCGAGAGGGAAAAGGATACAAGGTAGTGGTCGGAGACTTGGAGGGGAGTTGCAATGAGGTTAGTGGAAGAACAGCATCTAGTAAAGATGAGGTCGAGCGTATTGCCTGCCTTGTGAGTAGGGGGAAGGTGAGAGGGTGAGGTCAAAAGAGGAGAGGAGTGGAAAGAAGGAGGCAGAGAGGAATGAGTCAAAGGTAGACGTGGGGAGGTTAAAGTCGCCCAGAACTGTGAGAGGTGAGCCGTCCTCAGGAAAGGAGCTTATCAAATGCATCAAGCTCATTGATGAACTCTCCGAGGGGACCTGGAGGGCGATAGATGATAAGGATGTTAAGCTTGAAAGGGCTGGTAACTGTGACAGCATGAAATTCAAAGGAGGCGATAGACAGATGGGTAAGGGGAGAAAGAGAGAATGACCACTTGGGAGAGATGAGGATCCCGGTGCCACCACCCCGCTGACCAGAAGCTCTCGGGGTGTGCGAGAACACGTGGGCGGACGAAGAGAGAGCAGTAGGAGTAGCAGTGTTATCTGTGGTGATCCATGTTTCCGTCAGTGCCAAGAAGTCGAGGGACTGGAGGGAGGCATAGGCTGAGATGAACTCTGCCTTGTTGGCCGCAGATCGGCAGTTCCAGAGGCTACCGGAGACCTGGAACTCCACGTGGGTCGTGCGCGCTGGGACCATCAGATTAGGGTGGCCGCGGCCACGCGGTGTGGAGCGTTTGTATGGTCTGTGCAGAGAGGAGAGAACAGGGATAGACAGACACATAGTTGACAGGCTACAGAAGAGGCTACGCCAATGCAAGGAGATTGGAATGACAAAGCTTACGTAGCAAGAATCTTATTGACTAAAATGATTAAAATGATACAGTACTGCTGAAGTAGGCTAGCTGGCAGTGGCTGCGTTGTTGACTTTGTAGGCTAGCTGGCAGTGGCTGCGTTGTTGACACTACACTAATCAAGTCGTTCCGTTGAGTGTAATAGTTTCTACAGTGCTGATATTCGGGGGCTAGCTGGCTAGCTAGCAGTGTTGATTACGTTACGTTGCGTTAAAAGAACGACAATAGCTGGCTAGCTAACCTAGAAAATCGCTCTAGACTACACAATTATCTTTGATACACAGCCGGCTATGTAGCTAGCTATGTAGCTAGCTACGAACAAACAAATCAAACCGTTGTGCTGTAATGAAATTAAATGAAAAATGTGATACTACCTGTGGAGCGAAGCGGAATGCGACCGGGTTGTTGAGTGCGGAAGTTCTATTCAGTAGACGTTGGCTAGCTGTTGGCTAGCTAGCAGTGTCTCCAGATATCATACTAAATTCTGCAAAATACAAAGTTTACAAGCAGTGGACACTATTTCCGTGCTTTTAGGGCCCATAATGAATTCTTAAGGAAAGGGGCGTGGCTTTACACAAAAAGGGCGTGGCTTCACATATTTTAGAGAGCATCCTGACGGGTTGCATCACATGGCAACTGCTCAGCCTCCGACCGCAAGGCACTACAGAGCGTAGTGTGTACAGCCCAGTGCATTACTGGGGGAAAGCTTCCTGCCATCCAGGACCTCTATACTAGGCGAAGTCAGAGGAAGGCCCTAAAAATTGTCAAAGACTTCAGTCACCCTAGTCATAGACTGTGCTCTATGCTACCGCACAGCAAGCGGTACCAGAGCGCCAACTCTTGGTTCTAAACAGCTTCTACCCCCAAGCCATAAGACTGCTGAAAATCTAATCAAATGGCTACCCAGACTCTTGCATTTGCGACCCCCCTCCACTCCCATTTTACACTGCTACTACTCTGTTATTATCTATGCATAGTCACTTTAATAACTCTACCTACATGTACAAATTACCTCTACTATCCGGTGCCCCCACACATTGACTCTGCACTGGTACCCCCTTTATATGGCCTCGCTATTGTTATTTTACTGCTGCTCTTTAATTATTTGTTAATTTTATTTCTAATTGTTTTTGTATTTTTCTTAAAACTGCATTGTTGGAACCTCTTGGGGCTAGGGGGCAGAATTTTCACTTTCGGATAAATAGCGTGCCCAATTTCAACTTCCTGCTACTCATGCCAAGAATATAAGATATGCATATCATTCATAGATTTGGATAGAAAACACTCTGAAGTTTCTAAAACTGTTTGAATCATGTCTGTGATTATAACGTAACTTATGTAGCAGGCAAAACCCAGAGGACTAACCGTTCATAATGTCTTTTTTTTAGGTCTTTGTCTGTTCATTGAGTTCTCGTTGGAAAACGATATTTCTTAGGAACTGGTTTTCAGTTCCTACCGCTTCCACTGGATGTCACAAGTCTTTTGAATTTGGTTGAGGTTATTCCTTTGTGCAATGAAGAAGTTGGCCAGCTAGGAACTGGGTACACTGTTGAGAGTTGCGCAAGATGTAAAAAGTATCGCTGGTTTGTTTTCATTCCTGTATTGAACACAGAAAGACCTGTCTACAATTTGATCGATTGTTAACGTTTAAAAGTACCTAAAGTTGTATTACAAAAGTAGTTTGAATTATTTTGGCAAAGTTTATTGGCAACTTCTGAAATATTTTGTAGTGACGTTGCGTTTTTTGCAAGCTGTTTGTTTCTGGATCAAACGCGTCAAATAAATGGACATTTGGATATATATGGATGGAATTAATCGAACAAAAGGACCAATTGTGATGTTTATGGGACATATTGGAGTGCCATCAAAATAAGCTCGTCAAAGGTAATGCATGTTTTATATTTTATTTCTGCGTTTTGTGTAGCGCCTGCAGGGTTGTAGCTTTAATTGAGTATCTTACATGTGTGATTTAATAAAAGTTTGGTTTTATATAATTTTTTTGAATTTGCAGCGCTGCATTTTCCCTGTTTTTTGTGTGAGACGCAACTGTCCCGCCTATCCGTAAGAAGTTAATTAATCAAGCCACTGTCAGATTTCAAAAAGGCTTTACGGCGAAAGCGAACCATGCTATTATCTGAGGCGAGCACCCCATCAAACAAACACAGAAATAACGATATAATTCATGCCTTACCTTTTGAAGATCTTCTTCTGTTGGCACTCCAATATGTCCCATAAACATCACACATGTTGTTACATCCCCAAAATGTCCATTTATTTGGCGCATTTGATTCAGAAAATCATCGGTTCCAACTCGCCCAACATGACTACCATTTATCTAATAAATTACCTGTAATCTTGGTCCAAACATTTCAAACAACTTTCCTAATCCAAATTCAGGTATTGTAAAACGTAAATAATCGATCAAATTTAAGATGGGATAAACTGTGTTCAATACCGGATAAAATGAATGTGGAGTGAGCGCTAGGTCGCGCTCCCCAAACACAACAGTACACTAGACTCGACACTCAGTCTGAACAGCCATACTTCTTCATTTACTCAAAAGAAAAACAACAACCAATTTCTAAAGACTGGTGACATCTAGTGGAAGCCCTAGGAACTGCAACCAGATGCCTCAGAAATCCAGATTCCCATATAAAGCTAATGGAAAACACAGTCCATTCAAAAAAAATAATTCCTGGTTGTTTTGTCCTCGGGTTTTCACCTGCTAAATAAGTTCTGTTATAGTCACAGACATCATTTTAGAAATAGTTTTAGAAATGTTAGAGTGTTTTCTATCCAAATCTACCAGGAACATTATATATATATATTGTTTTCTATCCAAGTCTACTAAATCTACTCGATCATTATATATATATTCTTATTACGTTCTTATTTTTTGGGGGGGTACATTACTTTACTATTTTACTTTACTATTTATATTTTTGGCTACTTTTACTTCACATTTCGAAATAAAAGAATGTACTTTTTACTCGATACATTTTCCCTGACACCCAAAATTACTCGTTATGTTTTTACAGGAAAATTGTCTAATTCATACACTTATCAAGAGAACATACCTACTTCATCTGATCTGGCACAACAATGATCTCACTAAACACAAATGCTTCGTTTGTAAATTATGTCTGAGTGTTGGAGTGTGCCCACCACTTTTAGTCTTAATCTTTCTACACTACTTACCATTTAGCACATGACCTCAAATGTGAAGATGGGTGGGGCAGGCTTAAAAGGATGTGAACAATGCTGAATTGGTGTAGACAAAGTAGAGCTCTCCAGTAGGTACCAAAACATTCAAAGGCTCTTTTCTCAAAAGTGAGTTTCTAGTTTCAACTTTAAAAGCAGAATTACTTTCCTATTGTTCCTCAAAAATGCTGTGTATGGTATACCATGTTGTAGCTCTGATTCTCTACTTTTAAATGTTGCAACATAAGACCAAATTCAGGTGGTGAGTCACATATAAGGTCCTACAGTTGACAGTGCATGTCAGAACAGAAAACCAAGCCATGAGGTCAAAGGAATTGTCCGTAAAGTTCCGAGACAGGATTGTGTCAAGGCACAGATGTGGGGAAGGGTACCAAAAATAATTCTGATGAATTGAAGGTTCCCAAGAACACAATGGCCTCCATTTTTCTTAAATGGAATAAGTTTTGGAACCACCAAGATTCTTCCTAGAGCTGGCCACCCGGCCAAACTGAGCAATCGGGGGGTAAGGGCCTTAGTCAGAGAGGTAACAAAGAACCCGATGGTCACTCTGACAGAGCTCCAAAGTTCCTCTGTGGAGATGGGAGAACCTTCCAGAAGTACAATCATCTCTGCAGCACTCCACCAATCAGGCCGTTATGGTAGGGGGTCCAGACAGAAGCCATTCCTCAGTAAAAGGCACATGAATGCCTGCTTGGAGTTTGTCAAAAGACACCTAAAGACTTCAGATCATGAGAAACAAGATTTTCTGGTCTGATGAAACCAAGATTGAACTCTTTGGCCTGAATGCCATGCGTCACGTCTGGAGGAAACCTGGCACCATCCCACGGTGAAGTGTAGTAGTGGCAGCATCATGCTGTGGAGATGTTTTTCAATGTCAGGGACTGGGAGACTCAATTTGGTAATTTCTTTAGGGTTACAAACCAAAAACGTTCTTCTTCTTGATATACAGATGTTCGGTTTAGTTTATTATGCGTGTTCCTTGGAATAGTCTAACTGGATTAAGGGATAGTTAACTATAGCCAGTCAGATGGTTCCTTAGCCTGAAAGTAGTCCCAACCCTGTTATGGGGTATACTTAAAAAATGTAAAGTGATACTGAGATATTTTCAGATGAACTCATGAATACCATTTCTATGTCTCAGTCAACAGTTTGGAGATTATTGAAGTATCCTGTCATTAGTCATATTATTTTTAAAATATCATGACAATACTGTCAAATGCTCATTTGCAATCGATGAACATAAACCTACTCACCAGTTATCGTGGCCACTTTTTTAGGATCCAGTCCATATTTTTCCCCCATCTTCTCCCCTTTTAGCTTTGCCACCTAGAATTGTTCAAATGAATTAAGTTAAATGTGTCATAAATAATTCTCCAATGTCATAATGACAGACAGATATCAACATTTGAGTTACGTCTGAAGATAACGATACTGGCTTACTACACTGTTACAAATAACACATACTGTACCACAGCCATTGTTGCTTAGAATTAGAATGTGTAGAATGGAATTCTCATCTGAAACGTTGTTGGTTCGGGTGAACACCAAGTAGCCTCTTTTCACAGGTGATGTATCTCCGACACAACGCCTGTTATCCTTATATGTTCATTCTGAGATGGAGACCCCCCCAAAAAATTTTCCAATGGGATTGGATCTTATTTGAACTATTGAGCCTGAAAAAGTTCCCCCTCCACCCCCAAGTTAGAGCCGCTCCTAGCCATGATCTAAGGGCCTAGTAATTCTAATTCTATGATCTATACACTCTCTGTATATAACTCTCAGGTTTCCCAATCTTGGTCCTGGGGCCCCCTCGGTACACATTTTGGTTTTTGCCCTAGCACTTCACAGCAAAACACCAGTCTCAACTTTAACAGTGAAGAGGCGACTCCGGGATGCTGGCCTTCTAGGCAGAGTTCCTCTGTCCAGTATCTGTGTTCTTTTACCCATGCTAATCTTTTATTTTTATTGGCCAGCCTGAGATATGGCTTTTTCTTTGCAACTCTGCCTAGAAGGCCAGCATCCCGGAGTTGCCTCTTCACTTTTGACGTTGAGACTGGTGTTTTGCGGGTACTATTTAACAAAGCTGCCAGTTGAGGACTTGTTAGGCGTCTGTTTCTCAAACTAGACACTCTAATGAACTTGTCGTCTCGCTCAGTTGTGCACCGGGTCCTCCCACTCTTTCTATTCTGGTTAGAGACAGTTTGCATTGTTCTGTGAAGGGAGTAGTACACAGCGTTGTACGAGATCTTCCATTTCTTGGCAATTTCTTGCATGGAATATCCCTCATTTCTCAGAACAAGAATAGACTGACGAGTTGCAGAAGAAAGTTATTTGTTTCTGGCCATTTTGAGCCTGTAATCGAACCCACAAATGCTGATGCTCCAGATACTCAAAAGTCTAAAGAAGGCCCGTTTTTATTGACCTTTAATCATAACAACAGTTTCCAGCTGTGCTAACATAATTGCAAAAGAGTTTTCTAATGATCAGTTAGCCTTTAAAATGATAAACTTGGATTAGCTAACACAGCGTGTTTTTGGAACACAGGAGTGATGGTTGCTGATAATGGGACTCTGTACACCTATGTAGATATTCTATTAAAAATCAGCCGTTCCCAGCTACAATAGTCATTTACAACATTAACAATGTCAATGCTGTATTTTTGATCAATTTGATGTTATTTTAACAGACATAAAAATGTGCTTTTCTTTAAAAAACAAGGACATTTCTAAGTGATGCCAAACTTTTGAACGGAGATGTACCTGTTGAACAGAACAAAGGAAAAGAGAGTAGGAGAAACGGTAGAGTTGTCATAGGTGTGGAGACGCAAACCTCTGTGGTCCCTCGTCCCCTGCTGGTGGCAACAGGCATAAACAATTCCCAATGGAAATCCTTGGAGGACTCAGCCCAAAATAAATAGTGGATTACAACCATATACAGTTGTTGATTTACTACAATATCTAAACCATGTTTTATTATTACAGTGTAATTACATAACCTTAAGGGGCAGCCACCACTATACTGTATCAAAAATAAACATTCATACTTAGATAAGTCTCTGTGTGTTTTCAAAACTTGTACATCAAAATGATGAACCTACAACAGTCTACACCATCTCAATCTAATCTCAAAATGAGATGGCAACATCTAAGGTAGATACAAAGATACGACAAAGTAGTCATAAGGTTGCCTAATACCAAATGCAGCTAGAAAATAATTCACCCCTACATCTTAGATGTATTTATTGTTTTTCAATATATGTCATGTAAAAAAAAAACTTTTCTGGAACACATTTCAAAGCAATAAACGCATTGAACAAAAGAAAAACAAATGTTCTGAGTACATTTTTTCATTATGAAAATACATATCCATATTATTATTTTTGTATTGGGGTGTGGGATTTATATATGTTATATTATATATGATCATGGCCTCCTGAGTGGCACAGCGGTCATAGGCACTGCATCACAGTGCTAGAGGCGTCACTACAGACCCAGGTTCGATCCCGGGTTGTATCACAACTGGCCATGACCGGGAGTCCCATAGGGCGGTGCACAATTGGCCCAGCGTCGTCCGGGTTAGAGGAGGGTTTGGCCAGGAGGGCTTTACTTGGCTCCTCCGACACATTGGTGCGGCTGGAGTCTGCATTAAGCAGGCGGGTGTTAAGAAGCGTGGTTTGGTAGGTCATGTTTCGAATGACGCAAAACTCTAACTTCACCTCAAGCACATTGAGGAGTTGCAGCGATGAGACAAGATCAAAAAAGGGAGTAAAACACAAAAAAATACAAATAAATATATGATCATATATTTTACAATAAATGTTATTTGATATATAAGGCTATATATTACTTATGTATGGACTGGATGTTAATCTTGACACTCAAACCAATATTTAATGTCAGTGTTTTGTATTGTTAGAATTTGTCATGATCTCATGATTCTGATGATTACACTATTCACCTCTTTATTTTCCTGCTCTCTCCTGCCTCCTCTACACTGTAATGAAAAACTGTAATTTATACGGTAATTTTAGGCATTATAAACAGTTAAAAAATACTCTGAAACATTTTAATGCAGCGTACTGTAAATGTTGGTGCATTGTATGAACATGTTGTGGGTGGGGGAAATATCTGTTGTATTTCGAATGGTACTGTAATTCCACCCCACAGAATACAGTATCATACCGTATCTTTGGACTGCCAAAAACGTTTTGACCACTAGTGGGTGCATGGTAATTGTTGTTTCTGACTCATTAACATATTTTGAAGCATGTCTTGTAATAGGCTATTGTTGTACCGTGAGTGAGAATGCTGTACCAATTTAACTCCTATGTGGTTATAGTGCCCCCTCAATTTAACATGTATAGGGGACAAATTGGAGTGCCATGTCCTTTTGGTCTGTTTTGCCCTGTAGTTGCTGCCAGTTAAGCTTCTAGAAGTGCAAGTGATATAAATCACCAAACACCTGCTTGCATCAATCCCTTCTAGTTACAGTAAAATACTGTGAAATATAAACCCCTACCCTCAATGAATTAGTATTAGTAGTGGTAGTATTTTTTTCAGTATAATACAGTACATTTCACGGTATTGTACTGTGTTTCACTCTCACCTAACCCATCTCCTCTCTCTCCATCCACCGCCTGCTCTGCTCTCCGATCCTCTCATCTCCCCTCCTCTCATGTCCTCTCCTTTCCACCTCTTATCTCTCCACCTCCTCTCTCTCTCTCCCTCCATCCACTCATGCTCTTCATCCACCTGGTCTTATCCTACCCTCTGCCACTGTCTAATTGATGCACCCCTGCCAATTGACAGGCCAGCCCAGCCTGCCTCTGATCCCTGACCCCTATTAACTACCTGCCCCTGCTCTCTCAGGGAGAGCATTACACTGCAGCATGGAAAGAATCCTCAGGCCCCAATCAAATCCTCCCAAGGCTAATGTTTTACAGTTGTATATCATATCCAGCCAGAGAGATTACTATACTGTAACTTTACTCTCTCTCCCTTAATACTGTATCAAACTTCTTTGTTTACTGCGTGGTTGTAAGAAGTGTTGGTTGTGAGATGGAAAGATACTGTGTGCCAGCAGCTTTTGAAGTGTGTGTGTGTGTCTCAGCTCGCTGTTATTTGAGGTTGGCATAGCCAGGCATTCCTACTAACTCTGGCTTTCACTTGAAACTGGCTTGTATCTAAAATGACACCCTATTCCCTATATAGTACACTTAATAGAGAATAGGGTACCATTTGGGACACAGCCCCCAATGTTATGTCATCCTGCATAATCACGGGGGTTCAGACACTGTGATGATTAAATCAAATCAAATTAAATTGTATTTGTCGCATACACATGGTTAGCAGATGTTAATGCGAGTGTAGCGAAATGCTTGTGCTTCTAGTTCCGACAATGCAGTAACAACCAACAAGTAATCTAGCTAACAATTCCAAAACTACTACCTTATAGACACAAGTGTAAAGGGGATAAAGAATATGCACATAAAGATGCATGAATGAGTGATGGTACAGAGCAGCATAGGCAAGATACAGTAGATGGTATTGAGTACAGTATATACATATGAGATGAGTATGTAAACAAAGTGGCATAGTTAAAGTGGCTAGTGATACATATATTACATAAAGATGCAGTAGATGATATAGAGTACAGTATATACGTATACATATGAGATGAATAATGTAGGGTATGTAAACATTATATTAGGTAGCATTGTTAAAGTGGCTAGTGATATATTTTACATCATTTCCCATCAATTCCCATTATTAAAGTGGCTGGAGTTGAGTCAGTGTGTTGGCAGCAGCCACTCAATGTTAGTGGTGGCTGTTTAACAGTCTGATGGCCTTGAGATAGAAGCTGTTTTTCAGTCTCTCGGTCCCAGCTTTGATGCACCTGTACTGACCTCGCCTTCTGGATGATAGCGGGGTGAACAGGCAGTGGCTCGGGTGGTTGTTGTCCTTGATTATCTTTATGGCCTTCCTGTGACATCGGGTGGTGTAGGTGTCCTGGAGGGCAGGGAGTTTGCCCACGGTGATGCGTTGTGCAGACCTCACTACCCTCTGGAGAGCCTTACGGTTGTGGGCGGTGCAGTTGCCGTACCAGACGGTGATACAGCCCGACAGGATGCTCTCGATTGTGCATCTGTAGAAGTTTGTGAGTGCTTTTGGTGACAAGCCGAATTGTTGAACAGACCTCAGCGCGGGAGCTTCTTGTTTTAGTTTCTGTCTGTACGCATGGATCAACAAAATGGAGTCGTGGTCAGCTTTTCCGAAAGGAGAGCGGGGCAGGGCCTTATATGCGTCGCAGAAGTTAGAATAGCAATGGTCCAAGGTTTTTCCAGCCCTGGTTGCGCAATCGATATGCTGATACAATTTAGGGAGTCTTGTTTTCAGATTAGCCTTGTTAAAATCCCCAGATACAATGAATGCAGCATCAGGATATATGGATTCCAGTTTGCAAAGAGTCAAATAAAGTTCGTTCGGAGCAATCGATGTGTCTGCCTGGGGGGGAATATATACGGCTGTGATTATAATCCAAGAGAATTCCCTTGGTAGATAATGCGGTCGACATTTGATTGTGAGGAATTCTAAATCAGGTGAACAGAAGGACTTGAGTTCCTGTATGTTGTTGTGACCACACCACTTCTCGTTAACGATGAAGCATACGCCCCCGCCCCTCTTATTACCAGAAAGATGTTTGTTTCTGTTGGCGCGATGCGTGGAGAAACCAGCTGGCTGCACCGACTTCAATAGCGTCTCTCCAGTGAGCCATGTTTCCGTGAAGCAAAGAACGTTACAGTCTCTGATGTCCCTCTGGAATGCTACCCTTGCTCGGATTTCATCAACCTTGTTGTCAAGAGACTAGACATTGGCGAGAGGAATGCTAGGGAGTGGTGCACGATGTGCCCGTCTCCGGAGTCTGACCAGAAGACCGCTTCGTTTCCCCCTTTTACGAAGTCGTTTTTTTGGGTCGCCGGCTGGGATCCATTCCGTTGTCCTGGGTGAAAGGCAGAACACAGGATCCGCTTCGCGAAAGTCATATTCTTGGTCGTACAGATGGTGAGTTGACGCTGCTCTTATATTCAGTAGTTCTTCTCGACTGTATGTAATGAAACCTAAGATGACCTGGGGTACCAATGTAATAAATAACACGTAAAAAAAAAAAAAAAAAACTGCATAGTTTCCTAGGAACGCGAAGCGAGGCGGCCATCTCTGTCGGCGCCGGCAATGTGTGTGTGAGTGTGTTTGGATGGACAGGGGATAGTTCCAACCTCCCTGTTTATACTTTGGAATACCTGGGTTTACAAAGGAACACAGCAGAGTAATACGTCACGTAGTTTCATAGTTGTGGCAGAGATGGTATCATCACTACAGAGTAATGAAGTATTAGCAATCACACTGTGCTCTTGATTAACAGACATCTAAAACTAACTCAAGCTTGAACAATGATTGTGTTGCTGATATTGTTCCTGGTGAACTCAGAGCAGGCTTGTAGTGTTTTAATCTATTTTATTTTGTATCTGCTAACTATATCATTAATTTGAAGATGTATTATGTTAACGTGTGTATTGTTTGCACACACGCACACACACACACACACACATACACACACACTCCCAGACGTGACATCACAGAAATCAGGAATCTCTTTCAGTATCATCATGCACACAGCACTCTAACTTCCCTTTCATATCTCTCTTTCCCTTCTCTAACACTCTCAAAGACGATCTCCAGAAAATCTCCAAAGCAGTAATAGTCCATAATACTCCATAACACTCCTCACTCTGTTCAATGTGGATAAGGAGCATTACATTAAAAAGATGACATCCATTACAGTAACATGGAGTAACATTATTCAGGTATGTCTCCCAGTAAACTGACTGAATGGATCAGGCAGAGTAAAAAACGACTGAATGGATCAGGCAGAGTAAAAAACGACTGAATGGATCAGGCAGAGTAAAAAATGACTGAATGGATCAGGCAGAGTAAAAAACTACTGAATGGATCAGGCAGAGTAAAAAACTACTGAATGGATAAGGCAGAGTAAAAAATGACTGAATGGATCAGGCAGAGTAAAAAATGACTGAATGGATCAGGCAGAGTAAAAAACTACTGAATGGATCAGGCAGAGTAAAAAAACTACTGAATGGATCAGGCAGAGTAAAAAACTACTGAATGGATCAGGCAGAGTAAAAAGAGATTAAAAAAACTCCTTGGCTCAATTAACAGGCTAGGCTAGCTAGCTGATTAATAAGTGTGTTGGTGTTGGTTACCTAGGAAGCTAAACAGCTAGTTAACTAGCTTGTAGGGTATCCACCTGCTCTGTCCAGAGTGGGTGAAAATGCACATTGGTTGTGAAATTTCACTTATGTTATAAAATACATTTTACAAAGACCAATATGATTAGTCATGTTCTGAATCATTCAGTGGATGTTTTCTCTAACATATCATCAACATTATATCCAAAAAGCTGGATTTTGTAACCTAATACATAAAATAATAAGCACCGAGCTCTGTTGACATAACGGTGCAGGTTTCTCATAACAACTTTGGAGGATTTTACATTTTGCGGTTGTTGTCTTGAAGGTGGGTTCTGTGGGTCGCAAAGAAAAATGCATGACAGAAGCTGAATTAAATGTAAAAGGCTATGAAAATAAACAAGTTTGGTATATGCTCAGTGCTCCATTGACATTTCACAGAGATAATGTACCACAGGAGGCAGCTGAGGGGAGAATGTGTCATAATAATAGCCGGAAATGCGGAAATGGAATGGATTCAAACACCTGGAAACAATGTGTTATATTTTATATATTTGATGCCATCCCATTAATTCCTCTCCAGGATTACCACAATCCCATCATCCCCAATTAAGGTGTCACCAACCTCTTGTTTGAAAAATACCTGTTATTTTTATGTACCCTAATTCTGGCCATCCAACAATAACTTTTGAATGGATTATAATAGAGACATGAGGTTTGGACTATTGGTTGTTTTAGAGAATTATCTACACAATTAACATATTGTATTTTACCCATTAGTCGAAAATGTGCTCTTGATTGGACACCCAATAGATTGTCAGTTGACTGTTAGCTAGCCAAGGACACATTTTATCGCTTACACTTTGATTTCGACACTCAAAAAAATCAGGTTGGTTAGAAAACATGCTGTTCTAGTGCAGTGTTCACCAATTAATCTACAAGGCATTCTTAGTTTTTTTTATTGTCTTCCACTGTTAGCGGTAGGTGCACTTGATTCAGAAACTCTGCGTCTCGGATAGGCAAAGTGTTCCCATTTTGAACCATTTCATTTGTCTGAAGGGACAAACTCCTCCTACCCGGCAGACCAGGAGATCTGTGGATGAATTAAGAGAGCCTACTGCGCTGGTTCATCATATAGTGCAAATCAATGTGCCTACAGCTTCCACAAAATCATAGTAAAGTTTGATACTAGCCTATGTGAGATTTCACCACTGACCAGAGAGAGACTGTGAAATAATACAGAAAAGAGCTGCTGTACAACACTGTAAACACTGTTTATATGTTACTTGTTTATGCTAATTAGCTAGCATAACCTACTCATTTTGATAGAGCACATCACATATACTCTTCAAACACGTCAAATTTCCAGTTTATAAATAGAGTGGTGCTAACAAATCACAGCCCACCTTTAGGATTGTTTATTTAGCAAATTACCAGCAGAGGGAATTCCATTTGAATAGGGCTGTGGCGGTCATAACATTTTGTCTGGCGGTTATTGTCATACAAATGACTGCCGGTCTCACGGTAATTGACTGGTAATTAACATAAACATGTTTACCATCTCCAGGCCTCCACACATACAAGCAGCTGATGCAAACCTTTGTAACATCTACATTATAAAACGTCTAAGAAATCCATTTAATATATGCCAACACAATAAATACATTTTTTATTTTAGGTAGGGTGTCGTGGGTGTGGAGTCAAACGTAGGAGACAGAGAGTGCAATCCTGTGCTCTTTAATTGGGGGCGGCAGCGTAGCCTAGTGGTTAGAGTGTTGGACTAGTAACCGGAAGGTTACGAGTTCAAACCCCCAAGCTGACAAGGTACAAATCTGTCGTTCTGCCCCTGAACAGGTAGTTAACCCGCTGTTCCCAGGCCGTCATTGAAAGTAAGAATGTGTTCTTAACTGACTTGCCTGGTTAAATAAAGGTTAAAAAAAAATAATTGCACCACACAATAATAACGGCCCCAAAACACAGGGAATGAAAAATGACTACTGAAAAATGCACAACCAGGAACTAACACGTTCCTCTACTACAGAGCCGAAGGTTACAATGAATAATCCCGCACAACAAACAGGCGGGCTGGCTGTCTAAAGAAGCCCAACTAATCATCACAAACAGGGGCTACCAATAAACATACAAGGAGGGGGAGGAAAGACAATCAGTGGCAGCTAATAGGCCGGTGACGACGACCGCCGAGCGCCACCCGACCGGGAAGGGAAGCCACCTTCGGTCGGACTCGTGACACGTATGTTATGAGCCATGCCATAGGCGGTAGGCTAGTTAATTTAGCAGACAAGATATGCATATAAGTCCCGTGCCATTATTTTATATAATATGATTTTATAGTGAGAGGAATATAATTGAACTTTAATAAAATAGAACGGATATTTTTCAAAAAACAGAGAGGATGAATTTCCCGTTCCAGAGCGAGTGCGCATATGAAGTGGCTAGGTTGAGCATGAATGTGATCATATACACTAGTATTAGAGTTATTTGACAACTTTAGTTGTGAATGAATCAAACGTTAGAATGTCTTAGTAATCAGAACATATATGGGCTGCATGATGCGACTTTGCTATGATCAGGCTATGCTATCATGATTTGAAGAAGTCACCAAAAAATCTTGTGCTTTGTTCCTTGCCTTAAGGCTGGCTACACATGCTGTTCTCTCATCAAGTTGTCATATTTTCACCCATCAGACTATTTTCAATTTAATCTTGTCTTTACTAATATGTAAAATGAGTTTAGATTTAGAATGGCCAATTATCAAATGGCAGGAACAGGGGCAGGGGGAAAAAGACGCCATCCTGTAGGCACTCGGAAAACGAGTGGAGGCCACTTTCATGCCGTTCATATTTCAATCATGAAAAACAACTGGTTTTGTAGCGCAGCTGAGAAATAAATACAATAGCAGCTGACATCCTCCTCTTTTAGTGGTAACCATCAAAACTCTCCTTTTACATGGGATTACATATCTGGGTTTATAAGAACAGTTATTTATATGTATTTCTTCATTACATTTCTTTTCAGGACTATGTGTGTATTTTTTGTATTTTTTATTACTGGTATGTATTACTGCACTGTTTGGTCTAGAAACACAAGTATTTCACTGCACCTGCAAATCTGTGTACACGGCCAATAAACTTGGATTTAATTTGATAATTTCACTCCACGCATCAACCATTGTTTGAGGAGCATGCAGCCTCTCTCTGTGCGACAGGTGATATTCCGCCCAAACTCTGTATGCCATGGGCTCGCCAACCCTGTTCCTGCAGCTACCCAGTGCTTTGTTTGGGAAAACAAGTGAAATCTGTTCTTTAACATCAATAGTAACATGTTGTCACAATGAAACATATTTCATTAAACTGTTAATAGCCCCTCTGTCAGCCTATTAATTCTAAAGATTTTAACATTTCCATATTACTAGGCTATTCAAAATAAAATACAAATTCTCTTTAATTGTAGGCTAACTCTGTAAGTCGCCGTGTACAATTAATGAACCAACAGCATCGCTTAAGGCTATACATTCCCTCCCAGACTCATGGATAAAACGTTGTAGTGTAGCATAAGGTAACCAGTCCACCAGTATGCATAATAATGCAGTCCACACTCAAAGGTGATTACTAGAATGTGTTTAATTTTGGAGTGTAGGCTAGAGCAATTATGTACCAACGACATCTTAAACCTACATTTTTGAAAATGTTTTTCTGCCGAATGTTATATGCGGTAGGCTTTTAGGCTATGTATTGTATAACGGCACAATCGTTATTTTAATTCAGTTAATTTTTTGTGCTTGGTCTCATATAAAGTATAGGTCTATGCGTATGGGTGTTTCGAATTAATCATCACCTTAGAAAGCACTGTCCGTTTTGTTGTGTACAGCTTTGAAAAAACATCCACAACGACCATGTTTTCCACTCAGTTTCAACCGGTTGTTGAACGTCTTTCTTCAAGTTGATCAATCACAGTGACGTGAGTTTTAAAAGCATAACACTTTTTTGATGATAAGTGTTTAATGTGATTTTCGATTGCATTTGCATTGTCAGAGTGGTTAGAGGGACAATAGAGCACTGAGTACCTGGCCATTAGCTACCTGACGGTGATTAGCGAGTTGTGTACTAACAACGCATGTCCAGAGTGCATAGAAGGAGATTACTGTGACGTGGAATTTGAATGTGATAATGACTCGTCACTGCTGGTGTGGCGGTCAATACGTTCACCGCAACAGCCCTATGCTTGAATCCATTTTCCCATTCACTGTGTTGGTGGTGCTCATAAAATGTGTCATTACTTAAAAAGTTGTTGAGAGCCCACAATAGAAATGTGATGTACCAAACAATATGTATAAAAATTAAAAAGGGTAATTTTGAGATATTAATAAATATATTTTTATCTTGAATAAATGAATATAAAAAAATGTATTTCAGAATCTTGACATACTCCATATTTTAGAGCACACTATAAGAATAATTTTATTTAACCTTTATTTAACCAGGAAGGATAGCTGAGATATTCTGAGACCACGCCCTGGCTCTGAGCTTACATTATGGTAATGATGATATGACCCAAAAAAGCACCTAGGGGTCAGATAAAAAAAAGTGCATGAGTGGGTTTTAATGCCAGGACTTGGCTGATATGCAAAGAGCAGGGTCTTAGCTGGTCCAATTCAAATTAGGGGTGGATTTGCTTAACTGGCTCATATAGATGTACATGAATGTAGATTCATTTTACAAAAGGGAGGGATTTTTTTCCTCATCTTTGGCCGTGATGGTGGTGATTTTTTTCATCCGCCCTGTAAAAAATTATGATGAGGGTCAATTTAGTAATTTTTTGGTCTCAGCAGCGGGGAGGTTTTGCATATTGACTTTTGCACATTTCGGCAAAGTGATTATTGTCACGCCCTGACCTTAGACAGCCTTTTTATTTCTCTATTTGGTTTGGTCAGGGTGTGATTTGGGTGGGCATTCTATGTTCTCTTTTCTATATTTTTTATTTCTATGTTTTGGCCGGGTATGGTTCTCAATCAGGGACAGATGTCTATCGTTGTCTCTGATTGGGAATCATACTTAGGCAGCCTTTTCCACTTTTGTCATTGTGGGAAGTTGTCTTTGTTAGGGGTACTAAAGCCCTTGTAAGCTTCACGGTCGTTTTTGTTATTTCTTGTTTTGTTGGCGTCATTTTAACAAAAAGAAGGAAAATGTACACTCACCACGCTGCACCTTGGTCTCATTCTGACGACGGTCATGACAATTATGCTAGCCAAGCAATCAATGGGTTATAGTTGTACAGAACAGTCATTCTAATGGCATGAGGATTGTTTTGTGGTTAAGGTATAGGTTTTTCACTGAGTTTGATTGATTTACTGTACCTTTGTATGCCTTTGTTCAGCCCCATTGCTTTACTGTACACTGTGACTCTAATACCCTTTTTAACACTACTGAGCTGAGCCAAGACAAACTGTGCTAGCCAGGTTACGCATTCACAATAGTTCCTAGAACCGTGCTGGAAAGGAAAATGTAATAGTAAAATTTTAGAGCCAGTACAGTTCAGGTCAGCAGGATAGTGTGAAAAGGGTAAGTCGCTTGAAATATGACCCTTCATTCACTACTGTAGGATTAGATGGTTCCTTGAAGCACAGGTATGAGACCAGCTTACTTCAACCCTAATCTTAGCCACCTACTCAAGAATACACATCTACTTGACGTTAGGTCAGGGCTTAGGGGCTCACCTCATAGTGTGGCTATACGACAGTACGTACCTATTTCCCGTAGTTTTGTCTGAAATTATTGGATGGGTGTAAGTAAGGGTATGAGAGGAGAGGAGAAGAGCCGAGTGGAAAGGAAAGGAGATGGAGAAAGAATAGATAGAGGAGAGGCAGAACGTCAATGAGTGTGTCCGATGTCACAGCAGTGAAAACAGCCTGGAGAATCAGACTTCTACCATCTGGCTGGCTCAGCCACTCAGCACCCTTACAGAATAAGAATGCACTACATAATGATATTTTAACTTTAATAAAGGTGGTTGGAAACACTCTGAATAGTATGTTTCTGAAAATAGCGGGAACACCTGGCAGGTAGCCTAGTGGTTAGAGCGTTGTGCCAGTAACCGAAACGTTGCTGGATTGAATCTCCGAGCTGACGAGGTAAAAATCTGTCATTTTACCTCTGAGCAAGTCAGTTGACCCACTGTTCCCTGGGCGCTGAAGACGTGGATGTTGATTATGGCAGCCCCCTCACCTCTCTGATTCAGAGGGGTTGAGTTAAATGCGGAAGACACATTTCAGTTGAAAGCATTCAGTTGTACAACTGACTAGGTATCCCCCTTTCCCTTAATATGACAATTGTACAGTAATAACTTGCGAAATACTGGTTTGTCTCTATGGGATTGAAACAAGAACCACACGACACAATTTGGTAGCAGACAGTTAGCAATTGTATTGAATTATTTGAAGTACGTGTCAGAAGGTACCCATTGCCTCCACACAAGTTCTTTTCGAATACCAGGTAAATACCAGTGGAAACAGTAATGTAAAATAAACTTTTATCAAATAAACTAGAATGGTCTTCAATATCAATTCTCAGCAAATAATATGATGGACCAATATGCAGTTAGGTCTAAAATAATTATGTCAAAAGAAATAGATTAAGAATAAAGGTTATTGGGACGTTTGCGAGAAGCACAATCATTTGATCATTTTGGTTTCCAAGTGACCTTTATTTAACGGGTGGGGATGTTTGTTTGAGAAGCTTAAACTGGGCTTTGTGTGAATGAGTAGTCAAGATTTGTTACATATCAAAATTACTGTGACCATCTTCAAGCAAAAGAGTTCTTTGATGTAAGACTGCCTTAACTGAGAGAGCTGATGTTGGCTCTGCTTGAATTATGTATGTAATGTAAGTACATTTTTGGCAGGGGGGAGAGAGTGAAGGAAGGATGAACAGTAAAAACTATTCAGCCATATTCAAAGGTGCCATTTCTATTGGATACACAAATGAAAAGGGGTCCTGATCATGGTAGCTCTCTCTCTCTCTCTCTCTCTCTCTCTCTCTCTCTCTCTCTCTCTCTCTCTCTCTCTCTCTCTCTCTCTCTCTCTCTCTCTCTCTCTCTCTTACTTTGTCTCTCTCTCTATATCATTCTATCCTCCGCTCTCTCTCTGTCTCTCTCTCTCTCTCTCTTTCACGTTCGCTCTATTACTTTCTCTCTTTCTCTCTCTCTCTCTTTCTTTCTCTCACTTTCTCTCTCTATCACTCTATCCTCCGCTCTCTCTCTCTCTCTCTCTCTTTAACTTTCGCTCTATTACTTTCTCTCTCTCTCTTTCTCTCTATTACTTTGACTCTCTCTCACTATCATTCTATCCTTATCTCTCTCTCTCTCTTACTGTCTCTCTCTCTCGCTCTATTACTTTCTCTCTCTCTCTCTTTCACTTTCTCGCTTACTGTCCCTCTCTCACTCTATAATTCTATCCTCCCCCCTCTCTCTCTCTCTCTCTCTTTCACTTTCTCCCTCTCTCTCTCTCTTTCACTTTCTCTCTATTACTTTGACTCTCTCACTCTATCATTCTATCCTCCTCTCTCGCTCTCTATATCTTTCACTCCGTCTCTCTCACTTTCTCTCTCTCTCTATCATTCTATCCTCCTCTCTCTGTCTCTCTCTCTCTCTCTCTCTCTCTCTCTTTCACTTTCGCTCTCTTACTTTCTCTCTCTCTCTCTTTCTCTCTATTACTTTCTCTCTCTCTCTCTTTCTCTCTTACTTTCTCTCTCTCTCTCTCTCCCTCTTTCACTTTGTATCTTACTGTCTCTCTCTCTCGCTCTATTACTTTCTCTCTCTTTCACTTTCTCTCTCACTGTCCCTCTCTCACTCTATAATTCTATCCTCCCCCCTCTCTCTCTCTCTCTCTATCTCTTTCACTTTCTCTCTATTACTTTGTCTCTCTGTCACTCTATCATTCTATCCTCCCCCACTCTATCATTCTATCCTCCTCTCTCTCTCTCTTTCACTTTCTCTATTACTTTGTCTCCCTCACTCTATCCTTCCTCTCTCTCTCTCTCTCTCTCTCTCTCTCTCTCTCTTTCACTTTTGCGCTATTACCTTCTCTCTCTCTTTCTCTCTATTACTTTGTCTCTCTCTCACTATCATTCTATCCTTATCTCTCTCTCTCTCTCTTTCACTTTCTCTCTCTCTTTCTCTCTCTCACTTTCTCTCTCTCTCATTCTATCCCCCGCTCTCTCTCTCTCTCTTTCACTTTCTCTCTTACTGTCTCTCTCTCTCGCTCTATTACTTTCTCTCTCTCTTTCACTTTCGCTCTATTACTTCTCTCTCTCTCTCTCTTTCTCTCTATTACTTTCTCTCTCTCTCTCTCTCTCTCTCTCTCTCTCTCTCTCTCTCTTTCTCTCTTACTTTCTCTCTCTCTCTCTCTCTCCCTCTTTCACTTTCTATCTTACTGTCTCTCTCTCTCGCTCTATTACTTTCTCTCTCTCTCTCTTTCACTTTCTCTCTCACTGTCCCTCTCTCACTCTATAATTCTATCCTCCCCCTCTCTCTCTCTCTCTCTTTCACTTTCTCTCTATTACTTTGTCTCTCTCTCACTCTATCATTCTATCCTCCTCTCTCTCTCTGTTTCACTTTCTCTATTACTTTGTCTCCCTCTCACTCTATCCTTCCTCTCTCTCTCTCTCTCTCTCTCTCTCTCTCTCTCTCTTTCACTTTCACGCTATTACTTTCTCTCTCTTTCTCTCTCTCACTTTCTCTCTCTCTCTATCATTCTATCCTCCCCTCTCTCTCTCTCTCTCTCTCTCTCGCTCTATTACTTTCTCTCTCTCTCTTTCACTTTCTCTCTTACTGTCCCTCTCTCACTCTATAATTCTATCCTCCCCCCTCTCTCACTCTCTCTCTCTCTTTCACTTTCTCTTTATTACTTTGTCTCTCTCACTCTATCATTCTATCCTCCCCCACTCTATCATTCTATCCTCCTCTCTCTCTCTCTTTCACTTTCTCTCTCTCTTTCTCTCTCTCACTTTCTCTCTCTCTATCATTCTATCCCCCGCTCTCTCTCTCTCTCTTTCACTTTCTCTCTTACTGTCTCTCTCTCTCGCTCTATTACATTCTCTCTCTCTTTCACTTTCTCTCTTACTGTCCCTCTCTCACTCTATAATTCTATCCTCCTCTCTCTCTCTCTCTCTCTCACTTTCTCTCTTACATTGTCTCTCTCTCACTCTATCCTTCCTCTCTCTCTCTCTTTCACTTTCATGCTATTACTTTCTCTCTCTCTCTCTTTCTCTCTATTACTTTGTCTCTCTCTCACTCTATCATTCTATCCTCCCTCTCTCTCTCTCTCTCTCTCTCTCTCTCTCTCTCTCTCTCTCTCTCTCTCTCTCTCTCTTTCACTTTCTCTCTTACTGTCTCTCTCTCTCGCTCTATTACTTTCTCTCTCTCTTTCACTTTCTCGCTTACTGTCCCTCTCTCTCTCTATCATTCTATCCTCCGCTCTCTCTCTCTCTCTCTTTCACTTTCGCTCTATTACTTTGTCTCTCTCTCACTCTATCATTCTATCCTCCCCCACTCTATCATTCTATGTCCCCCTCTCTCTCTCTCTCGCTCTCTCTCTCTCTCTCTCACACTTTCTCTCTTACATTGTCTCTCTCTCACTCTATCCTTCCTCTCTCTCTCTCTCTCTCGCTCTCTCTCTCTCCCTCTCTCAATCACTATCTCTCTCTCTTTCAATCTTTCTATCTTGTCTTTCCCTTCTTAGTTGGAGCGAAATCTCCTGACAGTGTAAAATGGCCCATGATGACATATGTGGACGCAGACCTGTTCATATTGTTGTGTGGGCCTTTAGGGAAATAAATATCTGAGAACATTCAGTGAAATGAAGCTCACTCAATAAATCACTGTGAACCAATAAACGCTTCTGGCACATGAGCACCCCTACCGCCCCCTCGGCCACACACACACACACACACACACACACACACACACACACACACGCACACGCACACGCTACCACCACCTCTACCTCTTGCTGACTCTTGTGCTAACAAATGGTGCCTCCCCACAGGCTTTTAAATCAAATCACAACACAAATACAGTGGGAATTTATTTGGAATTGACTTTTGTTCTCCTTAACATCTGGAGTGGCTGTGTTGGGCGGTAGCTCAACGCTCTACGCTGTTGTTGTCTGCATCTGAAGATAAATCATACTGTAAACTAGCTAGCTACACCTGATCCCGCCAACGACTCTGGATAGCCACTGCTACTACACTGACAGGAGAGAGAGAGGGAATGAAGAGGATATACAATGAATGTACAATTGAGTTGCACCCCCTTTTGCCCTCAGAACATCCTTAATTACATTGTGCATGGACTCTACAAGATGTTGAAAGTGTTCTACAGAGATGCTGGCACATGTTGACTCCAATAATTCCCATCCAACTTGACAGTTGTGTCAAGTTGGATGGATGTCCTTTGGGTGGTGGAACATTCTTAATACACACGCTGCAGTTTGGTCCGACTCTCCTTCACCACATGAAAACCGTGACACGCGCGTCACTACTTCATAGGAGCGCCATTTGAAAGTAAACTTTTTCTTAAATCAAAATGCGTTTTTTGGGGGCAGAAATGCCTTCTGGAACATGTGAACTATTATGTGCCTTAATAAATAACTTGTATGCCATCTGTACATACAAATAAAATAGTTAAATTACGAGCCTAGTTGATTTAGCCACAGAGAAAGGCAGCAACCTTCCCGTTAGCCATGATTGGCTGAGATAATGGGTGGGCTGGACATGCTGAGAGATGAGTTCAGATTGGTCTGCCATGTAGCACACTTCTGTCTGTAACATTTGCTGGTCAGTATGTGTAGGCAATTTTTTCTAAAACATCTTTTTCAAAAGATAACACGTAGTGTAACTTCATAAGTGTTGCTCTCCACTTTCTGGATGACCGAGTTTTGAAATCAGTGGAATTAGAGTATGATAGTTTAGGAGATTAAGAAAATGCTGGCGTTTCGGATTCGACGGAGTCGAAAAGAGAACAAACAGAAGGCTGTTGTATAAAACACCTTTCTCCAGATTACATCTTCAAACTAAGGACAACCGTGGCAGAGAGGGAGAAGCGTCCATCCATGTATATGGGTCAAATAGTTTAGCTAGCTACATTTCAGATATTACACATTTCTAATTTCGTCAGAAAGTTGTTTTCATTCACTGTTAGCTAGCTAGCTAGCTAGCTAACGTTAGCTGTCTGGCTCCCTAGATAATGTTACGTGTATGATCTGTGTAGTAATATTATTCATATCTCAGCGCCATTTGCATTGCTAGTTATAGACTAATGTTACAGTAGCTAGATAATTGAACCTGATTGGTTAGCTACCTGCAGATTCATACAGGGCAGTAACGTTATGAGTTGGGATTATGGTTAATTGTTTAGCTAGCTAGCAAACATTAGCTGTCTGGCTCCCTAGCTAACGTTACGTGTATGATCTGTGTAGTAATATTATTCATATCTCAGAGCCATTTGCATTGCTATTTATAGCCTAGCTAGCTAACATTGAACCTGGTTGGTTAGCTATCTGCAGATTCAAGCAGGGTAGTAACGTTTTGAGCTGGGAATAAGGCTCATTGTTTAGCTAGCCAGCTACACGTCTAAACAAAAGACTCCACTATGCAACTAACCATTTCAATAGAATGTTCATGATGTCACTGCAACAACTGTCGATAGACATTGCTGGTAAATTTGCTCTGGCTCTACTCCAATTTCAGAGCACTCACGTCTGAGTTAGCCATAGCATGGAATAACTGTTGAACGTGGCCGGTGTCAATAAACATTTGCAAAAAGCGTAATTCAATTGTTGCCAGCAGCACAGTTGCAGTCACCAATGCTCTGGATAACATGAAAACAGTCTAACCAGCTCTGCTCGGGCGAGTAAAATGGTCAGAGTGAGCTGTTCACTCATTTGTATCTGGAAGTAGCTGGCCAACGTTATCCAGTTAGCTAGCATGCTTGACTGCTTTGTTGGGTTGCTTTTGTAAATTCACTCTGGCCATCTACTCCGATTTCAGAACACTCTCGCCTGTCTGCAATAATACAGAATAACTGTCAAATATGGCCGGTGCCAGTAAACGTTGGCAAAAAAAAATCTTAATTAAATTGTTGCCAGCATCACAGTTACAGTCACCAACACTTTGGATGAAATGAAAACAGCCTGATCAACTATGCAAGGGTGAGTAAAATGATCAGAGTGAGGTGTTCTCTCATTTTTGTCTGGAAGTAGCTAGCAAGCTAGCCAACCTTAGCCTGTCAGCTTGGGTGCTTAACTGCCGCTGTGAGGTCAGAACGCTCGGATCATCCCTACTCCTCCGCCAGTGTCCAGTGTGCGCTCCGAGAGCGAAACGCTCTGAATTTACAAACAGACAATCTGACAACGCTCTATTAACGAACGCCCAGAGCACACTCTGGCACTCCAGATTAAATTTATGAACACACCCATAGTATAAACCAGCCTTTCGTCTTGAAATCTTTTCTTGTTTAGTACATGGGCTCACATGTGAATGTTTAAAGAGATGGGTAGGGATAAAGCTTAAGAGGGTGTGAACGATGCTGAATGGGTGTTAAAAAAGAAGAGCTATCCAGTAGGTGTACCAACATTTTCAAGAGCCATTTTCTCAAAAGTGAGTTTACAATTTTATAAACTTTCAAAGCAATGTTACTTACCCATTGTTCCTCAACTGTAGAGTATGATATAGCATTTTCTAGTTCTGAGTATCTCCTCTTATCTAAAGTAAAAAACACTATTTCAAATTTTGCTACATACGACCGAATCAAGCCTTTCGGTCACATATCTCAATTATTACATCCATCTCTCCATTTCTTCTCTCCATCTCTCCATTTCTTCTCTCCATTTCTTCTTTCAATCTTTCAATCAATTTCTCCATCTCTAGACCAAGACAGGGACAGGGAAATATGATTAGATTAGTTTAACAAACAATTACAGAAAATCTATTGAAGCTTTTAAATACACAACTAATGACATTTAGCACTTCGACACTCCTATTTCTACAAGTTACGTATCCACATCAATGAGAGTATTGCTTTTATTGGCTTCGGTCATGACCCTTTCCCCTTATACCTCTCCAATTACTTTGAGATAGAAAAATCAAATGTCCCCTTTACTCATGGAAACACACACGCACACACAGACACATGCACACACACTGCCTGATCCACAGCCCACCGCTATTTATGTAGCAGTAATATATGCGGTAATATAACATAATCTAATTACTTTATCTATGTTTGCAATGGTAACACACATAGAAACTGGCTCCTTAAATGATTTGTATTTGTAAACTCCTGACAAGCATATATTTTCCGTTATCTAAGGCTGCGGCGGATTTGATCGCTCACTGTTATAAATGGAACATAGTTTGTACTGCTGACAGAATGGCATTGTTTACTCTGGGCCCCACGTGGTGAATCTGTCCAGTGTAAGGTAATCTTCAGTAATAAGCTCCATTCGTTTTGTTGAGCTTTTAAGCTGAGGGTAGAGAGGAAGGGAGAGGAGAGAGAGTGAGGAGAAATCTCATTTCAAATCCTACTAACCTTCTTATCTCTATTTGTTCAGTTGTTTTTAATGCCACATACTGAAATAATTTCAATGGCTGTTTTGTCATGAAGTCATTTGTTATCCTTCAGCAGGCTTTCGTCTCCCTGTTGTGTGACTAGCCTCCAAGTGCTGCAGTCACCCAGATGGAGCAGGGACACACACAGGCACATTTGTTTGATTGTCCATGTGGTGACCAAACGATTGATTCCCATTCAAATTCAGATTTTCCCTAACCTTAACCGTAATCCCTAAACTAACCCCTAACCCTTATTCTAACACTAACCGTAATTGTAACCCTAACCCTAAGCCTAAAATTAAAAATGTCCTTGTGGGGACCCCAAAATTTTCCTTGTTTTACTATCCTTGTGAGGACTTCTGGTCCCCACAAGGATAGTAAAATCGAAAACACACTCACTGACAGTTTGACACGCACACAATAACACAACAACACACATGTATACACACAATCACACAGACAGACAGGTTTACACGCACACCCTCAACAGCTTTTAGCATTTGACATCATATATCCTTGGCTTTTGGCAGAAAGGGGAAATTGTATTATTATATTACATCTTTATTCCCAAATTTGTACTGTATGCTGCAGATTTGTAAACTAAGAACCACTGTTCATCAAGGTTGCACAATGACACTGGTGTTTTAAAAAAGTGAGAATGAAAGTGTTTTACAACTTCATTATTTTATTTCAGAGTACATGTAATTCACTTACTCTGTTACCCAAGCGATTTGCGCAAGCCCAATGAAACAGACACACCGTATTCCGTAACACCACTCATCTGAGAAGTAATGCATGGTGTAATGCAATCTGAAATACTTACTGTAGAAGGGCACAATTATTACCTGTGTGCCTGCAGCTGAGATGATGTATTGTGCTTCACTTCTTCGTTGCATAGAAAATATGTCTGTGACTTGTGGACTCTGTGACTCATGTATACTGGTAGACGTAAAGTATAAATAGCATGTCATTAAAGCTTTTGCAGCTAAAGCTAATGATATTCTGTTTTTTTTTTTCTTATCTTTCATATGTGGGTTCTTCTGTGGATGCCCTGAAATACAGGTTAGTACTCTTTACTTCTCAGAATCTAACATCCCCAAAACCATCCACAAGGATCAAGGTTATCCATGGGTCATGTAGTGGGATTATATTTCATATGTTATCCCTCATAAAATGTCAGCCTCAATCACTATTGTTTTATCACCCTGTTTGGTGAGATTTTGGTCACTTCTTTCCTACTCTCCCTACACACACCAACACTGAAGTTTCTCAGAAACCTATTGCCATGGTCTAGCTTGCTTGGTTTCTGTCTGCAATTCAGGGAATCAGCCACGCAATGCAAGCTCTGAGCACTTTTTTGTACGATCAAACAAAATATCTTAAAAAGTACATTTACAGAACTCTCAGAATGGAATTAAACCTAAACTGATGGATGCCATTCAGTTCACATCCCCATTCCTATTCCCTTAACTTCACTTATGTCAAGGTAATAATAATATAAAAGGTAAGAGCAGGTTCCATAACATGCGGGACATAATAACTGTAACAGTCTTTAAATTATTTGATTGACTCGTGCTAGACCTCGCCGCTCCATTCTAAACTCTAATGGAGTCTGGCTATAATTTGACCACACTTTGATTGACACCCCCTTTCTCTATCTCAACTGTGACCCTTAACAATGTACATTAGAGTCGGATTAAGGGCAAGGTGCTAACGCGTATTAGAAAAAATTAAGTCAAGTCATTGGACTGGCAAAGCTCTCTTCTTCTTTCTTTTCTCTCCATTTGCAAATCCCCTCCTCCCTTTCCCACAACCCCCACCCCACCGGCCTCGCAGCATTAAAATTCCAATGCAATTCAAGTAGCGATAGCCGACTTATTAATACAGCCGCAACTTTGCCCTTGTGTAGGAAATCTAATGACAGAGCGCAGCGGGCCACATAAGAAAGAGTGATAATGCATTATACGGGCGTTTACGGTGGAGATACAGACCCTTGCGAGGGGGAAAAAGCAAGGGTACAAACATCAACTATAGCAATATAGCCTTCATAACTAGGTGCTTCATTTATCAAAAATGCTTCAATTTGGACTCGGGACATACTTTACTTTGCCTCGAGCCCTTGGCATATTTAAGAGGGAGCTCGTTTTTCCTGCAGCAGGATACAGGCTTATTGTACTCTGCTTCTCCAGGGTGTAAATAGTTGTAAATCTTCGGCAGAGCATTTATTTCAGCGAGACACCGAAGCATCCTACTCAGAATGATTGAATGCTACTTATTTGATTCTGTTTCCCCTTTTATTTTGGGGGATTTTGTACAGAATCTGGTTTGAAGACAATTAACTGACAAAATATTGTTTTAACAGCTGCGTGTCTTTGATTGGGCTCCGTCTTTGAAGTATCACTTTAAGCTAGCCTTTGAACATGAAATGAATTGGGGCTTCTTTTTGATGTAAGGACGGGATTTTTATTGTTGAAACGTTCATAAATGACTTCCAACCGGTTGGAGGACAAGATTGGAAGCAGGATAATGAGGGGTGGAAGAAAGAGAGAGAGGGAGAAAGAAAGAAAGAGTCGGTTTTAAGTTCTCATACACCTTATAACCCACAAGTGAAAACAACAGTTGTTATCTCTTAAAGAGAGGAGATATTTTCTTGGAGATACAGTCAGTCACACTGTTTACCTTCTTTAACAGGACTCAGACCCTACACTTCCTTATGTGGCTTACTAATGCATTATGCTATCCATATGTTTCATTAAATGAACATACCATCAGAACTACAATACCACCCCCCATTCAAACCTATTAAATGGTTACAGCCCTGAAGACCCTTCGAAGAGTTAAAACAGCCTGTAATATTTATACTTAGTGTGGCTTGTTGCTTTTGACAGAGGAAATAAATGTGTGTTTGAGGTACTTGTTGTTTTGGCAAAAACTCCAATTCTATTATAGGATTAAGTAATTGAACACTAATCTAAAGGACTCGAGGTTTCCACTTCTTTGATAATGCCTTTAATCTTGGAGCAGTTTGAGAGAGGCAGCAAAGTACAGAGTCACTGAAGGGAAAGCAGATTAGTTCAATTTCATGTTTTTAAGGAAGAGATACACTAGCTTTTGTGGGATTACTATATAATTGGTGAATTGAAATGTACTTCATGACACGTGGATTCATTATGCCTCTTTATAAGCACGTGGCTTCATGTAAGGAGATACAGTGATTGTTGGTTCTTACAGTTGTTCCTCTGAAAATATAATCCAATAGTACAACATATGAATCTGTCTGATTTTCTTTTTCCTCATATGAACAATGTTATACACAGGATCAATGCCTGAACAAATTAGCCATAATTATGTCTACTTAGTTCTAACATGAAAATCACAACACATGGATTTGGAATGTAAAAATCCACAAATACAGTACATACAGTAAATTGTGAATATATTATATATTATATGCACTTTTATGGGCTTGTGGATTTTTATGTGCAAATTGTTGTGACCCTTGATGTTGTAAACAACCTGGTTTATGAGGTCGAACAGGGTTTATAAGGACGTCAAAGTCCTGTAAGTATTAAAGTATACTGGTATATATATACACTGAGTATACCAAACATTAGGAGCACCTTCCTAATATTGAGTTGCACCCCCCTTTTGCCCTCAGAACTGCCTCTATTCATCAGGCATGGACTCTACAAGGTGTCGAAAGCATTCCATGTTGACTCCAGTGCTTCCCACAGTTGTGTCAAATTGGGTTGATGTCCTTTTGGTGGTGGCCATTTCTTGATACACAAGGGAAACTGTTGAGTGTGAAAACCCAGCAGCGTTGCAGTTCTTGACGCAAACGGGTGCACCTGCCACCTACTATCATACCCCGTTCAAAGGCAATTAAATATTTTGACCATATTCTGTTTCAAAACTCAAGCGTTGATAATAAAATAAATATGTTCAGGGCCTGAAACAAACGTTTTTGTCCAACAGCCACTGTGGCAGCCACTCCGATATTTTTTCCAGACAAAATATTTTTTGTTGTTTCCATAATTGAAACAAAAAACAGAAACGGACGAGCATGCTTTGCAATGTTTTTAAAACAATGCATGTATTACTAGTAAGAATGGATGTGGTATATTGCAAATATAATATCACAGATGAGACAAATGTTCAGCTGCCCCTTTAAGGGCAGGAGGTTACTGTGGCAATGAGGGTGCCCGTGCCGAAGGTGTCGTCAGTTACAATGTGCCTGCCTGTGATATAGGAGAATCTGACTAGCAGGCGATGTGTCTTTACTGAAGCATATGCTCAAACGTTGAAAAACAACCTAGCTTGTAAATAGCCAAGAAACACAAGGACAAAGGCTCACTTTAGTGAGACATTTATGCCTGTGTGCAGTGCTTCTAAAAATGTATCTTCACTTCAATCATAATCATGTGCTATCAGCTATTAAACAAAAATACACAAACACTGCATAATTTATTTTGCAATAAATGTGTACATACTTGACTTCAATCTCCTGACCAACCGACAATGTGTCTGGTGAAATAGATATTTTACCACATTTGGGGGGTGGCGGGTGATAATTTTAGAATCAGTGGTGTAGCACTTGCGAGGCACAGCTGTGTATACATTGAAATCATTTGCAAATCATTTGCTTTTTATTTTACTGGACTGATGGTACCTGCATCTAGTGGCCATCGTGCTTTCAAGACAATTGAGAACTCTGGAACAAAAACTAGGTCAAATCATGACTTCAGTAATGTTCAGGTTGGAAAGTCAGGGCTCGAGAAAGATGCCACAATTCCAGACTTGGAATTCCAAGTTGGATGACAGTTCAAAAATATTTTTCCCAGTCTGATTTTTTTCCCAGAACCCATTTGTGTTGAACACACTGAAGTCGGAAGTTGGAAGCATTAGTCTCAGCAGAGGGAGGAAAATAGCTGCAGTGGGTCAGCCTCTTGCGGTCCCTGCTCTCTCCTTCCTTTCCTCCGGTGAGACTGACCAGAGAAAGGGCGTACCATCATTCACCTGATGGTGAAGCTCTAGTCGCACTGTATCCACATCTGCCTCAAGCACAAATTCATGTTGTACCTATGACCAAGGTGAAATGTTAAAATAGACACGAAGGGCTGCTAATAATAATAAAAATGCAGGCCTATCGATAGACTTGGCTACTCATTCATTTCAGCGTGAGTGGAAGTAGAGACAAGTGTGTATTATGTATTATTAATGGTGTTGAATAAAAACATTGACAGTGCTAAATGAAAAATGTTACATGAACTCACTTGTAAAAACAACAGCTCTGTGTGAAATCTCACATAGGCTAGTATCAAACTTTGCTGGGGTCGTGGAATCTGTAGGCACAGTGATTTGAGCTATCCGATTGGCCAGCACAGTAGGCATACTCGATTTAGCCACAGGCCTTCCGGACCGCCGGGTAGGTGGAGTTCGTTTTTTCAGACAAACTAAATGGTTTAACATTTGAACACTGCTCAGGGCTTCCGAATCAAGTGCACCTACCGCCAACAGCGCAACAAGAATAATAGAAAACAGAAGCACAAGCCTTTATTCTTGGCTATATTGCAGAAATGTTTGGTGATTGACTAAGGAATGTCTTGAAGATCAACCGGTTGGTGACTACTGAACCCCATTATCTACTTCCCCAGAGTCAGATGAATCATGGATAAAAAAAGAAAAATTCTCTGCATCCAGTTTGAAGGAAGTTAGAGGTAGTTTCATGAGCCAATGCTAACTAGCGTTAAAACAATGTCTGGACGACTATGGTATCTACCAGCATGCTAGCAGTTACCACAGACTTCCAGTCATTGTGCTGATGCTAGTTTGCAATTGTGAATAACGCCAGTTAGCAACTTCCTTCAATAAAAATAAAAATGGTATCCACGAATTCATCTGACTCTGGGGAATTAGATAAAAGGGCTTCATTGCCAAAATCCTGAAGTATCCCTCCCTTTAATAACTCTTATACTGTATGTACTGTATATATTCTTTATGGATTATGTTTGAATTAGTCATGCTCCAGATTCACTACTTTTGTTACTGCTCCCTCAACACTAGTACAACAACACAGAAACAAAAAAGTTACAGAACGTGCCCTATATCTGTCAAAGTCATTGGGAGACTGGGCATAATAGTTTATTTTTTATTCTGCTTTGGAGATATGCAATTTCTGTGGTAAATTCTCATTGAATCAAGGATAAAAGAAATGGGTGCCCTCAACACACAAGACATGGAATGTGTGATCCACTTGGACAACATAGATGCAAATATTCCAGATATCTCCTGAAACATAGGTAATATGTCAGCATATGTTTAAATGCCACTATTTTGACATTATTCTAATGAGACCATGTTGAATCATTATTCTAATGAGACCAGGTCTTTATTTTTCCCTTTACTATCCTTATGGACAAATCTCACATTTTAGTGTTCTCCCTCTTTCTCTTCTCCCTCTATCCTGTGATGTCTTTGATATTAATAGCCGGACATTTAGGGGGCAAGCAGAAGTGATGGAAGTTAAAAGAATATGATGAAAAAAAGAAAGAATGGAAAATGTAGATAGATGTCCTACATTTTGTCAGCTAAAATCGGGATATTGCCTGAGCAAGGCTGTGCCGTGTTCTCCAGTTGTCAAAAGACAGTAAGTAATTATTAAAATAGCAGTTTGAAACACGGGGAGATTAAAGTGATGCTAATGATAAGTGAGAGAAGAAAAGGCCAAGCTATATTTTAATACCTCTGAGAATGGTTAATGACTTCTATTGCCTGAGATTAAACTAAACCTGTCTCATCAGCTTTTTCTAGCTCAGAGAGAGAGAGAGAGAGAGAGAGAGAGAGAGAGAGAGAGAGAGAGAGAGAGAGAGAGAGAGAGAGAGAGAGAGAGAGAGAGAGAGAGAGAGAGAGAGAGAGAGAGAGAGAGAGAGAGAGAGAGAGAGAGAGAGAGAGAGAGAGAGAGAGAGAGAGAGAGAGAGAGAGAGAGAGAGAGAGAGAGAGAGAGAGAGAGAGAGAGAGACCTATTCCACATTCATTTATTAAACTCTTTTAAGGAAGTACATTGATTTGCATAGGTTACACTTTTGAAACATTTTGGGCTAAAAGCCGCCCGACACACCGTAAAGCTGTCACGTAGAGCCAGGGCTGTTGAGTTGCTCAAGGCACACTATAAAGAATTAATTATATGCGAACTGCCAAGTTTAATCAGAAAATATCAATTATTTAAACGGAAAGGTTTGCTCCTGTTTAGAGCACAGGGTTTTTACAGACAGGCTGGATTACATTGACAAGCTCCTCACTCTCTGTTTTTTATCATCAGAGCTCAATGTTGTTTGCATCACATTTCTCAATACTCTCCTCCACATCTTTAGTTGTATCCCAACTCCCCATAATCACATCAAGAGTACAAAAACAAAACAATAAAAATATGAATCTTCTATTTCCAGGCCTCGCTCGGGTGAGTTATGCTCTGAAATTTTAAGCATGACATTTAACACAGGAGCCCCATGTGACCCAGGAAATGAAATGTATGGCTCTTGTTGACATGGCATTACCACAATTCAACACCGTTCATTAATCTTTGTTTTCCCGGAACCCTTCTGGTATGTCCTTCACCAAGTTACCGGAGCAATGCCAGAAATTGTAAGGCTCAACACACATATTTCCTGGTGGCAATTAACATGCATTCCTATGCACTGAGCCCCTCTCATAGCAGCCGCAACACTCTTTATCAGCACCAGGGTGATAGAAGTCACTGAACATTCTGCTGACAGCAGATTATTTTTGTTTTGATACAGATGTCAGGCTTGAGTTGGTTGTGCTTTCCACTTTTACAGCTACGAGCCCTGGTAGCCTTATTCAGTAACAGAGAGAGAAGAGAGGCTTTTAATGTTTTTCTTTCTCTCGTTTTCTCTCTCCCTCTTTCTCTCTCCATCTATCTATTTCCTTTTCTTTCTGTTATTTACTCCTCTCTTCTCTCTATGTCCATAACGCTCAATTTCTGTCTCTCCCTCCCTCCATTTCTCTATCCCTTTCTCTCTCTGTCCCTAACGCTCCATCTATCTCTCTGTCTCTAACCTCCCTCCCTCCATCTCTCTCACTCTCACACACACAATAAATAGGTTTGACATTTAAAGCGCTGGTAGGAGTGACTGTCATCATCCCAGAGAGGACAAATCACGGGACTTATCCAAGACTAAAATCTGTAGTGTGTTCTAAACAGAGCACGTTTCTCTCTACTAGGCCACATCCCTGCATTGAGCACTACTATTGCAAAATCTCACTGGGATGTTCTAGATCCTATGACAAAATACTCAGTTAGCCTCCAATTAAATATGGATCTATAAGCAAAGGGCTGGAATCTTGAAAGATTCAGGACAGCAACTTAATTTATTTAAAAAATATCTAAGGGCCTTTATCATTTTAAAAATGTTTTACTGTGAAGGAAGAATATACATGCATACAATTTGAATTGGTTGTGATCGATATCAATGGCTATTGCTGCTGGAGTGCAGAATTTGATAGGAGGGGGGTTCATGCTATCGTTCACGCCTGTGTCAGAGACAATGTTAACGCCTCCCTTTGAATCAATGATACATTTTACAGTCTCAACACTTCCGTTATACGAAGGTAGCTTAACCCTATGCTTTTGAACCCAATCAATATGAACCCATCAGCCTGTTGAGGCTGCTTAAGTGATATCATAACTGATGACAATATAAAGTTGAAGTTGGAAGTTTACATACACTTAGGTTAGAGTCATTAAAACTATTTTTCAACCACTCCACAAATTTCTTGTTTACAAACTATAGTTTTAGCAAGTCGGTTAGGACATCTACTTTGTGCATGACACAAGTAATTTTTCTAACAATTGTTTACAGACAGATTATTTCACTTATAATTCACTGTATCACAATTCCAGTGGGTCAGAAGTTTACATTTAGAAGTTTCTGATAGGCTAATTGACATCATTTTAGTCAATTGTAGGTGATCAAAAGAAATCAGCCAAGATCTCAGAAAAAATATTGTAGACCTCCACAAGTCTGATTCATCCTTGGGAGTAATTTCCAAATGCCTGAAGGTACCACGTTCATCTGTACAAACAATAGTATGCAAGTATAAACACCATGGGACCACACAGCCGTCATACCGCTCAGGAAGGAGAAGCGTTCTGTCTCCTAGAGATGAACTTACTTTGGTGCAAAAAGTGCAAATTAATCCGAAAACAACAGCAAAGGACCTTGTGAAGATGCTGGAGGAAACAGGTACAAAATGATCTATATACACAGTAAAACGAGTCCTATATCGACATAACCTGAAAGGCCACTCAACAAGCAAGAAGCCACTGCTCCAAAACCGCCATTAAGACATGAAGGTCAATCAATCTGGAAAATGTCAAGAACTTTGAAAGTTTCTTCAAGTGCAGTCGCAAAACCATCAAGTGCTATGATGAAACTGGCTCTCATGAGGACCGTCACAGAAAAGGAACATCCAGAGTTTCCTCTGCTGCAGAAGAGGAGTTTATTAGAGTTACCAGCCTCAGAAATTGCAGCCCAAATAAATGATTCACAGAGTTCAAATAACAGACACATCTCAACATCAACTTTTCAGAAGAGACGGCGTGAATCACGACTTCATGGTTGAATTGCTGCAAAGAATCCACTACTAAAGGACACCAGTAAGAAGAAGTGACTTTCTTGGGCCAAAAAACACCAGCAATGGACATTAGACGGGTGGAAATATGTCCTTTGGTCTGATGAGTCTATATGTGAGATTTTTGTTTCCAACCGCTGTGTCTTTGTGAGATGCAGAGTAGGTGAACGGATTATCTCCACAAGTGTGGTTCCCACCGTGAAGCATGGATGAGGAGGTGTGATTGTGCGGGGGTGCATTGCTGGTGACACCGTCTGTGATTTATTTTGAAATCAAGGCACAAAATACCAGCATGGCTACCACAGCATCATGCAGCTTGTGCTTAGTGGGACTATCATTTGTTTTTCAACAGGACAAAGACCCAACACACCTCCAGACTGTGTAAGGGCTATTTCACCAAGAGGGAGAGTGATGGAGTGCTGCAACAGATGACCTGGCAGCCAACACATGCTCAGCATATGTGTTGGAAAAGCATTCCAGGTGAAGCTGGTTGAGAGAATGCCAAAACTGTGCAATGCTGTCATCAATGCAAAGGGTGGCTACTTTGAAGAATGAAAAATATAAAATATATTTTAATTTGTTTCATGCTTTTGAGTTCCATATGTGTTATTTCATTATTCTGCTGTCTTCACTATTATTCTACAATGTAGAAAATAGTCAAAATAAAGAAAAACACTTGAATGAGTAGGTGTGTCCAAACTTTTGACTGGTACTGTATGTTTCAATCTACACACTGTATTTGACAGTAAACTATCCTAAAAGTTCAACTCTCATTTTCACACCCAGAAACCATTATTTCTACAGTTGAGAGTTCATTTGTAATGTGTTCTCTTAAAATAACTCTCAATTTCTCTTTTAGGCATCTTATTGTTTTGCACTCTCAGGGATTGACTCAGTCTCTCAATCAAATCAGTATTAGATACAATACAAATGTTTTAATAAACGTAAAGAGATTGAAAGAGAAAGTAAAGAAATTCCCTTTTACTAGGATAAAGCGCAACAACCAGTTTCTCCTACATGATGGTCGTCTCTAACTCTCCTTATCGTCTCTAACTGCTCAACACAAACCTCCACACACAGCTGAATTGTACATTACTACTTTTACAGCTGTATATATCTCTCTCACACTCCCCATGTAATGGCTTTAGCTTGTCAAGCTTTTTCTCACTGCCGTTGCTGCCTCTACAGCGCTCTGCACAGCTCGGCTCCTTCCCCATCCGGTAACGCCGAGCCAAGCATCCCAAAGCTAAAAATACTGCCTGACGCTCATGTCGCACCCTACTGCCATTTCCAGCACCCAGTTCCCAAACCCCCTCACAGCCCTCGTTACGTGTGAAGGGGAGGGGATGGAGCATGGGAGCCGAGAGCATGAGCCAACATCTTTGTAATTCTTTTAATAACATGTGTAAATGGTCACCGGGCCTATCAGTCTCTATCAAGGCCCGGCAAGCAGAGCACAGAGCAGCTGATACCACCTAGGGGAAGGGGGGAAGGATACGGAACGCCTGATTTATCCAACAAGCCGTGAAGCTGATTCATTTCACTCTTCATTAAGAATGGGTTGCGGCATCTTTTTCTCTTGGGCTCGGGCATATCTATTCACACGTCATCCGTTTGTCTTTCTTTTATTTTTTTTATTCCTGAGTGGCCGTGGTAAACAGTGGCGGCCACCCTCCCTTCTTCTCTCTCATTTTCTCTCCCTCCTCCTCCTCGTGTTGCGCCCTTGGCAAATGAAAGGTCAAAGACGCTGCAGTGATTAATGAGCAGCTCGACTCTGGGATCTCTCTGTCACAATCCTCCTCTTCCCCCCTCCTTATCTCTCCATCCCCCACTGTCAACCTCCCACCCTCCTCCCCACCACTCTCTTATTATTTCATCTGCTAATTTCTACTCCCAAGACTGCTTAGTTAGTCTGTTTGTTTGGCTAGGATGAGAAATTATTGTCTGTCTGTCAAGGAAACTGATTGTCTCTTTTGTAGTGAGTGGACAGGGAGGGTAGAGGTGGTGTTCTGTTTTGGGTAGGAAGTTGATAGAGAGTTAATGGAGAATGTTGAGGTGTGTTTGTGTGTGTGTGTTGTGTTCCCACCAGTGAGAAGGACGTATAAACTGTGGGCTGCCTTTCTGCTTTTCTTCTAAAGAGTTTGTTGCTAAAGTCTAATGACTTTTTCCGCTGTCAGCACAAAAACTAGACTTTAGCGCCCCAGCCCTTTTATGGTGGAAATGAGCTCAGGTCCTCAGCACTCTATTCACGGGGTGGATGACACTCCACGGCCCCTTTTCACTCTTTATATTGAAACAAATGATTTAAATATTTACTCTCAAATGCGCTGTGGATTAACAGTGGTAATTAACTGAGACAGAGTGAGGTGTGTGAGTGAGTGAGTGAGTGAGTGAGTGAGTGAGTGAGTGAGTGAGTGAGTGAGTGAGTGAGTGAGTGAGTGAGTGAGTGAGTTTATGTCTGTGTGAGTGTTTGTGTTCCATGTGTGTGTTTTCAAGAGGGCCCCTCTTGTTTGAATGCATATCCTTGGGGCACAATAGCCCTGTTAGTTTCTGCCTGTCACTTTCACTCCACAAGTTGCTTTTTCTTTCAGCAGATAAGTGGGCCCTAATTCTGAACAAATAGAGGAAATCAGAAGCCACTGAGAATCATTCGCCTCTCCTTTTCCCATGGCACCCAAATAGACACCCAGCCTCATAGATAGAGAGAAAGAACGAAGGAGTGTGAGGAAAAGAGTGGGAGTGAAATAAAGAGGAAGGGGGGAACTCTACAACCAGCAAAACAATTTTGTCACCACAAGCAGATCAAATTGAAAAATCTCCTGGAAGGAAGAAGAGCCAGAGTGGAGAGGAGTTGTCAGATCGGGTGGAAAGCAATGAATAGAGCCAAGCGGGCTAAATTGGCATCAGGTGTGGGCTCTTCTAGCTGCTGATAGGCTCACAAATTGTGCTGGTGAGACAGTCGGCCATTTCCAACTATACAATAGGAGAAATGAATGCAAATTAGTAGTAGTGGACTGGCATGATTGAATGGGGTGATTTGTTATTTATTTGATTTAACCTTTATTTAACTAGGTTTCTAACAGGTTGCATTAGAGAAGGGATACATTGTTTGCTCAGCCCCTCTCCACCCCCCATAGCTTTTGCTCCCATCCCCACAGCACACCACCAGTCCCTTTTTTCGTCTACACCTTTTTTCCTCTACACTCTGTCTCTGTCTTTCTCTCTCTCTCTCTCTCTCTCTCTCTCTCTCTCTCTCTCTCTCTCTCTCTCTCTCTCTCTCTCTCTCTCTCTCTCTCTCTCTCTCTCTCTCACTCTCACTTATGTCTCATAAGAGTTCATTGTTCAGAGATTAAACTAGCTCTCTAAACTATTTACATTGCTCATTTATTTGAAAACCAGATGATTCTGGTTTGTGTCTATCTCCCACACACACTCTCACACACATCAATACGTATGCACGTACGCACACACTGCTTGCCGCCTTTGGCCATCCACGCAAAATGTTAATTGCAAAAGGACAGGGAGCCAAGGCAAAAGAGAGAGTAACAAAGAAAGAGAGAGATAAAAACTGAGACGAGAGAGGAGTGGGTTCAATCAGTAATGATAATGTTCCTGTTGTGTGTCCATAGCCTCATTAGAAACAACAGAGAGAGAAGGCAGGAGAGGCATTATGCTGCTGTTGTAGTCTGCCTGGCCAGCTCCTAGCCCCGTAGCTATCCGTCTTCTCACACGTCTCCTTCCTATATTTAAAGAGCTCTCATTACAAGCCCTTTAGCAGACCTGTGAGTGCTGACTGTTGTTGTATTCATTCAATTTCACGAGAACTTAAATGTGCAATGAATTGTATTTTCTGTTGTTACACTTACGGACAAATTATTTTGTAGAAAATGTTAGTCTTTGTCTAAAAATAGGAGTGTTTAGGATATAATGAAAGTAAAAAAAGTAAGCAATTCCATATCAATGTTCACTGGAAAGAAGAAAAGGTAAAGATGACGTTGAATGTCAAATGTGCAGAGTTCTATTTTTTTCTATGCATTTAAATATAATTAGCATGAAATTCATTGTGATTAATTAGACCTACTGACTCCTGCCTATCCTGTGCCGTAATTGTCTTGCATTTTAATGTCAGCCAGCTCATGTTCACATTGATTATATTATTTGATTACATAACATACCACTTCCTTGTTGTGTTTTTTTTAAAGATAATTAAGACAGTAGGATGTTATTTTAAACAACCCTATTGGCTTTACTGGCTAGACATTTATGCATTTCTAAACACTGCTAGAATGACTCCAAAGCAGTTGATGCATACATACAGGTGCTTCACAGACGTGTCAGTGACTATCACCCATGACAGTTATTTTCAAGCGACCAAATTAGTATCAAGGGCAGTTTGGGGGCAGATAATGGCAGCTGCAGAGATGTGTCTCTTGTCCAGAGGTTTCTGTTGCGCGGTGCTACAGTGCAGGCTGTGATTAATAGCTAGGTAATGTAGTGTTGAAATGAGTAAACACTCCCTTTGCTCCCTGGCTTTATGCTTCAGCGGCTTGATGACAAGGGCAGAGCAAGGTGAGAATTAAACAGGCACTGGCTGCAGAACAAGAGAGAAAGAAAGAGAAAAGAAAGAAAGGGGAGTGAGGGAGGAGGACGAGTGAATCATGACAGACCTGGGCAGTGTGTGTGGAGGAGTAAACGAATAGAAGGAGAAGGAGAGGATAAGGGAAGGACCATCAGCACTCTTCAGAGATAAATGAAGTAAAGCGTCTGACAAAAGTGGAAGATGGAAGCTCTTCCTCTTCTCCTTTTTCCAAATTTTATTTAACCTTTATTTAAGCAGAAAGGTGAATAAAGAATAATTAAAAGCGTTCAAATGAGGGCATATTTAATTTCACATGTAAGGGGCTAAAGATTTCATTTTAAGGCATGGCGAGCAGGAGAGGAGGTTAATAAGAAGAACAAAGCGATGGAACACGAGATGAACATGCGGTGGCGAAGATGCTCATTGGACTTTCACCTGACACGTTTTTAATTATCCTGCCCAACTCCTGGTATTTTGAAGAGAGAGGGGGTGAAAAAGACAAGATTATCTGATTAACAGTCATGGTTACCACTGATTACTTGCTCATGGGGAAAGAGATGTGGCTAGTTTAGCAGCTAACTGTACAGCAACGTAGCTCCTTGAGCTCTTAAATACCACGCACTTAGAAAAAGAGGTTCATGAATGGTTCTTTGGTTGTCTCATAGGATAATCCTTTTTTTTTGTTTTGGATAGAACCCTTTCATCCAACAAATAACTTGCAAATAACCTTTGATGGAAAGGTTCTACCCGGAACTCAAAGGGTGCTCCCACACCCGAAGAACCCTCTATGGTTCTAGGTAGCCGTTTTTTGTAAGAGTGTAGTTCTTCAACTTCCTAGAGTACTGTACAGGCATTTGCGCCGGAGCTAAAAGCTATAAAAGCTAACAGCACACTTCTAACTGGCAGTATCAGTAAACAAATGCCCATTGGGAATACAGTGCCTTTAGACTTCTCTTAAACAAGTGAAACTTGTACATCTCATACAGTCCATCTCTCCATTAGTTGTTTCTGAAGTTGATGTATCCAAATGATTATTATTATTATTTTACTAGCAGCTTGTTCCCATATACATACGGTAGCATTATCCTCTATTTTATTGTTACACTATGATCAAAAGGAGTTTGAGAAGCCTGCTCAGAGTCCCAATGCTGGGCTCGGTTGTCCAGTGATGTGAACCAAAGTATAAACATGTCTTTTATTTGGCCCATTCTGGTATTGATAGTGAACAATAGAGGTAGGCCAGACTGTCCTAACAATGGCTGTTAGCTTGTCTGACATATTCCCCTCTTTACTCTGTTAAAGAGAAGAATACACTTCAATGTTTGCCGAGCTTATTCCCCTAACAGACACTCAAATACGTGCCCACCCTTTCAATGTTTTTCTCTCTTTTTATGTCCTACTTGGTTTCTATTTTTTTTGTATCTTTCTCTGTCCCTCTACAGTATCTTTCTCAGTTTATTTTGTGTTTTCTTTCTCTATCTATCTATCTTTTCTGTCCTTCTCTGTCTTTACCATCTCTCTCTCTCTCTCTCTCTCTCTCTCTCTCTCTCTCTCGCTGAAATAATACATTCTGTCAGTCTGGAGCATGGGAATGAATTTGGTCCTGCAATCCCTAAATTATCTTCGCCTCCCTCCCTCTCTCCCTCCCACCGTCATGTCACTCCACTCGCACGGCATTTGACACTTAAATATTATATGTTTATCAGTCTATAATGAAATACTGACATGTCTCCCGCACAAGGGATACTGTGTTTCATTAATAGTATTTAACGAACCTCTGGGCTCTCACAAAGGGCCGTCCCTATTGCGCGGCTGTCAGCAGAGAAGAACAGAGGGGCCCCGGGTCCCCGACCCCCTAGAGAGGGAGGATATTAGGGCGTTATAGGAACGTCTGTGGTCATTCTTTCCTGGTCTCTTTTTCATTTTTCACTCTCTCTGTGTCTCCCCCTCTCTCCCTCTTTCTCAGCCCCTGTCTGTCTGTGTCTTTCAATTAAATTCAATTGACTTTATTGACATGGTAAGTTCATTATTACTTACATTGTCAAAGTATACATATAGAAAAATAAAAAAATATATTTATATATGTATAAAATATATACTGTATATATATTTATATATAAATAAATGGTGGGACCAACAGCAATAATAATAGAAGTAGTGGACATGGGATTACCATTAACAACAATATTAATGAGAACAACAATACATTAAAGCAATGGTAGTAGACCAGTGTCAACATGACTGAGAAGACACATGATGTGCTATGAAAGACAAAACAAAACAAAATGGGAAATAATATTGACATTACATTGCACTTTTCTTTCTTTCTCTTTGCATTTCTGTCTCTCTCTCTGTTTCTTCTGGCCAGTCTCAGACGTGTGTGTTTTTCACATTAACTGAGGTGTTACTGTCATTTTATTTCCAAATGTAATGCCAGCACATGTTTTCAGATGTATTGAGGCCTCAACAAGTGTTTGAACTGTATCTAAATATGTATGGTCTGAATCGCAACATCAGATATACATCCTAACTAAAGTGTGATAAAGACACTTATTGTCGCTTCCACTGGTCTGGGATCAGAGGTACACTCTCATTTGAAATATTTAATATATGTTAACCCTACCACTGCTCAGTCATGACTGGAGTGCAGCGCGGAGAGAAAGGTACCCCGTCTGTAATACACTATGTAGACTAACATCATCATCCTATTCTCTGGTGTTACCGGCGAGATATCCATCGGAGAGAAAGGTACCCCGTCTGTAATAGACCGTGTAGACTAATATCATCCTCCTATTCTCTGATGTTACGGGTGAGATATCCATCGGAGAGAAAGGTACCTCGTCTGTAATACACTGTGTAGACCAATATCATCCTCCTATTCTCTGATGTTATGGGCGAGATATCCATCGGAGAGAAAGGTACCTCGTCTGTAATACACTGTGTAGACCAATATCATCCTCCTATTCTCTGATGTTACGGGTGAGATATCCATCGGAGAGAAAGGTACCCCGTCTGTAATAGACCGTGTAGACTAATATCATCCTCCTATTCTCTGATGTTACGGGTGAGATATCCATCGGAGAGAAAGGTACCTCGTCTGTAATACACTGTGTAGACCAATATCATCCTCCTATTCTCTGATGTTATGGGCGAGATATCCATCGGAGAGAAAGGTACCTCGTCTGTAATAGACCGTGTAGACTAATATAATCCTCCTATTCTCTGATGTTACGGGTGAGATATCCATCGGAGAGAAAGGTACCTCGTCTGTAATAGACTATGTAGACTAATATCATCCTCCTATTCTCTGATGTTACCGGCGAGATATCCATCGGAGAGAAAGGTACCTCGTCTGTAATAGACCGTGTAGACTAATATCATCCTCCTATTCTCTGATGTTAAGGGTGAGATATCCATCGGAGAGAAAGGTACCTCGTCTGTAATAGACTATGTAGACTAATATCATCCTCCTATTCTCTGATGTTACGGGCGAGATATCCATCGGAGAGAAAGGTACCTCATCTGTAATAGACCGTGTAGACTAATATCATCCTCCTATTCTCTGATGTTACGGGTGAGATATCCATCGGAGAGAAAGGTACCTCGTCTGTAATAGACTATGTAGACTAATATCATCCTCCTATTCTCTGATGTTACCGGCGAGATATCCATCGGAGAGAAAGGTACCTCGTCTGTAATAGACTATGTAGACTAATATCATCCTCCTATTCTCTGATGTTATGGGCGAGATATCCATTGGAGAGAAAGGTACCCGTCTGTAATACACTGTGTAGACCAATATCATCCTCCTATTCTCTGATGTTATGGGCGAGATATCCATTGGAGAGAAAGGTACCCTATCTGTAATACACTGTGTAGACCAATATCATCCTCCTATTCTCTGATGTTACGGGCGAGATATCCATCGGAGAAATTGTCCCAGATTGGAGCTATCTGTTGTGAGATTCATCATGCTGTCACCTCTCTTCCCAGCAACTAGGCCTTATTACAAACCCAGCTTTGAAGAGGTTGAAGGCTTTTAGTGGTGGAGATGTAGCAAACAATTCATCTTTGAGGGAGAGGGGGAGGGAGAAGCAGGGGAGAGAGAGAGAGGCAGAGATAGACAGAGAGAGAGAGGGAAGGAAGGGAGAAAGGGAGAGGGAGAAAGATGGAGAGAGAACTAGAAAAACGATCTGGCGACGCCTTCAAAATGTATGTCTTAGAGAGAGAGAGAGAGAAAATAATCGAAGACACCAATAGTTTTTCTCTCCTCCTTTCTGCTGAGTAGACCTATTTACTCTCCTGACAGACTTAAATGTACTTTTTCTTTTCATCTCTCTTATGAAGCGTTTTAAGTGGGAAGTATTTTTATTTATTAAGGATCCCTGTTAGCTTCCGCCAGGGCAGCAGCTACTCTTCCTGGCATTCATCAACATTTAGATAGTTATATATTTGATGGCTTTTCCTAGAGTGACCCCAACATTAGAAAAAGTGAAACATTGCCTTTGTTCATATTTCCATGAAAGCTGGAAACCACCAGGGTACAAATAGTCTTCGGGTCATTTTTGACCCGGCAGTAATAAAATCATTTACACACATACGCAATGTGAAATTGAGATTGTGTTTGCTACTGATTGAACTTAGCCAGCAGCTCCTGAAGAGGAAAATCACCATGGTTGGCACAGTTAGAAAAAACAAGCCTGAGCTCCCCCCTGCACTCCTCACAACAAGGGGGAGAGAGGCCTTCTCATCGAAGTTTGCCTTCACCCCCACCACCACTCTAGTTTCTTACCTCCCAAAGTAGATCAAAAATGTGGTCCTCCTGAGCATAATGAACTTGGCAAATACAAAGATAATTCGTAAAATTCCAAATAACTTCACAGATCTTCATTGTAAAGGGTTTAAACACTGTTTCACATGCTTGTTCAATGAACCATAAACATTTAATGAACATGCACCTGTGGAACGGTCGTTAAGACACTAACAGCTTACGGACGGTAGGCAATTAAGGTCACAGTTATGAAAACTTAGGACACTAAAGAGGCCTTTCTACTGACTCTGAAAAACACCCAAAAATATGTCCAGGGCCCCTGCTCATCTATGTGAATGTGCCTTAGGCATGCTGCAAGGAGCCATGAGGACTGCAGATGTGGCCAGGGCAATAAATTGCAATGTGGGTACTGTAAGAAGCCTAAGACAGCGCTACAGGGAGACAGGACAGACAGCTGATCGTCCTCGCAGTGGCAGGCCATGTGTAACAACACCTGCGCAGGATCGGTACATCTGAACATAACACCTGCGGGACAGGTACAGGATGGCAACAACAACTGCCAGAGTTACACCAGGAGCACACAATCCCTCCATCAGTGCTCAGACTGTCCGCAATAGGCTGAGAGAGGCTGGACTGAGCGCTTGTAGGCCTGGTGTAAGGCAGGTCCTCACCAGACATCACCGGCAACAACGTCGCCTATGGGCACAAACCCACCGTCGTTGGACCAGACAGGACTGGAAAAAGTGCTCTTCACTGACAAGTCAATGTTTTGTCTCACCAGAGGTGATGGTCGGATTTGTGTTTATCGAGCGTTACACCAAGGCCTGTACTCTGGAGCAGTATCGATTTGGAGGTGGAGGGTCCGTCATGGTCTGGGGCGGTGTGTCACAGCATCATCGGACTGAGCTTGTTGTAATTGCAATCTCAACGCTGTGCGTTACAGGGAAGACATCCTCCTCCCTCATGTGGTACACTTCCCGCAGGCTCATCCTGACATGACCTTCCAGCATGACAATGCCACCAGCTATACTGCTCGTTCTGTGCGTAATTTCCTGCAAGACAGGAATGTCAGTGTTTGGCCATTGCCAGTGAAGAGCCTGGATCTCAATCCCATTAAGCACATCTGGGACCTGTTGGATCGGAGGGTGAGGTCTAGGGCCATCCCCCCCAGAAATGTCCTGGAACTTGCAGGTGCCTTGGTGGAAGAGTGGGGTAACATCTAACAGCAATAACTGGAAAATCTGGTGCAGTCCACGAGGAGGAGATGCACTGCAGTACTTAATGCAGCTGGTGGTCACACCAGATACTGACTGTTACTTTTGATTTTTCAGTTTGCTGAAAATAAACGTGTTTAGTTGAATTCCTCGTTGTACAGTATATAACAGAATATATCACCATGTTGCCAAAAAAGTTCAAGACTGTTATTGTTTCCCTTCAATAAAATGCATTCAAAACGACTTTCTGCACATTTCTGCTTCTTTCTTTGGCTATACAAGTGCTATCTCTTGCTAAATAAATTATGTTTACACTTATGCAGTACCTTTAGCAATAATAATAATCATAATAATAAACCTCTACTTTAGTAAAGAAAACAATTATGACAGATGTGTTGTAATAGAAACGAGTGGTGTCCACAGATTAAATGCTGTCTTTCTGCATTGTGAAGAGGGATAACACAGATATTCTCAAAGTTTATGATGAATGACATGTTGTTTCTTCATACAAAATCGATTTGGGGTTTAAAATTCAATTAAGCTGCTTTATTTTAGAGGTTTAGTGAAGGCGGGTCATTTTTTTACCCATAGGACAACGGGAGTATAGAAAATGTTAAGATTACACAAGGGTTAAAGACAGTGGCATGTCATTAGTAAAGATTTTTTTTTTTAAATAAGGGGCCGAGACAGCTACCCTGGGGAATTCCTGGTTCTGCCTGGATTATGTTGGAGAGGCTTCCATTAAAGAACACCCTCTGTCTACTGTTAGACAGGTAATTATATGTCCACAATATAGCAGGATGTGTAAAGCCATATCACATTTTTCCATCAGCAGACTATGATCGATAATGTCAACAGCCGCACTGAAGTCTAACAGAACAGCTCCCAACATCTTTTTATCATCAATTTATTTCAGCCAATCATCAGTCATTTGTCTTTTGCACTATATTATGCCCAGCTTTTGGAACTTTGGTTTTCCTAGATATGGCTACTATATTGTGATCACTACATCCGATACATGTGATGATTTCATTCTTGTGCTGTTTGTAACTACCTTGGTAGGTTGACAACCTGAACCAGGTTGCAGGCACTAGTTAGTTTTTTAAGCTTTTTCTTGACATCAAATACGTTATCAAGCATTGCACACATATTATCCAGATACTGACTGTTAGCACTTTGTGGTCTATAGCAGCTTTCCACCAGAATGGTTCAGGCAGGTGAACCTGTAACCATATAACTTCAACAATATTTAACATGAGATCCTCTCTAAGCTTTACAGGAATGTGCTTCTGAATATACAGTAAATGGCAACACCTCCACCTTTGACATTTTATGTAGATGTTATAACCATGTATTGCAACCACCCTCACATTGCACTATTGGTTAGAGCCTGCAAGTAAGCATTTCACTGTAAGGTGTAGACAGTGCACATGACAAATAACCTTTGATTTGATTTGAGGGTATTATCTAAGTGAGTTACAGAGATTGTCAGAATATGAATGTCATCTCTTTATAGCAAATTATTGATATCAAGAACCTTGTTTCTTAACCTGTTACTCCTACCCCCTACTTTTTCGAACATTCTGTTAAAAATCACGCAACATTCCAGTGCCCTGCTGCTCATCCCAGGAATATAGTATATGCATATGATTAGTATGTGTGGATAGAAAACACTCAGACGTTTATAAAACTGGTTAAATCACGGCTGTGACTATAACAGAACGTGCGTTTCATCGAAAAGCGCAGGAAAATCTGATCACTGAAAATGGAAATATATATCCATCCGCCACTTCAACCCATTGATAAAGGCGAACCACAATAAATGGGGCTGAGGTTGCAATATCTACAGCTTCCACACGATGTCAACAGTCTCGTCATTTGCCTAGGCTTTGTTTCTTGGTCAAACAAAGAAGAGACAAGCCATTTGTTCAAGTCTCCGACCGGATATTTTGGTTGAGATTTACCCGGACATTATTTCCAGACGGACAGCTAAAGAATATACTTCACCTCGTGATCAATTTGATCGCTTATTAACGTTTACTAATACCTAAAGTTGCATTACAAAAGTATTTCGAAGTGTTTTGTGATAGTTTATCATCGACTTTTTTAATTTTAAAAAATGACGTTACGTTATAAGACGATATTTTTTTTCGTTTATCACACAGTCTTCATAGATCGATATCTAGGCTATATATGGACCGATTTAATCGAAAAAAAGACCCAATAGTGATTATGGGACATCTAGGAGTGCCAACAAAGAAGATGGTCAAAGGTAATGAATGTTTTATATTTTATTTGTGCGGTTTGTGTAGCGACGACTATGCTAATTATTTTGTTTACGTCCCCTGCGGGTCTTTTGGGGTGTTACATGCTATCAGATAATAGCTTCTCATGCTTTCGCCGAAAAGCATTTTAAAAATCTGACTTGTTGCCTGGATTCACAACGAGTGTCGCTTTAATTCAATACCCTGCATGTGTATTTTAATGAAGGTTTGAGTTTTAACTAGTACTATTAGCATTTAGCGTAGCGCATTTGCATTTCCAGATGTCTAGATGGGACGCCTGCGTGTCAGGTAGGAGCAAGAGATTTTAAGCTACATATGTTAACGTGGGCTATTTTTAGCACTTTTCTTGGATGCTTGATTGTTTACATTTGCTTTACTGGGAAGCTTATCAGAAGTAGACTTGCTCATGTTATTTATATTGGAGCTGATAGTACAGGGTGAGCTGCACACAGTGGACTTCCTACTAGGGCACACTGCCTCAGTGTTAACAGTATAACTCTGGTTCATAGGCACATGGTTACTGGATACAATAGCAGTAGAATCAGCAGAGAGACAAATTAGGTTACTTACATTGTCTTCCAACACCCCTGGGATAATGTACATTTGCTGAAGCATTCTGACAACTCAAGTGACACAATGGTAGAGATTAACTGAGCTGGGCTTGGGTCATTGATAAGTATTTGTCTCAATGCAATCTTATACTGCTGTGAAAGGATCCAGGAACCCAGATTATTTGGGTGGATCCCATCCTCCTTACAAAACAAATGTTGTTGCCAGAAGGTATCAAAATCGTCAAAACGTTTTAAACCCACAGAGCTGCAATAGTCTCATAGCCAGTTATGGAGGGATAAAAGTCTGCTGAAATGTTCAATGCCACGATTTAGGGAGGGTAGAGGGCCAGATATTATGGGGCATTTGTTGGTGTCAAGCAGAGAGCCAATCAGTTCTTTACCTTCAGCTGTTCTGAGCTGCCCTTCATAATGTCATTGAATCCCACATTAACTAATATAGACTCAATTTCGTGATGCAGGTTTATAATGTTAGGGAGCAGATTATTGATGTCCTGATGCTTGTTTATAATGTTTGGGGGCAACTTATTGATGTCCTGATGCAGGTTTATAATGTTTGGGAGCAGATTATTGCTGTCCTGATGCAGGTTTATAATGTTAGGGAGCAGATTATTGATGTCCTGATGCTTGTTTATAATGTTTGGGGGCAACTTATTGATGTCCTGATGCAGGTTTATAATGTTTGGGAGCAGATTATTGATGTCCTGATGCAGGTTTATAATGTTTGGGAGCAGATTATTGATGTCCTGATGCAGGTTTATAATGTTTGGGAGCAGCGTATTGATGTCCTGATGCAGGTTTATAATGTTTGAGAGCAGCGTATTGATGTCCTGATGCAGGTTTATAATGTTTGGGAGCAGCGTATTGATGTCCTGATGCAGGTTTATAATGTTTGGGAGCAGCTTATTGATGTCCTGATGAAGGTTTATAATGTTTGGGAGCAGATTATTGATGTCCTGATGCAGGTTTATAATGTTTGGGGGCAGCTTATTGATGTCCTGATGCTGGTTTATAATGTTTGGGAGTAGTTTATTGATGTCCTGATGCAAGTTTAAAATGTTTGGGAGCAGCTTATTGATGTCATGTACTCCTGGATAGCACAATGTTTTTGCTACAGAGACTGAGACATTTCTCACTATTGAAGTACAGCTTCTCAATAAATAAACCAGGTGATTTTCCCCTCAGTTAGACACGTTTTATCAGGTCTTCTAAGATAATTGTCATTTGGGAAATGTCTTAAACTTTACGTGTTACCGGTATCTTTCGCCAGCCTTACTCTGTGTTCTTCAGTCTTATGTCAATCAGCCATTGTGGAGTGAGTTAACTGGTGCAGTGTTTGTGTCACGTTCAATTTGGCCCCTGTCAGGGTGGGAATCCGCCTTTTTCAGTTCCTGTTGTTTTCTTTATTCACCCTTGCTGGTATTTCCCTGTGAGCTCAGTCAGCCTGAGAATGTTACGGAATGATCACAGAGATGTATGCACAGACTGAATGTGATGCTTCCGAGTCGTGCAGAGTAGCAAGGAGCTTTGATTCCTAACAGGAGTACAAATGTTTGTCTGGGAATGCTGTGCCGGCTGGGGGTTCCTTCTGAACCTCTCTATCTGCCTCTCCCTGGGAAGTAGTATGTGTGTGTGTGTGGGTGTGGGTGGGTGTGCACGTGTGCATATCTATGTGTGTTTGTGTTTACTTTCATGTGTGTGTGTGTATGTGTGCGTATGTGCCTGCTTTCCTGCTTTGTTAGCTGGGATGTTATTGTTGTGAGCAGCATATAAAGCAAAGCTGGCCAACTTGATAAGGGCCCTGCATCGGAGTGAACTTGAGCGGTGCGAGCGTTGGGCATTATGGTTTAATGGCGGGAACCCAGGATACAGAGATCTGCACAAATTTCCTGCCGAAACCCATTCCCTTTTCCTGGGATAAATAATTGCGAGAACCTGGTAAACTATAATACATTATTTATATGAACAGTGTGATGTAAAATGGAACTGTTAAATTATATGCAATGTCTAAATCTGTCTTCATATGGCTTTCTTTGCTCTGCTATCTGCATGATAAATAATCAACACTCAGTTTGTGTGTGTGTTATTGTAGCCTACCACGTTTACTTAGCCTACACAAAGTCACCATGAATTCAATGCTCACGCATAGTTTATGCTGAAACGGTACACCCGACTTTGAAATGCAGTTTACAAGGCAACAACATTGTTTCCAACTTTTAAGCAACCGGTAGGCTTACCTGCTTTTATTCATTCAAAAGATGTTGTTTGTGTGGAAATGTTTTACTAAAATGAATGCCGACGAGGCCGAATGCAAAACCGACCTGCTGGGAATCCTGTCAAGGGAATTCAGCCTGTTTGAAGCAACAAACAACAGGTCAAAACACCCCAGCACCTGTTTGAGGCGCTCGCCACGATCAAGGCCACATGTTGTTTGCTTAGCTAGCTAGCTAGCTACATGCCAAATGTATAGGTTTCCCTCAAATATCTGAAAATACAGGATCAGTTGATGTTTACTGATCATGAAAAGCATGCAGTTACCTGCTGTATAACTCTGATGATAGAGATAAATGTGGTGGTTATTTTACGTAAACTATACCCTACGTTTGTGAGTAGAATGTTATTCTACATTTGTTTGGCTAGGTCTTTAGAATCCGTCAGCTACAATTACAGTTAGGCCTACCTACAATTATAGTTACTCTCTTTCTGTCTTGAAAAAAAGAGAGAGACAGAGAGAGAAAGAGAAAGAGAGAGAGAGGGACAGAGAGAGAGAGAGAGAGAGAGAGAGAGAGAGAGAGAGCAAAACCCTCTATATTCTCAGATTATGTAAACATTTCACTTCTTCTCCTCCTGCAATTTTTGGATTCCTTTATGCATTTCACTAATTATTAACAGGAAAAATCTTTAAAAAATGGACAATAAACCAAACATTTGGTTGAATGTTTCACACAGGATTGCTATCTGAAATGCAATTAATGTTAATCATTACAGCCTTCCAGTTTAGCTTCCACATGGAGTGTGTTTGTCTCAGAGTGGTCTCTTCCTCTCTCTCTTTCTCCCTCCCTCTTCCCTGTCTCTCTCCTTTCCTCTCTCTCTTGCTCTCTCTCTCCCCCCTCTCACTCAGTCCCCTGTCTCTCACTATCCTTTCCTCGCTCTCTCTCAATTCAATTCAATTTGCTTTATTGGCATGACGTAACAATGTACATTTTGCCAAAGCTTATTTTGGATATTTACAATATAAAAATAAATAAAAATGAGAATCAAATTGTAAACGGGACAACAGTAACAACAATAACCAAGTGTCAAAATAACCATACATTCAACAATAACAATAACTATACAGTAGAGGACATGTGCAGGTTGATTGGTCTGTCAGACACTGTCCCTCATCTTATGGCAGGCAGCAATGTAGTGCGCTGCCAACCCACAGCTCTCTGCGTCCTCCCCTAACAGGATGGGTAGCCTATCCTCATCAGAGAGGTATTTTGAAACCTTGAATGAGTGTTTCAATTTTGAGAAAATGACACTCTAATTGTTTTATATTTTTTACATTTTGTCTGCTGTTGTGCAGTGGTTGCACAGCCTTTCCTCTACAGGGAGCCAGGTTTTCCCGTGTCTACCCTTCTGAATGGCAAGGCTGTGCTCACTGAGCCTGTACTTTGTCAAGGTTTTTCTAAGGTTTTGATCAGTAACCATGGTCAAATATTTAGCCACGGTGTACTGTCGATTTAGGGCCAGATAGCACTGCATTTTGCTTTGTGCTTGTGTTTCCCAATAAGCAATATAGTTTTGTTTAGACTGTGTTGTAATTTGGTTTATCCTGATTGATTGGATGTTCTGGTCCTGAGGCTTCAGTGTGTTAGTATTACAGGTTTGTGGACTCAGCCCAGCTGCATGAGGGGACTCTTTTCTTTGCTCAGCTCTTGGCATTGCAGGGCTTGGTAATAATATGATAGGGGGTCACTGTATTTTAGATGTTTCCAAAACTGAATTGCTCTTTTTTGAATTTTTTATTATTAGTGGATATTGGCCTAATTCTGCCCTGCATGCACATTGTTTGTAGTTTTCCTCTGGACATGTCGGAGAATATTACAGAACTCTGCATGCAGGGTTTCAATGGGGTGTTTGTCCCATTTGATGAAATCTTGTTTTGCAAGTGGACTCCACACCTCGCTGCCATAAAGTGTAATTGGTTATATGACATATTCAATTAGTTTTAGTCAAATTTTAATAGGTATTTAAATTTGAATTCGCTTTTTAATGGTGTAGAATGTCCTGCGTGCTTTCTCTCTCAGCTCATTCACTGCCTCATTAAGGTGTCCAGTTAAGCGTATTTTTAAACCTAAGTAATTGTAGTGTGTACAGTACTCTATATATTTTGTACCAATTGAGAACGTTGGTCTAATTCCCTGAAATCTGGATCTTCGCTGGAAAATCATTATTTTAGTCTTTTGGGGATTTTTTTGGGGCGGCAGCGTAGCTTAGTGGTTAGAGCGTTGGACTAGTAACCGGAAGGTTGCAAGTTCAAACCCCCGAGCTGACAATCTGTCGTTCTGCCCCTGAACAGGCAGTTAACCCACTGTTCCCAGGCCGTCATTGAAAATAAGAATGTGTTCTTAACTGACTTGCCTGGTTAGATAAAGGTAAAATAAAAAAAAAATTTAAAAAAATTACTGCCAGGGCCCATGTCTGGCAGTACTGCTCTAGCAGGCCCAGGCTCTGCCGTAGGCCATGTATTGTGGGTGACAGCAGGCATAGGTCATCTGTGAAGAGTAGGCATTTAACTTCTGAATTGTGGAGACTAACACCAGGGGCTGAGGATTTTTTTAGAATAGTGGCCAATTCGTTAATATTGAAGAGTGCAGGGTTCAGAATGCAACCATGGCGAAGGCCCCACCCCTGGTTAAAGAATTCTGTTCTTTTCTTACCAATTGTAATGCTGCACATATTGCCAGTAAACATTGATTTAATTATGTCATGTGTTTTACCCACTACACCACTTTCAATAACTTTGTAGAATAGTCCTGTATGCCAAATAGAATCAATTGCTTTTTGGAAGACGATAAAGCAAGCGTATATGTTGGTATTATTTTGGTGGACATGTTTATCTATCAGGGTGTAAATATGATCAGTTGTGCGATGTTTTGGTATGAATCCAATTTGGCTTTTACTCAAGACATTGTGCTTATTAAGGAAGTTTAGAAGTCTTACATTTATAATACTACAGAAAACCTTCCCCAGGTTACTGTTCACACAAATGCCTCTGTAATTCTTAGGGTCAAATTTGTCTCCGTTCTTAAAGATTGGGATTATGTGTCCTTGATTCCAGGTGTCAGGGAAATAACCTAACCTCTCTCTCTCTCTTCCTCTCTCTCTCTTCCTCTATCTCTCTCACTCTTTCTCCCCATCTCTCTCTCTCCTTCTCTCTCTGCTGTTAGTTATTCTCCTGCCTGCCCATGTTATGGTTACATCATCCTCTCTCTGTGTTGTGTCCATTTATACCTGAAATTAATCACATCCGACAATCTGGTTGTACAATTACCAAGTTCAAATGTTTGTGTGTGCGTGCATGCGTGTGTGTGTGATAGAGAGAAAAACAGAAAGAAATTGTGACTGTGTGTTTGAGAGGGAGGGATTAACTAATTATTTAGTTGCTGTCTGTGTGTTGTTATACAGTAAGTGTGTTAGATGGAATTATCATTTCTGATGTTGAGTAATTGCTTATCAGCTATTGATTTTGAAGTAATTTCTCATCCCATTCGTACGCTTTAATCTCTCACAGCTACATTGTTCTAATCAAATGGGTTTCATAATTGTAACCATGCTGGTCTATTTAAAATCTTATTAAAACGCCTTAGCTATTGACTTGATCTGAAGTCAACACTCAAGGACAATAATATTCCAAAAACAATGATGTTTAGGATTAATCTGAACTTCTGAATGTGGCTTGATTTTGGTATAAATCAAGCTGCTTTTTTATATTTCTACAGGGAACCAATTAGCTACCCTTCAGGATGACTTTCACTCCTTAATGTCATTCTGTTCCGCTGCCAGAAACCCAGATTAATTCTCAAGGAATCCTTATACACAGATCAACTATTTCTTTGTCTGCTAGGGAAAGACATGCACACACAAAACTGAGGTTACCCCTAGCATGTTTAGGTGAAAAGGGAAGAGCGAGAGGGAGAAAGGGAACAGGAAGTACACCCCTCTTGAAGATTGATATGCACCTTAAGGCCAAATCTCCTCAAGCTGAAAATAAGGGGCCATTAAAGCGAAATGGTTGACAATGATTTTTGTTTTAGGATTTGGACACTGCTTTATTAGCCGTCCATATTAATGAGTCAATTAATTCCCATTCGTCTTCCTCGCCGACTGGTCCTCTGTTTGTTTTTGCCTGACCTTTTCATCTTAGACGCATTTCACGCTCCGCTCGCTTTAAGCACTTACTCCATACTGCGTTTCCCATAGCTGCCTCGTCCAAAAAAAGGGAGTTTTTTTAATGTGTTTAGCGGTAAGCCTCTCTTCCCTCTTTCCTGTCTCTCTCCCCCTCTTTATTTGACTGTCTCCCTCCATCTCTTTCGATCACCCTCCCACTGTCTTCTCTCTCCACTCTCTCTCTTTTACTCTCTCCCTCCTCTATTCAGCTATTTTTCTCTATCCCTCCCTCTGTCTCTCCCTCCCTCCCTCCTTCTCCCACCCCTCTCTCTCTCTCTCCACCCTCTGTCAGCATGCCTGGTGGATGTATCCTATTCCAGATATGACAGAAAATATGCTATTACAGCATGCTGAGCATTTGCCTGACAGCGTTCACAATAAAACAGCTACATTTCCCTTCCATTAGGTTATCTGTAAAAACCCCTCTCTCTAATGTATGAACATCCCATGTTATATACTTAAAGACGTTGACTTAAGTAGCCCCCCAGAACCACATAACATTTTAGCCTCGGTCTGCATTTCATTCAGTTAGTTATGAGGACAGGATAAATAATTGAAAAGTGCAGCTGGACTGTGTACAATTTTGTAAGGGATGCCTCCGAAATTAGATTAATCAGTGCGGCAGGCATTGTGGGGAAAGTTTGTGCTGAATGCCTGACAGTCCTGCTCTTTCTCTCATTTCAAATGTTGGCAGGCTAGCAGGAATCTCCAAGGGAAATGCGATCCTTTCATACTTGAGTAATTGATGAATTGTATGCAATATGCAAACGAGATTCCATAAATCTTATGAATGACAGCTTAATTTATATGAGCAGTAATGAATGCAGGATTATATTTTAATTAAATATCCTCAAAGGCACCCTGACTGGGTAAGTTTTTTAAAGCCTTGTTTTGAAGACTTGTTTCAGATGTATCGCAGTTCATGAAAAAGAGAGATCAGTCAGTGCGTGGTTGGATTACATTTCCTCACAGTTTGAAGATAAGACTTGCTCTGTTTTGTCGAACCAAAGGGATTTGCAATTAATAAATATTGGGTAGGAGTAAAAAATATATATATATCATGTCTCGCAATCTCATTTAGGCTTTCCTGAAACTGTTGACTCTCGTACATTTGATTAACAGCATTTTACTTTTAGCCCTATCTGATTTATAACATTTGGTACAGTATCTTTTTAATTAAGGGAATCATCCATTAGGCATGGAAAAGTCAACCAATTATGAGTTAGCTCATCAATTCCCAGGATGTAGGAAGTAGTCTGCTTACTCATTATCGCAGACCGTAGAACTCATGTTTAACAATCGAAACTTTACAATTATCCTTTTTTTCCTTCTCCATATTATTTTACCTTTATTTAAGCAGGGAGTCAAAATTGAGACCAGGGTCTCTTTCACAAGCAATTTCAGAAGACAGCATCAAAATCAAACACAATAAAAACAAGTCAAATACAGCACATTCCACAATAAGAAGTTCCCCAATCAATAAGTGTTTCAAACAAGTGTGATGGAGTTTAAATATATTTTAAGTTCTTAAGGAAGTTGTCAGTAGCTAGCAAACTAGACATGTCATATGTAATATGTCATCTTTGGTGACATATACAATAGATGACATATAACAACACTAAGTTGAATGAGACCATGTTGAGCATACAGCACTGTGCCAGCATGGGTCTGGTTCATTTCATGACAGAGTACAGTATAGGTAACTACAGGCAAAGGAAGGAACCACATTACCTGGCTTTCCTCTGTGCCACTGTGCTATCTGATAGCCCTACCCACTGTGTTGCTAATCAGTCGGTTACCACAGACCGATAAAGGGAAGTAGGAAGGACGAACACTCTCAGAACCCCCCATTTTTCTAATCTGAACACCATGGATCCATCCCAAATAGCACTCTATTCCCAATATAGTGCACTACTTTTCACCAGGAACGAAAAGGGTTATTTTGTTGTCCCCATAGGAGAACCCTTTGTAGAACCCTTTCCACAGAGGGTTCTACATGGAATCCAAAAGGGTTCTGCCTCCTATGGGGACAGCTGAGGAACCCTTTACGAACCCTTTTTTTCTAAGAGTGTAGGGTAGAGCTGGGCACTAAAGCAGGATCTAAAGAAAGGCAGTAGCCTTTGGATTGATGCTGCTAACTCTATACCCTTATTTGATTCCAACTAATTTGATCTGTGATATATTGTTCCAAGACAAAAGTCTCACCGTTTACCAACAGATGCAGCTGTTCCGACTGCTAATTGGAAAGAATGGGGTTTTGATGCACAGACAGACAGACAGACAGACAGACAGACAGACAGACAGACAGACAGACAGACAGACAGACAGACAGACAGACAGAGACACACACACACACACACACACACACACACACACACACACACACACACACACACACACACACACACACACACACAGAGAGAGAGACTGACACAGACACACACACACAGAGAGAGAGAGAGAGACTGACACAGACACACACACACAGAGAGAGAGAGAGAGAGAGACAGACAGACATACACACACACACACACACACACACACACACACACACACACACACACACACACACACACACACACACACACACACACACACACACACACACACACACACACACACACACACACACACACACAGGGACACAATAATAGTGCAGCTACTGTATCTGAATCTGATAAGGGAAATGTGGCTACCTGTGCGAGGGACTATTTGACAGGTGTGAGGAAAAACTGATGGAGATAAAGCAACAGAGGCTAAATGCAAATAAATGAAACAGATAAGAGATGAGGGAAAGGATGGATGGATGGATGAGAAAAAAAGATGGATGGATACATATAAATAAATACATTGATTCTCTTGTATCACTATGTTACCCTTTGTGAGATTTCTTCAGCGTACCTATTTGTAGGCCTGAGGTGTGTGAAAAGTAAATGTCCTTTTTAGGAACATATGGGAGAGTAGGGTAAATTGAGCCACCCTTGTTTCTTTGAAACCATACACAAAATGTATAATTTCACAAAATATTCAGGAAGAGGTCATCATTTCATGGATGGAAGAAACCACATAGAAAAAGTGTTAGAGCAAGTTAGTTCATTTTTATGGGCAGGTGGGACAGTAGCGTCTCACCTGGCCAACATCCGGTGCGATTGCAGAGCGCGACATTCAAACTACAGAATTATCAATATTTAACTTTCATAAAATCACAAGTGTAATACATCAAAATAAAGCTTAACTTCTTGTTAATCCAGCCGCTGTGTCAGATTTCAAAAAGGCTTTTTACGGCGAAAGCACACCATGCGATTATCTGAGGACAGCGCCCCGCCTACAAACACATGTAAAATATATTTCAACCATGCAGGTGCTACACGAAAGTCAGAAATAGCAATATAAAAAATGTCTTACCTTTGATGATCTTCTTCTGTTGACACTACAAAAGGTCCCAGTTACTCACAAATGGTCATTTTGTTCGATAATGTCCTTCTTTATATCCATAAAAACTCTGTTTAGCTGGTGCGCTTCACTCAATAATCCCTCCATCAAAATGCATACACAATGAATCCCAAATGTTACTAATAAACTTTTCCAAACAAGTCAAACAACGTTTATAATTCAACCTTAGGTACCCCAATACGTAAATAAACAATACAATTTAAGACGGAGAATCATTATTGTCTTTACCCGGAAAACAAATTACCGAAGAACGCGCTCTCATCCACGCGCTTGGAAACACTACAGCCAAAATGGGAGCCACCTAGGAAAACAACCATTTTTGGCTCATTTTCCCAAATACCAGCTTGAAACTCTTTCTAAAGACTGTTGTCATCCAGTGGACGCTCTAGGAATTGCAATCTGGGAGGACTTGGCCCTATAATAAAAGTGATAGCCATTGAAAATAGTGGTAGGCTGAATTTTTGTTTTGGGGGGGGGGGGATTTTTCCTCAGGGTTTCGCCTGCCATATCAGTTCTGTTATACTCACAGACATACTTTAGAGTGTTTTCTATCCAAATCTACCAATTATATGCATATCGTAGCTTCTGGGCCTGAGTAAGAGGCAGTTTACTTTGAGCACGCTTTTTCTCCGAAAGTCAAAATACATCAGTTGGGGTCTCTATAAGCTTCAATATGAAGTCCTAAACCTAGCATGTAAGTGATGTAGGCTAATATAGTCCAAATTAAATAAAGAAATAACAAATGAAGAAATATCAGAATAAGCAATGTCAGAGTCTGGAATAAAATTTTGGACACATCTACTCATTCAAGGGTTTTCTTTATTTTTTTTAAAACTATTTTCTACATTGTAGAACAATAGTAAATACATCAAAACTTTTAAATAACACATATAGAAACCAAAAAGTGTAAAACAAATCAAGATATATTTTATATTTGAGGTTCTTCAAAGTAGCCACCCTTTGCCTTGATGACAGCTTTGCACACGGTTGGCATTCTCTCAACCAGCTTCATGAGGTAGTCAGTCACCTGCAATGCATTTCAATTAACAGGTGTGCCTTGTTAAAAGTGCATTTGTGAAATGTATTTCCTTCTTAATATGTTTGAGCCAATCAGTTGTGTTGTGACAAGGTAGGTAGTGGTATACCGAAGATAGCCCTATTTGGTAAAAGACCAAGTCCATATTATGGCAAGAACAGCTCAAATAAGCAAAGAGAAATGACAGTCCATCATTACTTTTAGACATGAAGGTCAGTCCATCAGGAACATTTCAAGAACTTTGAAAGTTTCTTCAAGTGCAGTCGCAAAAACCATCAAGCGCTATGATGAAACTGGCTCTCATGTGGACCGCCACAGTAAAGGAAGACCCAGAGTTACCTCTGCTGCAGAGGAGGAGTTCATTAGAATTAACTGCACCTAAGATTGCAGCCCAAATAAATGCTTCACAGAGTTCAAGTACAGATACTTCTCAACATCAACTGTTCAGAGGAGACTGCGTGAATCAGGCCTTCATGGTCGAATTGCTGCAAAGGAACCACTACTAAAGGACACCAATTTGATGAAGAGGCTTGTTTGGACCAAGAAACACCAGAAATGGACATTAGACCGGTGGAAATCTGTCCTTTGGTCTGATGAGTCCAAATTTTAGATTTTTGGTTCCCTCCTCCGTGCTTTTGTGAGACGCAGAATAGGTGAACAGATTATCTCCGCATGTGTGGATCCCACCGTGAATCATGGAGTAGGAGGTGTGATGGTGTGGGGGTGCTTTGCTGGTGACACTGTCTGTGATTTATTTAGAATTCCAGGCACACTTAACCAGCATGGCTACCACAGCATTCTGCAGAAACATGCCATCCCAACTGGTTTGCGCTTAATGGGACTATCATTTGTTTTTCAACAGGACAATGACCAAACAGACCTCCAGGCTATGTAAGGGCTATTTGACCAGGAATGAGAGTGCGGGTGTGCTGCATCAGATGACCTGGACTCCACAATCACCCAACCCCAACCCAATAGAGATTATTTGAGATGAGTTGGACCACAGAGTGAAGAAAAAGCAGCCAACAAGTGCTCAGCATATGTGGGAACTCCTTGGAAAAGCATACCAGGTGAAGCTGGTTGAGAGAATGCCAAGAGTGTGCAAAGCTGTCATCAAGGGGAAGGGTGGCTACTTTGAAGAATATAAAATGTGCTTAACATTTTTTGGTGACTACGTGATTCCATATGTGTTATTTCATGGTTTTGATGTCTTCACTATTATTCTACAATGCAGAAAATAGTCTAAATAAATAAATACCCTTGAATGAGTAGGTTTGTCCAAACTTTTGACAAGTACTGTATGTATATATATACAGTGCCTTGCGAAAGTATTCGGCCCCCTTGAACTTTGCGACCTTTTGCCACATTTCAGGCTTCAAACATAAAGATATAAAACTGCATTTTTTTGTGAAGAATCAACAACAGGTGGGACTCAATCATGAAGTGGAACGACATTTATTTGATATTTAAAACTTTTTTAACAAATCAAAAACTGAAAAATAGGGCGTGCAAAATTATTCAGCCCCTTTACTTTCAGTGCAGCAAACTCTCTCCAGAAGTTCAGTGAGGATCTCTGAATGATCCAATGTTGACCTAAATGACTAATGATGATAAATACAATCCACCTGTGTGTAATCAAGTCTCCGTATAAATGCACCTGCACTGTGATAGTCTCAGAGGTCCGTTAAAAGCGCAGAGAGCATCATGAAGAACAAGGAACACACCAGGCAGGTCCGAGATACTGTTGTGAAAAAGTTTAAAGCCGGATTTGGATACAAAAATATTTCCCAAGCTTTAAACATCCCAAGGAGCACTGTGCAGGTGATAATATTGAAATGGAAGGAGTATCAGACCACTGCAAATCTACCAAGACCTGGCCGTCCCTCTAAACTTTCAGCTCATACAAGGAGAAGACTGATCAGAGATGCAGCCAAGAGGCCCATGATCACTCTGGATGAACTGCAGAGATCTACAGCTGAGGTGGGAGACTCTGTCCATAGGACAACAATCAGTCGTATATTGCACAAATCTGGCCTTTATGGAAGAGTGGCAAGAAGAAAGCCATTTCTTAAAGATATCCATAAAAAGAGTTGTTTAAAGTTTGCCACAAGCCACCTGGGATACACACCAAACATGTGGAAGAAGGTGCTCTGGTCAGATGAAACCAAAATGTAACTTTTTGGCAACAATGCAAAACGTTATGTTTGGTGTAAAAGCAACACAGCTCATCACCCTGAACACACCATCCCCACTGTCAAACATGGTGGTGGCAGCATCATGGTTTGGGCCTGCTTTTCTTCAGCAGGGACTGGGAAGATGGTTAAAATTGATGGGAAGATGGATGGAGCCAAATACAGGACCATTCTGGAAGAAAACCTGATGGAGTCTGCAAAAGACCTAAGACTGGGACGGAGATTTGTCTTCCAACAAGACAATGATTCAAAACATAAAGCAAAATCTACAATGGAATGGTTCAAAAATAAACATATCCAGGTGTTAGAATGGCCAAGTCAAAGTCCAGACCTGAATCCAATAGAGAATCTGTGGAAAGAACTGAAAACTGCTGTTCACAAATGCTCTCCATCCAACCTCACTGAGCTCGAGCTGTTTTGCAAGGAGGAATGGGAAAACATTTCAGTCTCTCGATGTGCAAAACTGATAGAGACATACCCCAAGCGACTTATAGCTGTAGTCGCAGCAAAAGGTGGCGCTACAAAGTATTAACTTAAGGGGGCTGAACAATTTAGCACGGCCAATTTTTCAGTTTTTGATTTGTTAAAAAAGTTTGAAATATCCAAAAAATATTGTTCCACTTAATGATTGTGTCCCACTTGTTGTTGATTCTTCACAAAAAAAACAGTTTTATATCTTTATGTTTGAAGCCTGAAATGTGGCAAAAGGTCGCAAAGTTCAAGGGGGCCGAATACTTTCGCAAGGCACTGTATGTGTAAGTTGAGCCAATGGCCATGGGGTTTGTTGAGCCAATGGCAAATTGGAGTGTTTTCTTCCCAGGTGTAATGCAAGGCATCATTGCTGGGACCAACAAGGGCTGGCCTATGTTAAAAGTTTTTAAAAAATGAAAAAGTACAAAGCGTTTGTTAGGTGTTAAGGCTGTAATAACAGATGCTTAAGGTGATTAAAAGATAACCATTTGTGATTGTGTTGAATTGTGTTTGGGAAATAAATATAGACATTGTTTTTAAAAAGTAGTGGTATTAACACACCCTGTTCCACTTTGTTTTCAAAACTGTAATTGTATTAAACTGAACCTTTATTTAACTAGGCAAGTCAGTTAAAAACAAATTCTTATTTACAATGACTGCCTACAGTGGGTTAACTGCCTTGTTCAGGGGCAGAATGACAGATATTTACCTTGTCAGCTCAGGGATTTGATCCAGCAACCTTTCAGTTACTGGCCCAATGCTCTAACCACTAGGCTACTTGCCACCCCATAATGTTTACATGAATCCTGATCATTTCCAGGGATACACAGCATCCTGAACTATATGTTAATATTTTGTTAGAAAGAATACTTTGTAACAAAATATGACGATGTGATGCTTAAATGTCCATGCCCCCGCGTAAATCTAATGAGCATAATAAAAAAAATCACCATAAAAATCTGTCAGTTTAAGCTAGAGATATCAGTCGATCTGCCAACTTCTGTCTGTAGGATCCGAACAGTTTTGGGCTACACACTAATATGACCCCGCTGTGAAAAGGTGAGACTCTCGTGAATACATACATGTTGGTTGTTTTGCTCTAGGACGCCCACAGGCCTGAGAAAATGAATGGCAGTGTATTTGGAGACTGTTTACTGCCAAAAATAAGGGGTTAAATACATGTTTCCTGGTCTTTCTTATATCTCTCAGAACAAACTTACTTCAGATCGTTTTGAGGGGACTATCTGTTGTTCCGTGTAGTGAATCTGTTATTCAATGCGTTTGTATGGGCGGCAATGTAGCCTAGCAGTTAAGAGTGTTGGGCCAGTAACTGAAAGGTGGCTGGATCAAAGCCCCGAGCCAACTACAGTAAGTGAAAAATCTCTTGATGTGCCTTTGGGCAAGGCACTTAACCCTAATTGCTCCTGTAAGTCTGGATAAGGGCATCTGGTAAAGGCTAATAGCAGTAAGGCCAAATAAAATGTTTCATCAAATAATTGTTTTATATATAATTTCTTTCACTCTCCCTACATTTTCTAATAAAATGTTATTAGTTGGACTCCAAAACAGGTTTTACAACCCAAACAACAACAGACAAATACATGACAGTATAGCTAATTGTCAATTCCTTCCCATTACTAAAGTTAAACAGTTCATTTGAGTTGTTTCTCCTCTACCAACAATCCTATCTTATCTGCAGGGATGGTAAATTGCGCGTTGTTTACAACCCAGCCTTGTTATCCCTGTCCTTCAAACAAACACAAAGATAACCTCTTCAGGGAATTGCGTATTAGAGCAACTCGATTGAACCGAATAGAAAATATAAATTCAGCACATTCAGCCCTGGTGTTTATAAATGGCTTCCCAACATTTTTTCCCCCTGACTGTTTGTCTTTGACTGTCGAGAAGGTAAGGAGCTGTGCTTTTGTTCTATCAAAAAGACCTTGTTCCATTGCTGGTAGTGGTCACCACCTCAGCAAACCAATTAATGGGCCTCACTTGGCTATCTCCAAAAGAAATGAAAAATAAACTCTAGATAATCCCTCAGTTAAAAGGTTATGCGGGGGCGATAAAAGCTATTTTGTTAATTTATTTACTCGCTGCTCTCTCGAGATAAAGAAAAGGAACAATTAGGGAATTCTAGGTGAGAGATTTTGAAAAGGGCAATGACATTGGGTTAATATTTTATAAGGCTTGATTGCCAGAGGCCTGGAGAGGGAAAGATTTGTTTACACACAGAATGATTCTGTTACTCCTTACCTTTCAGAGATGTCAAACAGAAGACAGAGATAAAAAGGTCAATGGCTCGACTTGAGGCAACACAAAATAATACTTGGGTAAACCTGACTTGAGTAAATCTGCCATAATGCATACACATTGACCCACACTAGGCCTACATTGATAACTTCATCTGAATATGTCCCTTTTAGATGATTTGTAAGGAAAAGCTTGCTTACTTGGAGATAAGAAATCAGAATTCTGAAGTTTGAATAGATTTCTTATAGATCATAATCACTACATTTACCGTCATTCCGCGTAACAATCATAATCACGGTATTCGCCGAAACAAGATCCCTTTCATTCGTATTTGTTGTCGACTGGAAGGTCTGATAGGGTGGAGGTGCACTGTTGCGCCATGCGATCTAAAAGACTGATGTGATATCTGATGTATTGGTATTATACAGTATCACCTCATGTCTGCTTCCTGTAAAAGGGGGTGAGAACATGAATTTAATTATTGGGCTTTTATTGCGTTGTTGCATTGAAATTGGACCCGCACGGTTGAGTGTATTGTTGGGCCTTGTGTAATCTGATTGCCTGGGCAGCATAGTGTTTTAGATAGTATCAGGGTCCCCGACATATACTGTTCAGTCAACACAGACCCAGTCCATTAAAGGAAGTTTGATGGCTCAGGGAAAGTTCAGCCACTATGTTGTTTTCACCATGGTAGCAAAACAGCTAAAGGAGAGCAAGGAAGAATTCCTCGATTCGTAACATATTTTGCTGGCCCACGCCCCCTAGGTTGGTGAGGTCCTATTTGGTTTCCAGAGTTATGAAACCCCACGGATTATCCTGTGGTGGAAACACAAAAGGAGGAGTGGATAGTCTGTGGGCTGGTTCACCCAAATTAAAGGGACACTTCACCCACATTACCAAATGACTTACACAATGAAAGTGGTCTATGTACAAATCCACACTTTGCTTTTGCTTACCTAGCCATTAACCGCTAATTGTAGCACTTTCAAACCCCCAAAACCCAAATAAAAGTCAATGTACCCTAATATACATAACATTAATTCATATCTCAAAGTCTCTAAAAAAGTATTGTGCAGTACAATATCTTGGTTTGGTAAGTTATGTTGAGATGATTTGCGTATTACATTTTTAAGCATCTTACTTTTGTCTGTAGGTCTAGATACTGCACTTTCTCGATCAACCAAATACGCTATCCCAATCACATTGAGTCTTACATTTAAACCATCTCTCCCTGCAATAATGCCCTACTTCTGAGGAGTTTATGTGCCAAGCTATTTAGGGAGTCAGCATCTGCAGCTTGACAAATAGCCTGGCTCTTTTGTTCTGGGCCAGTTTGAGTTCCATTGTCAATCCACTGTACAGCATGGTCCTGCATGGGCCCAGTAGAAAAATGAAAAGTATGGACATTCAGTAGTCAGATGCTGCATAGAGAAAAATAAATATAGGACAAAAGTGATGTCCGCAACTCTAATACTTCCCAGTGAATTATCGTGACACACACATAAGACAGTTTGGCCCACTGGGATCTTTGTCAGGCTCAACAATATGGGAAGGACTATATGAAATGTTAGAGAGTTCATAATGGTTCGTAATGATCCCTGATGAGTGTTAATAAGTTAAAATGCCCTCAGTGTCTCCCTAATGCAATTCTCTCAGGACCTGTATGATATGATGAAAAGTATGGGTCATGCACCCAATGGCTAACATAATTTAACATTAAACTGAAATTAATTGAATATATCAAATATATTCAACCATACATTGCTTCTGGTATATACACTGAGTATACCAAACATTGTATGTCCTTTTGGTGGTAGACCATTCTTGATACACACAGGAAACTGTTGAGTGTGAAAAACCCAGCAGCGTTGACACAAACCGGTGCGCCTGGCACCTGCTACCATACCCTGTTCAAAGGCACTTAAATATTTGTTCTTGCCCATTCACCCATTCAATCCATGTCTCAATTGTCACAAGGCTTAACAATCCTTCTTTAACCTGTCTCCTCCCCTTCATCTACACTGATTGAAGTGGATTTAACAAGTGACATCAATAAGGGATCAGAGCTGTCACTTAGATTCACCTGGTCAGTCTACTGTATGTCATGGAAAGATCAGGTGTTTTGTATAGTCCGTGTATACAGTGAGCACCATAATTCATTCGACAGTGACCATTTTTTAGTTATTTTGTTTCTGTACTCTAGCACTTTGAGTTTGAAAGGATACAATGACAATGAGGGTGAAGTGCAGACTGTCAGATTTGAGGGTAATTTCATACATATCGGATGAAGCGTTTAGAAATTATAGAAACTTTTGTACATGGTCCCCCCCATTTTCAGGCATAAAAAAATCATTGGACAGTTTAACATAATGTAGAATAAAGTAATCATTGTTAATATTTGGTCACATATCCTTTGCATGCAATGACTGCTTGAAGTCTGCGATGCATCGACATCACCAGATGCTGGGTATCTTCCCTGGTGATGCTCTGCCAGGCCTGTACTGCAGCCATCTTCCGTTCCTGCTTGTTTCGGGGACTTATTGCCCTCAGTATCCTCTTCAGCATGTACAATGCATATTCAATTGGATTCAGATCCGGTGATTGACTCAGCCAGTCAAGGATTTTCCACTATTTGGCCATCACTAACCCCTTCGTGGCTTCAGCAGTACGTTTAGGTTTATTGTCTTGCTGCATGATGAAGTGCCGTCCAATGAGTTTGGAGGCATTAAAATAAAATACTTCTGTAGACTTCAGAATTCATTGTTCTACTTCTGTCTGCAGTCAGATCATCGATGCAGACAAGTGAGCCTGTTCCACTGGCAGCAACAGGCCCAAGCCATAACACCCCCTCCACCATGTTTCACGGATGAGGTGGTATGCTTTGGATCACGGGCATGTCTTTTTTTCTCTCCACACTTTCCTCTTTCCATCACTCTGGTACATGTTAATCTTTGTCTCATCTGTCCACAATACTTTTTTCCAGAACTCTGCTTTTTAGCAAACTGTAATCTGGCCTTTCTGTTCTTCAGGCGTATCAGTGGTTTGCATCTTGTAGTGTATCCTCTGTAGTCCTGCTGGTGTAGTCTTCTACGTATGGTAGACTTTGACACATCTACACCTGCATCCAGGAGAGTGTTTTTGATCTGTTGGGCTGTTGTCAGGGGGGTTTTCTTCACCATAGAGAGTATTCTCCTCAGTCTACCTGGTCTTCCTCAGTCTACCTGGTCTTTTGACATTGAGTTCACCAGGTTTTTTTTCTTGATGAACCGAACTGTTAACTTGGGCATGCCCAGGGGTTTTGCAATGTTCCTGATTGATTTTCATTTCTGAACCTTATGACGGCCAGCTTCATTTGCATCGACACTGCTGTCTTCATGTTGTCACACCCCAACAACAACCTACAAAGGCAATAGCAAAGTCTAGAATCAATAATATTCAACAACAGCTCTCCTGCATTCACTAACTACACAAAAGAATACACCTGCCTAACGACACACATCTGTGAAGCCAATTCAACTAATACTTAGTAACTTAAAATGGGGGGGACCATGTACAAAAGGTGCTGTCATTTCTAAACGGTTCATCGGATATGTATGAAAATACCCTCAAATTCTGCACTTCAACCTCATTGTCATTGTATCCTTTCAAACCCAAAGTGCTAGAGTACAGAACCAAAATAACAAAAAAAGCTGTCACTGTCCAATTAATTATGGGGCTCACTGTATGTATATATTGCATATTCCAAATTCTATACGGATAATTGATCATGCTAAATCTAGCCCATGCTAATATACATTATTGGGGTGCATGGGTATTACAATGCATGGTTATTAATTATGTCCCAGACATACTGTACTTCATGACCACAACATGCAGTGGCCCAATAACATCTGTTTCAGATGACACCCCCTATTCTGTTATGGTGCAGCTTTCACCACCAGTGCTTTGTAGTCCACTGCATACAAAGTTGAAATGCTACCCCTCTAAATACACAGACATATCTTCTTCTAGCCTATCTAAACATGACTTCTACTAAACTGTTCCTTTCTACCGGCACACACATCATCTGGTCCCCTCTGGCCATCAGCTCCAAGTCGATGTGACATGTTTTGTCCACTGGAGTTTTTCTGCTTTTATTTTTGTTTGAAAAAAGCCATTCGCCCATCATATGCCCTCTATTGAGGTCTTTCGTAAATAATTCAGACGGAGAATAGGTGAAAGTGATGACAGTAAAACTGTCTGAGATCTCTCCCTCTCATAAGATCAAAGAGGTGGTGGCTCTGTAGAAATGGGAATTACATTTCCAGATGTCCCCAGGTTGAACGGACACTTATTTGTTCTCTCTCTCTTTTTCTTTCTTCTTTCTATCTCTCTATCTTGCTATCTTTTTACCTCCCTTTTGTTCACAATTTGTTTGCTCTTCTTTCTCTCTCGCTATCTTTTATCTCTCTCTCTCATTTGTGTGTGAGTCAGATAATGTGTGAGGGAGAGAGTACTTAGGCTGCATATAGGTAAATACACATCACAAAGAAAAAGGACTGAATAGATTAAACTTCTGAGACTGGCTGAACTGACACACCACTGTGTTGAACCGTTTATCATTGTGGGAAATGTCAATTGAGTTCAACTTCTACTCCTGTTGTTTGAGCATGAAACCTCTTTTCTTAAATTTCAATAATGTAAGGGGTGCGTTGCTGGCGGCAGGGAAGTCAGGCGCAGGAGAGCAGAACTGGGTAATAACCGGAGCAGTTTTATTAGCAAAACCAACAGCATCCAGAACAAAATGTGGGTACAAAATTACCCGTCGCGCACCAGTCATAGTACACAAGCACTTACAACTGTCACGCCCTGTCACGCCCTGACTCTATTTTGGTTTGATCAGGGCGTGAGTTGGGGGGGGGGCATTCTATGTTGTGGGTTCTATATTTTCTATTTCTGTGTGTTTGGCCGGGTGTGGTTCTCAATCAGAAGCAAGCTATCGTTGTCTCTAATTGAGAACCATACTTAGGTAGCCTTTTCCCACCTGTGTTGTGTGGGTAGTATTTTTCTGTTTTGTGTCTTTCTGCACCAGACAGAACTGTTTCGGTTTCGTTCGTTCTCTTCGTTGTTGTTTTGTTTATTAGTGTTCAGTTCAAATGATAAAGATGAACACGTACCACACTGCACCTTGGTCCTCCACTCCTTCCAACTGCCGTTACAGAACTACCCATCACCAAAGGATCAAGCAACGTGGTGAAAGGGACTCCTGGACAGGTGAGCAGCGCTATTTGGACTATGAGACAACTTGGGAGGAGGTAGAAAGGTGGTCGGTCGACCCAGGGAGAGTGCCGGGGATTCTCTGGAACAGTGCGAGGAGGGATACCGGAGAATGGAGTTGGCAACACGAACACGGCTGGCAAGGAAGCCTGAGAGGCAGCCCCCCGAGAAGCCCGAGAGACCTGAGGCCCAGTGTGACCGGTGCCTCGGCCATGGAGGAGGCCGCGTGTATGTCTCCCCAGCCTGCTGCCAGAGTCTCCCTCCTGTCCGGAGCTGCCGGAGTCTCCCTCCTGTCCGGAGCTGCCGGAGTCTCCCTCCTGTCCGGAGCTGCCGGAGCCTCCCGCCTGTCCGGAGCTGCCGGAGTCTCCCGCCTGTCCGGAGCTGCCGGAGTCTCCCGCCTGTCCGGAGCTGCCGGAGTCTCCCGCCTGTCCGGAGCTGCCGGAGTCTCCCGCCTGTCCGGAGCTGCCGGAGTCTCGCGCCTGTCCGGAGCTGCCGGAGTCGCCCGCCTGTCCGGAGCTGCCAGAGTCGCCCGCCTGTCCGGAGCTGCCAGAGTCGCCCGCCTGTCCGGAGCTGCCAGAGTCGCCCGCCTGTCCGGAGCTGCCAGAGTCGCCCGCCTGTCCGGAGCTGCCAGAGTCGCCCGCCTGTCCGGAGCTGCCAGAGTCGCCCGCCTGTCCGGAGCTGCCAGAGTCGCCCGCCTGTCCGGAGCTGCCAGAGTCGCCCGCCTGTCCGGAGCTGCCAGAGTCGCCCGCCTGTCCGGAGCTGCCAGAGTCGCCCGCCTGTCCGGAGCTGCCAGAGTCGCCCGCCAGTCCGGAGCTTCCAGAGTCGCCCGCCTGTCCAGGGCCGCTGCGAGGGTCCCCGCTCCAGAGGCACCACCTAAGTGGGCCAAGCCTAAGGTGGAGCGGGGTCCACGTCGCGCACCAGAGCCGCCACCGCGGATAGATGCCCACCCAGACCTTCCGCTATAGGTTTAGGTTTTGCGACCGGAGTCCGCACCTTTGTGGGGGGGTACTGTCACGCCCTGACGTTATAGATCTTTTCATGTCTCTATTTTGGTTTGTTCAGGGTGTGAGTTGGGGTGGGAATTCTATGTTGTGGGTTCCATGTTTTCTATTTCTGTGTGTTTGACCGGGTGTGGTTCTCAATCAGAGTCTATTGTTGTCTCTGATTGAGAACCATACTTAGGTAGCCTTTTCCCACCTGTGTGGTGTGGGTAGTTGTTTTCTGTTTTGTGTCTTTCTGCACCAGACAGAACTATTTCGGTTTTGTTCGTTCTCTTCGTTGTTTTTTTGTTAATTAGTGTTCAGTTCAATAATGGAATGTGCCTAATAAAATCCCTGCGTCTTGAATATGTGATCATATTGACAATAAATCCCATAGGCTTTTTCAAACTATAACTACGCCAGCTAAAGTTTATATCGATTGCGATACAAAGCTTATTAATAAGTAACTGATTAGGATATGGGGGAATACATACACAGGGTACATCAGCTCAGCTCTGAAAGTAAGCCAGAGGAGTCATTTATCAAGTCCAAATCTGGGCTCTTCTCATTTGCAGTAATAAACGGGGGCCCATCAAAAAGATCCAACAAGTCTGAATCACCGAATCACCTCGTCTCTCCTCCACCTCCCAGCTACGGCGTCACATTAAATCAAACAAGCGGAACATTTCCTAAGGCACCCAGTGGTTTTTAATTTCCTGAAGAACCTTAACATATCATTCATTACCAGAACTACACATATTTGGGTTTTTTCAAAGTCCTATAAATCAATAGTGGGGCCTGACTGCAATAATTATAGCAAGTTAACATGTAATTTCGAGGCCGAGAGGGCTGATAGAGCGCTGCGGCCTCGGCTAGGTTTTATCATATGCATGTGAGGCAATTCAAATAGTGTGCTGGGATATTAATACGCGGGAGCAGGTAACGAGGTACGGCCGATGAATTATGCATCAAAAAGTGGTTGATCTTCAATAAAGGAAATAAATTCAGCGTGTAATCTAATTAGTTACGGGAAGTCTATTATGTTGGAGCGGCGGAAAGCAACTGTCCTTGAAAAGGGAATTTATTTACAGTACCATGTTTTGTTGGCTCTCTGGAATGGAATTGCATTCTGCAGTGGTCCAAAATGTTAACACCTTCCTCTCCCCCATCTCTTTTTTCTCCTCTCACTCTCTCCTCCCTCTCTTTGTCTGTCTTTATTTCAACATGTATTTCAACATTTCTATCCTTCTACCTCTTCCTCATATGTGTCTTACTCTGTAACATCTCTCTTTCTCTCCTCTTTTCCCCTTTCCCCTCTCTCCTTCACTCATCCCCCCCTTCTCTCGCTCTGCTCCCTGGCCGACATCTGCTTACCTTACCCTATTACATTTTTCCCTCCATTCTGTTTGACTTATTACGGTGATGTGTGTGTGGGGGGGGGGTCACAGAGGAGTATTGAGGGGTATTGAGGATTGTTTTTAGGTAAGGGAAGATGTCTCTATAGAGAGAGCATCAAAAGTTCAAGTCCTCTTTCTTCTGTCTCTCCCAGCTCCAGACCAGGCAGACCTCCAAAGAGGACCCAGAGTGTGACATCATCAGAGAACCCACACATCATGCCTCACTCTGTCCCTGGCCTCATGTCCCCTGGAACCTTCCCATCCTCAGGTATGTATTGTAGTTACACACAAACAAAGACGCATGCATACACGCAAGTGCACTCTAACATACACACACACGAGGCACACACAAACACGAACACACACATGCACGCACACAAAAACACACAAATACAGTATTTGCACATAGTCAATGTATACGTACACACACATATTTGTGCACCTACATGCACAACCAGCAGCTCAATCCTCCATATCCTCAGTTTGAACTAGTTCACAAAAAATATATATTTTTTAACTCATCCCCCGGAAACGGAGAGAGAGAGAAAAGGAAGGAAAGAGACAGAAAGGGAGAATAAATTGGAGTGACGTCCTTTTCTCTCAGATTATTTTAGTAGATGCTGCGTTTCGCCTTGAGAGCATTCTAATTAGTGCGATTAAATCCACTCCACTGGTGGTATGTACATAGGCATGGTTGATGCTAAAGCAAGCTTTATCGCCACAAGAATCAACAACAACCGCTTGTGACCTAACGTGCCCCCGGGCGAGTCTTAATGCAGCTAATGCTTTTGTTCTATTTGTGGCTGGTTGCATTGTGACGTCTTTGATGTCGCTGGGTGTAAATGCTCTGATTTGCATATTTCATTTTTCCCCCTCATTTATTTAGATTTTTCCATATTTAATAATATTTTACTTTACTTTACCTTTACTTTAGGTTTCTCTTAACTCTTAGTTTTGCTGTATTTAGCCATCTTGCAAGAAACAACTAAACTGCATAGAATTGGTTTTATTTTCTTTGTAATCTTACAGGTTTGCCTCCAAGATTTTGCTATGCTTGAGTATTTCTGAAAGTCTTCCTACCTTACACTCACATTTTCTCATCGAGAAAAAACAGCGTGGGAGTGAGTTATTTTCTTTCCAAGGCAAAAAATAATAATATTCACCTGAGAAATGTTTTAAATTCTATAGCAGACACAGATTGGCCACATTCTTAACAATGGAGGCTCACAGATCACTGCCCAGCTTTGAACTCTGGGAGTGTGGTGAGGTCACATACTATCTGTGTCTTGTTTGGAATGACTCAAAAGGCCATTCGGTACAGCAAAGCAGGACATGAGATGAGAAAGCCATGGTTTTATTTAGTGGAACATAAAGCAACAGAAAAGCCTTTTGATATCCCTCCCCTTTAAGCCCCGATGGAGTCTATGACCTTGACATTTAGTCAGGTTATTCAGGAAAGCAAGATAAAGTAATTTTTTTTTTTGGTCCCCTCGTAACTTCCTTTCTATGTGTGGCTGCAAAAGCCAAGATGGCTGAACTTTCTCCCTAACTGGCTTCTGTGGTTTGATTATGGTACAAAGTTAGTAACAAAGTTATGACAAATGATTCTTCAAAATGATGCAAAGTGACCATACATAGTAGTTTGCTTACTAGCAATGGATTACTACTCAGTCATGTTCCCTGTCTCTGCAGAGCAGGTGACTCCATTTAACAAAAATCTGTCCCCCATGATGCATTGCACCAAATCCGGCAAATCACCCAATAACCCAATCTTCTCCGATGGCCACTTGCATGAAAACTTCACTCAGAGAGAGTCACAGATATTGTTCAGCCAATGAAGGTTCTTTGAAAATGTTGACTTTTTTGTTTGTTTTGTAGTGCCAAAGTTGAGATACAGTGCATTATGAAAGTGTGCTTTCCACACAATGACTCAATGATTTATATTTTGAGAAAGCCTATTTATGTGAGAGACATTGTTGACATGTGTATGTATTGCCCTTGACACCAGTTCAATTCAGGGAAGAGTGTCTTAATTTGCCATGGTTTCAATTTAAGGAAACATCCTTTGCTCGTGTGTGTGCACGTATGTGTATGTATGCATTTGTGTGCTTTTGTGCAAGTTTATGTGTGTGCTTGGATGTGCTTGTGTGTATGTGTGTGCATGCATCTATGTGTGTGCATGTGTGCTTGTGTGTGTGTGAGTGCATGAATCTGCGTGTGAGTGCATGAATCTGCGTGTTTGCATGTGTGCGTGTGTGTGTTCTTGTGTGTTTGTGTGTGTATTTGTGTGTGTGTGTGTGTGTGTGTGTGTGTGTGCATGAATCTGCGTGTGTGTGTGCGCGTGTGTGTGTATATGTGTGTATGTTCATGTGCATGTGGGTGCGCCACAGGGATTGGGGTTGCTCTGGAGTCTTTCCAGTTGCTGATGCATTACAGGCAGATTGGCCCACTAAATGGGATGCCGTGGACTGACAGCACACATAGATGACATCTCGCTTACTGTAGAGAGGCTTTCTGATCAGCCTGCATTCAGAGACTCACACTCTGGCCACTACCTAGGCACCCATCTTCACCACTATATCCTAGCTCTGCACACACACACAACTTCCCATTCCAGCTTCCAGTTCGCCGCTGGTCACAGCGTATCTGTGCGTATCTGTAATTGATTGTCATGTGAATAGCGCTGAGTTCAAGTGCCGCGGGTGTGGTGTACCCGAGGACTCGCAGAACTCCAAAACCCCAGTTTGTCACTGCCACTACCGCCGTCACAGCCAGCCCATGCATAAAAGGAAGCTTCCCCAAATCCATGCTCATTGACATGGACTGTCTCTCCTCTCTGCTACTTAGCTTAACCTCTGCATCTCAGAAACAGTTTTAGTTACTGTTTCAGCGCTGCACGTAAGAGTAGAGAGCGAGAGACCGGGGGGACCATACAGTAGCATTACAGAGAGAGAGAGATAGAGAGAAGGCGCAAGCAAAGAGAGGGAGGGATAGACCATAAAGAGAGAGATATAAAGAGAAAGCAACACAACAGATAAAACACAGGTCATTCTTTGTCACTGCCTCTCTATCAAGAGAAGGGAAAAAGAGACGTAAAAGTCGGTCTTTCTTTTGTGTACCGATGTGGAGTTAATCTAATTTTAATTGAATTACTCCCATCGGTTGGTGTTGAGAAGGGCTGTGGCATCAGGGTGGGTGTTTGTCGTAAGAGAGAAATGTTCTTACATTGGTCGCAGGTATGGGGTAGCTTTGCGTGTTAATTAATGATGAAGATCCTGACAATATGCAGAGGCATGACAGCGTTAAGCCAGTCGAGGCTGCCACTTCCTTTGCATATTAATAGACGCTTCATTATTATTTAATATGACAGCTGCTCCGAGGGCAACCATCAGACCTCGTCTCCATTATTTGCTGTTTTCTGACTCTGACTCTCCTCCCCTGCCATGCTGTTTTCCATTTGTCGAAATTGGGGCGTTGGGAAGGGTGTTTGCTTTCCAACTTGTGTGGTGTGGCTGTGTCCATACCATGCAACACTGGGTCATGTCCATTAGGCACCAAATGAAAGAAAATGGACTGCTTGGACTTTTCCAATGAGTAACACTCATTTTTGTTTCCTGTTGCAAAATGTTTTAAAATGTTTTATTTTGCGTGCGCTAATGAACATGACCCTGTTGTGTTGGTGTTTGTTTGTGGCCAAGGAGGATTCTCTGTATGTGTATATGAGATGACCAGACAAAAAAAAACAGTCTGTCTGAATCTTTTAGGGTGAACTTGAAAGAATCCATGATGTCGGTATTTTGTTTGCATAGTACTGAATGCAGATTAGGAGGAGGGTGTGGGATGGGCCTTTTGACATTTACACGTCTAGTCGTTTTAATAGACTTGTTGCACTGTTCGGAGATCTTGACGCCTCCTTTGTTAGATTGAGTGTAAGGTGGGTGCGTGTTATGAGCTATTGACAATAGATTGGCTGAAATGAAATAATTATATGAACAAAGGTTCCAATTTACACTTATATTGTGTAAAGATGGGGTTCGGAAGGTGGGGATCAGTCTCACCGAGTCCCTTTATCATAGATAAGTAGATCTGGATGAATCTGTTAGTTTTTTATTGGTGTTTTTTTTTTTTTTTTTCTGCTAAACGTCCTTTCTTGGCAGAGATACCTTTCAATAATTTCTCTGAACATCACAATGGCTTCTAGATTAGATCAATGTCTCTGATGATTTGAGCACATTTGGTCAATCATTTGTAATCACAATATGCACTAAGTGTACAAAACATTAGGAACACCTTCCTAATATTGAGTTGCACCCCCTTTTGCCCTCAGAACAGACTCAATTTATCGGATCATGGACTCTATAAGGTGTCGAAAGCATTCCACAGGGATGCCGGCCCATGTTGACGCCAATGCTTCCCACAGTTATGTCAAGTTTGCTGGATGTCCTTTAAGTAAAGGTAAATAAAACAAGTGGTGGACCATTCATGATGCACATGGAAATCTGTTGAGTGTGAAAAACCCAGCAGCGTTGCACTTCTTGACCCTCTCAAACCAGTGCACCTGGCACCTACTACCATACCCCATTCAAAGACACTTAAATATTTTGTCTTACCCATTCACTCTCTGAATGGCACACATACACAATCCATGTCTCAATTGTATCAAGGCTTAAAAATCCTCCTTTAACCTGTCTCCTCCCCTTCAACTACATTGATGTCAATATGGGATCATTGCTTTCACCTGGTTAGTAGTATATGTCATGTAAAAAGCAGGTGTTCCTAATGTTTTGTAAACTCATTGTACATCAAACCCACACAGTAGGTGAAATAAAAATTGTACATGCATACATCACAATGCATCAGTGAATGCCATCTTCTGTACTCTAGAAGTCCTTTATGCCGCACCTGATTTGTGGCGGAATGAATCTTAGTAACAACCCCGGAGGTGATTTCAATATTTACTCTGCAGTCTACTCTGCATACATCTCATTTGGAAAACAGTTGACTCTTGGCCATTAGACAGAAATGAAAGCTGACCTTCAGGCTGGGCAGAGGCCACATTCATTACCAAGCCTCGTGTGTGCGTGTTTGTGTGTGTATGTGCATTTGTGTATGTGTCGTTCTCATGCATATGGAACAGCAGAGAGGTGCCATTGCAAACGAGCAGGCCTTGGTGACATGATGTATACTGTTCGTCAATATGGTCCCAATGTATTTTAAGATGCAAACGAGGCTTTAAATGATATGCACCTCCCTGTCAGTGGCTCAGTTGGTCTCACCATCTGCATATCAGCTGCTGGAGAGAGGAGTGTGTGCTTGTGTGTGTGCATTGGGGATTAGATTAGAGTTTATTAGTCACATGCACAGGGCACAGTGAAATTCTTAAGCTCCAACAGTGCCGATCAAAAAGGGCAGGAAAAAACAATAATAATAATAATAATAAACATATTGACAACTGTAACAATGAGGGATGCACCGGTACTACATTTTTGCCCGATACCAATATCTGATATTTTCCTTGCCCAAAAAAAACCTGATGCCGACACCCGATATTTAAAATTTTAGCAGCCTTTTAAGCATTCTAGTACAGTTAAATAGTTTTAACACACAAAAACACACAAACACACACACACCAAAAAGTTACTTTGTTGGCATTTACATATGTCCCCATTACCAATAAAACAAAATCTCAACCTATTAAATTCACTTACTTGCTGTGCTGTTTCGTTGTTCATTTGTTCAGTCTCAACCAGGATTTCATGATACATGTCAAGCACTGAAGTTTCAGCTCTGTCTGTCCGTGGCCTCTCATCTTTGGTGCACACTGTCACTGTGTCCGTTTCTATCTTGTCCAGCTGTGTCCAACATTTCATTTCATATAAACCCTATTTCTTGTCTGCATCGAAGTAGGGGTTCTTGTACCAAGCATTGAGCATGGTGGCGACACAGTAAAGAGAGAATGCCACCGGATCACTTGTTCACAGCCTCTTGTAGAGTACTCTTGCAAGTTTTAACACCACCGTCTGTGTCAGCAGTTTTGTTCAGCAGGAGTTTCAATGTCATGACAGAGGGTATCACTTCTGCTGCAGACACAGTTGATGAGTTTATTTCTCCAGTCAGTTGTTCGAATGGAGCTAGGAGTGTGTTCATGTTTCGTATTTTCAAACATGTTCTCAAATGCCATTGAAATGGCAGTAGCGGTATGAGAACGAGCACATTCTTGAGCATGCAATACGGCTTTCCTCAGTACGAAATCCTCGTAGACCCATTGTGCTGTCAGACTCAGCATGCTCATGGGGCTGACATTGCTGGTCCAAATGTCAGTCATGAAGCTAATAGTAGTGACGCCCATAGCAAGTAGATTGGCGTTAAGCAAGTAGCTTGGCTTGGATCTTGCCTTTGAGTTGTCTCGATAAAATGTTCTTACTCTTTCAAAGGACTGCTGAACTCGAACTTGTTTAGTTGTTGGAAGTGTACACTTAGTATTTTCCTGCTTTTGTTCTGTGTAGCACTTTATTTTTCGTGGCGTTATTATGTTGTCTACCTACAGTATGTTATATAGGTATGCACGACACATAACTAGACATTAGGCACTTTTAGATAATATCAGCCGATTCCTAAATGCTTACCGATATCTTGTGCTCCCTAGGGGGGTTGAAGCGATTGGCCAGTCATACAGTTTTTGCCATGACGCTCCTATACTGCCCGCGTCTGAGTGATTGAATGCATCGAGAACAGGCCGTGGCTCGGGTGGCTGAGGACCTGGATGATCTTCTTGGCCTTCCTGCGACACCTGGTGTTGTAGGTGTCCTGGAGGGTAAACAGTGTGCACCCAATGGTGCGTTTGGCTGATTGTACCACCCTCTGTAGAGCCTTGCGGTCTGTGGCGGTAGAGTTGCAGTATCAGGCAGTGATGCAGCCCAACGGTATGCTCTCAATGGTGCTCCTGTAGAATGTGTTGAGGGACCTATCTGAATGGGGGTATGCCCAGCCTGGTTCCTCCTGAAGTCCATAATCAGCTCCTTTGTTTTGCTGATGTTGAGGGAGAGGTTTTTTACCTGCCACGACGCTGTCCGAGTGCCTACCTCCTCTCTGTAGACCGTCTCATCGCTGTTGGTAAACAGGTCTACTACTGTTGTGTCGTCAGCGAGCTTGGAGTTGGAACTTTGTGAGGACACGCAGTTGTGGGTTTACAGGGAGTACAGGAGGGGACTGAGGATGCACCCTTGTGGGGACCCCGTGTTGAGCATCAGTGTGGAGGTGGTAATATTTACCTACCTTCACCACCTGGGGACGGCCCATCAGAAAGTCCAGGACCCAGTTGCATAGGAAGGAATTCAATTCTTTGTGGTGAGCCAATGGGCACTATGGTATTGAAGGCCGAGCTATAGTCAATGAATAGTATCCTCACATATGCATTCCTTTTGTCCAAGTTGGTGAGGGCGGTGTGCAGTGCAATGGCTATTGTGTCTTCTGTGGATCTGTTGGGACCGGGCAGTAGGCGAATTGGAGAGGGTCTAGTGTGTTTCCAACTGTTTCCTTTATACAACTGTTTGCTTGCACCCTTTTCCTCCCATGGTCCTAGACTAATCTTCAAGGAAATGTTTTTCAGTGATACAGTATATGCGTCATTTGGTGCATACAACTGTACTCAGGTCATGCTGCCAACTGTAGCCAAGTTGGAATGAACTTCTCATGTATTACCTATGTACGTACCATAGGTGACTTTCGTTGAAGAGCCTGTTCTTTCTGTAGAACACTTGCAAAAATCTTCATTCTCTTATTAAAGTGTTTCTCTTCAAAACAGATGGCATTGATCTGAAAGCCCTGGTTTAATTATATGATTAATAAACATTTTCACTAATTGCATTTCACTCACCTGAAAACCACTCCTGCAGATGACGCAATCTCGATTGCACTCCACACTGCCCTTGTTCAGAGTCATTCAGCAGTAAAATGAAAATTACATTGAAACTTAAGTTCTTTAAGAATGTGCCTGTTTTGCCCCACGACTGTCCTTGCAAGCCAATGAAAGCCAGATGAAGACTGTTATGAGCGACTGTGTAGCCCATAAAGAATTTGAATAGCAATGTCGGTCATTATTCAGTTTCTGTGACAGTGGGGTTAAATCTGGTGAATACATTAGATGCTATCATTGAAATTGCCAGAGGCTCTGTAATTTTTTCTGTATTAGTCGTCCTTTACACACACACACACACACACACACACACACACACACACACACACACACACACACACACACACACACACACACACACACACACACACACACACACACACACACACACACACATACACACACACTTGCACAAACATACATCGCACCATGCATACACATACATCCCACCATGCATACACATACCATTAATTACAAACAGAAATAATGGCATCATGTCATTGCATATGTGTTATCCTGGCTCCATATGTTCAATACAGTGTTTGCGGGGGTGGCGACACACCCACTCCGATTCGCATACCGTCCAAACAGATCTGCAGATGATGCAATCTCGATTGCACTCTACACTGCCCTCACCCACCTGGACAAAAGGAAGACCTATGTAAGAATGCTGCTATTTGACTACAGCTCAGCATTCAACACTATAATCCTCTCCAAACTGATCACCAAGCTCAGGCCCCTGGGACTGAACATCTCCCTCTGCAACTGGATACTGGACTTCTTGACGGGCTGCCCCCCAGGCGGTGAGGGTAGGCAACATCACCTCCGTCACACTGACCATCAACATGGGGGCCCCTCAGGGGTGTGTGCTTAGTCCCTTTCTATACTCCCTGTTCACCCACAACTGCGTGGCCACACATGACTCCAAAACCATCAAGTTTGCTGAAGACACAGTGGTGGTAGACCTGATCACCGATGATGAGACAGAGATAGGGAGGTCAGAGAGCTGGCAGCGTGGTGCCAGGACAACAACCTGTCCCTCTGTGTCAGCAAGACACAGGAGCTGATAGTGGACTACGGGAAACGGAAGGGTGAGCATGCACCCATACACATCAATGGGGCTGTAGTGGAGCAAGTCGAGAGATTCAAGTTCCTCGGTGTCCCCATCACTAAGGAATTAACATGGTCCACACACGCTGTTGGGAAGTGGGCATGAGAGGGCGGCGAGTACTGCCCAATACATCACTGGAGCCGAGCTCCCTGCCATCCAGGACCTCCATATCAGACGGTGTCAGAGGAAGGTCCCAAATAATTATCAAAGACTTCAGCCACAAAAGCCATATTCTTCTCTCTGCTGCTACACGTCAAGCGGTACCGGTGCACCAAGTCTGGAACCAACATGAACAGCTTCGACCCCCTGCTCTGCTGCTCCACAGCAAGCGGTACCAGGGCACCAAGTCTGGAACCAACAGGAACAGCTTCGACCCCCTGCTCTGCTGCTCCACAGCAAACCCCCAAGCCATAAGATTGCTAATCAAATGGCTACCCGGACTACCTGGGATGACCCATTTCATAACTAAGTCTTACATTACTTGTTAGATACTACTGCAATGTTGGAGCTAGAAACATAAGCATTTCACTACACCAACTTTAACATCTGCAAATATGTGTGTGTGACCAACACATAAAATCAAATATGATTTGTCTGCACATACTGGACTCTACCCACACCCCAACACACACACACGCATAACATGTGCACATGCATACTGATGCCACACACACACGCTCCTGCTACAAGTCAGTCTATTTTCTATCCTGTTGCCTAGTCATTTTACCCCTATCTCTATGTACATAGCTACCTCAAACCCCTGCACATCAACTCAGTACTGGTACTCCCTGTATATGGCCATGTTATTTACTGTGTATTTATTCCTAATCACTATTTCTATATAAACACCTGTATCTGTATTGTTGGAAAAGGACCCATAAGTAGGCATTTCACTCTTTGTCTACACTGTTAGTTTATGAAAAACGTGACAAATAAAATTGTATTTGATTGTATTTACATTCAAAACAATCACACGTATAACACAACATATATTTTGCATGATAAACTGCTGCAAATCTATTTAATGTCAAAATATGTTATTTACCAGCCAGTGGAGATGGGCTATGTGGAGTTACATTCTAACATACCATTATTAGCAGCAGGAAAAGCTAATCTCATAGGATATGGTGATGTTATTCTGGATTTGTGATATGTGTCTTCTAGTATCAGGAAGGGAACCTGGTTATATACACAAAACCAAAGCCGTAATATTTGGATCAAAACAGAATTAACAAACTTGTGCAGGAGATCGCATCGTGTCGAAAGTGTCACTTACCTGGTAGTGACTCTGGGTCACTCGCTCTCAGGTCAAGCTACTGCAGCAAGAGTCCTCACCAAAAGTGACAACAAGCTCAAGTTTTTATAGTGCAAAATTAAGGAGTTTGACACCAGGATCAAAAAATTGCTGGTGACAACATTAATACAGTGCCACTTTGATTACGCCTCTTCATGAAGAAAATGACGCAGGTGGTACAGAACAACATACTCAGATACAGTGCCTTCAGAAACTATTCACACCCCTTGACTTTCTCCACATTTTGCGTGTTACATTTTTTTGTCAACGATCTACAAAATACTCTGTCCAAGTGGAAAAAAAATAAAACACTAATATTTTGATTAGATTCAACCCCCTGAGACAATACATGTTAAAATCACCTTTGGCAGCAATTCCAGCTGTGAGTCTTTTTGGGTGAGTCTAAGTGTGTTTTAGGTTATTGTCCTGATGAAAGGTGAATTCATCTCCCCGTGTCTGGTGGGAAGCAGACTGAACCAGGTTTCCTCTAGGATTTTGCCTGTTCTTAGCTCCATTCTATTTATTTTTTATTCTGAAAACTCCCCAGTCCTTAACAATTACAAGCATACCCCTAACATGATGCAGCTGTGACGTGGTGAGGTTGGACCCAGGTGCAGAGAACAGACCAGACGAGGAAACAGTGGTTAAGGATAAACGTAATACTTTACTAAGAAACGGTAGCCACAGGATCACAGTACAACACACACTAAGACTCACTCACTCACTCAGTAACCAATTCAAGCTTCTGCAAAGTTAAACAGAAAACACAACTATTTTAAAGGGGAACTCATAATGAGTAATAGAACACACCCGAGTGTCATAATTGTCTCTGGGATGGTCTCTGCTGCCCTCTGGTGACAGGTGGAACCATTACATTTACATTTAAGTCACTTACCATGACAGTAGCAACCACTATGCTTGAAATTGAGAGTGGTATTCCGTAATGTGTTGCATTGGATTTGTCCCCCCCCGGACAGAACATTATGTATTCAGGACTCCTGAACATCTAATCAAATGGCTACCCAGACTATTTGCATTGCCTCCCCCCTTTTACACCGCTGCTACTCTCTGTTGTTATCGTCTATGCAAATTCACTTTAATAACTCTACCTACATGTACATATTACCTCAACTACCTCGACTAACCGGTGCCCCCGCACATTGACTCTGTACCGATACCCCCCTGTATATAGTCTCGCTATTGTTATTTTACTGCTGCTCTTTAATTACTTGTTAATTTTTATTTCTTATTCTTATTAGTATTTTTTTTAAACTGCATTGTTGGTTAGGGGCTCATAAGTAAGCATTTCACTGTATGGTCTACACCTGTTGTATTCAGCATTTCACTGTATGGTCTACACTTGTTGTATTCAGCATTTCACTGTATGGTCTACACCTGTTGTATTCAGCATTTCACTGTATGTTCTACACCTGTTGCATTCAGCATTTCACTGTATGGTCTACACCTGTTGCATTCAGCATTTCACTGTATGGTCTACACCTGTTGTATTCAGCATTTCACTGTATGGTCTACACCTGTTGCATTCAGCATTTCACTGTATGGTCTACACCTGTTGCATTCAGCATTTCACTGTATGGTCTACACCTGTTGCATTCAGCATTTCACTGTATGGTCTACACCTGTTGCATTCAGCATTTCACTGTATGGTCTACACCTGTTGTATTCAGCATTTCACTGTATGGTCTACACCTGTTGTATTCAGCATTTCACTGTATGTTCTACACCTGTTGCATTCAGCATTTCACTGTATGGTCTACACCTGTTGCATTCAGCATTTCACTGTATGGTCTACACCTGTTGCATTCAGCATTTCACTGTATGGTCTACACCTGTTGCATTCAGCATTTCACTGTATGGTCTACACTTGTTGTATTCAGCATTTCACTGTATGGTCTACACCTGTTGTGTTCGACGCATTTGACTACTACAATTTGATTTGATTTGATACATGGTCCAGCATAGCCACAATACAAGAGCCAGTCAACAATTGCAAGGTGTTTAGAGGACCACATTGGACATTAGTGTTTTATCCCTTTTTATACGTCATCCTCTGGGTTTCTTGTCCTCTTAAATACTGTTTTTAACTGTACAACTTGTGTAGAAAACCCTTACAGTGCTCTTGGACATTTTCTCTCAGCCCTTTCTAACTCACAAACTCTGGGAAACCTCTTCACTCTGCAGAGAGCAGAGGTACTGGGGAATGAGTTTTCCATTGTTTACAGACACTCATCCCCCAAGTTTCACATCCCTGCTTCTGGAAAACTCCATTGCTAGGGGCAACTCTCCCCTGGCATGTCAGTCAATCATTGGCCTAGCAAGAGGCAGGAGATCCTCCCACACAATCTCCAAACTCTTCAGTTACATTTTGGAGCCTGTGTTGAGCACAGCCTCTGTATACCCCTGGCTACACACCAACTCGTCAGCTGTACTTTTCTTCCTGGACAATCCTCCACCCTGGACCTCCTAACTGTGTTACTGTGTCACTATGGACTCATAACAGGTTAAGGGTTCAGTTTGTATATATGAATTGTTCCGTATGTTATAAGCCCTTACAACTATGTAACTGTATGCTTATACATGCCTTATCCAGTCTTTATATGCAAGTAATTCATACATAGCATGCTACCTCAAGGCGCTAACTTCTGATACCCTGTATAGTTTGTTATAACGGCCTATAGCCTGAGGCATACTAGCCTGTACCCTAGCCTAGTGTGCTAGCCTACAGTTATTGCCTATGCTTACTATTTTATGCTATTTCCTAATGCTTTGGCCTTTTAGCACACACTGTTCTTACTGTATAGCTTACTGTGTTAAGCTACTACAAGGTACTGCTAATGTGTATATTGTATACTATTCTAGCTCACTGCTAATGTACATAGTGTGTTTATGTATATCTTGTGTCCTATGTCATGCTCACTAGTCCAGTGCTATTAGCCGCTACATGCTAATTCCTAGTCATTACATTGTGTACATTACAGCTATTATTGTTACATAGCAGTGCTATTACTCATAGCATATGTTACATGCTACATTGTAATTAGCCAGCCACCAAAACCGATGCCACGACGGACATCCCTTCACACTACCAGGTCAGTGCTGGAACTAATCCTGCCTCCACGTCTCCTGCCGCCAGTCCTTCCAATGAGCCGCACCCAGTTCCGTCTAATGTGCTTTAGTCAGCCAACCCAATGACATAAGTGCAACCAGACCAGCAAGTGCCCGAGCCTGCTCAACAATGGCTGCCCAGGCCCAAGTCGTCCCAACAGCCAGCCAAGCACCATCCTGCACTCCAGCCGGTGCCACTACAAGCATCACCTGAACCAGACAAGCCTTTGCCAGTATTGCATTCTGCCCTGTGACCAACAGAGCTCCAGCGAGCCGAGATGTCACCAGACACTGGGCGAAAAGGGTCAACATCAGGGGATATCTTTATTTATATACAGTACATGTCAAAAAGGTGGACACACCTACTCATTCCAGGGTTCTTCTTTAGTTTTATTATTTTCTACGTTGTAGTGGTCCTGATGTGCACTGCCGTCCTGGAGGACCAGTCCGGCCCTATCCTGGACCCACTAGCCAACTCAGCTCCAGTCCTGGGTCCAACACAGGCCCAACACCATCGGCTGAAGAGCTGGGTCCAGAGCTGGGTCCACGGTCCTCATCGGCCCATAAGGACAGACTAATGCCGTCGCCCAACCTAGCTCCAGCCACGGGTCCAGTGCCTGTCCCTATCCTCGTCTCATCAGCTGACCCTGCACCAGTCCTGGGTCCACTGCCCGGACCATATCTGGGCCTGCCTCTGCCTCCGGACCTCTATGCCTATCTATGTGTACTTTTAAAGATGCAGTCTGGGATCTTAAGCACAACAAATTCATAACATGCTGTACGAATTGGATTCGTAGCATTTCATATAAATTGCAAATTATATACAGTTGAAGTCGTAAGTTTACTTACACCTTAGCCAAATACATTTAAACTCAGTTATTCGCAATTCCTGACATTTAATCCTTGTAAAAATTCCCTGTTTTAAGTCAGTTAGGATCACCACTTTATTTTAAGAATGTGAAATGTAAGAATAATAGTAGAGAGAAGGATTTATTTAAGCTTTTATTTCTTTCATCACATTCCCAGTGGGAATGTGTCAGAAGTTTACATACACTCAATTAGTATTTGGTAGCATTGCCTTTAAATTGTTTAACTTGGGTCAAACGTTTCGCGTAGCCTGCCACAAGCTTCCCACAATAAGTTGGGTGAATTTTGGCCCATTCGTCCTGACAGAGCTGGTGTAACTGAGTCAGGTTTGTGTAGACATCCTTCCTCGCACATGCTTTTTCAGTTCTGCCCACACGTTTTCTTTGGGATTGAGGTCAGGGCTTTGTGATGGCTGATCCAATACCTTGACTTTGTTGTCCTTAAGCCATTTTGCCACAACTTTGGTATACAAGTATGCTTGGGGTCATTGTCCATTTGGAAGACCCATTTGAGACCAAGCTTTAACTTCCTGATTGATGTTGCTTCAATATATACAGTGGGGCAAAAAAGTATTTAGTCAGCCACCAATTGTGCATGTTCTCCAACTTAAAAAAATGAGAGAGGCCTGTAATTTTCATCATAGGTACACTTCAACTATGACAGACAAAATGAGAAAAAAAATCCAGAAAATCACATTGTAGGATTTTCTGTACTTTTTTGTGTGTATTACACTATTTTCAACCCCAAGGCATTTTGTGTGTATTACACAATTTTCTTTCTTCATAACACATAGGCTAGCTTGGTGGCTAACATTAGCTAGGCTAAGGGTTAAGGTTAGTGGTTAGGTTTAGGGGTTAAGGTTAGGGTTAGTTAACATGCTAGCTAAGTAGATAAAGGGTTAGGTTTAGGAGTTAGGTTAAAGGGATAGGGTTAGCTGACATGTGGTCCTTCTGTGGCTCAGTTGGTAGAGCATGGCGCTTGTAACGCCAGGGTAGTGGGTTCGATTCCCGGGACCACCCATACGTAGAATGTATGCACACATGACTGTAAGTCGCTTTGGATAAAAGCGTCAGCTAAATGGCATATATTATTATTATATTATTATTATACATGCTAAGTAGTTGCAAAGTAGCTCAAAAGTAGTAAAGAGTTGCAAGGCAGCTAATTAGTGAAAAAGTTATCCATAATGAGATTCACACAACATTTGGGTTGCTAGACATTCACATCCACCCACCCACCCATCCTCCCTGACCAACCTCCCATTTATTGTTTATGTATTAAGTAACATACTGTCTTTATCTGTGATTGAAATGCACTGTATACAAAATTGTGTACTGCACAAGAAAAAATGTACGATTTCGTGTGCATGTCACAAATGTCCAAAAAGCAATTTCTGTCTATTCCACAATAATATGTGATACTGATTTGGTGAATGATAATGGCAATGACAAATAATCAACATTATAAAATGAATAGATTTGGTAGATAGATCATTTTTCAGACCTCCCCACAATATACACTGAACAAAAATATAAACGCATCATGTTAAGTGTTGGTCCTATGTTTCATGAACAGAAATAAAACATCCCTGATGTTTCTTGTTGAAACTCACAATATTATTATTTCTGTTATTTCTGGACTGATTTGTTTACCTCTCTGTTAGTGAGAATTTCTCATTTTCCAAGATAATCCATCCACTTGACAGGTGTGGCAAAGTTGATTCTACAGGTGCACCTTGTGCTGGGACAGTAAAAGGCCACTCTAAAATGTGCAGGTTTGTCTCACAACACAATACCATAGATGTCTGAAGTTTCAGGGAGTGTGCAATTGATATGCTGACTGCTGTAATGTCCACCTGAGCTGTAGCCAGAGAGTTGAATGTTTGTTTCTCTACCATAAGCTGCCTCCAATGTCGTTTTAGAGAATTTGGCAGTACGTCCAACTTCTTCACCGGTGGGTTGGACATACCCCACAGTTCGGCGTCGTAATGGCTTCAGTGGGTAAATGCTCACTTTCGATGGCCACCGCCACGCTGGAGAAGTGTGCTCTTCACATATGAATCCCGGTTTCAATTGTACCGGGCAGATGGCAGACAGCGTGTATGGCATTGTGTGGGCGGGCGGTTTGCTGATGTCAACATTGTGAACATGGTGGTGGTGGGGTTATGATATGGGCAGGCATAATTTATAGACAGCGAACAAAATTACATTTATCTATGGTTGAATGAGCAGAGATACCGTGACGAGATCCTGAGGCCCACTGTCGTGCCATTCATCCGCTGGCCATGTTTCAGCATGATAATGCATGGCCTGATGTCTCAAGGACCTGTACACAATTCCTGGAAGCTGAAAAAAATGCAGATCCTCGTTTGAATACCCCTGTTGGAGAGGCCTACTGTTCACACATGAACGTAGTCACCTAGCATGCTAAAGCTATGCCCAGCCGCTAATTGTATACTGCATATATAACTGTGCTCTGTAGCCTAGCGTGCCAGCTGCTGTTGTACATATTACTGTGTGCTATGTTAGCCATATTTGCCCTATTTGCTAATGTTAGAATGTCAGTTGTGCTCCTACATGCTGTGCAGTGTATTACACCCGCCAGCCCATGGACTAGCTAGCGTGCTAGCTCATTGCTTTGTATATATTGTTCCCTTTGGGTGCTATGCTCGTTTATTAGCCTATGATACAAGTTGCTGTATGATGCCTTGATGTAACATTGCCTATTGCCATAGCACATTGTGACTGCATAGTTATCTGGTATGCTATTGCTATCATGTACATTCTCTATTGTCATTATACAGTCACTAGCCTGTTATTACCACAATGTAAATACATTCTCTGTATTTCTCTCTCTTGTTCGATTCCCGAAACCCATACGTACCACTGAATTCCCTCCTCTGTAAAACCACGACCACTAATTCCCTCCTCTGTAAAGTTGTGCATGTGTGCCTTCCTTGGGTGTGGAGTAAAGTGTTAATTGTATCCTTGTCTCCTGCTAGTCATTATCAGTCATTTTATCGGGACTCTGGGACAGTTGTACCTATACTAACCTATTTCGGAGCCCACCGACTACAGGTGGCTCCCTTCTTTTTTTTGGCCTTCAGAAAAGCCATATACACTGATAGTACAAAACATTAGCGACACCTTCCTAATATTGAGTTGCACCCCCTTTTGCCCTCAGAACAGCGCATGTGCACTAGAACTTGTATACAGGTCCTCACTCACACAAAGACATGCATGCAGATACCAATGCAGGTATGAATACATATGCAGATGCACACCAGATGCACACCAGCACACACACACACACACAGACACACACAGACACATGCTTAAGCAAGGTGAGTATCAGAGTTTGAAGATCTCATCTACATTGAACCAAAGGAATAACTTCCTAATATTGAGCTGCACCCCCTTTTGCTCTCAGAACAGCCTCAATTTGTCAGGGTATGGACTCTACTAGGTGTCGAAGTCGTTCCACAGTGATGCTTGCCCATGTTGACTCCAATGCTTCCTACAGTTGTGTCAAGTTGCCTGGATGTCCTTTGAGTGGTGTACCATTCACTATACACATTTTAGTTATTCATTATGTATTAATGATTCATAAAGTCATTCATAAGATGTTTAATATAAACATTTAAATAAATCCTTCAAAAAAGCATCCAACCACCGCTCTAGACCAACTAAGTGTTGCATTCTAAGTGTGTATCTAACTGTCCTCTCCGGTGTGGTGTGTTAAGGGCTGACAGCGGCAGCGGCGGCAGCTGCCAACGCGGCCATTGCCGAAGCCATGAAGGTGAAGAAGATCAAGCTGGAGGTGATGAGCGGCTACCACGGCAACGCCAACCAGCATGGGGCAGACGGTGAGAACGGAGACGTCAGCTCCAGTGTGGGTGAGTCAGTCATTGTGCCCTTCACACACACACACACACGCAAGCGTACAGGTGCATACAGGTCTTCACACTCACACAAAGACATGCATGCAGATAGCAATGCAGGTATGAATACATATGCAGACGCACACAACGGTACAGACACATTAATAAGCAAGGCAAGTATCAGAGTTTGCAGATCTCATCTACATACAGCTTGTGTTGAACCAAAGCTGTACATTTGTATAGCTGAATTCCACTACAAGCTTGTATCCAGGATGTATCACAACCGGCCGTGATTGGGAGTCCCATAGGGCGGCGCACAATTGGCCCAGCATCGTCCGGTTTTGGCCGGTGTAGGCCATCATTGTAAATAAGAATTTGCTCTTAACTGTCTTGCCTAGTTAAAGGTTAAATAAAAAATAAAACATAATTAATATCAGCTCAAAGATACTCTCAAGCTAAGGTACTGGATTCCAAACATACCTATTCTTGCCAGTGTGGAGCAGAGTGTAGACAGTCCAGAGAATACAGGTTCAGTTGAAACATCTACAAAATATATGTTCACTGCAGTTCTAACTTGGCTATTATATTAAGTTGGATGTCTATAAAACAATTGTATCATTATTTGCATTTGTCCACGTCTTTGTAATGCAATGGTACATTCTATCTGTAAAGTATTTTTCTCTACTGCGCTGTAAAATCCCCCGCCTTCGTATCCAATCTAAAAACAACACAGACATTGTTAATACAAAGTTTAATCCATGAACACTGTATCCCAAAGCTATTAGCCATAAACTCAGTCTCTAATTTATTTTATTTAATCACAGCAAGAGCATTGCTTTTTCAATATGTGCCATTTCAATTAATTATTAGCCCACAAATGCAGACGGATTTTGCTCATATCGCCACCGAGCCACTTAGCGTATTGTGGAAAATGATAATATAGTGTTGAATTATTATGAGCCCATTACAAATTATAGGCTCCATGTAATCCCTAAAGCTTTGATACACTAAATAGTGTTTTCGATTCACTTACTCTTACTAAGTGTCTCGACAGAAGTACTTGACGCTGTATATTTGGGTAAAAACAGGATGCTGTCACTAAGCAGATTGAACAAAGCACAATTCATGAGCTCTGAGGTCATCAATCCCCAAAAAATGAAAACGGGTCTACGACCAATGAGAAAACGAGGCTACGAGGTCACCGAAATCAAGATAAATGGTAATAAGAACAGCAAGGCTACGGCAATGGAGCTAATAAGAAACTGTTTTATCTTTTTACAATTTAAATTGTAACCTTGAGCACACGGCCAGCCAGCCAGCAACACATAAGAAAGCACTCCCTAAAGAATCATAATTCTGTTGAAGGGAGCAGCGGTATGTGAGTGCCATTGTGTGTGTGTGTGTGTGTGTTAGTGTGTGTGTTAGTGTGTGTGTTAGTGTGTGTGTGTGTGTGTGCGTGCGTCTGTATGCATATCTGTGTTTATTTCTCTTGATAGGCATGTGTGTGTGCGTGTGCATGTGTGTGGATGGGTGTGTGTTTGTGTGCGCGGGTGCGTCGGTCACAACATTAGCTCCCTGAATGAAATATATGGCGGGGACGCCTCTCAGCCCCATCCACAATCAATTGGATTATTTTCCTTTAATATTTACTTGCAGCGATGAGTTGCTCGTGTGCATGGTGATGAACAGTCTGCCACTGGTGTTTGAAGGTGACCTGTCACTGCGTATGGACAAATCTCTCTCGCAGAAATGTAAAAAATAAATCATTAGGGGCTAGGCAGGCAGACAGAGGCCCCATCTCTCTTTCTCTCTCCCCCCTTCTCTCTTTCTATCTCGCCTGTCTCAAATTCTCTCTCCTTCTCTCCCCTCTCACTCACTCTCCCTGGATTTAAATTGGCCTCAGATTTATGATTTGAATGAATGCTTCGTTTGGTCAAAGGAATGGCTTGCTGAGACAAATTATGTTTGGTACTGAAGCCATCCTTATATTGATTACTGGGTGTCGCAGCAATCTCTTGTTTATATCAGCCACTCTCATGTGACAGGGGTGGCCAGCAGAAGTCATCTAGATAATCCACAGGAGATACAGTATAGTCTCTTCAGATGGAAGAAAGGAACAGAGATAGAAAGGAACATTTACTGGGTAAAGTATGTGTCATTATTTAGTTTTAGCGAATCACACAACTGCGAGGAGTGGCTCCTTAAAAAGAGGTGCACAAGACATGTAAGGCACACACACGGGGGAGGGGTATAGGGAAGATGTGGGAGATGATTGGTTGGTGCCAATGCCTATGCACCGGGAGTTTCTCCCGGTCTTTCTGTATTGGCTAAAGAAGGCCACACCAGACTCTTTCTCTTTTGGGCAGAAGTGTCTGGGAACAAAATTAGTATAGTGTTATCAGGTGGACAACGTAAAGAGAGCAACATTTAAGCAATGTTTAAAAAGGGAAAGCCAACACTTCTTCCACATTTAAAATAGAAAAAGCAACGTTCTGTCAATGTTTCAATTGCTAGTTTGCACCTAAAGGTTCGTTAAAATAGACCAGGGAGGGTCAGCTATTGTAAAGTTGAATTTCTTCTCAATTACTTATCTGGTTAAATGAAATGGTCAAATGACACATACCATGAAGAGCATAAATGTTTTGCTCATGTTTGCAATATAATCTGCTTCACTCTCAGCACTCAGGGCCTTGCTTAGGATATTGCTTAGGCTAATGCCTATACTTCCCTGCAGTACTTAGTCCCATGTCTAGCTTGGATTCCTGCATGCCTAATATGTCCTGGTCTATAGTCCATGATGCCTGTGGAATCCAGGCCTCTAAATCACTTGACAGATATAGCTGTATGACTGTGCAAGAGGGGAACTTGATTTGGCCACTGCCTTGTTGGGCTCTGTTGGTCTGGACTCAATGCAGGGCAGTTCTGATGAGGAAGTGAATAAATGCTCTGTTTTAAAGAGAATTCGAGAGAGAGAGTGTGAATACAAAATAAAATAGTAATTCAGAACGGTTGAAGGTGAGGATGATAGTGTAAGAATTGTATAATACTACTACTACTTGTTCTAGATAAAGGAAGAGACAGAGGCAGAGACAGGGGTAAATGCAGGCATAGACAGGGGTATAGAAACAAGGCAGACACAAAAGCAGAGACAGAGAAATTAAAGACAAATACAGAAGTAATGTTAGAGGCAGGGACGGAAATAAAGGCAGGGACAAAGGCAGAGACCGATGCAGAAACAGAGAAAGGGACAGTGGCAGAGGCAGAGAAAGACAGAGGTAGAGACTGTGAAGGACACCCTATTCTGTTGGTGGAGTTGGATTGCTGTGTGTCTGCCGCCATTGTGTTGGTGTCAATGGAACACGCTAATGTTTCTCTCCCACATATGAAATATCAATCACATTGTTTCCCCTATATTGATATTCGTTGTCGCCACTAATTTTCAGGGTTGTTAAAATATGTTCAGTGTACACTTAAATGACTAAAGCCAGATATAAAGTATGTACTGGAGCTATTGGAGCTATGTATTGTTTAATAAGATCATCTTTGAACACTAACAATCACCAAACTAAAAACTAGATTGTCAGGGAGAATCTAAAATTCATAAAAGTGTCATGGCATGGGGCCCCGACTGATTTTGCTATGTTTAAGTCACTTAAATAGCATAATAACATGGCATGAGCCATGGCAAAATGTGTAGAATTGCAGGAAACAAGCTTTAAAACTGTAAAATGTTCTCTCCACCCAATGTCGAAATGTGCAGAATTGGAGGAAATTACATTGCAACATTTAGTCTCTGTGGCTCAGAGAAGGGCCGTTAAAATGTTGGGTTGGAGAAGGCACCATTGGCCTTGTCCACTCTGACACCCCGTCTCCAACCCACAATAACCTTGCCAACACTGCTGAAAAAAAGCCTAGTGGAAACACTGAATCACAAATAGACCTTCCTGTTTGCATCAACGTTATTATTTATCAGGAAAAACATGCAGCTAGCTCAACTCAACCCAGCCAAGTGACCACACATCCTGTCAAAGGGGAGGAAGGGAGGTAGGAGAGAGTGTGTGTGTGTGTGTGTGTGAGAGAGAGCTTGTTCTCTGATTAGACAAAACGTTTGTCTCTCGCTCTCTTTGATTCTCCCTGACAGTCTTGTGAAGGAGGTTGTGTGTGTGTGTGTGTGTGTGTGTGTGTGTGTGTGTGTGTGTGTGTGTGTGTGTGTGTGTGTGTGTGTGTGTGTGTGTGTGTGTGTGTGTGTGTGTGTGTGTGTGTGTGTGTGTGTGTGTGTGTGTGTGTGTGTGTGTGTGTGTGAGCATCCATGTTGCTTTCAAAGGGGGCTCAGAGGCCCTCACAATGTGGATTGTTCCTGTGGCTGTCAGGAAATGCCACGATTACTGATCACAAAACCAGGTTAGAGCGTATGTGGCACTAGGCCTTTCAGTGTGATAAACAGCCAGCCAGCCATTCAATCCCAACGCCCTGACCCCAACCACAACCTTCATTACCGGGACAGAAAACATTGTCAGCTGCAGCCCACTAACAAAAACCTGCCAATTTCTTTTTCAGGAGTGAGAAAAGAAAATAAGTGTTTAAAACCATGAGCCAGTAGAACAGAGAAGAGAAGAAAACACCCCTCTCTTTACTGTTTTCTCTTTTCAAGCCCCCCTCTCTAAAATAGACATGACTGGTTCAGTGGCAGATTCTCTGGGAACCGTAATTAGTAAGATCGTATCATGTATCGCTATTTATGCTCTCTATGTTGTAGAGCTCCATCTCTTTCTCTTCATCTCTAACCCCCATTCTCGGGCCATGCACCTGACTCCACCTCACCGCGGTGACAGTAATGGACCTTACATTTGGTCTGTAATTAGGTGTGGGAATTCCATCCGTCATCAACCAGACAATGCTGTCATGTACATCTTAAAGGGATAATGCGACATTTCAAAATGAGGTTGTTTATCTACTTAGTCAGACGAACTCATGGAAAACATTTGTATGTCTCTGCGTGCAGTTTGGAGATGATTGAAGTTAGCATATTGTTAGCTTAGCCCAATTGCTAGAAGTCTCCCGGTACAGTAGCCAGCTCCTCACATAAGCAGGACAATAGACCTTCTAAATACTCCAAAACTAGGCGGTTGGTCATTTATAGAATTACAAAGCTATACATAGTAATCAATATTTTGTGAATGTATCTAATAATAATAAGAAACCATCCACTATCCACTTCTTCATTCTTATATATATGTGTGTGTGTGTGTGTGTGTTGCCGAGCTGGCTGGGGCCCCTGAGAGGGCTCCGTGAGGAGAAGACCACAGCTGTACACAGCGAGCAACTAATTGGCCCTTATCTGGCTGTCCCATTCATCTTCATTTTTTACCAATTACTGAGCATTATCTGTGTTCTCAGTTGGCTATGGGACTTAATCCTTTTTGGTTAAGCTGCTTGTGGCAGCTTGCAAAATTTAAAATGGGGAAGGAGAGAGGGAGGAGGGAGAAGGGAGAAGGGGAGCAGAAGTCACAGCGATAAACAAACTCGGGAAACTTCCCATCACCCCCCCCCCCTCGGAGGAAGGAATCAATAAACAATGACATCACGTGAAGGGGAGAACAAAGAGAGGGATAAAAGAGAGAGAAAGACACAGATAAAGAGAGAGAGATGGAGGAAAGGACAGGGGGAGAGAATCAATTATCGGCATTATAACTCAGGTCCTTGTTTGCAAACGCAGCGGCCTCATTGATTAAGATTGCTCCGGTTGCTCTTGCCATTATTGACTTGTTAAAACCATATTTTCTCCTCATCAGTGGGTTTCATGTTTGCGGTCGTCAGCAGACAGATAACAATTCTTTTAAAAGGTCTTCATCAATTATTCAGGGTGTATTCATTTTGGCAAGCTCCAAATGCCCCGTGTTAAGTTTTGGTGTGTGTGTGTGTTTTTTCCCCCATAGCAGCAGAGAACTGAACCAGGACACATTGTTCCTCCAGACGGTACATCAACACAGTTAGGCCTTATTATCTGAGATCAATGTTTAACTAGGTTCTCTATATATGGGGTAAACACTAAGATAGGCCATATGGCATTGATTGTATTGCAAACTGGGTTAGAATATATGTTAATTGTTGTATTCTGTAGAATGTCTTTCTTTTTATGTCTGTGACTGTGTCTGTATGCTATGGTTTAGTAGAGGAACAACAATTAAACCATTGTTATTACAATAAATACATTACAGGATGTAGACATTACTGTGCATTAAATCACATGTAATAATCCTGGAAAATAATCCTAGATATGATTTCAAAAGCAAACCTGGGTAAATAAATGTAGACTAATAAATACTGGAAATAAAATAAGTCCATCTTCATGCAGTGTGCAGTGCCTCCTACTCTTTGAAAGGGATATTTTTTGGTCACAAGCTCTGCACCAGCTGTCAACCAAGCTTCACTGCTGCAATTTAATTAGTCAGTTGATGTCCTTTCTAATAATAAAGCTCTCAGGGTGGAAGGACACATCTAGCCACTAGCTGGTGCCTGGCTTTGTTAGCCATGTTAGCCTCCTTAGCACTGGTGGCCTAGGATGTTAGCTTGGTTAATACTTGTAAAATGACTTTCTTAATTGTGCCTGAGGAGATAAATAAAGTTTTATCAAGACAGACAGACAGACAGACAGACAGACAGACAGACAGACAGACAGACAGACAGACAGACTGAACAAAACTGTACAGAGGATTTCTCTCTCTCTCTCTCTCTCTCTCTCTCTCTCTCTCTCTCTCTCTCTCTCTCTCTCTCTCCTTTCTTCTCTCTCCCTCTCTTCCTCCTGGACTTTGGTCCTCCCAACCTCTCAGGCCCAAGGGAGTCAGGTGACAGATAAAGCAGAGAGCGTCATACACATTTTTATTTCAAAAGATAAACTCGATAATCTTAAATGTATGTTAATGAAGTCAAATGTCCTTGTTCTAATTTCGCTTGCATTCGGCTGTTAAGCATCCGCTTTAAAATTTGAATATGCATTATGGGGGAATTGTGTGGAGGCACACAAATGCAGATATAGATTAGAATATCAAGGCGAATTGATTAAACATTACTCCTGTAATGATCCATATCAAGTTCTATCATCTTTGAGTGGCAGTGGTGGTGTGGCAGTCTTATTAGAGCTGTGAGAGAGAGATCAAGAGACAAGAATAGAGAAAGGGAGAGGTAGAGAGGATCATCACAAAAATAGAGGGAGAGAGGAAGACAGAGTAAAAAAGTGTGGCGCGCTACACAAACCACATGTCATGCAAATATTTGTACAACTGTCTCTTGCGATTACCTCACTACGACAGGGGCACTACAACTGACCAGTCGACTTGTCAGCCCTCATCAACATTAGGGCTTCCTTCTTCATTAATTGAAGTGATTAATATGAAGGGCTTTGATGCAGCGGGTGATGCATGCGTCGGGGCTGTCCCCTTTGTAGCATCCACTGTCAGGTTGCATTTAGCAGGGATAGGGGCTGACCTTTGGGGAGTGAAGAGATCAAGGCAATTTGAAAAGACAGTGTCACTTGGGTTCAATGTGATACTGTGTAATAGATGACATTCCAACCTTTCACTGATGACGGGCTTTCACAGGTTTTTTTGAGTGATGTGAAATAAAGTGGTTATAAGGGCACACGGCGAGACCCAGATACAGACACAGGAGGCAGATGGTTAGAGTCCAAGATGTTTATTAACGATCCAAAAGGGGTATGCAAGAGAATGGTCATGGACAGGCAAAAGGTCCAAACCAGTTCAGTTCCAGAGGTACAGAATAGCAGGCAGGCTCGAGGTCAGGGCAGGCAGAATGGTCAGGCAGGTGGGAATGGAGTCCAGAAAAACAGGCAAAGGTCAGAACGGGAGGACTAGTAAAACAGAATAGAAAAGCAGGAGCACGGGGAAAACATGCTGGTTGACTTGAACATGCAAAACGAACTGTCACAGAGACACAAGAAACACAGGGATAAATACACCAGGTGCTGCACTGAAAGTAAAGGGGATGAATAATTTTGCACGCCCAATTTTTCAGTTTTTGATTTGTTAAAAAAAGTTTGAAATATCCAATAAATGTCGTTCCATTTCATGATTGTGTCCCACTTGTTGTTGATTCTTCTTATATCTTCAAGTTTGAAGCCTGAAATGTGGCAAAAGGTCGCAAAGTTCAAGGGGGCCGAATACTTTCGCAAGGCACTGTATAAAGAACTGCAGCATAGGTAACTCTGGGTCTTCCTTCCCTGTTTCACCTATTTGCGTTTGCGATAATCACATAATTTGGCTTCCGAGTGGCGCAGCGGTCTAAGGCACCGCATCTCAGTGCTGGGGGTGTCAGTACAGACCCTGGTTCAATTCCAGGCTGTATCACAACCGGCTGGGATTGGGAGTCCCATAGGGCGGCGCACAATTGGCCCTGCGTCTTCCAGGTTAGGGTTTGGCCGGGGTAGACCGTCATTGTGGGGTGGCAGCGTAGCCTAGTGGTTAGAGCATTGGACTAGTAACTGGAAGGTTGCGAGTTCAAATCCCCGAGCTGACAAGGTACAAATCTGTCGTTAACCCACTGTTCCCAGGCCGTCATTGAAAATAAGAATGTGTTCTTAACTGACTTGCCTGGTTAAATAAAGGTTAAATTAAAATTAAATTAAATGAAATTGCAAATGAGAGTTTGTTTTTAACTGACTATGCTTTTCATTTAAATTTTTAGAATTTTGAGCGATCGTACTGATTTTCTCTCAATGGTTATAGATGAAGAGAACAGGCCAGAGCGAGTAATGCTAATTTTGTAATTAAAACAGATGGTCCGATGACCAGCACATGTAAACCGATCCCCAAACGGCACCCATATGACGGCGGAGAGCGGCGTGAATCAAATGACAACGACTCGCCCGTTGACTGAAAGCAATCTTTTTAAGAGGGGGGAGGCCTTTTACTACGTATCACATGGAAATAATTCCTCTATCTGCTTGGCGTGTCACTGACACAAGAACTCTATTGATTGGCAGGGGATATATTACACCGTCAGTAGTAATAGCTGCTAGTAATGGGTTCTCTCTCTCCCTCTCTCTGTGTGTGTGTGTTAAGTTAGATGGGCCCAGACCCACACTAGACATGTGAACCGTATGGCCATGACTTAATATCAATGTCTCCTAGGGGCTTGGACGTCCTGGGCATCCCTGGCCATGTGGATTATTAGGTTAATCTGGGTTGTATATTTTGGGTCACACCGTAGCAACCTTTTTTCAACATACAATATAAATACATGTTTCTTAGTGGACAAGTTCAGGTTGTCCCTCCCGGTATCCGTCTGTTTTCTATAATTTGGTGCCAAATGAAAACGACCCTGGTCTGTAACATCTCTGTCCCCCCCACAAGTTGTTTAGCGCATTACATAAATGCGGTAATTGGTTCGTTTCGGGTCAACATTTAGTGTGGATTGTTATTTTCAAGCACATTGTTCATTTGGAAAATGTGGAATTTTGGAATTATTTTGTGAGAAGGTTGAGACATTATGAAAGACATATCATCATGTTTTTATTTATAAAAGATACGTAGATACTACGTTGTGACTCCATGGCAGAATTATCTAAACAAAATGATCTCTTCAACCTCTTGTAACCATTCATTCTATTTTCTTAGACAGACTGTGAGTAGTGATGTGAATTGATTCAGTCAATCACCAGAATATCCTGGATGGAGGATATCCCAGATGGAAGGATTTGACACTTTATTTAAAACACACTTCTGAAAGCGATATCCCCGGAAAACCGCTATTGTCACGACTTCCGCCGAAGTCGGTCCCTCTCCTTGTTCGGGCGGTGTTCGGCGGTCGACGTCACCAGCCTTCTAGCCATCGCCGATCCACTTTTCATTTTCCATTTGTTTTGTCTTTGTCTTACACACCTGGTTTCAATTCCCCAATTACCTGTTTATTATTTAACCCTCTGTTTCCCCATGTTTGGTTGTGAGTGATTGTTTGTTGTATTGTGGTCCGTATTGTGGGCTTGGTAATTCTCTTGTATTTTGATGACTTTGAGTAAAGTTACTTTTATTTACTCATCTCTGCTGTCCTGCGCCTGACTCCTCTGCACCAGCTACACATAGACCCTTACAGCTATCTGCAATTGATTGCATCACAGCCTCAGTCATCTGAAGTAGGCGGATAGTGGCAGAATTTTGTATATACTTACAGGACAAATAACACTGTCTGTCTCTAGGGTATTTCCTAACACATGATATACTGTGTGTGTGTGTGTGTGTGTGTCAGTACATTAGTGTTGTCACGATACCAACACCAGGCTTAGTATCATAATACTCGATACCATCATGATACTCAATACCAAAACCATACCAAAATGACACCACGGCAAAAGAAGAAGGCATATTAGCCAAAGTCACAGAATGGCACTTTGATCCAGACAGATAAATTCAGCTTCTGCTCTGTTCAATATTTGGGCATCTTTTGAGTTCATTATCATTCATGTCAACAATTTTCAGACAGCCATGTATGTATTAATTAATCAATAATACAATCATACAATACATTTTACTTTGTTTTTAAATCTATATTGATAAACTGGGTAAATCAAAAATATGTTGCCTAGGCCTATCCACAATGCAGGTGAATGCATTTTCAGTAGGAGTGTGTGCATGCATTGAGCTATTGAGCTTGGAATGATTTAATTGTACTGATCAACAACATTTGCATAGAAGTTGCTTCTTTTATAAAAATGTGTGCTGTCTTTAACCAGTAATGACATCATGCACAAGGCAAGAGGGGGGGCGGCCTGTCAGAGCACAGTCAGTTTGCTGAGGAAGTGGATCATCTTTGGGAGAGATGTGAAGAGGCCAAATAAGTGAATACATTTTTTTTGGTGGCAATCAGCTTTGAAATCAGCATATTTTCCATTATGGTATTACAAACAAAGTACTAGGGTAGTGAATGTATGTTGGCTTTAGGAAAGCTAGCAAGGAAAGTTTGCCTACAAAGCTGGAAGGTACCAGTATCTTCTTGCATTGTAAAGTGTTCTAGCCTGTTTGGACATTGTTTTGCGAACAATAATGAACAGTTTCAACATTTCTTCATGATGTGTCGCATTATTCAAGTATGTTAACTTCTGTGCAGCATGAGTGGAGAGCGAACACACATTTGAAAGATGTACCGAATGTAACAACAATTCTAGCACCGAATAGTTTTTAATGTTCTAGTATTGAAAAAATACCAAAGTTTAAGTATACCGTGCAACACTAGAGTAAGTGTGCGCATAGCGGTTCAGGGGGAGGCAAGTCATTATGCTACCTCATCAAACCAAAGATGTTTTGTTATCATTACTTTCTCTAACATTCATTTACAGTACATTACATGACATAAGTTTGCAAGTGAATCATTGAATCATTGGAAAGTATGTGTATCTCTTTCATGCTGCTGCTATAGGAAGGTCGTCCATCTTGTGGTCATGTGTGTTGTGTATAGTCTCTGTGTGGATGGGTGTGTGTGATTGTGTGTGCGTGCAGGGGAAGTGTGTGCGTGTCTGTCACATGAGGCTGCTGAAGGTTCATTATAATGGCCGGAAGGGAGCTAGCTCATGGAATGGCATCAAACACCTGGAAACACTGTGTTTGGTGTATTTGATACTATTCCAGTTACTCCTCTCCAGTCATTACCATGAGCCTGTTCTCCCCAATTAAGGTGCCACCAACCCCCTGTGGTGTCTGTGTATATGTGTCTTTATGTCTGTGTTTGTGTGTGTGTGAATGCGTGTGCTCATATGTGTGTGTGTGTATGGGATGGGTGTGCGTTTCTGGGTATATGTTTGTATGTCTGTGTTTATTTGCCTGTACATGTGTAGACGAAAACAGCCCATGAACTGCCACAATACGATTTTACTTTTTTGGGTTTTTTGTTGTATATTTCCTGTAGCTTGCGCTTCTATCTGATGGAGTTTAATGGCCCACCCACCTCATAAGGCTGTGCTGTTGCCTTCTGGAGACTGTTTGGGACACAAACCATTTTCTTTTCATCAGCTAATCGTTTATTTATGGGATTTGGGTGCAAAACCCAACAAATCCCCCAACACGACCACAAAAAAGTTCCACACCTATAGACCATGCTCTCACCTTTGTCTGAGCAATGCAGCAGCAACTCAGGGGCATTTAGTAAAAAAGCCGAGATTGTTTTGGAGTATGTGAATGTACAAGAAGTAATTATAGAAATTTGATTAAAACTGCCATTTATAGTTTTTTGACATATCAGAAGAAAAACACATCTCTGTACCATGTAAGCAAAAGGAGGCTTTTAGCAACACAGTACAAATCAACCCTGTGTCTTTCCCAATCCAAATCAAAGGCTCAAATGTGTTTTAGTTTGACAGATAGGCTTGACAACAAGCCGTATATTAGCAAACATAAGGATTCTTCAGCTTTGGTTGTGTTGTCAACCAATTTCACATTCCCCCGTCGTCCGCACGTTCCTACTTAATCAGCGAGAGAGAGAGAGAGAGAGAGAGAGAGAGGCCTGGACAGATCCTCTCCAGTCCTTGCTATCTCTCACTGTACATCTCATCCCCCTTTTCCAGTTAAAAGAAGGTAAATAACAGACAGACAGCTTCATTAGCTCTAGCATCTGTGGAGACCACTCTGCCCTGGCTTGCACCGGCGGTCGCTTAAATACTGGAGCTTTTACTCAAGGCCCTGGCGGCGACCTCCGATCAACTATTGTTTGTTTTATTGTTTGTCATGAGACTTTTCCTGGACAGTGGGAGTTAGAGAAAAAAGAGATCTGAACCTGAGCTGTGGCTGAAAATGTCATCTCTCTCTCTTTTGTTTCTGTTTTGCGCCACAAACAACAAATCATTCAGTTGAAGAGATTTCAATGGAAATCTAGCTACTCCAGAGCTAAACCTGACGATTGGCAGCTAGACAGAGATCTGTGTGGTATTCGGAAGGCTAGGTTTTCAGTCGGATACCTTTTGGATTAATTTTCCATTATTCCCACCCTGGAGGATTCCTTATTGTAGGAAAAGGTGGGTAGAATAGCTGTCTCCATCAGGAGTACTGTTAACACACACACACACACACAGGCACGCTCGCACACACACTAGAGGTCGACCGATTATTCGGAATGGCCGATTAATTAGGGCCGAGTTCAAGTTTTCATAACAATCGGAAATCTGTATTTTTGGGTGCCGATTTGCCAATTTTTTTTACATTTATTATAATTATTTTTTTTACACCTTTATTTAATCTTTATTTAACTAGGCAAGTCTTTTAAGAACACATTCTTATTTTCAATGGCGTTCTAGGAACGGTGGGTTAACTGCCTTGTTCAGGGCCAGAATGACAGATTTTCACCATGTCGGCTCGGGGGATCCAATCTTGCAACCTTGCAGTTAACTAGTCCAACGCAATAACGACCCGCCTCTCTCTCGTTGCACTCCACAAGGAGACTGCCTGTTACGCAAATGCAGTACGCCAAGGTAAGTTGCTAGCTAGCATTAAACTTATGTTATAAAAAACAATCAATCATAATAACTAGTTAACTACACATGGTTGATGATATTACTAGACATTATCTAGCGTGTCCTGCGTTGCATATAATATGACTGAGCATACAGGCATACAAGTATCTAAGTATCTGACTGAGCAGTGGTAGGCAGAAGCGTAAACATTCATTCAAACAGCACTTTCGGGCGTTTTTCCAGCAGCTCTTCGCTGTGCGTCAAGCATTGCGCTGTTTATGACTTCAAGCATATCAACTCCCGAGATGAGGCTGGTGTAACCGAAGTGAAATGGCTAGATAGTTAGCGCGCGCTAATAGCGTTTCAAACGTCACTCGCTCTGAGCCTTCTAGTAGTTGTTCCCCTTGCTCTGCATGGGTAACGCCGCTTCGATGGTGGCTGTTGTCATTGTGTTGCTGGTTCGATCCCAGGGAGGAGTGAGGAGAAGGACGGAAGCTATACTGTTACACTGGCAATACTAAAGTGCCTATAAGAACATCCAATAATCAAAGGTTAATGAAATACAAACGGTATAGAGGGAAATAGTCCTATAATTCCCATAATAACTACAATCCAAAACGTCTTATTTGGGAATATTGAAGACTCATGTTAAAAGGAACCACCAGCTTTCATATGTTCTCATGTTCTGAGCAAGGAACTGAAACATTAGCTTTCTTACATAGCATATATTGCACTTTTACTTTCTTCTCCAACACTTTGTTTTTGCATTTTTTTAAACCAAATTGAACATGTTTCATTATTTACTTGAGGCTAAACTGATTTTATTGATGTATTATATTAAGTTAAAGTAAGTGTTCATTCAGTATTGTTGTAATTGTCATTATTATAAATAAATTGCCCGATTAATCGGTATCTGCTTCTTTGGTCCTCCAATAATCGGTATCGGTATCGGGGTTGAAAAATCATAATCGGTCTACCTCTAACACACACACACACACACACCGCTAGAACACCAGAAAGATTAACAATAGAGGATATTGTACCACTTTAAGTTAATGACTCAGTCATTTTAGTCCATGAAAGAGGTAGCAATTATTGCCCTCTTTTTAATCATGTTAAACCCATCATCAACTGATTTTGTATTAATACTTGAACCTTGTTATTTTCCAGACCTACTCCACATGTTTCTGTCTGACAACACCTTTTTAATCATGTGATCTTTCCGAAGGGTGTTTGAATTCATTCCATTTATCCTCCATGATTTGGATTGTTGCTTATTCATGCGTGCACTTCCAAAGTACTGTATTACCCATAGCTTGAGCTGTTTGCCTGCGTATTAATTCATTTTGTTTTAATGATGGTAGCTAAGTAGGAGTTTACCTTTAGAAGTCCCTAGGGCTTACTCCAGGTAAATTACTCAAAATGCTGTTGTTTATGCCTTTCACTAGGAAAGCAACACATGGGAATAAACTCGCTGAAGTTGAACCACTGTATAGGCGAATAACAGTAACTGACAAACGAATGCATCTAGCGATGTGGTTAAATTAAAACCTCACTTACTGTAATGTTGATCAAGTTAGGTCCTTTTCAGATTGTTCACATTTTTTTGAAAGGGGTCAAAACAAACAATGCAGTCACACACGCACACATACCAATGTCCATATTATTTAAAATGACAATAGTTGGCCAATCTAATTCTAACCCATTCAGTATAAATTCATCATGTACTGTAAGTACCTGAGAAAAGTAATTGAATCCCTTCCAAAACAAAGCCAGCAACAATATGTCTGAAAAAAAACACCCACTCAAATAAACAAATAAAACACTCAGCTATGTTCCAACAACACCTCATCTTTTACATTGAATTCAACCAATCCAAACCAATCTCTGTGTGCCCAGTGCCTTTCAACCCCCCATAAAAGGACTGTATGAACTCATCTTGGCCTACAGCAGGTTCCCCTACAGTCAACCGAATGGTCCTTTATGGAGGAAACATAATTTGAAAATGGTTGAGAGAGATCACGTGTGTGTGTGTGTGTGTGTGTGTGTGTGTGTGTGTGTGTGTGTGTGTGTGTGTGTGTGTGTGTGTGTGTGTGTGTGTGTGTGCGTGTGCGTGCCTTTCTGACTGAGACATACCATAGAAGTACAATACAGTGGTTAACACGAGACATCACTCAGGACTATGATTGACAAAACAGTATTTGAATGACAAAAGCAAAGTCATATCAGTCTCAGGCATAAAACATTTTTTAAATCTCTCTCCTCTTATTTGTATGTTGATTTCCTGAAGATGTAAGTCAGACGCAGTGTGTGTGTGTGTTTCGGGCTGTGTTCTTGCACATGCCTGCGCTGCATGTGTGCTTGTGCACTTCGCCGTGTGTATCCCTCAAAGGCAGAATAGCCCAGGATGTGGAGGTTAATTGCACGCCAACGGCAAAGTTGGCTTTTGGCTTTTCTCCCTCACCTTCTTCATGTTTGGGAATGCTTGCCACTTGGATTCTGCATGCCATCTTTCTTATGGAAATCAACATGATTCGCAAGGAATGGGAGGGAACAACGGAGAGAAGGACTACCTCTTGTCTTTCATTCCACAGCCCTTGTCTTTTGAGGTTTTCTTTGCGGTGTAGATTGCCTTACCCCTTGTTGGCAACTGATGTTTTCTCGCAAAAGCAGTTGTTTTGTGGATTAGCTTTGTGTGGTGGGTCTAGCTGTGTTTTTTCTCTTCTTTTCTATAGAGCCAAACTGGTTTTTAGATTTTTGCTTTAAACTACTTCAGGGGGAAGCATTTGAGTGGCAAAAGAACAAGACCAAAATGTTCCCAGTCACTTTTCATCCCGCCAAGTTCAATGTCCCCCAAAGAAGTGATGGAAGGGTCTTCAAAGATAGATGGAGGGGTTGAGGGTAGTTGAATCATGGAACTAAAAACAAATAAAAGATAACTAATGTCAAATATACTGTGTTCGTAAAATGTATATAGTATGTATAAGCTGGAAGTAGAAGCATAATTATTGTGGTCCATTATTTTACTCCAATTAGGGAGGGGTGGTAGGGTTAGGGGAAAATAGTCAAGGAAAATATATACAAATATATAAGCAGTACCAGTCAAAAGTTTGGACACACCTACTCATTCAAAGGTTTTTCTTTCTTTGTACTATTTTCTACATTGCAGAATAATAGCGAAGACATCAAAACTATGCCAAGGGGGTTGAATACTTTCGCAAGCCACTGTAATTGATTTGATAAAATAACCGTCATCACATTAATGATAGTCACGTCACAACACATTTTACTATATTCTATTTTGTGCAAAGCTGTTGTTAGGGTTTGTTCCTTTCATCCTTGTCAATCATTGGCTCATTGGTGAAATTAGCATTATAACAATTTATTTAATTAAATCATTCAAAAACCTATATTAATGCAATTGCAGACAGAAGTTCACAACAGGAACATAATGCATGTTTCTGAGTAAGTTCTGCATCAAACAAAGGGTCTCAAGTTGTTTTGTTTAACCCGAAGTCCAGCCCTGGTGATGTCACTTCCTACGTCATTACCTTTTTACCGTGCCTACAAAGCTTTATAAACAATGGCTTTTAGTGTTATCTAAAAATTTTGCAGTAAATGTCCACTCCCCAAAGTTGATTTATTGTAGAATGTTTGACAAGTCTTATGTCCTACACACCCCTGCAGAGTTATGTCTCAGTCACACATTTCTCAGAGGGGTCTCTTTATAAGAGAGAGAGAGAGAGAAAACTAGAAAACTACTGTGGAACAATACTAAACCTCTATAATGAATATATACTGTATATTCTTAATCTGTAGTCTAGGACCCTATAAATGTAAGGAGGGAGGGGTCTTATAACCCCTCCCCTTCTATTAATACAACATAAGCCTAATCAATTATTCTAATACATCAAACATTTTGGTACAGCCCTGATCATGACCCCTAGCTTAACCTGACACTGCCATCAAGGCAAAGGGTGTGGCGACTTTGAAGAATCTCAAATATAATACACTGCTCAAAAAAATAAAGGGAACACTAAAATAACACATCCTAGATCTGAATGAATGAAATATTCTTATTAAATACTTTTTTCTTTACATAGTTAAATGTGCTGACAACAAAATCACACAAAAATGATCAATGGAAATCAAATTTATCAACCCATGGAGGTCTGGATTTGGAGTCACACTCAAAATTAAAGTGGAAAACCACACTACAGGCTGATCCAACTTTGATGTAATGTCCTTAAAACAAGTCAAAATGAGGCTCAGTAGTGTGTGTGGCCTGCACGTGCCTGTATGACCTCCCTACGACGCCTGGGCATGCTCCTGATGAGGTTGCAGATGGTCTCCTGAGGGATCTCCTCCCAGACCTGGACTAAAGCATGCGCCAACTCCTGGACAGTCTGTGGTGCATGGAGCGAGACATGATGTCCCAGATGTGCTCAATTGGATTCAGTTCTGGGGAACGGGAGGGCCAGTCCATAGCATCAATGCCTTCCTCTTGCAGGAACTGCTGACACACTCCAGCCACATGAGGTCTAGCATTGTCTTGCATTAGGAGGAACCCAGAGCCAACCGCACCAGCATATGGTCTCACAAGGGGTCTGAGGATCTCATCTCGGTACCTAATGGCAGTCAGGCTACCTCTGGCGAGCACATGGAGGGCTGTGCAGGCCCCCCAAAGAAATGCCACCCCACACCATGACTGACCCACCGCCAAACCGGTCATGTTGGAGGATGTTGCAGGCAGCAGAACATTCCCCACTGCGTCTCCAGACTCTCTCATGTCTGTCACATGTGCTCAGTGTGAACCTGCTTTCACCTGTGAAGAGCACAGGGCGCCAGTGGCGAATTTGCCAATCTTGGTGTTCTCTGGCAAATTCCAAACGTCCTGCACGGTGTTGGGCTGTAAGCACAACCCCCACCTGTGGACATCGGGCCCTCATACCACCCTCATGGAGTCTGTTTCTGACTGTTTGAGCAGACACATGCACATGCACATTTGTGGCCTGCTGGAGGTCATTTTGCAGGGCTCTGGCAGTGCTCCTCCTGCTCCTCCTTGCACAAAGGTGGAGGTAGCGGTCCTGCTGCTGGGTTGTTACCCTCCTACGGCCTCCTCCATGTCTCCTGATGTGCTGGCCTATCTCCCGGTAGCGCCTCCATGCTCTGGACACTACGCTGACAGACACAGCAAACCTTCTTGCCACAGCTCGCATTGATGTACCATCCTGGATGAGCTGCACTACCTGAGCCACTTGTGTGGGTTGTGGACTCCGTCTCATGTTACCACTAGAGTGAAAGCACCGCCAGCATTCAAAAGTGACCAAAACATCAGCCAGGAAGCATAGGAACTGAGAAGTGGTGTGTGGTCACCACCTGCAGAACCACTCCTTTATTGGGGGTGTCTTGCTAATTGCCTCTAATTTCCACCTGTTGTCTATTCCATTTGCACAACAGCATGTGAAATGTATTGTCAATCAGTGTTGCTTCCTAAGTGGACAGTTTGATTTCACAGAAGTGTGATTGACTTGGAGTTACATTGTTGTCTAAGTGTTCCCTTTATTTTTTTTGAGCAGTGTATATATTTAGATTTGTTTAACACATGTTTGGATACTACATGATTACATGTGTGTTATTTCATAGTTTTGATGTCTTCACTGTTATTCTTCAATGTAGAAAGTAGTAAAACCAAAGAAAAACCCTGGAATGAGTTGGTGTGTCCAAACATTTGACTGGTACTGTATATATATATATATATATATATATATATATTTTTTTTTAAATATATATATTTTATAATATATTTATAAAAACAGATATGGGTGATTGGAAATTATGCAGACAAATGGGTGCGTGTGGTTTCCGGAACACACACCTAGCTGTGTTCATGTTCTTTGAAAGTTAGACCGTTTTCATTATACTGTACCACCTAAAGGCACAGCAGAGCACTCCTTACATTTCTGGTCAAGTAATCTCTCCACTTTGACCAATTAGATCACTAATTGCAGAGCCAAAATGTAGTAATTTGAAACATTTGTTAGATATCTGATCTTGTAATGGGGTACGGTGGCCAATGCAGATCACAGAACAGAGCCGAAATGAATTGAAAGTTCCCTGTTGTTGTAAGAGTATCCTAGTATCCTAAGTCCACACTATCCTAGGCCCTATACACTATACAGTAGCCTGTAGACATTTGTCACACTGTAGTTCTGAAGATACTTGTTTTGCTATTAGCGTGTTTTAACAAGTCATTTGGGTAAATTGCCTTATTTTGTTTGTCCCAAATGGCACCCTATTTGTATAAAGAAAAGGGTACCATTTGGGATGCAGACTGAGATTATGCCTTATGTGTAAGTAGTGAGCCCTATTTCCATAACGTGGACCTTTTTTTCAGCCACAGAATAATTGATGCCTTTTATGGCTGTGGAAACGTTTGGCTTTCAACTACTGTTATCATCATTACCATTTTCATTACAATTATGGTATCTATTATTAACATCTGTTGTTAAACATTTACACCTCAAAATATACTGTAGCGAAGGACCGGGTTTAACTCATCCCGCTAAATTTATTAGAGTAAAGTAGTGTAGTGTTGTTTGATAATAATAATTTTATGCTGTTATTTTGTCATTGCATGGCATGTCAGTATCAGTGATCTGTATGTTATACCAGCATGGCCACCCACCTCGGTATGAGAGAAAGAATATTTCAGTAAATCTTAATTCAATCAAATCTACAATGCGCTATTTGCAGTTTTAAGCCCTATTCGAACAGGATTAGTCTTACTGGGGGAGGTCGGGTAATGCAATTATGTGCACGAGCACAAAACACCACATCTGTCATTTTAGCCCCGTCCGAATCTGCCATGTCAGTTATTTTTACATGGCAGGAGAGTAACAATTCCAGACAGAATAAGCTACTGCTGATAATACTAGTCCTGTGCTAATTGACATCCCTGTGTTTTGAGAGAAATGTCTGAGTTTGACAGGTGTTGCTCCCGTTTTGAGCAAGAAAACAATAACTGATTCGATAAATAGTTTTTCATAGCCTATATATGAAGGGCCTACATGTGTCAACTTTCACAGTAAATGTTTTTGTTTATAAGTTTTGTGTGAATTAATTGAACATCGCCAACATACATCAGTAAAAAATATTGCTCCTATTTAATGCAACCCTTGCTGTTAATAGATGGCAAAGCAGCAGCATACAACTGAGCTAAACATTAGGAAAGTATCAATTCACTTTGTCATCCATAGCCTAAAAACGCATCTCAAGTGCAAGTGCACCGTTTAGCTCACATCTGAAGGCTGGGGGGCATTTACTGTAGGATGTCTTCTAATAAAATATCCCAACATAAAATAGTGATTATGACCACGCTTCTTAAATTCAAATGGTATGGCGACAATATACCAAAGATGGTTTGGTATGGTTTCTAAACTTGGGAACCAAGCTGGAGTTATCAGTGTTGCCCCATTATCACCGGGACTTGTTGAAATATCTTCACACCTAGAAAAAAAACTCCAGGCTTCCATCATAACTGTCCATTTATTGAAAAAAATATGATTCACAGGGATCAGCTTTGAAGAAAAACAACAACTCTGGAATAAGGGACATTCTGGGCTAATAATTACATACCATTCTCTAGTAATACTAGTCACATGTGAATAGGGTTTTACAGTTACATTTAGATAAAGTTTTTCTTATGGTCTAACAAAAATCTTAACATTGTAGAAGGTTATGACTGAAACCAGCCCTTAATGGTTACCTTTATGTCAAATTAAGCAATTAACCTATTAATTTCCTCCAATCCAGATGAACCAATCAACCATGGTTTCCGTTAACCAATCACCTTTCTCACCTGTTGTAGGTTTGGAACTGCCCTTCATGATGATGCCCCACCCCCTGATCCCGTGCAGCTTGCCCCCTGCTTCTGTCACCATGGCAATGAGCCAGATGAACCACCTCAGCACCATCGCCAACATGGCCGCCGTCGCACAGCAACAGAGCCTGCCCTGCAGAATGGTCACCTCAGTTATCAAGGTAAGCTGTGTATAATAAACATAATACTAAACTAGAAAGTATTATATTATATGACAGTGTTTCCCAATCCTTATCCTTAGGACCCATAACTTTGTTACTGTTAGGGCAAAAATAAAATATGCACCCATTTGGGTCCCCAGGACCAGGATTGGGAAACACTGTTATATTCCAACATGGCCGATGTGGCACAGCAGCAGAGCCTGCCCTGCAGAATGGTCACCTCAGTAATCAAGGTAAACCGCTAGAATGGACTTAATTTACTAAAATGTATAGTAAACACATTACAACATGGCTGCCATGATACAGCAACAAACAGAGCATGCCCTGAAGAATAGTCACCACAGTCATTGAGATGGACTGGCAGAATGGACACACACTGTGTATAACTAACATACAGCTCTGGACATTTAAAGTTACTTATCCTGAACTTTTGACTGCAATGACAGAGTGAAAAGCACTATGGAAATGTACATTGATTACATAGTATCTACTTTCATGGACCTTAGTTGTCACTGATGACCTTGTCACTGATGTCCCTCTGTCATTGACAGGAGCGTGTCCCAGACAGTCCCTCCCCCACCCCTTCCTTAGAGGACGGCAGGAGGCCCGGCAGCCACCCGTCGTCCCACCGCAGCAGCAGTGTCTCCAGCTCACCGGCCCACACAGAGAGCTCCTCAGACAGGATACGTACGTCCCCCTATTCCCTCCCCATGCAACGAGTCAGACTGGCTAACTGCGTGTTCAGTTCCGCAAGTAAACAAACCCACCCCGCTAACCCACTAACCCAATTTTGATATTGTTGTTTTTGTTGTACTGAACCGATAAATTGATTGATTTGGGATTTGTAGTGCTCTTCAATCCTAGTCCTAGTTACTCACTGGGTGTGTAGCCCAACAGCAGTAACACACCTGATTCAACAAATCAAGTGGTAGATGATTAGTACACTTGATCAGTTTAATCAGGTATATTAGTGCTGGGATGGAACAAATCCTTGTACATTAGGGGTTCCTTAGTACCAGAATTGAAAAACACGTATTCTGAATCATCCACGTGTTCAAAATTTGATAGTTAGAAGTTCATTTCCAAAAACGGCATATACAGGTCAATTCGAACAGACAAAGACATCTTCGAGCTCACCTGTACTCCTCTCTCTCTCCTCTCCAGCCATACATCAGAATGGTCTTTCTATGAACCAAATGAACCAAGCTCTGCTGGGCCTCTCCCCTAGCATTCTGCCTGGGCCTAAAGAAGGAGACCTGGCCCACGACATGAGTCACGAAGCAAAGAGGATGCACATTCACAAAGGTAAGACGTGTCCTATTGAAAAACCTATATTCACGTTGACAAAGGTAAGATATGTGTCCTATTTTCATACATATACAGTGCCTTCAGAAAGTATTCATACCCCTTGACTTATTCCACATTTTGTTGTGATACAGCCTGAATTCAAAATGGATTAAATATATATATATATATATATTTTTTTTTTGCTTTATTTAACTAGGCAAGTCCGTTAAGAACAAATTCTTATTTTCAATGACAGCCGAGGAACAGTGGGTTAACTGCATGTTCAGGGGCAGAACGACAGATTTGTACCTTGTCAGCTCGGGGGTTTGAACTGTATTTAAAAGGAAATACAGAAATATCTCATTTACATAAGTATTCACACCCATGCGTTAATAAGTGTTAGAATCACCTTTGGCAGCGATTTCAGCTGTGATTATTTCTGGGAATGTCTGTAAGAGCTTTGCACACCTGGACTGTACAATATTTTCCCATTACTCTTTTCAAAATTCTTCAAGCTTTGTCAAATTAGTTGTTGATCATTGCTAGACAACCATTTTAAAGTCTTGCCATAGATGTGCATGCAGATTTGCCACTTAGGAACATTCACTGTCTTCTTGGTAAGCAACTCCAGTATAGATTTGGCCTTGTGTTTTAGGTTATTGTCCTGTTGAAAGGAGAATTCATCTCCAAGTGTCTGGGGGATAGCAGTTTGAGCCAGGTTGTCCTCTCAGATGTTTCCTGTGCTAAGCTCCATTCTGATTTTTTTTAAATCCTAATTAACTCTACAGTCCTTAATTATTACAAGCATACCCATAACATGATACAGCCACCACTACGAATATGGAGAATGGTACTCAGTAATGTGTTGTATTGTATTTGCCCCAAACATAACACTTTGTATTCAGGACAAAAAGTTAATAGCTTGGCCACATTCTTTGCAAGTATTACCTCTGTCAATTAGGTTAGTATTGTGGAGTAACTACAATGTTGTTGATGCATCTTCGGTTTTCCCCTATCACAGCCATTAAACGCTGTAACTGTTTTAAAGTCTCCATTGGCCTCATTGTGAAATCCCTGAGCTGTTTCCTTCCTCTCGGGCAAAAACATTTAGCTTTTAATTTTTAATAATTTGTTGAAAAACATCATTCCACTTTGACATTATGTGATATTGTGTGTAGGCCAGTGACAAACAAAATCTGAATTTAATCATAATTTTTAATTCAGGGTGTAACACAACAATATGTGGAAAAAGTCAAGGGGTGTGAATACTTTCTAAAGACACTATACCTTGCAATGTATCGTATTTACATTCCATACGTGTATGTATGTTCCATAAGTCGTTTCGTTTGGTTATGACAACCTCAATGCAACCATGTATTGAATATTGAAAAAACGTTTATGTTTAGATATGTCAATACAATTGTAAATTATTTTAACTGATTAAAAAAAAGGATTAATACTTGTTCACTTATGGTTTACTTGTAGCAAATACCAGATAGGTAAGTAATCTTAGTAAATACTAGGTGAAAATTTACCTTTATTTATGATAAGTAGTCTACTAAATGCTTAGATATGTCTCTATACTGTAGATGAATTCCACTACCATTCCCCTCTATTGAGCAAGATTTAGAAACATGTATAAAACTATTTTACTCAAACAAGGAGCAGATACAAATGTATAATGCTGTGAGTTAAACATAAAATGATGCAAATAATATATTTTAGTATTCTATGATGGTTTAGAGTTGTGCTGGGGTTGGGTTTGTGTGGTGTTGGGTGGGATGGAGGTGGATAATGTTAACAAAACCACAGTGGAATTCATTGGTGCTGTGTGTTCCCTTTTGGTTAGCGGCTAACAATTAGCCCAAAGTGGAGATCAGCTCTCGTCCTTCCACTCACAATATGAAGTAGTAAATAGTAATAATTAGTGTGATCATGCTCTGAATTCATAGGTCAAACTCCACGTGTGTGTGTGTGTGTGTGTGTGTGTGTGTGTGTGTGTGTGTGTGTGTGTGTGTGTGTGTGTGTGTGTGTGTGTGTGTGTGTGTGTGTGTGTGTGTGTGTGTGTGTGTGTGTGTGTGTGTGTGTGTGCGTGCGTGCGTGCGTGCGTGCGTGCGTGCGTGCGTGCGTGCGTGCGTGCGTGCGTGCGTGCGTGCGTGCGTGCGTGCGTGCGTGCGTGCGTGCGTGCGTGCGTGCGTGCGTGCGTGCGTGCGTGCGTGCGTGCGTGCGTGCGTGCGTGCGTGCGTGCGTGCGTGCGTGCGTGCGTGCGTGCGTGCGTGCGTGCGTGCGTGCGTGCGTGCGTGCGTGCGTGCGTGCGTGCGTGCGTGCGTGCGTGCGTTCGTTCGTTCGTTCGTTCGTTCGTTCGTTCGTTACAGTGTGCAGAGCTGCAACCATCGGGGGGACATAGTGTAATAACCATTGAATATAAACAAGCATGATCTTCTTCTACCACCATCTGCATTTTCTGTACTACTCTGCTCAGTGCTCACCTCAACCAGTCTTTGCATAAACAGAGACATAACACCTAAACCTCAGCCTATTAACACCATGCTGTTCTACCATACACACATTACAGTTTTGTTGACAATTCAGACCTGTGATGTCCTATGATATGTGATAGAGAGAGAGAGAAGGGGGAGAGGGTGAAAACCAGACAATCCATTTATTTAACACACACACAAACAAACACGACCACATTATTATTGAGATTGTAAATTCCTAATATGTCACCAGTGTTGATTAGGATTCCGGGCTCTCCAGCGCGGTTGTACCAGAGGTCTCGGTTCTGCAGAAAAACATTTTTATAAAATAACCCATTAATGCAGAGGAGTGCAACTAAATTAGTTACCAATTTGCTGAGCATGAATTAATGAAGAGAGCTTCTCGCGGCTCCCACAGTTGTAATTTTCATAATAACCCCGGACCTTTATTTGGCAGGTTGTTTAGTTTTTTCGTTTGAAGGTTTTCATTAGTCTAATGAGGAGTGTGCAAGGGCGAGCAGTCAGCACAATTTACATGAGGAAGCTATCATAATAAATGAGGCAATTTGAATAACACACACAGCTTTATGCGGTGAGATAAGAGAGATTGTAGTCGGTCGGCAGACCCAGCGCTGGTAACCAATACATTAGAACCCAACTAATAACCAAAGTAATCCCAATAAAAGCTTTAAGTGAAGGAAATAAAATGAATGATAGATATATTGAACTGTAATGATATGATACATGATGCATTAGATGAGTAATATAAATGTGTTCCATTGTTAAAGAGCGAGGGAATTGGAGGGAGGGAGGGAGGGAGGAAGGGATGGAGAGGAGGGGGTCTGCGATTTGCTACTTTGTTTATGGCAAGCTTTTTAATTAGGATTGTTCATCGGATCAGTTTGTTTAGACAAATAAGATAACATTCCAATGGTTTAATGATATTTCTCCACTTGTTTGGTCTTTATGGTCTTGGTCGAGAATTGAATTAATTTTGTGCATTATACTCACACAGAGAGAACAGAGGAGGGGACTGTAGGATGCAGTGTCCTGCCTCTGCCTCCATATATGAGGGTTAATAATATCTGCTCGTATCGGCTATCGAAGACAAAGTACACCGTTACTGATGCGGTAATGCAACCGATCATTTGTCGCCGTGAAGATCTCTCATCAGTAAGTGTCTGCTATCGAAGACAGTCAAACTACACAGATACTGCACTGACAGAAACTATCTCTCCGCTCTTTTCCACATCCTCTTTGATGACAAAGGACAAAGACCATTTGTTGTAGTTGAAATCTCTTTATTACTTCAAGTCCAGTCCATCCTCATTCTAGCTCACAACCAGATGGTATAGCTTTCGGGTGTCTTTTCAACTTTTTTAACACAATTATTGTTGGCAAGTAACGATCGTTTGCAAATAGGACTTGATGATATGATGATGTTCCATAATAAAATTGAAACGGCAAAAGTACAAAGGCCAGCTATGTATCTCACATCAAGCTAATTGAATCGCTTCACAAAGGGAAGTCTGTGGTGATCACTTTCGACAAGCCCGCGTCTCGTGAAACAGCAGGTAGTTGACAAACAAAAGGCAGAATAAAAGACACGGAAGCCTTTGGTTGTAAACTCATTTTAGATATCAAACATTGAACATGATTTGATTTACTGGGGGAGAAGCCTTTTTAAACACAAGCAATGTGCGCAACACTCCGGTGTTGCTGTAGAAACCATATGGGAGATGAAAAGCACAAACAGATATATTGATTAGCCAAACATAGAACAACGAAATCTAGGGCACCAGACGTTTAATTTCACCAGTAAAAATGTTGTGTGAAAATGCACTAGATGTTTCTATTCACTTACAGTGGTTATGTTTTGTTGGATCTGGAAATGTGGTGCAATGGAACCAATGGAATACTCTCAAAAGTAGTAAACCTGCCCATCTGTCACACCAAACACCAATATAACCCTTGACGCATCTGAAAGAGAACAAATACTATTTCCACCCGGGTCTGGAACTATAGTCTTGTCATGACGTCACACAACTCTAGCGGCTAGAATGACTGACAGGTCTCGTATGACACAAGGAGACTTGGAAAGCAAACAATCTGTAAAATGATTCTGTTAACCATATTCTAAAAAGGGAAAGGTTTGACTGTAATGGGATATATTCTCACTTCCTGTGTAAATGTTATGTATCCTTGTTGACACACTGTGAGATGGACTGATAATGTCCCACCTTGGATAAATGGATCATCCTGGTGTATCTGATCACACAGAGACATGTAAAGTGCATCCTGATTTCATTTGATAAAATTTTCCACACATTTTCTATATGGTACTAAAAAGTAATAAAAGAAACTGCTTGTCACTGAAATTGACTAATGTGTGCTGATAGTTTTAATGCAGCATTATATCTCGCCTCTCATTACCCCTTTAACCCTAATTTACTGTAACACAACTTTGTTGAATCTTCATTCAGATCCAGGCAGAGAAGTTCATAAAACTAAAACACAAACAGGAATACATGCATGCTTGCATGCGCACTCACATACACACACATACACACACAAGCACACACACACCAATTACTGTAATTTAACATTTAAACATAACCTAAATAACACATAATTGGCATCTTTGAAACAAGCATTAGCCAAGTAGTTTGCTGTACTAAATTAGAGCTACAGTATAGTGTTTGTGTCCAGTAAGACAGTCGAGCAGACATATTGGTGTCATTGCATGGCATTGCAATCCTCCAGGGAGTATCCAATGCTGTTCTCTTCTGTGTTGTGTTCTAACGACATTAGCTGGCGCTAATCCAGACTGAATATACTGAGTCGATCTCAAAGGAAGACAAAAGAACTAAGCGGAAATAGGGAAGCCAAATGTTTAGTAAACTCTTAAAAGGCCCAGCTTAGAGAGTTTAGAGGGTTAGAGAGAGAAGAGCTCCGACTCTCTCTGCAATTGCTACAAGCCTAAAAGGGGGCTCGGAAAATGAATACAAATCCATTAGCGGGTCCTGGTTTCACAGTTATAAAAGGACTTAAGGGCGGGACGTGTTAAACGTGTGTAAATCTGTTTTGATAACATATTGGGCTTATTGGGCTTTGCCGCCGCTGCTGCTCGAATTAATAACACTTAATTTGCAGACGGAAGAAAGCCGTGGCGTGGTATTTCCAGTTAAAGAGATTAATTTTGAAACATCTAATTGACAGGCCAGGGTCAGGCGGGATAAGCAACAGACTCTGTAAGAGACGGCCGCACGGCAAAGTCAAGGTGACTGGAATACGCCTTTCAAAAACACCCGTAGAAAGGAGAGGGAGAAGAAAGAGAGAGAATTAGTTGTCAAGAAGTGTCCCTCCACCCCCTATTCTCTCTGTCTCTCTCTTTATTATGAATGATTTAGTTTCCCAGTGAAAGGTTATAAAAGCCATGTATAACAGTGTAATATCCGTAGAGTGAAAATGTGAAGGTTTGACTCGCAATGTCCTCAAGTCAGCTAGCTACCAGACTGCAGTGTGATAAGAAGCAATGTTCTGAATAACTCCTGCCTCCAAGAGGCTGTTTCCATGTTTTATAGGCTTTACCAAGGAAAAGCACACAAATAGCATTTGTTTCGTGGCAAGTCTGTAAACATGATGAACTGTTAGTGAAGTCGCTAACAACTACGGCTGCTGAAAGCTAGAATGTATTCCAAATGGCACCCTTTTCTCTATAGTGCACTACTTTAGAGAATAGTCCTATGGGTCCTGATCAAAAGTAGTGTACTATATAGGGATTATGGTGCCATTTGGGACACAAATGCTGGTGTTTACCTTGGCTGAGTATGTGGTGCTTGGCATGTTGGTAATGTAGCATCGCCTAATTACTATTTACATGTAAACATGAAATGAGACAAACAACCTCACAGAATGGCTATTTAGAAAAGGTGAGGAAAAATACAGTAATTTATATTCAGGGTCAACCTTATCTGACTGTAACAGCTGTAGAAGCGGTATGTGTTGTTATTTTGAATCGCAAATTTCCAGAATTGGACATAATCCTACTAATTGTTTTCTGCTTCTGTCCAAGGGCACGCAGGTACAATATGGGCTGGCTATATTGTAATATGCATAATAGCAGATGCTCTGATATGTAAAGTGTGAGGGGGGACCAAGTGCCTGGTTATACTTTTTTCATCATTCTGAAAATAACTCTATCCACTGTATGGCTAATGTGCTTCGGCCTAATCCAATACGATGAGTGATTTGATATTCAATTACTCATGTTCAATCCAATGTATATATAAAGCAATTGTTTACATTGGCAGTTGTCTCAAAGTGCTTTTTTTCTCTATCTTTTCTGACAGTCTGGAGTAGAATAGCAAGCATATCAAAGCAACAATGCCTTACTCCTTGTGCCTTACAGTGCATCCCTCTCACACCTCACTAAGGCACTTGTTCATTCCCCCAGCAAAAGGTAACATGAAACAGAGGCCTGCTGCTGTGTGTTCCTGATGGACAGGCAGATTTCACCTTGGCCAGTGAATGATAATGCATTATTAAATTTGCCTCCGCCGCTCTCCTAGATACACTAGGAGCTGACCACAGCATATTTATCTCCCCATCTGAGCCTCACGTTGGTGCGCATCTTGGCAGCCAGAGCGTATTCTGTCACTTTTGAGGCATTTTAAAGATTACAAAAGAAACTCTCTGCCTCTTTTTTTTAAACGTTCCTTAAAAGCATCACCCTGCTCTTCTTTTTCTTCTATGAAATGCGATTAGCGGATGGAAGAGGGTGTCACGTAATGGAACATTCATGAGAAAGGTAGGGGGTGGAACAAATATCCAAATGAACTGCCCTCCCCACTCCCATCTACCCCACACCCCCTGACCTGAAGCTATAGTCCCCTCTCTGCACAATCAGCACTCCCTGTCTTTCTTCCCTCACACAGGGGGCCGGGTAAAATTTGATTGATCCTCTATCAAATAATGATTTTGCTTGGGCATATGCACTGACAAGTTATTTGATCACAAAGCATTATTGTCTGCCAAGTCACATTCCGGGGCTTGTGATAGCTAATGATAGGTAGATAGGTAGTGAGCATCTTTGAAGGCCCCCCTTCCGCACAACACCAAGGACACTAGGTTATAAAAAGAAGACTGATGCAGAGCAACTCAGTGGATTGGGCTAAAGTAAGGAAAATAGGGAGATGAAGAGAAGTCACTTACAGGGGAGATAGCTGAGTTGTAATGATACTCTTATGTGAATTGAAAACCCATCCATGTCTGTAAAGTGTTTAGGTCGAAATTGTCGAGGTTGTGTAACGGATGTGAAATGGCTAGCTAGTTAGCGGTGGTGCGCGCTAATAGCATTTCAATCGGTGACGTCACATGCTTTGAGACCTTGAAGTAGTGGTTCCCCTTGCTCTGCAAGGGCCGCGGCTTTTGTGGAGCGATGGGTAACGATGCTTTGAGGGTGACTGTTGATGTGTGCAGAGGGTCCCTGGTTTGAGCCCAGGTTGGGGCGAGGAGAGGGATGGACTAAAGTTATACTGTTACAGTTGCATTTCTGTACCAACCTCAAGAAACAAAGAAAAGTAGTATGAGGCATATAAAAACAACCGTACCTTTTATCAAACACTAGTTAGAGCATTTGAATCCTATTGAAACCACCTTACTTCATACCATTTTGGCATTAGGCAAACATACCACTGCACTACTACTCATAACCACTCAAATACACTTAGGAAAAAAACTATAACTTTTGTTTCATTCTGCTTTGATGTTCTTCAGGATTTGGAGTCCTGTACTGTATTTCAGCTTCCCCTGACATCATTTCATGTTTGATCAGCTGTTGAATTATCTCAGTGATAGTGCCTATGCTGCATTCCATCAGTCATACTGTAGGTAAAGTACGACTGCCACCAGAACAGGTCTGCGAACAGGATATATCAGGACATTTAGGGCTAGGCGCTGACTTTAGTAGGTAGTGTCTTACATAGCTCAAACTGTCATCTAAATTTATTGGAGGCAGAGTTTGAGCAAATGTTTGAATACTTAGTGTTTTTATACTGCCAGAAGAAATGTTGCTTTTCACCTTATGTAGCCTTGCCCACTTTACCCAGAACCATTTCAAATTTGTTTGTCTTCCAACTTCCGGCCGATTGACACACAAGGAAAACCATAGTTAAATATGAATTACATTTGTCTATGTAACTATGAAATAATATCACAATAAAGTGCATGGAATTGGAAATATGCACTACATGGCCAATCTGTGTGCTTAGGGTCACTGAACCTTCGCCCCAGTCTGAGGTCCTGACTGCTCTGGAGCAAGTTTTCATCAAGGATACCCCTGTACTTTGCTTCGCTCATCTTTCCCTCGATCCTGACTAGTCTCTCAGTCCCTGCCGCTGAAAAAACATACCCACAGCAGGATGCTTCCACCGCCATGCTTCACTGTAGGGATGGTGCCAGGTTTCCTTCAGACGTGACGCTTGGCATTGAGGCCAGAAAGTTCAATCTCGGTTTCATCAGACCAGAGAATCTTCTTTCTCATGGTCTGAGTCTTTAGGTGTCTTTTGGCAAACTCCAAGCGGGCTTTCATGTGCCTTTTACTGTGGAGTGACTTTCGTCTGGCCACTCTACCATGATGGCCTGATTAGTGGAGTGCTGTAGAGATGGTTGTCCTTCTGGAAGGTTCACCCACCTCCACAAAGGAGCTCTGGAGCTCTGACAGAATGTTGGGTTCTTGGTCACCTCCCTGACCAAGGCCCCTATCCCCCGATTGCTCAGTTTGGCCGGGCATCATTCCATTTAAGAATGATGGAGGCCACTGTGTTCTTGGGGACCTTACACAGCCCGGAGGTGTGTTGGGTCATTGTCCTGTTGGTAAACAAATGATAGTCCCCCTAAGCGCAAACCAGACGGGATGGCATATCGCTGAAGAATGCTGTGGTAGCCATGCTGGTTAAGTGTGCCTTCAATTCTAAATAAATCACATACAGTGTCATCAGCAAAGCACCATCACACCTCCTCCATGCTTCACGGTGGGAACCACACATGCGGAGATCATCCTTTCACCTACTCTGCGTCAAACAAAGACACGGCAGTTGGAACCAAAAATCTACAATTTGTACTCATCAGACCAAAGGATATTGCTCGTGTTTCTTGGCCCAAGCAAGTCTATTCTTTTTGGTGTCCTTTACTAGTGATTTTTTGCAGCAATTCGACCATGAAGACCTGATTCACACAGTCTCCTCTGAACAGCTGATGTTGAGATGTGTCTGTTACTTGTTTGGGCTGCAATCCGAGGCTGCTAACTCTAATGAACTTGTCATCTGCAGCAGAGGTAACTCTGGGTCTTCCTTTTCTGTGGTGGTCCTCATGAGAGTGAGTTTCATCATAGCGCTTGATGGTTTGCGACTGCACTTGAAGAAACGTTCAAAGTTCTGGAATGTTCCACATTGACTGACCTTCGTTTCTTATAGTAATGATGGACTGTCGTTTCTCTTTGCTTATTTTAGCTGTTCTTGCCATAATATGGACTTAGTCTTTTACCAAATAGGGCTATCTTCTGTATAACACCCCTGCCTTGTCACAACACAACTGATAGGCTCAAACACATTAAGAAGGAAAGAAATTCCACAACTGAACTTTTAACAAGGCGCACCTGTTAATTTTAACATGGCGCACCTCATGAAGCTGGTTGTGCCAAGAGTGTGCAAATATTTCAGCAAGGCAAATGGTGGCTACATTGAAGAATTTCAAGTATAAAATATATTTTTGTGTGTTTAACACTTACTTGGTTACTACATGATTCCATATGTGTTATTTCATAGTTTTGATGTCTTCACTATTATTCTACAATGTAAAAAATAGTGGAAATAAAGGAAAAACCCTTGAATGGGTAGGTGTGTCCAAACTTTTGACTGGTACTGTATGTCATTATATTAACATGCATATATACAATATCATATAGGTCATTATTAATTCCGGTTAGGCGGTGGATGTGTGTGTTTCTGAAGAGAGATCTCAGGATCAGTGTATCATATCTGTTCTGAGCAGAATGAATGCTGCTCCCTTGTCTCCCCTGACAGCCCCTCAGACGCTTAAGGATTTATGAATATTTCCTCCATGCAGACATTCCATCTGTGTGACACTACCCGTGGCCTTGAGAATACATTTCAATCTATTAAGTCAAATCAAAAGAGTCATTACTTCAAATTGGTGGGGGGAGAGGGAGAAGGGGATAAAGATAGGTAAAGAGAGATAGAGAGCGAATGGGGATTTTCTTATTTGTTTTATTTATTTAACCTTTATTTAACTAGTCAAGTCAGTTAAGAACAAATTCTTATTTACAATGACGGCCTACCCCAACCTGGACGATGCTGGGCCAATTGTGCGCCGCCCTATTGGACTCCTGATCATGGAAATGGGGGGAGAGAGAAATAGAGAGGGATAGAGTGACACACTGAATTGGTTACTACTGGAAAAGTGCAGCCCATAGGGCAGTTGAAATGTAATGATATCTCGTGAGAAAAAATTAGGATGTAACTTTCCCAAAAGTCATGGTAAATATCAGTGTTTTGAGGTCCCAAATTCTAATTAAATGCCTGTGGAGAGTAATGTTTGGAGGAGAGCGTTTAGGAAAAAAGGCCCACTGGCAACAAAGATTATCTCTCTCTCGTGCTCTTTCTATCTCTCTCGCTCTCTCCACATACATGGGTTTGTGCAGCAAGCGATTTCATCTCTAAGTTAAAGGAACATTAGGGATAGAGGTAGAAAGGAGGGGGAGAAGGAGAGAGAAAGAAGGGAGAACACAGGGCTTGATTTTCCCGCTGTGATAAGAGGGTGGTAGCCAAATGTTACCTGTGTAACCTGTGCCAAAGCATCTGGGGCTCTTGACTTTGTCCCCCAGCAGGGATGGAGCACACTCTCATTTTCCTCCTCCTCTACCTCCTCCTACTCCTCTTCTCTGTCTTGAAAAGGAAATTAGTTAAAAGGTCCAATGCAGCCATTTTGTATTCTAATATCAAATCATTTCTGGGTAACAATTAAGTACCTTACTGTGATTGTTTTCAATTGTGATTGGAACCAAAAATCTACAATTTGGACTCATCAGACCAAAGGATATTGCTTGTGTTTCTTGGCCCAAGCAAGTCTATTCTTTTTGGTGTCCTTTACTAGTGATTTCTTTGCAGCAATTCGACCATGAAGACCTGATTCACACAGTCTCCTCTGAACAGCTGATGTTGAGATGTGTCTGTTACTTGTTTGGGCTGCAATCTGAGGCTGCTAACTCTAATGAACTTGTCTAAATTAATCATAAATAGTTTCTTAGCAAAGAGCAATTTCTCTCTGGAAGTGTTCTGAGTAGGGAGGGGAAAATTAAAAACTAGCAATTTGGAACTCTCTTTCTTATTGGTCTATTAACTGTCACCAGGCAGGCCAAAACTCCATCCCACCACAACAGGCTGACCTTTAAAAAATGGATTTCCAAACAGCTCTTAGACTAAGAGGTCATTATCATAATTTTCACAATTGAACAGTATTATTCCAACCTCATAGTGTGGGAATATATATAAAACACAGGGAAATCACATGATTGACTGCTCTGGGCCTTTAAATGTGTGTGTACGTTTGACTGTGTATCTTCATGTGTGCATGCTTGGTCCTGCATGGCTTCATTTGTGTTTGTGTGCACATGTGTTTGGAGTGGTGAAAGACCACATGGTGAAAGACTATGTTTCTGCATATTCTAATGAATCTATGTTGCGTATTTCACGTGCGTTTTTATTTCCTTCGATATTCCACAAAAACATAACATATCTAAAGATGAAATCCACTTTATCGATTGAAGCAAGGTTCATGTACATTTGTTTCAGAGCTAGGTTTTCTTTGACAAGGTGAAGGAAAAAAACAATCTAATCACTACCACTACAGTCTGCAGTAGCGTCGTCTTCTATTAGCGGGCAAAGAGGTCACAGCCACTCCATTTGAAGGAGGACAACTTCCTCCCTCCTCAGCCACTGCTGGCAGGTCAAATAAAATCTAATTGTGCCTGGCTGAAAGCACACCGCCCTGCTTTGTGTATGTGCCGCTGACAACCTCCAGGTTTTAGCGCTCCATTATCCTGCTGGGAGGAACACACCGTTTGCAAGGACACAGGCTTAACCTGTCAATATATCACACTGACTGCTCTGGCCCCAGCCAAATGCACAGGCTGCAGGGAGAGACTGTTTCTCTCTCCCTTGATTTGCTCTCTCTCTTTCGCTCAGTGTCTCTTTCTCTATATTTTATCTCTCTTTCTCTCGCCCTCTCTCCTCTTTCATACTCGTATCTGTCTACCTTCCCCAAATCTATCATTTGATCTACTCTCTCTCTCTCTTTCTCGCTCTCTCTCTCTTGCTCGCTTTCTCTCTCTCCCGCACTCTCTCTCTCTCGCTCTCTCTCTCTCTCTCTCTCTCTCTCTCTCTCTCTCTTTCTCTCTTTCTCTCTTTCTCTCTCTCTCTCTCTCTCTCTCTCTCTCTCTCTCTCTCTCTCTCTCTCTCTCTCTCTCTCTCTCTCTCTCTCTCTCTCTCTCTCTCTCTCTCTCTCTTTCTCTCTCTTTCTCTCTCTTTCTCTCTCTTCCTCTCTCTCTCCCTCCCTCCGTGTGAGGATTCAGCTGAAAGCTCCCGAGGGAGCTCCGGATTCAAACACAGGAACCAGAAAGCATATGGCACATTTTCAAACTCCCAAGGTCAATTATAGCTATTATTTATCCAAAGATTGTGACTACATTTCCCAAAGTTTCCTCTAGATTTACCACAGATTGCCAACGCATGTCTGTTGCACCCCCCTCTAGCTTTCCCCTCCCCGCGACCATCAAACATTTCAAAGGTTTTCAAGTGGATTTTTTAAAATCTCTGGTTAACGTACGGCATATATTTTTCTCCCTCCTTGACATCGCTTGGTCAGAGTGCCACTCCTCGCACAACACAAATCTAATAACATGTACATTGGAGATAAGCCCAGATTCCTCAAAGTTATATATTTTTTTTTGCATCTGTAGTTTGCCAAGTCAATTCCTTGGCCCCCTGTTTTAGAGGCACCACAACACATGGAGGAGTAAGAAAATAAACTGGATAGGTGATTCATCATTGCTATCCCACTGTCAAGGACTCCCACTACTACTATTGAGGGCTGGATGCAAGGAGAAGGGGGGGGGTATTTTTTAATTATGGCATTTCATTCGGAATGCATTGTATTTACCTTGTCCCAAAATGTTATTATCCAGCTGAAACAATGTTATTTGTGACATGGTTGACCTGAGAGAGGGGGGTTTGTTCCACAAGTATTTCACAGCGGAGGCCCTATTTAGAGTAGCCTACATACAGCACAAGAGACTGTCACAGCTGCTGCTGGCAGCGCTCACTAGCGGAGAAGTATCACCTGGAAATTCGGCACTCCATTCCAATCGGCTCCATCACTCCAGCGTCTCTCGCCGTAATTGAGTTGAAGTCAATGATGCCGGAGTGATGGTGAGGAATAAACATGCAAACACATGCCAGCAGGCTAGGAGAGCCAGAGTAGAGGAGAGAAGGGGAGCGGTATGGGGATGGGAGAAAATTAGGAGAAGGGAGGAAAAGGTCTGGTGAAAGCCTGACTAAGAAAAAAACAGATCAGGAGTTCTGATAAATATAGTGAACAAATAGTGATTACTTTATATTTATTGAATTATCAGTGTATTTGCTACCAGTAAAAGACAGCTCAAGCAAAACAAGAAAAAGATTACTGAATATCAACTGAATCAGCCGTTTATTTGCTTCCACCTTCCTGTATTTGCCTACACACCTATCTTGGTGAAAATGAAATTTACTCTGACAAGCGTCACTGTTCAGCTCTGTAGTTGTTAGTCTATTTCGAACAAAACACAAAGCTGTTAGCTTTTCCCTTGCTGTGTGACAGGTTGTTTCCTCTGCAACAAAGCGATCAAATATTCTCTGTGATCTGCCTTCGTATTGCAGGAGGGTAGGCCTGCTGAGTGCAAAGCCGGAGTTTGTTAAAGCAATGATTTATGATGAATGCCAACACTAAATAAGGGACAAAGTGCCCACAGTACAAATCAATTACAAAGCTACAACAACAGGCCTTCTCTCCCTGAGGTCTACTAGCTTCGGCTGCAGTTATGCTGATTTTATTGGACGGGATATTTGCAGCGTTTGGCAGAGGGGGAGGCTATGTTAACGTGTAATGTAATAAATGCAAATGGTAGATGTTGTACATGTATATGAACAACATCACAGGTCATTGGAGTTCGGTGGTTATGTTATTGTTGGTGCCGCTTTAAGGCATTGGTTGCCATTCCAATGATGTGCTCTGACAAGTATTTTAAATGATATTGTAGTTTTTTAACGGTTCAGTAAAGAAGAAGTAAAAAGAAGAAGAAAAACATTTAGTGTAGCTCTTGTTATATAGGATATAATTTTTTCATATGCTCACTTATTCCACAGTAAACCAGTAAAAACACAAACAACAACAAATTACCACAGAAGTGACTTCTTAAAAGTAGGCGATTCATAATTGTTTTATGAAGTTAATTTACAAACCAAATTTCAATTCATCCATCCATTATTTTTTTTAATCAATATTTTATTGAAGAAATGATATACAACAGTTTCAGAACATTCCCTAATGATCCCCCAAACCTCCCTGCCCTTAAAATGAAATAGTAACAGATAATATATATCAAAATAGTAAAATAAATCAATCAAAATAGTAAAATAAAATATTTAAATAACAATAATAATAAAATAATAATATAAATAGTAATACAATGTTCCTAAATTGTGCATGACTTTTAGAAACAGACACCATATTACACGTACTTAGCAGTTGAAATACAATACCAGTAGGATAATAACACGTGCATATGTGGAATAAAAATGAAAAGGATTCCATAATAGGAGAGGAAGGAGAACAGAAGATCAATGATATCCTGGTTGCAAATGTGTAAAAACATTCTCTACAGACACCCCTAATAAATAATTTTCTTTTTTTCTAAGCATAACATCCCATATCCAAGACATGGCTGATGGAAGTGAGTGGGCTTTCCAAATCAGGAGTATTTTACTACGAGCAATAAAGGAGCCAAAGGAGATGACACCAGTCTGTTTATATGTGAGATTCACAACTTCCTCAACAATCCCAAGTATAGCGATCTGAGGAGATGGAACTATAGTCATCTCCAATACCTCAGAGATTGTACCAAAGAACAATTTCCAGGATTCCGCCAACATGGGTCATGACCCTAACATATGGGTCAAGTTAGCTGTTGATTGCGAGCATCTATCGCAAGAGTCTACCACTTCTGGGATAATCTTGGCTAGTTTGGTCTTGGTGAAATGTATCCCATGGTGGACATTACATTAAATCAGGCCTTGCACAGGAGGAGGAAGAATTTACTTTCTCCAGTGCTTTTGTCCACCGCTGATTAGAAAATGAAACCCCGAGTTCTCCTTCCCAAACAGTCTTAATTTTGCGCAAAGCTGGACTATTTCCTGGCAATAAGAAATCATAAAGAAATGATACGTGTCCCTTTGGCCACATCAGGCAAAACAGTCAATACCATAAGCCAGCAGAAGTATTGGTAATGTAGAAGAGTGGGATTGAACAAAGTGACTTAACAATGTCTAAATAAATAAAATTGCTGCAGATTGAAAGTGGTATATAGCTCATTAAAACTGGCAAAGTTACCATTAACGTTCAAATCTTTCAAAAATGTCAGACCTTTCCTATTCCAGGATATTAACCCTGAGTCAAGTTTGGCAGGTGTGGGCCTCCCATGTGGCACAACGGTCTAAGGCACTGATCAGTGCTAGAGGCGGCACTACAGATCCGGGTTCGATACCGGGCTGTGTTGCAGCCGGCCGTGACCGGGATCCCCATGAGGTGGTGCACAATTGACCCAGTGTTGTCCAAGTTAGGGTAGGGTTTGGCCGGCTGGGATGTCCTTGTCCCAATGCGCTCTCTAGTGACTACTTGTGGCTGCCGGGTGCATGCCCACTGGCTTCGGTCATCAGCTGTATGGTGTTTCGACACATTGGTGAGGATGGCTTCCGGGTTAAGCGAGCAGTGTGTCAAGAAGGAGTGCGGCTTGGCTGAGTCGTGATGTGGAGGATTTGGCTCTCGACCTTTCCCAAGTCCGCATGGGATTTGCATCGATGTGACAAGACCTGTAACTACCAATTAGGGAGAAAAAGGGGTAAAAAGTACACAAAAAAACAACAAACAAATAAAAAATATAAATAAATTGGTTCATTTTTCAGCTTTGCTGTAAGAGTAGAGAAGTCCTGCTCTAACAGTGAATGAAGGGATCAGGTGATATTATATTCCCAGGCACCTAAACCTTGCTTTAGATAAGCCGAAGGGCAGCAGAATTGTGTTATACCCATAGGCAATTGATTAATAATTAAGCATGAACTTTTCCCTAAATTCAGTTTGTACCCTGATAAAGTTCCAAAATCTTTTAAAATAGATAAGATACAAAGTATAGGGTCCGAAACAAAGAGGAGGAAATCATCGGCGTAAAGTGACACTCTGTGGTCCCAATCCCCTCTCCTAATACCTGAAAATAGCAGACTGTTCTTTAATGCAATTGACAAAGGTTCAATAGCAAGAGCAAAGAGGAGGGGCGAAATGGAGCATCCCTGATGTGTGCCATGGGTTAAAGGAGAAATTTGGAATGAAAAGAGTTAGTGCATACACGTGCCTGGGGATAGGTGTGGAGTAGCCATATCCAGGATGTAAATGTATTTCCAAAGCCATTTTAATTGTAAAGAACAGAAATTACCATTCTACTCTATCAAAGGCATTCTCGCATCAAGAGAATCTACCACTTAAGATTTGTTTGGAGAAGCTGGAGAGTGAATGATACTAAGAAGTCTTTCAGAAGGTCCTTATAAACCCAGTTTGGTCCTCTGATATCACAGTGTGTAGGACCGTCTCTAATCTACAAACAAGCATCTTTGCCAGACTTTTTACATCTATGTTAAGGAGAGAGATCGGTTGAAATGAAAAGCAGTTGGTTGGATCTTTGTTTTTCTTCAATGTTAAAGAGATGGAAGCCTGAGTAAGAGTATGAGGTAGTGTACCTTGCTGGAGTGAGTCTTCAAAAATATCTAATAGCAGAGGGGTTAGTTGTTCAGAAAAATTCTTTAAAAATTATTCGGGTAGCCATCTGACCCTGGGGACACAGTTTATGTCATCCCCCAAGTATAAAATACTGTGTGTTTAGATTGGAGAGTGAGGAGAAGAGTTTCTTCATGACTTTGATTTAATCCCATTTTGGGGAGTTCACACTTACAAGAACAACTGGGGTTCGCCAAACTGTGCCAGTCACTATTACGTAGCGGCCATTGGTATAATAGGGGACCTATGTTGATGTGAACTGTATCTTTTTCCTTATGAGTATCGCTGCACCTGTCATTCTAATTGTCATGTTCTGGCCTTAGTTTTTTAGGTTGGTCAGGGTGTGAGTTGGGGTGGGTTGTCTATGTTTGTTTTTCTATGTTGTGTTTTGTGTTGGGCCTGGTATGGTTCTCAATCAGAGGCAGGTGTCGTTAGTTGTCTGATTGAGAATCATACTTAGGTAGCCTTTTCCCATCTGTGTGGTGTGGGTGATTGTTTCCTGTTTTGTTGTTTGTCACCATTCAGGACTGTTTCGGGTTTTCGTTTCCATTCACTTTGTTATTTTTGTATAGAGTCGTGTTCAGTTATTATTAAAGTATCATGGACACTTACCGCGCTGCGTATTGGTCCGATCCTTGCTACTCCTCCTTAGAAGAGGAAGAGGAAAGCCATTACACTAAGGTTACATTTAGATTTTAAAAAATGTGCACAAGCTATGGCCTAGAAAGTCTATGCTTGTAAGTATTATGTACATGTGTTGAAAAAATATAATATCTGCTTTCAGACTCTTCAACGAAGAAGAGGCGGGGATAGGTTCCTAGGCATTGGCCTGCCAGTGGCTGTGAATGAAAATCAAATCAGAACACCATGCGGGAAAGCGACCTGCTTATGTTTGTGTTTGGGCCATACTATTTAGCTCACGTGTCAGTGCAGAGAATAGAGTCACAGGTTACTTACACTTCCCCCAAAAGAAACAAACTGAAGACGCAGTAGAACTCAAAGGTTAATGGTTAAACGGTTAGGATAGTTACATACATTAGCCAACCAAGCGACACCAAAACAGGTAAAGGAAAATGTTCCCATAGTATAAGTAAACATATTAATAGTTGTAACATAAATGTTGGCTAAACTTAACTTTAGCTGTGAATTCACACAAGCGATCCTTTCTTGAGTGAGTGGAATGATCAGACAGAAATTATGAGAAAAGAGATTACATCTTTTCTCAGTCCTTGGCAATCCATCAAGTTGGTGCCAAATGAAACAGGAATGAAAAGTTATGTACATTGCCAATATGGTCTTTAATGTAGTCGATATGATCCCACTGTAAGGCTCACGTGACGTTAAAATTCCAACTCCATATGCGTGAGGAACACAGTTATACTACCGTAGAAAATAAGTAAACAAGTATCACCTGTTTAACTACAACATAACCAGAGTTTCATGTGTCCAGCCAGTTGGCTATTTAAAAAGTCAGTAGGAAGGCATCATGAGTGGCACAGCGGTCTAAGGCACTGCATCGCAGTGCTTGAGACGTCACTACAGACCCGGGTTCGATCCGGCCGTGACCAGGGGTCCCATAGAGCGGTGCACAATTGGACCAGCATCACCTGGGTTAGGGGAGGGTTTGGCCAGTGGGGCTTTATTTGGCTCATCGCGACCATAGCAACTCCTTGAGGCGGGCCGGGTGCCTGCGAGTTAACCCCGGTCGCCAGTTGAACTGTGTGTCCTCCGACACATTGGTGCAGCTTCCAGGTCAAGCGGGCGGGTGTTAAGGAGCATGGTTAGGCGGGTCATGTGTCGGAGGACGCATGACTCCACCTTCTCCTCTCCCGAGCCTGTTGCGGAGTTGCCGAGATAAGACAAGATCGCAACTGGATATCATTATATTGGGGAGAAAAAGGGGGTAAAAAAAAAAGTAAATAGGGTTTGTACAAAATAATCCAGTGTACTGCACATATTGTCTGATATTCCACTTCGGTGTGCGCATAGTGGGATAGTTCACATATAACTCAGCTGAACCGATGCTGGTTGTAAAAGGACTCAGCCTCTGCTGCTGTGTTGAACTTGCGCTCCATGTCCTGGTAGTAAAAATGCAGCTCTGCCAGATGGCGGAGTGTAGAAAGGCGGAGTGTAAACTTGATGCCCCCCTGTTACAACTTTCATTTCATTGAAAGTGGCACATTTCTTGGTGAGTTGAGTGCTCAGGTCCTGGAATAGGAACATTTTATTCCCCTGATAGAAAAGCTCCTTGCTAACTCCAACACCTGTTCCTTCTCCTGGTAGTGGAGGAATATCATTAGCATAGGCTGGCGAAGGGTGAGTGACCATCCAATCTCTCAATGAGTGGTGCACTCTGACCAGCTCTGGCGGAGATACGAACGTATCATCGCCTAATATTTCCAATATGAACTTTGACATGAAATCTCGTGCAAAGCGCTCCCTCACAGCCCTCAGCTCCCTCACAGCCCTCAGAGTCCTACCACTCACAAGTTATTGAGAGCGATTTTCAAGGTCGTCCATTTTGTCTTTTATGATGCCGCACAACCACCGTGGCTTCGAGGGTGTCAGCCTGTCACTGTGGTCAGAAAGAGCCTTCTTTATGTCAGTCAGACAAAGGCCATATGATTCCACTGTCAGACGAATCACGTTCAGCGATGATTGTATGGGCGAGAGGGACATTGTTAGCGAGGTTTCCATCTCAGCTAAGAGGGCAGCACGGTTCTTCTCCAATTCGGCCACCAGGGAGATGGTCAAGTTGTCTTCGCCAGTGGTAGTCGTTGCTGCCATCATTGGCTGATTTTGCAGGGAGTTGTTTGCTAAAGTTGCTTGTTCCCCCTTCACTTTATTTTTCCCAGGCATCATCTACCATTTTAACTTAGTAAATCTGCAATATGCAGTAAAATGGTTATTTAATGGCTATTTAGTCATAAAACTATTTTAAACTCGGGAGCTCTCTCCTCAAGTCTGCTTCAGTCAGTCGCCATCCCAAAAGTATACATCCATCCATTAAAATGAATCAACAGGAATGAAAAGATACAAAAAGAGAGGAGTAAAAAAAAAGAAGAGAAATGTTGTTGACATCCCCCACAGACCAACATTGCATACTTCACTTTTTCCATCTCAAAAAAAAAAAAGAAAACTGTGGATCCACTGCCTGCCAGTGAGTCCATGTTTCCAGGGCATTTGCAGATGTTCAAAATAATCTCCAATGTTTTGGCTCTATCTGCTCTGAGGATCGGTGAAATAAATACTTTAAACTAATTAATGGCCGACCAGCTGTTCCTACCACTTGGCTGAATATTGTTAGGAGGAGAGAGAGAAAGAGATAGAGACTATGTGGAGGGAGAGAGAGGAGAGCGACTGTGAGGAGGGAGTTTGGAGGGAGGGAGGGAGGGAGAGAGGGAGAGAGGGAGAGAGGGAGAGAGAGGGAGGGAGAGAGAGAGAGAGAGAGAGAGGAGAGAGAGGGAGAGAGGGAGAGGGAGAGATATACAGATATAGATAGATAGATAGATAGATAGATAGATAGATAGATAGATAGATAGATAGATAGATAGATAGATAGATAGATAGCCTGTGTTTGTGCAGGATCACTCTGACACATAAACATGTATGAATAGTGGATGAGAGAGAACCTGCACAGAACACAGCCAGAGTGCAGTGTTAAAAGAATCAAAGTGGATTTGATAAAAATTGAGTTAACAAGGAATTGATGGCACATAATATATAATTTTGAGGTGTGTTTGTGTGCATGTACGCGTGTGTGTTTTTTTGTGTGGTGTGTTTGTATTGTTAGTGGTTGACTAAAGGCTTTCTAGACATAAACATAATGTGGCACCTCTTCCTGATAGAGTATAGAGATAATGTCAGAAACATGGCTGGTCTCTCTCTCTCTCTCTCTATTGATATATATATATTACTTTCTCGATAATGTGTACATGGTGCCATCTTATAGGTTTGACAGGCACCCGTGCATGCGTACACAAAGGAAGCTGAACCACCTGAGGTAATTGAGCTCTGTAGCCCTGCTTCTTCTTATTTGGGAATGCACATGATTACATCCATTCACTGGGAAAAGCTGAATGTATGTCCTGGATGGATGTTGGCTTAGAGCCTGAGAGAGACAGTGTAGGGTAGTCAATCTTGGATCTTCTCCTGCGATTTAAGGAGGCGCATATTTAAATAAATACTTTTGAGATTCACCCCTGGACTGGATTGTCTATCAGAGTGGACCTGAGAGCTCTGATTGCCTGAATCTTAGAGTTTACTACCTATATAAACACTGTTGTGAATGAATAAGAGTCAATCTTCTGTTTAAATACACAGCAGGCTACTTGTCCTGACTTGTTCTGTATTCTTGTTTTGGGTCTAATTCTAGACGACAATCCAATGTGCACCCCGACTGCGAGAGACAGCTACGAGAGGCTGTCATTGACTGGACAGGGTCTACCACCTGGCTTCCCTTCGCCATTCCTGTTCCCAGACGGCCTGTCATCAATAGAGACTCTTCTCACTAACATACAGGTACAGTGGGCCTGACCAATGGAGGTGCTCCTCACTAACATACAATTAGGTCTGACCATTAGAGACTCTCACTAACTTACAGGTACAGTTGGTCTGACTAAGAGAGACTCTTCTCACTAACATACAGGTATGCTATTGGCCTTATTCATTGACAGGGTATATACAGTGCATGTAGGTCAGACCAATATAGACTGTTTTCACTAACAACACACAGGTACAGTGGCCTCACATTCACTTTAGTAATATACTCGTCACAATACAAGTATGTCTTACAAATGCTCAATACAGGTAGGTCTTAGATATACTATGCAGGTTCAACTTACCAATACTCTACAGACAGGCCTTAGCTATACTCTACAGGTAAGCATTAGCAATACTCTACTAGTAGGCCTTAGCAATACTCTACAGGTTTGCCTTAGCAATACTATATACAGGTAAGCCTAACTAATACTCTATACAGGTAGACCTTAGCAATACTATACATGTAAACCTTAGCAATACTATATACAGGTAAGCTTAACTAATACTCTATACAGGTAGACCTTAGCAATACTATACATGTAAACCTTAGCAATACTATACAGGTAGGCCTCAGGAGTAGTCTACAGAGAATCAATATAAAATATCCTAGCTAATACGCAATAGAGTAAAGAAAACATCAGTTAGTATAGCCATTTGTCTGAGTGCCATTTAGCCTGCAACTGCAAAGACTAGGGCCAGAATTCACAAATCATCTCAGGATGGAAGTTCTGATCTAGAATCCATTCCATAATAATCTTATTCATTGTGATCTGAATGGTAAAACTGATCACAGGTCAGAGCTCATGCTCTGAGACACTTTATGGATAGGGAGCTTTTTGAGGTCGGTTCTGTTTCCGTTCAATTATTTTAAAAACAATTAAAAATATATATTTTTCTATTTCGGATTCCATTCTTATATTTATTATGATGACTTCATTATTTCATTCCAAGTCATCATCTCATCTCTATAGAGCTGCTGCTATCTGACAAAATCCCTATTTAAGTAGTTAAAACATATTTTTATGACTGCTGACTACAAACTATCAATCACTTAGATCATGTATTTTAAGGTAAAGCTACTTCACAAAGCAACTGCTTTCTATCCCTCTCGATCGCGTGTTCTTTACTCTCTGTGTCCGTGGCTATTCCACACAGACCGGACAAGTAGGCTGGCGTGTTATTTATTATGGTCATTGTAGTTAATTATCAGGTTTTCTACGCTAAACTACAGTACCAGTCAAAAGGCTGGACAAACCTACTCATTCAAGTGTTTTCTTTATTTCATACTATTTTCTACATTGTAGAAAAATAGTGAAGATGTCAAAACTATAAAATAAAACCTATGGAATCACAAGGGCACAACCAGCTTCATGAGGTAGTCAACTGGAATGCATTTCAATTAACAGTGTGCCCTGTTAAAAGTTCATTTGTGGAATTTCTTTCCTTCTTAATGCGTTTGAGCCAATCAGTTGTGTTGTGACAAGGCAGGGGTGTTATACAGAAGATAGTCCTATTTGGTAAAATATCAAGTCCATATTATGGCAAGAACAGCTCAAATAAGCAAAGAGAAAAGACAGTCCATCATTTCTTTAAGAAATGACGGTCAGTCAATGTGGAAAATGTCCAGAACGTTGAATGTTTCTTCAAGTGCAGTTGCAAAAACCATCAAGCGCTATGATGAAACTCGCTCTCATGAGAACTGCCACAGGAAAGGAAGACCCAGAGTTACCTCTGCTGCAGAGGGTAAGTTCATTAGAGTTACCAGCCTCAGAAATTGCAGCCAAATAAATTCTTCACGTAAGTTCAAGTAACAGACACATCTCAACATCAACTGTTCAGAAGAGACTGCGAGAATCAGGCTTTCATGGTCAAATTTCTGCTAAGAAACCACTACTAAAGGACACCAATAAGAAGAATGGACTTGCTAGTGCCAATAAACACGAGTAATGGACATTAGACCGGTGGATATCTGTCCTTTGGTCTGATGAGGTCAAATGTGCGATTTTTGGTTTGTGAGTCTGATGGTGTGGGGGTGCTTTGCTGGTGATGCTGTCTGTGATTTTTTTTTCAAGGGACACTTAAGCAGCACGGCTACCGCAGCATTCTGCAGCGATACGTCATCACATTTGGTTTGCGCTTAGTGGGACTATGATTTGTTTTTCAACAGGACAATGACCCAACACACCTCCAGGCTGTGTAAGGGCTATTTGACCAATAAGAAGAGTGATGGAGTGCTGCATAAGATGACCTGGCCTCCAAAATCACCAGACCTCAACCCAATTGAGATGGTTTGGGATGAGTTGGACCGCAGAGTGAAAGAAAAGCAGCCAACAAGTGCCCAGCATAAGTGGGAATCCCTTCAAAACTGTTTGAAAAGCATTCCAGGTAAAGCTGTTTGAGAGAATGCCAAGAGTGTGCAAAGCTGTCATCAAGGCAACGGGTGGCTACTTTAAAATATATTTTGATTTGTTTAACATTTTTTGGGTTACTACATGATTCCATATGTGTTTTTTCATAGTTTTCATGTCTTCACTATTATTCTGCTACGTAGAAAATAGTAAAATAAAGAAAAACCCTTGAATGAGTTGGTGTGTCCAAACTTTTGACTGGTACTTTATGTAGAATATTGGCCTTTTGGAAACTACAACTCTCTACTATGTCGCACAGATCTGATCTCTATAGAAACTGCGCATCGAGCTCACAGAAAAAATACAACGTCGGTCAATTAGTTGTTTAAAAACCGACATTTTGTTTAATCGCTCAGCACTAGCAGTCAGAGAGATAAATGCCTTGGCGTTCTATATCAGACTGTAATGATGTGGATACAGCACTGCCCTGCTCGCTGCTCCAATACTCCAATACGTGGACATCAGAGCACAGTGTCCTCCAAGGTGATCCCTTTGATCTACGTGTTAATTAGAAAACCACACGCACAGACACACACACACACACACACAGCTCCAATACTCGAGTAAGTCATCTCTGATAACGATCTTGGCGTTTAATACTAATATACAAATCAACAAAATGAAACTGAGCAGAAAATTGAGATAAAGCAACTTAGTCTAAATTGGGGTCAAGGGAACCAACAATTAGTAAGCTATAGCCCACTGCATTTGGAGAGTAATTGTTGTAAAAACGGACGCTGCACAGAATGGAGACTATAATAATGAGTTATCCATGTACAGTAGGAGTAGCATGGCTATAAAAGCCTGAGAAAGATGCTTGTATATCAGTGGTGATCATTCTGAGATAATTAGTCTCGGAAAACCCAGACCTAGAGCAACAGCAATAGGTCTGAGAAAGTTGGGGAGTTTTCTCTTCATCTCTCCCAACAAATCACGAGTTTGAGTAGGTGGGGCTTAAAATGTGGGCAGGAATAGTGCTCTTGAAAAAGAATCACCTCAGAAACATGTCAGAGGCGCTGACATGCAGACGCAGATAGCTAGTTAATTATAGCCACAGCCAGTCAGTGGTGGAATGCTAACTTTAGCAATCATGGTGCATGCAAACTGCTCACATGCAAAATACACTCGTTGAAAATACTCTCAGAGCTCTCTATCTAGCTAGCTACCAATTTTGTATGCGGTGGGAACGTTAAACCAGGGCACAAAAGGATAAGGCTCTGGGCGGATTTCCTGTGAGTCCATTTCCAACTACCAACTGGACATTATTCATGTATGCTGGAACATTGTTCATGTGTGAGGCAACCTGTCTGTCTTGGGAGACTAGCTGTATTGATATTTTACTGTCTATCTTTCCTATCATAATCTTCTTCAGTTTAGTGTCAGAGGTTGGATAAATCCTTATAGGAGGGCCAAAGAGGCAAAAGGAGTATAGATTGGAAGATGATAGAAAAGGCCTCAACATGATCCTCCCCCATTCTCCCCTGTACACCTGTATTTCACCACTATGATCAAGAGGTGTCAGATAAATCTGTCACTCCTTCAAATTGTATTGGTCACATACATATATTTAGCAGATGTTATTGCAGGTGTAGCGAAATGCTTGTGTTTCTAGCTCCAACAGTGCAGTAGTATCTAACATACTTTAGAAGAAAACTATACACTGAGTGTAAAAAACTAGGAATACATTCCTAATATTGAGTGCTTTCCTAATATACATTCCTAATATTGCCCCCTTTTGCCCTCAGAACAGCCTTAATTATTCGACGCATGGACTACAAGGTGTCAAAAGCACAGGGATGCTGGCCCATGTTGACTTCAATGCTTCCCACGGTATTCCAATGCTTCTGAGTTGGATGAAAAAAATAAACATAAGAATCCCAGTCAGAGCTCCTTTTTTTCATAGTTTCATTGTCTTGAAAGCACTGAAGTCTGAGATTTCCGTGTTCCCAGTTCTGAGTTCCCAATTGTTTTGAACACAGCATTTATGCTCAGAGGGAGATGGCAATGTAATTCCCTTTGAGTCAGGAACCAAAACCAGTGAAGATATTGTCTGCATCATTCAGTCACATGATAGCTCGATCGGCTGTTCGATTTCACTGACCGGCTTGTCAACTGAACCAGGATCAAGGTCAAACGGATTGGGAAGTAGGTTCCAATGTGCTCTTCCAAGCGTTGGAGGTGAGCAATCGTCACTCGTGACACTTATGGTTTGCTTTTGAAAGACTTTCTCCAATAATAATTATTTCCTCTGAATTCACTGCTTTGGTCACTCATCTATAGTATGTTTTTGTATTTATCCTGCATGCTTGCGTTCAGTTCATTCAGTTTCCCAAATATGTCTGTTACATAGGCAAGGAGACACATTTCCTTTTCATTACACAGAAAATAAACTAGGTCTTTTTTTACTTCCATTGTGAATGACAACAGTTAGTCTCAATGCGAAGAAATCTTTCCAACACTCCCCCTAGATAACCACCAAGCCTCAGTGTGAGATAGAACATTGTCCTCCTCTGATCCCATATCTCCACACATTTGCAAACAGGAGTGTGCACAGTGGATGTGGTTTGATGTAGTTTATAATCAAAGATACCTGCTGCAGTATATCTCAGCTCTTTTGCCACCAGTTGCTCTCGGTGTATAATACAATGTGTCCATATGGCAGAGGGAAACACATTCATAACTAGAGTGCAGAAGCCTGCCCACCATTCCGCCATAGATGGAGCAAAAGCCCACCCTTCAATCTCATGGAATCTGTTTTTTGTCAATAAAGCCACGCAGCACACTGTGTCATTTCATGCTCAGGAATTGTGAGACAGAACAATATGTCTTTGTGAATAGCATCCCCTGACATTTATATCGAACAAAAGTCAATGCATGGGTATCTCGGCCCTCACAGCTAACGTCCATTTGGAGAGCATAAGATAGGGAGTTTTTTAGTTGTTCAGTCAGTTTCATCTTTATTGCTAGCAATAGCATACATTCTTTGTTTATCTGACAAAGGTATTGATGTGAGTTTTTGTGCCTCTGCCTCCCCACACATTGTTTTCACCATATCAATTGTGGCCGGTAATATCAAAGTCTCTCAGTAGTGTGTGGTTTCCTAGTGTAGCAGGCCTCGGTATTCACCATGGGAATGATTTGAAATCTTATCAGAAACATGTTGGGCCATTTTCAAAGCTTTCTATTTCCTTTCAACTGGTCAAGCTGATGTCATTTGGAAATTTTGCACGGAAAATATTTCCGGTTTGTTAGAGTAATTGCATTTTCTCCCTGGTCCCTAAAAGCCTTTGCTCCACAAAACAAGCAGAGATCACAGAGAACTTTACAGATTTCAACTAAATTGAAGCATTCATTCCATCGATTTATTATATTATTCTGGTGAGCAAGGTTTTATTTAGTTTTCGACAGCAATATATAATGACAGAAGAGAAATTGCATGTATCTAATTGTAAACAATTTGACCAAATAATTGCCAAAATGTTGGAAATTATAAGCAGAAATATATCTAAATATATCAGGCAAAACAAATCCTGCATCCTCTGTCAAAAAATCGTTCCACTGTCTCAGACTGTAGCCTAAAGCGCATTTTCTATTTTAGGGGGTTAGGGTCGGCTGTGTGCCTCGGATTTTCACTTCATCATACATAGGCGGTTGCGGATGGGTTATTAGTAATTGTGGGTTCGGGTGAACAAACAGCTATCCTGTTTACTACTTCGCCTTATTCTCAAATTGATGTCACGGCCAGCTGGTGTGTTGCCGGTGTTTTTGATTTGTTTGGCTTGTGAATTCTTAGCTTGTTTTAGTCTGTTTTTAGCCTAGTCTATGGTCATTTTATTTCTTTGTATCAACATTTGGATTGCCGTTTTTTTATCCATAACGTCTTACAAGCTCGTGTCACGATTAGCCCCTGTGGCTGGGACCGCTCCAACCTGACTCGAGCTTAGAGCCTACTTGGCTACTAGCTAGCAGGCTATTAGTGCTAGCGTACTCGTGTTTTTACACATGGCTGGGCCAAAATGCGATAAGTGCGAGATGATTTACACTCAAGAGAAGAGAGAAAGGGTGAAACAGATGCGACGGGGGTTCATCTGCCCTAAATGCATCACCATCAAGCGAGGTTGTCCTGTTGTGTAGCTCAGCTGCGGCAGAAGCAAGTGTCACCAGCCTCCCCAGGCATAGGAGGAAGGGAGGCTGTCTGGCCGTCCTTTATCTATCCTGGAATATCCGATCCAGCTATCAAACAGTTTTGCCCCGATGAAGGCATACCCGGGAGTCAGCTCTGATCCTGGGAATTTTCTGCCGGCAGCCAGCAAGTGGCAACAACCGCTGCTCCCACCATCCCTGCCCGAGGCAGTCCCATCCCCCCGCTTCCGTCTCCATTGATTTCCATCACAACCACCATCATTGTGGGCAGCACGATGGTGAGAAATTTGTGTCTGTCTACAGTCTGCGGACTGGCTAAGGGCCACTGTCACCCATGCACAGGTGTCCGAGACATCAACTCCCTCCTGCCCACAGTTTTGGTCAGTTGCTCTAATTTTCCACAAATATGGCGACACCGTCGGTTTTCAAATCACCTAGAGGACTTGGGCTGTTGCACGTAAACATGCAAAGTTTGATTTCAAAGTTGCACCTGCTTGATGTCTGGGTGCATTATACGAGCCCTGATATTCTGGTTCTCACAGAGACCTGTCTCAAGGTTTTGATTATGTATAAGGACATTGAAATTGCTGATTACAACATATTCAGATTGATAGACTGAAAAAGGGTTGAGGGGTTACGCACTACAGAATGTGAAATCGACTCTTGTGGCATCATCGACTCTAAGTGTCACTATCGCCAAAACGTATGAATGTTTGGTTACAGATGTGGCCTTAGGCCAAAACATGTACACTATACGGTGCATTTGGAAAGTATTCAGAATCCTTCACTTTTTACACATTTTGTTATGTTACAGCATTATTCAAAATTGAATTAAATGTTTTCCCCCTCTTCAATCTACACACAATACCACATAATGACAAAGCAAGATGATTTTTTGAATTTTTAGCGAATTCAAAAAATGAAATAGCACATTTATATCACATTTACAAATGTACCTTTACTCAGTACTTTGTTGAAGCACCTTTGGCAGCGACTACAGCCGTAAGTCTTCTTGGGTATGATGCTACAAGCTTGGCACACCTGTATTTGGGGAGCTTCTTCCATTCTTCTCTGCAGATCCTCTCAAACACTGTCAGTTTTCAGATCTTTCCAGAGATCAGGTTCAAGTCCGGGCTCTGGCTGGGCCTCTCAAGACTTGTCCCAAAGCCACTCCTGTGTTGTCTTGACTGTGTGTGCTTAGGGTCGTTGTCATGTTGGAAAGTGAACCTCCGCCCCAGTCTGTCCTGAGCGCTCTGGAGCAGGTGTTCATCAAGGATCTCTGGATCTCTATTAATCTTTCCCTCGATCCTAACTAGTCTCCCAGTTCCTGCCTCTGAAAATCGTCCCCACAGCATGATGTTGCCACCACAATGCTTCACCATAGGGAGGGTGCCATTTTTCCTCCAGGCGTGACAATTGGCATTCAGGCCAAAGAGTTCAATCTTGGCTTCATCAGAGTAGAGAACCTTGTTTCTCATGGTCTGAGAGTCCTTTAGGTGCCTTTAGGCAAACTCCAAGAGGGCTGTCATGTGCATTTTACTGAGGAGTGGCTTCCGTCTGGCCACTCTACCATAAAGGTCTCATTGGTGGAGTGCTGCCGAGATGGTTGTCCTTCTTGAAGGTTCTCCCATCTCCACAGAGGAACTCTGGAGCTCTGTCAGAGTGACCATCGGGTTCTTGGTCACCTCCCTGACCAAAGACCTTCTCCCCCTATTGCTCAGTTTGGCTGGGCGGCCAGCTTTAGGATGAGTCTTATGTTCTTAGGGACCTTCAATGCTGCAGATCTGTGCCTCGGCACAATCCCTTCTCGGAGCTCTACGGACAATTCTTCGACCTCATGGTTTTTGCTCTGACATGCACTGTCAACTGTGGGACCTTATATAGACAGGTGTGTGCCTTTCCAACTCATGTCCAATCAATTGAATTTACCACAGGTGGACTCAAGTCAATTTGTAGAAACCGCTCAAGGATGATCAATTTGCACCTGAGCTCAATTTCGATCTCAATTTAAAAAAGGGTTGTTTTTTTTGTGATTAATGCATTTGCAAAAATGTCTAAAAATCAGTATTCACTTTGTCATTCTGGGGTATTGTGTGTAGATTGATAAGATAATTCTAAAATAAATACATTTTCGAGTAAGGCTGTAACGTAGTAAAATGTGGAAAATGGGAAGGGTCTGAATACATTCCCAATTGCACTGTATGTGGACACCCTTTCAGCCACACCCGTTGCTGACAGGTGTATAAAATCAAGCACAAATCCACGCAATCTCCATAGACAAACATTGCCAGTAGAATGGCCTCACTGAAGAGCTCAGTGACTTTCAACGTGGCATGGTCATAGGATGCATCCTTTCCAGCAAGACAGTTCGTCAAATGTCTGTCATGCTAACGTGCTGTTATTATGAAGTGGAAACGTCTAAGAGCAACAACGGCTCAGCCGCGAAGTAGTAGACCACACAAGCTCACAGAACAGGACCAAGTGCTGAAGCATGTAGCGCATAAAACCCGTCTGTCCTCGGTTGCAAGACTCACTTCTGAATTCCAAACTGCCTCTGGAAGCAACATCAGCACAATAACTGTTCATCGGGAGCTTGTTGAAATGGGCATCCATGGCCGAGCAGCCGCACACAAGCCTAAGATCATCATGCGCAATGCCAAGCGTTGGCTGGAGTGGTTTAAATCTCGCTGCCATCGGACCTGTTCTCTGGAGTGATTAATCACACTTCACCACCTGGCAGTCCAATAGACAAATCTGAGTTTGGCGTATGCCTGGAGACGCTACCTGTCCCAATGCATAGTGCCAACTGTTTGGTGGAGGACAAATAATGGTCTGAATTAGTGATTTTAATAGATTTGAACCTGGATTGGTTTACTCTGGCCTCTGATCTTTTGAAGAATATTTCTCTTGACATTCACCTGACTCAACTAATCTCCAAACCTACACAGGTGAATGTAAGAAACTCCTTGCTAAAAAATTCCTTGCTGATTGACCTTATTTTTTACAAATAGCCCCCACAAGTAATTATTAAGTGTAGTCTTTGCTAATGACGTCAGTGATCACTGTTGTATAGGCAGGTTGGCTGACAACAAAAATGATGTGCGCACATCGATGTTGCCAGAAGGCATGCGTTGTTATGATTCTGAACAGTCAGCTAGCTAGACAAGAAGCTGCCATGTGAGGAATCGTAGGTTGCTCATTTCAGTTTGTTGTATGTTGTTATTGATACCATGTCTTGGTTTCAGGTGTTTTGACTGATGACATGTCTGTGCTAATATGGCAAAAATTCACTAGCTAGCTAACCAACAACTCTAAACATGTATTTGAGAAACAACAAATGCTATTGTGAAAATGTTATTATTGTTTTCAATGAACATTTGGAGACAAAATATAGTTTACATGCTGTTTAGAAGTCGAACAGTCTATTTTGCTCCATAGTTGCGCACCGGCCAGTTTTGTTGCTAAACAAAAAACACGGTCTATCGCATGTATTAGAGATACAAAACAGAAACAAAATTGATCCTCGTATAATTATGAAGATACATTTTCAAATTTTCCCCAACCTTTTTTCATGATAAACATTGTTCTCATCTTTCCTCTATAAGCTGCATGCCTGACCCTGAATTATCTCTAGAACTCTTCTCATCTATTTTTATATCTCTGGCAGCCAAACACGAGCCCTTTAAATGCCTTAGAGGTAAAATAGAACAAATCCATGGTTCGCTATAGAACTTTCAGATCTCATTATGATTAGAAATCAGGCCTGGACCAAAGTTAGAAAAACTGCCTTGATAGCTGATTGGCAGCATTTCAGGCAATTGAAAAATACAGTAGATATTCCTCAATTAAGAAAGCTAAATCAATCTACATTCTACGTTTTATCACAGACTCTGCTGGGGATCCGTCAACATTTTGTAAAACAGTTAATGCACGGAAGTGTGGAAATTCCTCTCCTGACCTGCCTAAGCAAGTCAGACTCTGGCATCATTACTGAGAAGAATGAGATAAGTGATGGTTTTAATCAGTATTGGCAGGCTTTTTATTTGAAAGCAATGGTGGTTTAATTGACTCTGGGAGAGGGAAGAGCAGTCGACTGATGACAGCTCTTCCCTCTCCCAGCCTCCTATTTCGGGTGCTATCCCCAGGGATAAGAAGGCAGCCCATGTCTCCAGAAAGGTGGTGACCCCTCCGACCAAAATAATGATTCCCTATATCAAAATTGTATTGCCTAGCACAAATTGTAGAATCATTAATCAACAGTCAACTTAGATCCTTCCTAGCTATGAAATGTATTCTAAATGTTCACCTGTCTGGTTTCAGGCCGGGTCATAGCAGCATCTCTGCTGCAACTTTGATGTTAAATTATGTGGTAAGGGGTATGGATAGGATGAACTACTGTTCTGCTGCTATTGACTTATCGAAGGCTTTCGATACCGTTGACCACTCATTATTGATTCCTGATTCTGCAATCATCATCAGGTGTAATTGATTTGGAAATTATTTGACAGACAGGACACAATGTGTTTTTTATGATGGTGTTGATTCAGATTTCCTTGATACTACGAATGGTGTTCCACAGGGATCGAGTTTAGGTCCTGTACATTTTACTGTCTAACAATGTTGGTCTATCTGCAAAACATTGAAAATGGCGCCGATAGGTAGGGCAGCCGTGCTTCTAGCCCCTAGGCAATAATTTGGTTTACAAACATTTCGCTACACCCCTAATAACATCTGCTAAATACGTGTATGTGACCAATACAATTGGATTTGATTTGAAATGAGAACATATATCTTTATGCTTTTGCCCCCACGGTTGACCAGGCTCTTTCGAAGTTTCAATCTGCCTTCATTGCTTTGCAGAAAGCCTTTGTTGAACTGAAATGGGAACTTAACGCAGGTAAAATAAGGTACAGTATATGTTACTCTCCAAAATCACATAAAAATGTAACTAATGATTTATGCATATGTGCATTGGATGGTGTCCTCATTGACCGTGTCCCTGCTTATAAATATCTGGGTATCTGAATTGACAAAAAAGTAATTTTTCAAAAAGCATGTTGATGAGTTTAAGAAATTAAGAATTCAAATGGGCTTATTTTATAAGATTAGGTCATGCCTTTCATTAAATAGCAGAAGACAAATCATTGAGTTGACATTCATACCGGTCATACCGGTTATAGACTATGGCTTTATTGTATATATCTCTCAAACTCAACTCTGGACCTCGAAGCCTGTTCCACTGCATTTTTTCATTTGTTCCCCTCTAATAAGGACTGATTTATACCTGGGACACCAGGTGTGTGTAGTTAATTATCAGGTAGAACAGAAAACCAGCAGAGTAAGAGAGTAAGAGTTGAATACCCCTGGTATATACAGGTGCTGCCTATATATTGAAGCCATTGGATGCAATTTAACATAGTTTATCATGACCTCACACTCAACAATGAACTGAGCCACTTAAAGAAATTCTCTCATGACTCTGCTATAGAGGGCTTACAGTTGACGTACGACACCTTGACGTACGACACCTTCTTAGCATAGACAATGCAATTGTTGTGGTAGTCTTAGGCAAGCCATCTTCATTATCACAGTGTCAACTCCAAGTGCCACTCAGACCTTATGGGAGAAAAGTATCTGGCATTTAACTTGGTAGTAGTAGTAATAGTTTTGTGTATGTTTTAAACTAAGCATCCCATCATCTCCTGCTTCCAGACATTTCACCGCCTAGATTACAAGGGTTGGATTTGCTCCAAACAGTTTAATGTCAGCACACGGCATGTACAACATTGAGTAAATGATTAGCCTCATATACATTGACTACTGGTATCGTTTTTAAATTGAAAACATAAAGATGACAATATGTAAACAATGTGTGAGTTAAGCTATTTTATCCTTCAGATGCACAATGTCAAGAGGTGCATTGCAAATGCCCATATAAGGCTAATGTCATCATACTGTAGTAGGCCTATGGCTGAATTGGCTTTGCATACCATTATCATTTGCAAAATGGGTTCACATGGCTGATATCCTGAAAAAAGTGACAATCAAATAGAGCTTAAACTTATCCAGAATCTTAAATCTCAGTGGAAAAATAAATGTTTCAGCACAAACAAATGTTTGTACATGAATATGTGATTCTCCTATTATTTTGTGTGCTTTGTGTGTCTGTAGATGTATCGTTTTCTTGGGCCTAAAAGCATATTCATGTTTAAAGTACTATCCACTGCAAAATTAAGATGGTACAATTGACCACATAAACGTCCATTATAAAACTGAACAAACAGGTATAAGTAATGTTCATTTGAGAATAAAACATAGACACATGAGAAAGATTCCCTCCCCCTCTTTATTGCAGGATTGTGAGCTGTGATTAATCAACAATCCTGAATAATAGTTTTAAGTGAAACAATTAAAACAAGTTTAAACACTTCACTTCAAAGAATCAAGTGTACACATAAGCTAACTCACATGTAAAGGTTAGACATCTTAGTAACAAGTAGGCTATTATTAGTGAAGCATAATCTCAGGTTAACAAAAACAAGTAAATGCCATTGTCCAACCTCGCTCCACTGATCCCTGATCTACTGGGTGAGCAGACTTCTGTTCCGGCCCAGCAATAGCACACTTGATTATCAACCAATTATGCTTAATAATTTGAATCAGGTGTGTTAGTGCTGAGCTGGAACAGAAGCCTGCACACCCATCAGGGTTGGCCTGCTCCAGTTGTAATAGGTTTATACATTGTGACTTTTTTTTGCTCATTTGCTAACATAGGTACGTACACATATAATGCATGGATTTACAAGGATTTACCCTTATTCTCGAGACATTCATTGGGAGCTTTTCATCTGCAGACAGGGTTTCACGGCTCTCTGTATCTGAGGACAGAACATCACAAAGAAACAGGCTACCTTATACTCAAATTAGACAGCACTGATTATTTTGTTGCTATATCTCTCTGTCCTCATAGTTTTTCTCGCTAGGAACTGGAGTATATTTTCATAATGTCCTCCACAAAGGTACCTGCCCTATCCAGAATAGCCTACTCTCCGTTCTCTGACAGCTGGAACTGCTAGCTAATCCTTTCACCCTCTTCCATGGCTGTTAGCTAGCTAGCTACCTGGCTGCAAAATGTATTTCAAGTTTGTGTTTTTAATTTACAATGATAAATGCATCAGGATAGCGAACTAGCTAATGTGAAGTTAGCTCGCTGGGGAAATTGAATTCACATGGATAGCTATAGGTATGTAAAGTTACATTATGTTAGCCGCTCATTTGAGTTATCCTGCACATAAAGTTCCTGTAGCTATCATTTTCAAAATATATTTACTTACTTGAATAGGTTCTCCCACTGCCTCCGTTTTCTGGGTCCTTAGAGAAACAAAATAATTGTCAATCTTCCAGAAGTTTCCAGTGATAGCAAAACGCAGCCAGCCATGTGGGTGATTGGATGACTTCCACCAGACTGATTGGTAATCCAACATGGCACCAGGTAGGTATGGTTGCTAGGTGGTTTGTGATGCAACTGCAAGCCCTCTATAGTAAGCTGTGTTATGAAAGGAGACGATGCTTGTCACAAGGATACAACTGAGGCCAATTACTTGGACCTGAATGTACTGAAGACCAAGGAGCGAGTGGTAGGTTTAAGAAAAAATAAATACGTTTTTAATCACATTTCTATTAATGGTGATGAGAATGACTCTTGTGTGTAATAATAGACAACAAACTTAACTGGAAGAATAACTCTCACAGGGTTTACAAAACATTTAAATCCAGACTACTTTTAAAGGAAGCTTAGATATTTTTATGTATGTTACAAAGGCTTTGCATGTTATATAGCAGTGTCCTGGTGAGTGTAGTGACCTATGCTGGAAAGGGAATTCAACTAAGGAGGACTTAAACAAGCTTGACTAAATAATCAAGAAAGCCAGTGCTACAATTGGCTGCAGCCTGGAATCAATGCAGGACTTGCTCATAAAAGTCTGCAAGGAAAAACACATGGACAATGACACCCACCCACTCGACAGCACTCTAATGCAACACAGGAGCAGCTTCAGTAGCAGGTTCATACTGCCCAGAAGTTCCACAGAGAGGTTTAGACCGTCATTTTTACCCACAGCCATGAGGCTTTTTAACGAGTTTAATTGATCAACGTTTTTTATGAGGTCTTCCTATTTAACAATGTATAACAATGTATTTTTTGTTGCTTATCATGTTGGTCATTGTTGCATGTCCTGTTTCTGTAAGTCATTGATGATGTATGCTGTGATAAAACAATTTCTCAAATTGGGATTAATAAAGTAATACTCTACTCTCTACTCTACTCAAATCACACTATGCTTTATTACGGGCGGTAGGTATGGGCAATCACTGCATAGGCTGGCCCTCTCTGAAGTCTCGTAGATTTAGGTTTACATTTGACATTTTAGTCATTTAGAGGACGCTCTTATCCGGAGTGACTTACAGTTAGTGGATTCATCTTAAGATAGCTAGGTGGCAAAACCACATATCACAGTCATAGTAAGTACATTTTTCCTCAATTAAGTAGCTTTCAGCAAAGTCAGATTGATGAATTGCACTCTTTTTGTTTATAAAGCCCTCCTGCATAAACTGCTACCTTACCATACTTCATTGTTAACTTATAGACGTTTGAAATACCACACATGGTCTTAGGGGTGGCTAACTCTGGAGATCCCTGGTTTTCTTTTTTTTTGCACCTTGCTTGTGGAATGGTCTCCAAGGCTCTCTAAAGATGGATGAATTGGTGCCTTTAGGGCAATTTCAAAAGGCTGATTGAGGACCTTTTTACTGAAAAACGTGATTGTTTTCTATGATTGTGTATTGCTGTGGATATTGATGTGTATAGTGAGGTGTGTAGTGTATATTAATCAGTGTCAATCGGTGCTGTTTAAGATTAGGGAGAACAATTGTTTTTTTTATGAGCATGGCCTTATTTCTATTACAGCATATTGTATGACTGTCATTCATATCCCATTCACACAGCTAAATATCGATAGGTTTAGGCTACTAGATGATACTCACATTTGACCTATACCCATCATGAGGTTGCTACAACCTAGCCTACAAGTTAAAGTTTAGAACGTAGGTGTACAGGTCGAGAGACACATATAAGTAATCAAGCTGACACATTCAATAATGTAATCATTAGTCTAAACAGATCTGTTTTGCAACGAAAATTAGTTTCTATTTGACAAATTCAGGCAGGTCCTTCCCTGTTACGTTTGCTTCTGTTTAAGAAACGTTTTGCAATAGAATCGGCAGAATGAATACACCCCTGGTTAGCCCCACACACAGTTCACTTTCATAGCAGCCACATTCAGCATCATCTCTGGACTCGTTATATAATTTATTATCGCATCTACGCGCTTTCCTGCTCTCACTTTTTTTCCTTCCCTTGAGGACTAGTGCACAACACAATAGCTGTCTGTGACCAGGGACAAAAACCTCTCCTAGCCAAACCTTAATACCATATCCGCTAACAGCCTACATCGTTGTCACCATATTAACGTTATAGTCAACAACTAGAACTAATGCATTAGTAAACCCACAATCCATGTGTACAATTATGCAGTACAGTGTACAACAAGCTGTTTAACAGTTACACTGGCAGGCTTGTCTTGACTTGGAAGAGTTGCAGAGTTGGATAGCCTTAGCCAGCTAGCTAACATGAATAGCATTCTTCTCTGTTTTGAGTCAGGTTGTTGAGTAACGTTAGCCTAAATTTGCTGCATTAGCTAAGTAAGTGAAAGTTAAACTAAGAAGAAGCATAAAATTAAACGAAGATTAAACTAGCTCTCTCTCTCTCTCGCTTCTCCTTAATTTTTGAAGATATGTATTTGTTCAAAACTGTTTAACCTATTGCATTTCTCATTAATTCATCTAGTCACAACACCCGATGCACTGCAGTGCTAGCTAGCTGTACCTTATGCTTTCAGTAATATATTAATTCTCTGATCCTTTGATTGGGTGGACAACATGTTAGTTCATACAGCAAGAGCTCTGATAGGTTGGAAAAAGTCCTCCAGAAGTCATCATAATTACTGTGTAAGTTTATTGAGGGGGTGAGAACCATGTACCTCCTAGGTTTTGAATTGTCAATGTACCCAGAGGAGGACAGAAAATAGCTTTGCTACCTTAGAGGGTGTTGTTGAGGCTAATGTATACCATTGCTAAACAGTGTGTTTGAATCCGTTTTTTGGTGACGTGAATATATTTAGTATAGTTTTATTTTAAAAGGATAACTTTTTTTTAGGGTTTCACTATTTAAAATTATGTGTGTGTTTGTGTGTGTGAGTATGTGAGTGTGTCCATGTTTGCAGGCGTGTATTTGGTCTTATACATGTCTTTGTGTGTGTGTTTGTGTGTGTGTATGTGTGCAGGGCCTGCTGAAGGTTGCGATTGACAACGCACGGGCCCAAGAGAAGCAGGTGCAGCTGGAGAAGACGGAGCTAAAGATGGAGCTGTTCAGGGAAAGAGAGCTCCGGGAGACCCTGGAGAAACAGCTCGCTATCGAACAGAAGAACAGAGGTACGGACTGAGAGAGGGTGCGTGTGTGTCTGTGTGTGTGTCTGGTTTGACAGTTGTATGCATTTTTTTTTTTTTTTTTAACCTTTATTTAACCAGGCAAGTCAGTTAAGAACACATTCTTATTTTCAATGACGGCCTGGGAACAGTGGGTTAACTGCCTGTTCAGGGGCAGAATGTTACCAGTCCAACGCTCTCACCACTAGGCTACCATGCCACCCCCAGGGTAGCCTAGTGCATGCTTCAAAGCTTATTAAAACACTTTAACACAAACATCTAAATAATGAAAACGGTCAAACATACATAAGAAAACTGCTGTGTGTTTCTGTGCAACCGCTTCCAATGAACCACTTAGTATTGTCCCCCACCACCGCGAGGATCAGCTAATTATGGATACATATTGAATTATCAAAATGAATGATTCATCATCATTCTAAACAAAAGTGACACAAATAACACTTAAGTTAACACACTTGTGTTATTTAAAGCGCTGCACAAGTTTAATAAAATACTCTATTATTTAATGAGCCAATTACATAAAACTATTTTCTAAGTCCCTCTAGCAGTTTGCTGCTTTGAATTCAATATAGTTTGCTAAGAATTCAGGCAAGTCTAATTTCCAGCACGAGCCAGCCTAAGTGTCCTCAATCTCCCTTTGACATCAATTAATGATTTTGAGTGAACGTCCCATGTTCAAATTTTGACTTGAATGTTACCTCAAACTCAGTTTCAACTCTGTTGTTTGCCACATGTTTCTGCCCTGTAGTTTTGTCAAGTTTCACTTGTCTTTTTCCACAATGGCCACTTGCCAAGTCTTTGTAAAATATCAATTTATTCCTAATTGACTTGCTTGGATAGAAAAGGTTTAAATAAAAGTAGTTTGATACAGTTGTCCTTTTCTTTCTTTTCCCCGCAGCAATAATCCAGAAGCGCTTGAAGAAGGAGAAGAAGGCAAAGAGGAAACTTCAGGAGGCTCTGGAGTACGAGTCCAAGAGGAGGGAGCAGGCTGAGCAGTCCCTCAAACAGCCCTCACCCTCAGAAGGCCTGCGCTCACTCAATGGTTAGTTGTGTTTTTAATAAAATGTTTATATTACACTCTACTTAAAAATGTATCAATCTTTATTTAAAGTGCATTTAAAATCGCAACACACTTTACAGTGAAACAAAAAAGAATGGAGGAGATAAAATAAACAGACAGCAGCAATAAAGTAAAAATAGTGTCTAGAATAAAACAAACAAAAAAAGTTAATGTATCCTTATGCTTTTTGTATGTATTTCACTGTTTGCAGCAAATACATTTGCTACTTGGGGATCAGCCTTAGCTAAAAACAAAATAGATTGCAGTTACATGTTGTGGTAACAACTCACATAGTGTTACTGAGTTCTTTACATTCTGGAAGTAAGAGTAAGTTAAATCATGATGCAGCAGGGCATCTGACTGTGGAATCATCTAATGTCTTATTGTATCAGTTGTTTTTCACTTATAGCCAATTGAGTTTTTCAATTAAAACTTTTAGTATGGCTGCTCCATTTGAATGATGTTTAACAGCAGTTACGTTCTATCTCTCTGCTCTTCCAGACTCACTGACCCCAGAGATGGAGAGTGACCGCAGTGCTGGAAGAACAGATGCTGAGAGGACAATACAAGGTACATGAACCTGAGGAGAAGATAAATCTCTCTCTCCCTGTTTCACTCTCTCTCTCTTTCACTCTCTCTCTCACTTTCACCCTCTCTCGCCATTATCTCACTTCATCTCTCTATTTATCATTCTTCCCCCCCACAGCACTGGGTCAAGATTGCATTGGTCTTCAACAGACATAATAGTAGTATTTTATTACAGGGAGTGAAGTATGGCACTCACATATGTCATGAACAGTTTGGATTGACAATTTAGATTTGAACAAGCAGCAAGTTTTTGTTGTGTAACCCAGAGAAAAATAACAAGTCATAAGTGATGTTAAAGGAGAGATATGGTTTTAGATTGTAAATGACTGCACCTTTTAATACTGGTAATGATACGTGTGTGTGTGTGTGTGTGTGTGTGTGTGTGTGTGTGTGTGTGTGTGTGTGTGTGTGTGTGTGTGTGTGTGTGTGTGTGTGTGTGTGTGTGTGTGTGTGTGTGTGTGTGTCTTTACCTTTGTTTAAGCGGGGAGTCGTGCTGACCCCACGGTCTCTTTCGCAGATGAGCCCTGCATGAATACCTAAATAATAATAATAAATACATATCTACATACACATAATTTACACAATACATGAAAAGCAAAGACAAAAAATGCATATATATACACGAGACTTCAAGGAGGGCAAGCCTACTTTCTGATACAAAAGGTGTAATGAACCTATCACCCGTAATAAAGCTCAATGTGCTATGATAAACTGTGTCCAATGCCTTCAATACAGTGGCAGCTGCATTCATATAGACCAGTGGTTCCCAAACGTTTTATAGTCTCATACCCCTTCAAATATTCAACCTCCAGCTGCGTACCCCCTCTAGCACCAGGGTCAGCGCACTCTCAATTATTGTTTTTTGCCTTCATTGTAAGCCTGCCACACACACACACACTATACGATACATTTATTACATTTATAAGAATTAGTGTGAGTTTCTGTCACAACCCGGCTCGTGGGACGTGACAAAGAGCTCCTATAGCTCCAGGGCACAAATAATAATATAATAATAATCAATAATTTTGCTCTTAATTTAGCCATCTTACATATACAACCTTATTTGTTATTGTGAATAACTCACCACAGGTTAATGAGAAGGGTGTGCTTGAAATTATTCATATAACTCTGCAATGTTGGGTTGTATTGGAGAGAGTCTCAGTCTTAAATCATTTTCTACACACAGTCTGTGCCTGTATTTAGTTTTCATGCTAGTGAGGGCCAAGAATCCACTCTCACATAGGTACAGTGGGGCAAAAAAGTATTTAGTCAGCCACCAATTGTGCAAGTTCTCCCACTTAAAAAGATGAGAGGCCTGTAATTTTCATCATAGGTACACTTCAACTATGACAGACAAAATGAGAGAAAAAAAATCCAGAAAATCACATTGTAGGATTTTTTTATGAATTTATTTGCAAATTATGGTGGAAAATAATTATTTGGTCAATAACAAAAGTTTATCTCAATACTTGGTTATATACACTTTGTTGGCAATGACAGAGGTCAAACGTTTTCTGTAAGTCATCACAAGGTTTTCACACACTGTTGCTGGTATTTTGGCCCATTCCTCCATGCAGATCTCCTCTAGAGCAGTGATGTTTTGGAGCTGTTGCTGGGCAACATGGACTTTCAACTCCCTCCAAAGATTTTCTATGGGGTTGAGATCTGGAGACTGGCTAGGCCACTCCAGGACCTTGAAATGATTCTTACGAAGCCACCCCTTCGTTGCCCGGGCGGTGTGTTTGGGAACATTGTCATGCTGAAAGACCCAGCCACGTTTCATCTTCAATGCCCTTGCTGATGGAAGGAGGTTTTCACTCAAAATCTCACGATACATGGCCCCATTCATTCTTTCCTTTACACGGATCAGTCGTCCTGGTACCTTTGCAGAAAAACAGCCCCAAAGCATGATGTTTCCACCCCCATGCTTCACAGTAGGTATGGTGTTCTTTGGATGGAACTCAGCATTCTTTGTCCTCCAAACACGACGAGGTGAGTTTTTACCAAAAAGTTCTATTTTGGTTTCATCTGACCATATGACATTCTCCCAATCTTCTTCTGGATCATCCAAATGCTCTCTAGCAAACTTCAGATGGGCCTGGACATGTACTGGCTTAAGCAGGGGGACAGGTCTGGCACTGCAGGATTTGAGTCCCTGGCGGCGTAGTGTGTTACTGATGGTAGGCTTTGTTACTTTGGTCCCAGCTCTCTGCAGGTCATTCACTAGGTCCCCCATGTGGTTCTGGGATTTTTGCTCACTGTTCTTGTGATCATTTGACTCTACTGGGTGAGATCTTGCGTAGAGCCCCAGATCGAGGGAGATTATCAGTGGTCTTGTATGTCTTCCATTTCCTAATAATTGCTCCCACAGTTGATTTCTTCAAACCAAGCTGCTTACCTATTGCAGATTCAGTCTTCCCAGCCTGGTGCAGGTCTACAATTTTGTTTCCGGTGTCCTTTGACTGCTCTTTGGTCTTGGCCATAGTGGAGTTTGGAGTGTGACTGTTTGAGGTTGTGGACAGGTGTCTTTTATACTGATAACAAGTTCAAACAGGTGCCATTAATACAGGTAACGAGTGGAGGACAGAGGAGCCTCTTAAAGAAGTTACAGCTCTGTGAGAGCCAGAAATCTTGCTTGTTTGTAGGTGACCAAATACTTATTTTCCACTATAATTTGCAAATAAATTCATTAAAAATCCTACAATGTGATTTTCTGGAATTTTTTCTCATTTTGTCTGTCATAGTTGAAGTGTACCTATGATGAAAATTACAGGCCTCTCTCATCTTTTTTAAGTGGGAGAACTTGCACAATTGGTGGCTGACTAAATATTTTTTTTTGCCCCACTGTACGTGGTTGCAAAGGGCATCAGTGTCTTAACAGCGTGATTTACCAAGGCAAGAAACTCAGAGCGCAGCCTTATCCAGAAATCGGGCAGTGGCTTCTGATTAAATGACATTTTCACAGAACTGCTTGTTGCAATTTCGATGAGGCTCTCTTGTTCAGATATCGGTAAGTAGACTGGAGGCAGGGCATGAAAGGGTTAACAAATCCAGTTGTTTGTGTCGTCTGTTTTGGGAAACTTGCGTAATTGCGCACCCAGCTCACTCAGGTGCTTCACTATATCACATTTGATATTGTCCGTAAGCTTGAGTTCATTTGCACACAAAAAAATCATACAAGGATGGAAAGACCTGTGTGTTGTCCTTGTTAATGCAGACAGAAAAGAGCTCCAACTTCTTAATCATAGCCTCAATTTTTTCCCGCACATTGAATATAGTTGTGGAGAGTCCCTGTAATCCTAGTTTGAGATCATTCAGGCGAGAAAAAACATCACCCAGATAGACCAGTCATGTGAGAAACTCATCATCATGCAAGTGATCAGACAAGTACAAATTATGGCAAGTAGAGTAAAGAAAAATGTAAGCTCGTCTCTCAATTTAAAAAAAATGGGTCAATACTTTGCCCATTGATAACCAGCATGTATTTTGGTATGTTGTAAAACCGTTACATGGTCACTGCCCATATCAATGCATAATGCAGAAAATACATAAGAGTTCAGGGGCCTTGCTTTAACAAAGTTAACCATTTTCACTGTCGTGTCCAAAATGTCTTTCAATCTGTCATGCATTCCCTTGACAGCAAGAGCCTCTCGTCGATGCTGCAGTGTACCCAAGTGGCTTCGGGAGCAACTGCTTGCACGCTCATTACCACTCCACCATGTCTCCCTGTCATGGCTTTTGAGCCATCAGTACAGATACCAACACATCTTGACCACCAAAGTCCATTTGATGTCACAAAGCTGTCCAGTGCTTTAACAATATCTTCTCATGCTGTCCTGGTTTCCAGAGGTTTGCAGAAGCGTATGTCTTCCTTAATTGACCCCCATAAACGTAACAGACTGTGCCAGGCCCGCCACGTCTGTTGACTCATCCAGCTGTAACGCATATAATTCACTGGCTTGTATGCGAAGCAGTAATTGTTTTAAAACTTCTTCTGACATGTCACTGATGCATCGTGAAGGCATTGCAAAGGTATTGTCCTTAAAGTTTTTTGGCCTTTTCCACCAGCATTGTCCCAGCCAATTCTGCGGCATCAGGAAGAATTAAGTCCTCCACAATAGTATGGGGCTTGCCTGTCCTAGCCACTCGGTAGCTCACCATATAAGATGCTTCTAGCCACTTCTTATTAATGGAACCTTTTGCTTTTATTCATGTCTTACTACTCAAAAGTCGTCTTTATTCTCGCTCTAAAAACCCCTGTGGCTTATTTTTCAAATTGTCATGTTTCATTTCTAAATGTCCACGCAAGAGTGAAGGTTTACCGTGAGAGAGTAACGGTTAATGTGATTGGATGTTAATTATTTGATTAGGCTACCTGTATTTGACATTGTGTTGTTATTTCGCTGAACACTAGATGGTTGAATTTTTTTTTAGGCAGTGAAACGAGGCTACTCACCCAAATGTATAGCCCCGTTGGAAAATATAAATGTACTGTTTGAAAATGTGAAGAATTTTTTTACAAAAAAATCTATATACACTACCATTCAAAAATTCAGCACAACAGTTTTCAGCTGTGCTAACATAATTTGCAAAGGGTTTTCTGATGATCAATTAGCCTTTTAAACTTGGATTAGCTAACACAACGTGCATTGGTTGATGATAATGGGCCTCTGTACGACTATGTAGATATTTAATAGAAAAATCTGTCGTTTCCAGTTACAATAGTCATTTACAACATTAACAATGTCTACACTGTATTTCTGATCAATTTTATGTTATTTTAATGGACAAAACAATGTTTTTCTTTTAAAAACAAGGACATTTTTAAGTGACCCCAAACCTTTGAATGGTAGTGTGTATATGTATATATATATTTTTTTTTAAATGTGTATCACATTTTTATATGACGTACCCCCGACGGAATTGCACTTACCCCTGGGGGTACTCGTACCCCAGTCAATTAGCGGAATGACTATTGAAAGAATTATTATTACTTATTTTTTACTAATTAACGAAAGACAGGACCTGTTTCTATAGAAGAAGCCTATTTTAATTCTTAATTTCTTAAATAACAATATTAATTTTAGGAACAGGCTTCTCTTCCTGGATCTGAATGAATGTTACAGTAAACTAGGTTTAAAGTGCAATCAGAGGATATATAATACTACATTGAAACTATCAGCACGCATAAGTCAATTTCAGTGACAGGTAGGTCTGCGTGTCTGTGTACATGCTCCCATGTGGGTACTGTACGTGCATAGTGTATTTGACTTGTTTGTTTACCTCTTAAGATCCACTTTATTTTATGTATAAGTCCTGTAACAATATATGCATTTGAATGGCTTGTTTGTTTGCCTTGTGGGGTTTCATGGAGGAAGGAGGGGGTGGTGATAACTTCTGAAGACTATCCAACGTCTGGGGCTGCATCCCAAATGGCACTGTATTCCCTATGTAATGCACTACTTTTGACCATGGCGCGTAGGGCCCTCGTCAAAAGTAGTGCACTACGTAGGGAATTGGGTACCATTTGAGATGCAGCCCCAGTCGGTAGTGAGTCTTCAGAAATGATCACCACCCCCTCCTTCCTCCACGTGAGGAAGTCTGTTCACCCAAGAACACGAGACCTCTCTCTTCTTCATTAGTATCATAACGTCTTCCTCTAATAATCCCCAACAGCATCTCCCCCTCCCTTCCTTTCCAACTCCTCCCTATCATCACCGCTTTATCTCTGAGAGAAGTCTCAATTTCCCCTGGAAAATACAAAGATTACACAGTAAAACGCTGTGAAATTTGAAACATATTCATCATAGTTTTGTACCATAAGGAGGGTGGATTCTTTCATAATTAAATGTAATTCAGTCAGTGGAGAGATGTGAAAAGGGTTGCTCTCCAATAAAGGTAAACCATATGTCCACATTTCACAATTTCTTTTAAACTTCTGGACAGAGAACAGTTATAGTCCCCCATTTCATACTAAATTAGTATATCAAGTATCCTTAATTTGAAATTGGAACATTTTTGATTTACATTAAACAGCACTTTATAATTTAATTGTTATACTGTATTAACTGGAGGCTTAACTTTTCTCACTTCCTTTTTATATTGCATTACCATTGTATTTGTATGTGATCAGAAACATAGCTTATTCATTGCAACGTAGCAACCATTACCATGGTACATTGTCATAGACACTAAAGATACATATTTTCTCTCCTGTTCAGACACAAATTGGACATATAGCAGATGCCTTTCTCACAGTTGAATAATCTATAAATATATATGCTATGGTGTAGCTATGAAGTGTGTAATTTCTAGGGCTCATAATGTCAGTGATAATGGCCTTGAAGAATAGAATCAATATGAAGAATAGAATCAAGAGGAGGTTGAGTTAACACGGAACAATGTGTGCTTTTGTGAAGTTGCATCGCCATTTGTCTGCCACCCATGTCTCCTCTGTTCTCCTCTGCTCCCAGCCTAGTATACAGTAATTACTCTCAAAGGCAAAACAATTATGTTGATAAATTACACATGCAAAGAAGACGCGGATAAAACACCCAACCCTATCACACGGATAAAAGCCAAGAGAAATGTATGTTGTGTTTTCATCTCACAACTCAGGCTAGGGTGAGAAAGAGAGACCAGAAATGACAAGAGCATCATTTTAGACAACTAATTATTTATATTTGTCTTTTGTCACACTTCTCTAATTCTGAGATATTAACACAATCTGTGTTCATTAATTGATTTTGCAGTGTTTTTTAACCAGTTCCAAGAGGGAGCTCTGGCTTTTGTAGCAGCTAGCAGGCAGCCATGCTACTGGGACTGAAGCTCTCTCCTGGCTCTAACGCCATGGTGACGGAGTGCACGTAAATATCTTCCCCAGTATCTCCTCTCTGGTTCCCGCCTGCTTGCCCTTCGATGTGTTCATCAAGTTTACATGACCCTGCGCTGAGACATAAAGTTATTTTTTGCGAGATTAAACATCCAAACAGTTAAAGTAAAATTCTAATTAAATGAATGAATGTCAGTGAAGCAAAAAATACCGTAATTAATGGATCCCTTAATTGTCTTCATAAAATATTTGCATGGGCATATTTTGCATAATTTACATGTATTCATTAATTTTTCAAAGGAATTTTATGCTGAGAGAAGCAAAAAAAATATCTGTTTTATTTGGCATCTAATAAAATATTTATCCTCTTTTAATGAACTTTTCATCTTGATTTGAATACAAAAATGGATAAAGTAAAAAATAAATATGAGGCTTTCTTTCATAAAACAATGTGTCAAGATGTCACAGATTTTTCTCACTCAAAAATGTAAATCAGTATGTTTCAAGATTTGAAGTAATATTGGAAACTGGAGGCAGTGGAAGTTAATTAAAACAGAACGAACATAGAAGAAGTTCCACCAATTTATTTGCCCAAATTAAAAATAGTGTCTCAACAATTTCAGAGAGAACCTTGTGTCAAAAATGTATTTCTTAATCCTTTCCTGAACATTCAAATGTTGAGCATTATCAAAGGGGAGGCAAAAGCCACACTTTTGCCTCCCCTTACTATATTGACTATCGTCCCTATGAACAGCCGTGAAGGTAAAGCCGATCAGACAGACAGGAAGGCAGGCAGGCAGACAGACATACAGACAGGCAGAGAGAGACTGACAGAGAAAGGTGATATACATGGCATCTCATGGAGGTGAATGATTTCATCCCCATCCACCCCTTCCAACCATCACCACCTTCCTCTATCCCTTTTAATTTTAGCCCTTTGCATTCACACTGTAGTTACTTTTACACATAACTCTGCAATATTGCTTGAATAGAGGCAGCCAGAGTGCAATGCCTCAGAGACTCACGGCAGTGCCGGATAATTAGCCCATGTGTTTGTCTCCCCCTCCCACATTCCCAAAACAAGCCTTTGCTATTTTTCCATCCAGCTTTTTATAAACATACAGCACACTGATGCATTGACGACAGAAGCCTGGGTGGTTAGGTACATGGTGCAGTGATGGTTGCTGTCCTACCATAGGCGAGAATGTGTACTAATCAAAAATGCTAATGGAGGAAGGTTGTCATTGTATTGTATTGTATTTTTTGGAAAGAAACAGAGGCTTTCTGATTCATATATGGCTTAAAATATTGTCAGTGGGCCACGGGCCTTAACTTAAGAGGCCAAATGTTAAATGGTTTAATAGTGAGATTACAGAATATCAATAAATGTGAATGAAGTGTTTGTGATAGTAACCAGCTATGGGCACAGTATGTCACGAGAACTCTGTAAATCTCTTGAAAGCCGCTAACAAGCATACCGTTTCTACCCCGACGTTTCTCTGTCTCGGGTCTGACATTGTGTCAAGCAGCAACACATCACTCTCCTCAAGCTGTCGCCGCTTAGTCTTTTGGTGTACTTTTCCCTATTAAATTGAATTATTTAGGTCCACTGCAAGAGAGAGGAAAGGGCTGCTTAAAGCACAGTAATACCGGGGTAATAAAATGCCATGCTCCTGAGCTGCGCTCAACAGATGCTTTTACCAGCCCTGCATCGGAGGCAGTGCTGCTCGTTTGGGCATACCACTAAGATATGGGTGTTCCTTGAAAATGGACAAAGCTCGTTAGGTTGCAGGTGTCTGGAGATAGCATTGGAGACGAATGACTCTGCCTTGTTCAATTAACACTCCTTCTGTACAGGAAGTGTCATTCGTAAAGCGCTTTACATCATAAGTGCAATATTATGTTCAAACAAGCATGTCAGTTGAGATGTCTTAAGCACATGTGACGTGCAATCGTGCAGGCAGGCAGTGTTGAATGTCGCAGTTCCTTATACAATTTGCCTTTGTCAATGATTAAATATGTAGATGGTGTATTGGCCTGGTTTTACTTCCCTATTTTAATTCATGAGACAGAGAAACACTGGCATAAGGAGTCTCTTCAACTGTTACTGTTCGATTCTGCAGCTTGTTCCAACAGATCATGCAAATCATTTAAGCAACAATTATAGACTTTGACGTTGTAGGACAAACAATATTCATGTCTGTTGTTAAATCTTCAATTGTGAGTGGTGATATGCTCGAGTAATTTAAATTGTCCAGAAAATAGGGACATTGGAAGAGTATTCGACTCTGTCAATCACCATATTCTTATCGGCAGACTCAGTAGCCTCGGTTTTTCGGATGACTGCCTTGCCTGGTTCACCAATTACTTTGCAGACAGAGTTCAGTTTGTCAAATCGGAGGGCATGCTGTCCGGTCCTCTGGCAGTCTCTATGGGGGTGCCACAGGGTTCAATTCTCGGGCCGACTCTTTTCTCTGTATATATCAATGATGTTGCTCTTGCTGTGGGCGATTCCCTGATCCACCTCTACACAGACGACACCATTCTATATACTTTCGGCCCGTCATTGGACACTGTGCTATCAAACCTCCAAACGAGCTTCAATGCCATACAACACTCCTTCCGTGGCCTGCAACTGCTCTTAAATGCTAGTAAAACCAAATGCATGCTTTTCAACCGATCGCTGCCTGCACCCGCATGCCCGACTAGCATCACCACCCTGGATGGTTCCGACCTTGAATATGTGGACATCTATAAGTACCTAGGTGTCTGGCTCGACTGCAAACTCTCCTTCCAGACTCATATCAAACATCTCCGATCGAAAATCAAATCAACAATCGGCTTTCTATTCCGCAACAAAGCCTCCTTCACTCACGCCGCCAAGCTTACCCTAGTAAAACTGACTATCCTACCGATCCTCGACTTCGGCGATGTCATCTACAAAATGGCTTCCAACACTCTACTCAGCAAACTGGATGCAGTCTATCACAGTGCCATCCGTTTTGTCACTAAAGCACCTTATACCACCCATCACGGCGACTTGTATGCTCTAGTCGGCTGGCCCTCGCTACATATTCGTCGCCAGACCCACTGGCTCCAGGTCATCTACAAGTCCATGCTAGGTAAAGCTCCGCCTTATCTCAGTTCACTGGTCACGATGGCAACACCCATCCGTAGCACGCGCTCCAGCAGGTGTATCTCACTGATCATCCCTAAAGCCAACACCTCATTTGGCCGCCTTTCGTTCCAGTACTCTGCTGCCTGTGACTGGAACGAATTGCAAAATCGCTGAAGTTGGAGACTTTTATCTCCCTCACCAACTTCAAACATCAGCTATCTGAGCAGCTAACCGATCGCTGCTGCTGTACATAGTCTATTGGTAAATAGCCAACCCATTTTCCCCTACCTCATTCCCATACTGTTTTTATTTATTTACTTTTCTGCTCTTTTGCACACCAATATACCTGTACATGACCATCTGATCATTTATCACTCCAGTGCTAATCTGCAAAATTGTAATTATTCGCCTACCTCATGCCTTTTGCACACGTTGTATATAGACTCCCCTTTTTTTCTACTGTGTTATTGACTTGTTAATTGTTTACTCCATGTGTAACTCTGTGTTGTCTGTTCACACTGCTATGCTTTATCTTGGCCAGGTCGCAGTTGCAAATGAGAACTTGTTCTCAACTAGCCTACCTGGTTAAATAAAGGTGAAATAAAAAAAATATTTAAAAAATTGGATATTAGCAGTTGATGTTATTCCTCAATAACACAGACCCCAAAGCAAATCAGGGGGAGAAAAATAGGTTTATTCAAAAATAATAGTTGTTATGCTGGGAAGTAGATGGTCGATGTTCATTCTTCCCTGTCCTCAATGATTCTCCACAGAACAAAGCGAAAGGATGTAATTTTATAACCAACAACCCTAGCCTGTGGTTGACCAATTAGAGTTTCTTGCAGTAAAATTGGGCCAATGGCCAAATAAAAAGTATCCTGTTTCAGCCTCAATGTATAAACATTTCAGACCAATGAGATCTTGCCACATGTAGCTATGAGTCCAGGACTGAAACCCCTACACAGATTCTAACCAGATGTTGAACTGAAAACTATTTCAATTGATCGTTAATTCTGTATTGACCTCTAGTCCTCTGCGTTGTGTATTATCTTAAAGTATTCTTACAAGTAGTCCCATGTGTGTTGGAAGATTTCAGATTGTATTTTCTGATGTTTTTCCAGATTTTGTCAAACAATTAATCTATCATTATTATTAAATTAGTAGTCTCTTTAGACAGACAGGTTGCCTCCCATAATGTACCAATGCTCCAGCTTAAATATCTGTAGAATTCGAAAATGGGATGTGGTGACATCACCTCCGTATCCACAAAACATTTTTTGGTTACGGTTTCGAAATGTCCAAGAGAATCTGACATTCTTCCCAGGCCTAGTACTCTTGCTCCTAGGTCTTTGTTTCATAAACTATGGAGTTAGCTTATTGTGGGGAAACCTCACACAAGCTAGCAACCAGTGTGTGATTTTGTGGACTATAAGGATAGAGCTAAACACCATATTTCCAAGTTGAGTCAGCATGGCCAGTACGCTATTGCTAATCCTTGTCTCCTTTGTATTTTTTTTCAGATGGAAGACTGTTCTTGAAAACCACAGTGATGTACTGATAAGAAGATGATGCGGAGAGCTGAAGGGGAAAACAATCCCATGAAGATACTCAAGAGCCCTTATCCAGGCAGATTTAGTAGCAGAAACAAGTCTCGCTGCGTTTACTGTAGCAGTTCAATGGAAGTGTGTTTGGCCAAACGCCGAAGAAGGGTTGTGTCTGAATGTAGAATTAGAACACTTTTTCTTACAGATATCAACATAATATAGTAGCTAAAGCAGGTTTTGATGCATTGAGGTGGGTTGTTTTCTAAGTATAAACACATTTTTAGCACAGTAAATAATTACCAAGGGGTACACTGTTGGTAATATCTCAGATAAATTCTCAGCACTGAAGATTTTTTATACTGTATTTCAACCAGCGAGAAAGCTTTGAACATGGTCAGACTCAGAGGTTTTGTTTTGTATTTCAAGTTTAATTCCAAAATATAAAGCTTGGAAAGAACCTGTGAAAAAAAATTATAATTTATCCGTATGTTGATCAAAGGAGGCGACTGAGATTTGATTTGAATGTTTTCTAAATAGAAGAAAATACAATCAAGTTTCCTTTTTACTATTGTTGTATACACCAGAACTGATGATAATGATAGGATAACTCACTCTATCAATATGGTATATGTATAAAGTTAAGAGGTGGTATTGGGTATGCAGTAGATCTATTAGGAAGACAATACTGACATTTATATGAATTTATAGTTTGTTTTTATTTCATTTCTGAGCCATCATTCTTTAAAATACCTGCCATTTTGGTGAGAAAGCATGCAGGCATGTAAATGTTTGTCCTGGAATTATGATATTTAAATCCTATATTGTGCTGAACAAATACGTAGGGTTGATTCACTTTAGCCCAACTGATTTCGAAAATGTACACCTCAAACATTTTGCTTTCCAATAACAACTTTTGCTGTCAATAGTAACCCTTTGCAACAGGTAATACTGTTTTTTATTTGAACACTTTTTTAAAGATAGTTTCCCAGACACCTTTGTTCCTAATGTGTGGCTATTAACATGTTACATGGACTGTTGGTAATCACATATTATCACTTGGTAACGAATCTCCTCTTTCAAGACAATTTATTCAGAAGTCACATACAGATAGATATAGGATCTTAATTTGACCAGATTCTCAAAGCAGGACAATAATCCTGCAGATAAAGGAAATGTGAATTATTATGTGGATTATAATGAATTTACATTTTTGTATGGGGCTGATCCATTTTTTGTTTGTGCAAATCAAGTCCAACATTTTAAAGTTTTAAACTATTTCATGCCGTGCAGGACATGTCCTGCAACAACAGGGTGATCAAATTAAGATCCTACATGTGTACAGACAATGGACCAGCTAGAATGACTATCGGAAACAATTAACCGACCCTCTCCGTTGTAGAGTATTGGTATGAAAACTGAAGCAAAGTTCCCTCACAAAATCAGTGATGTACAGTATTTTAATGCAATCATGATGCAGCAAAAAGAAGACATTTTACTTTATGGAGAGATGTGCTTTATTTGTATTCAAGCTGAAGGTTGAATAGTTTTGCACATCAGGTGAGTCAACTCTTATGCAGTATGTAAAAGTTAATTCCAGAGACATGAGCTGATTTCTGTCATGTACTGTAACAGGAACAAGCTATGTGTTTGAAAAAATGTTGGGAAAAGTGTTGGGAAAAGAGTCTGTGTGTCTGTCCCATATTCACACTTTATTTTACTTTGAAAGTTTGTTGCGATGTTTATTGTTGACCTGTCGCTAATAACTTACATATAGCTACGCATAGCACACTTCATTGTACTTCAACTTTAAATAAACTTCAAATGTTGATGATAACCAATGTGAGTAAATTTAATGCATTTTGTTGCCCAAAGACAGGGCCTGATTCAATTTAACTGCACAGTAGATACCACACCATTTTACTTTTCATTTGTACAAAACCAAAATACAGGCATAACCTGCACCAAGGCAGAAGAAGTAGATTTGTTGATAGCGTCCCAATATTTCTCTGCATGGACTATTAATATTGTAGTGACCTTAACCCAACACCTAGCGGACCTCTTGGCATAATGGTTAAGGTGTTGTATTGGCAGTCGCTGAACCCGGGTTTAAGATCCAGTCGGGGCTACCGTCCACCTAAATTGTGAGGCCATTGAAGAGGTGTGTACCCATGAGGGACATGGTATAGAGAAGTTTGGAGACACTCTCTCCCAAAAGAAGGTCGTAATGTAGCAACCTTAACCCAACACCTAGCAACTTCACACAGGTCTGGAACTCTTGGCGCAACGGTTAAGGTGTCAGCTTGACAATCACTGGACCCGGGTTCGACTAGCTACAAAACCTTTCAAAAGGTGCAAAATTATGGGAAATGTCTCTACTTTTAAGCATATTTCAGCAAACAATTTAATATACAACAAATCCAATAGAATCCCTAATCAAAACCAAAATAGAAAATAAGCAAAGTGTGCCAGATTCTTTTATCGGTATCATCACAATCCAATTCCATGTATTCAATTAAAATACTAGTCTGCTCATAGGTTTGTATAGCCTTTTCATCGGCAAGCAGTAACATAATTCCCAATAGAAATAAGGAAAGGTAAATACAGTGGAGGAACTCAAATGATATGAACACATAGGCCAAAACCCACACCAAAGCAAAACTCTGCAATGGAAGGTTACAATGTTGGAGATGATGACTTAGGAGTAACCCAAATTTCGTTAGAAGTAGAAGTAACACAATTCTATTCTCTGCATCTCTGCATGTCCACAATGTTGGAAAAAAATCATTTAAATGTGCCTGTCCCGGATGCGGATTGAATAGAGCCCTAGATCATTCCCTATATTTTACATGATTGACTACTGATAATCCATTTACAATTTTGTGCAATAGTATTTACTGATTGACAGAAATATTTGCAACTTGTCTTCTGATGAAAACAACATGTTGATGTTCTGTGAACAAAACACTTTACAGTACATTTTGTATTTATTGATGACAATTATATTTAAAGTTTTGTAAAAGTGGGTCTAAGATATACACTCCAGGTACAAAGACAAGAAACTGTCAAGGAAAGAGACTTCAACTATAAGGCGCTTGCTTTTTTGAGCTCACCTAGCTTTTCCATTGAGCAACTAAAGCAAGCATATATTTTTGTTTGGAACACAGCCTGCGTCCCCAATTACTGGTTTTGTTTACGCAATCCAAAAATGTTCCATTATTAATCGCAATCTGGGTCAGGTGGGCATCATTTGAAAGCTTATTTTATTGCCAGCATGGCTAGCTAAGTTGTAAAATAAGATACTACAGTGTTAGGCTTTCAAAAGGCACTTCAGACAAACAGATTGTTATTTTGGTCCGCATAGAATGGAGTCATTCAGTGCATTCAAGTGCGTGTGGAGCAGCATATTTTCTTCACAATATGAGAAACGAAGGCTCATTCTCTTCAGCACAACTCAGGCTACAACGCATGTCATCCTTGTAACTGTGGATCGAACACAGCGATAAACATTATTGTAAATAACATGAGATTTCAAATATGGAAATATGAAATGCAAATTTGGACACGGATGTGTGGTTTGCTTGTTTCAAATCACATGTATTTATATAGCCCTTCTTACATATTTATCAGCTGATATATCAAAAGTGCTGTACAAACACCCAGCCTAAACCCCAAACAGCAAGCAATGCAGGTGTAGAAGCACAGTGGCTAGGAAAAACTCCCTAGAAAGGCCAAAACCTAGGGAGAAACCTAGAGAGGAACCAGTCCTCTTCTGGCTGAGCTGGGTGGAGATTATAACAGAACATGGTCAAGATGATCAAATGTTCATAAATGACCAGCATGGTCAAATAATAATAATCACAGTAGTTGTCGAGGGTGCAACAAGTCAGCACCTCAGGAGTAAATGTCAGTTGGCTTTTCATAGCCGATCATTGAGAGTATCTCTCTAGAGAGTTGAAAACAGCAGGTCTGGGACAGGTAGCACGTCCGGTGAACAGGTCAGGGTTTCATAGCTGGAGGCAGAACAGTTGAAACTGGAGCAGCAGCACGGCCAGGTGGACTGGGGACAGCAAGGAGCCATCATGCCAGGTAGTCCTGAGGCATGGTCCTAGGGCTCTGGTCATCCGAGAGCGAGAAAGAAAGAGAGAATTAGAGGGCATACTTAAATTCACACAGGACACCGGATAAGACAGGAGAAGTACTCCAGATATAACAGACTGACCCTAGCCCCCCGACACACAAACTACTGCAGCATAAATGGAGGCTGAGACAGGAGGGGTCAGGAGACACTGTGGCCCTGTCCCAAATCGGTATTTATTATAATCCTCAGCGTCTCATCTTTCAGAACACATTGACTTCTCTCCATTTACAGCCTTTTCCTCACTCAGACAACATCAAAAGTGCAAAAGTGGAAAAGTAGCCCAATTAGAGGGAAGGATGGGGGCTTCTTGATGCGCTGTGCTGAAGTTTATAATGGCTGTCAGTCAAAACCCATACAGCACTGTGAAGCGGAAAACCGGAGCTCTGATGTCATGTATAGCATGTTAATGTACAGCTACTGAGTTCCAATTTAGGCACTTGTGTGTTTTATAATCATAGTGTTACCCTATAATAGAATATAATAGAATAGAATATGTGTAAATGAGGATCAGACCAGCCTCCTTTAAAATGTAAATCAATTATTTAATGTGTTAAAGTGCATTACACTAATTCAAAATTTCAGCAGTAAAATGAACAACTGCCTTTGTACTTCCCTTTCAGCAAATTATACATGGAATCATGAAGCTGAACATAAAACCCACCATATTCCTTACAACTGGGATGCATACAGCTTAATGTTACAGTGGGGTTGTAAAATGTGTTACTCTTTATTATATAACTAAGTTAGACATTTTAAGATGATATGATGGTTCTCAAGTTAATTTTGTTCAGTCACATTTACATTATAACCTGCCATCATTGCAGTTTCTTCCTAAAAGCCACCAAAACACTTTCCACATCCGGCATTAGAGTACATAGAGCCCTTAGAGTAAATCTTTACAAAAATAGAAAGAAATAATATTAACTTTAACTGTGTAGTTCCACTGGCAGAACGATATGATTCTACATTGATATACCTGTATAATCATTCCTCTTCAATGGTATATCAGTAGGTTTCATCATTTTGTTCTTCAGGGAATCTATTATACTCAGCTTCATGATCGAATATTGAACAGTCATTGTCGCTGTCTCTAATATTCTTCATTGTCTTCAGAATAATTTTCATTCATTTTTACATAATCATCTTTGTCTACAGAGGTCTTCACTGGTAAGATCCTCAGTGGGTGGAGTTTACACGCATTAAGAAAAAAGGAAAGACTCTCTCAGTGGACTTGTGTATGAACGTGTGTCGATGTATATCATAATCAGCGTCATACAATGACAGCATACTTCTGTCCCAGTGTAGCTGATTAAACTCCAAGATTTACACTGGTGTTGAGAAACGACGACATTTTATAAACAACTACTGATTTCAGCACCCAAAGAATAACCCGCAATTGTAATTTGCTGCTATTCTTCGGGTATTCCCATAATTGTAATTGCAGGCTATTCTTTGGGTGCTGAAATCAGTCGTTTTTGATAAAAAAGAACATTTTATGTGACGTCTGCGCTCAAGTCCGCCCACACCAGTCGCCGCTCAACTCCATCATAAATTGTGGAATTAAGTTTAGTTGGCTAGTCCCAGCCCAGCTGCGCTCTGATCCTTTGGGGTTTCTGTCACACTGTAAGCTGAGTGGCTGACTCTACTGTGGAATGTGTATCGTATTCACCAATGAATCGTAATTGCCAGTACCCACTCTCTACTTCTCCCGTCCTCTGGACAGTCTCTGTCATCACACCCAATGACCATTGAGTATTGTCCCCAACCTCAATGTCCCGGCTGTGTGTCCTGGTCAAAGCCCTCAGAGCCCAGGACCATTTTAAAGGTATCAAACCTTTCTGACAGTGTTTTATCAATCTCATCATTACTGTCTCCGTCACTGTCTCACACTGGTCAGACCCTCAGACAGGATGAGATGGTGTTGGGAAGTGTTGGGTCTGGAATCAAGGGCGTGTAGGTCCCAATCTCATTCATCTTCTCCCAGACTCTAAACTGCAGGTTGCCCATGTGTTTGGCCACACACTGGGCGAAAGGGTCCATATCACGGGATATCTTTACGTGACATGTTTTTGATCATCTAGAGAATGCAGACCATTTCCCAAAACATATTTGGAGTTTTGTGAATATGCAACATATCCTGACAAATTCTGATTCCAGATGTGTTTTTTAGACATGATATGGGATTCCTCCGAATATCACGCATGGACATTTCCTATGGCTGGACATGGACTCATTTGATATATTGAGATATGACATACTATTTTTTGACAAATACTGACTGCATACGTAGCATATCTGTGTTTTCTCAGTACATTCAAGATATTAAACTATATTGAGTCCAGATATGCATCTCTTGGCTGAGGTCCATCTACGGATCCTGACAAGTATGATTACTGAGTTTTCAGCATGTGCTCAATAATTTGACAAATATTTACATGCACACATCATTTTTGAATTCCCTCGGGATATCATACATGGTATGGCCAGATATGGGCTCATTAAATATTCTGAGATCGGCCTATGTGGACATTTTATTTTCTGTATATGTTGACAAATACTGACAGTAGGCCTATATCAAATCCAAATTTAATTTAATTTGTCACATATACATGGTTAGCAGATGTTAATGCGAGAGTAGCGAAATGTTTGTGCTTCTAGTTCCAACCATGCAGTAATATCTAACAAGTAATCTAACAATGTCATAACAACTACCTTATACACACAAGTGTATAGGATTGAATAAGAATGTGTACATACAAATATATGAATGAGTAGCATATTTTCTCAGCACATACAATGCATATTTTTTGGCTGAGGCCCATATCAGGATCTTGATATGCATTTTCATATGGTAAATAAATAACATGTCTGATGCTTATTTGACTTTTGAGGACATGCTCGATAATTTGACAAATATTAAATCCATATAATTCTTTCAGACAATATAATTTTTTTGTATTCCCTTTGGATGAAGGCGCGTGCAAAACGTAAAAAACACTGTAACTGTTAGATTAGCAACACGAATGACATATTTTCACTTTTTGAGTTCCAACTGTCATTTTTGCGACAAATTAGTGTGTAACATGTGGTCGAAATGACAACTTGAGAAACAAAGAAGTGAGAAGCTGTTCAGAAAATACCTCAAGTAATTTAACACCAAAGTGAGTAGGTCATTTGAGAGATGTTGATTTTTATTACCTTAGTGCCTTGTGTGCATATTTTTGAATATTTTAATTCTGTACAGGCTTCCTTCTTTTCACTCTGTTAATTATGTCAGTACTGTGGAGTAACTACAATGTTGTTGATCCATCCTCAGTTATCTCCTATCACAGCCATTAAACACTAACTGTTTAAAATCACCATTGGCCTCATGGTGAAATCCCTGAGCGGTTTCCTTCCTCTCCAGAAACTGAGTTAGGAAGGGCACATATCTTTGTAGTGAGTGGGTGTCACACCCTGATCTGTTTCACCTGTCTTGTGCTTGTCTCCTCCCCGCTCCAGGTGTTGCTCATTTTTCCCATTATCCCCTTTGCATTTACCTGTATTTATGTTTGTCTGTTGCCAGTTCGTCTTGTCTCGTCAAGCCAACCAGCGTGTTTATTCCCATACTTCTGTTCTCTTTAGTCCCTTCTAGTTTTGAGTATTCTGCCTGCCCTGACCCTGAGCCTGCTTGCCGTTCTGTACCTTTCTGACACTGCCCTGGATTACTGACCTCTGCCTGCCCTTGACCTGTCTTTTGCCTACCCCCTGTTTTGTATATAAAAATCTGTGATTTGAACTGTCTGCCTCTGGGTTTTATTCTGAGTCCTGATAGTATGAACTGGCCATGACTGACTCGCAGACTCGGACCAGCTCCTCAACGCCATCTCCTCCCAAGGAGCCATTGGCAGACACAAGGAGTTACTTTGAGGTCTTATGGAAGCATTCCAGACCTTGGCGGAGCGCCATGACCATGCCTTGAATACATTGCTGGAGCAATTCCGCTGATTGTCTGTGAGGCAGCCAGCTACGACAGTAACCTCCCAGCCACTTAGTAACCCCGCTGTCAACAGCGCATCTCTCAAGGCCACCCCGGCTGGAACCCAGAATCCCTGTTCGACACGTTCCTTCACAGATTATTGAAAGTCTCCGGCATCAACGTTCCCGAGAGAATCCGAGGTTACCCGAGTTGCCCCTAGAGTCTCCGAGGTCTGCCGACTCGCCTCTTCCGTAGTTGATGCAACTCGCCAAAGCTAGGTTGTCTCCAGCCAAAAGTTTACGCAGACTTAACACCAAGAGTTGTCTGTGTTGAGGACTACCGGTCGTTAGGTGTTTACCTGTCCAGTAAAAGACCAGGCTCATCAGTAGGTGCGAGTACTCTGGTGGGCAATACAGAGAATTTTCCTTCTCCCCTTACTCACACCCCTCTCCATGCCATCCTGCTGTGGGACGACCAGTCGATATCTCTCTAAGGACTCATTGACTCTGGGGTTGATGAGAGTTTTATGGACACTACCCTGGTGTCAGAGCTGGGCAACCCCACTCAGCCCCTCTACATTCCCATCGACGTCAGAGCACTGGATGGGTGCACTATAGGCAGAGTCACCCACAATACTAGTCCTATCAACCTGCGTGTCAGGGAACCACAGTGAGTCTATGCAGTTCATGCTCATCAAGTCTCCTCAGGTACCCATGGTATTGGGGTTTCCATGGCCCCAGGTCTCCACGTCCGACAAGTCCTCCAGTGTCTCCTGGAGAATCTGCTATTTGTTAAAGCAGAAAAATGTGAATTCCATCTCTCCACTTTCTTAGGATACATCACTGCTGCTGGTAATAATGAATAATTTCTGCCCTCCGATTTCATTTCATATTCATTATATAAACAGGCCGGCCCAGTGCAACAGGAGAGTGCATTCGGAAAGTTTTCAGATCCCTTTAATTTTTTTTATCGTTACAGCCTTATTCTAAAATATATTTTTTTTATGTCATCATCAGACACACAACAACTCATAACTACAAAGCGAAAACCGGTTTTTAGAAATGACTGCGCATAATGTTTGAATATTTATTGATATAGGTATTCAAACCCTTTGCTATGAGACCCGAAATTGAGCGCAGGTGCATCCAGTTTCCATTGATCATCCTTGAGATGTTATACAAATTGATTGGAGTCCACCTGTGGTAAATTCAATTGATTGGACATGATTTGGAAAGGCACACACCTGTCTATATAAGGTCCCACAGTTGACAGTGCACATCAAAAAACCAAGCCATGAGGTTGAAGGAATTTGTCCGTAGAGCTCCAAAACAGGATTGTGTCAAGGTACAGATCTGGGGAAGGGTACCAAAACATTTCTGCAGTGTTGAAGGTCACCAAGAACACAGTGGCTTCCATCATTCCTAAATGGAATAAGTTTGCAACCACCAAGACTCTTCCTAGAGCTGACTGCCCGGCCAAACTGAGCAATCGGGGGAGAAGTACCTTAGTCAGGGAGGTGACCAAGAACCCGATGGTTACTCTAACAGAGCTCTAAAAAGAGTTTCTCTGTTGAGATGGGAGAACCTTCCAGAAGGACAACCGTCTCTGCAGCACTCCACCAATCAGGCATTTATGGTATATTGACCAGACGGAAGCCACTCCTCAGTAAAAAGGCACATGAAGGCCTGCTTGGAGTTTTCCAAAAGGCACCTAAAGACTCTCAGACCATGAGAAACAAGATTCTCTGGTCTGATGAAACCAAGATTATCCTCTTTGGCCTGAATGCCAAGCGTCACATCTGGAGGAAACCTGGCACCATCCTTACAGTGAAGGATGGTGGTGGTGGATGTTTTTTAGCGGCAGGGACTGGGAGACTAGTCTGGATCGAGGCAAAGATGAATGGAGCAAAGTACAGAGAGATCCTTGATGAAAACCTGCTCCAGAGCGCTCAGGACCTCAGACTGGGGCAAAGGTTCACCTTCCAACAGGACAACGACCCTAAGCACACAGCCAAGACAACGCTGGAGTGGCTTCGGGACAACTCTCTGAATGTCCTTGAGTGGCCCAGCCAGAGCCCGGACTTGAACCCGATCGAACATCTCTGGAGAGGCCCAAAAGTAGCTGTGCAGTGATGCTCCCCATCCAACCTGACAGAGCTTGAGAGGATCTGCAAGGAAGAATGAGAGAAAGTCCCCAAATACAGGTGTGCCAAGCTTGTAGCGTCATACCCAAGAAGACTCGAGGCTGTAGTCACTGCCAAAGTTGCTGAATATAAAGGGTCTATAAAGGGTCTGAATACTTATGTAACTGTTATATTTCAGTTTTTGCAACAATTTCTGAAAAACACTTTTTTGGTTACTACATGATTTCATATGTGTTATTTCATAGTTGTGATGTCTTCACTATTATTCTACAATGTAGAAAATAGTAACAAATTAAGAAAAACCCTTGTTGGTGTTCTAAAACCTTTGACCAGTAGTGTAAATAGGTGAGGCTGTAACACATAACAATTTGGAATAAGTCAAGCGGTATGAATACTTTCTGAAGGCACTGAAAGAAATAACACACAAAAAAATACTGCAAAGTTGAAACAGGGTGTCCGTGTCTGTCGGCGCCATCTACACATCAACACATTCAGTAATCAACAAATGCCTCTTTGGTTTGAAAACAATAAATAAACATAGGGGGCCTAGCTTGCTTATTTTATTTAAATGAGTTACTCATTTTATTTAATTGACAACACTGGTTTCTTTGCTTTATTAAATAAATGGTGGATTGAAATTGTGCAGGGATTTTCATTTTTTTAACGTTCTGTCCACCGAAAACTATGTTTAGATATTTGTTTCATTTGTCAATTGTTTATATAATCCCAAAATATGGAGTTTTCCTTTCAGATTGATATGCAGTTGTGCTTTTAAGATCTTCTTGTATGTTGTATTGGGTTGTCTGATCTTTGAACATCTATTTGTTTGATGGTTTTGATATCCGTTCATCATGATCCACACCTCATAGTATAACAAGCTACTTAATACTAATATAGAAATATGTTTTTCTTTCTTCAAACTTGCATATAACATTGTGTAAAGCTATCATACATTCTAAACATTTTGAATTACACACAATCCTCAAAAGAATTCAGCCACATGGCAAGTTGTTGCAAAAACTACACATTATTAAATTGAGAGTAAATATTATTAACATTGAGTAAATTAAACATAGTATAATAAAATGAATATGCATTTTCAAATGTCACTCTTTTTGAACACATCAAAAATAATGTAAGGTATGGCACAGCAGTCTGAGGCACTGCATTGCAGTGCTCGAGGCGTCACTACAGACCCTGGTTCGATCCCAGGCTGTGTCGCAGCCGGCCACGACCGGGAGACCCATGAGGCGGTTCACAACTGGCCCTGCGTTGTCCGGGTTAGGGGAGGGTTTGGCCGGCCGGGATGTCCTTGTCCCATCGTGCTCTAGCGACTCTTTGTGGTGGGCCGGGTGCATACACGCTGACTACGGTCGCCAGCTGTACAGTGTTTCCTCTGACACATTGGTGTGGCTGGCTTCTGGGTTAAGCGAGCAGTGTGGCTTGGTGGGGTCATATTTCGGAGGATGCATGGCTTTCGACCTTCGCCTCTCTCTCGAGTCTGTACGGGAGTTGCAGTGATGGGACAAGACAGTAACTACCAATTGGATCTCACAAAATAAGGGTAAAAAGTACAAAACAATCTAAAATCTAACAAAATATCAAGTAAGGTAGTCAAATCTTGAAGTAAATCCAGAAACCTGCATTTTAGTGGGTAATATTTACTAAGCCCCTGAATATTAAAAAAAAAGCGTCTGCTAAATGGCATATATTATATATATATATATATTTTTTTACAGTGTACTACATTACTGATGGGAGCTTGGATATAGGCATGAGCCTCCATTCAGCGCCTGAGTGATGGGCGGCTTTGGCAGCGCCTGAGTGATGGGCGGCTTTGGCAGCTCCTGACTGACGGGCGGCTCTGGCAGCTCCAGACTGAGGGGCGGCTCTGGCAGCTCCTGATTGACGGGCGGCTCTGGCAGCTCCTGACTGACAGGCGGAAGAACCTGGAGGGAGGAGTTGGAGAGAGCCTGGTGCGTGGGGCTGCCACAGGACCCACCAGGCTAGGGAGACCTACAGGAGGCTCGGTGCGTGGAGGAATAACCGGATGGACCGGGCTGTGGGGGAGCACTGGAGCTCTGGTTTGCAGCCTTGGCACCACTGCTCCAGGCTGGATGATCACTTTAGCCTGGACTCTCCAGAGTACAGGCACAGGTTGAACCGGGCTGTGGGGGAGCACTGGAGATCTGGTGCATACCACTCACACCTCTCCCTTAGACTCAATACCCACATTCGCCCGGCACGGGTGGAGTGCAGGCATAGGGCGCACTGCACCCTCCCAGAGCCCTGGAGACACAGCACGCAGCGCCGGCACAGGATACACTGGGCAGAAACGGCGTACCGGAGACCAAACACGCTGAGCTGGCACAAGACGCCCTGGCTGGATGCCCACTCTTGCATGGCACTTGGGGGGGCACAGGGAGTTGGCTCAGGTCTATCGCCTGACTCCGCCAATCTCCCCGTGTGCCACCCCCCAAAAATTGGGCGGCTGCCTCTCGTGCCTGTTGCGCTGCCTTACCTCATATCGCCGCCACTCAGCTTTCGCTGCCACTAGTTCTTCTTTGGGGCGGCGATATTTCCCAGCCTGTTCCCAGGGTCCCTTGCCGTCCAATATCTCCTCCCATTTCTCCAGATATCGCTGCCTCTCGTTACCATGCTGCTTGGTCCTTTCTTGGTGGGTAGTTCTGTAACGAAATTCTTCTTCGTCTGATGAGGAGTAGGATAGATCGGACCAAAATGCAGGGTGGTATGTGTCCATATTAAATTTATTACAACTGAACACAAACTAACAAACGTGAAACAACAAAAATTTAAACAGTTCTGTATGGTGAAAACACAGACACAGTAAAGAACTACCCACAAACCATAGTGGGAAAACAGGCTGCCTAAGTATGGTTCTCAATCAGAGACAACGATTGACAGCTGCCCTGATTGGGAACCATACCAGGCCAAACACATAGATCTATAACACATATAACACATAGATCTATAACACACATCTATAACAAAAACATAGAATGCCCACCCTAACTCACGCCCTGACCAAACTAAAAGAGAGACATAAAAAGGAACTAAGGTCAGGATGTGACAGCAGCCCACTCTGATTGGGGGTTGCACACAACCCCACCAGATGCGTATCTACACTGAGTAGGCCCACAGCTCATGCTGTTTCCTTTGAGTAATGGGAGGTACCTCCAAGCAGAAGAACAGAACTCCAAAAACATCCAGGGATACATGACAACATAACATGGACCAATCATTGTCAGTAGCAATTGTATTATAGTGTGACTGGGGTGTACTAGGAACTAAATGGAAGCAAACAGGCTGAAACAGAGAGGGATTGTACATAAAAAAAAACTCTTGTTTTTGTTGCAAAACTTTTGCTACGGTGTGCACTAATGAGTACATACCCCTGGTAGTATCATGCTAAGTTGCCTTTGTTAATTACTGTAACTTTTCATTTTTTATTTGATTGGAATCATTAACTGTGACCGTTGATCTGTAACAGGTACACCACTCTAAACTTGTAAGGAGAAAAATTGAATCGACATTGAGAGACACATTTCTCTTGTAAGCAATTCTTAGAGGAATGTGTTGACACAGCATTGCTTGGCCTGGTCCCATTTTTAAAGCATGGCTGTAACACAGCCACAGAGATGAATAGTTGACTGATCGCTGCATAATTCAACACAGTATTGTAAAAAATTCAAGTTCTGAAACATTTCAAGCTTTTCTCTTCTTTTAAAAAAAAGTTTCAGTTTCAGAGTGAGCAATGCGACACACAAAGAGTCAAGCAATCCTGTCGCCGAAAAGTCTTATTGTCGAGTTCAGCCTTTTAGTCAACATTAAGGTGTCTGCTGTCACTTGAGAACTTCAATCGAAGTGATAACAAGTTATGCAATGAGATTACATGCACTGTGTCCATCCAATGATCCCATTCATTCTTTCCTTTACCAACACTTGTCATATATATCCAGCCTTTGAAATGCCTACAGTAAAGGAATGAGTGTGTCTGAAATTGCAGTTTATTCCATATATAGGGCACTAAGTAGTGCACCTTATGGTAAATAGTGTGTCATTTAAGATGTAGCCATACACCCCACTCATTTTTGCTGACTTAGTGAGATTGTTCTCATCTATTAGTCAGAAATGCTGTTTATTTCTCGATTTGACGCCTTGTTCTGCACTGGCAACTGAGCAAAGTGCCCCCGAAGCTAGATGTTTCATATCAGTGCACATTTTGTAATGAATTCAATTCCGTACAAATATGACCATAAGGCACAAAGACTTTAAATATCAAACGTGTATTTGTTCTGTTGTACTGTCCTGCTGTAGTTGCATCAAGTAGGTTCATTATGCACCCTGGCTGCATATTCAAAGCAGCGGCTGTGTTACAATACGAGCTTGTGTGGTGTATTTGCTTGGCTTGCCATGGAGACATGTCCATACAGACATCGTCCAGAGACAATTATTCTGCATGACCCTGTCACTGTCTATCTGTTCTTTTGCCTAAGTTAACATTGCTCAATTTGATGTTGTTTTGCACTTGCCTGCAGGGCTAAATAAAGATGAGGGTAAGTGTTCAGTAAGACTCCAAGCCAGTGATTCTCCTTTACCCCTGAGATATTGAAAACTCACAAGGTTTGAGGATGAATATTTGGTGGAACTAGTTCAAAGCCCATGTTAATGTATGGCAGCTGAGCATTAGTTGTCGTATAATGGTTTTAACTAAAGGTTGGTTTACCAGTACTTGTCTGTAGACACTCATCTCAGCCACATCATAAACTGTCTGTTGTCGTCGGACATCAAACTTGGTCATTATTAGCAAAAGTATGAACACAATGTGACAGTCTACATGGCATCAGCAGCATGACGGTTCAAATAGAATGCCTTTCAACACCGATAAACCAATCAATGTAAAACATATTTAGGCTCTGTAATTAAAATAATGAGCCACAGGTAACTTAAAGCTACTTTGTATTTTATATTAACGTTTTGACTTGTATTAATTATTACAGGGAAATAAACTCATTACAAGATAGGTAAAGGTAATTGCAAGCGATTTACAGAACATAGCTTAAAGTTGTGTGTGACGAAATAAAGCCTAGCATTCTACCAGATATATATATTTTTTAAATTCTGCTTGTCTTGTTGCTATCACGGTCAGGTAACCATGACAATGGACACAGCGACAGGGTCAAATATTGTATGTCTCTGCGACAAGGAAAACGATAGATAGAAATTAAATGTGGTTTTTGCCAACGACACCTGACGTATTCTAATGGTCTATGTACATGTCATTAGACAAACCAGCTCTAGGAGTTGTTGAGAACAGATGATAGTAGTGTTTTACTTGTTTTCCAATGCTTCTATATTTTGGTGACCCCGAGACAATGCCTACGATTTGGCGGGTTAAAGTGCCGTTCTGGCACATGCTTGTTTGAACCCACCTCAAACATTAGAATTCAACCAATATCCTAAATATAATCAGAACCTTGTGGGAAAGATTGATGGCAATGATGTCAGACAGATGTATTTTGTGAGGTCATGGTCAATATGTGTACTGATTGTAAAAGGACGTTTTGTAGAAGTAATTTTAACAACCAGAATTTTTATATTGTTTGTCTGGTTATAATCTGTTTATTTGTTGTAGCTTCAGATAGGTACCAACCAAAATAATAATTTCAGATGTGTTGATGTCATCCTGAAAAAGTGGTCTTCAACTAGGCCAGGATTTCATTTGATCACGGATTTGAACAATTCTCCATTTTAAGGTAATTTCCGAATGAGCCGACCCATGTAGCCCTTACCGTGAATGTGGTCTCCTCGAATCCAGAAACATTGTATTTAAAACATGCATTGCCGACAAAGCGTGATCAAATTGAATCTGGGCCTAGTTCTAATGTGGTTATCTCACGTCACTTGAACCAGGACAACAGATACTGTATGGCATCCCATGTGATATTTTGCCTGCTGCGGATCATCATACCAGAGAGTAACTCAATGTTTGTGTTGACTTGTGTAAGTCTCCGAAGAAGAATGAAGGTGGTACAGCTTGATCGGACCAGAAAACACTCCCTAATGTCATCTAATCAAATAGACCATTATGTATTAGGGAAACTACAAAAGAGAATGATCTGACAAAGGCCAGGCCACATTACCTAAATTAACATTTTGCAAGCATGAACATGAAGGGCCATGGAGACGAAGACTACGGGATGACGGTCTGCGCTTAGACATTCAACAGTAATTATTAATTTATGATTGTATCTGGTCTTAATGAAAATGAAGGCCAGGAAAGAGAACAGGGAGGGATAATGTGGCGTGAAATTGAGTTTCATTGCACTGGGGCCACCTTTTAACTCGCCGCTTCACCAGCGGAAATGGAGCCATCTGCTGGGTTCTTTCTCCGGAGAAATGCATTTTAGGGGTTTATCATTCTCTCTTGTTCTATTTCTTCCCCTCTCACTTTCTCTCGTTCTATCCATATCAAACATGACCATTGATTTGAGTGCAGATACTGCACTCTGCATTTGTATGACTGTAGACAACCACTGTATATGGGTAATGCAAAGGCAAATTGCAGTATTTACAATTTAAATGTGTTTATCCAACTTTCTTGTTGTTTTTCTATTTGATAGAAACATTACAACTGTATTTAATGGTTTTATTTAGTTATGTTTTCATGTTTTGAATGTTGTATTGTAGTAACCCTCAAGCATTTTTTCACCATAAGGTAAGGACAAAGGTTTTCATTGCATAGAATGTTTACCCTTAAAATGTGCAGTATCTACAATCTAAATGTGTTTATCCAAATTTCTTGTGTTTTTTTTGTTTGACTTTGTATTGTCATTTATTTGACTTAGGGGTCAAATCAGTGGTCATGGTTGATATGCAACAAAAACCATACTTCATAATAAGATAATACATCAGTGCAGTGCATTATTACTTATCCACCTACAACATATTTGGCTGGACAGCAAATCCCCTTTAATGCCATTTTTCTCAGTTTCAATGTTTGGGTAGTTAATACTTTTTTCCTTTGTATGGCAGAGCAGTTAACTGCAGTCAGAACACGGTAGAACAAGGCTAAAGTGCATTAACTTCAATTACTGCTATATGCCTTGGTTTTACTTGGATTTTATAGTTACTGCAAATTTCAGCCGGAACATAATTGAACCAGGACACTTTGTCACAAGATAAAAACATATACTACACTGTAGTTACTGTGTTTTGCCTGATGAGAAAATGGAGAATAAGGCTGTAGCGTAACAAAATGTGGAAAAAGTCAAGAGGTCTGAATACTTTCCAAAGGCACTGTACACTGAGTGTACAAACGATTAGAAACACCTTCTCTTTCCATGACATGGACTGACCAGGTGAATCCAGATGAAAGCTATGATCAGTTATGGATGTCACTTGTTAATAAATTAACCCTTGAGACAATTGAGAGATGAGACATATTGAGACCTTCAAGTGATTATAATAATTTTCCAGCCCCCCAACTACCCGCTTTGACAAAAATGGCTCATTCGAGCCATGGCTAGTTGCCTACCCCTGAGCAACTTCCTTCAGCATATACTGTACACTAAATGGACAACCCTTCAAATATATGTATTAGGCCATTTCAGCCACATCTGTTGCTGATAGGTGTATAAAATCGAGCACACAGCCATGCAATCTCTATAGACAAACATTGGAAGTAGAATAGCCTTACTGAAGAGCTCAGTGACTTTCAACGTGGCACCATCATAGGATGCCACCTTTCAAACAAGTCAGTTCATCAACTTTCTGACCTGCAAGAGCTGCCCGGTCAACTGTAAGTGCTGTGGTAAGTGGTAAGCCACACAAGCTCACAGAACAGGACCGCCGAGGGCTGAAAAAAACATATTCTGTCCTTGGTTGCACCACTCACTACAGACTACCTCTGGAAGCAACGTCAGCACAATAACTGTTCGTCGGGAGCGTCATGAAATGTGTTTCTATGGCTGAGCAGCCACACACAAGCCTAAGATCACCATGTGCAATGCCAAGCATTGGCTGGAGTGGTGTAAAGCTTGCCGCCATGGGACTCTGGAGCAGTGGAAATGAGTTCTCTGGAGTGATGAATCATGCTTCACCATCTGGCAGTACAACAGACGAATTGGAACGCTGACTGCGAGTCAGACCTAATAGCCCAACATCAGTGCCCGACCTCACTAATGATGCTCTTGTGGCTGAATGGAAGAAAGTCCCCGCAGCAATGTTCCAACATGAAGTGGAAAGCCTTTCCTGAAGAGTGAAGGTTGTTATAGCAGCAAAGGGGGGACCAACTCCATATTAATGCCCATGATTCTGGAATGAGATGTTCGACGAGCTGGTGTCCACATACTTTTGGTGATGTAGTGTATGCACCTGTGTACCCCAAGTCCCACTGCCATTCTGTCACACTCTCGATACTCTTCTGTCTGTATCATACAGTATTGCAATATATGTGTGCATCAAAAGAAAGTGCATCATACAAAACACATTGAACATATCCTGAAGACTTTCTACACTGAGTGGACAAAACATTAGGAACACCTGCTCTTTTCATGACATAGACTGACCAGGTGAATCTAGGTGAAAGCTATGATCCCTTATCGATGTCACCTGTTGAATCCACTTCAATGTGCGATAGAGCCCCAGGTGTCATAATACCCATAAAACCTAGCAGTCAAACAGAGAAATGGTTCCAATACATTTTCCACCATTCATTTTTCAGATTGAGAATTTTAGAAACATTTAAAATAATGGCTTTGTTTTGTGTAGGCCTACTACATTGGCGGGATGTTTTGATAACCATGTAAATCTCTCTCGGACTAAGTGACTTTTATCAAGATATTCTGCTCTATTTACTCTCAGATCCAAAAACTCGAATTAGCATCAACGTAGACATCATGCTAGACTACAAATCCCTCCATGCACCTGCACGTCATCTCCAGCTGACACATTTGCAAACAGGTATTGTGTCAATTGAAAACTCGCAAAAGACAGATCACAGAATTGTCAACTGTGACTGGAACGAATTGCAAAAATCGCTGAAGTTGGAGACTTTTATCTCCCTCATCAACTTCAAACATCTGCTATCTGAGCAGCTAACCGATCGCTGCAGCTGTACATAGTCTATCGGTAAATAGCCCACCCAATTTTACCTACCTCTTCCCCATACTGTTTATATTTATTTACTTTTCTGCTCTTTTGCACACCAATATCTCTACTTGTACATGACCATCTGATCATTTATCACTCCAGTGCTAATCTGCAAAATTGTAATTATTCGCCTACCTCCTCATGCCTTTTGCACACAATGTATATAGACTCTCTTTTTGTCTTTTTTTTCTACTGTGTTATTGACTTGTTAATTGTTTACTCCATGTGTAACTCTGTGTTGTTGTCTGTTCACACTGCTATGCTTTATCTTGGCCAGGTCGCAGTTGCAAATGAGAACTTGTTCTCAACTAGCCTACCTGGTTAAATAAAGGTGAAAAAAAGAAATTTAAAAAATAAAATAAATGTTGCCAATTTTTTTACAGGTGAATATATTGATAAAAGTAAACATGTCCTAGGGAGATTTACACGGTTATCAAAACGTTATGCCAGAATAAGCCTTCACGAAACACAGCCCTTATTAAGTGTTTCTAAAATGATTGGAACCATTGCCTTGTTTGGCCTCTAGGTTTCATGGGTATTCTGTCTCATACTGTGGTAGTCTATTCAGAGGGTGAATGGGCAAGACAAAAGATTGAAGTGCCTTTAAACGGGGTATGGTAGCAGGTGCCAGGCACAGCAGTTTGGGGTGTGTCAAGAACAGCAAAGCAGCTTGGTTTTTAATGCTAAACCATTTCCTGTCTGTATCAAAAACACTCCACCACCCAAAGAACATCCAGCCAACTTGACACGACTGTGGGAAGCACTGGAGCCAACATGAGCCAGCATCCCTGTGGAATGCTTTCGACACCTTATAGAGACCATGCCCTTACAAATTGAGGCTGTTTGAGGGCAAAAGGGGGTGCAACTCAATATTAGGAAGGTGTTCCTAATGTTTTGTACACTCAGTGTATGGAATGGAGATGATCTGATTCTTATCAAATTCCTGTAATCCCATGACATTGACGTGTTTGAGACAGGCATACTGTACTCTATATATTGAGGTGGACTTTCCTCAGGATCACACCTGAACCCTCAGGTTTGTGGCAAATTTGATACAACTAAATAGTGGGCCAGAAAAGTTTGCCACAAGTGATGAATATACAGCAAACCTTTGACAACTTCCTAATATATTATAAATTGTGTTAGCTAATTGATGCCTGGTTAGCAATGTCAAGCTTTATGGGATAGAGTGAAATACATTTTGTTGTGTTATCAGTTTCAACCTGTCAGTGACACTGACTGGCTAACTAGTGGCTAGCGCTTAGCTAGCTAGCTAATGCTAGCTATCATATTTTCTGCATAATTAAGGTAATAGCTAGCTGGCCAACTAATGATTTTAAACACATTTTTTGGTGATCACATTGCTGTCTCCAATATCCATAGTGTAGCATGTTATTAAGCACAACAGCTAAGGTAGCAACAGTACTTTTTGCAGATGGATATGCTTTTTCCCTACCCGTGGTGTCGGAAGAGGCTGCATTGAGAACAGGATGCGTCAACAGCCTGGAAAGATGTTTGTGGTGCATTCACTCATAACACTTTTTTGTTAGATAAATTAGTGTATCATCTTCAAGCTTGATAAAGTAAGCGAATGCTGGTATTCTCTTAAATGTAGCCAATATATTAATTATTTGTAACAATTATGTCTTTCATTGCTTTAAATTAGTAGCTAACTCATCTTGATCATGTGTTGTTTCTTCTCTCTTTCTTTCTAGATGCAATCAGTTACCAGGCAAAAAGACAGATTGAGCCCTTCAATCAAACTAAGGACTGAGAAATATGCATGGACAGTTCAAGACTTCTTGCCTTGATATGTACAGTGCCTTCATTCCACATTTTTCTGTGTTGCATCCTGAATTCAAAATGTATTAAATAAATAAAAAAGCTCACCCATCTACACACACACAATACCCCGTAATGACAGTGAAAATGTGTTTTTAGACATTTTGGCAAATTTATGAAAAATAAATACAGAAATATCAAATTTACATAAATAAGTATTCACACCCCTGAGTCAATACTTTGTAGAAGCACCTTTGGTAGCGATTACAGCTGTGTGGCTTTAAGAGCTTTCCATACCTGGATTGTACAACATTTGCCCATTTTTCTTTTCAAAACGTCTTCAAGCTCTGTCCAATTGTTTGTTGATGAATGCTAGACAACCATTTCAGGTCTTGCTATAGATTTGAGTAGATTTAATTCAAAACTGTAACTCAGGAACAATCACTGTCTTCTTGGTAAGCAACTCCAGTGTAGATTTGGCCTTGTGTGAAAGGTCTCTCATCTCCCAGTGTCTGGTGGAAAGCAGACTGAACCAGGTTTTCCTCTAGAATTTTGCCTGTTAGCGCCATTCCATTCATTTTTTATCCTGAAAGATCCCCGGTCCTTAACAATTACAAGCATACCTGTAACAAGATGCAGCCACCATTATGCTTGAAAATACGGAGAGTGGTACTCAATAATGTGTTGTATTGGATTTGCCCTAAACATACAGTAAAATGTTGTATTCAGGACAAACAATATATTTATTTGCCCCATTTTTTGCAGTATTACTTTAGTGGCTTGTTGCAAAGAGGATGCATGTTTTGGAATATTTATATTCTGTACAGTCTTCCTACTTTTAGTATTGTGGAGTAATTACAATGTTGTTGATCCAGCCTCAGTTTTCTCCTGTCACAGTCATTTAACTCTGGAATTGTTTTAAAGTAAACGTTGTCCTCATGGTGAAATCCCTGAGCTGTTTCCTTCCTCTCCAGCAACTGAGTTAGGCAGGATGCCTGTATCTTTGTAGTGACATGGTCTATTGATACAGCATCCAAAGAGTAATTAATAATATCATCATGCTCAAAGGGATATTCAATGTCTACTTTTGTATTTCAATCTACCAATCTATCAATATGTGCCCTTCTTTGCGAGGCATTGGAAAACCTCCCTGGTCTTTGTGGTTGAATATGGGTTTGAAATTCCCTGCTTGACTGAGGGACATTTGTATTCACTTGTAAATATTTCAAAAAAATATAATTCCACTTTGACATAATGTGGTATTGTGTGCTGGCCAAAATCTACATTTAATCCATATTAAATTCAGGCCATAACACAACAACATGGGTAAAAAATTGAAGGGGTGGGAATCATTTCTGAAGTATTAAGTTAACAATAATTCATTTTGGATATATTATATGAATTGCCATATTAGGAATTATAAAATGTTATGTTACTTTTCTCCCACCCAAGCCATATACACCTGAGTCAGAAGTGGCAACTAGCAGACAACTGGCTCTTGATGATGACATCCCCATGACATCCCCAGTCTAGATTGAATATCATAATTACTTGATGTTGATGTGATTGAACCAATTGGTTTGAGGCATGGCTGGAGCAAAACTTTGTATCGTGTAGCTCTGGGAACAGTTGGCCACACATTTAAAGATAGGTTTAGTAGGCCTAAGTTTATCCTAGCTACATCGTTTGTTTATATAGCATTTATATAAGGCAGAGTGTTTCCTTTCTGAAAAATATATACAATGCCAGTGTCAGTGAGAAGCATAGCAACAAATCTGTAACAGATCACCCCGATTTTGTAAAGCCAAACCCGCCCATTAGCTGCTCTCTAATTTTGAAGATGCCAAAATAGAAAATACATTCTATAAGCTTTGGATGAATCATCTCCAAAGTTCCCTAAAAAAGGCAATAGTTCTGAACTGGGTTTGTTTTTGTTGTTTTAAATATTTAATTTTCTTCATTATTTTTTTAAGTTTCAATACATTTACATTTAAGTCATTTAGCAGATGCTCTTATCCAGAGCGACTTACAAATTGGTGCATTCACCTTATGACATCCAGTGGAACAGCCACTTTACAATAGTGCATCTAATTCTTTTAAGGGGGGTGAGAAGGATTACTTTATCCTATCTAAAAATAACAACGAGAATGATATGAAACGAAACAGTCCTGTCTGGTGACATACACAAAGACAGAAAATAAACACCCACGAAACACAAGTGGGAAAAGGCTACCTAAGTATGATTCTCAATCAGAGACAACTAATGACACCTGCCTCTGATTGAGAACCATACCAGGCCAAACCCCAAAAACACAACATAGAAAAAGGAACATAGACAACCCACCCAACTCACGCCCTGACCACACTAAAACAAAGACATAACAAAGAAACTAAGGTCAGAACGTGACAGCATTTGTATCTGCTAAGACACTGAATGTGGTTTAGTACATTTAGTACATTTAGTATATTTAGTTTAGTTTTTCCTGTGAGAAGCAAATTAATTTAAAGTTATATGTGCTTTGGTTCTTGTAGATAAGACATTCCATTCCAAAAACCTTATCTAATTAGCATTTCCTAATGATTGTGCAGCACATTTGAGGAAAACAGGACAATGTTCACCACGAGTTTCTCAGAATTAGTTGCCAAAATTTCACAAGTCGCCACAAATTTGCCCCAAAAGTTTACCACAAAACTAATTTGCATGTGAAAATATGAGCTTACTGCAAATTTACAAATGTTTGCCTGTTTTCTTTCAGTAAGGGAAAAAAACTTGTAATGTAGTAATTGGCCCTACTTACATGTGGGTAATGCGTTACAAAGTAACCCGTCAAAGTACTCAAATTACTTTTTTGTGGTAATGAGTAACTTAATGTCTTACCTTTTCAATTTAAGTAATCAGTTACTTAGTTACCTTTACAAATAAGCAAATCATTACATTAAAATATAATTAAACATTTTGGGGTGGACAATAATTATTTTTTTAAACTCTTCCCCTAAATTCACGTTATTCCTATTTCTTCAGAACGTTGTGGCGGGAAGCTAGCTAGCTAGCAAGATGGCAGAGACAACAGCCTTTACACCGTGGAAGTATTCACATAAACTAATTTATTAATTATTATCATAATGTGTATACACTTCTCCTTCTTCACACATTTTTTGGCCACGCAGTCGTGGGTGAACTGGGAGTACAGGAGAGGGCTCAGAACGCACCCTTGTGGGACCCCCGTGTTGAGGATCAGCGGGGAGGAGATGTTGTTGCCTACCCTCACCACCTGGGGGCGGCCCGTCAGGAAGTCCAGTACCCAGTTGCACAGGGCGGGGTCGAGACCCAGGGTCTCGAGCTTGATGACGAGCTTGGAGGGTACTATGGTGTTGAATGCCGAGCTGTAGTCGATGAACAGCATTCTCACATAGGTATTCCTCTTGTCCAGGTGGGTTAGGGCAGAGTGCAGTGTGGTTGAGATTGCATCGTCTGTGGACCTATTTGTTCGGTAAGCAAATTGGAGTGGGTCTAGGGTGTCAGGTAGGGTGGGGGTGATATGGTCCTTGACTAGTCTCTCAAAGCACTTCATGATGACGGAAGTGAGTGCTACGGGGCAGTAGTCGTTTAGCTCAGTTACCTTAGCTTTCTTGGGAACAGGAACAATGGTGGCCCTCTTGAAGCATGTGGGAACAGCAGACTGGTATAGGGATTGATTGGATATGTCCGTAAACACACCGGCCAGCTGGTCTGTGCATGCTCTGAGGACGCGGCTGGGGATGCCGTCTGGGCCTTCAGCCTTGCGAGGGTTAACACGTTTAAATGTCTTACTCACCTCGGCTGCAGTGAAGGAGAGACCGCATGTTTTCGTTGCAGGCCGTGTCAGTGGCACTGTATTGTCTCAAAGCGGGCAAAAAAGTTATTTAGTCTGCCCAGGAGCAAGACATCCTGGTCCGTGACTGGGCTGGGTTTCTTCTTGTAGTCCGTGATTGACTGTAGACCCTGCCACATGCCTCTTGTGTCTGAGCCATTGAATTGAGATTCCACTTTGTCTCTGTACTGACGCTTAGCTTGTTTAATAGCCTTGCGGAGGGAATAGCTGCATTGTTTATATTCGGACATGTTACCAGACACCTTGCCCTGATTAAAAGCAGTGGTTCGCGCTTTCAGTTTCACGCAAATGCTGCCATCAATCCACGGTTTCTGGTTTGGGAATGTTTTTATCGTTGCTATGGGAACGACATCTTCGACGCACGTTCTAATGAACTCGCACACCGAATCAGCGTATTCGTCAATATTTTCATCTGACGCAATACGAAACATGTCCCAGTCCACGTGATGGAAGCAGTTTTGGAGTGTGGAGTCAGCTTGGTCTGACCAGCGTTGGACAGACCTCAGCGTGGGAGCCTCTTGTTTTAGTTTCTGCCTGTAGGCAGGGATCAGCAAAATGGAGTCGTGGTCAGCTTTTCCGAAAGGGGGGCGGGGCAGGGCCTTATATGCGTCGCGGAAGTTAGAGTAACAATGATCCAAGGTTTTACCACCCCTGGTTGCGCAATCGATATGCTGATAAAATTTAGGGAGTCTTGTTTTCAGATTAGCTTTGTTAAAATCCCCAGCTACAATGAATGCAGCCTCCGGATAAATGGTTTCCAGTTTGCAAAGAGTTAAGTAAAGTTAGTTCAGAGCCATCGATGTGTCTGCTTGGGGGGGTATATACGGCTGTGATTATAATCGAAGAGAATTCTCTTGGAAGATAATGCGGTCTACATTTGATTGTGAGGAATTCTAAATCAGGTGAACAGAAGGATTTGAGTTCCTGTATGTTTCCTTCATCACACCATGTCTCGTTAGTCCAGAAAGATGTTTGTTTCTGTCGGCGCGATGCGTGGAGAAACCCGTTGGCTGCACCGCATCGGATAGCGTCTTCCCAGTAAGCCATGTTTCCGTGAAGCAGAGAACGTTGCAGTCTCTGATGTCCCTCTGGAATGCCACCCTTGCTCGGATTTCGTCAACCTTGTTGTCAAGAGACTGGACATTGGCAAGAAGAATGCTGGGGAGTGGTGCGCGATGTGCCCTTTTTCGGAGTCTGACCAGAACACCGCCTCGTTTCCCTCTTTTTCTGAGTTGTTTCCTTGGGTCGCTGCATGCGATCCATTCCGTTGTCCTGTTTGTAAGGCAGAACACAGGATCCGCGTCGCGGAAAACATATTCTTGGTCGTACTGATGGTGAGTTGACGCTGATCTTATATTCAGTAGTTCTTCTCGACTGTATGTAATGAAACCTAAGATGACCTGGGGTACTAATGTAAGAAATAACACGTAAAAAAACAAAAAACTGCATAGTTTCCTAGGAACGCGAAGCGAGGCGGCCATCTCAGTCGGCGCCGGAAGTAAACTGAAACAACTATTAGGAAATCTGACAGAGATCTCGGTATTGAGCTATCCCATGATGTCCGATGACATCAGTGCTGCTGACAGTGTGGTGCATTGACATCTCTTTAGGTGCTTAGAGGAATGCTCCACTTTGAAAATCCAGCGAGTACTAAGTAGGCAAGGAATTCTAAGGTAGTCTACTGGGCATAACAATGACCAACATGTGCATGGCATTTTCAGAGTAACACAAAAGTAATGTAACGACTACAGTAAGTACTTTCCACAGTAAGTAACGGTGTAATGTAACAAGTTACTTTTAATGGCAGTAACGTTGTAACCTAACGAGTTACTTTGAAAAGTTAACGATCCCTAACATTGCTCACTATATAAAATTGAACTGAGTATAATGTAGCTTTATCTACAACATTGGTGTCATAGATTAAAGGTGGAATTTAGTGGTAGAGTTGTTGATTTGTTCCCAAACTGTATAGAACAAGGAGCCGCCGCCTCTTTTCCAGAGGGACAGATTGGTTAGTCCGGTGTCCACAGGACTGAGTGGGTCGGTGAACCCAGAAGATTAACATGTAATCTTTATTATAACAGGGAAGACAAACAAATATAATTCTTCCTTTGTCATAAGGATTCTTCATTCTTCTGTCATAAGGACGATTACATTGTAGAAAACACACACACACACACTCACACACACACACACACACACACACACACACACACACACACAGGCTATTAACCTTCCCCAGCTCATCAACTTTATTTTGCAATCTTCCCTCAGAACCATTATAATACCCTGAAGAAATAGCTTTCCAATTAAAGCAGATCTAGGAGTAGAAAGCCTTTTTATCTGTGGCTCCTGGAGTCCTTTATTCCAATCATTTAAATTGGAATAGATTTTTCAATTAAGCCATTGACTGCTGCAGACACACAACAGAGGGACAAATAGAGTTGCGATCCTGAAATATTTGTCATGGCAAGCGAGCCGTTTTGTAAATTCACACACAGTAATGTGTTTCTTCCTCTGACAAGGACGTCTGTGACAACTGATTTTGAGCCTTGTGTGGTAATAGGGTTGCAGCAGCCCAAGGTGCAATGTAGCTTTGGCCATCGTAGTCAGACCACTCCATGTGGGTCTAATCTAATGTTATTATGTTGTGACTTTCTCTGTGAAAATGATTGTTCTTTTTCACTCCAAGAATGTATTACATAAGCTGCATTTCTAAACATTTAATTTGTAACTGAACAGGACAGAAGGACCCAGAAGTCACCTTCTTCACATCTGGCAATCAAAATCAGATATGTGACTTTTCTCAAGAAGTTGGATATTCCACCAGCAGATTTATGAGTGTGTTAGGATAAGGGTTATGGTTAGGGTTCTGTCAGTTAAAAATCTACTACTTTGTCTATGGCTATGAAGCCTTCAACATGGATCTTGTTCTGGAGGCAGCTCTGCAGAGTAGTCACTAGCTGGCACAGCTACAATGTTAGAACATTTTTAACCCTAACCTAACCTTAACCACACTTCTAACCCTAATGCCTATCCGTCACTTTAAATTAAGACCATTTTTGTTTTCATACAATGTAGCCAATTTTGACTTTGCAAGTGGCCTTATTGCTCAGTTCTGCCTCAAGGACAAGACTCATCCCAATAAACATCAACCTGCACTTATTGTGTCCCTATGACAGATACCCCTTTCATATGGCTGGATTAAAAAAAAAAAGATCTCTATTGTTCTACAGATACGTTGTGAAAACAGGAGTCTAGTCTATCATGGACGGATGGCTCTGTCTTTAACTTCTAACAGTTGCATTGGGATGCTTGTTGTTCGCTCTCTCCTGAATTGGTTTAATAAAGTTGTGCTGCTGCAGAAGAAGTGCAGAGAAGATTAATGGATGCAGAGGAAGTGTGGCAGTTGTGAGAGGATGCAGGACAGAGCGCGCCAGCCGCCATCTGTTCCGTTTGCCTTTACAGCTCTCTCAACGAAGAAACAAACCCTGAGCAGCATAGATCTTTCAGCCCCGCATACAAATACACAGACACATCTCTCTATTTAGTCTATTACATGCTGCTAAACCCTTAAACCCCACTGTAAGACTTTTCAGTATTTCAACAGTAAAACAATGTAGAATGTATCGTAAAATACCACAAATCTGTTTTACAGATTTAAACTGGTACCGGGCTGCCTTTTGACGAGTCTTGTGAGGCTTGTGGGCATCCTAGAGTAAAACAACCAACATTTATGTGTTTGTGAGTCTCGTCTTTAGTGGGGTAATGTTAGTTTTTTAGGCTGAACCGTTTCGGACACTGCAAACAGAAGTTGGCAGATCAGCGGTGCTGACTTCAGATGAATCCTGTGACACGTCTGAGGGGTAAAACCGTTTGGACGCTGTAGATGTTTTTGTGAGAAGAACGATGCGGTGGATTGAGACAGAGCCCATGCAAAAATATCTCTAGTTTAAACAGACAGATTTTGATGGGGGGTTTTTGTATGCTAATTAGATTTCCACGGGGCCGCGGGAATTGACTCAAGAGGGTTTAAAACTGTAATTTTGCTTTTCAACAGAGCTGCTGTAATATATTTTACAGTACTATTTTCTTTACTGTAAAGCATGCATCATCCCTGGCCCAGCGTGTTTTATATGTGAAATGCGCACCGACAATCCGCAAAAACAGAATTGCGCTGGTAACATGGGTCAAATCTTTTGATCTGTAGAAACAAGCTCTTTTCGCTGTAGTAATGGTGAAAAAATAACAGTCACTAAGCTGTGCTCATTTTATTCCCTATGGCACTCATAAAAGTACTATTTATATTCCTTAAACAAACATTGAAAATTATACTGTTTCTTGCTTTTTGATTTATGGCCCGAGCGTCAAAACTCCAGTTTTAGATGTCCAAATTCACAATCAATATGCTGAAATAAGTTGTGATATTTTGAAGACTATTCTATTCAGCTTACTTGTATTTTGCTAAATTAGTACCTTGTAAACTGCACAAGCACCGATATTTATGAAGTGGTCACTCAAGACTGGAATTCATTAGCTTGTTCTACTGTAATCAGTAGTAGTTTATAGATCGGCAGGGAATGGTGTTCTCGAGTGGCTAGATGTTCTTTACCATTCGTCCATCAGATTTTCCACCAATGCTCCTTATAGGACACATCACTGCAGTCTATACTACTCTGTAAACTGGTCATCTCTGTATACCCATCACAAGACCCACTGGCTGATTCTTATTTATAAAACCCTCTTAGGCCTCACTCCCCCCTATCTAAGATATCTACTGCAGCCCTCATCATCCACATACAACACCCGTTCTGCTAGTCACATTCTGTTCAAGGTCCCCAAAGCACACACATCCCTGGGTCCTACTCTTTTCAGTTCGCTGCAGCTTGCGACTAGAACGAGCTCCAACAAACACTCAAACTGGACAGTTTTATCTCAATCTTCATTCAAAGACTCAATCATGGACACTTACAGTTGTGGTTGCTTTGTGTGATACATTGTTGTCTCTACATTCTTGCCCTCTGTCTCTACCTTCTTGCACTTGCTATGTTGTTGTCTTAGGTCTCTCGTTATGTTGTGTTGTTTCTCTTGTTGTGATGTGTTTTGTCCTATATTTATATTTGATTTATTTTTAATCTCAGCCCCCGTCCCCACAATAAGAATGAGTTGTTGACTGACTTGCCTAGGTAAATAAAGGTTAAATAAAATTTGAAAAAAATGAATCAATAGCGAGGGCAAATTATTCACTCACATCAATATTGTATGGAAATCAATGGAACTGGGACAGTAACCATGGAGTAATGTACTATTTGCGCTCTTCTAACAGACAGACCTCAATGAACTTGGGCGTACTACCTGTATCTGTTGATAGACAATAACCTCGTAGCCTCGTAGCCAATAAGCTCATAGCCATTTATCAACTTATATCTCTGTGAGAAATTGTTTTCGGTCGATGGCCAATACGGAAAAGGAAACACTTTTTTGACTGGATAATTTCAATGAATCACCACCTCACATGGCTTTTATTTGAATGATATCTTAACCATCAAATCCATGAATTCATGTAAGGCCAGAGACTTTTATGGGAGGAGCGCCCAATTTTTTTCGAGCCAATGTAATCTGAAAATAACAGTCACCTTCGAAGTCTCACTACGGACTGTCAAATATGGCAAAAACACCTGTACTAATCCAAAGATTTTGATCTGTTTTAAAAATCAACTTTAATAGCAACATCACCAATCTGAGTATCAAAAAATGTGTATTTCCTGTCATTCATTTGTGGTGAAAACTTTAGTCTGTGATGTGTTCTGCCTACCATAGGGAAATTAGTGTAATCAAACATAATTATATATGTCAAAGTAATTCTATAGATTTTTTATATATGATGATAGTATATGATGATTACAACAATGACATCTATTTCTTCCTACTTTAACCATGGAGAGAGTAAAAAAATACTCCTAAATACAATTTAAGATGGCAATTCTGGTCCTAGTATAATGCTGTAAATTTACAGGGAAAGGTTTTACGTTGTAGGCTCATTGTCGCATTGTTTAGTTTTTTTTTACCTTTCAGAGGAATAAAGCTGGGCTTCGAGCCACAACAGTAAGACATAGATGAAAGACACAGTCTGAACTGAATGTGATTAAGAGGTACAGTGGGGCAAAAAAGTATTTAGTCAGCGACCAATTGTGCAAGTTCTCCCACTTACAAAGATGAGAGAGGCCTGTAATTTTCATCATAGGTACACTTTAACTATGACAGATAAAATGAAAAATCCAGAAAATCACATTGTAGGATTTTTAATGAATTAATTTGCAAATTATGGTGGAAAATAAGTATTTGGTCACCTACAAACAAGCAAGATTTCTGGCTCTCACAGACCTGTAACTTCTTCTTTAAGAGGCTCCTCTGTCTTCCACTCGTTACCTGTATTAATGGCACCTGTTTGAACATGTTATCAGTATAAAAGACACCTGTCCACAACCTCAAACAGTCACACTCCAAACTCCACTATGGCCAAAACCAAAAAGCTGTCAAAGGACACCAGAAACAAAATTGGAGACCTGCACCAGGCTGGGAAGACTGAATCTGCAATAGGTAAGCAGCTTGGTTTGAAGAAATCAACTGTGGGAGCAATTGTGAGGAAATGGAAGACATACAAGACCACTGATAATCTCCCTCGATCTGGGACTCCACGCAAGATCTCACCCCGTGGGGTCAAAATGATCACAAGAATGGTGAGCAAAAATCCCAGAACCACACGGGGGGACCTAGTGAATGACCTGCAGAGAGCTGGGACCAAAGTAACAACTAACTAGGTCCCCCCATCAGTAACACACTACGCCGCCAGGGACTCAAATCCTGCAGTGCCAGACGTGTCCCCCTGCTTAAGCCAGTACATGTCCAGGCCCGTCTGAAGTTTGCTAGAGAGCATTTGGATGATCCAGAAGAAGATTGGGAGAATGTCATATGGTCAGATGAAACCAAAATATAACTTTTTGGTAAAAACTCACCTCGTCGTGTTTGGGGACAAAGAATGCTGAGTTGCATCCAAAGAACACCATACCTACTGTGAAGCATGGGGGTGGAAACATCATGCTTGGGGGCTGTTTTTCTGCAAAGGGACCAGGATGACTGATCCGTGTAAAGGAAAGAATGAATGGGGCCATGTATCGTGAGATTTTGAGTGAAAATCTCCTTCCATCAGCAAGGGCATTGAAGATGAAACATGGCTGGGTCTTTCAGCATGACAATGATCCCAAACACACCGCCCGGGCAACGAATGAGTAGCTTCGTAAGAAGCATTTCAAGATCCTGGAGTGGCCTAGCCAGTCTCCAGATCTCAACCCCATAGAAAATCTTTGGAGGGAGTTGAAAGTCCGTGTTGCCTAGCAACAGCCCCAAAACAGCATTGCTCTGGAGGAGATCTGCATGGAGAAATGGGCAAAAATACCAGCAACAGTGTGTGAAAACCTTGTGAAGACTTACAGAAAACGTTTGACCTGTCATTGCCAACAAAGGGTATATAAGTATTGAGATAAGCTTTTGTTATTGACCAAATACTTATTGTCCATCATAATTTGCAAATAAATTCATAAAAATCCTACAATGTGATTTTCTGGATTTTTTTTCTAATTTTGTCTGTCATAGTTGAAGTGTACCTATGATGAAAATTACAGGCCTCTCATCTTTTTAAGTGGGAGAACTTGCACAATTGGTGGCTGACTAAATACGTTTTTGCCCCACTGTATGTTATTGTGGTGAAGTGTTGGCATTTGGTGAGAGGAAATCGTGACAAAATGAAAATGAGACTTGGTTATTGTTGTTGTGGAGTGTGATCTCTGCTTGTGTTACAGTTGCAATGAAGCATAATAAAAACACAGCTACACAGACCTGTGTTCACAGACTGTGATCAGTTTGATTCACATTTTTTGTTTTGCACTATTGATTTGTTTCATGAACAGACAAGATAGTTAATTTCAAGACATTTCATGGTATTTCTATGACAAGGTCTGCGTGTCATTTTCCTGATCACACAATCTTTATAAAAAGTACATGCATCCTCTTTGTTCTTGTTAACAACCCTGTGCTGTCTCTCTCTCTCTCTCCCTCCCTCTCTCTCTCTCCCTCCCCCTCTCTCTCTCACTCGCCCTCTCTCATTGAAGATATCTGTGCGACATGATAAAGTTTCCTTTATCATGGAGGGAGGGAGGACGTGACTTGGACACAGAGGGACGGTTCGGACCGGCATACAACCCCCCCCCCCCCCACACACACACACACACACATATATACACACACATGTTCATATAGGTGTAAAATCATACATCAATGCATAGATTTGCACAAACGTATATGCATGCAATCCTGCATGCAACCATCACCTTGTGCTGTTGTACTGAAAGGCATGCTGCTAACACGCCGGGCCCCAAACTCTCATGAGTGCAAATGTGTTCAATTGAAAGTGTTAGTGGTAAGAGATTTCATCGCTAACAAACTCTGACACAAACATGGAGATGAATATCAAATTGGATTTAATTGGTATACCATTGCCTCAGCAGGGTAACAGGCAGAGTGTTGTGTCACAGTCGTTCTCTGCACTCAGCTCTCTCTGCCCAGTCATTTGTACAATGCTGTTTTACAACATTCCTACTCATGTCTTCCTCTCTCAGAACAACATCCCGGTTGAGGCCGTGTTTAGGAGTTACAACATCTCTACCCATGTCTCTTTAGCCATCTTGTAATGTAGCCCTCTCATTTCGCCGGCGCAATACGACAGATCATGAGAAATGAGAAGTGAGACGCAATTTAATATTAACACAACCTGACAAAGTCCCGTTGTAACCCCCCATCACCAACCCCCATCCCCTCTATCCCACTTCACATGATACAATTAAAAACACTCCCATATACACCAGAACACCCAATCCCCTCTGAACACTGTCAGGAACATTCCGCTTTATAGCAACTTAAAATAAATCTTGTTCTAATCTATAGAGGGCCTGACAAGAGCGAAGCTACAAGGTTTCCAGGCACTTAGCTGAGTAGAGACGGAAAAAAGAAGACCCCTTACATTATTTATATGCACTAATGGTGCCGCGATTCACTGTGTATGTGTGTGTGTGAATCAGCTTTCTTCACCACACTCCGCTAAAATAGACACACAGCTGTAATCAAAGCCATACATTTCCTCTCTCTCCATATTTCTCTCTGTCTCCGATTGGTAACGGCTAGGTCAATTGGAGTCAGTTTTCTAGCGCGGAGAACTCCTTACGACAGATGATCCTTTTTACATGGAAATGAAAGACAATGAGTGTTTTGGTTTAATTTACCAAAGGAACAGATAAGATCTTGGTGTGTAAATGACTAAAGGTAAATGCCATTGTACTGTAACTTACATCAAAGAGTTTGTAGAGTGGGTCATTAGTGAGTGAGCTTTGACAGGCTGAATGAACAGAAATCACAAATGAGAACTATACCTTCTGTATAAGTGTTAAGCCTCTATCTCACTTTAGCTATTTTTCCCACATGGTGTAAAAACCTATCGCTACCAACATGTAGATTCTCTTTACAGGTAGATGTTTCCAGTTTTCAGGACAGTAATCAGAATGCGTGTATACGTGCGTGTATACGTGCGTATGGGTGCATGTACATGTGTGCCTATTTCTGTTTACGTGTGCATGCATGCACATACAGACAGCAGTTTGTGAGTAAAGACACGGCCTTAACATTGCTATTGAATTACAGATGTACTTTTACATTTTAGTGATATAGCAGACTCTCTTAACCTGAGCGAATTACAGTTAGTGCATTTATCTGAAGATATCTAGGAGGGACAACCACATATCACATAGAAAGTGTCCAGGTGAGGAGGAGGAGGTTTATTGAAGATACTGTTTGAAGGAAGATGGGCAGGGACTGCTGTTCTAGTTTCTGGTGGACGGTGGTTCCACCATTGGGGTGGCAGGACAGAGAAGAGCTTGGACTTGGGTTGAGCGGGAGCTGCCCTCCTGTAGGGGTGGGAGGGCCTAGAGACTTGAGGTGGCAGAACGGAGTGCTTGGCTTGGGGTGTAAGGTTTTAGCATAGCCTCTGTGACACAGAGAATAGCAGAAGATCATTCTGAGAGAGAAATCAAAAAAGTTGATCAGAGACAGCATGCTCAAGTGTTTTGGGAAAAAAAGAAAGAAGCGATACAGGTCTATAGTTTTTGACATCAGATGAGCCGAATGTTGGTTTCTTGAGGAAAGGATGCAGCCAGTGGTCAGGGATGAGTTGATGAGGGAAGGAATTGGAGAAGGTCTCAAGAGATGGTCTGGAGAAGAGAGGAGGGGAAGGGGTCTATCTGGCAGGTTATCGGGTGGCCAGAGAAGGGAAAAAGAGGTCAAGGCGTAGAGTTGTTCTGTGTGAGTGAGACCAGTGCTCAATAGGCTGAGTGAATGAGTAGCGGATGTCATCAACCTTTTCATCAAAGTGGTTGACAAAGTTGTCCGCAGAGACGGAGGAAGAAGAGGGATGGGGTGGAGGATTAAATCAAATCAAACTTTATTTATTTGCCACATGTGCCAAATACAACAAGTATAGACCTTACATAAAAGCCATTAACAACAGTGCAGTTCAAGAAGAGTTAAGAAAACCTCTCTGGGATATGTGGGACGGTAGCCTCCCACCTCGCCAACAGCCAGTGAAAGTGCAGGGCGCCAAATTCAAAACAACAGAAATCCCCAAATTAAAATTCCACAAACATACAAGTATTTTACACCATTTTAAAGACAAAATTATTGTAAATCCAGCCACAGTGTCCGATTTCAAAAAGGCTTTACGGCGAAAGCACACCAAACGATTATGTTAGGTCAGAGCCAAGTCACAGAAAAACACAGCCATTTTTCCAGCCAAAGAGAGGAGTCACAAAAAGCAGAAATAGAGATAAATGAATCACTAACCTTTAATGATCTTCATCAGATGACACTCATAGGACTTCATGTTACACAATACATGTATGTTTTGTTCGATAAAGTTCATATTTATATTAAAAAATCTCAGTATACATTGGCGAGTTACGTTCAGTAGTTCCAAAACATCCGGTGATTTTGCAGAGAGCCACATCAATTTAAAGAAATACTCATAATAAACATTGATAAAAGGTACATCTATTATGCACAGAATTATAGATACACTTTTTCCTTAATGCAACTGCTGTGTCAGATTTCAAAAAAGCTTTACCGAAAAAGCACACCATGCTATAATCTGAGTACAGCGCTCCGAGACCAAAACAACCCAAACAGATATCCGCCATGTTGTGTAGTCAACAGAGGTCAGAAATAGCATTATAAATATTCACTTACCTTTGATGATCTTCATCAGAATGCACTCCCAGGAATCCCATTCCACAATAAATGTTTGATTTGTTTGATAATGTCCATCATTTATGTCCAAATACCTAATTTTTTCCCCGCGAAATTAGCCCAGTAATCCAAATTAGGTGAAAGCAGGTAAAAAAAAACAAGGAAAATCTATCCAGAAATGTTTTGGGGGAGCTCTGAATTACTTCCAATGCAATGCTATTGAAAGATCGAATTTCCGCCTCCCAGATTGCAGTTCCTATGGCTTCCAGTAGATGTCAACTGTCTTTATACAAGGTTTTAGGCATAGCTTTTTAAAATTATGAAGTATTTGTAGACTTTCCAAGTTGAGCACCAGGGCAAAAGTAGCCTTTTTGCACGCGTGAATGTGGGTGGGCTCTTCGTTCTTTTCCTTTGCTATTGAACATAGTCATCTCCATCTGAAATATTATCATTTATTTAGATATTAGACAACATGAGGATTAATAAAAAACATTGTTTGACTCGTTTGGACTAACTTTGCTGGTAAGTTTTTGGAATCCTTTGTATGCATGTTGAAGGACTGTATTGTTGAATTCAATGGTGCCAACTAAACAGCGTTCTTGGGATAAAAAGAACGACCTTATCGAAACAAAATGACCATTCATTGTGTAGCTTGGACCCTTGGGATTGCAAACAGAGGAATATCTTCAAACGTAAGTGATTTATTTTATCGTTATTTGTTATTTCGTGACGCTGGTTTGGAAAATATGCTAATTGTGAATCACTGTCCTCAGACAATCAAATGCTATGCTTTTGCCGTACAGCCATTTTGAAATATGACAACGCAGTTCGATTACCAAGATTCTAAGCTGAAGAATCATGTATGAAACTTGTATTTTCATGAATGTTTAATATTACGATTTTGTATTTTGAATTTCACCTGAAGTTGTCGAAATTTGATCCCGCTAGCGGGATCTCCGGGTTAACGGAAAAGGCTTCTTCCAGTTCGTGGTGAGTAATCCCAGTTCTGATATCCAGAAGTTATTTTCAGTCATAAGAGACGGTAGCAGCAACATTATGTACAAAATCATTTAAAAAAAATAAGTTAGAAACAACGCAAAAAATTTTACAAAATAGCACAATTGGTTATGGGCACGTCAGCCATCCTCTTCTTCACAATCATATACAGTGAGGCAAAAAAAGTATTTAGTCAGCCACCAATTGTGCAAGATCTCCCACTTAAAAAGATGAGAGAGGCCTGTAATTTTCATCATAGGTACACTTCAACTATGACAGACAAAATGAGGGAAATAAATCCAGAAAATCACATTGTAGTATTTTTAATGAATTTATTTGCAAATTATGGTGGAAAATAAGTATTTTTTTGCCCCACTGTATACCCTAACCAGGAGGGAGGAGAAGGTGGAAAATCGTTTCCTAGGGTTAGGCAGAAGCTTGAAATTTAAAGTGGTAGAAAGGGGCTTTAGCAGTGGATACAGAGTAATGGAAGTTAGAGAGGAGGGAGTGAAAAGAGGACAGGATCTCCAGTAGTTTAGTTTTCCTCTATATTTGCTCAGCTGTTAATGAAGGTTAATGAGTATACCTGTGCCACCATCGAGACAACCAAATGCTCTCGGACTATGAGAGAAAACATAGTCAGATGAAGAAAGAGAATCTGTAGTATCAGTGTTCTCTGGGGTTATCAATGTCTCCATCAGGGCCAAAAAGTCAAGGAACTGAAAGGCAGCATAGGCTGCGATTAACTTTCATTCTTGACCGCAGATCGTTGGTTCCAAACGCTGCCAGAGACCAGGAATTACATGGGTTTTGCGTGCAGCATACACTAAATTAGAAGGGATGTGCCAAGGGATGTTGAGCATCTGTAAAACCTACAGGGAGAGGTGTGAATAGGTATAAAAAACACACACAATTGCCAAAGCTGCAAAAGAGCAAAATGAGATGATTTGTAAATAACTAGGTAAGATACTCAAGTGAGAGAGTGTTGTGGAGCCTGACACTGACACAGCTGCCGCTGAGAAACCAGGGGAAACTGAAGACTTACACTAATTTCTAATTGCCTAGCAGAGGTGGAGAGCACACCTCTGTACTAATTGCTGATTGCCTAGAAGAGGTGAAACCACTCCCCCTCCAATACAGCTACTAATTACCTAAACAAGTCACAAATTGCCCTTCCCCTTGATCCTGGTTGATGTGTAAGCAACTATATGCAACAACAAAATATAAAGAAAAATACCTTATGTACTATACAGCCATGGTGTAGTCTGTGACAAAAGGAACCCATTACCATTCTTATTGCCAAGCTCCTTAACATCTACTCAGTTTGGGGCACAGCGTTATGTGTGTACAGTACACCACTATATCCACACTTGTGTCTCTCATTTCCTATGGTAGCCCAAAACTATCCTTCAACATGCTATTGTAAACTGAACCAGCAGAGAGGCTCTGTGCATTAAACTGCCCTGAAAGAAAACGCTAAACGATGTACAGTAAATGCAGGCAGCTTCTTGATGCTAATGCCACAGATACAGTCCCAGCCGAGATTGAGGCTGGTACTGTAGGAGTAGAGAAGTGGGTTATTACTGTAGTCTGTCTTTTATCTTTTTGACTGTACGGTAAACATGTGTGGAACAGTGCTAGGTGCATGAATTCAAACGTTGTTGAGAAAATTGCATTATTTTGGATAACAACAAAGTGTACTTTAACTAAATGCATGTGTTTACTGTACACAATTTTAGCTCCTAATTGACTTTTGTGTAATAATTAATACAAATTTACTTGATTTCGATGAGCTTATCCAGATGGGCACAACGCTTTATGCTGTAAGGGAGATGCACCCTATATCGAACACAAATGTAGAGTGTACTTTCTAAACGTTTATGTAACTTGGTGTCTGCAACAATGGCCATCACACTACTGCCCTATTATTTAAGATAATCGTCTTGTTAGTCATTCCCACATACAGTATGTTGAAGACTAACTGATTCGCAGTAGCATTTAACTATATGACTAACTAATGGAAAGAAAGCTACAGCTCTCTCAGTAGTAAAGTCAAATTCTACATAAATGTCACAATCGTCGTAGTGAGGAGACCAAAGCGCAGCGTGATGTGAATACATATTTTTTATGACTGATGAAAAAACACGAAGTACACTAAACAAAACTTAATAACAAAACGAACGTGACCACTATCGAAACTGAGTGCAAACATGCAACATCACATAAACAATAACCCACGAACCACAATACAAAACAGGCTACCTAAATATGGTTCCCAATCAGAGACAACGACAAACACCCGCCACTGATTGAGAACCATATCAGGCCAAAACACATAGAAATAGACAAACTAGACATACAACATAGAATGCCCACCCTGACCAAACAAAACATAGAAACAAACAACGCAAATCATGGTCAGAGTGTGACAGTACCCACCCCCCCAAGGTGAGGACTTCGGCCGCAAAACCTAAACCTATAGGGGAGGGTCTGGGTGGGTTTCTGGCTGTGGTGGTGGCTCTTGCGCGGGATGTGGACCCCACTCCACCATAGTCAGAGACAACCCTCGCCTCCGACCTTGGGCCTAAACCCTAATTACAGGCCCCAATGGACTGAGGAGCGCCTCTGGACTGAGGGGCAGCTCCGGACTGAGGAGCAGCTCCGGATTAACTGACGGCTCTGGCGGCTCCTGGCTGGTTGATGGCTCTGGCGGCTCCTGGCTGGCTGACGGCTCTGGCGGGTCCTGGCTGACTGGTGGCTCTGGCGGCTCCTGGCTGGCTGGCGGCTCCTGGCTGGCTGGCGGCTCTGGCAGGTCCTGGCTGACTGACGGCTCTGGCAGGAACTGCCGGATCTGACGGCTCAGGACAGACTGGCGGCTCTGACGGCTCAGGACAGACGGGAGACTCTGGCGGCTCAGGACAGACGGGAGACTCTGGCGGCTCAGGACAGACGGGAGACTCTGGCGGCTCAGGACAGACGGGAGACTCTGGCGGCTCAGGACAGACGGGAGACTCTGGCGGCTCAGGACAGACGGGAGACTCTGGCGGCTCAGGACAGACGGGAGACTCTGGCGGATCAGGACAGACGGGAGACTCTGGCGGATCAGGACAGACGGGAGACTCTGGCGGATCAGGACAGACGGGAGACTCTGGCGGATCAGGACAGACGGGAGACTCTGGCGGATCAGGACAGACGGGAGACTCTGGCGGATCAGGACAGACGGGAGACTCTGGCGGCTCAGGACAGACGGGAGACTCTGGCGGCTCAGGACAGACGGGAGACTCTGGCGGCTCAGGACAGACGGGAGACTCTGGCGGCTCAGGACAGAAGGGAGACTCTGGCGGCTCAGGACAGATGAGAAACTCTGGCGACTCAGGACAGACGGGAAACTCTGGCGACGCTGGGCAGGAGGAAGGCTCTGGTAGCGCTGGACAGACGGGAGCACCTGTAGGGATGAGACGGAGAGACAGCCTGGAGCGGGGGGCTGCCACCAGAGGGCTGGTGCGTGGAGGTGGCACTGGATAGACTGGACCGTGCAGGCACACTGGAGCTCTTGAGCACCGAGCCTGCCCAACCTTACCTGGTTGAATGCTCCCGGTAGCCAGGCCAGTGCGGCGAGGTGGAATAGCCCGCACTGGGCTGTGCTGGGGAACCGGGGACACTAAGCGTAAGGCTGGTGCCATGTACGCTGGCCCGAGGAGACTCACTGGAGACCAGATGCGTAAAGCCGGCTTCATGGCACCTGGCTCGATGCCCACTCTAGCCCGGCTGATATGAGGAGCTGAAAAGTACCGCACCGGGCTATGCACACGCACTGGGGAGACTGTGCACTCCACCGCAAAACACGGTGCCTGCCCGGTCCCTCTCTCTCTCCGGTAAGCACGGGAATTTGGCGCAGGTCTCCTACCTGGCTTCACCACACTCCCGTGTGCCCCCCAATACATTTTTGGAGCTGCCTCTCGGGCTTCCAGCCACGATGCCGTGCTGCCTCCTCATACCGGCGCCTCTCTGCTTTCACTTCCTCCAGCTCTGCTTTAGGGCGGCGATATTCCCCTGGCTGTACCCAGGGTCCTTCGCCGTCCAGAATCTCCTCCCAAGTCCATGAGCCTGCGTTTTTTGCCGCTGCTGCTGCTGGCCGTTACCACGCTGTTTGGTCCATTGTTGATGTGTTATTCTGTCACGATCGTCGTAGTGAGGAGACCAAAGCGCAGCGTGATGTGAATACATCTTTTTAATGAATGACGAAAAAACACGAAGTACACTAAACAAACAAACAAAATAACAAACTGAACGTGACCACTATCGAAACTGAGTGCAAACATGCAACATCACATAGACAATAACCCACGAACCACAATACAAAACATGCTACCTAAATATGGTTCCCAATCAGAGACAAAGACAAACACCTGCCACTGATTGAGAACCATATCAGGTCAAAACACATAGAAATAGACAAACTAGACATACAACATAGAATGCCCAGTCATATCACACGCTGACCAAACAAAACATAGAAACAAACAACGCAAATCATGGTCAGAGTGTGACAATAAATGAGTAATGACTTAAAATCTTGAGGCAAACACTGAATCTGCTCTAATTGGATAGTCCAACAAAGAAATATTTGGAAAACACATACTGTGATGGCGCCTCTGATCATCACTGAATAGTGAGCAAACTCTATTAAGCTGTTTTCAAATGTGCAGAATTATATTATTTTACAATGGTTACATATTCACTTCCCCAGCTGGCTGGCTCAGCGCGTCTCCATTTGTCATCGACAATTGTGTCCAATTATATGATTAGCTTTGAACACTCCAGCACTTCGAGTGCTCTTGTGTGTTCCGCCGCACTGCGCGATTCGCAAACAAAGTCATTACAACATGTATTCACACATATCAAATAACAAAACAGATGGCCATTGCGCTCGGCGCCTGATTTGTTTTCCACACGAGCAACGGGGAAAAAATTGTCTTTTCACTGAGCTTATTTTAATGCACTGTTTTTCTACTCCCTGAGCTGAGCAGCTGGCTGTCGTGCTGTTAGATCAGCTCGAAATGAAAGACAAAACAAAAGCACTTGTTGTCAAGATTCAGAGTTACAGAGAGATAAGCTTCTGCATAATTCATCACATGAAACTCGAAAAGGAAGTGTAATTGTTTTAAATCTATTTTGGCAGTTTGGAGTGGAGAGGCAGTGGGAAGTTTATCTTTGATGTGGAACAGGTGGGATATATGGAAGACCCTCTGGTACTTCATCTGACCTTTCTCTTATAGTAAATCTTTAGCACCTTTAGTCTTGGATTTCAAAACGAAATAATCTCTTCAGTAGTTCTGCCATATCTGATCTCAAATAAGATGCTGATCTCAACCTAGGTTCAAATACTATTTAGTCAAATAGTAAGTGTTAGACAGACGGGGGAGATTGGGGGAGGGTGAGTGGAAGGGCAGTGGGCTGGATTTGAACCCATGCTGACTCTGGCATACGTGTGCTGTGGTCAGCGGCTGTAACCGCTGGATGACACAGGCAACATTCAACCAGCTTTTTCTCACTGTGACTCCATTGGTTCCATTGCGCCGGGCAAGTTCAATCAACCATAGATATAGGCCTCAATTTTACACGTGTAGCACAACCTGGGCCCTACGCTAAAAACCTGTTACATTACATGTCACTTAAAGTGTTATAAAACTACTATTTAAAACCAAGTCTGTCAGTCCGACAGTTTGATGGTGAAAAGTAAATCTATTATGACAGAGACAGATTGAATGCAGCTATTTTCTTACTTTATCAATCTCTCAATGGCACAGTAGTTGATATGGCACACAACCATTGGTGGATGGAATGCAACATCTGCAATGTAATCAGCCTAGAATACCACCAAAGGCTGTGTCAGTCTGGCCTATAAACCTATCCTTGTGTCTATAAACCTAACAGTAACAGTAATAATTTGTGTAATATACAGATGTAGGATCATAATTTGAGCCAGTTTGCTACAGCAGGAAAAGACTCCTGCAGCAACAGGAAATGTGAATGACTATGTGGATTATAATTCATGGACATTTGTTTGTAGTGGTTGATACATTTTTAATTAGGGCAAATCAAGTCTGACATTTTAAAGTGGAAAGTACAAACTTTAGAAGCCTTTTTAAACCTTGAATACATAGCATTAGCATTTGTTGGGGTGCAGGAAAATTCTCAGCAACAACAGAGTGATCAAATTAAAATCCTACATCCTTACTTGGTTTAAATGTTGATTCAGCAGTCATAATATTGACACATAAAGTCAACCAGCTATGGCTAACATTAGATTCTTTACATTTTATTTTACTAGGCAAGTCAGTTAAGAACAAATTCTTATTTTCAATGATGGCCTAGTGGTTTAACTGTCTGTTCAGGGGCAGAACGACAGATTTGTACCTTGTCAGCTCGGGGATTTGAACTTGCAACCTTTCGGTTACTAGTCCAACGCTCTAACCACTAGGCTACCCTGCCGCCCCTGTTAGCCCTAAAGTTCCCGACTTAGGTCGTTTCAACCATTGATTTGATCACAACAATGTTAATACTACTTTTAAGCCATTGGCCACTGACTCTCAGTGTCAGTAGATGACTTGCTTATTATCACAAAAAAAATGTGGTACTAAACTCAGCAAAAAAAGAAACGTCCTCTCACTGTCAACTGCGTTTATTTTATTTGTGTAAATATTTGTATGAACATAACAAGATTCAACAATTGAGACATAAACTGAACAAGTTCCGCATACATGTGACTAACAGAAATTGAATAATGTGTCCCTGAAGAAAGGGGAGTCAAAATCAAAAGAAAATCTTAATGCAGCTGGTGGCCACACCAGATACTAAGTATGGAAAGTGCATTTCCTCCTCATGGACTGCACCAGATTTGGCAGTTCTTGCTGTGAGATGTTACCCCACTCTTCCACCAAGGCACCTGCAAGTTCCCTGACATTTCTGGGGGGAATGGCCTAAGCCCTCACCCTCCGATCCAACAGGTTCCAAACGTGCTCAATGGTTTTGAGATCCGGGCTCTTCGCTGGCCATGACAGAATACTGACATTCCTGTCTTGCAGGAAATCACGCACAGAACTAGCAGTATGGCTGGTGGCATTGTCATGCTGGAGGTTCATGTCAGGATGAGCCTGCAGGAAGGGTACCACATGAGGGAGGAGGTTGTCTTCCATGTAATGCACAGTGTGGTGATTTCCTGCAATGACAACAAGCTCAGTCCGATTATGCTGTGACACACCGCCCCAGACCATGACAGACGCTCAACCTCCAAATCGATCCCGCTCCAGAGTACAGGCCTCGGTGTAACGTTCATTCCTTTGATGATAAACGCGAATCCGACCATCACCCCTCGTGAGACAAAACCGCAAATCGTCAGTGAAGAGCACTTTTTGCCAGTCCTGTCTGCCATTCCAGGCGACGTTGTTGCTGTCTGGTGATGTCTGGTGAGGACCTGCCTTACATCAAGTCTACAAGCCCTCAGTCCAGCCTCTCTCAGTCTATTGCGGACAGTCTGAGCCCTGATGGAGTGATTGGTGTAACTCGGGCAGTTGTTGTTGTCATCCTGTACCTGTCCCGCAGGTGTGATGTTCGGATGTACCGATCCTGTGCAGGTGTTGTTACACATGGTCTGCCACTGCAAGGACAATCAGCTGTCTGTCCTGCATCCCTGTAGCGCTGTCTTAGGCGTCTCACAGTACGGACATTGCAATTTATTGCCATGGCCACATCTGCAGTCCTCATGCCTCCTTGCAGCATGCCTAAGGCACATTCACGCAGATGAGCAGGGACCCTGGGCATCTTTCTTTTGGTGTTTTTCAGAGTCAGTAGAAAGGCCGCTTTAGTGTCCTGACCTTAATTCCCTACCGTCTGTAAGCTGTTAGTGTTTTAATGTCCGTTCATTAATTGTTTATGCGTCATTGAACAAGCATGGGAAACAGTGTTTAAACCCTTTACAATGAAGATTTGTGAACTTATTTGGATTTTTATGAATTATCTTTGAAAGACAGGGTCATGGAAAAGGGACGTTTCTTTTCTTGCAGAGCTTACATCAATATGGAAAGATTAATGTTTACTGCAAAATTCAAGCTAGGATTTGGGGAGGGTATAGCAAACCCAAATGGAAAGCCATTCCCTCATCCCTGAAAGCAGTGCAGTATACACTACATGACCAATAGTATGTGGACACCTGCTAGTCTAATTCCAGATTCCAATGTGTATTGTACAAAACGCTATTTTACGCTTTAATCACTGTATGTTACCTTGTATTTTGTAATGGTCTATCTTTGGTTCTATTTCCCAGTGGGCCAAATTAGGCATGGGGTGTGTTGTGGAATATCCAATCAAAGGGAATAGAGACTGCAGATTCTTTCATGCAACTCTTTATTATAAGATTTGCAAAAATTGAGAATCAACTATCCACTCAACAGTGTATAGTTGAAAAGCACAAAGAATAGTGCCAGTTGAAAGCTTTTATAGAGAAGCACATCCTTTTTGTATATGTGGCAGTCAGCAGATAGTGTGTAAAAGGTAATTAGTTGTCTGTGCAGACTTAAGATCCCACAAAGAAAATATAATTACTTACAAGCATTTCCATTAAAACCTCTTAAGGATTAGCCTAAAGGATTTAGCCTAAAATGACATACCCAAATCTAACTGCCTGTAGCTCAGGACTTGAAGTAAGGATGTGCATATTCTTGATACCATTTGACACAAAATACTTTGAAGATGGTGGAAATGTGAAATGAATGTTGGAGAATTTAACACATTCGATCTGGTTAAAGATAATCATATTTGAAATGCAAGAGAAATGCCATATTGTATTATTCCAGCCCAGGCACAATTTAGATTTTGGCCACAAGATGGAAGCAGTGTATGTTCAAAGCCTTAGACTGATCCAATGAACCATTACATTTCTGTTCAAAATGTTGTATCAAGACTGCCAGCTTAGTGGAGTCTGCCACTAGCATAGTCAGTGTAGTCAGCTCAGCTATTCCATTGAGACCGTGTCTGTGCCTCGATCTAGGTTGGGAAAAACTAAACATGGCCTTGCTCGCCTTAGCAATCTCACTAGGATAAAGACCTCCTCCATTCCTGTCATTATTGAAAGAGATTATGATACCTCACATTTCAAAATAGGGCTACTTAATGTTAGATCCCTCACTTCCAAGGCAGTTTTGATCAATGATCTAATCACTGATCATAATCTTGATGTGATTGGCCTGACTGGAACATGGCTGAAGCCTGATGAATGTACTGTGTTAAATGAGGCCTCTCCTCCTGGTTACACTAGTTAACATATCCCCAGAGCATCCTGCAAAGGCAGAGGTGTTGCTAACAATAGCAAATTTAAATTTACAAAAAAAAAAGACTGCGTTTTCGTCTTTTGAGCTTCTAGTCATGAAATCTATACAGCCTACTACTCAATCACTTTTTATAGCTGCTGTTTATAGGCCTCCTGGGCCATATACATCATCCTCACTGAGTTCCTTGAATTCCTATCGGACCTTCTAGTCATTGCAGGTAATATTCAAATTTTTGGTGACTTTAATATTCACATGGAAAACTCCACAGAGCCACTTCAAAAGGCTTTTGGAGCCATCATCGAGTGGGTTTTATCCAACATGTCTCCGGACCTACTCACTGCCACAGTCGTACTCTGGACCTAGTTTTGTCCCTTGGTTTAAATATTGTGCATATTAATGTTTTTCCTCATAATCCTGGACTATAGGACCACCATTTTATTACATTTGCATTCGCAACAAATAATCTGCACAGACCTAAACCAAATAACATAAAATTATCGGACAACCTAAAGATTTCTAGATGCCCTTCCAGACTCCCTCCACCTACCCAAGGACGTCAGAGTACAAAAATCAGCTAACCACCTAACTGAGGAACTACATCTAACATTGCGTAATTCCCTAGATGCAGTCACACTCCTAAAAACAAAAAACATTTGTCAGAAGAAACTATCTCCCTGGTATACAAAAAATACCAGAGCCTTGAAGCAAGCTTCCAGAACATTGGAACGGAAATGGTGCTACACCAAACTGAACTGTCTTCTGACTAGCTTGGAAAGACAGTACCGTGCAGTGTCAATGAGCCCTCACTGCTGCGATCATCATATTTTTCAAATTTAATTGAGTAGAATAAGAATAATCCCCCCCAAAAAAATCGATATTGTCGCAAAGCTAACTAAAAAGTAGCATTCCCCAAGAGAGGATGGCTTTCACTTCAGCAGTGATAAATTCATTAATTTCTTTGATGAAAAGAACATGATCATTAGAAAGCAAATGACGGACTTCTCTTTAAATCTGCGTATTTCTCCAAAGCTCAGTTGTCCTGAGTCTGCACAACACTGCCAGGACCTAGGATCAAGGGAGACACTCAAGTTGTTTAATACTATATGTCTTGGCACATTGATAAAAATAGTCTTGGCCTCTAAACCTTCAAGCTGCATACTGGACCCTACTCCAACTAAAGTACTGAAAGGGCTGCTTCCTGTGCTTGACCCTCCTATGTTGTATAATATCCGGCTCCCCATCCACCGGATGTGTTCCAAACTCACCAAAAGTGGCAGTAATAAAGCCTCTCTTGAAAAAGCCAAACCTTGAACCAGAAAATATAAAAAACTCAGACAATAGAGATATGCTAGTTCTAGGTCCCAAGAAACAAAGAGGTCTTCTGTTGGATCTCAAAATTAATCTTGATGGTTGTACAGTCATCTCAAATAAATCTGTGAAGGACGTCGGCATTACTCTGGACCCTGATCTCTCTTTTGACGAACATATCGAGATAATTTCAAGGACAGCTTTTTTCCATCTTCGTAACATTGCAAAAACCAGAAGCTTTCTGTCCAAAAAAATGATGCAGAAAAATTAATCGATGCTTTTATCACTTCTAGATTAGTTTACTGCAATGCTCTACTCCGGCTACCGGATAAAGCACTAAATAAACTTCAGTTAACCTTTTTGGGATAGGGGGCAGCATTTTCACTTTTGGATGAATAGCGTGCCCAGAGTGAGCCTCCTACTCTGTCCCAGATGCTAATATATCCATATTAGTAGTAGTTTTGGATAGAAAACACTCTGAAGTTTCTAAAACTGTTTGAATGATGTCTGTGAGTAGAACAGAACTCATATGGCAGGCAAAAACCTGAGAAACATCCAACCAGGAGGTGGGACATCTAAGGTTTGTAGGTTTTCAAGTCTTTGCCAATCCAATATAGAGTGTCTCCTTTATCGAACAAAACGAACATTTGTTGTGGAACTGGGATTCCTGGGAGTGAATTCCGATCAAGATCATCAAAGATAAGTGAATAACGCTATTTCTGACTTTTCTGACACCTCTCCTTCTTTGGAAAATGGCTGTATGTTTTTCTGTGGCTACGTGCTAACCTAACATATTCGCATTTCACCGTAAAGCCTTTTTGAAATCTGACACAGAGTTTATCTATAATGCCATGCATAACACTTGTATCTTTTATCAATGTTTATTATGAGTATTTCTGTACTTTGATGTGGCTCTCTGCACATTCACCGGATGTTTGTTTGAGAAATTGTATTTCTGAACATAACACACCAATTTGAAATGAGGTTTTGGACGTAAAGATTAACTTTATCAAACATAACACATGCATATGAAGTCCCGTGAGTGCCATCTGATCATCAAAGGTTAGTGAATAATTTAATCGATAGGCTGACTGAAGTTTCTAAAACTGTTTGAATCATGTCTGTGAGTATAACAGATCTTATGTAGCAGGCAAACTCCGAGGACTAACCATTCAGATATTATTATTTTTGAGGTCACTGTCTATTCAATTAATTCTCACTGGGAAACAAGATTTCTAAAGCACTTGTTTGCAGTTCCTACCGCTTTCACCAGTCTTTGGAATTTGGTTAGGGTTATTCCTTTGTGCAATGAAGAAGTACATCCATCTTGGAACAGGGTTACGTTATGTGTACTGTTTGAGAGTTGCACAAGACTTGAAAAGTATCGTTAGTTTGTGATCCTCCAGTATTGAAAACAGATCGACCCGTCTTCAATTTGATCGATTATTAACGTTTAAAAATACCTAAAGTCGTATTACAAAAGTAGTTTGAAATGTTTTGGCAATGTTTACAGGTAACTTTTGAGATATTTTGTAGTGACTTTGTGCAAATTGGAAGCTGTTTTTTTCTGAATCAGACGCGCCAAATAAATGGATATTTTGGATATATATTGACGGAATGAATCGAACAAAAGGACCATTTGTGATGTTTATGGGACATATTGGAGTGCCAACAAAAGAAGCTTGTCAAAGGTAAGGCATGATTTATATTTTATTTCTACGTTTTGTGTGGTGCCTGCAGGGTTGAAATATGCTATTCTCTCTTTGCTTACTGTTGCGCTATCATCAGATAATAGCTTCTTATGCTTTCGCCAAAAAGCCTTTTTAAAATATGACATGTTAGCTGGATTCACAACGAATGTAGCTTTAATTTGGTATCTTACATGTGTGATTTAATGAAAGTTAGAATTTTATAGTATTTTATTTGAATCTGGCGCTCTGCATTTTCCCATGGCAATTGGCCAAGTGAGACATTTGCGTCCCCCCTATCCCAGAGAGATTAAACGTCTATTATTATTAGATTAACATGTAATGAGCTAAATCCACAAAATACATCAGCCAATTCCTAAGGGAAAGTATACATTTCGATGGGAGTTAAAATAGTTCACAATACTTGAACCTCTTTCTGCCCACAAATTCAATTCAGTCAGTAACATAGACACAATGCTATTGAAATGATCAGTAAATCCCGCAAATAACCCAATTATAATGGTTTGTAGTCTTAACTTCTTATGGGCAGGTTGGCCTACCTGTCCAACATCCGGTGAAATTGTGTGAAATTCAAACTACAGCATTATCAGGACAGCATACAAACACATGAAAAATATATTTCAACCAGGCAGGTGTAACACGAAAGTCAGAAATAGCGCTATAAAAAATGCCTTACCTTTGATGATCTTCTTCTGTTGGCACTCCAAAAGGTCCCAGTTACATCACAAATGGTCATTTTGTTCGATAATGTCCTTCTTTATATCCATAAAAACTCAGTTTAGCTTGTGCGCTTCAGTCAATAATCCACCCAGTTTCCCTCCACAAAATGAATCCCAAACGTTACTAATAAACTTTTCCAAACAAGTCAAACAACGTTTATAATCAAACCTTAGGTATCCTAATACGTAAATATACAATACAATTTAAGACGGAGAATCATTATTGTCTTTACCGGAGAAAAATACCAAAGAACGCGCTCTCATTCACGCGCTTGGAAACACTACAGCCAAAATGGGAGCCACCTATAAAAACTACAATTTCTGGCTCATTTTTCCAAAAACCAGCCTGAAACTCTTTCTAAAGACTGTTGACATCTATTGGAAGCCCTAGGAACTGCAATCTGGGAGGACTTGGCCTTATAATAAAATGATGGCCATTGAAAATAGTGGTAAGCTGAAATTTGTTTAGGGGGGATGGTTTGTCCTCGGGGTTTCACCTGCCATATCAGTTCTGTCATACTCACAGACATAATTTTAACAGTATCCTAAAATGTAAATAAACTATAATATCTCATACAGAAAGAAGTATGTTGAATAGAAAAGGAAAATTACATTTATCGATTTGGAAACAGATCTGGCAAGGTCAATAAAAGATAATATTTCCCTTGTGACCGAATGAAATTCATTCATTTAATCACATTTACTCTGATTTTTAATTTGATGGTAATCCTAATTTGGTTTCTTACATCGTTACAAGTTATGTCTACATTCCATGTTAAAAAAGAATGTTCAAGCCGTATGGGCTATTTTATTTAAATGTATTAACCAGATGGAGAAAATGCCATAAAAATGTATAGTTTCATTGGTTAGGTAAGAGAATCCCCCATACTTTCCTGTCATAAATTTATATTTATAATGCCCCTATACTGACTTTTCGAATGACCAACGGCCCAACACACTATGCTTCGGTATTTTTCTGCTATTTCCATGTTGATAACAGTTTTCAAACATGCCATCAAAACATACGTACACATTTTGTCGATATACTCACATACCCAAGCTGTGTTCAAATAGCCATACTACATTGGTTCCTCCTTTAAAAGTTGCGAGCTTACACCGGGGGACTTAGAGGTACACAGCGTCACGGCGCCATTGCTCCAGACCACCGCAAGGGGGAGTTAGAGCACTCATTATGCATTTGGATCCCAAGGTTTTTATATGACCAATCATATTGGGTGGTTCCAGTGACAAATGTGATGTGAGCCACCTGTCCCTTGTGACTTTCTTCAGCAAAGATGGCTGACAAAACATTATGGTGGAAGCAAATGTAAGTAATTATAACGTCAAACGAGTCAAACAAAAAAATATACAATTGAGAGGAATACGTTAGTTCATGTAGAGACAAGCGATTGTGCATATTTTTTTGTCATTAAGTTAATTTACAAAAATCTCTATTTAGCAAGTTTTTTTCAGTCATATCCAACACCAGGTGTATCAAACTCCATTAGATGGATGATGCTGTGTCTGCATGTATGTATTACAATTATACACTTCAACAGCATTTACCACTCCTTCTTCTGGGACGACAATGATTACACATTGTAACTGTGCAATAGACTAGAAAAATGATTTTAAGTAAAGGCTGACTTGTAATTCATATATACAGCAAAAAAACTTGCTATGCTGAATTCTTGACGCACAACCGAAGATTTTGCCATATCCTGCTAGCGCACCCACAAGCGAGCCACTCAGGTGAAGAATGACATGTGGAAGAGGGCGAGGAACGAGATGGGAGTAATAATCCAGGATTTGCTCTGAGATCAGCATAATAATGTAATGAAACAAGCAGGGAAAAGGTTTCAAACCCTCAACGTTCTAGCCCGAAGTCCAGCATGCTATCGATTGTGCCCAAATACATTAATTGGGGTTGGGGCTGATTGTGGCTATAAACACTTGATGAATACTAATCTTTCACATGGTAAAGTATTATTATTAGTTTTTCACAAGCATAGGAGGATGGGCCATTAGCTGAACAATATACTATTCAACATTTACTAAAGAATTTTCTAATAATCAAGCAAGGTGTGAAAAACCCCCATCCCCAACTTGAGCTAGGTGTGAAGAGGCTTTACTAGAGTCCTTGGTTCAAATAAAGGCTGTATCACATCTGACCATGATTGGGAGTGCCATAGGGCGGCATACATTTGGCCCAGCACCATCCGGGTTTTGCCGGGGTAGGCAGTCATTGTAAATAATCATTTGTACTTACCTGACTTGCCTAGTTAAATAAAGGTTACATTTAAAAAACAACTGTCTGCAACCGCAGCGCAACAATAGGAGGTGAAACGGCTGGTGCTGAAAATATAGCTAACTTGTTATGCAAGTGTTGCACACCAACAGATGAAGAAAACCTATACCAGTCGAGCAATTCATTTCAACAATAATCTTCATTTTAATTTGACTTTAAAAACAACAAGAGGGCTTAATTGGAGTCTATTTCTTCAGATCCTAGACCTATATTAAATAACTTAACTGGCTGAGGTAGACTATGAGGCTTAACAGCCTGGTCAAACATTTAGCATCCTGCATAAAACAATCATTTATAGAAAAAAAGTCTGCATGTTCAAACTAAAACAATGTAACTAATAATGAAAAGCGCACATTTGTAAATCCCAAACTCTAATATTAACAAATAATGTAAACAAAGATGTAAACAAGATGCTGTGATTTATTTACAGTTGTGATGGACAACTGGAGGCATTTTGAAAACAGGTTTACTGTAGTACTGTAGCAGGTGTTGTCCATCATGCAAATGTTTCCTATTACCAGGACAATAGGCTTTTTATAGCCCGGCTACTGTTGTGAAAATCCCTCAACTTGCAATGTATTCAATGCTTAAGTACTCTAAAGTGTTACATTTCTAACACAAAACTGTAGTACAGTATTTCCTCATCAACATCTTTATGCTTTTGTTAATAAAATAATGAGAAAAAATACATTCAAATGCGGATGTTTATTTAAACTACATTTTAGTCGCACTTCCACCCAGCTCCACGACCATAGGAAAAACCTTGCTGAGATGATCAATGTATTTGATGCATTGTTGTATCGTCAATTTCTCTCACAAAAACATCTTGATGGCCTCGACCAGGTCATCTTTGCTTGTCGACTTGGGAGAGTTACGGATGAATGTTTTCTGTTGATGCCAAACAAGTTAGATCGGGTTTAAATTAGGAGACCTACATGTAGAGATGAAAAAAACGCTTTTAGATATACTGTAGGCCTACCGAAGGTGTTGTAGGTCATTTATTTCTCACTTAATTTTTATTTAACCTTTATTGTACTACATAAAGGTCTATTTACTCTGCTGGCGTCTTGACCCAGTTTATGCCCTCATTTGCAACGCAAACCTGGGCGGGAGTGTGTTTTGGGTCATTGTCTGCATTTGGAGAAGGAAAAAAAGACATTTATTCTAACATCCAACATCAGGTACAATTATCACGTTCTGACCTTAGTTCTGTTATTATATCTTTGTTTTAGTATGGTCAGGGTGTGAGTTGGGTGGGTTGTCTATGTTCGTTTTTCTATAATTTGGGATTTCTGTGTTCGGCCTAGTATGGTTCTCAATCAGAGGCAGCTGTCAATCGTTGTCCCTGATTGAGAATCATACTTAGGTAGCCTGGTTTCACTTTTGAGGTGTGGGTGTTTATTTTCCGTGTCAGTGTTTGTGCCACACGGGACTGTTTCGTTTGTGTCGTTTATTCACGTTTGTTGTTTTGTATTTCAGTGTTCATTTTGATGAAACATTATGGACACTTACCACGCTGCTCATTGGTCCTCCGATCCTTCTCAATACTCCTCCTCAGAAGAGGAGGACGGAAACCATTACTACAAGAATAGAAATATTAATGTAAATAGGCCTAAACTTAACAAAATATTGCTATAATCCTACGTTGAAAGAAACGATGTTGTCCCAGAAACACCTCTCTGACATACGGTCCAGCATATCAAAGAAATCTCGAGCCATGATACCTGAAAAGAAGGCAAGAGTGAATTATTGTTGCACACATAACAGTCTTTGAGGTGTAGGCTACAATATTTTATGTTCTTTTAGCTTTGTAAATAGCCATACGGATCATCAAAAATCAAATATGGGCCTGGTCCCTGGCGAGAATTTTCCCCGCATACACATGTAGTTTGAGGGAATGCTTGGGACTCGGCTTGCTTGATTTTGAGCAAATTGAACAAGGGCCATGGTTGATTCGTCAGTGAAGACGACATCATTGAATGTCTCGCCAGTTATGATCCATGCCTGGGCCTGCAGGACACACAGTTCTTTGTTTTGGCAAAGTTTACAGGTAACTTTTGAGATATTTCATAGTCACGTTGGTCAAGTTGGAACCAGTGTTTTTCTGGATCAAACGCGCCAAAGAAATTGACATTTTGGATATATATCGACAGAATTAATCAAACAAAAGGACCATTTGTGAGGTTTATGGGACATATTGGAGTGCCAACAAAAGAAGCTTGTCAAAGGTAAGGCATTAATTATATTTTTATTTCTGCGTTTTGTGTTGCGCCTGCAGGGTTGAAATATGCTTTCTCTCTTTTATTTACGGAGGTGCTATCCTCAGATAGTAGAATTGTTTGCTTTCGCCGAAAAGCCTGTTTGAAATCTGACATGTTGGCTGGATTCACAACAAGTGTATGTTTAATTTGCTAGAGCTTCACTCTTCACTCTTCTGAACAGTTTTTCTTCTTCATTACACAAAGGAAAAAACGATTTCTAACGACTGTTGACATACAGTGGAAGCGGTAGAAACGGCAAGAAGGTCCCTTAGAAATCTGGATTCCCAATGATAACTCATTGAAAAGAGCGTGACCCCCAAAAAAATATCTGAATGGTTTGTCCTTGGGGTTTCGCCTGCTAAATAAGTTGTGTTATACTCATAACATATCTTATCTTCTGCGGATGAGTGACCCATACGTAGAATGTATGCACACATGACTGTAAGTCGCTTTGGATAAAACCGTCTGATAAATGGCATATATTACTATATATATTGAGTAGCTGGCAGTTGAATTTGGGCATGCATTTAATCCGGACGTGAAAATACTGACCCCTGTCACCAAGAAGTTAACTCGGCAAGTCAGTTAAGAACAAATTCTTATTTACAAGGACAGCCTACGCCTTCCTCCCTGTCTCCCGCTTGTGCTGCCCACATGACACAGGAATTCTTTAGCTAAATAGCCCAGTACTGTCCTGCCGACTGTCACATTGCACAGCGCACGCGGGAGACAGGGATATTTTCCATTGTATCCTAACGAAAAATCCTGAGGGTTTCGTTTTTCGTTTTCCTCTGAATAGAAACACCATAATATTAATCCGGTTAATTAAGCCAAATTTCTTAAAATCAATCCCATATACTATGTTATTACAAAAAGGTTTTAAATTCTCTGGTCAATATTGAAGACTATCAAATGCTTCTGAAAGATGCCCTCTGGTGTTCAAACTAGCACTAACTTGCATTATCAGATAAAATGGCTGACAATTAGACATGCCACAGGATGCTGCAGCAGCCCACAAAGTGTGCTGCAGTATGACACAACTTTTAAAGGAGGAACCAATGTAATATACTACATGCTTGAGCATATACTTCATACTATATATTATTAGTTCATTTTAGTATACTGTAAACAATGGTAACAGCCTCTTGCTAGCTTGTTAGCATAACAAATGACTAGTTAGACATTTTACAAATTCAAGTGTTTTGGAAAGTCAGACTGTTCAGAATGCACACTGCCTGCTCTGGCCAAGGAGCAGGGTTGGTCCAAGCTCTCTGATCTCACCAAGGCAAGCTTGCTTGCTACTTCCAGACACAAATAAGGGAACACATCCTCAATTTGACCATTCACTCACCCTAGTAGAGCTGGTTAGTCTTTTTTTCATGTTATCCAACATTTTAATGACGTTCTTTCCCTGATGTTTACTGACACCGGCCATATTCAACGGGTATTGACCATTTGTAAATGTATCAGTTAATCTGCACTCTGGTACATTCAGACGACAGTGGTCTGTAATCTGAACAAATAGCCAGAGCGAATTTACAAATCACCCCATTTAACAATGTCCTTTGAGAACGCACAACGACTATACCATTTAGCTAAGCTAAGAATGACGTGAATATTCAAGTGAGTAAACGTTGGATAGCTAACGTTAGGTAGCTAGCTAACATAGTCACTCCACATTGCTGACATTGCTGATTCATTTGACATGGGAGGTTTGGACATGAATGTGAATTTATGACAGATATATCACCACCAGTATCTACTAGAAAAGCTATTGACTCACCATTGACAAAGAGACAGACCATTGGCTCCTCACGGGGGTTTAAAAGAAATCTTTAAAAGCTGTCCAAGGGCATCAACTGTCTCTGCCTCGCATCAGTCCATATGTGGGTTGTAAAGTTGTTGTTTTTTTCAGTGGAGGTCCGGTTTACTTGGGTTTGGACAATTTATAGCAAAATGTCCCTATTTTCCACAGTTGTAACAATCAAAGTTAGACAGTCATTATCATCATCATCCCTGTTTTCCTTATCATTCTCCGTATATACACGCACACACTCAGACACAAACATACAAACAACAGTATTTGGTTAGGAACGTCTTCCTTTCTTATCATGTGAAAGAGTAATTTCGCCTCCATCAAAATATGTTTTACTCTATGTAATTTTAAATGTCTTACCCACATGCTAGTTACTCCTATGCACATATCCATGTAGGGTATACATTTATAGCTGGTTTCCCAATCATAGTACACTGATTAATACATTTTCTTTTACAATGTAATTGTTTACATTATTTTTTTAAATTTGTATTAATATTTTTTTTACCTGAAGTGATATACATATTTTTCTATCTCAGGATTGTGCCCTGGAATCACATAACTCGTAACTGTGTCATATCATAGCATGGCTGCTTCTCTGCTTCAATAGAGAAACACAACCCTTGTCTCTAACCAGAATACTTCTGCTTCAAGAAAAAGAACCCAATCGGAGATGTCCCCTGCTCCTACAGGGTCACCCTGCTTCATCAGGATGGTTGCCCTATAATTTATCCTAGAATTTCTATTCAGAAATAGCTACAACAAAGTTTCTAACTAGGGGTGTCTGCTACAACAAAGACATAATGTGCTCAAACTGTTCTCAGGAAAGGATTTTCTATTTTCTCAACCTGAATTTATCTTATCTGTCCGGAAAAGACGTATCCACTCACTGACACTCCCGGCAGGTCAGAGGCGGGTTCCTCTCTGCTCCATTTTAGTGTGTGCTACCCTGAGCCACATCTAACGCAGCCCCTGCATGCAGTTTAACCTCAGTCTCCCGTGAGCAATCAGCAAGCAGAGTTTGCATCCCACCTCTGTCACCAATTTGTCGTTGAATATCTAATCAAAGGGAAGAGTGACTGCAGATTCTTTCAAACAACACTTTATTATAAGATTAGCAAAAATTGAATATCAACTATCCACTCAACAGTGTATAGTTGAAAAGCTCAACGAACAGTGAGCTTTTCAACTATACAAAGCTTCTATAGAGAATCACATCCTTTTTGTATACGTGGCAGTCAGCAGTTAGTGTGTAAAAGGTCATTAGTTGTCTGTGCAGACTTAAGATAGCACAAGGTTGACTGGATTCACAACAGAAAAACATTATAATGCGTTACTGCAAGTTTCCATACGTGACTTTCTGTAGATGGTAAACCCACGGGATGTCACGTGCTGCGGTCGCACCCAAGAGGACCTTAGCTATAATCCCAGTCTTTTGACCATGTCCCGCAACGACAAGTTTGTATCAGGTTTAAAAAAACAAAGAACAAGAGACAAATCTTTAAACAGTAAAAGACGAGATAGCATAACTAATCATGTAATTTTCCACAATAGATGTCATAATGATGTAATTTCTGATTTAATGCTGGTTTTCTGTCAGAAAACCAAACCAAATTACTGTACAACCAAATGTTTATTCCTTGACTACATCAAGATGCCTGAAAAATATGTATTATCTTGGTTAACTTCAACTATATTGTATCTAAAATGAATTTAAAAAATGTGTCTGGTCATTGAAAGATGTGTGGAAAAACATTATTTTGCAATCAGTTTATAACCTGACCATGGCATCACAAACAGACATACAGTATGTTCAACTAATTGTGCCTACTTCATGCTCAAAGCTTCTTGAATGCCGTGCTCTCACTACTCCTCACACGAATTGGGAATGTATCGGTGTGTTGAAATAAAAACATTTTTTTATTGAAGTATTATGTACAGTAGATTATTTTGACTTTAAAAAGAGTCATCCATTGTCATCCAAACAAACCACTTCTATTGAAATTCCTTAAATGTTCCTTCTGCTGGACAGGTGGCTCTAGCATAGTTTTCTGTGGTACACTTACACTGCCACTATCTGGCCATGCTATGAAACAGCAGCTCGGAGGAAGAGAACACTTGTATTTCCTGTATGATAGCGACTCTCTTTGATAGGTGCCTTGATATCCCTTCTGTCATGATAAATCACCAATTGCATCCATACAATAATAAAATAAACAACTATGGGTAAAGCATAGGTATTTATAGACTAGGAAATAAACAACATTCATGGTTATTATCACATGACATGGATCACATTGATTTGCATTTGTAAATAGTTACTTTCAGGACACGAAAATGACTTTTCGTGGTAACAAAATATGCTTTAAACCATGTACTGTAGCCATGATACAAAACCACAACCGAAAACCTAAGAACACAGACCCGCTAACCTTTTACTGACTTCCACCACGGTTTCCTTTTTGAGATACACCGTTCAGAGATGACAGGCAATTCATGATGACTTTCCTGTCAAGCCCAAAGAAGCAATAATACACACATACTTTTACTGTACTTTTATATTGATCAAATACAGTAGTTCTGCAAATGTTAGATCTAAAATTGAGATTGTTAGGAGAACCAGATTGACAGGATCATCTCCCTGTCTCATGTGATGTGTGCATTTGTTGTATAGTAGTCTCAGGGATAATTCAATTAGTACTGACTATGGCCAGATGTTTATGGTAAAACAGTGCCCCTGTACAGTGAGAGTGTGAATTAGAATCAGTTTAACTTTAACATTAAAGCATGAAGCCAAGAGTGAGTACACACACACATGGAAATTACTTAACCTCTCTGGGATATTCGGGACGGTACCGTCCCACCCCGCCAACAGCCAGTGAAAGTGCAAGGCGCCAAATTCAAAACAACAAAAATCTCATAATTAAAATTCCTCAAGCATACAAGTATTTTACACCATTTTAAAGATAAAATTCTCGTTAATCCAGCCACCATGTCTGATTTCAAAAAGGCTTTACAGCGAAAGCACCACAAACGATTATGTTAGGTCACCACCAAGTCACAGAAAAACACAGCCATTTCTACAGCCAAAGAGAGGAGTCAGAAAAAGCAGAAATATAGATAAAATGAATCACTAACCTTTGATGATCTTCATCAGATGACACTCATAGGACTTCATGTTACACAATACACAATACAAAACCAATGTTTTGTTCAATAAAGTGCATATTTATATCCAAAAATCTAATTTTACATTGGCGTGTTATGTTCAGTAGTTCCAAAACATGTGGTGATTTTGCAGAGAACCACATCAGTTTACAGAAATACTCATAAAAATGTATAAAAGATACAATTATTACATATGGAACTTTAGACGAACTTCTCCTTAATGCCAATCGCTGTGTCAGATTTCAAAAACACTTTACGGAAAAAGCACACCATGCAATAATCTGAGTACGGCGCTCAGAGACCAAAACAGCCAAAGAGATATCCGCTATGTTGTGGTGTCAACATTAGTCAGAAATAGCATTATAAATATTCACTTACCTTTGATGATCTTCATCAGAATGCACTCCCAGGAATCCCAGTAGCAGGCAGTTTACTCTGGGCACCTTATTCATTCAAGCTACTCAATACTGCCCCCCAGTCACCAAGAAGTTAAACAAATGTTATGTTAATCTTATATGATTATGGCCTACTTCTTATAAGAACAAATATACAAAACAATCTTGATTCTTATGCAATTCCTGTGTTTCTCACATATACAGTACAAGGCAAAAGTTTGGACACACCTACTCAAGGGTTTTTCTTTATTTTTTTACTATTTTCTACATTGTAGAAAAAAACTATGAAATAACACACATGGAATCAGTTAGTAATCAAAAAATTGTTAAACAAATGAAAATATATTTTATATTTGAGATTCTTCAAAGAAGCCACCCTTTACCTTGATGACAGCATTGCACATTCTTGGCATTCTCTAAACCAGTTTCACCTGGAATGCTTTTCCAACATTTTTGAAGGAGTTCCCACATATGCTGAGCGCTTGTTGGCTGCTTTTCCTTCACTCTGCGGTCCAACTCATCCAAAACCATCTCACCTGATGTCAGGTGATTGAAGATGCCATGTCATCTGGTGCAGCACTCCATCACTCTCCTTCTTGGTCAAATAGTCCTTCACAGCCTGGAGGTGTGCTGGGTCATTGTCCTGTTGAAAAACAAATAATCGTCCAAATAGACGCAAACCAGATGGGATGGTGTAGTGCTGCAGAATGCTGTTGTAGCCATGCTGGCTAATTGTGCCATGAATTCTAAATAAATCACTGACAGTGTCACCAGCAAAGCACCCCTTTATACCATTACACCTCCTCCCCCATGCTTCACTGTGGGAACAACACATGAGGAGATCATCCGTTCATCTACTCTGCGTCTCACAAAAACACATCAGTTGGAACCAAAAATCTATAATTTGGACTCATCAGACCAAAGGAAAGATTTCCACCGGTGTAATGTCCATTTCTGGTGTTACTTGGCCCAAGCAAGTCTCTTATTCTCATTGGTGTCCTTTTGTAGTGGTTTCTTTGCAGCAATTCGACCATGAAGGCCTAATTCAATCAGTCTCCTCTGAACAGTTGATGTTGACATGTGTCTGTTACATGAACTCTGTGAAGCATTTATTTCAGCTGCAATTTCTGAGGCTGGTAACTGTAATGAACTTGTTCTCTGCAGCAGAGGTAACTCTGGGTCTTCCTTTCCTGTGGCGGTCCTCATGAGAGCCAGTTTCATCGTAGTGCTTGATGGTTCAAGTGCGACTGCACTTGAAGAAACTTCCACATTTATTGAAATGTTTCCGTATTGACTGACCTTCATGTCTTAAAGTAATGATAGACTGTCATTTCTCTTTGCTTATTTGAGCTGTTCTTGCCATAATATGGACTTGGTCTTTTACCAAATAGGGCTATCTTCTGTATACCACCCCTACCTTGTCACAACACAACTGACTGGCTTAAAAGCATTAAGAAGGAAATAAGTTCCCAAATGAACTTTTATCAAGGCACACCTGTTAATTGAAATGCATTCCAGGTGACTACCTCATGAAGCTGGTTAAGAGAATACCAGGAATATGCAATGTTGTCATCATGGCAAAGGGTAGATACTTTGAAGAATCTGAAATATAAAAATATTTTGATTTATTTAACACTTTTTTGGTTACTACATGATTCTATATGTGTTATTTAATAGTTTGGATGTCTTCACTAATATTCGAAAATAGAAAATAGTATAAATAAAGATAAACCCTTGAATGAATAGATGCGTCCAAACTTTTGACTGGTACTGTATATGTGACTCACCACCTGGATTCGGACTTACGTAGCAAAATGTGAAATATGTTTTTTTCATTGGATAAAAGTGGAGTCTCAGAGCTACAAAATTGTATATCATACACTGCATTTGAGGAAAAATGGGAAAGTAATTCCGCTTTGAAAATTGATCAACTTGTAAACTCACTTTTGAAAAAAAATCGCCTCTGAATGTTTTGGTATCTAGTGAAGAGCTCTTCTTTGTCTACACCCATTCAGCATCGTTCACACCCTCTTAAGCTTGAGCCCCACCCATCTCGTTTCATTCTCGGAGTGCACAGTTGGCACTCTGGCCGATGATTTGTTTACCTCTGAATAACATGAAAACAGCCTAACCAGCTCTTCTGCAACAATTTCATTCCGCTTTTTTGCAGACTTTTTAGTGACACCGGCCATATTCAATGGGTGTTGTACACACGTCACGTAATGTTAGCTAGTTACACAACAATGAACAAAGTGTCATCAAAAAACAAAGTGCCAACAATGAACAAAGTGCCAACAATGCTTAACATTAGGTTCTAACTAGAAAAGCAAACAGCTCTGGGAAACTAATAATGACGTTCGCTAGGGAGCAAGCAAGCTAACGTTTGTTAGCTAGTTAACAGTACACTTTAGCTTAAGACATATAGCTAGCTAGCTAGGTAAACAATGAACCTAGCAAGGTAAACAGCATTTAAGATCACACACGTCACCTAACGTTAGCTAACGAGCCAGACAGCTTAAGTTAGCTAGTTAAACAACAATGAACATAGTGCCAAATCATGTCGTTACTACACTGCATGAATATGCTGGGAGCAAACCAACCAGGTTCGATGTTAGCTAGCTATCATTAGCCACTAACTAGAAAAGCAAACAGCTCTGGGAAACAAATAATAACATCAGCTAGGGAGTCCGCTAGCTAACATTAGCTAGCTAGCTAACAGTACATTTTAGCTTGAAATGAATCCACTTTCTGTCAAAATTAGAAACGTGTTATCTGAAAATGTAGCTAGCTAACGCTAGACCATCTTACCTGTATACATAATCATGCATGATGGATGCGTCTCCCTGTCAGGAATGCCATGCCATGGTTGCCCTTAGTTTGAAGATTACCAACACAGAGTGATGAGCTCAAATGGACAGAAGCCTTCAATATGGCAGACCAATCTGAACTCCTCTCTCGGCATGTCCAGCACACTCATTATCTCAGCCAATCATGGCTAGTGAGAAGCTTACAAGAGGAACAGAATCAGGGTTTTAAATCAGAGCAGAAAAGAAGAAGAGGGTAGAAGAGATAACAAAAGTGAAAGTATTTGCATTTGTATACGCATTTGATGAGAGTCTGTTGATTATCTTGACTGGAAAACCTTTGGTAACTATTCACTGTAAAATTGTTGGATAGATCTGTAAATTAAGGTGGTGTGGAGTGTGAAGAGATTAGTATAACTGTTATACAGGTCCAAAAGTCTGATTATTATGACTATAATTATAACAGATTCAGACCCCTTCACTTTTTCCACATTTTGTTACGTTACAGCCTTATACGAAAACTGATAAAATATGTTTTCCCCCCTCATCAATCTACACACAATACCCCATAATGACATAGCAAAAACAGATTATTTTGTCTAGCAAATTTATTAAAAACACAAAACTGAAATATCGCAGTTTCATAAGTATTCAGACCCTTTACTTTGTTGAAGCACCTTTGGCAGTCGTTACAGCCTCGAGTCTTCTTGGGTATGACACTACAAGCTTGGCACACCTGTATTTGTGGAGTTTCTCCCATTCTTCTCTGCAGATCCTTTCAAGCTCTGTCAGGTTGGATGGGGAGCATCCCTTTACAGCTATTTTCAGGTCTACCCAGAGATGTTTGATTGGGTTAAAGTCTGGGCTCTGGCTGGGCCACTCAAGGACATTCAGAGACTTTTCCCGAAGCCACTCATGTCTTTGCTGTATTCTTAGGTCATTGTCCTGTTAGAAGGTGAACCGTAGCCCCAGTCTGAGGTCCCGAGCGCTCTTGAGCAGGTTTTCATCAAGGATTTCTCTGTACTTTGCTCCGTTCATATTTCTCAAATGTCTAGTCCCCCACAGTCCCTGCCGCTGAAAAAAAACTCCCACAGTATTGGTAAACTCCAAGTGGGCTGTCATGTGCCTTTTATTGAGGAGAGCTTCGGTCTGGCCAATCTACCAGAAAGGCCTGATTGGTGGACTGCTGCAGAGATGGTTACCCTTCTGGAAGTTTCTCCCATCTCCACAGAGGAACTCTGGAGCTCTGTCAGAGTGACCATTGGGTTCTTGGTCACCTCCCTGGCCAAGGCCCTTCTCCCCTGATTGCTCAGTTTACCGGGCAGCCAGCTATAGGAAGAGTCTTGGTGATTACAAACTTCTTCCATTTAAGAATGAAGGAGGCTACTCTGTTCATGGGGACCTTCAATGCTGCAGACATTTTTTGTTACCCTTCCCCAGATCTGTGCCTCATCAAAATCTTGTCTCGGAGCACTACGGACAATTCCTTCGACCTCATGGCTTGGTTTTTGCTATGACATGCACTGTCAACTGTGGGACCTTAAATAGACAGGTGTGTGCCTTTGTAAATTACGTCCAATCAATTGAATTTCCCACAGGTGGACTCCAAGTTGTCGAATCATCTCAAGGATGATCAATGGAAACAGGATGCACCTGAACTCAATTTTGAGTCTCATAGTAAAGGGTCTGAATTATTTTGTCATTATGGGGTATTATGTGGAGATTGTTAAGTGAAAATATTAATTTAATATACTTCAGAATAAGGCATTACGTAACAAAATGTGGAAAAAGTGAAGGGATCTGAATACTTTCTGAATGCACTGTATGTATCAAGATCTAGCTCAGTGTGTTCTAACCTGAGACAACTCAGACAAAATAGATGCTTCTTCAAATAATATTTGATCAACCAATAAATTCAGCAAAAAAAGAAATGTCCACTCACTGTCAACTGCGTGTCTTTTCAGCAAACTTAACATGTGTAAATATTTGTATGAGCATAACAAGATTCAACAACTGAGACATAACTGAACAAGTTCCACAGACATGTGACTAACATAAATTTAATAATGTGTCCCTGAACAAAGGGAGGGTCTAAATCAAAAGTAACAGTCAGTATTTGATGTGGCCACCAGATGCATTAAGTACTGCAGTGCATTTCCTCCTCATGGACTGCACCAGATTTGCCAGTTATTGCCGTGAGATGTTACCCCACACTTCCACCAAGGGACCTGCAAGTTCTCTGAAATTTCTGGGGGGGATGGTCCTAGCCCTCACCCTCCGATTCAACATGTTCCAGACGTGCTCAATGGTTTTGAGATCCGGGCTCTTTGCTGGCCATGGCAGAACACTGACATTTCTGTCTTGCAGGAAATCACGCACAGAACAAGCAGTATGGCTGGTGGCATTGTCATGCTGGAAGGTCATGTCAGGATGAGCCTGCAGGAAGGGTACCACATGAGGGAGGAGGTTGTCTTCCCTGTAACGCACAGCGTTGAGATTTCCTGCAATGACAACAAGCTCAGTCCGATGATGCTGTGACACACCACCCCAGACCATGACGGAACCTCCACCTCCAAATCGATTCCGCTCCAGAGTACAGGCCTCAGTGTAACGTTCATTCCTTTGATGATAAACGCGAATCCAACCATCACCCCTCGTGAGACAAAACAACAAATCGTCAGTGAAGAGCACTTTTTGCCAGTTCTGTCTGGTCCAGTGATGGTGGGTTTGTGCCCATAGGTGACGTAGTTGCCTGGTGATGTCTGGTGAGGACAAGCCAACAAGCCCTCAGTCCAGCCTCTCTGTCTAATCCGGACAGTTTGAGCACTGATGGAAGGATTGTGCGTTCATGGTGTAACTCGGCAGTTGTTGTTGCCATCCTGTACCTGTCCCACAGGTGTGATGTTCGGATGTACCCATCGTGTGCAGGTGTTGGTACACATGGTCTGCCACTGCGAGGACAATCAGCAGTCCATCCTGTCTCCCTGTAGTTCTGTGCCCTGGCCACATCTGCATTCCTCATGCCCTCTTGCAGCATGCCTAAGGCAAATTCACGCAGATGAGCAGGGACCCTGGGCATCTTTTTTGTGTGTTTTTCAGAGTTAGTAGAAAGACCTCTTTAGTGTCCTAAGTTTTCATAACTGTGACTTTAATTGCCTACCGTCAGTAAACTGTTAGTGTCTTAACGACCGTTCCACAGGTGCATGTTCATGAATTGTTTATGGTTCATTGAACAAGTATTTAAACCCTTTACAATGAAGATCTGTGAAGTTATTTGGATTTTTACAAATTATCTTTGACAGGCAGGGTCCTGAAAAAGGGACGTTTCTTTTTTTGTTGAGTTTGTTCTCTTTATCTATTTAAAACATACCCCCCACCAAAAAAAATATATATGGTAGTGCAATTCTTCAGAAGAGATTATCTAGATCTACTTAGCTCAGCTCAGTAAAAGGGCACCTACTTGTCTCATTTATTTTTTATCATGTCCTTGCTCTCAATCTCAGCATTCTACCAGAGACCTCACAAACACTTCAAGGGACTTGCGATGCAATGTGACTTGTAGCCATGTTACTCTTTCATTCTCTCTCTCTGAGTGTCGAGCTCAATACACATAAGACGAAGTGAATACACAGTGTTATTTCAGAAGGACCGTTTTCTTGGTTGACCACAGTGAGATAGTGTAAAGCGGCCCTCACTTCCTGTGTTGTATCATTTTCATTGTTGATATAGTAGTTAACTATGGAAGAAACACAAGAAAGCGATACGCACCACCCAAACTTTAAATAACAAAAAGTTTAAAGAGATGATATACCCGCATATTATTGCTACGTGTGCAGGTCTCTTATTTCTTTATCAGAGAACACCAGAAAGGTCTACAGCTACAATCTGCAATTAAACTCCCTTAAAGAAAATGATGTGTGATTAGAATTGGGTGTTGTATTTGGCAGTGAAGATGGCAGTTTTAGGGCAAGTTATTGATTGGAAAAGTGGGGTCCGTCATAGCGCATTAGCTCTCGCGGGAGTAATCCACAGCAGGTTGCTGCCAGAAACATCTGCTGCCGGAGAGAAGTAATTAAAAACAGTATGTTGAGGTAGTCGCCATATAAACAGGAAATAAGATCGGGTGGTAATAGACATTTCACACTGACGGTGGGAGATGATTTTTACACAGCCACAGCTTTTTAATGGATGCAAACTGTGAGTGAGATGCCTCAAGGTCAATGATGGACTAGGGTATGAATGCATAGCATGGAACTGTGTGTGTGTGTGTGTGTGAAAAGAAGGCACATTTCATATTTTTCAGATCAAGTTTACATGGATTACAAAGTGGACACTGTAAATCAGAACCCTTGAGGGTCATGAAAGCTAACTTTTTTTTATGTAAACAGAAAATCATTATTCTCTCCTCGCGGACTTTTCTTTTCCATTATCATCACAGATCACCACGTTCATCACTGAGGATTTGAGACACAATGGGGATAAACATCTATAAGAATTTCCCACACTGATCTGATATTTCCTCTACTCAATAGAAGACTACAATGCACCATGTGGCTGCTGCCTTTAAAGGTTACATTTGTTGCATATTTTGTTATGATGAGTCGGTTAGCTTGTAATCTGGTTAGAGTGAGGTACTGATATTGATAATGTCAAGGGTGTCGTCTCAATCCAGAGTAGGGCCAATATGATACCCCTTATGCATTGAGTGTGGATTAGAATGCCTAGAAATAGTGAATACAGTCATATAAACTATATAAATGAGTCAGTTAAATAGTATTCATTAATTTGTTAGATGCTTTGCTTCTGGGGTAAATCTTCAGAAATAAAGTTGCAAATCACTCTTTTCTTCAGATTGTCTATACCATATGGTGTGTTGTGTTCTTACCAATATGTTGTTGACAACAGTCTGTGTCTCTTCCTGTGACAGCCATCATGTGGTTGGCATCATGTCTGTGTTTCCGTCACTGATTCTTTAGCTTGGAGTCAGGCTGTTAAATGTTCACCAGAAATTGTTCTGGTCTATAATATAATATATAATATATACCTGCTATGAGCATACTCCTATGGAGTCCAGCACTATGTGTATTAGAGAATTCAATTCAGTCATACAAATTCAAAATTATTAAATCCAGATTCAATTTGTGGTGGCACTAATATCATTCCATACAGCACCCTGAGAAAACAACAATATAGGCTAATTTACCTAGTGTACATGTATTGGTGGACAGGCATATGTAGGCCTATGTGGGCTGGTTTAGGTTTGGTTGTCCCAAACTAATAAAACATACCCTCAACTTTCTTAGGCATGTGCCCCTGCTATTTTACAAACTACTTTACAAACAAGCATCCAGTGAATAAAGGACACATTCGTGTTATAAAGCAACCAATCTACTTCACAAGTACAATTGAAGTCGGAGGTTGAAATACTCTTAGGTTGGAGTCATTAAAACTGTTTTTCAATCACTTCACAAATTTCTTGTTCACAAACTACAGTTTTGGAAAGTCGGTTAGGACATCTACTTGTGCATGACACAGAATTCTCTTTATCACAATTCCACTGGGTCAGAAGTTAATATACACTAAGTTGACTGTGCCTTTAAATAGCTTGGAACATTACATAAAATGATGTCATGGCTTTAGAACCTTCTGATAGGCTAATTTACATAATTTGAGTCAATTGGAGGTGTACCTGTGGATGTATTTCAAGGCCTACCTTCAAACCCAGTGCCTCTTTGTTTGACATCATGGGAAAATCAAAAGAAACCAGCCTAGACCTCAGAAAACAAATTGTAGACCACCAATAGTCTGGTTCATCTTTGGCAGCAATTTCTAAAAGCCTGAAGGTACCACGTTCATCTGTACAAACAATAGTGCTCAAGTATAAACACCATGCGACCACACAGCCTTCATACTGCTCAGGAAGGAGACGCGTTCTGTCTCCTAGAGATGAACATACTTTTGTGCGAAAAGTGCAAATCAATCCCACAACAGCAAAGGACCTTGTGAAGATGCTGGAGGAAACAGGTACAAAATATCTATATCCATAGTAAAACGAGTCCTATATCGACATAACATGAAAAGCCGCTCAGCAAGGAAGAAGCCACTGCTCCAAAACCATCCATAAAAAAGCCAGACTAAGGTTTGCAACTGTGAAGCACAGGGGTGGCAGCATCATTTCGTGTCGTTGCTTTGCTGCAGGAGGGACTGGTGCACTTCACAAAATAGAGAAGGAAAATTATCCGGATGTATTGAAGCAACATCTCAAGACATATGTCAGGAAGTTAAAGCTTCGTCGCAAATGGGTCTTCCAAAAAGACAATGACTTCCAAAGTTGTGGCAAAATGGCTTAAGGACAGCAAAGTCAAGGTATTGGAGTGGCAATCATAAAGCCCTTACCTCAATCCTATAGAAAATGTGTGGGCAGAACTGAAGAAGCAAGGAGGCCTACAAACCTGACTCAGTTACACCAGCTCTGTCAGGAGGAATGGGACAAAATTCACCCAACTTATTGTGGGAAGCTTGTGGAAGGCTACCCAAAATGTTTGACCCAAGTTAAACAATTTAAAGGCAATGCTACCAAATACTAAGTGAGTGTATGTAAACTTCTGACCCACTGGGAATGTGATGAAAGAAATAAAAGCTGAAATAAATCATTCTCTGTACTATTATTCTGACGTTTCACATTTTAAAAATAAAGTGGTGATCCCTAACTAACCTAAGTCAGGGAATTTTTTACTTTGATTAAATGTCAGGAATTGTGAAACACTGAGTCTAAGGTGTATGTAAACTTCCAACTTCAACTGTAAACGTTCTACTGTATTATCTTTCTCTTTCTATATAACACTGCCCTCTTGAGGCTCGGATAAGTTACTGTGGTTGTGTCTGACAAGCAGTGTGGGCAAAGGGTGGAGTCTGATCAACATTACCGATATGGATGGACATTCATTGTATCTTTCTGAGGAATACCACATGATCTTGAACACCTCAAAAGCAGAAAATATATTATTTATTTCCATTTCTTTTTTATTCAAAATTAAATGGTTTGATATCAACACACAGTCATCACATTAATCAAAAACAGAGGGGAACCCTTATTGTGAACAAAGGAATAAAAAATGTGATCAACTTGGTAAAAAAAATATGGATGTCATTGACTCTGATAAAATGAATGGAGGGACATAGTTACATTTAGTACATGGTGTTGACATATTTTACATTTATCAATAATCAAAAGGTAAATTGAAGAATTAATGCAGGAAATGTATACACAAAAGGTATAATCAACATTGTCTGATTTTTCATTCCTCAGCATTGTGATGTTCCAAAGCTTTCTATTCTATAGTCAGAGTCTCTGAAACTATGAAGTAATATTCAGCTGTCCATTTTGGGACATATTTTCATGCCAGTGTCCATGATGTCTAATATTGTCCTTATATGCTCATGTGTTTCTGCTTTTGATCAAGTTGTCACTATTTGCAAGAGGCAAAAAACGTGTCACTGTATTGTAGTGCAGAGCGATAAGTGTTATTTGAGATAATTTTTTTAACCAATCACTTTTTTTAAAACATGAAATGCATTTCTAAGTAATGACATTAACATATTTTTGATGCCATCGCCTGCCTTTTTTTCCTGACTGACAGTGGGTTGAATGCTGTAACAACACAGAAAAAAATTGTAAAAAATATAGTTAACTACCATGATGGTAATTTGGTAGCCCATTACTGCCATCATTATTAACCATAACTTTACTTTAATAAAATATTTCAGTTGTGTATATTACTTCGTTTTTATTTGATGAGTTTATTATTTTTCATTCCATTCATTTCATTCCATTTCATTCACTTAAAGTCATCATCTCATCTCTGCTCAGGCAGTAGCAGCCAGCCAGCCTGTCAGCCAGACATCCATCTAAAGTTATCTCTGTGCATCCCATTGAACAAGTCATCCTTTTTAGCTAGGTGAGTAACTAGCTGGCTGACAAAATAATTGTATTAGTTGTTGAAAGTAGATAAGGCATACTTTCAAGACTGCTTATTACCAAATACTACAACTATCAATTGGGTAGAGCTACCTCACGAACTGTCTCTATCCTTCTGGTCTATGTGTCCGCCTCTGTCCGGGACTGGGAAGAACATGCACAATGGATTATGGTAATTGTAGTTAATTACAACAGTTCTGTGCTGAACTAGGTTGAATATTTGCCTGACGTCCCACATAGTTATTAGGTGTGTTTAACGGGTAAAACGAAAGCAACCGACTGTTGACGAAAGTTGAGGAGTGGTCGGAGGAGGTGCATCTGTGACAACCAAAGTCAAACACTAATGTGGTTTTCCAACAGCAAGGCTCAGATCAACATGGCAGTGCTGACATTGTTAATAAAAGTTTTTCTTTGTGAGTGTGTGTTCTGGGGTTTGGAGCCATGTTTATTTCAACAATTCTAAACTGCAATCAGTGAGAAACAGCCTCAAATATCAAACTAATTTGAATTACTCAACTGTATATATGACTCGTATCAAAATGTGTTCCTATTTGAATCATGCCTGTGGTCACGTTTGTGTGAGTCAATGACAATAGATCCTCCCACAATGCAGGTGATGGCTGCAGACTGAAGTCATGGTAGTTTGTAAAGTATATGCAGTCGACACGTAGGCGCAACGATGGTCATCGACTTGACAAAAGTGATCCGCTCAAATGCGCCCATTGACTACGTTTCTCTCATTAATGATTGGATTTCTCTCTAGAGAAACAGCACGTTGAGCTCACAAAAAAAGCAGAACTATATGGAATTAATATAATTGAAAGGATGTCTGTAAATTAGTTGTTTAATAACAAGGGATTATTTTACGGTGAATCGCTCAGCACTACTGTATTGGCAAGAGGCAGAAACAGTTTGTTACCTTGGCTGTCCTAAGTGGCTCTATTTCCAGAGGGCGTGAGATACCTCTTTAAACTGTTAATCAGTTATACAGTTATAGTTCAGTCTATCTCCTCAGACATCCTCTTGCAATTTACTGACGTAGATGTCTAACAATCAAGAGGTTGCGAGTTCAAATCTCATCATGGACAACAGATAAGCATTTGAGCTAATTAGCAACTTTCAACTATTTACTACTTTTTAGCTACTTTGCAACTACTTAGCATGGTAGCTAACCCTTCCCCTAACCTGAACCCTTTAACCTAACTCCTAAACGTAACCCTAACCTTAACCCCTAACTTTAACCCTTAGCATACAGTAGCTAACATTAGCCACCTAGCTAGAAATCATAACATATTATGTGTTTTTCAAAATCATAACATATAGTATGTTATTCAAATAGTTTGCTGGTTGTTTGCATACCAGTCTGTTTCCTGGTCATTGACTAACCAGTCTGTCAGCTGGTCGTTGGCTCAAAGGTTTGTTGGCTGGTCGTGGGCTCACCGGTCTGTTGGCTGGTCTGTTTTCTGGTTGATGGCTCTCCGATCTGTTGGTTGGTCTTTGACTCACCGGTCTGTTGGTTGGTTGTCACTCACCTTTGGCCATTCTGTTGGACACACTGTTCGTATCTAGTGCTGTTGAGGTGGATCTTCTTACCATCTACGACATCTCTGGATGAACCCTCGGGCGATGTCCGTACTGCGCTGGAGAAGGACACGCTCACCTGCCTCTTCAGGATCTTCAGCACCTTCCTCTTGTAACCCTTACAGGCAAAGAAGTAGATAAATGGATCCAGGCAGGAGTTAAGGTTCATCAGACAAACAGTGAAGTGTAAGGAGATCTGGAAGGCAGTGAGTTCAGCACAGTCCGTTTCATAGATCAGCTTTCGGATCATGTATTGGAGGAGGTTGATGTGGTAGGGGCTGAAACACACCACGAACACCAGGGAGACGCAGCAGATCACCCCAACGGCTTTGCGGCTGCGCCCCGACTTGTCCGTTAAGTGATTGGTCTTTGCCGAGAGGCGGAGTTTACAGCACAGTATGGAGTAGCACAATAAGATAGTCACCACGGGGACTCCATAGCCTAGGAACACGGCGCCGATCAGCATGTAGGCGATGTTGGGCACCTGTTCAAAGTTAGGATACTCCATACAAGTGATGAAGCCATCAGACTCCACATTAGTCATGGGCATGGAGAGGAGGGGCAAAGTTTGCATTAAGACCAGCAACCACACCCCAACGCAGATAAACCGGACATTGGAGACCTTCCGGAAGCGTGCGAACCGGAGCGGCAAGACCACAGCAATGAATCGGTCCACACTGAGGCAGGTCATAAAGTTGACCCCGGCATACGTGTTGATGTAGAAGATCAGCCCTGTGATCTTACACAGGGAATCCCCCAGGGGCCAGTGGAAGCCCAGGGCGTAGTAGATTATCCGTAACGGTAGTGACAGTGTGAACAGAATGTCAGAGATTACCAGGTTGGCGGAGTAGAGCGTGGTGGAGTTCATCTTCTTTAGGTTGGGCCGGATGACATGCAGCGCCAGGGCGTTGCCCAGCAACCCCACGGAGAAGACGATGCTGTAGAAGAGGGGCATGAGGACTCGGGCGTACTCCAGGTGGTCATACAGTGTCGTGCAGGTGTTTGAGTCATTGAGGGTGGGGGTAGGGGTTGGATTTGCATGGCTGGAGGTCCTCATCACCTCCATCATTGGGCTAGTGGCTATTGTGAAGCTAGCTATAGCCGTAAAAAGAAGAAACATTGTTTGCATTTAGATTTACACATGACTATTGACTGAATGAATATCAGAGGAGGCTTGTGGGAGGAGCAATAGAAGGACAGGCTCATTGTAATGGCTGGAACGAAATGAATGGAACATAGTTAAACATGTGATTTCCATATGATTGATTTGGTTGATACCGTTCAATTTATTTAATTCCAACCATTACAATGAGCCTGTCTTCCTATAGCTTCTCCCACCATCCTCCTCTGATGGATATAGATGTATAGGTACACATAATTATATACTGGATAAATTCATGTCTATAATAAGCATGTTTCCATCCACAGTTTTTACATGAGTAAAAATCACAAAAGCTGGGATGAAAACAGGAAGTTTGTTTCAGTACAATTATATAAATGCAGACAGATAATTTGTTCGTTTGACATGGTGGGATCTTTTTGTGTCAGTAAAATTAATTATGCCAGAAAGAATGCAATTATTGATATAATAACCATAATTTTGAAGTTAACTTGGAGTCACACGATGATACGGAGGAACACACAGTAAATTAGGCTACAGATGAAATAAGTTACGATGAACTTTACATGGTGGTGAAAGTGCATAGCACAGGACTTTGGTGGCACCTTAATTGGGGAGGACAGGCAAATGGTAATGGCTGGAGCGGAATTGGTGGAAAGGTATCAACAACATCAAACACATGGCTTCCATGTGTTTGATGATATTCCATTCGTGCCGTTCCAGGCATTATTATGAGCCGTCCCCTCAGCAACCTCCATTGGTGCACAGTGATCTTGACGCTCCTTAAATATATATACAATAAATAGAGGGTCTTATTCTGGTGAAATGATGCTCGATGCTTGACTGCCGTTTGACAAATAAAATTATTCTGGCTCTTATCCATAATCATGTAGACTAGCCGAACCACACAGTTTACCCACACTGTATCTTCAAGCTGTTGTCTAGAGCGCACATGCCAAGACCAGATTAGGCACATTTGCTTTTTTACAACAGTTTTTGTGACAAAACTGTTTGTTTTTTATTCGGTACATGAAAACATACATTTTGTGTGCACTATGTCAAGTCTGTTTGGTGGAAACACCACTGGTGGGAACATTTGCATATTTTCTTAATACAGATTTTTTAATATTTGCATAAAAATGTGTCGCCAATTGGTTGGAAACTTAGCTAGTGAGAAGGATTTGGCTTGTAGTAATGTGAAAATGACATCCTACTGCTTGGCACTTATTGTGTCCTGTCCCCTATTTAGAGCGTGATTTGAAGTCACAGCTATGGAACTTGTTACTCTAAGTATGATTTTGCATGAACAGATCAGGTGGGTATCTATAATGGGAAATTCTGCTTTCAGTAAGGAAGTAAAACTATTCTTTCTCAATGTGTTTGTATACTGACCTCAATGGTCTGAAGGAGATAGCTGCTTTCTACATAAGTCATATCGGTAACACTTGATAGTAACTTTATTGAAAAAGCATTAAAAACCTCTTAAATGTAACTAAATGTAATCAGAAATGTAATCTACGTAATCCCAACAATAACTAGTAATCCTGCAGACTCAGAGAAAGGTTTAAATCTCACTGTTGAGGACACAAACTCAAATAAACAGTACAAATATAATGAAAATATGAAGTATTTTAAATGATGTATGAATAAGGCTTGAAACGACTTATATTTTTTCTAAATATGGAATAATTAATTTATAAAACAACTAACTATAATATTTAACTTTCCTTATAAATGTAAAATACATATTTTTATACTTAGTGTTAAAGAAAATGTCTCTCTTAATTAAAACGTCTGCCCCCATCGCTGTGGACGTCTCACAGAGCTCCAACTTGGCTTTTTGAACTCGTTAGGAACTCATCTTTCCTCTCATATTAATGTTGTCCGTCTATGACAAACAGAAAGTGATTTTTGTTTAAAATCGATGAATTATTTTAAATTACTGCCTATAAATCGAGCTCTGAATATGCTACAGCAACTCTCCTACGGCTGTGACGTAGGGTTCAGCTAGGAAATGATGGATAGCGAGAAGAGATAATGAAATGGTAGGAGGGACATGCCAGCTTCAAGTGGTGTCAGATTTCACATCCTGCTTCACACAGGCAAACGAGACATACTCCTATGTCCGTGAGAATCAAGGCTACGGCTCGATGCAAGCCATTTTGATCTACATGTCCACAGATCGATTTATATGAGATTTATATTCATGTCGGTCGGAACCGGTACTGGGGACTTTACATAAAAGTGACTTTAATAAATGTTTATGTAATGCTTTATACATTATTGTAAATGTTGCTCATAGAATGGAAGGATTGTATATACATATTTATAAATGTTTACAAATATATTTGTTGGCAGTTTATAAATCATGTATTAATGCCTATTTCTGATATTTTTTAAGAAGTGTTACTATAATTTGGATTAAAATGGTATTTTGATATTCTGCTTAACACTTAAAACCAATTGACCTATTCTTATTTCCCAAAATATATCAGGTCATTGCGTCTGCTCATAAGGCATAGGAATCAGTATTGTCACATGTGAAATATAACAAGTAATCACATGAAAATATCAACTCTCTTGCCACCTTGCGGTAATAATGTATAATAATAATTATTATTATTATCAACTCTCTTGCCACCTTGTGGTAACATATGTACAGAGGGAAGACTCCAGTGTAGAGGCACATTTGGACCAGTTTCGCTAAATGCATTCATCCATTTTCATGTGTTCAATATTTTTTACATGCTAAATGACCCATTTCAATGATTGTTTTGTAGCACCTTACTTTGAAGAAATTTGACACATGCATTCACTCCCATTGCAGGCTAGCATATTTATTTCACCCATCTACCATTAATATCTATACAAAGCACATGCAGTTGACTTGGGTACAGCATGATGGAAGTCTACAAACAATACAAGGGGTTTTCACAGCACGCAGCTCTGTCACAGTCATGTCACAGAAAAATATTGGTGTTGAAAGACACTTGCACACTAGGAAGTCTACATCCCTATAGGTCAGTCATACACTAGGAAGTCTACATCCCTAGGCACCCAGCCAGACCATATCCTTTTTTAGGAGAGTCAAAATGCGTGACCCTGGTCACAGCCCAGACATGAGACTGCTATCTGATAGAGCAGACTCAGGCTGGAAAATAAATATGTTTCCTGACCCATTAACACAAAGCCAAACCCAAGGGCTCTGGGTATTTCTTTGTGAACTGCAGTTACAACTTTCACACAAGGTCAAAAGTCTTTTGTCTTTTTTAAAATAGACTTTTTCATTTTTTCCTTTGTACAAATCCTACAGCTTTTTATCTAGAGTAAAAACATGTTAAAAACAGTGTAGCCCCTGTAGAGGTCCTATAATTTGTTGTTCTATATATAATTGTGCGGTGGCCACAGCATTAGAGTCAGGTATTAGAATGAGTAATTTAAACATCTTAACCTCTAGATATTTGAGCTATATTGTGAATCATGTCGTCATACAGCTTCATAATAAGTTAGCCACCTGCTGATTGGCTGTTGTTGACTTTGGAATAGTGTTGTACATTTCTAAGTCTATATTATTAAGTTATAAATTGGCCTGGTTTTAACAGCCAGGTCTCAGTCATTCAACAGCGTTATTTTGGTATGATAATAATTTGTTTGATAATGTGAACCTAATGATTCATTGATTTTACATTGAACATGAAAAGAACATATTGTCCGCCATAGTTTACAGTTCTCAATACTGCAAATTTTTGTTTTGCAGCAATTGTTTGATTTTGAATTTAGCTTCCCAATACTTTCACACTTCTAACTGTCAAGTTGAAGTCAATATCAAGTTGAATAAATGAGAATGCTTACAAAATCAACAATTGATTAAACCAAACCACAAACGTGAACTTACCAAAATCAACTGTATTTCTGTATTCTTCCAAAGTATGAGAGTTAAACAGGATAGTTCCTCCTTGGCATGAGATTATAATTGTTCTCTCAGAGTTCAGCAAAGACCACGTTGCCCCAGGCTTTTAGAGCAGAGTGACACATAGTGACAAATAGAGAACTAAGATTGAGTGGCGGGCTGGCTTTCGTAACCATAGTGACATCAAAATATCCTGTGTTACTGTTTATGCTCTTGAGTTTGTGGATCTCTCTGCTCTTTCTTTATCCCTCTCTCTGTGTCTCTCTCTCACTCGCTCACGCTCTCTCTCCCATACTGTCTCTGTTTTTTGGTTAGGTGAAACTGGAACCTGCTGATGCCCATAAAAACCAAGTTGTCACATATATCTACACTTTTAATGTTTTTATTTTGAATACTGTAAAGAATATAAACATGGAACTAAATCTCAGATGTAGTTTTGTAACGTACTACTTGTGGTAGCCATCTCTTTTATAATTATAAACATATTACTCATTTGTTGATAATAATTTTATAAATAATGAATGCCAACTTAGGTACAACTGATAGATAATCAAACAATAATTGATACATTTTGCTATCAGCTCCACCCCCCCTTACATCATTAGGTGTTTATTTTGTTCATAGTAAAGTAAAAGTAAAAGTCTCTGTTTGGAAAAAGTTATCTGGGCAACGTGCTGTGCCATGTGTACAGTATGTGTACCCATGAGAGGATGTGGTTTCAAACTCATGACCTTATATCTTGACATTAATCATTGACATTTTCATATGTTCCTACTTTTTTCTTTCAAAGTAAAGTTTTGTGGTCTGGTATGAGTTCTCTTTCACGAACATCTACCAACACACAGAGAAACATTTGTGTAAGCCCGCACGCACATTCACGCACACACATGGGGCATTTGCGGCCATGCAACCATGCACATTCAAAGCTTGATGCTTAGTTGATCATTTGAATCAGCTGAGTCGTGCTTGGGCAAAAACCTTAATTTGCAAACCTTGGGGTCTCGAAGAACGAGTTTGGGAAACCCAGTGATGAGTAGAGTTGTAATGACATGGTTTGGGATTTAAAACTAGAAGCCTTAATTGAAATAATAGTGTTTTAGCTAAAAAGCTAAGGGATGAGGGTGGAGAAATGTAACCACTCATTCATAGACGTCTATATTAGCTTTTGAGCCAGCAATGCATGTTAAGTGATTTTTTCCCATATTCATTTCTCTGTCAATACTCCATAATACAGATAGAACCATTTGAGAACTTCATTCCCTACCATTTAATGGACAGCAGATGGCACCGCGATCCGCTAACTAGTTTTCTTTCTTGAAGGATGTATAGAAATGTAGCATTCTCCCATAGGTATTCTCTAAGAAGACATTTAAGAAAATCTACTAAATTGTCTACAGTGGAACTCGAATTTGCCACGTTCTGACCTTTATTTCCTTTGTTTTTGTCATTATTTAGTATGGTCAGGGCGTGAGTTGGGGTGGGCAGTCTATGTTTGTTTTTCTATGATTTGGGGATTTCTATGTTTCGGCCTAGTATGGTTCTCAATCAGAGGGAGGTGTCATTAATTGTCTCTGATTGAGAATCATACTTAGGTAGCCTGGGTTTCACTGTTTGTGGGTGTTTGTTTCCGTGTCTGTGTTTTTCACCACACGGTACTGTTTTGGGTTTCGTTCGTTCCACAATTATTGTTTTTGTATTTCAGTCGTGTTCATGTGTAGTATTTCTTATTAAAAGAACCATGGACACTTACCATGCCGCATATTGGTCCTCCGATCCTTCTCGCCTCTCCTCTTCGGAAGAAGAGGAGGAAATCCCTTGCAGAATTACCAAGAAAGGAAGAAAGGAAGCACTGCTCTCGGATCAGCATTGTCCCTCTTACCTTAGTATCAATCAGCAGTTGCTACCTTGTTATTTGGACGTATAAATCAATGATACAAGTGGTTCTTCGTTTGCGGGGTGCCACAGAATGCAGAATTGCCAGAATGATGCAATTTACCAGAATCTGTCACCATCTACTACAAACGGTCGAGGCATAAGCTCAAAACTTTTAAACGAAGAACCACTGTATGTTGATTCTTGAAGAATTTGACTTATAAATGCCTTATGAACTTAGTTCAACTGTCGTACCCCATCAGAAGCCAAAATATAAGCTTGTTTACTACAATATTTGTAAGCAAAAAAATGTAAAAATAAAAAACACCATATATCCTCAAAACATGGTTGAAACTATAATTTTGATACAATGGATGATCAGTCCTTGCAATCATAGTGAGGTTACATTTCTCCAGCTCCATACCCCAGCTTTTTGAAGAGTCAGAGGTGGGGCGACCGCTTTGTTTTTGTTTCTACTTCTGATTGACGCTTTAACATTATAATTATTCCACAATACTGACAACGGATCAGCTCCTAGAGAGATATTATCACCTATGACTACAAATATTGGGGCGGCCTATTCTAATGCTTACCCGATAATAATGCACTAAATCAAGATTTGGTACCTCATTACGCATGTTACACTTAATGAAGTGCCTGTATGTTGCATAAAAAAATCACAGACAGTAGTGTACAAATAGCTAAATAAAATGCTTATTTCAATATCATTCAAATATATAGGCCTACGCAGCCTATACCGTATATATATGGTTACTACAGTCATCTCTGTGTTATTTAAATTGTCTTTATATCCTTGCAAAACAATGGGCAGCTTTGTATTTGTCGTCTGTAGGCAGGTTTCCATTAACCCAGGTTAATATGACAAACGCAATGTCAAAAAAATAATATGTGTGACGTGTTAAGGAAACAGCAAATATAGGACTTTTTTTAAAATCTACATTTTTACCTGTTCGACAGGGGTGGATTTTAGGCTGGTGAGGGAAAGACAGCTCATAATAATGGATGTAATGGAGTGAATGGAATGGTATCAAACAAATGGAAAACCAGGTGTTTGATACCAGTCCATTCTGTTCCAGCCATGATCCAATCATCCCAATGTAAAGTACCACCAGCCACCACTGGTGGATTTTTCTTTTGACTAAATGTATTTATTGTGACAAGTGAGAATGAAAGTGTTTTTTAAATACATTATGATTGCAGAATACTTTTGAAGGTACGAGGGGGAACATTAAAGGTCCCCAAAGTGCACACATCCCTGGGTCGCTCCTCTTTTTAGTTCGCTGCAGCTAGCAACTGCAAAAAACACTCAAACTGGACAGTTTTATCTCTATCTCTTCATTCAAAGACTCAATCATGGACACTCTTACTAACAGTTGTGGTTGCTTCGCGTGATGTATTGTTGTCTCTACCTTTTTGCCCCATTATTGTCTGTGTCCAATTTTGTCCAAGTTTTTTGCTGCTACCATGTTGTGCTGCTGCATGTTGTGTTGCTACCATGCTGTGTTGTCATGTGTTGCTGCCATACTATGTTGTTGTCTTAGGTCTCTCTTTATGCAGTGTTGTGGTGTCTCTCTTGTCATGATGTGTGTTTTGTCCTATATTTTTAATCCCAGGCCCTGTCCCCTCATGAGGACTGTAGGTCATAATTTTAAATAAGAATTTGTTCCTAACTGACTTACCTAGTTAAATAAAGGTTAAATAAATTTAAAATAAATAAAAAATGATGTAACTATAAGCTCTATATTTAATTCTAAATGCTTACTGCTTGCAACATCTAATTTGTTCAACTATAAAAATGTCTTATTGCAGGACAAGGATTGTCCATCCAATTATTTCTGATCTACAAGGGTGCACGTTTCACCATGGCACGGACTAGCCTAAGCAGCCGGTAGTGTATGCACATTTGTGCTAGATCCATGGTGATACGTTGGCCCATGAGAATTATTAGAATAAGGCAAATACTAGTAAATTATTGCATTCTATCCGTGCTGGCTACTTGAGACATTAAACAGATACGTGGGAGGGCATACAGGATGTCGACATTTTATTAAAGCGCAATTTGTCTAAATGGGTAATGGAAACACTTCAACCACAACATTTTAATTCGACACTGTAGGCTTTTGCGTTATTTTTTATTTTTTAGGTGTGATGTTACAATGTCCGGCTGTTTTAATCGACACAAGATAGTTAAATGGCAACGCATGCATGCTAAGCAGGCAAATATCACATTTGTTTTCAATACCAAATTCTAAATGCAGACCAAAAAAAATCACAGGACAAGTTAATAGAAACATATCTACTGTCACATTCGTTCTGAAGTTATCATCAGTCACAGAAAGACAGAAAACATCTTGATTTTGTGTTTAGCGTGGAAGGGCAAAAAAGCATCTAAAAACATACTTAGCTGGCTTCACAGTGATTTTTAGTTAAAAATATATATATATATATATTAGTTTGTCTAGTGCAATGTATCACTTAACAAAGTCTACCTTCTTCACTGTTAGTATGTTAAAATCCCTCTAATGAACGACATCCACTGCAGGCTGTGGTGCATTTCCACCTGCTCCTTCCACTATTTGCACTGCCTCCACATAGGAGACTTGTTGGAAAGCCCAGATCCTAGCTACTGCAACCTCTTTTATCCTAACAGGACACTCCTGGAACTTGGAAGCATGACTCCCATTACAATTACAGCACCGTGCTTCCTCAGACTTTTCAACATCAAAATATTTGTTTCTTCTGCCGACACTTACCACATGTCCAAACATTTTACAACTATGACACTGAAATGACTTTTGTTCATACGGTCTCACCGCATATCTCACATACCCAAATTTTGAATGAGTCTTTAGAAAAACTTAATCAAACAAAAGCTAAACCAATAGTCTTTCCTCCTTCAATCATTCATGTTAAACAACGTGTGTCAACCACTCCAAGCATAAATGTTACTTCTTCTTCTTCTCTGGTATAATGGAGTTCACACACATCTAATGTCCCTTCCACCACCTACTGTAGGGTAGTAAACAGTATTAAAAATAAATGTCCATTGCGGAATGTCATTTTTTGTACAAAAAAACAACAGATCAATCAAAAAACCATCCCACTCCTTTGGTCAAAGTTCAAATAAAATCCCTACACAGGTTCAGGGGCCTGGGCAGGGGGAGCATCTTAATTCAGTATTTCCTGCAATGCTTTGCCTGCTAAAACAGCACATTTCACTGCACCAATGAAAACCTCTATTTTACTGCTGTGGACTAAATCAGAATCACACAGAGAGTTAGGCTCGCTGTCCTACCTCTTCTGCCACATAATGGCTTGAATTTTACATTTAGCCTCACCTACCTCTCCCGGTCATTGTCTGAACTAACTTGACAGTGTATCAGTGTTCCCCAACTGGCAGCTCTCATATGCAGATAACATTATGCTGGCTGGGTAGCATACAGCTTTTTAGCAAATGGTTGAAAAAGGCCCCATTCACAAAATATAGTGTCAAATCCTGGTGTATTTTTGTTGTTGTATTCATTGTATTTGGTTGCACTTTAAATTTGTGTGACTGTCTAAGTCTATCAGTGTATCAGTGTTTTCTTGTCATGTTTTGTGTTTTTTTGTGGACCTTGGGAAGAGTAGCTGCTGCTTCTGCAAAAGCTAATGGGGATCCAAATAAACAAACATGACTGTAAGTCGCTTTGGATAAAAGCGTCTGCTAAATGGCATATATATATATATATATATATATATATATATATATATAAAAGGCTGTGTATGGCCCGACGCAATATTCAGAAGATCTGTAAGTTTTTTACAGTTGGTGTTGTAACAGTAGCTTAAACTGTTAAAGAGCTGTACCATTTTGAAAACCAACCACTTTAGGCTGCCATTGACAGCCATGATGTTTTATGCAATTTCAAATAGTTGTAATGCATAGTAATAATGTTTGGTGGTTGGACTTGTGCATCAATCTACACAAAAGTACCCCATGAAAGTTTTGCAAACTTATTAAAAATACAAACAGAGATAAATGATTTACTTAAGTATTCAGACCTTTCACTATGAGACCCAAAATTGAGCTCAGGTGCATCCTGTTTCCATTGTTCATCATTGAGATGTTTGTACAATTTTATTGGCGTCCACCTGTGGTAAAACAAATTGATTGGACATGATTTGGAAAGGAACACACCTGTATATATAAGGTTCCACAGTTGAAAGTGCATGTCAGAGCAAAAACCAAGCCATGAGGTCGAAGGAATTGTCCATAGAGCCCCCGAGACAGGATTATGTCAAGGCACAGATCTGAGGAGGGGTACCAAAACATTTCTGCAGCATTGAAGGTCCCCAAGAACACAGTGGCCTCCATCATTCTTTAATGGAAGACGTTGGGAACAACCAAGACTTTTCCTATAGCTGGCCGCCCGGCCAACTGAGAGGCAGGGCTTTCTCCTATCGAGCTCCATTTTTATGGAATGGTCTGCCTACCCATGTGAGAGACGCAAACTCGGTCTCAACCTTTAAGTCTTTACTGAAGACTCATCTCTTCAGAGGGTCATATGATTGAGTGTAGTCTGGCCCAGGAGTGTGAAGGTGAACGGAAAGGCTCTGGAGCAACGTACCGCCCTTGCTGTCTCTGCCTGGCCGGTTCCCCTCTTTCCACTGGGATTCTCTGCCTCTAACCCTATTACAGGGGCTGAGTCACTTGCTTACTAGGGCTCTTTCATTACCGTCCCTAGGAGGGTTGCGTCACTTGAGTGGGTTGAGTCACTGATGTGATCTTCCTGTCTGGGTTGGCGCCCCCCCTTGTGTTGTGCCATGGAGATCTTTGTGGGCAATACTCGGCCTTGTCTCAGGATGGTAAGTTGGTGGTTGAAGATATCCCTCTAGTGGTGGGCGGGTTGTGCTTTGGCAAAATGGGTGGGTTTATATCCTTCCTGTTTGGCCCTGTCTGGGGGTGTCATCGGATGGGGTCACAGTGTCTCCTGACCCCTCCTGTCGCAGCCTCCAGTATTTATGCTGCAGTAGTTTATGTGTCGGGGGGCTAGGGTCAGTTTTTATATCTGGAGTACTTCTCCTGTCCTATCCGGTGTCCTGTGTGAATTTAAGTATGCTCTCTCTAATTCTCTCTTTCTCTCTTTCTTTCTCTCTCTCGGAGGACCTGAGCGCTAGGACCATGCCTCAGGACTACCTGACATGATGACTCTTTGCTGTCCCCAGTCCCCCTGGCCATGCTGCTGCTCCAGTTTCAACTGTTCTGCCTATGATTATTATTATTTGACCATGCTGGTCATTTATGAACATTTGAACATCTTGGCCATGTTCTGTTATAATCTCCACCCGGCACAGCCAGAAGAGGACTGGCCACCCCACATAGCCTGGTTCCTCTCTAGGTTCTTCCTAGGTTATGGCCTTTCGAGTGAGTTTTTCCTAGCCACCGTTCTTCTACACCTGCATTGCTTGCTGTTTGGGGTTTTAGGCTGGGTTTCTGTACAGCACTTTGAGATATCAGCTGATGTACGAAGGGCTATATAAATACATTTGACGTGATTTATATGCTTGTTCTTCTGTAGACAAAAATGCCTTTTGAAACAAATACTGTTTAGCCTCTGAATGTGGACAACATTGTCATTTTTTATCCGTAGCTCTGTCATTGAGTTTGAGAGGGGTACACTGTTATTATTATTCAAATGTAACAAAATGTGGAAAAAGGGAAGGGAGCTGAATACTTTTCAAATGCACTTTATATCAAAAAATTATTTCCTGAAATGTTTTATTTGGCCTTACTGCTAAAAATGCAGTTGAAGTCGAAAGTTTACATACACTTAGGTTGGAGTCATTAAAACTCGTTTTTCAATCACTTCATATATTTCTTGTTAACAAACTATCGTTTTGGCAAGTCGGTTAGGACATGTACATTGTGTATGACACAAGTAATTTTTTCCAACAATTGTTTACAATTGTTTACTTCTAATTCACTGTATCACAATTTCACTGGGTCAGAAGTTGACATACACTAAGTTGACTGTGCCTTTAAAGCTTGGAAAATTCCATAAAATTATGTCATGGCTTTAGAAGCTTCTGATAGGCTAATTGACATAATTTGAGTCAATTGGAGGTGTACCTGTGGATGTATTTCAAGGCCTACCTTCAAATTCAGTGCCTCTTTGCTTGACAACATGGGAATATCAAAAGAATCAGCCAAGACCTCAGGAAAAAAAGTCCAGACCTCCACAAGGTTTGTTCATCCTTGGGAACAATTTCCAAATGCCTGAAGGTACTACGTTCACGTACTTTGGTGCGAAAAGTGCAACTCATTCCCAGAAAAACAGCAAAGGACCTTGTGAAGATGCTGGAGGAAACAGGTACAAAAGTATCTATATCCACAGTAAAGCGAGCCCTATATTGACGTAGCCTGAAAGGCCGCTCAGCAAGGAAGAAGTCACTGCTCCAAAACCGCCATCAAAAAGCCAGACTACGGTTTGCAACTGCACATGGGGACGAAGATCGTACTTCTTGGAGAAATGTCCTCTGGTCTGATGAAACAAAAATAGACCTGTTTTGCTATAATGACCATCGTTGTGTTTGGAGGAAAAAGGGGTAGGCTTGCAAGCCGAAGAACACCATCCCAACCGTGAAGCACGGGGGTAGCAGCATCATGTTGTGGGGGTGCTTTGCTGCAGGAGGGACTGGTGCACTTCACAAAATAGATAGCATCACGAGGAGGAAAATTATGTGGATATATTAAAGCAACATCTCAAGACATCAGTTAAATCTTGGTCGCAGATGGTTCTTCCAAGTGAACAATGACCCCAAGCGTACTTCCAAAGTTGTGGCAAAATGGCTTAAGGGCATCAAAGTCAAGGTATTGGAGTGGCCATCACAAAGCCCTGACCTCAATCCTATAGAAAATGTGTGGGAAAAACAGAAAAGGCGTGTGCGAGCAAGGAGGCCTACAAACCTGACTCAGTTACACCTCTGTCAGAAGGAACGGGCCAAAATTCATCCAACTTATTGTGGGAAGCTTGTGGAAGGCCACCCGAAACGTTTGACCCAGGTTAAACAATTTAAAGGCAATGCTACCATATACTAATTGAGTGTATGTAAACTTCTGACCCACTGGGTACGTGATGAAAGAAAAAAAAGATTAAATAAATCCTTCTCTCTACTATTATTCTGACATTTCACATTCTTAAAACAAAGTGGTGATCCTAACTGGCCTAAGACAGGGAATTTTTACAAGGATTAAATGTCAGGATTTGTGAAAAACTTTGTTTAAATATATTTGGCTAAGGTGTTTGTGAACTTCCGACTTCAACTGTATATGGAATTGTTTTAAGAAGGTCATATCAAGGATCATTTTGCTGTTTGACCCCTTGAGATCAGGAAACATTTACATTTTTTACATCAACACATATTTTTTCAGTACTTAGCAGTCTCCATATTTACTTCTATACATTTTTTCAACTGGTACTGAGGGACCTTCAGATAAGTCTCGTGAGGTCTAGAGCAAAATCAACACTTGTGAGTCTCACCTTTCCACAGAGGGGTAATTTTGTAATTTTGTAATTTTTATTAGGATCCACAGTAGCTAATGCCATAAAGCTAGCTATTCTTCCTGCGGTCCAACACCAATTAACAAGACGTTACAAACAACCATGATCAAGACTTCACAAACATTCAACAAGTAGACAATACAGATAATTAAAATACCTGACAGGAAACACATTTAACATTCAGTTGCTACTTTCTATTTGGTGTCCAGTCATATGTTCTATCATATTAGATGTTCTTTTATTTTTTACTTGAACGTGGATGTACTTTTTCCCTGAGAAATATGGATTGGTAAAAAGTTCCATTCAACTATAGCTCTGTATAAAACTGTAGATTTAAGGTGATTTGTCCTTGTCTTGAGTTGTTTTAGCTGCCCCGAATTTGCCTGTCTGGTTTGGTGGTTATGCGTGTTACAAGTGTGTACTAATTGGACTGAAAAATAATGTTTGTTTTTTGAAAAATATAACATTCCTAAAGAAAATCAGAAGACTAGATAGTAACTTGTTTTTAACGTGAAGCCATGAGAGATTCTGATACATTTTAATAATATTCATTTGGTGAGAGCAATGAAGAGATAATCTGGCAGCTCTGTTTTGAGCTTTTTTCTATCTTTCTTTGCTGCCGATGACCATATAACCGGGCAGTACTCTAAGTGTGATAGGACCAGGGATTGAACCACCTATTTCAGAGTGCTAGATGTTACATTGTCTGAACATTTTCTTGTAACAGCAATTCCCTTACCCATCTTAATAACAATATTATCTATGTGTTCTGACCATGATAAAGCTGCGTCCAACATTAGTTTTTTTTCACATGCTCTTCATGTATTCTGTTCATCGACATATTCAATTGGGGATCATCAGCAAGCATATATCTTGAACCAAATACAATACATTTAGTTTTAGAAATGTTCAACACCAATTTGCATTTTCTTGAAGGGGCATGCTTATCAGCTATACTCAAAAATAATTTCATAAACAAACTTAGTGACATTTCAGGATCATCCTTACTACACACTTCTAACCATTGCACAAGCTTAATCTCATCCACAAATTAATCCTGATTGAACCCTCTGTAGGACCTGCGGTAGATTATTTTAGGGCCAGCCTTTGGTATTTTAGTTTTCCTAGTGAGTGCAACCAAGGTATTTTCATTGTAACCTAGTTCCACCGATACAGCTTTAGAACAATGTTCAGCCATATTAGTAAAAATGTGATCGATACAAGTTGATGATGTAATACCAGACCTATTAGTGAACGTTCTGGTAAGTAATGTCATAACTTGGGTTAGGTTACATACATTGGCAACAGAAATAACTTTCTTTCGATTTTGACAGTTCGTACTCAAAAAAATCGATATTCATATCTCCCAAAAATTATATTTCCCTATTTTCATCTGAAACCTTATCCAACATTTCGCAAATTACATCAAGATATTTCACATCAGCACTAGGTGGCCTATATCAGCAAACAACTAGTATAGGTTTCAAATGTGGTCAATGCACCTGTACCCACAGCGCCTCTAATCCATTCAACATTAAGTCCTGACGTTGTTTTGCTGGAATATGATTCTGGATGTAAACTGCAACTCCACCCCCAAATCTATTGCTGTCCCTCCTGAACAAATTATATCCATGTATAGAGATCTCAGCATCCTCAAAAAAGAGTCCAAGTGAGTCTCTGATATTGCCAATACATGAATATTGTTTGACTGCACTAGACAACATATTTCATGAATTTTATTCCTTAAACTGCATATTTTCAAGTCAGCAATTAACAGTCATGGTATTAGTAGTAAATTGTTTGGATGCTACAGACAGAAGTTGGCTGATCGGCTGTACCGAATTCAGACGAGTCCCAAGAATCTTGTGGGGGTCGTAGACCAAAACAGAGAACACCATCGTGTTTGTGAGTCTCATCTTATCGTTCAGATGGTACAGGCGATTTTGTGAGAAGGCTGATCTTCAGTCCAACAAACTCAAGGTAAAACAAACACCACTCTAGCTGTCACCTTTCTAATGCAGTACAATTAATTTGACACTTTTTGTCAAATAGACCTAATATCTGATATCTTCAGAACATTCTGCATTCGTGGATACCATCTGGCCTCACCAAAGATTCTAGAGCTGACACAGTTCCACTTTGCCCTATTTCAGTTTTTCTCCACCACCTGAAGATTTGATCTGTGAGTGACGACCAGAGAAGAAGCCACTTGTAAAGGTTTCACTCACACTTCAAATATCAATGTTTCTTTTGAAGGGAAAAATGTTTGTTTTGTTTTGCAAGATTGTTTTGCTCTTCAAATTTCGCTGAAGTCATCTGTGGCTTTCAAGGGGATGCCCATTCTCGGTACTTTTCACTATATAGCCACTGAATTACACCGTGCTTATATCATTCATGTCTTCAAGTCAAATACACAGCTCATCAGGTCAATTTTCACCAAGTCGAGTAGCTTAATGCTATAGAATAGCAAGACAATGTGGCCTGGGTGGTCTAATGTAAATGCTAATGCAGCGTCCGTGTAGAGTTGTGCCCGCCCATGGCCTTGTTTTACACACTCTCCTCCTGTCTTTCTTGTCCTCTGTCCTATCAATAAAAGCATATAAAATACAAAAGGAAAATATCAAGACCAAATATACCAACTCTTTAAGACCAACGACAAAGCGATATCTACAGTATGCGATCTATTGTGATCATTCAATTCTAAAAGTTAATCAACATAAAAGTGTGACTGGTGTTTTCCATTACCAGGATCTCTTCAAAGGATTTCGCACCTTTGAATGACTCATATCGATTTCACACCATTAAACAACTTGTGAACATTGTCTTCAACATACAAAAAAATACTTAAGATCAGTGTTTTCATTTCCACTGTCATTATCTATAACATTTACAACCACTAATGCTCTGGCACATGGTCCTGTGTGGATCACTAAGCGATAACAATTTGTCGTGCGAAACACCTACCAACATATTTCCTGTTACATCATCAGTCATCATCATGCAACAATGAATGTAGTGTCATCACTGTTATCGGAAAACAATGTAAACATCAGAGTTGGGTTCAAACAGTATTTGTTTTCTTTTCAAATACTAATATCTGTATTTGATTTTTCTTTCAAATACTTCATATACTTTTTATACTCTTTCAAATACTTAAAACACTTTGTCATAGACACTTGCTAAAAACTTAAATGAGCAAATGTTCCTTCATGACCTGGCCTCTGTACATTGGGATAAAATCAGCTTGACGACCGACCACTGCTGAAGATGCTTGGACCTTCTTTTTTAAAATTTTCAGTGGAATTGTTAACCAACACACCCCCATTAAGAAAATGAGAATAGGTTCAGCGCCTGGTTCGACCATGATCTTGCAGAGTTACTCCACCTCAAGAAGTGCATTTGGCGAAAGGCACATGCATACTCGGGCTGACTGGCTCTCTTTAAGGTAAATGAGAAATAAGTGCACTCAGGCTATCCGAAAGGCAAAAGTAAATTACTTTAACCAGAAGGGGACTAGGGCCCCCCCCCCACGTTCAGCTGGAAGGTGGAGCATGGAACGCAAAAATATTCCTAAAAATATTTAACCTCCACACATTAACAAGTCCAATGGCTCAAATGAAAGATAAACACATTGTTTATCTACCCAGCAAGTCAGATTTCTAAAATGTTTTACGGCGAAAACATAGCACATATTTATGTCAAACCACCACCGAAGACACAGCTAATTTGCATAGCCAAGTTGAAAAAAATATGCAATCAACAAACGCAGGATTAAAAGAAAAATAATGCACTAACCTTTTGAAATCTTCATCAGATGACAGTAATATAACATGTTACACAGTACATTTATGTTTTATTTTCAATAATATGCTATATATATACAGAAATCTCTGTTTACAATGATGCATCGTTCAAAAAATGCTACTCAAATGTCCTGAGAAATGACGATAGGTCCGGCAGATAACGTCAGCTAACAAGGAATACACATCATAAACTTTGACTAAATATGCATGTTCTACATATATATAGTTAGATACACTTCTTCTGAATGCAATCGCTGTGTTACATTTATTTTTAACGTTACAGGTTTCGTTCACTAGGCTATACTATGAGTCGACGTTCAAAAAGTAGCATTATGGCTCCTCTATCTTGGAGTCCACAGAAACCCAAATTTACCATATAAATATTCCCTTACCTTTGCTGTTCTTCCATCAGAAGACCTGGAAGGAATTATACTTACCAAAAACAGTGTTTAGTTTTGCAGTCTGTGTCTTTCGGTTCTCAAACACGACACATTTCGGTTGAAATGTAGCCAAAAGTCAAGTGGATGCGCAACAAAATGTCGAACTTACATATTATATGTCGACTAAACTTGTCAAACTAAGTTCATAATCAAGCTTTAACATGTTATAAAGGTGTACAGCAATCGTGAGGACGAACAGAATGCATGCATTGTATAATCGATCTTGGAAAAAAGACAGGACCGGAGCAGAGCGCGCATGAGAGTGACCTGTTTTTTCGCGTGACCGAAAGGTTTCGGCCCGCCAAAACTCTCGTGAGCGTGCAATTCTCACAATGAGAAGCCCCATTGAAAGCAGACATCGCGCTGAAGACAAAGAGACTGTTCCCAGACCTGTAAGTGCTTGGGAAGGGTGGGGGCGATGACGTCAAAGTTGGGCCAACTTTTCTGATGACAAGAGAGAGTTTGGGAGAATGACTGCCCTGAGAGTTCTGCTTTACATACAGACATAATTTAAACGGTTTTAGAAGCTTTAGAGTGTTTTCTGTTCAATAATATTTTTTATTTGCATATATTAGCAACTTTTGACAAAAAAAATATATGTTTACTATGGGCACGCAATTACTCCAGCGGGGGCAGTAGACAGCCCTATCCCCAACAGAGCAGTTCTCTCTCTGTGGGTCTAACCCCAAGAAGTTCTGGAAAATGGTTAAAGACCTGGAGAATAAACCCTCCTCCTCACAGCTGCCCCTGTCCCCTGATGTTGATGATGTGGTTGTTACTGACAAGAAGCACATGGCTGAGCTCTTTAATCACCACTTCATTAAGTCAGGATTCCTATATGACTCAGCAATGCCTCCTTGCCCGTCCAACATTTCCTCATCTCCCACCCCTTCTAATGTGACTAGCACCGGTGCTCCTCCCTATTTTCCCCCTGCCCCGCAACAAAGTTTCTCCCTTCAGGCGGTCACTGAGTCCGAGGTGCTAAAGAAGCTCCTTAAACTTGACCCCCAAAAAACATCTGGGTCAGATGGTTTAGACTCTTCCTTCTTTAAGGTTGCTGCCCCTATCTAGCCTTTTAACCTGTCTCCCCTCTCTGGGGAGGTTCCCGTTGCTTGGAAGGCTGCCACGGTGTGTCATTTATTTATAGGGGTAGATCAAGCTGATCCTAATGGTTATAGGGCTATTTCTATTTTGCGCTGTTTATCAAAAAACTTCATAATAAAAACCCAATAATCAACTGGCTGGCTTTCTTGATGTCTATAATATTCTCTCTGGTATGCAATCTGGTTTCCCCTCAGGTTATGAATGTGTCACTGCAACCTTAAACGTCCTCAATGATGTCACCTTGTTCTAGGCAATGTTGTGCTGCTATTTTTATTGACTTGGCCAAAGCTTTTGATACGATTGACCATTCAATTCTTGTGGGCTGGCTAAGGAGTATTGGTGTCTGAGGGATCTTTGGCCTGGTTTGCTAACTACCTCTCTCAAAGGAACATCTGCTGTCTCAGCCACTGCCTGTAACCAAGGGTGTACCCCAAGGCTCGACCCTAGGCCCCAAGCTCTTATCAATTTCAATCAACAACATAGCTCAGGCAGTAGGAAGCTCTCTCACCCATTTATATGCAGATGATACAGTCTTATACTCAGCTGGCCCATTCCTGGATTTTGTGTTAAACGCTCTACAACAAAGCTTTCTTAGTGTCCAACACGCTTTCTCTGCCCTTACACTTGTTCACCTCCAAAACAAAGGTCACGTGGTTTGGTAAGAAGAGTGTCCCTCTTCCCACAGCTGTGATTACTACCTCTGCGGGTTTCAAGCTTGAGATGGTCACCTCATACAAGTACTTGGGAGCATGGCTAGATGATACACTGTCCTTCTCTCAGCACATATCAAAGCTTCAGGCTAAAGTTAAATCTAGACTTGGTTTCCTCTATTGTAATCACTCCTCTTTCACCCCAGCTGACAAACTAACCTTGATGGAGATGACCATCCTACCCATGCTAGATTACGGAGTCGTAATTTATAGATTGGCAGGTAACGGTGCTCTCAAGTGGCTAGATGTTCTTTACCATTCGGCCATCAGATTTTCCACCAATACTCCTTATAGGACACATCACTGCATTCTATACTACTCTGTAAACTGGTAATCTCTGTATAACGGTCGCAAGACCCACTGGTTGCTGCTTATTTATAAAATCTTCTTAGGCCTCACTCCCCCCTATCTGAGAATACCCATTCTGCCAATCACATTCTTTCAAATGCCCCCAAACCACACACATCCCTGGTTTACTGGTCTTTTCAGTTCGCTACAGCTAGCGACTGGAACGAGCTGCAACAAACACTCAAACTGGACAGTTTTATCTCAATCTCTTCATTCAAAGACTCAATCATGGACACTCTTACTGACAGTTGTGGCTGCTTTGTGTGAAGTATTGTTGTTTCTACTTTCTTGCCCTTTTTTGCTGTTGTCTGTGCCCAATAATGTTTGTACCATGTTTTGTGCTGCATGTTGTGTTGCCACCATGCTGTGTTATGTGTTGCTGCCATGTTGTATTGTTGTCTTAGGTCTCTCTTTATGTAGTGTTTTGTTGTCTCTCTTGTTGTGATGTGCGTTTTGTCCTATATTATTGCTATTATTTTTTATCCAGTCCCAGTAGGAGGCCTTTTGCCTTTCGGTACACCATCATTGTAAAAAATAATGTGTTCTTAATTGACTTGCCTAGTTAAATAAAGGTCAATAAAATAAATACAAAATATGCACTCTGCAACTCAGGCAGGTTCAGTTAACGCTCAAGGTATTTGGAAGAAAACAAATACTTTTAGAAACCAGGTCTGGAAATTCTCAACGTGCATGCCAATAGCAAAGACTGTTGCATATATTATTTGGCAGAAAGGTCAGGTGTGGTCAAATCCAATAGGATCATCCCTGACCCTAAATATTAAACACTGTTCATTAATTTGTTTATTTGTTCATTCAGTTACACATATAAAGAAATGTGTATGAGAGTGGAGTTTACAGTATGAAAGAACAATAATCTCACAATTACAAAACCAAATGTTCTCAATACTATTTTCTCTTTTTGTCAATTTCTCCTTTTCACACACAGGCATTCCAACTTTAATTGACCTTGGGAATAGTGGGGGGCAGTGTCTTTGTTGCAGGGGAAGTGGGTAACTTCCTCTTGCCCTGGCCTTGAGTGTCTGACTCACTGGTGCTAAGGCGCACAGATCACTCCCCGCGCTGACAGACACCCAGAAATCACACACACACACACACACACACACACACACACACACACACACACACACACACACACACACACACACACACACACACACACACACACACACACACACACACACACACACACACACACACACACACACACACACACACACACACCAGGCAAGAGACAAATGGCTATTCATACACATTGGCTGAGTCTAAAGGAAGGCTCAGTTAGAAAATATCAATTACAAGACAATTGTAGGGCTTTTAATAAGGAGTTGGTCAAACTGATTTGAACGTTAGTTGATCAAAATGTGGTCCTTCTGTAGCTCAGTTGGTAGAGCATGGCGCTTGTAACGCCAGGGTAGTGGGTTCGATTCCCGGGACCACCCATACGTAGAATGTATGCACACATGACTGTAAGTCGCTTTGGATAAAAGCGTCTGCTAAATGGCATATATTAAAATGTATCTATTTTCATATTTGGTGGCCATAGCAATCTCTTCTAGAACTGACAGGAAGAGAACTGAATGCTGCTCAGTCACGGCTGATCACCTCGAACTTTAACGATAAGTAAGTGATCAGTGATCTGCAGAACCTGTGGATAGGAAGTTATGAAGGACTGTGTTCGTGGAGGATATCCTCTTGTGCAGTATCTGTTGAAATCTGTTGCAGCTGCTTGTACGTATTAAAAAAACTGTTTGCAGGTGAACCACTTTGAAAAACAAGTAAGTCAAGTGTGTGATTATAATTTGTAGACCAGAATTGAATTGAGATGACTGCTCATATAAAACCAACACCCCCTGCAAGCAGTTCCTGTCACACACATTGGATATTGATGAGAAACCACAGCCTGCATTGTGGTTGTTTTATCAGTGTTTACTGAGTTAGAGCCTAACATATCATTCTGGCAAGAATGCATTCCTTTTCTGAATTGGCAACAGTACGTTGAGTACAGTAAACACATGTTGTATCCCATTGTTTTAATGCCTTTAACCAGTGATCACCTTATTATAAACTTTAAAACTACCCACAGTAAAACAAATAATTGATTTTCTGCCTTTAACATCTATTGGAATGAAAGTAGGCAACTCGGTATGTAGTATGAATTTGGCATGTATTCATATTTATGTTTTTGGCCTCTGTGCTGCAGGCATGACAACAGTTTTGACAGAGTTTGGTGAAGGCACAGGCGGCAAAGATAAGGTTGCAAGAGTTGCACAGGAAATGTCTCTTTTGTGGTTGTTCTTGCAGACTTCTTTAAAGTCAACACCGTTAAGTAACATATTACGACGTCAAACTGTCAAACACATGTTGCATTTTCCTTTTTCTATTAACCAGTCAAATATGCACCATTTTATGTATTACAGTTTTTTACAATCACTTTGGCGCTAATTTCAGAACCTTGGTGTCATTTTTCAAAACTCTAGAAACAAAACTCACAACCAATGATCAAAATGCACATTTTTCAAAACTCTTGGATACAATACACATAAAACTAAGATCATTTGTTCATTGAACTAAAATCACCTGTTTAAAATGACAACTTAACATCAAAGTATTACCATTTCAAAATGCAATTCACACATTACATCTGAGATGACTGTCTATTCATTTCATTACAATGATCTAACTATCAATTGATACAACTGCTCAAAATGATAAGTAACTGTTGCATTGCTCTTACTGCATAGTTTTATGGAAACTGACAAACAATATTCCATGTTTCGATCATGAAAGTTTCAGGAAAATGAGATCCATTGACACCAATTACTGTGGAACCAACTAATTGGACTACATTATCTATAGATGTAATATTTCATCATCATTCTTTATCAGATACTGTTTCTATGGTCCCATGTACCACTTTTCCAGACCATGCTTTCAGATTTGACATTACTGTACACTCACCGGCCACTTTATTAGGTACACCTATCTGGTACTGGGTAGGACCCCCTTTTGCCTCCACAACAGCCTGAATTATTCACAGTGTTGTACGTTAAGGGATGCCCTTCTGCACACCACTGTTTAAAACAGCTGTTATTTGAGCATGTGTGGCCTTTCCGTTAGCTTGAATGAGTCTGGACATTGTCCTCTGACCTCTCTCATTAACAATGTGTTTTTGCCCACAGAACTGCCGCTCACTGAATGTGTTTTGTTTATCGCACCGTTCTCTGTAAACTCTAGAGACTGTAGTGCGTAAAAATCACAGGAAGGCAGCTGTTTCTGAGATGCTGGAATCACCATGTGTGGCATCAACAATCATACCACAGTCAAAGTATCTTAGATTATGCATCTTGCCCGTTCTAATGTTTGGTCGAACAACAACTAAAGCTCTCTACTCTATACACTCTATATATTGAGTTGCAGGCATCAACCTTCTTTGATGGGCTAAATAAGGTATGTAGAGCTGATGGCATGACCTATGCCATTGTGTGGGATAATGTCAGGTTCCACCATGCTCCAATGGTGCAAAGCATGGTTTCAGGCCCATCCACAATTTACCACCCTGTACTTACCACCATACTCTCCTTTCCTAAAACCCGATTGAGGGATTTTTCTCCACATGGAGGTGGAAGGTATATTGTAGGCGCTCTCACGAACAAGCCACCCTTCTCCAGGCCATGGAGGACGCATGCAATGACATCGCGGCAGACTAGTGTCAGGCCTGGATTCGCCATGCCCGAAGATTCTTCCCAAGATGCTAATGAAAACATCCTTTGTGATGTGGATGAGAACCTTTGGCCAAATCCACAAGACAGGGTTGATGGAAATATAGAAGTACATTAATCAATCCTTTGTTTTGCGTTTTACAGTAAGCCAGGTGAAGAACACTGCAGTTGATGTTTTACTGTACTTTTTTTGTAGCTAATTATTTTTGCTTTGATTCAAAGAAACCTTTGCTTCAAAGAAACCTTTGAATCAGTGATTTTATTGTATTTCATCAATAAATTTCACATTTTGTTCAATGATTCCACTGTGTCTGTAGTATTCTCTTTACTGGTCCTTTTACAGTGATGTATTTACGTGTAGTAACCATAATGAAACATATAACATGTTTTGAACATTGGACAGCCTGTGTTACAAGTGATGACCGTTTTGAGTTTTGTGTCTAGAGTTTTGAACAATGACCACAAGGTTCTGAAATTAGTGCCAAAGGGATTGTACAAAACTATAACAGAAAGGAAGAGGTGAAACAAGTGTTTACTCTGCCCAAAATCTGTCCACAAAAATAGACCACAAAGTGAGGAATTTTTGTATGGAGGTGATTGAGAGTGTCGAATTTGGTCATAAAAAAATGGTATTGCTAATTTCCTATGTACGGCTTATTTGATGGAACATACGTTTTGTAATGGTTAGGTTGTTACAAATGTACTGATATAAGTGGAGTATTTCTTTGAACTTTATGCCTGTTATTCACACGCGTATCTGGTCACTCTATCATCTTGTCAATATAATAGATCATCTTAGGTATAACTGGTGATTGACATTAAATCATTTAATAAATAAAGTTATACCTAGATAATCTTAGGTATAACTGGTGATTGACTTTAAAACCTATTTTATGGGGAAGCCATGCTTAAATGACATATCTAAACCAAATATTCATTATAATGGTTCTCATCAACAAACCCTTGGTCAGCCACGATGACAACGTGATAAAATAATGTCACATATTCCCTCAGGACCACATTTGGGATTCCAATATAGACTGTGTACATCTTAATCTGTTCAGTCAATGCCTCCCTCTGCTGGTAGACAGTAGTACTACAACATAACCATATAATACAGTATACCCCTTGAAAGTTACTGTGTTGTTCAAGGTACATGTAACCAGGTCAAAAATTGCAACTTACGGGTCGCAATGCTCCCATTTACAGAGATAGATCCTGCGAGAAGAGCCCTGTGGCTTCAAGCTTTTTGGCAAGGGAGAGTGGGAAATTATGGGGACCGGGTTTCCAAGTAAGCAACATGTACAGTGCCTTCAGGAAGTATTCACACCCCTTTACTTTTTCCACATTTTGTTGTGGGACAGCCTGAATTTAAAATGGATTAAAAATAAATGTTTTGGTCACTGGCCTAGACACAATACCCCCTAAAGTCAAAATGGAATTATGTTTTTCCCCATTTTTTTAAAACAAATTAATTACATTTGAAAAGCAAACATGTCTGGGGAAGGCCCTTTCCTGTTTCAGCATGACAATGTCCCAGTACACAAAACGAGGTCCATACAGAAATATTTTGTTGAGAAGGTGTGGAAGAACTTGACTGGCCTGCACAGAGTCCTGACCTCAACTGCATCCAACACCTTTGGGATGAATTGGAAGTCCAACTGCGAGCCAGGCCTAATTGCCCAACATCAGTGCCTTTACCCCTCTACTGCTCTTGTGGCTGAATAGAAGCAAGTCCCCGCAGCAATGTTCCAACATCTAGTGGAAAGCCTTCCCAGAAGAGTAGGGGCTGTTAGAGCAGCAAAAGGGGGACCAACTCCATTTTAATGCCCATGATTTTGGAATGAGACGTTCGACGAGCAGGTGTCCACATACTTTTGGTCATGTAGTGTATCTAACAATACACAACAATATACACTAACATAAAAGTAAAATCATTTTTACAAGTCGAATAAATTCATATAATATAGCCTACACCTTCATAATAAATCCATTATTTATGTTAGACAGGTCAAAAGAAACTTGATATGAAGAAAATGTAGTCTGTTTCAGAAGAACAGAATAGCACACTCTGACACCAGACATATTCAATGGGTGTTGAGTGTTCAAAAATGCATCAGTTATTCTGCGCTCTGGCACACTAAGATGAGATTATTTTGTTAAGAAATGTAGCTAGATAGCTAGCTAGGTAAACAATGAATCCCAACGCATGACTTAACTTGAGTTAGCGAGCCAGCCAGCTAACGTTAGCTAGATAACAGTACACTTTAACTTGAAATGAAAATACTGTGTCAAAATTAGAGTGGAGTCTTCTGTTAAGACATGGAGCTAGCTAAACAATGGACCAAAATCACAACTCATGACCAGGTTCTATGGCTATAACTAGTCAGGCAAATGTGTCTGAGATATGAAGAATAAGATCATACACATAAATCAAAACAAATCAAATCAAATTTTATTTGTCACATACACATGGTTAGCAGATGTTAATGCGAGTGTAGCGAAATGCTTGTGCTTCTAGTTCCGACAATGCAGTGATAACCAACAAGTAATCTAACTAACAATTCCAAAACTACTGTCTTATACACAGTGTAAGGGGATAAGGAATATGTACATAAGGATATATGAATGAGTGATGGTACAGAGAACTAGCGATGTTAGCTAGCACATAATCACAGCCAGCTAACATTAGCTAGCTAACAATTACACTTGACATGAAACCACTTTCTGTGAAAATTAGAAACGTGTAATATTTTGCACAGGCTGTACACACTTCACCATTCTCTCATTCACAATTTGACAAGCACTTGAAAATGCCTCAAATTTCCAGGTTTCATCCCCTTTGTGTGACCGTAATACCCCCTAAACGATCCATGCCATTGTGCCCTTGGGCTGAATATAATAATTAGAATTCCCTTCTCCCTGCATGCTGTGTGCTCCGAAGCACCTCTCACTCACATGGTTCTCCGTCATGTGATCAGGTCATTCTCACAGGCTACAAGTGAAGACAGACATATGTGACTCCACCTGGATTCCGTCTCATGTAGCAACATTTTAATTTATGTTTTTTTACATTGGATAAAAGTAGAGACTCAGAGCTACAAAATGGTATATCATAGATGGAATTTGAGGAAACAACGGGAAAGTAATTCTGCTTTGAAAGTTGATCAACTCACTTTTGAGAAAACCGTCTTTCAATGTTTTGGTACTACTATTGAATAGGCCTTCTTTGTCAACGCCCATTCAGCATTGTTCACATCCTCTTAAGCCTTATCCCCACCCATCTCTTTAAGGGGTTATCCAACCATTCTGTTCTAACTTGCCTGCTTCTTCCAGACATCTAAGAGAGAGAGAACAGCTCACTGAACATTACTCATCCTAGTCAGATTGTCCGTTAGTAAAGTCAGAGCGCATACTGGACGCTCTAGCCAATAAATAAGGTTGTTTCGAAAGCTCTGACGTCACAACTACAGTTAAGCACCCAAGATAACTAGCTAACATTGGCAAGCTACTTCCAGACACAAATGAGAGAACAGTTCACTCTGACCATTTTACTTGCCCTAGCAGAGCTGGTTAGGCTTTTTTCATGTTATCCAGAGCGTTGGTGACTGTAACTGTGATGCCGGCAACAATTGAATTACGCTTTGTTTCCGATGTTTACTGACACCAGACATATTCAATGGCTGTTGAGCATTCAAAACTTCATGAGTTATTCTGCGCTCTGGCACACTAAGAGGAGAGTCTTTTGATAACTTCTTGATGCACACATCCCGTTAGTGGGATCATTTTTGTCAACATCCGCTGAATTGCAGAGCACCAAATTCAAATGAAATTGCAAAACATATTTAATTTTCAGAAAATCACAAGTGCAATATAGCAAAACACAGCTTAGCTTGTTGTTAATCCACCTGGCGTGTCAGATTTCAAAAAAGCTTTTTGGCGAAAGCATACCAAGCGTTTATGTAAAGACATCTCTCTCAGCAGACAAAACATTACAAACAGCTAGCAGCCAAGTAGATTGGTCACGAAAGTCAGAAAAGCAATAAAATGAATCTCTTGTCTTTGATCTTTGGATGTTTGCACTCACGAGACTCCCAGTTACACAATAAATGTTCCTTTTGTTCCATAAAGATTCTTTTTATATCCAAAATACCTCCATTTGGTGGAGGTACTCAAAATTAGAGTGGAGTACTCTGTTAAGACATGTAGCTAGCTAAGCTAAACAATGGATCATAATCACAACTCATGACATTACTGCCCTGCATGAATCTGCAGGTAGCTAACCAACCAGGTTCTATGGCTATAACTTGTCAAGCAAATGTGTCTGAGATATGAAGAATAAGATCATACACATAACGTTAACCCAGCCAACTAACTAGCTAGTTAACATTACACTTGCAATTAAATCACTTTCTGTGAAAATTTGAAACGTGTAATATGTGAAAATCTTACCAGTATACATCATGGTTGGACATCTCCTGTCTGATGCCATGCATGGTTGCCCTTAGTATAACGATGAAATCCAGACTAGTGTTTCCTCAATCTCCTTAGCTGTCACACGCGAATTCCACTGATTGCAAAACTCGGTGCTCCAGAATGTGGAAAGCATACACATAACGTTAGCTAGCGAGCCAGCCAGCCAGCTAACATTAGCTAGCTAACAGTACATTTTAACTTGACATTAGGTTTATGCAGTTTTACTACGCAATACTTTTTTTTTAAAGCCACATTCGACATGATTATCTGAACATACTGACCAGCTCCAATAGACAGACTCACGCTATATGGTAGACCAATCCAAACTCATCTCTCGGGCATTTCCAGCCCACTCATTATCTCAGCGCATCCAACCCGGAAGCCAGCCGCACCAATGTGTCAGAGGAAACACCGTACGCCTAGCAACCTGGTGATTGCGCACTGTGCCCGGCCCGCCACAGGAGTTGCGCGATGAGACAAGGATATCCCTGCCGGCCAAACCCTCCATAACCCGGACGACGCTAGGCCAATTATGTGCCACCCCATGGACCTCCCGGTCGCGGCCGGCTGCGACAGAGCCTGGGCTCGAACCCAGAGTCTCTGGTGGCACAGAAAAATGTTTTTCGGTCAAACAGCTGTCCTGTGAAGTCATGACATGCGACATACGCCAAGTTTCCTGAATCGGGTCACATATCAGAGACGCAATCCAATTCCGAGGTGCATATTGAAGATATTGGAAGAACTGTCCACATTTACTTTTTGTCAGCCAACAAGATGAATAGGCCTAACAAACAGCAAAAACACTAGCCTATGTCAATCTATCATCCCCCATAGTACAAAAATTGACCTATTCTGTGTAATAAATAAGTAGGTTGGGATAGTTGTGGGGTGCGATAGATGCCAAATGAATAGGGATAGGGTCTTTCCCAAAGTAAATTGCCTGTTACTTAGGCCCAGAAGCCAGGATATGCAAATAATTGGTAATATTCGATAGAAAACATTTTGAAGTTTGTAGAAATGTAAACATAATCTATGAGACTGTAACACAATTAATATGGCAGGCTCTCCCAGGCTCTTATAATCAAAACCTATGGGTTCTATGTAATTCCAGCTCCCAGATTGCAATTCCTATGCCTTCCACTAGATGTCAACAGTCTTTGTTCATTGTTTCAGGCTTGTTTCTTCAAAAACGCAAGAATTTTGAGTTTTTGTACAAAGAGTCCCGTTACAATATCAGTCTGTTGGCACGCGAGGAAGAGGACCCGCGCTTACTAATTTTACTTTACTATTGAACATACTTCTTTCCGTATTAAATATTATAGTTTATTTACATTTTATAATACCCCAGGATTAGATAGAAACATAGTTTGACTTGTTTGAACAAAGTTTAGCGGTAGCTTTTTGGACTTCTTTGTCTGCATGTTGAACGGGTGGATTACTGAAATCGATGTCGCCAACTAACATAGACATACAGTATATGATATATTTGCATAAAGGTTAAATTATTGTTTATATAACTACTCTGTCCAATTTACAGTAGCTATTACTGTGAAATAATACCATGCTATTGTTTGAGGAGAGTGCACAGTTATGTACTTGAAACTGTATCAATAAACCAATTAGGCACATTTGGGCAGACTTGATACAACATTTTGAACAGTAATGCAATTCATTGGTTCATTGGATCAGTCAAACACTGTGCACATACACTGCATACACTAACATACACTAAATAGCGCCTAAACTGCAATACTACATTGTGGCCCTTCTGTTGCATTTCAAAGAATGATGAAAAAACAAAACAAAAAACAAATGTGTTTTTTTCTTTGTATTATCTTTTACCAGATCTAATGTGTTATATTCTCCAACATTAATTTCACATTTCCACAAACTTCAAAGTGTTTCCTTTCAAGTGGTATCAAGAATATGCATATCCTTTCTTCAGGTCCCGAGCTACAGGCAGTTAGATTTGGGTATGTCATTTTAGGTGAAAATTGAAAAAAAAGGTCCGATCCTATTAAGAAGTTATTGGGCTACTTTAAGTTGTGATACAAACCTTTTCAAAACATATAGGCCTATGGGCTAGTCTACACCAGGTGTGGGACTATGATTTGAAAAATTTGCAAAAAAAGGAATGCATTTTTATTGCCTTATAGTGGGCATTCACAAGTGATAATACAATACCATTGAAACATTTGGGGTCACTTAGAAATGTCTTTAATTTTTTGAGAAAAGCACATTTTTTGTCTTCCAGCTACAAAAGTAATTTACAATATTAACAATGTCTACTCCATATTTCTGTTCAATTTTATCTTATTTTAATGAACAAAAAATATGTGCTTTTCTTTCAAAAACAAGAGCATTACTAATTGACCCCAAACTTTTGAATGGTAGTGTATATAATTCACAAGTGATAGGCTAATACTGTCACCCATCAGACTATTGATTTAATCTTGTCTTTAAATACAGTGCATTCGGAAATAATTCAGACCCCTTGACTTTTTCCACGTTTTGTTATTTTTCCCTCATCCATCTACACACAGTACCCCATAACGATAAAGCAAAAACAGGTTGTTAGAAAAACAACTGAAATAAACCATTTACATAAGCATTCAGACCCTTTACGCTGTACTTTGTTGAAGCACCTTTGGCAGTGATTACAGCCTCAAGTCTTCTTGGGTATGACACTTCAAGCTTGGCACACCTGTATTTGGGGACTTTCTCCCATTCTTCTCTGCAGATCCTCTCAAGCTAGGTCAGGTTGGATGGGGAGCATCACTGCACAGCTATTGTCAGGTCTCTCCAGAAATGTTTGATTGGGTTCAATTCAAGGCTCTTGCTGGGCCTCTCAAGGACATTCAGAGACTTGTCCCGAAGCCACTCCTGTGTTGTCTTGGCCGTGTGCTTAGGGTCATTGTCCTATTGGAAGGTGAACCTTCACCCCTGTCTGAGGTCCTGAGCAGTTTTCATCTTTTCCTTGATCCTCACCAGTCTCCCAGACCCTGTCGCTGAAGAACACCCCCACAGCATGATGCTGCCACTACCATGCTTCACCGTAGGAATTGTGTGAGGTTTCGTCTAGACGTGATGCTTGGCATTAAGGCCAAATAGTTAAATCTTGGTTTCATCAGACCAGAGAATCTTGTTTCTCATGGTCTGAGAGTCCTGTATGTGCCTTTTACTGAGGAGTGGCTTCCATCTGGCCACTCTACCATAAAGGCCTGATTAGTGCTCCAGAGATGGTTGACCTTCTGGAAGGTTCTCCCATCTCCACAGTGGAACTCTGGGGACCCCCGATTGCTCAGTTTGGCTGGGTGGCCAGCTCTAGGAAGAGTCTTAGTGGTTCCAAACTTCTCTCATTTAAGAATGATGGAGGCCACTGAGTTCTATGGGGACCTTCAATGCTGTAGACATTTTTTGATACACTTCCCCATATCTGTGCCTGGACACAATCCAAAAACACTTCTACCCTCCTGACTGACTCTCCATCTGAAGATGGACAGCTAATTCAGCTCTATATGTAGGCTAAAGCCTTCGCTAACTTTGCATTTAGCCAAGCTGACAGCAGCTAGCTAGCATAGCTTGGTGATAGCTTCAGCTGGCTATCCTATCTAGCTGTGGGAATGTATGTTTTTGGTTTGCCATTGGTTCCGGGAACGAAGCCCTCAGGTTCCTGACGGGTAAAACTGAATGTTTTTTTTCTGGGAAAGGAAGTTAATATGTTGCCTGTTCTGGGAACATACATTTTAGGTGGTTTTCTTGGGAGGTATAATTAATGCTCTCAGGACAGAAGGTATAGGTTATTTGAAGGTAATTAAATAACGTTCTGGGAATGTGTTTCAATAAGACTTTTCTTAGGAAATGATGCTGTATTTTTTATGTATTATTCCTTACATTGTTACTCCAGGAAATCTTAAGTCTTATTACATACAGCAGGGAAGAACTATTGGATATTGTCAGGGTTTACCAGAATAGGACCCAGAAGCAGACCAGGACAAGGTGAGTATAAAGATGGTGAGTATTTATTAATCAATGAGAACGTGGAGGTAGATAGTTCCGGGTGGAGGAGCGGGCAGCGGAGGTGGGTTGATGGGAGTAGATAGGCAGATCCAATGGATAACAACACACTGGTGACGAGCAGACAGGGATGGGGTATGGGTTCCGGGTGAATGGTGTTCATGGCTAACGATCCGGCAGGGAATGGATGTCAGGTCAGAGCTTTTGAAGGGGAGAGGTGATGATCAGGACAGGTGTGCAGATTACTGATAGGATACAGGGGCGGGTGAACAGCGATCTCCCAACAAGCTAATTCGCCCGGCAACCAGACAGGGTGCGTTCCAGGACACCGGAAACACACTCCAGGACAGAAACACAGGCAAACACAGACTCAGGAAGCGGGATTCGTGACAGATATAAGAGCAACGTCACCTTACTAACATTACGACTAGGAATACGACTTTTCCGAAGCGGAGCCTCCGTTCGAACCACCGCTCAGGACAATGGATCTAATTCCAGTAGTCGACCCAAAACTTCGGAATGCTGTTCATTGACTACAGCTCAGCATTCAACACCATAGTACCCTCCAAACCCCTCATCATCAAGTTGGAGACCCTGGGTCTCAACCCCGCCCTGTGCAATTGGGTCCTGGACTTTCTGACGGGCCGTGCCCAGGTGGTGAAAGTAGGAAACAACATTTCCACTTCGCTGATCCTCAAGACTTGGGCCCCACAATGGTACATGCTCAGCCTCCTCCGATATTCCCTGTTCACCCACGACTGCATGGCCATGCACGCATCCAACTCAATCATCAAGTTTGCAGATGACACAACAGTAGTGAGCTTGATTACCAACAACGACCAGACAGCCTAAAGGGAAGAGGTGAAGGCACTCGGAGGGTGGTGTCTGGAAAACAACCTCTCACTCAACGTAAAAAAAACTAAGGAGATGATCGTGGACTTCAGGAAACAGCAGAGGGAGGACCCCCCTATCCACATCGAAGGGACAGCAGTGGAGAAGGTGAAAAGTTTTAAGTTCCTTGGTGTACACGTCACAGACAAACAGACAGTTTGGTGAAGAAGGCGCAACAGCGCCTCTTCAACCTCAGGAGGCTGAAGAAATTTAGCCTGTCACCCAAAACCCTGACAAACTTTTACAGATGCACAGTCAAGAGCATCCTGTTGGGCTGTATCACAGCCTGGTACGGCAACTGCACCATCCTCAACCGCAAGGCTCTCCAGAGGGTGGTGCGGTCTGCACAATGCATCACCGGGGGAAAACTACCTGCTCTCCATGACCCCTACATCACCCGATGTCACAGGAAGGCCCAAAAGATCATCAAGGATATCAACCACCCGAGCCACTGCCTGTTCACACTGCTACCATCCAGACGGCGAGGTCAGTACAGGGGCATCAAAGCTGGGACTGAAAAATAACTTCCAACTCAAGGCCATCAGACTGCTAAATATCAACACTAATTCAGAGATGCTGCTGCCTACAATGAGAACCAATCACAGGCCATATTAATGAATGGATCACTAGTCACTTTATATAATGCCACGCTAAATAATGTCACTTTAATAATGTTTACATATCTTACATTACTCATATCAAAAAGTATATACCGTATTTTATACCATCTATTGCACCTTTGCCTATGCCGTTCGGCCTTCATTCGTTCATATACAATACTTAATTGTACATATTCTCATTCACCCCTTTAGATTTGTGGGTTATAGGTAGTTGTTGGTTAATTGTTAGATTACTTGTTAGATATTACTGCACTGTCGAAACTAGAAGCACAAGCATTTCGCTACACTCACTTTAACATCTGCTAACCATGTGTATGTGACAAATACAATTTCACTTGATAAATACTGTTATTCTAAATTTGGGTAGGACAATTTATAAAAGGTTTTAATGATGATTCGGACACAGTGAGAGGGAGCTACTCTCAAACTGTGAGGGGTGTGGGCATTGCTAGAATTTATTGGATCTCGGGAGGGTTTTTCTCTCCAGAAGCCTTATCTTTAAGTGTCCTCCGAGAGGGAAGTTGTTAGAGAACATTAGATGATAGCTTGAGTCAACCATGAAGGGGTTTTTGTTTTACCATGTCGTCAGAATTACAATGTTAAATCGCATCAATACATATGGATTACTGGATGATATGGTAAAATTCATTACCTACAAGGCTAATAGTCTGTGTCTTGCGTTAATACCCATGGATAAAAATGAAGGAGACAGGCATGGAGACTAGCATCACATGGGCATAGAACAGAACGAATGGACGGTTATTTCACCCAGTCTTAGTCGCATCAAGGGTGGTGTGAAATTATTAATCATGCACTTTCTCGCTTCCCTGTTCAAGTCAATATGTTTTTAGGTGTCGTGGAACATAAGAGTGATCGTTGTTCCAGAGGAGGTATTGGTGTATATTGACTAATTGATATGATAATGTTTTAGTATGGTTATGACTATAGTGGTGACTCTTGTGTTTTGCGTTAGATGGAATGACATACACTACCATTCAAAAGTTTGGGGCCACTTAGAAATGTCCTTGTTCATGAAAGAAAAGCTCATTTTTCCCCCATTAAAATAACATCAAATTCATCATAAATACATTGTAGACATGGTTAATGTTGTAAATGACTATTGTAGCTGGAAACTGCACATTTTTATGGAATATCTACATAGGCGTACAGAGGCCCGTTATAAGCAACCATCACTCCTGTCTTCCAATGGCACGTTGTGTTAGCTAATCCAAGTTTGGCTGGGCTCCCTGCCTGTGCCATTAAACCCCTACAACTCATCCAGAACGCCGCAGCCCGTCTGGTGTTCAACCTTCCCAAGTTCTCTCACGCCACCCCGCTCCTCCGCTCTCTCCACTGGCTTCCAGTTGAAGCTCGCATCCGCTACAAGACCATGGTGCTTGCCTACGGAGCTGTGAGGGGAACGGCACCTCAGTACCTCCAGGCTCTGATCAGGCCCTACACCCAAACAAGGGCACTGCGTTCATCCACCTCTGGCCTGCTCGCCTCCCTACCACTGAGGAAGTACAGTTCCCGCTCAGCCCAGTCAAAACTGTTCGCTGCTCTGGCCCCCCAATGGTGGAACAAACTCCCTCACGACGCCAGGACAGCGGAGTCAATCACCACCTTCCGGAGACACCTGAAGCCCCACCTCTTTAAGGAATACCTAGGATAGGATAAGTAATCCTTCTCACCCCCCCTTTGAGATTTAGATGCACTATTGTAAAGTGACTGCCGTACTGGATGTCATAAGGTGAATGCACCAATTTGTAAGTCGCTCTGGATAAGAGCGTCTGCTAAATGACTTAAATGTAAATGTAAATGTTTATCATTTGAAAAGGCTAATTGATCATTAGAAACCCCTTTTGCAATTACGTTAGCACAGCTGAAAACTGTTGTCCTAATTAAAGAAACAATAAAACTGGCCTTCTTTGGACTAGTTGAGTATCTGGAGCATCAACATTTGTGGGTTCGATTACCGATTTTTATTTCAGCTTTATTTAACCAGGTAGGCCGGTTGAGAAAAAGTTATCATTTACAACTGTGATCTGGCCAAGATAAAGATAAAGCAAAAGTGGGAATGTAAGTAATCCAAACCCAACCCTCAAGTAAGTCGTGATTCTGCCAAAATTCTCCTATTTACACTTTGTAGTCAATTTTGACATTTGTATTCATGTTCCTGTTCCTGATATCAAAGTCACATAGGCAATTTAAAACCAAAGAAGTTTGTTCTCTGGGGTAGTTGACCTTTAAACACAGTACAACCACACATGTGGATGCAGTACAATGCCATTAAAACTATAGAGGATGACACAAAAAAGTTTATATGAAAACAAAATATACACAAGATTATAACATAAAAAGAAAATACATCTCAGATACATCATCAATAGGGAGGAAACCTTAAAAGGAATTAAATAGATTACCAAGTAGCGTTCATTGAAACAATTATACTTTCTTTAAGCCTGTGCAGTTTTAAAGCATTTTGCCCATAAATTATTTCTGGTTTGTACACCATTTCATTCATCTGCAGCAATGTTATGTATGAGAAACTCGCCAAACAATTGTGAAAGCAATTTTCACATGTTCCATCACAAACGGTCACAAGTATCAGACACTGCATGCTCCCAGCTAATACCTAATCAACGCAACATTGACATTATCCCACTCCTGGTTAGCCACTATTGGCTTGTCAAACCTAACACAATTTATGCTGATTAATTTCCAGCAATGTTGCCCATGTCTATCACACTGTGCGTAGCCAGGTGATGTGATAACCGTCTTATGGGTAGACAGAAATACTTTCCCCAAACCCTTCTCAATTAAATGTTAACTGCAAAATAGGCTTAACTGGCAGAAGTATATCATGAGTAAGTACATCATTTGTATCTATTATTTGTTATTTGCAAACGTTGCCATGAAATTAGCAGCAGCAGTGCATAATCATAGCTCGACCGCACATTAGATGGCGAATTCTTCACTCGCTAGATGCACAATTAAATGGCCAGATGCGCAAATAAAGGAAAATTGCACCAACAAATCTACATTGCTTCCAGTGGAGAAAATGGTATTCGGATGTGATTTAAGCATTGACATGGACTCAGAACATCCAATTTAGTTGTTTCGATATGAATCATTGTAATTTTAAGAGTGAAAAACTAAAACAAATCCAAAACTAGGAAAAATTTAACTGAGAAAACATAATTTGGAGAAATATAAAACAATTTGTGTGGGGGGGACAGATTTATTAACCATTAATTTACCAGGTACAGTATATTGTCAGGAAACACAGTGCATTACTTTCTCTTGTGCACTAACTACCTGGGGAAGAGTTGTGGGAAAGAGTTGCAGGGAAGAGGAGAAGACAGACTGGAATAAAATTCAGTGCAGATTCATTAGTAACAATACATACACATCCACCCAGTGTGTGATTCATGAAGAAAAATACATGGGAATTCAACTCAATGAACAGAAATAAATAAAAACCAACTGTTGGGTTGAGAGCTCACAACATGTTTCATTTTTTTAAAGTTGCTCTCATACTAGAAAAGGTTGGAGACCCCTACTCTAATGAAATTAAAATAACCAGACAGGTAACTGGGGACAAAGTAATGTATAACTTTAAAAACCATCAACAGTTTGATCTGTACCACCTGGAGATCAACTGAAATCCTGTTAATTTCCCTGAAATTATTAGGACCAATGTGCGTCTTTGGATTGAGCTTGAGTATAGTTATCATTAGTTTGTTTTGGGCCGTTTGAAGTTTGTCCTTCAGATTTGTTGCTATGCCACTGAACTGTAGTCATAGTGACACTATCAGAGATGTTGAGAGGGTCCTCATAGTCTCTGTATCCAGAAATGTGGCTACCCTTGCCATGAACTTTGTCCTGGAGTGAAGCTTCCCAGTTACCTTCAGAGCCATGAGTTTACCTGTCATGGGTTGGTCCAGTTCACATCCCAAGTATTGGAAATAACAAAGCATTGTTCCTTCAACATTACATGATGAAACTAGACTGAGAAGTTGGAAGTCTCTCACATTGTGTTTGGAACCAAACAGGCAGGTAGCCTAGTGATTAAGAGCAATGGACTAGTAACCGATAGGTTGCTGGTTCAAATCTCAGAGCTTATTAGGTGAAATATCTGTCAATGTGCCCTTGAGCAAGGCACTTAACCTTAAATGCTCTGGATTAGAGCACCTGCTTAATGACAAAAGTGTCAATGTCAATTGGATGCAGTCTGTCTTGCCTAAATGCAAAGACAGTTTGTTGTTGGATAACTACTTACTGACTTCAGTCAGTTTGTTGCTTAGGGTATTTTCAATGGGCTCCTTCTTATTCTGTGAAACCAAGTGGGCAAACTCAGCCACATACAGGAACAGAGGGAATGAACAGGCAGTCCATGTCATTTACTTAGAGCAAAAAAGTAAAGGCCCCAAAATTCTCCCTTGGGGGACACCACAGTATATCTCATTCGCATCAGACAGTGTCATGCCCACATCCACCTTTGGACCCTATTATTTAGGTATGACCAATTCTTTTCAGTTTGTAGAACAAAATATAATGGATCACAGCATCAAATGCTTTTTCTAGGTCAAGCATGACCATTCCACAGAAGTTGTCCTTGTCAATTTGTTTCTTGATAAAAATCTGTCAAGAACAGTAAACAACTGTCAGTAGAGTGGGATTATCTCAAACCAGAATCAAGGTCATATAAAATATTATGGTCATGCATATACTTCAGGATCTGTGCATGGAGTGCTCTTTCTGAAACATTTGACAACAAACTCAAGATTGACACTGGTCTGTAGTTCGAGCGCAAAACCTGAACCTATAGGGGAGGGTCTGGGTGGGTGTCTGTCCGCCGTGGCGGCTCTGGCGCGGGACGTGGACCCCACTCCACCATAGTCCTTGTCCGCCTCTTAGCCCGCCTCTGTGGCCTCTTTAGAGTGGCGACCCTCGCCGCTGACCTCGGACTGGGGACCCTAGCCACGGATTCGAATGGAAGGGAGATTCCGGCAGCACCGGACGAACGCGAGATTCCGGCAGCACCGGACAGGTGGGAGACTCCGGCAGTTCCGGAGTGAAGGGCGATTCTGACAGCTCCTGGCTGACTGACGGTTCTGGCAGCTCCACGCTGACTGGCGGCTCTTGCAGCTCCTGGCTGACTGGCGGCTCTGGCAGCTCCTGGCTGACTGGCGGCTCTGTCAGATCCTGGCTGACTGATTGCTCTGGCAGCTCCTGGCAGACTGGCGGCTCTGGCAGCTCAGGACAGACTGGCGGCTCTGACAGCTCAGGACAGACTGGTGGCTCTGACAGCTCAGGACAGACGGGAGAATCTGGCAGCTCAGGACAGACGGGAGACTCTGGCAGCTCAGGACAGACGGGAGACTCTGGCAGCTCAGGACAGACGGGAGACTGGACAGGCAGGAGCACCTGTAGGAAGGAGACAGAGAGACAGCATGCCACCAGAGGGCTGGTGCGTGGATATTCCACCGGATAGACCAGACCGTGAAGGAGCACAGGAGGTCTCGAGCACCGAGCCTGTCCAACCCTACCTGGCTGAATGCTCCCCGTAGCCAGGCCAGTACGGCGAGGTGGAAAAGCCCACAGTGGGCTGTGCTGGTGAATCGGGGACACCATGCGTAGGGCTGGTGCCATGTACACCGGCCCGAGGAGACGCACTGGAGACCAGATGCGCTGAGCCGGTTTCATGGCACCTGGCTCGATGCCCACTCTAGCCCGGCCGATACGAGGCACTGCAATATACCGCACCGGAATATGCACACTCACTGGGGACACTGTGCGCCTCACGGCATAACATGGTGCCTGCCCGGTCCCTCTCACTCCATAGTAAGCACGGGGAGTTGGCGCAGGTCTCCTACCTGACTTCGCCACACTCCCCGTGTGGCCCTCCCAATAATTTTTTGGGGCTGCCTCTCGGGCTTCAAGCCCCGCTGCCGTGCTGCCTCCTCATACCGCCGCCTCTCCGCTTTCGCTGCCTCCAGCTCAGCCCTGGGGCGGCGATATTCTCCAGCCTGTGCCCAGGTTCCCTTGCCATCCAGAATCTCCTCCCAAGTCCAGTTCTCCAAGTATCGCTGTCTCTCATCACCACGCTGCTTGGTCCTTGGTGGGTGTTTCTGTAATGGTCGTCGTATGAAGGAGAGGACCAAAGCGCAGAGTGGTAAGTGTTTATCTTGATTCTTAATAAGAAATGTGAACACTGAAACAAAAACAATAAACGACAACGTGAAATAACTAAACCAAATCAGTACCGTGTAGACCAAACACTGACACGGAAAACAAACACCAACAACTCAAAAGTGAAACCAGGCTACCTAAGTATGATTCTCAGCTGCCTCTGATTGAGAACCAAGCCAGGCCGAACACAGCAATCCCAAATCATAGAAAAAAGAACATAGACAACCCACTCAACTCACGCCCTGACAATACAAAAACAAAGACATAACAAAATAACTAAGGTCAGAACGTGACAGGTAGCCTAGCAGTTAAGTGCATTGGGCAAGTAACCGAAAGGTCGCTGGGTCATACACCTGAGCTGACTAGGTGAAAAGCACCTAGCCCTAATTACTCCGTATCTGCTAAATGACTGAAATGTAATGATGTGTGTTACATAAGATCATCAAAAGCATCCCTCAGGAGTCTAGTTGCGATGTTATCCATTCATGTGGCTTTCTATTTGTCAAGATCCTAAAGCAACTCTGTAACATCTGAAGTTGAAACCTGGGAAAATGTATACTTTCCTTTGGAAAATCCCTTGGCTGAATAAAACACTGAACAAAAAGAATTTGAAAGATATTACAGAGCTACAGTTCATAAAAGGAAATCAGTCAATCAAAATAAATTAATTAGGCCCTAACCTATGGATTTCACAGGACTGTGAATACATATATGCATATTTTGATCACAGTTACCTTATTAAAATAAAGAGTAGGGGCGTGGATCAGAAAACCAACATATCTCCTTCACATAGAGTTGAGCAGGCTGTTGATTATGGCCAGTGGAATTTTGTCCCACAAGACTGTGCGAAGTTGCTTGATATTTGCGGGAACCGGAACACACTGTTGTACACATTGATCCACAGCTCAATGGGTGACATGTCTGGTGAGTATGCAGGCCATGGAAGAACTGGGACATTTCTGGTCCCCCAGAAAATATACCTCTCTGTTGATCACATACATTATCAAGCATTTCACACACATTATCCAGACACTGACTTTTAGCACTTGGTGGTCTATAAGCAGCTACCCACAATAATGGGCTTTAGGTGAGGTAGGTAAACCTGTATCCATATTACTTCAACAGTATTTAACATGAGATCCTCTCTAAGCTTTACATGAATGTGCCTCTGAATATAGACCGCAACTCCACCTCCATTGGCATTTCTGTCTTTTCTGTAGATTTATAACCATGCATAGCTACCACTGTATCATCAAATGTATTATTTAAGTATTGTATTATTTATTGCTTTTACTGGGAAACTTTTCAGAAGTAGACATGACAATGTTATTTATGTTTGAGCTGATAGCGCAGGGTGAGCTGCACACAGTGGACTTCCTACTAGGGCACACTGCCTCATGCTAACAGTATAACTCTGGTTCATAGGCACATTATTATTGTATACAATAGCTTTTGTATTGAAGGCTTGTTGCGAGTAGATAGATGTTTATTGTGCTGGATCTTGCTCTTATAGAGGACTCTTTCTCTTTGTCAATCATCATTTGAACTGTATTCTTTAGGTGTTTGTATTGAGTGAAGGAATCTGGCAATGTTGACCTCTTAAAGTATTTTAAGATAGAGCTTACGTGACAGTAGCCCCTCCCTGGCACGCGGCTCCAGCCGTAGGATGCCAACCACAGGGACGATCCCGGGGATCAGGAGCGGGCCGGTCGCCTCCGCTGAGGCACAGAAACCTGACGAACAGGCTAAGGCGTGAGAGCCTAACAACCCGGCTGAGACCTCCCCGGTTGCCTCGGTCGAGGCACGGGAACCTGTTCACCCAGTTGAGGCATGGGAGCCTATCGAGCCCGCTGAGGCATGGGAGCCTGTACAGCCAGCTGAGGCATGGGAGCCTGTACAGCCAGCTGAGGCATGGGAGCCTATACAGCCAGCTGAGGCATGGGAGCCTATCGATCCATCTCCCCACACAGTAACAACCTTAATAATGAATATATCCTAAATTGCAAACTATTCCCTAAAAGTGTAATGCTTTTGTCTATAGCTTTTGTCCATAGCCCCTGGTCAAAAGCAAAAGTAGTACACAATATGGAGAAATGGGTGCCATTTGGAACGTAACCAATGTCTTCCACAATAACCACCCAGTGCCTTTATGGCACAGTTTGCATTGCGGGTTAGCGTTTTTCTGTTTTTCTGTTCTGTTCTGGAGGCTCTCACGACCTGATGCAGACACAAAGTCATAAAATCTGTTAAGCCTAACCCTGACCTTAACCCCAACCTTAAACACACTGCTATCCATAATGCCTAACCCTAACTGTAAATTAATACCTAAAAGCACATTTTTGTTTTCATTTGTTTTTACAATATAGGCAATTTTGACTTTGCAGCTGTCCCTATCTAGCAGAAATCGCTCAGTGCTGCCTCCAGGGCACAACAATGAATATCAGCCTGCATTTGCAGTACTGCTGCCTGTGTGCCTTACCCTGATTTTCTCTGAAAAGTAATGGAACACTTTCTGCACACTCTGGCAATGTTCTACATCTAAATATAGAGATGGAGCTATAAGATAGTTACAGTGCACTATAAACAGACCACTTCCTGGAGATAGAGAAATGTAACACCACCTCAAGGTAAGCAGGAATGTGTGTGTGTGAGGGGAAGTATGGCAGGTGGGTGAGGATGTAGAGCGAGATATGTGTATCTGCATGTGTGCACTGTATGTGGATGTTTTTAACTATTCTTGTGAGGACCAGAAGTCTCCACAAGAAGAGTAAACAAACAAAGAGTTGACCAATTGTGGACATTTTGTTAGTCCCCATGAAGTCAAATGCTGTTTCTCGGGGGTTTAGGGTTATGGTTAGAATTCGTTTTAGAAGGGTTAGGATTAGAAGCTTGGGTTATGTTTAGGGTTAGGTTTTTGGGTTAGGATTGAATGGGACTGAATTGTGTGTCCTGACAAGGTTAGCTGTACAAGACTGTGTTTGTGTGTGTGCGTGCCAGATGAGGCTGGTGAGAGAAGCTATAGGAGGACAGGCTCAATATAATGCCTGCAATGGAGTGAATGGAATGGTATCAAACAGAGTATGTAAACCACATGTTTGACTCCATTCCAAATATTCCATTGCAGCCATTACAATGAGCCCATCCTCCTATAGCTCCCACTCCTCTTTCTATTCTGGTTAGAGCCAGTTTGCGCTGTTCTGTGAAGGGAGTAGCACACAGCGTTGTAACAGAACTTCAGTTTCTTGGCAATTTCTCATATGGAATAGCCTTCTCAGAACAAGAATGGGCCGACAAGTTTCAGAAGAAAGTTTTTGTTTCTGGCCATTTTGAGCCTGTAATCGAACCCACAAATGCTGATGCTCCAGATACTCAACTAGTCTAAAGGATGCCAGTTGTATTGTTTCTTTAATCAGCACAACAGTTTTCAGCTGTGCTAACATAATTACAAAAGGGGTTTCCAATGATCATTTAGCCTTTTTAAAATGATAAACTTGGATTAGCTAACACAACGTGCCATCGGAACACAGGAGTGATGGTTGCTGATAATGGGCCTCTCTACGCCTATGTAGACATTCCATTTAAAAAATGTGCCGTTTCCAGCAACAATAGTCATTTACAACATTAACAATGTCTACAATGTATTTCAGATGAATTTGATGATAGACAAAACATTTGCTTTTCTTTCATTAACAAGGACATTTCTAAGTGACCCCAAACTTTTGAATGGTAGTGTATATATATATATATATATACACACTGTATATTTTTTTCACTGCAAATATTTTTAAAAAAAAATCGGTTGACCAATCAAATGTTTCTTTATTTATTTTTATCACAAGTGGGACGGTGTCCCTAACGTCCCAATTGGTGGGCTGCCGCTGGTGCATACGTGTGTGCATGTTGTTGGTGTATGTGCGGTGAGGGAGAAAAGGAGATGCATTTCATTCAGTATCATATTTATTTCTCCTTTTCATGTCTTTGTGTGTTGGTTGCCTGCATATAAATGTGTTTAGCAGTATGTTAAGCATTTCTCTGGAAAGTATGACCTTCTAAGAAAAACTCTGATTAAGATCAGTATTATCAAAGGGTTTCAATGTGTATATCGTATACGATTCACTCTGTTCTTTGTTACATCATTTTGAGTTATGAATAAACTGTGAAAAAAAAGTGTTGCAGGAAATTGATTCGTTAGCGCTTAACATTCTGAAATGCTCACTGAACATAAGTCATGATGCAATATGCAGTGGGTGTAAAATACTTGAAAGTACTTCTTACTGTAAGTAGTTTTTTGGTGTGTCTTTACTTTCCTATTTACGTTTTTGATTACTTTAACTTTTACTTCACTACATTCCTAAAGAAAATTGTTTACTTTTTACTCCATACATTTTCTCTGACACCCAAAAGTACTTGTTATGAATGCTAAGCAGAACATGAAAATTGCCTAATTCACACACTAATAAAGAGAACATCCTTGGTCATCCCTACTGCCCCTGATCTGGCAGACTCACTAAACACATGCTTCGTTTGTAAATTATGTCTGAGTGTTGGAGTATGGCACTGGCTATCCGTAAATTAAAAAAACAAGAAAATGATGCCGTCTGGTTGCTAAATATAAGTACTTTGAGATGATTTATACTATTACTTTTGATATTTTTGATACTCCTCGACGTCGCCGCACGACTTTCCCCCAAAGCGACATCCCTCTAAGGCCCTTGTGCTAGCTTGCTAGCCTCGGCCTGCTAACTGCTAGCTTGCTAGCCCCGGACTGCTAACTGTCTGAATCGCCATGTCCCCAGCCAGCCCAACCCCTCACTGGACCCATACGATCACTTGGCTATGCATGCCTCTCCCTAATATCAATATGCCTTGTCCATTACTGTTCTGGTTAGTGATTACTGTCTTATTTCACTGTAGAGCCTCTAGCCCTGCTCAATATGCCTTAACCAACCATGTTGTTCCACCTCCCACATATGCGATGACATCACCTGGTTTAAACATCTTTAGAGACTATATCTCTCTCATCATTACTCAATGCCTAGGTTTACCTCCAATGTACTCTTCTTACCATACCTTTGTCCGTACATTAGGCCTTGAATCTATGCTATCATGCCCAGAAACCTGCTCCTTTAACTCTCTGTTCTGAACATGCTAGACGGCCAGTTCTTATAGCATTTAGACGTACTCTTATCCTACTTCTCCTCTGTTTATCTGGTGATGTAGAGGTTAATCCAGGACCTGCAGTGCCTAGATCCACTCCTACTCCTCAGGTGCTCTTATTTGTTGACTTCTGTAACCGTAAAAGCCTTGGTTTCATGCATGTTAACATTAGAAGCCTACTCCATAAATTTGCTTTATTCATTGCTTTAGCACATTCTGCCAACCCGGATGTCTTTGCCGTGTCTGAATCCCTAACTATAACATTTTCCGCCAAGAACTGCCAAAGGGGGCGGTGTTGCAATCTACTGTAGAGATAGCTTGCAGAGTTCTGTCTTACTATCCAGGTCTGTACCAAAACAATTCGAGATTCTACTTCTAAAAATGAACCTTTCCAGAAACAAGACTCTCACCGTAGACCACCTTCTGCCCCCAGCTGTGCCCTGGACACGATATGTGAATTGATTGCCCCCCCATCTATCTGCTGAGCTCGTGCTGCTAGGTGACCTAAACTGGGACATGCTCAACACCCCGGCCATCCTACAATCTAAACTTGATGCCCTCAATCTCACACAAATTATCACTGAACCTACCCCAAATCCGTAAACACGGGGACCCTCCTAGATATCATCCTAACTAACTCACCCTCCAAATACACCTCTGCTGTTTTCAACCAAGATCTCAGTGATCACTGCCTCATTGCCTGCGTCCGTAATGGGTCTGCGGTCAAACGACCACCCCTTATCACTGTCAAACACTCCCTAAAACACTTCTGCGAACAGGCCTTTCTAATTGACCTGGCCAGGGTATCCTGGAATGACATTGACCCCATCCCGTCAGTAGAGGATGCCTGGCTATTCTTTAAAAGTGCCTTCCTCACCATCTTAAATAAGGATGCTCCATTCAAAAAAATTTAGAACTAGAAGTAGATATAGCCCTTGGTTCATTCTAGACCTGTCTGCCCTTGACCAACACAAACATCATGTGGCATTCTGCATTAGAATCGAATAACCCCCGTGGTATTCAACTTCTCAGGGAAGTTAGGAACCAATATACACAGGCAGTTAGGAAAGCTAAGGCTAGCTTTTTCAAATAAAAATGTGCATCCTGTAGTACAAACTCAAAAAAGTTCTGGGACACTGTAAAGTCCATGGAGAATAAGAGCACCTCCTACCAGCTGCTCACTGCACTGAGGCTAGGAAATACTGTCACTACCAATAAATCCACAATAATTGAGAATTTCAATAAGCATTTTTCTACAGCTGGCCATGCTCTCCACCTGGCTACCCCTACCCCGGGCAACTGCCCTGCGCTCCCCACAGTAACTCGCCCAAACCTCCCCCACTTCTCCTTCACCCAAATCTAGACAATCTGGACCCTCTGTTTCTAAAATTATCTGCCAAAATTATTGCAACCTCTATTACTAGCCTGTTCAACCTCTCTTTCGTATCGTCTGAGATTCCCATAGATTAGAAAGCTGCCGCGGTCATCCCCCTCTTCAAAAGGGGAGACACTCTAGACCCAAACTGCTACAGACCTATATCTATTCTACCCTGCCTTTCTAAGGTCTTTGAAAGCCAAGTTAACAAACAGATTACCGACCATTTCGAATCTCACCATACCTTCTTCGCTATGTAATCTGGTTTCAGAGCTGGTCATGGGTGCACCTCAGCCACGCTCAAGGTCCTAAATATCATAAACGCCATCGATAAGAGACATTACTGTGTAGCCGTATTCATCGATCTGGCTAAGGCTTTCGACTTAGTTTCTCAAATGATTGCCTCTCTTGGTTCACCAACTACTTCTCCGATATAGTTCAGTATGTCAAATCTGAGGGCCTTGTTGTCCGGACCTCTGGCAGTCTCTATGGGGGTGCCACAGGGTTCAATTCTCTGCTCTGTATACATCCATGATGTCGCTCTCGCTGCTGGTGATTCTTTGATCCACCTCTAAGCAGACGACACCATTCTCTATACCTCTGGCCCTTCGTTGGACACGGCGTTAACTAACCTCCAGACAAGCTTCAATACTATACAACACTCATTTCGTGGTCTCCAACTGCTCTTAATTGCAAGTAAAACTAAATGCTCTTCAAGTAAAACTAAATGCTCTTCAACCGATCGCTGCCCGCACCTGCCTGCCCGTCCAGCATCACTACTCTGGACCGTTCTGACTTGGTTGGACTGTAAACTCTCCTTCCAGATTCACTTTAAACATCTCCAATCCAAAATTAAATCTAGAATCAGCTTCCTATTTCGCAAAATAGCATCCTTCACTCATGCTGCCAAACATACCCTTGTAAAACTGACCATCCTACCGATCTTTGGCGATGTCATTTACAAAATAGCCTCCAACACTCTACTCAACAAATTGGATGCAGTCTATCTGTTTTTGTCACCAATGCTCCATATACTACGCACCACTGCAGCCAGTATGCTCTCGTTGGCTGGCCCTCGCTTCATACTCGTTGCCAAACCCACTGGCTCCAGGTCATCTACAAGTCTCTGCTTGGTAAAGCCCTGCCTAATCTCAGCTCACTGGTCACCCCCATAGCCAATTCTTCCTTTGCCTGCCTATCCTTCCAGTTCTCTGCTGCCAATTACTGGAACGAACTGCAAAAATCTCTGAAGCTGGAGACTCTAACCTCCCTCACTAGCTTTAAGCACCAGCTGTCAGAGCAGCTCACAGATCACTGCACCTGTACATAGCTCATCTGTAAATAGCCCATCCAATCTACATTATCCCCATACTGTATTTATTTATTTATGTATCTTGCTCCTTTGCACCCCAGTATCTCAACTTGCACATTGATCTTCTGCGCATCCTACCATTCCTGTGTTTAATTGTTATATTGTAATTAACTTGCTACCATAGCCTATGTATTGCCTTATACCTCTCTTATCCTACCTCATTTGCACATGCTGTATATAGATTTTTCTACTGTATTATTGATTGTATGTATGTTTATTCCATGTGTAACTATGTGTTGTTGTATGTGTCAAACTGCTTTGCTTTATCTTGGCCAGGTTGCAGTTGCAACCTACCTGGTTAAATAAAGGTAAAATAAAAAATATTTGAGCAATTACATTATCAAAATACTTTTAGACTTTTACTCAAGTAGTATTTTGCTGGGTGACTTTTACCTTTACTTGAGTAATTCTCTGTTAAGGTGTATTTACTTTTACATCTCAAATCTGTTTATTTTGAAAACATTATGTTTGACTTTTATGCTCTGGTGTTTTTCCCGTGATCTGGCTGTGTCGTGTAACTAAATATGGAATGGAAATATACCGAGTGTCCAAATACAATCGGATGAAATTCAATTATACGCTTTGATACATTCAGATTGTTTCTACATGGCTAGGTCCACATTTTTATTTTTTCTCCACACAATGAAAATGAACTCACTCATTATCGTACCTTCTGTCTGTTTAATGGACACCCTCAACAAATGTTATACATCAGAGAGATGACTAATATGTTTATTCAGCTGCAGATTATATTATTCAGTAGAGTAAAATGATACAGAAAATGTCCCCAACTCCAGCCTATATCTCTAGCCAGACATTTACAGATTTACAAATATACATGTTGTAAATCAAGAACTTGTCACCTTACGTCATTTGCATTAAATATTTACTCATTCAGTTTAACAAAATATTGTAACATTTCTTTGTACAAAAATAACTGCATTATATATATACACATTTGAGTCATATTAAACCACTTAACGTGGGAATCTAATTAGCATAAATACAAACTCCCCATAAAATTATGTCAGTTTAAGCTAGAGATCTGTTTTTGCTTTAGATGCGTCTCAATCCACCGCATCCGTCTATGTTACACTTCCGCATCTGCAGTGAAAGGTGACAGAGCTAGAGCGGTGTTTGTCAGACCATGACACATCTCACAAAATTGTCTGTAGCGTCCGAATGGTTTGGGCTACAAACTATAATCGTTCCCTCTATGGAAAGATGGGTCTCTCATGAACACTATGGTGTTCTCTGTTTTGCTCTACGACCCCCACAAGCATCAGAAGTTGATACAGCCAATCTGCCAACCTCCGTCTGTAGCTTTCGAACAGTTTGACCCATCTGTGTAAAGGTGAGACTCTCACGAACACATACATATGGGTTGTTTTTGTAGGATTTCCACAGGCCTCACAAGACTTGTCTGAATGTCCCCCGGTACCAGTCGAAAACATGTATGGAAGTTTGTTCTTAAGTGTCTGTCCTATACCTTTAACATATAAGAAAAATCTGGAAACATTTTTACATGTATTAACCCTATATTTTTGGCACTAAACATACTATACATATACATGTATGGAAGTTTGTTCTTAAGTGTCTGTCCTATACCTTTAACATATAAGGATGGAGTATGTTTAGTGCCAAAAATATAGCGTTAAATACATGTAAAAATGTTTCCAGATTTTTCTTGTATGTTAAAGGTATAGGACAAACTTCCTTTATATTTCTTTGGTGGGGGACTATCTGTTCCATGTAGTGAATCAATGTGTTTGTATGGGCTAATAGCAGTAAGGCCAGTGCTTTCTTCTTCATCAAATCATTTTTATATAAAAAAAAATCTAATTCGAAAACAAGCAACAAAATGTTCCATGGTATGACCTGCTTAAAGCAATTCCATATTGCTTAGTAAGTAGCCTCCCTCCCAGCTTAGACAGGGCATAGCAATATAAAACACATAATGGGATATGTACAGTGTAAATCATTTACACCAACTGTATAGGCATCACGTAAATAAAGAAACACATATGGAGTGATTTGAAGTTAATTAATTGGTACATTTAATATGGACGCCATGTCAATATGCTCCCCTGCCTTAAATATAAGCGATAAGTGACCTTTGCCTTTAGGCTGAGTTTGCAGTTTTGATAGTTCAAGCTGAGCTCAAAATCAGGCTGCTCCATATTAATTGCATCTTATTAAGCCTTGTTCACACTGGTTTGAAGAGACAAAAAAAAATGCATATCTGATTTTAATATATTCTTTTTTTCTGCAGTCTGAACAGACAAAAAGCACATCGAATTGGATATTTCAAGACCCAATTTGGACCATATTTGTAAATGATTTGACTTGTGTCTGAACAGTCAACTCTGATTTATTTGCCTTCTAGTATTTTTTTACTGTTATTTGGCGTATCGTGTTGTTTGCAGGCTTCTCAGTTGACAGTTTGACAACAACATGTGGTAGCTATCTAGCTTGTTAATTGTTTACGAACACATTGGTGATTTGTGCTAGCAAGCTAAACAGCTACCTAGCAAGCTTGTTGACTGCTTTGGCTAGCCAAAAATGACTAGTTCTGAAAGTTGGATCACCTTATCCTTTGAGGCTTTAAAAGTGTTCTTACGCTATGATTTTGAACATTCAAAGCAACTGGGAGACTTCCATGGCAGGCATTGTTGTCAGTCACCTTAACTTATTACCAGTACACAACAACTGGACACACACCCGCAATTACAATGACAACTTGAGTAACAATGTAAGCAATTAGGGGCGGCAGCGTAGCCTAGTGGTTAGAGCGTTGGACTAGTAACCGGAAGGTTGCGAGTTCAAACCCCCGAGCTGACAAGGTACAAATCTGTCGTTCTGCCCCTGAACTGTCATTGAAAATAAGAATGTTTTCTTAACTGACTTGCCTGGTTAAATAAAGGTCAAATAAAATTTTGAAAAATTGACTACAGTCAAACTTGCTGTTTGTACAGTCAGTATTCCAAAATGGATTTGAAAAACTAAATGGATTTGAGTATTAAGGCCTGCAGTGTGAACAAAGTTTTAGACGGTCTAGCATGGTTACAGCCTGATAATTCTTTGCTCACTATCGCAAAACAAAATTCTCAGTTTCTTACACAAATGTAACACCTCAAATCAAACCCTAGATGCAGAAATCAACTAGGTGCAATCACCTTCAATAGCTTCCTCAACTTCTTTCTAGTTTAATAAAGAACTACCACAATCTCTTCCTACTGGTGTTGATGTTTAGGTGTTGCTGCTACTGTTGTCGGTGGCGGTTTTGGAGAAAGGAGCAGGGGTAGAAAGGTAGCCCTTGAACAGACTCATCACCCTCTGCTTGTACGTCTTAATGGCAAAGAAGTAGATGACAGGGTCCAGACAACAGTTAAGGTTCATCATGGAGACAGTCACCTGCAGGGACACAATGCCTTTTTAATAAAAAAATGTTGTTGAGGATTTCAATGTATCACAAAGAAAACTCACAGTTCCCTAAACAGTCAGATATACTGACTGACAGCCAGACAGACACACAAACACACACACACACAACAGGATGCATCTCGGGCATAAATGTAAACCTACCATGTTTTATAGAAAGACAGACCCACCAACAGTCTCCTCAACCGATAGACAGACAAACAAACAGACCAACAAACAGACCAACGAACAGACGAACAACTGACATACAGACATTCACTTTAGCAGGTCCTACCTGTAGGGAAGCCTTGAATGCCCGCATCTCGTCACACTTGGGCTGGCCCAGCATCTTCCTCAGCATGAACTGCATGATGTTGAGGTGGTAGGGGCTGAAGCACAGGATGAAGGTGAGGAGGATGAGGAGGATGATATTGTTGGCTCTTTGGCTACGACCCAAGCGGCCCGTCAGTGGGTTCTGTTTGGCCGTGCGACTCAGTTTGAGATTAATCCGGGTGTAACACACAATGATGACCAGTAGGGGGAGACAGAAGGAAACCGTACAGGCCAGGAAGAGAAGATAAGGGGTGGAGCGAGTACCCTCAAAGGTGAAGTACTCCATGCAGGTTCGTCGGCCTCTGTGGTCATGGAGCATGGTACGGAAGAGCAGGGGGGCGGTTTCCAGACACACCAGTAGCCAGACGAGGCAGCAGACCGCTCGCACCACTTTGACACTCCGCAGGTACTGTAGCCGGTGGGGGTGGACCATGGCCAGGTACCGGTCTAGACTGATACATGTCATGAAGGCAATTCCTGGTGGAAGACAGGGAGACGGGATATTGAATGGGTGGATGAATAAACAGAAGACACTAACCAGCAGACAGGCAAGCAGACAGAGAAAGAAATGGACAGACTGACACATACACACACATGCAAAAAGTAGGGCATAAATGTAAATGTTTTATATAAACCTGTGAGCAAAAGTTATTTTTGACTATAACAACAACCCACTGCGGAATGCTGCAGCTCTTACACAGTTTTCCCCATACAATACACACACACACCTTACCTGAGTATGTGTTTGAAAAGAACAACATAGTAGCCAGCCTGCAGAGCAAATCCCCAAAGGGCCAGTCAAACTGTCTGATGTAGTAAGTGACTCTCCCTGGCAGTGCCAATGTGAACAATGCATCAGACACAGCCAAGTTGACCAGGTAAAGAGACGTGGAGTTGAACTTCTGCTTCTTCTGACAGGTCACATACAGGACAAGGCAGTTGCCACAGACACTGATGAGGAACACCAGAGAGTAGAAGATTGGGAAGATGATCAAGGCAGCTCTCTGGTAGACAAAGACGTCACACATCTGGTTGGTGTCAGAGGTGTTTAAATCCACCGGGTCCACAGAGATGTTGGTAGACATTTCTCCTGTTGAGAAAAAAATATGTTTGAGAAAAAAAGTTGTGGATGAACCCTGATGAACAACCCAAAAAGTTGGTTGAAATCCATTGAATACTTTATGGAGAACACAATCTAGTGTGCTGGAGTTTAAACTGTAACAGCTAATTACATTCAAAAAACGTATTTGTCCAAAAGGGACACAAATAAATAAATACTGAGCTAACACATATATTAACAATACATATATTAACTTCTATAACTATAGTTAATCAATACTGAATTAATCGATTTTGCTTTGAATATAAATGATTGCATATCTATAATGACAAATATGCAAAAAGACTTCAGCGTTTCACCTGCTATCCAAGACAGTCTGTTAACTCTGGTGTTTGAAAGTAAAGTGACTTGGAGAACTGTTTGTAAACACTTTTGAAGAGAATGACTGTGTCGCAAATCCCACCCCCACTTTCTTCAGAAGAGGTAGTGCAAAGTTACAGTTTTGGTCACAACCAGTCAAATGCCATTTTCAAGGTGCCTGGTATTAAGTTGAACACTTCAACGATGTGTGTTCTTCCAGTTTATCTAAGACCATGATATATCAATGTAGATGATCTGATCAATTAGATAAAGATTACATCTAGAAATCAAGTTCCGGTGTATAATGATGATCACAACATGGCCAGTGTTTTCTCTGCAAAACACACATGCTAAATCTAGGGCATCAATGTACCATGTTTTACATAGTCCTGTGAGAAGATCGTCTTTTTGACAATAACCAGAAGCCATTGTGGTATTCTGCAGCTCAAACAAATGTTTTCAAATTTGAAAGCCAGGTGGGGTAAAAAATAACACAACACAACTTTCTATTTATGAGACATCAAAACATATTATTGACGTGCATATGAAAGTGTCAAGTATACTCATTGATCATACCCAAAACTACCTTAACCTAATACAACAAAAATGTTTAAAGCTGGACCAGGCTTTAAGTGCCTTGCTCAAGGGCACAATGGAAGTAGGCGGCACCTGAGATTCTGATACCAGCAACCCTCCTACCAGGTTTCCCCATCAGCCCTGGGATTTGAAACAGTAACCATTCGGTTACTGGCCCCAGTCTCTAACCCCTGTCTATACCTATACCAGGGAATTTCATGAAAGAAAGGTTAAATGAATATCTGATAAGATCTGAGGTTGTGTATCCTGTGTTGGGTCTCGTCTCTGGGGTTGACTGACAGCTAGCAGAGTGCCTACATGAGGTAAAGAAAGGTGGAGATGATGAAGAGATTGGGGAAAAGTAGAAAACATGTGGTTCATTGCGTAAATGTCAAAATGTGTGTGATGTTGACGAATCATTTTTGATTTGGCCGCACCTCTCCCTCAACTGCCAATATAAAGATAAAACAATGCCAAGAACTGAACTCAAATGAATCAAATTTAGACTGAAATCACTGACTGACAAGTCTTTTTGTGGGTGACTATTTAAAAAAGAATTTTAATCAACCTTAGCATGTGTTATATAGCATAGTATATTTATGGTATTCACTTCATTGGTTTTATGCTGTATTTTTTTCAATTTCAATAGTGTGTCCATCCATACACTGGCATTCAAGTGAAACCAGGGCCTTCTTACAATGCTGACAGTCATATAATATCTTCTGATGACAGGAAGTGTCTATACCAGGTGGTAAAAGTGATATTTAAATCAACATTTATTTATTTATTTCAGTGTTTAATTGGGAAAAGTATTTCTCAGAGAACATTTTATTTTGGTCACAATCTCTGCCACTCTGAACTTCAAATGCAAAATTACATTAAACTAAGAGAAAAGCTCAAAGAAGTTTAGCGGGTGCATGTGAGTATTATAATGCCACTACCGTGGTACAGGTTGTTAGGTGTGCCCCCCACCTTCCTACAGGGTCTACAAAGTGAGTCCCGATTCAGCAGTTTCTCTCTATGCGTCTCCATTCACTCAGACATTTTGTATTTAGCGTAATCTCTGACTCTCACATTGAGGATGCCCCCGACTAGGCAACCGTATCATACCCATGCATAGATCCAAGTGATGGAAAACAATGTATTACCCTTCAGAAATACTTCAAATTAGACCTCTGATTATGAAAATGTTATGGCAGGAAAATATTGCGTTAAGAAAACTATAAAATTCAATAAAAATCATTGATGTGATGGAAAATCTGTCTGAAATATTGTCATATTTTGTCTGAAATAGCTCAATTGATCAACTTGATCTATCCAAATGTGAGTATTGTACTATTAAAACATGTATTTTTGAAAGGATCAACTTTTTGGATTAACTTGAAGAGATAATCTCCTATCTTCCCACTGGTTCAATTAAATGATGTTGAGCCGCCCCCCCCCCAATACATTTTTGGGGCTGACTCTCGGTCTTCCGTCCGCGCCGCCATGCTTGCTTCGCCAACTCCATTCTCCGATAACCTGCTTCGCACTGCTCCAGCGAATCCCATGCGGGCTACGGCACTCTCTCTGGGTCGACCGCCCACCTGTCTATTTCCTCCCAAGTAGTGTAGTCCCGATATTGTTGCTCCTGCTGCCGCTGTTGCTTCTCCTCATACCAGCGCCTCTCAGCTCTCGCCGCCTCCAGTTCTTCTTTGGGGCGGCGATATTCTCCAGGCTGATCCCAGGGTCCTTCTCCGAACAATTCATCCTCCCATGTCCATTCCTCTTTTCGCTGCTTCTGCTATCGCTGCCTGTCACCACGCTGCTTGGTCCTGGTGTGGTGGGTGATTCTGTTACGGCTTTCTTCCGTTGAAGGAGAGTCGGACCAAAATGCAGCGTGGTTAGTTCGATACATCTTTAATGACGAAAACACGAACAATACAAAAAAAAAACGGAATGTGAAAACCTATACAGCCTGTTTTGTGACAACTAACACAGAGACAGGAACAATCACCCACGAAACACTCAAACAATATGGCTGCCTAAATATGGTTCCCAATCAGAGACAACGAAAATCACCTGCCTCTGATGAAGAACTGCCTCAGGCAACCATAGACTTTCCTAGACAACCCTACTCAGCCACAATCCCAATACCTACTAAAACCCCAATACAAAAACACACCACAAAATAAACCCATGTCACACCCTGGCCTGACCAAATAAAGAAAGAAAACACAAAATACTAAGACCAAGGCGTGACACTATGTCTCAGATATTCAACCCTTTAAGCCCAAAGATGACTTTTATCAATTTACAACACAACCTGTAGCTCTGGCTCAGAATGTTTGTTTCTCAATGTATTTCGTCTACATATGACATATGACATATCTACATACTACATATGAGAGAAGACAGGAAAACGTATTTCAAGTCATGTACTGTACTTGCATGAATGGCTACCAATATATACTTGTGTAGGAGACCAGTGTGATCTCAGACGAGTGGACAGGTATCTAGTGTTTCAGAGGCTACTGATGCCACAATAATCACACTGAGAGACACCAAATACTACTAAGAGATACATCTGGGTCTAAGGAGATGCACTGGCGTGTTTGACATTATTTCTTAGTTTAGGACCTGTTCATGATGTAATTTAGGCAGCGTTGCATTTTTGCATTCTCACAGGGTTACTGTAAATGGTACACCAGGATAATTGCTACTACAACAGTTGTGCAATAGTACAATACATACAGAAACAGCAGGGTTCAAATAAACTGTGGGAGCCAAATCCGGATTTGTTACATGAGTGCCAGGGAAAGTATAGGGGGATTCCATTTGAGCGGGGATGCAAAATATTTTTGGTATCTCACATAGATACTTAATCATGAGGAAGGATGTTTGACATGCTTTTTACATTTGTATCAGAAACAGTTTTCTAGAAAATCATGATGGAATTGGCCATTAGGCTCTTTTTAGACCAACTGTATACATGCCTCCTATAAGACCCTATGAACTGTGAACCATACATGATGCAGACAACATCTTGGTGTCATACTTCTTATAGTGTGCTCTAAAATAAGGACTAAATATTTTTGGGATAAATAATTTATTCAAGATTAAAAATAATATTATATTATAGTTGCAATATGTAACTTTTTGGCAGAACCAACCAAATTCACATAGAAATGTGTGTTATAGATCTGTCATTCTCATTGAAAAGCAAGTATTGCAAGAAGTGGTAGATCTGTTCTACAATATGTGCTCCATTTCTATGCTTACCATTCTTAACTTCTTGGATATAGGGGGCGTTCCCGTTTTAAACAAGATATTTTGTCACGAAAACATTCTCGACTATGCATAGAACAGCTTTGGAAAGAAAACAGTCTGACGTTTCCAAATCTGCAAAGATATTATCTGTGAGTGCCACAGAACTGATGCTACAGGCGAAACCAAGATGAAATTTCAAACAGGAAATGCCCCAGATTTTGAATGCGCTTTGTTCCAATGTCTCCTTATATGGCTGTGAATGCGCAAGGAATGAGCCTACACTTTCTGTCGTTTCCCCAAGGTGTCTGCAGCATTGTGACATATTTGTAGGCATATCATTGGAAGATTGACCATAAGAGACTACATTTACCAGGTGCTCCGGTTGGTGTCCTCCGTTGCAATTATTGCGTAATCTCCAGCTGCCTGTATTTTACCATTTGCTTCAGAGGCGAAACCAAACTGCCACGAATGACTTATCATCGAATAGATATGTGAAAAACACCTTGAGGATTGATTCTAAACAACGTTTGCCATGTTTCTGTCGATATTATGGAGTTAATTTGGAAAAAAGTTTGCCGTTGTAATGACTGAATTTTCTGGGTTTTTTCATAGCTAAACGTGATGAACAAAACGGAGCGATTTCTCCTACACAAATAATCTTTTTGGAAAAACTGAACATTTTCTATCTAACTGAGAGGCTCCTCATTGAAAACATCCGAAGTTCTTCAAAGGTAAATGATTTTATTTGAATGCTTTTCTTGTTTTTGTGAAAATGTTGCCTGCTGAATGCTAGGCTTAATGCTATGCTAGCTATCAATACTCTTACACAAATGCTTGTATAGCTATGGTTGAAAAGTATATTTTGAAAATCTGAGATGACAGTGTTGTTAACAAAAGGCTAAGCTTGTGAGCCAATATATTTATTTCATTTCATTTGCGATTTTCATGAATAGTTAACGTTGCGTTATGGTAATGAGCTTGAGGCTATAATTACGCTCCCGGATACGGGATTGCTCGAAGCAACAGGTTAAGTCCAAAACATGTCACTTCCTGTTGAATGCGAAACAAGGGATAGCTCGGTTTGTTGTTTTGGAAAGTTTGTTGTTTGGATTCTATGACATAGTTGGCATCAGCTGCTGGGACCGCTACTACTGTATCTGTCCAGTGATCCTGCCAAACAAGGCCGGGTCTGAGGAGCTGTTTGGCGTAGCAGCTTGCTAGCCCAGCTGCTAGTTAACCCAGCTGCTAGCTAGCCCTGCTGCTAGCTAGCTGCCTATCAAGCCAGTAGGGTTTTCTTGAGGCTTGAACGGGGCCCGCAACGCAGTTAGCCATTGAGGCTGGGACCGCAGATTGTCCCGGGCTTTTGGCTGTTTAGATCGCTTCTGTTTGCTGTTGTTGTTTCCAATCTTCCCTGCTACCTGCCCAATCCGGAACTGCGAGGAGTAACAGCCTAACCAACATTGCTACCATGACAAAGACCAAAGCCAGCGGGATTACTGTTAAGGACAGCGGTGTCTTTTAAATAAACAAAAAGAGTTCTACAAGCAGTTGTTACAACAACAAGAAAATAGTCTCAAGTGTTGTGTCCAAATACTGGTTGAGTCAACTAATAAAATAATGGACGACATGATCAGAGAGGTCCAGGACCTGCAGAACAGTTTGCAGTTCTCCAAGGGTCAGCTCTATGAGATTAACCTCTCTGGGATATGTGGGACGGTAGCGTCCAACCTTGCCAACAGCCAGTGAAAGTGCAGGGTGCCAAATTCAAAACAAAATAATCTCATAATTAAAATTCCTCAAGCATACAAGTATTTTACACCATTTTAAAGATACAATTCTCGTTAATCCAGCCACAGTGTCTGATTTCAAAAATGCTTTACAGCGAAAACTCCACAGACGATTATGTTAGGTCACCACCAAGTCACAGAAAAACCCTGCCTTTTTTTCAGCCAGAGGGGAGTCACAAAAAGCACAAATAGAGATAAAATGAATGAACCTTTGATGATCTTCATCAGATGACACTCATAGGACTTCATGTTACACAATACATGTATGTTTTTTTCGCTAAAGTGCATTTTTATATCAAAACATTTCATTTTACATTGGCGCGTTACGTTCAGTAATTATAAAACATGCCGTGATGTTGCAGAGAGCCACATCAATTTACAGAAATACTCATCATAACTGTTGATGAAAATACAATCGTTATACATGGAATTAGAGATATACTTCTCCTTAATGCAAATACTGTGTCAGATTTTTTTTAAACTTTACGGAAAAAGCAAACCATGCAATAATCTGAGTACAGCATTCAGACCTCAAAGCAGCCAAAAATATATCCGCCATATTGTGTAGTCAACAATTGTCAAAAATAGCATTATAAATATTCACTTACCTTTAATGACCTTCATCAGAATGCACTCTCATGAATACCAGTTCCTCAATAAATGTTTGATTTGTTCGATAAAGTTCATAATGTGTGTCCAAATAGCTCCTTTTTTTAGGGCATTTGGTAAACAAATCCAAACGCACGTTCCGGTCCAGCCGAACGTCGGATGAAAAGTTCAAAAAGGCCCGTAGAAACTTGTCAAACTAAGTACAAAATCAATCTTTAGGATGTTTTTATCATGAATCTTCAATAATGTTCCAACCGAAGGATTCCTATGTCTGTAGAAAAGCAATGGATCGAGAGCCAACTCTCTCTTGGCCGCGCGTCACGAGCCTGTGGAACTCTGCCAGACACCTGGCTCAATCCCCTCGCATTCTCCCCCACCTCACAGTAGAAGCCTCAAACAAAGTTCTAAAGACTGTTGACATCTAGTGGAAGCCTTACAAGTGCAATATGACCCCATTTACACTGTCTACTGGAATGGCAAAGATTTGAACAACTACAAACCTCAGATTTCCCACTTCCTGGTTGGATTTTTCTCAGGTTTTCGCCTGCCATATGAGTTCTGTTATACTCACAGACATCATTCAAACCGTTTTAGAAACTTCTGAGTGTTTCCTATCCAATAATCATACTAATATGCATATATTAGCATCTGGGACAGAGTAGCAGGCAGTTTACTCTGGGCACCTTATTCATCCAAGCTACTCAATACTGCCCCCCTGTCACCAAGAAGTTTTAAACAGAAGAACGGCAAGATGACAGCAATCTGCTGTCTCATCTCATTGAGAGAGGACATCAGTTCTGAATGTGAATCATCCATCATAACAATGACAGAAATATCCAATTATCTCGAGAGAAAATCAAGACGGAACAACATTGTTGTGGACGGAATTGCAGAATCTCCACGAGCCCTGGACGGAATCTGAGGACAAAGTGAGGGAAATTATCTTGGAGAAACTGAAGATGGACTACAGGAAGATTGAGGTGGAGCAGGACTGGAAAACCCACCACTGGCCCAGGTGACAGGCTCAGGTCGATAGTAGTCAAGTTCCTGAGGTTCAAGGACAATGTAGCTGTTCTGGAAATAGCCAAATACATCTTCCTCAACAAGAACTATCCTGAAGCTGTGTGCCAGAAGAATAAAGAAGTTACCCCAGCTATGAAAGCTGCCAGAAGGCATGGGGAACTTGCTTACGTCCGTTATGACAGGCTCAATGTCCATCCTCCCTCCCAAAAGCCTGGAAGGGATTAGAGAGCCAAGCCTATGGGTTCCTACCTTCAACCCCGCAGCACACAGACACACTTACACACACCAACTGATTAATGACTGCTGAATGTATTTTTTTCTCTTGCTTTGTTTGTTCTTTTCTATATTATGTCTATCTCTGATAAGCTCTGAGAATTGCCCATATTAATATATGTAGCCTTGGAAATAAGGTTAATGAAATCATTAACTTGCTAACATCAGATAACATTCTAATATTAGACATTTCTGAGACTCACTTAGGTAATAGAAAGTAGAAATACAAGGATATAACATTTATAGAAGAGGTAGGAATGTTTATGGGGGAGGTGTCACTGTATATATTCAGAGCCATATCCCTGTAATGCTTAGAGAAGATCTTATGTCAACTGTTGTGGTTGCAGGTTCACCTGGCACATCTAAAGCCTTTTATTTTGGGGTGTTGCTATAGGCTACCAAGTGCTAACAGTCAGTATCTAAATAAGGTGTGAAATGCTTGATAAATCAAATTTTGAAATCAAAATCAAATCAAATTTGATAGTGTATGTGATGACGCCGATGGGTAGGGCTGCCGTCTTTTTGCATTGTTCGTAACTTGTTTTGTGCATAATGTTGCTTCTACCATCTCCTATAACCGAAAAGAGCTTCTAAACATTAGAAATGGGATTGTTCACCTCAAACTGGATGAAGAGTTTTTCTTCAATGAGTCGGACTCGAGGGATATACTGTTGACACCCGACCAGGCCCAGATCCCCGCGATTTGCTGGAGAAGGAAACTGCGATTCTGAGGCAAAAGATCAGGGTGCCTTGTGAGGACCAGGCGAAGAGTGGCTAATCTGCCCTTGCCCTCCGTTCTGCTAGCTAACGTTCAATCGCTAGAAAATAAATGGGACTAACTGAAAGCACGTATATCCTACCAACGGGACATTAAAACGGTAAAATGTTATGCTTCACAGAGTCGTGGATGAACGACGACATTAAGAATTAAGAACATAGAGCTGGCGGGTTATACACTCGGTATACAAAAAAGTAGTCAGATGAAGCAGATGCTAAACTACAGGACTGTTTTGCAAGAACAGACTGGAATACGTTCCGGGATTCTTCCGATGGCATTGAGGAGTACAACACATCAGTCACTGGCTATCAATAAGTGCATCGAGGATGTCGTCCCCACAGTGACTGTACATACATACCCCAACCAGAAGCCATGGATTACAGGAAACAATCGCACTGAGCTAAAGGGTAGAGCTGCCGCTTTCAAGGAGCGGGACTCTAACCCGGAAGATTATAAGAAATCCCGCTATGCCCTCCGACGAACCATCAAACAGGCAAAGCATCAATACAGGACAAAGATCGATACGTACTACACCGGCTCCGACGCTCATCGGATGTGGCAGAGCTTGCAAACTATTACAGACTGCAAAGGGAAGCACAGCCGAGAACTGCCCAGTGGCACGAGCCTACCAGACGAGCTAAATAACTTCAATGCACGCTTCGAGGAAAGTAACACTGAAACATGCATGAAAGCCTCAACTGTTCCGGATGACTGTGTGATCACGCTCTCCGTAGCCGATGTGAGTAAAACCTTTAACTTCTTAAGGTATAGGGGGCAGCATTTTCACTTTTGGATAAATAGCCTGCCCAATTTCAACTTCCTGCTACTACTCATGCCAGGAATATAAGATATGCATATTATGGCAACTTGTTATGCAGATGAATGAGGACCCAAAAGCGACTTGGCGAAAACAGAGTCTTTATTCCAGTAAAGGATAAGAGCACTACTCCTGGACAATCAGAGCAGAAAACAAAACATAAAAACTTAAATCCACTCGTAGTGACGAGGACAGACTGGAGACTCGACCATTAACTGTAGGTTGCCTCGGGAAGGCACCGACCGTAGCGGACTCAGACACCTGCTCACACGCAGCATCTGAAGGAGACAAGACACGACAGGGCGAGACCAAGACACAGCACAGCGAACATCATACAAGGATCCGACAGGACAGAAACGGAAAACAAGGGGAGAAATAGGGACTCTAATCAGAGGACAAGATAGGGAACAGGTGTGAAAAGACTAAATGAGTGAGTAGGAGAATGGGGAACAGCTGGGAGCAGGAACGGAACGATAGAGAGAGGAGAGAGAGGGAAGGAGAGAGAAAAAGGGAACGAACCTAATAAGACCAGCAGGGGGAAACGAACAGAAGGGAAAGCATAATGACAAGACAATATAAGACAAAACATGACAGTACCCCCCCACTCACCGAGCGCCTCCTGGCGCACTCGAGGAGGAACACTGGCGGCCACGGAGGAAATCATAGATCACAAACGGTCCAGCACGTCCCGAGAAACAACCCAACTCCTCTCCTCAGGCCCGTAACGGAAGACGAAGAAGAGGGAATCTAGGGCTACTACTCTAAAAAAAAAATGAGACACGGGTAGAGAACTGTAAGCTTTAGAGCAAACAGGACCAAACAGGCCAGGAGAGTAACAACTAGGGACAGACTGAGACACAGCAAGGCTAAGACCAGGAACAGGAGAGAGGCGGTGGCTGTGGACAGACTGAGATACAGCAAGTGCAGGAGCAGGACCAGGAGAGATGCGGTGGCAGGGAACAGACTGAGACACAGCAAGGGCAGGAAAGATGCGGTGGCTGGGGACAGACTGAGACCCAGCAAGACCAGGAGCAGAAGCAGAAAAAAATTACCAGACTTATTCTGCGCGCAGTCCGAACAAGCAGCCACGAAACGGCGCGTGTCACGCTCCTGAGTAGGCCACCAGAACCGCTGGCGAATAGAAGCAAGCGTACCCCGAACGCCGGGGTGGCCAGCTAACTTGGCAGAGTGCGCCCACTGAAGAACAGCCAGACGAGTAGAGACAGGAACGAAAAGAAGGTTACTAGGACAAGCGCGTGGCGACGGAGTGTGGGTGAGTGCTTGCTTAACCTGTCTCTCAATTCCACAGACAGTCAACCCGACAACACGCCCATCAGGAAGAATCCCCTCGGGATCGGTAGAAGCCACACAGAAGAACTAAAGAGACGGGATAAAGCATGAGGCTTGGTGTTCTTAGTACCCGGGCAATAAGAAATAACGAACTCGAAACGAGCGAAAAACAACGCCCAACGAGCATGACGCGCATTCAGTGGTTTGGCAGAACGGATGTACTCAAGGTTCCTTTGGTCAGTCCAAACAACAAAAGGAACGGTCGCCCTCCAACCACTGTCGCCATTCGCCTAGGGCTAAACGGATGGCGAGCAGTTCGCGGTTAGCCACATCATAGTTACGTTCCGACGGCGACAGGCGATGAGAAAAATACGCGCAAGGGTGGACCCCATCGTCAGTCTCGGAGCGCTGGGACAGAATGGCTCCCACGCCCACCCCGACGCGTCAACCTCGACAATGAACTGTTTAGTGACGTCAGGTGCAACAAGGATAGGAGCGGATGCAAAACGCTTCTTGAGGAGATCAGAACAACAATCATACGACCGGTGAGGAGGAAGGGAGTTGGTTCTGGACCGACTGAAGACCGTGCGCAGATCATGATTTTCCTCCGGCACTCCTGTCAAATCACCAGGTTCCTCCTGTGAAGAGGGAGCAGAAGAAACAGGAGGGATAGCAGACATTAAACACTTCACATGACAAGAAACATTCCAGGAAAGGATAGAATTACTAGACCAATCAAAAGAAGGATTATGACTCACTAGCCAGGGATGACCCAAAACAACAGGTGTAAAAGGTGAACAAAAAATCAAAAAGAAATGGTCTCACTATGGTTACCAGATACTGTGAGGGTTAAAGGTAGTGTTTCACATAATATACTGGGGAGAGGACTACCATCCAAGGCGAACATGACCGTGGGCTCCCTAACTGTCTGAGAGGAATGTCATGTTCCCGAGCCCAGGCTTCGTCCATAAAACAGCCTTCCGCCCCAGAGTCTATTAATGCACTGCAGGAAGCTGCCGATCCGGTCCAGCGTAGATGGACCGGCAAGGTAGTACAGGTACTTGACGGAGAGGACAGTCTAGTAGCGCTTATCAGTCGCCCTCCGCTTACTGATGAGCTCTGGCCTTTAACTGGACATGAAATGACAAAATGACCAGCGGAACCGCAATAGAGACAGAGGCGGTTGGTGATTCTCCGTTCCCTCTCCTTAGTCGAAATGCGAATACCCCCCAGCTGCATGGGCTCAACACCTGAGTCAGTGGGGAAAGATGGTAGTGTCGGAGAGAGAGGGGACACAGTTAACGCGAGCTCTCTTCTATGAGCTCGGTGACGAAGATCTACCCGTCGTTCAATGCGAATAGCGAGTTCAATCAAAGAATCCACGCTGGATGGAACCTCCCGAGAGAGAATCTCATCCTTAACCTTAGCGTGGAGTCCCTCCAGAAAACGAGCGAGCAACGCCTGCTCGTTCCAGTTACTGGAGGCAGCAAGAGTGCGAAACTCTATAGAGTAATCCGTTATGGATCGATTACCTTGACATAGAGAAGACAGGGACCAGGAAGCTTCTTTCCCAAAAACAGAACGATCAAAAACCCTTATCATCTCCTCTTTAAAGTTCAGATAATCGTTAGTACACTCAGCGCTTGCCTCCCAGATAGCTGTGCCCCACTGCCGAGCCCGACCAGTAAGGAGTGATATGACGTAGGCAATCCGAGCTCTCTCTCTTGAGTATGTGTTGGGCTGGAGAGAGAACACAATATCACACTGGGTGAGAAAGGAGCGGCACTCAGTGGGCTGCCCAGAGTAACATGGTGGGTTATTAACCCTAGGTTCCGGAGACTCGGAAGTAGCTGGTGGCACGATACGAAGACTCTGATACTGTCCTGAGAGGTCGGAGACCTGAGCGGCCAGGGTCTCAACGGCATGCCGAGCAGCAGACAATTCCTGCTCGTGTCTGCCAAGCATCGCTCCCTGGAACTCGAGAGTAGAGTAGAGAGAATCCATAGTCGCTGGGTCCATTCTTGGTCGGATCCTTCTGTTATGCAGATGAATGAGGACCCAAAAGCGACTTGGCGAAAACAGAGTCTTTATTCCAGTAAAGGATAAGAGCACTACTCCTGGACAATCAGAGCAGAAAACAAAACATAAAAACTTAAATCCACTCGTAGTGACGAGGACAGACTGGAGACTCGACCATTAACTGTAGGTTGCCTCGGGAAGGCACCGACCGTAGCGGACTCAGACACCTGCTCACACGCAGCATCTGAAGGAGACAAGACACGACAGGGCGAGACCAAGACACAGCACAGCGAACATCATACAAGGATCCGACAGGACAGAAACGGAAAACAAGGGGAGAAATAGGGACTCTAATCAGAGGACAAGATAGGGAACAGGTGTGAAAAGACTAAATGAGTGAGTAGGAGAATGGGGAACAGCTGGGAGCAGGAACGGAACGATAGAGAGAGGAGAGAGAGAGGGAAGGAGAGAGAAAAAAGGAACGAACCTAATAAGACCAGCAGGGGGAAACGAACAGAAGGGAAAGCATAATGACAAGACAATATAAGACAAAACATGACACAACTGGCAGTTGAGGACTTGTGAGGCATCTGTTTCTCAAACTCGACACTTTAATGTACTTGTCCTCTTGCTCCTCTTTCTATTATGGTTAGTGCCAGTTTGCACTGTTCTGTGACGGGAGTAGTACACAGCGTTGTACAAGATCTTCATTTTCATGTCATTTTCTCGCGTGGAATAGCCTTTATTTCTCAGAACAAGAATAGACTGATGAGTTTCAGAAGAAAGTCTTTGTTTCTAGCCATTTTGAGCCTGTAATCGCACCCACGAATGCTGATGCTCCAGATACTCAACTAGTTTACAAAAAGGCCAGTTTTATTCTTTCTTTAATTAGGACAACAGTTTTCAGCTGTGTTAACATAGTTGTAAAAGGGTTTTCTAATGATCAATTAGTCGTTTAAAATTATAAACTTGGATTAGCTAACACAACGTGCCATTGGAATACAGGAGTGATGGTTGCTGATAATGGGCCTCTGTACGCCTATGTAGATATTCCATTAAAAATCAGCCGTTTCCAGCTACAATATTAACAACGTCTAGGCTGTACTTCTGATCATTTTGATGTTATTTTAATGGACAAAAAACTGTGGTTTTCTTTCAAAAACAAGGACATTTCTACAGTAAGTGACCCCAAACTTTTGAACGGGAGTGTAACTGATAGGTGCACACACACACACACACTACATGTTAATGTTTTTAAATATATGTAAATTGTAAAGTATTTTGTCCGTAATATCTTTTCGTTATGTGTCGGACCTCAGTAAGATTAGCTGTCGCCATTGGCGTCGGCTAATAGGGAGTCTAATATATCAAATCTTAAGTTTTGATTTTGCGTCTTTTACTTTACGTTTTGTACACCAGTTTCAAACAGCTGAAAATACAATATTTTTGGTTATGGAAAATATATTTCAGTGGTTTAGATGGTACAATGATACTCTACACTATACTTATACTATGCTTGTTTTGTGGTATAAACTGAAATTAGGCAAACCATTAGAATTTTTGCAACCAGGAAATGACAGAGCAATTTTTGCTCTTTATTATCTCAAAACAACCCTTTTTGATTATGCTCCTGAAACATGTCAAATATCTAGAGTGCTACTTTTAATATATGACCAGAACAATCTGAGATACCTAAAATATGTGTGCGTCCCCCTTCACATGGAATGGCCCATAGGCAGTGGTGGAAAAAGTACCTTAAAAGAAAATTACTCAAGTAAAAGTAAAGTCACCCAGTAAAATACTACTTGAGTAAAAGTCTAAAAGTATTTGGTTTTAAATGTACTTAAGTATCAAAAGTAAAAGTATAAATGATTTAAAATGTCTTATATTAAGCAAAGCAGAAGACACAATTGTCTTGTTTTTTTATTTACGGAGAGCCAGGGGCACACTCCAACACTCAAACATAATTTACAAACGAAGCATTTGTGTTTAGTGAGTCTGCCAGATCAGAGGCAGTAAGGTTGATCAGGGATGCTCTCTTGATAAGTGTGTGAATTAGACAATTTTCCTGTCCTGCTAAGCATTCAAAATGTACTTTTGGGTGTCAGGAAAATGTAAGGAGTAAAAAGTACATTTTCTTCAGGAATGTTTCAGAAATGTAGTGGAGTAAAAGTAATGGTTGTCAAAAATATGATTAGTAAAGTACAGATACCCCAAAAAACTACTGAATAGTAAAGTACAGATACCCCCAAAAACTACTTAAGTAGTACTTAAAAGTATTTACACCACTGCCTATAGGCCTATCATGGTCACAGTAACAGCAATATTCAGTAGAGTATAAAGTCGAAGCATACTGTATGCTTTTCAGCTGGGCACTCCAACTATTTCTGACTTAGCTAGCCCCACTACAGTGTCGTAATTGAAATGGATGGCTCCAGACTAGGGAAAGGTCACTAGTCATCAGCAGTCACATGCAGTTATGATATAGCTCACTTAGGTCACGATACATGGACGTAGACTAGTGTCACCTGCGAGTTGGGAGCCCACTGCAGATCATGGCTACATCACATGCTCCATTAATTCTGGTGCGGGGAGTTAAAGATCCCCCCCTTCTCTACGTCCAGTGAGCAAGCCCCAAAAGGAAAAGACAGTTGTTTTTCTGCCCTCTCAGAGGGGTGTCCTGTGGCTCCCTCAAACTGAGTTTAAGGTTGTTGGATGGGTCGAGGGATAAATGAAACAGATGGGCGGATGGGTTCAGTCTCTCCCTAAAGTACAGTTCCCTTTAAATACAGTTGTAATACTGTATGTGTAGAGTGTTTTTATGAATGTTGGAATGAATTCCCTTTTGCTCTCTTAATGTTCATAATCAGTTCAGGTTTAGGCAGGGGTAGAATTAGAGAAAAGTCACATTGGGAAGTCATCACAAAAGAAAGTAGGAATCCCTGACAATTCCATCCCTTACTTGAGGCTCGTAGAATAAATCAGTGCCAAATGTGAAATGCGGTATAAACGTTAGAGAAAAAATGGCACAATCTTGGATAGTCACTGGTGCGCCATGAGGTGGAGCATGTACAGTTCCGTGAGCTTGATGAGTGTGTGACACAAAAGGGTTTTAGGAAATCGAAAGTGACGACCCAGCATGGAACACGCATTGAAGTCACTTCTCAAAAATGTGACCTTTTTCTGGTCGTTAAATCGGGCAGAGTGTGTTGGGGGGGGTCGGGGGTGAAACTGATTTGGAGAGAATTACACATAGTCAATGGTGCAACAACAACAGCCTATGCTAACACACCCCCAGAAGGCATCTCGTTTTAAAGGGACGAGATGGTGGTAGGGGGTATGACCAGTGGTGTTGGTGAGGCAAACTGGGGGTGACTTTTAGTGTCCCAACATGCCTGTAATCACCAGCATGGCTCCAGAATAGGTGCCTGAGTGTTTTTTACTGCCAAAATCAATTGAATATGAAGCATTTCCTGTCAAGAATTTGTAGATTTCCTCTCAGGTCTGTTGAATTAGGAAAAACTACATAAAACGTATTATTAAAAAGTATTTTAAACTTACTTAAAACAGTAATAAAGTGGTTTGGCTCAATTTAGTACAAAAGCAAATGTTGTAAGACTAATACATGAAATAGATACTGTTCTTCAATCTGTATTTCATGAAGAAATTGATCATTGAGGGATGAATAGGTTTAGTGTTTTGGTGAATCCATTACATATGGTCTATCTCTTATTGTTATGTAAAGCCTTTTCACAAGCTTTGTGATATGTTAAGTTTCCATATCATAAAAATACAGTGGTTTTCTGTGGTGTTTCTATTAAACTATTAAGGCTCTCTCATCAAAGTAGGGGTTGCTATTTGTATTTTAATACCACTAGAGGGTGTGTAACCATTGACTAAAAACAAAGACGAGGAAACAGTACAGACAGTATGACCGTCTTATGCCCTGATTTTATATGTAGTTTTTTCGTGAGACCTAAGTGTTGCAGAGCTTCCTCTTCCATTACTTGAGTAGGCTGTGGTATACACATAAACTTTATTTCATGTGGAATTTTTATGTTACAGCAATTCATATCATGACGATAAATGTATATGATTGCATTCAGTGATATATAATGGGAATTTAATGTTTGTGATTTTCTTAAAACGAATTTCTGTGTTCTATTTGTGTTGTACTATAAACCAATTTCTGTGTTCACACAAGTGGCTGACTCAACGAATACTCACTATCAGTAGCTGCAATTTAGCAGACCTTGTTTTGAGAACTAAAGATATCTCAGTTTTAAGGTCTCAGCTTAGAGAGAAGACGCCTCGTGAGGTATTGGTCTGTCACATGTTATGAACTAGTATTGGTCGGTCACATGAATGAAACAAAATGGTAATGATGAATTAATTATACTAAATCATGAAAAAATAACTTGTCTGTGTAAAGCCATATTTAAGACCACTGCTGGGACTGCCCAAGCAGAGCCCCTGATTGACGCGTGCACTATGGTGCATTGAGTTGGTTGGAACCTCTCCAGCGCGCTGACAAATAAAGAATAATTCAATTTAGATTGACTTTGAGTGTCCCTGTGTAAGAATTTCCACAACAAATATACTATCATGATGTAGAGTTATGCTGAGTGTTTGAGCCCTTAGTATTGGTGTGTGTTTGTTTGTGCAATTCAAAGGTACCGCAGGGCACTCCTCCTTTGTCAGAGGGCCTCGTGTGGCTCTTATCTGTTCTCATCTTTACCATCTACCCCCATAGATCAGATACTAGATGCCCAGCCCAGGCAGATGCCCTATCCCCCTGCTCCCATGAAGTCTCCTTGCTTATGCCTGCTTAACCACGTGACAGCTTTAGCACTGTGTTTAGTTCATTACTGTAACACTTTGCTTTTCAGGAACACCCGATTACGAGTGGCAATGTGTGGATGGTAAGGAAGGGAGGGCTGTATGGTGAGGGAGGGTGTGGTGTGTGTTTCACTCTGCAGTCCCCAAGTGGGGTGGAAATAGAGGTGTGTAAGAGTGCATGGTATGTGTACAGTATTACTGAGAATTTGGGCTTGATTCAATCCATATTGCGGAAGTCCAGCACTATAGCGCAATTTGAATTTAAAGGTCATTTCGATTGAGCCGACAGGTGCAGCATTTACCGTAAATGAAGTCTCTGCGAAAGCAAGAAAATCGCCTTTAAGTTTAAATCATGCTATAGTACTGAACTTCTGTGATACCGATTGAATCAAGCCCTTAGTGACCTAGTCACACACAATAAAGCATAAAGGAATTCAATGAATAAATATCTGTGCAGGTCTCCATACACAACACATACATGTAACTGCCAAAATAAAGGAAACACTTAGGAATACAAAGTATTCTCCCTCTCTCTCTCTCTCTCTCTCTCTCTCTCTCTCCTATTCCTGTTAATACAAATGTATATTTTATCACACATCCTTTAGATTTTTGTGAACCTACTGCCCTTCTCCTATCTAGCATGTTGGGCCATGGCATGGTAACTCTATACATAAATGTGCAATGCATACAACTTGCACAAAGACGCTCTCTCTTCACACAAATTATCGTCATAATTTAAAATTGGAATTTAATGAATAATGAAGAGGGATGTTGAACCCAAACAGCTTCCTAATGGCTGTGGCCTCGTTTGAAGACACTTGGCCTTGTTCCCCAGTCTGTGTGTGTGTTTGGGATGCACTGATATGACATTTCTGGCTGATACCGATATCCAATATTTTCCTTGCCAAAAAAAAAGCTACATGAGACCGATATTAAAAAATGTGGCGGTCTTTTAAGCATTCTAGCATAGTTGAAACACACACACACACGCACACACCAAAAAGTTATTTTGTTGGCATTTACATATGTCCCCATTACCAGTAAAACACAATCAACCTATTTATTTCACTTACTTGTTGTTCATTTGTTCAGTCTCAACCAGAATTGCATCATACAGGTCAAGCACTGAAGTTTCAGCTCTGTCTGTCCGTGGCCTCCCTTCTTTGGTGCACACTGTCACTGTGTCCGTTTCTATCTTGTCCAGCTGTGTCTAACATTTCACACAAACCCAGTTTTTTGTCTGCATCGAAGTAGCTGTACTTGTACCTAGCATCGAGCATGGTGGTGACACAGTAAAGAGAGAATGCCACCGAATCACTTGTTCACAGCCTCTTATAGAGTACTTTTGCAAGTTTTAACCCCTACAGTCTGTGTCGGCAGTTTTGTTCAGCAGGAGTTTCAATGTCATAACAGGGTATCACGTCTGCTGCAGATGCAGTTGATGAGCTTATTTCTAGAATCAGTTGTTCGAATGGAGCTAGGAGTGTGTTCATGTTTCCAAGTTTCAAACATTTTCTCAAATGTCATTGAAATGGCAGCAGCCGTATGAGAACCAGCACATTCTTGAGCATGCAATACGGCTTTCCTCAGTACAAAATCCTCGTCAACCCACTGTGCTGCCAGACTCAGTATGCTCATGGGGCTGACATCGCTGTTCCAAACGTCAGTCGTGAAGCTAATAGCAGTGATGCCCATAGCAAGTAGCTCATGGATGTGAGTTCCAACAATACTGTGCAACTCCAGTAGGGCAACATCTGAAAAATAGCACCTACTTGGTAGTGTGTACAGGGGCTCGAGGTGCTCAACCAGTCGGCGAAAGCCAACATCATCCACGACAGAGAACGATCGATTGTCAAGGGCAATGAATTCCATTATCTTGGCGTTAATGGATTTCGCCTTTGAGTTGTCACGCTTAAATATTCGTACTCAAATGACTGCTGGACTTGAACTTGTTTAGTAGTTGGAAGTGTGCTCTTAGTATTTTTCTGCTTTTGTTCTGTGTAGCGCTGTATTTTTCGTGGCGTCATTATGTCAGCTATCTACATTATATAGGTATGCACGTCAGCTTTGACATCGGTGGTTGCACATCAGCCTTAAACTAGACATCGGTTTTCAGGTAGAGGTGGCACGACAAGTTGAAAAGTGGTGTGTCAAAATGTTTCCTGATCTCATTACCTGGTCAGGTAAAACTCTGGGTCCTATTCATAGGCTATGACAAAATATTATTATTATAAATAGCTTCCCTTTTCATCAGGGCTATGACTAGGGCTGGGTATGTGAATTGGAAACACTCCTGACCTAAGTTGGATCAAACCCTTTTAAATTACCACAAACCTTGTTATTATACATTTTGAATCTGATTTTTTTTTAATGCCGGAGACAACATCAATGGACAACATACTCCGTAGTTTAGTGAGCTACTATAGCAGGGCTGAGCGTTTTGCAAAGAATGGTTACAATTTCTATAAATATTAATTTAATTCTAGAAAAGTATTTACATTTAATGTCATAAAACATTTGTTCATCTGATTACACTGCTCTTCTGCAATTATTCATTCTATAAGCTTTATTTAAGGTAGGATAACACTAAACACAGACTTTGTAACAAGGCAGGATTACATTTAAACACTATACTTACGTTAGTTGCTTGCTGCGTGATTGCATAAACCTAGCTAGCTAAAATTAGCTAGGCAGCTATCAAGCTAGCTAGGCTACTCTAAAGCTAACATTAGAAGTTTTGTGAGCTAGCTATAGATTGGATCATTCTAGCTTGTTTTAGGGGACGATAAACTGGTTTTATTAACACATAACTTGTTTTCAGTGGCCGTTTGTGTTCGCTTTCTCATAAGGCATGCAACAAGGCAGGCAGTAGAAGAGGGTTTCCACTAGATAATACAACCACAAAGTCAGATCCCACAGACCGGAGAGTAGAGTTGCTGGTGCAACCAAACATAGTTATTGAGAGGCATGGTTGATGAGGCTCTGTAGGCTGTAGCTAGGAGACCACACTGTGAATGACACATGAATCCACCTGTCGCAGTGAGCGTGGGAGTTACCACGTGAAATATGTATTTTGGTATTAATACATGTCACATATCAGTTTGCAAACAATGTAAAACAAAATCATTGAGTTAATAAAGCCGCATACAAACGTGGTTTATTTTTTGCTTTCCTGAGAAAGACAGCTTCAAAATGCAGGTGTTTCGGCCTAGCTCTGTGTTTTCCTTGGTAGTGGGGCAACCAGCGTAAAATATAGAGCGTAGAGGTTGGTAATGTTATTTTCGCTGCGCCGTGATTGGCTCATTGTTCTGTCAATTATGGTGACACTACATCACTACAAAATCTACAGGGAGAGCTCGAAAATTCGAGCCCCCTAGGTGCTGCCATATATTTACATTAGAAGTGCCCATCCAAGAAGGCTCAATGTCAAGGTCATTGGCCATAGATAAAAGTACTTCAATCACGTTATGTCTACCGTAGATTTGATTGGACCGATTATGTCAACGTCATACTATCAAAATCTTAGCTTGTGAGCTAGACAAGCAGTCATCATCATGAATGAAGTCGACAATCTACTGGTAAATCCTTGTCATATGAAGAGAAATTGTAGATAAAAACATATCAGTGTTTATCGGCCATTGGACATAAACATTATACAACAAGTTGGAAATCGCAAATAACCCTAACCCAACAATGAATTGTTTGGAAGGAATCAGTTAGTAACTGCAAGCGTTGCAAAGCAATCACTAGCCTGCTATTCAGTGGAGAGAGTGTGTGATCCAAGTCTTGGTTTAAGGGTCTATTTTCCAATCTTAAAATGATAAATATTCACATGCAACACCATGGGCCAGAAAAGGTGGACAACATTGGCCATGCTGTCAATCCAGCATAATTTCTACAGTGTTCAAAACAACTGGAAACTCGGAACTGGGAAATCTCAGACTTCAGTGAGTTCAAGAAAACTGGGAACTCTGAAAAAAAAAAATCTAGCTACGACTGGGAAAATACATTTTGAACGGGATTCCAACTCGGAACTCCAAGTCGGGATATCGGGCCTCTTTCTAGAGCTACAACCTGAAGATCACTGACGATTCAACCTTGTTTTTTTCCGAGTTCCCAGTTAACTTGAAAGCACCATAAATCCAGAGAACCCCAGACTTTGATGAAAAGGTTTGATGCACAAAATTTGCCCACATCAAGCACCACTACACCACCTTCCTTTTTAAGCACATCACAACAAGGTGAGTCCAAAAATGTATTGTATGCTACTGCCTAAATTATGTAATTGTCACACCCTGACCTGAGATATCTCTGTTTTCTTTATATTTTGGTTAGGTCAGGGTGTGACTAGGGTGGGTACGCTAGTTTTTGTATTGTCTAAGGGTTTTGTATGTCTAGGGTTTGTAGGTCTAGGTGATTTGTATGTTTATGGTGGCCTGATATGGTCCCCAATCAGAGGCAGTTGTTTATTGTTGGCTCTGATTGGTGATCATATTTAGGTAGCCATTTCCCATTGGTGTTTGTGGGATCTTGCTCTGTGTGTAGTTGCCTGTCTGCACTATTCATATTAGCTTCACGGTTTGTTTTGTTAGTTTGTTCAGTGTTTATTCTTTAATAAAGAATGTACGTATACCACACTGCACCTTGGTCTCCTTCTTATAATGAACGTGACAGTAATATGCCAGGGAGATATGTATACTCTAGCTAAGAAAGTAATACTAAGTGTATGTTGTGTAGTAAGCTGTTAGTAGCCCATGTTCCTCACCCTAATAATATGGTCCTTAGTCTACTCTTCTGACTTGGTGGTGCACATGTACTATAGCCTGTACTATAGCCTGTTTTAGAGAAATGTAAACATTGAATATTGTAAGAGCTTTCATTGTCTGGTGATAAGCCCCCTTTATTTATCCTATGGTTCTAACTTGGTGTACAGGGATAATACTGTAAGAACGGCCCATGTTCTGGATTCTGTCGCTGTACATTTCAAAAGTACTGAACAAATAGTTATATTGTCTACGCCCATTTTAGTTCGCTCATTAATGTCTTAATCGAAATTACAGATGGCCTCTTATCCGCTAATCGTTCCCTTATGCCATAGTTTGTACATCTCAATTATCAATAGAAACCACATTTGTTTAAGCAAGTCAACCATATCAGCAATGTTTTTAAAAAAGGCAGTAAATGAGGCTGAATTAACTGTTATGCTGTCAGACAAGGCTCCGCTCATAGCCAGGTGAAGCAGTGGTAGGATTCACTCCATGGTGCTGAAAATAAATCTCTGTGTAGGCCCTAACAGTTTGTGGGCACTGTTTGTCACCGTTATAGTGCAATTAATGAATTTTTTGGGGTTGTGTTGTGTATTGGCTTTGCTGGCATGCATAAAAAAAAGAAAATCAATAGTTTCCCCCACCATGAATTACATGCTAAAATCGCCACTGCATCTGAGGCTATGAATATTTTGGACACCGTCTCGGCTCATTGTATTGTTATATTATTCACAGGCCATGAGCTAATTATTTTAACAGCTGGAGCTCGGCGGTGAGCAGACTGACAGTTGTCGTCATTGTAATGATCAGTCTTGTTTTCACGGGTCCCTGCCAAGGACCTATTGGATATATATTACCAGTAATTGGTGCCACAGCCAATGACCAAGTTAAGTAAACCTTTGTGCCATTTTCCAGTACAGTGCCCATGAGAAATTCTGGGAAGGTCTGTTGGAGGAGGAGTTGGAGAAGGAGAAGTCTTGAGAATGAAGATGGGATTGGGAAGGCTTCTGTCTGTAGTCTGTTGTACCATATCTTATTCATCATCCTTACAATCATCATCATCACCAGTAAATAAGTCTCTCTCTCTCTCTCTCTCTCTCTCTCTCTCTGTGTGTCTCTGTCTCTCTCTCTCTATTCAATTAAATTTGCTTTATTGGCATAACGTAAAAATGTACATATTGCCAAAGCTTATTTTGGATATTTACAATATAAAAATGAGAATCGAATTGTAAACGGGACAACAGTAACAACAATAACCAAGTGTCAAAATAACCATACATTCAACAATAACAATAACTATACAGTAGAGGACATGTGCAGGTTGATTGGTCTGTCAGACACTGCCCCTCATCTTATGGCAGGCAGCAATGTAGTGCGCTGCCAATCCACAGCTCTCTGCGCCCTCCCCCAACAGGACGTGTAGCCTATCCTCATCAGAGAGGTCTTTGAAACCTTGAATAAGGGTTTCAAATTTGGGAAAATGACACTCTCTAATTGTTTAATATTTTTGACATTTTGTCAGGAAATGCAGCTCTGTCTCAGGTTCTGCAGTGGGTGCGGCATGCAACCTCCAAAACACAACCTTGCCAAACCACACTGCTTCTTGACAACCCACTTGCTTAACCCAGAAGCCAGATGCACCAATGTGTAGGAGGAAACGCTGTACAACTGGTGACCAAAGTCAGAGTGCATGCGCCTGGCCCACCACAAGGAGTCGCTAGAGCACAATGGGACAAGGACATCCCGGCTCGCCAATTGTGCGCTGCCATGTGGCCAGCTACAACAGCCTGGGATCGAACCCGGGTATGTAGTGACACCTCTAGCACTGCGATGCAGTGCCTTAGACCACTGTGCCACCAGCTTGTCACGCTTTTTAATGACAAGTGGATGACCAGGCGTTGTGGGATTAAGCATTTCCTAGTTTAATTATTTGTTTATTTATTTGTTTGTTTGTCAGGACGATAGTGGGTATTATCCCCAGGACCTCAGTGCTTGTTGAATGGTATGGTGCTGATCTGGTGACAAGCCCAATGCTCGTGGAGTTACAGTGTCTGGCAAGTGGGGTGGGGGTGAGGTTGGGGAGTGGAAATCTAGCAGGTTATCGGCTGCCAGATCCTACAAGTGTACACGGGCCAAATGTGGGGTGACAGGGACCTGCTCATTAGACTGAATCAGAGTCACGGGTGTGACAACTGGACAACTTGAGGCTTCTCTGGTCACTCCGGCACCTACACTACTCACACTCAGTCTGGACCAGACCAGGTCATAGCAAAAGTATTGGCATGTACCCCAGCACCAGCTTGGCAATGAGATAAGTCATTAACCCAAAGCCCAGATCCAGCCCCAGCCTCAGCCCCTATTACCCAGCGCTATAAGCTGCTTTTTAAAGCTATAAGGCTCCAGCCATTTCTCTCAACTCCAGTCCCAAGCCAAGTAGACCAGCCCCATATCCCAGCTATATATCCCAACCCATCCCCATGCAGCCCCCACACAGCCCCAGCCTAGCCCCAGCTGTATGTCTGGTCAGCCCTGGTCCCTCTGTGTCCCCCTCCCCAGGCCGGAATCGTGGTATCTATATCAGTCTGCCCCGAGACTAAACAACAGAGCCCAGTGTGGCTCCAGAGAATTCCCCCTGTCTGCCTACAACTAACTGTAAGCATTCCTCTGCTCATATGCTTCAGCATCTCCCGTGTCCAAACCGTTTAGCATCCAACGGGTCGCTTCGCTCTGAGCCATTCAGACCAGGTCACAATTATAAATGTGTGGCTGTTGGTTGGCAAAACAGATGTGCTTTGATCTATTTACGGTGAGATGAAAGGGAAAGGGAAAGAGGGAGGTGTCGTTACGGTCTCTTTCTATGAGTGGTTCGGATCACGCACCTCTGACATCGCCTGACAATCAACTGGCTTGACATCCTCTCTGTAACAGTGGATGATGTCAAGCGGTGAAAGTAGTATTAGAGCAAATCAGTAAACATTGTAAAACTTTACATTATGTTATGTGTGTGTGTGTGTGTGTGTGTGTGTGTGTGTGTGTGTGTGTGTGTGTGTGTGTGTGTGTGTGTGTGTGTGTGTGTGTGTGTGTGTGTGTGTGTGTGTGTGTGTGTGTGTGTGTGTGTGTGTGTGTGTGTGTGTGTGTGTGTGCCTGTGCATACATGCGTCTGTGTGTCCATTTGTGTGTCCACAATACACATACACTGCCTTTGGAAAGTTTGTTACATTACAGCCTTATTCTAAAATTGATTCCATTGTTTTATTCCCTCGTCACGTTACACACAATACCCCAAAGGATATGACAAAGGAAAAACAGGTTTTGAGAAATGTTTGCAAAAAAAAGAGAGAAATATCACATTTACATAAGTATTTAGACCATTTACTCAGTACTTTTTTTAAGCACATTTGGCAGTGTCTACAGCCTCGCGGCTTCTTGAGTATGATGCAACAAGATTGGTACACCTGTATTTGGACAGTTTCTCCCATTCTTCTCTGCAGATCCTCTCAAGCTCTGTCAGGTTGGATGGGGAGCGTCACTGCACAGCTATTTTCAGATCTTTCCATAGATGTTTATTGGGTTCAAGTCTGGGCTCTGGCTGGGCCACTCAAGGACAATCATAGACTTGCCCCGAAGCCCCTCCTGCTTTGTCTTGGCTGTGTGCGTAGGGTTGTTGTGCTGTTGGAAGGTGAACCTTCACCCCAGTCTGAGGTCCTGAGCGCTGTGGAGTAGCGCTGTACTTCACTGTACTTTACAGTCTTTAAGTGCCTTTTGGCAAACTCCAGGCCTGATTGGTGGAGTGCTGTGGAGATGGTTGTTCTTCTGGAATGTTCTCCCATCTCCACAGAGGAACTCTAGAGCTCTGTCAGAGTGACCATTCGCTTCTTATTCACCTCCTTTACCAAGACACTTCTACCCTGATTGCTCAGTTTGGCCGGGCGGACAGCTCTAGGAAGAGTTGGTGGTTCCAAACATCTTCCATTTAAGACTGATGGAGGCCACCGTGTTCTCGGGGACCTTCAATGCTGCAGAAATGTTTTGCTACCCTTCCCCAGATCTGTGCCTTGACTCAATCCTGTCTCGGAGCTCTATGGATATTCGTTTGACCTCATGGCTTGAGTTTTGCTCTGACATGCACTGTCAACTGTGGTAAATTTTATAGACAGGTGTGTGCCTTTCCAAATTCCAATCAATGGAATTTACCACAGGTGGACTCCAATCAAGTTGTAGAAACATCTCGAGGATGATCAATGGAAACAGGATGCACCTGAGCTCAATTTTGATTCTTAAAAGGGTCAGAATTGTTACGGTTTTCTTCCGTCGAAAGAGAGGAGGACCAAAATGCAGCGTGGTTATCTTTATACATCTTTAATAAAGATGAAAATACGAGCGATATACAAAACACAAGAAACGTGAAAAACCGAAACAGCCCTATCTGGTGACTACAAACACAGAGACAGGAACAATCACCCAAGAAACACTCAAAGAATATGGCTGCCTAAATATGGTTCCCAATCAGAGACACCGATAAACACCTGCCTCTGATTGAGAACCACTCTAGGCAACCATAGACTTACCTAGACTACTTCACTAAACCACAATCCCATAACCTACAAATAAACCCTAGACAAAACACACCACATAAATACCCATGTCACACCCTGGCCTGACCAAAATAATAAAGAAAACACAAAATACTAAGGCCAGGGCGTGACAGTACCCCCCAAAGCTGCGGACTCCCGGCCGCACACCTAAACCCATAGGGGAGGGTCTGGGTGGGCGTCTGTCCACGGTGGCGGCTCTGGCGCGGGACGTGGACCCCACTCCAACATAGTCTTAGTCCGCTTACTCCGTGTCCTTAGATTGTCGACCCTCGCCGCCGACCTTGGCCTAGTAACCCTAACAAAGGGCCCCACTGGACAGAGGGGCAGCTCCGGACTGAGGGGTAGCTCGGGACTGAGGGGTAGCTCGGGACTGAGGGGTAGCTCGGGACTGAGGGGTAACTCAAGACTGAGAGGAAGCTCAGGACTGAGAGGAAGCTCAGGACTGAGAGGAAGAGGAAGCTCAAGCAGGTTGATGGCTCTGGCAGATCCTGGCTAACTGGCGGTTCTGGCAGATCCTGGCTGACTGGCGGCTCTGGCAGATCCTGGCTGACTGGCAGCTCTGACAGATCCTGTCTGACTGGCGGATCCTGGCTGAATAGCGGATCCTGGCTGAATGGCGGATCCTGGCTGAATGGCGGATCCTGGCTGACTGGCGGCTCTGGAAGATCCTGACTGGCGGCTCTGGCGGATCCTGGCAGACTGGCGGCACTGGCGGATCCTGGCTGACTGGCGGCTCTGGCGGATCCTGGCAGACTGGCGGCTCTGGCGGATCCTGGCTGACTGGCGGCTCTGGCTGCTCCATGCTGACTGGCGGCTCTGGCTGCTCCATGCTGACTGGCGGCTCTGGCTGCTCCATGCTGACTGGCGGCTCTGGCTGCTCCATGCTGACTGGCGGCTCTGGCTGCTCCATGCTGACTGGCGACTCTGGCTGCTCCATGCTGACTGGCGACTCTGGCTGCTCCATGCTGACTGGCGACTCTGGCTGCTCCATGCTGACTGGCGACTCTGGCTGCTCCATGCTGACTGGCGACTCTGGCTGCTCCTTGCTGACTGGCGACTCTGGCTGCTCCGTGCTGACTGGCGACTCTGGCTGCTCCGTGCTGACTGGCGACTCTGGCTGCTCCATGCTGACTGGCGACTCTGGCGGCTCATGACAGACGGGAGACTCTGGCGGCTCATGACAGACGGGAGACTCTGGCGGCACATGACAGACGGGAGACTTTGGCGGCTCATGAGAGACGGGAGACTCTGGCAGCTGATGACAGACGAGAGACTCTGGCAGCGCCGGACAGGCAGGAGACTCCGGCAGCGCTGACGAGGAGGAAGGCTCCAGCAGCGCTGGACAGGCGGGAGACTCCGGCAGCGCTGGAGAGGAGGAAGGCTCTGGCAGCGCTGGACAGGTGAAGCGCACTGTAGGCCTGGTGCGTAGTGCTGGCACTGGTGGTACTGGGCCGAGGACAGGAAGCCTGGTGCGGGGAGCTGCCACCGGAGGGCTGGTGCGTGGAGGTGGTACTGGATAGACCGGACCGTGCAGGCGCACTGGAGCTCTTGAGCACCGAGCCTGCCCAACCTTACCTGGTTGAATGCTCCCGGTCGCCCTGCCAGTGCGGCAAGGTGGAATTGCCCGCACTGGGCTATGCAGGCGAACCGGGGACACCGTGCGCAAGGCTGGTGCCATGTAAGCCGGCCCAAGGAGACTCACTGGAGACCAGATGCGTAGAGCTGGCTTCATGACACTTGGCTCAATGCCCACTCTAGCCCGGCCGATACGAGGAGCTGGTATATACTGCACCGGGCAATGCACCCGCACTGGAGACACCGTGCACTCCACAGCATATATTATTATATTATTACAGCATAACACGGTGCCTGCCCGGTCTCTCTAGCCCCCCGGTAAGCACAGGAAGTTGGCGCAGGTCTCCTACCTGGCTTCGCCATACTCCCTGTGTGCATCCCCCAATACATTTTTGGGGCTGACTCTTGGGCTTCCATCCGCGTCGCCGTGCTGCCTGCCCAGGGTCCTTTACCATCCAAGATTTCCTCCTATGTCCAGAAATCTGGATTTCGCTGCTCCTGCTACCGCTGCCTGTCACCACGCCGCTTGGTCCTGTTGTGGTGGGTGATTCTGTTACGGTTTTCCTCTCTTTCAACAGAAGAAAACCGTAACAAGAATACTTATTTAAATAAGGTATTTCTGTTTCCTTAAACCTGTTTTTGCTTTGTCATTATGGGGTATTGTGTATAGACTAATGAGGGAAAAAAATGTTTATAATCATTTAATAAAGGCTGAAACGTAACAACATTTGGAAAAAGTAAACGAGTCAATAATGCAACCAAATGCAGTATGTTGCTGACTTGCAGTCGAAGCTGACCCAGGTTGTCAGTTGGATGCTGTTTCCTATGACACATTGGAGTGGCTGGCTTGGTTGGGTGTTGGATAAATCTGTGATTAAATCATTATTCTGTGGAGAGAAGTTATTTACTGTCCTTTAACTTGAAGTTGGACATCACGGAATTATAAAGCTGCCTTTTTTATTTGGAGTGTTACAGAGGTCTGGGGCAGGGGTATAGGGCTGTGGCAGGTGTATAGGGCTGGGCCAGGGGTATAGAGTTGTGGCAGGGGTATAGGGCTGTGGCAGGGGTATAGGGCTGTGGCAGGGGTATAGGGCTGTGGCAGGAGTAGAGAGCTGGGCCAGGGGTATAGGGCTGTGGCAGGGGTATAGGGCTGTGGCTGGAGTAGAGAGCTGGGGCAGGGGTATAGGGCTGTGGTGGCTGGAGTAGAGAGCCAGGGCTGGAGTAGAAAGCCGGGGCTGGAGTAGGAGGCTGTGGCTGGAGTAGAGAGCCGGGGCTGGAGTAGGGGGCAGGGGTATAGGGCTGTGGCAGGGGTATAGGGCTGTGGCAGGAGTAGAGAGCTGGGGCAGGGGTATAGGGCTATGGCTAGAGTAGAGAGCCGGGACTGGAGATGGGGTAGCGCCAATTAATCAATCAAGCCCTTTTTACTTTTTTCACACTGTGTTTTACATTTTTCACACTGTGCCTGGGGCGGCAGGGTAGCCTAGTGGTTAGAGCATTGGACTAGTAACCAGAAGGGTGCAAGTTCAAATCCCCGAGCTGACAAGGTACAAATCTGTCATTCTGCCCCTGAACAGGCAGTTAACCCACTGTTCCTAGGCTGTCATTGAAAATAAGAATTTGTTCTTAACTGACTTGCCTAGTTAAATAAAGGTAAACAAAAAACAAAAAATCCCAGCCTAAAACCCCAAAGAGCAAGCAATGCAGATTCAGAAGCACAGTGGCTAGAAAAAACTACCTAGAAACCAGGAACATAGGAAGAAACCTAGAGAGGAACCAGGCCAATCCTTATGTAGCTGTGCCCGGTGAAGATTTAATAGTAGTCTACATGTGGAAATGTAAGAGTACATGTAGAGTAAGAGGGCTGGGAATGGGCATCGGGCTGGGGCAGACAAAGGGGAATGCTTACAAACATTAAAAGTGTAAAAGCACTTTGAGCACTTACTAAGAAAACAAGAAACTTACTAAGAAACAATGATAATTAGACATTACAATCGGGTCATATATGATTATGAGAAGTCTTATAATGCATTGTAACTGCACAATCATGTATTATACCGGTCAGCCAAAGTGTAACCAAAGTGTTACATGAATCCAATGAATTATTGTAAGAATAAAGCTTATGTACATACACAACGTAAGGACACAACATTTATATCTTTAGTCACATCTAGTCACTTTTCAGAGAGGGACTCCCCCGACGTGAATGCGTGTTACTATACGTGTAGATGTGTCCTGCGGTGAACGAGTGTACACAGCTATAGTTCTTCTCTGATGTTCTAGATGTCTCTCAGTCCTGTGGTCCCATGTTGCACTGCTACCCTCCCACTGCATCTGTTCCAGCTCAGTGCAGTTAGAGTAGAGTACTATGGTAGGATAGTAGGCTCTTTCATTCATAAACAGACCCTACAGGCATATAGTCCTCAGTGTTGTTTAAACTGTGAGGGTTAGGTTGAGCCAGTGATGCTCACCTGGGATATAAATAGGGAAAAAATAATATAGGTACACATATTGAATTAAATGCACTTTTTTATGCTATATTTTAAGTTAAGCAATAGCACATAGCATACTGTGTATGTTTTTATTGAACTTTTTAATTATTTAACCTTTATTTAACTGGGTAAATCAGTTAAGAACAAATTCCCATTTACAATGACGGCCTACCTCGGCCAAACCCGAACGACGCTTGGTCAATTGTGCTCCGCCCTAATGAGACTCCCAATCATGGCTGGATGTGATACAGCCTGTATGTAAGTAGCCCGAATAGCGTAAGTCAGTCAGGGCTACTGTTTCAGACCTGGGACACCAAATGAGTGGACTCTCTGGCCAATCAGTGTCAATAATCAATAAATTAACTACCAGAAAAAGGAACTGCAGTACTTCGGCCCACTGCCCCTACTGTAAAAAGTAATACTAGTAATATACAGCATTCCAAGAACTGAGCTTATACAGCATTCCAAGAACTGAGCTTCCCTTGGTTAAAATAGCAGCCAAATATATCTAACCAACAATTATATCTAGGATTATCGCAAATCACGTCTTTGTGTGCATCCATAATCGTGTTTTTCTCGTAACCCCTCAAGCAACACAAATGCAACCTCTTAACAAAGTGACTGGTACTGAAAATTGAGATTTTCTGAGGTCGGCCTGGACCAGCTCATTAATTCAGTTAAATGAAGTGAGATAGTGAGAATCTGGGTGAACCCAATTTGAAAACCAGCCTTTAAGACCATTTCCTGTAATTTGGTTAATTTCTACAGAGCAGCTCTCTCTCGACTCGCTCCCTCTCCATTTTATTTAATTTCCTTCAATTCGCTTTACATCTCTCTCACACACACACACACACACACACACACACACACACACACACACACACACACACACACACACACACACACACACACACACACACACACACACACACACACACACTTTCTCTCTTCTTCCTTCCTCTTTCATATCCCACCAACTCTCTCGTATTCACTCCCTCTCTCGCTCAGTCTCTGTCAGTCTCTCTCCATTGCTGGGTCAGTGACTCCTGCGTTCGGTCGGTGCTCAGTCTCATGATGTCCACCAGTTCTTGGCTGCAAGGGCTTAATGCCTCCTGACACTCCCATCCTCGTCACTCCCCGTCGCATCATTTTAGTAATGTAGGAGGATTTCAGGGCCTGGGGATCGCGTGAGGGGCTTTAATCTGGAAAACCCAAGCAATCTAAACTCAAACACTGAGAGACTACGGACAGAAATGAGAAATTTGCTCTGGCACATTTACATATTGATGAGAACAATAATGCACACAGTCCCGGTGAAATAAATTCCTTCATATATTGTTGGAGAGTCACAGAAAATTACTGGATGAATGTGCAATGCTTACTTTTGTCTCACATTTTCACAGAAGTGTCTTCTGATTTGTGTCAGAGAAACAGAAAGTACCTGAGTTTTCATGCTAATATTACCTTTTTCCAAAACAAAATCTCTCTAGGAATGATTCTAACCAGTAAGCAAAGTTGTTCTGCATGCACATGGACAGCTTAATTGTAATGTTGCCACTTCAACCCCTGAGTTTATACTGATTTCTTTGGCCTTATGTACAGTAACTCTAATTGGTAAGCAGGCAATACCTGTCCCCTCTTCTTTAAAGGATTGCCACTCTGAGTTGTTTATTTACCGAAGCACTGACCCTGCCACACACAATATCTGTCCCTCCATACCAGATTCACCACTACACTATTCCACTTCTTGCCAAAAGGGATTCACCCACTGCGTGTTAACCATAGGCCTCTGAAAATGAAAATCCACAAAGTTGTTTCAAAGAGAGGAGGGGGGAGCAGTGCCTACTCATCTGTTAAAAGCAGAAGTGATCTGGAAAGTTTGTATGGGAGGGTTTTTGACGGTGCCCTGCTGCTTTGTCAGTGCAGCACATGCTGTAGGCACTGGCATCCCCTGTTGCTTTCCGTGTCATTGGACAGGCTCAGTGGGGGGTGGGGGGGCCTCCAGCCATGTGACAAGTTCCTGATTCGCAGCTGGACGTGTAATACGGTATCATAGTAAATGAGTCTGTAAAACATCACTGGTTTGAAGAGCGTGAACAATTGTCATGATATTATTTTCAATTCCTGATCTGCCGGACTTCCGGTGGTAGTGATGGAGGAGGGGAGAAGGGGGGGCGGGGGCAGAGAGAGAGAAAGAGGGAGAGAGCAGCAAGCCTCTGTCTCTGGTCATGAAGGGTTTGATTTCTCTCCTCTGTTCCTCTCACTCTCTCTCTCTCTCTCACTCTCCCTCTCACAGACTTTCCTGCTAATGTGAGAAGGCAATCATTAAGCTTCCTGTGCGTCTCAGCCGTGTGGGTTAGGTGTTGTGGCCTTGACATGAGAGCTTTATGACACCTTGTCCTGTTTGGGGATCTGGGCTTTGCTCTTCATCATACATAAGTCATTATGAGCAGTCATGATGCTTCAGTTTGGATCAGGGTTTTTCCAAATGACTCAAGCATTCCCTCGGATTGTCACTGTTCTACTGAGAAGCAGTATTGGCAGTGATGTGGGCTTATCCTGAGACTAAGGTTTACTAACCTCTGCTATATGGTCGTGTTCAGTAGTGAAAAAAAGCATTTTGGAAAAGCATCCAACATACGTTTCCGGTTTGTTTTGCAAAACGTTTTGGTACGATGTGCCCTGCTGAACACAACCCAAGTTTCAACAGTGCCAGGCCCTGCCACAATAAGGACATTTAATCCCACTACCTTGGTACATCTCAGGCAAAAAAGTTCGAATGACTCTCTTTTAAAACTGGAATATACAGTGATATAATTAATATGCAAACTATTGGCTGTTATTAAGGTGACGCATTGACAAACCATACTTGTAGCGTTCTATTCATTTTATTCCTAACATTTACGCTATTGTCTTTCTGTAGTTAAGTTTCCATCCACAGACTGTTATTTGAACATGATGTAAGAAAAATGTTAATATCTGTCCCATGACTTGAATGGGATTCGTGCAACAAATGCTAAAATGTTAGCATGTGGCAACAGTGCCAGCGAAACTAAACCAAAGCATGATTTGCTGTCAAACCTTATCCATAGAATACTTACAGGGTAAGGACCAGTGTAATGTTGTAATTTGGGTGAACTAACCATTTGAAGTTCATCATAACTTCCCACTGGGCAAAACTGGTTGAATCAACATTGTTTCCACATCATTTCAACCAAAAAAGTACATGTTATTGGAAAACTGATTGGATTTTTAAAAAGTCATCAACCTAAGGGAATTTCCTATTTTTTCTTCAACCAACTTTTAACCTAAATCCTATAACATGGTTAAATGTTTTGTTGATTTCAATTTGAATTCACGTTAGTTGACAACTTAATAACCAAATGTAAATCAAAACTAGACGTTGAACTGATGTCTGTGTTTAGTCGGTTACTTCATCTGCCCTGCTACAATCTCTTCATGCTTTTCCACGGCATGGTGGTACAACACAACACATCATCGTGTGACTCCAAGTTTACTTTGACATGATGGTTAATTACATCAATATTTGCGCAAAAAAAGTGTTTCCACGGCAACTGTTACATATTCTATTTCACAGACAAAAAATGATCCACCCATGTCTAGTGTATTTTGTGTTGTCGACATTATTGACATTTTAAAGACAAATTAGCTGTTTCTATCAGACCGGTCATGAGATTTGTTTTTGCCACAGGTAATTGAATACAATTGAAAATGGTTGAATGTTGGAATCATGTTTAATGTTAAATTATGATATTTTTTTAAATATATGTGTACAAATATTAACTATGATTTTGTGGAAGCCTGTAATTAATTTCCCATTGGGAAGACATGAATTTGTAAAATACATTTTGGCATCTCATTTAACTTCATTTATTACACAATCATACATGTTGATTATATTCAAGGACTTCATCCATATTGGTTTTCAAAAAAAAAAAGACAAATAGTTCCAATATTTCAGGTTTTAATAAGGATGTCTATGGTACTATAGTCCTGTGCTATTTCTTTAAAGATTTTTGTCTTCTTTTTTACTTTGCACTGACAACAAAGTGACTAAAACTGAAATCCTACCAACAAATATTTGAAGAAAAACATAAAATAAATTGCATACCATATTGGAGCTGTAAATGTATACTGTATATATATTTTGTCAAATGATTACCGTAACTTCCATTTATTGATTGTTCAACAAAGCAACACGTGGTGTTCTATTTTACCTATAGAAGTTCACATTATTATTGGGGGATTTCTTGCATTTTACTGTCCTTTTGCACAAATGGTCATACTGTATCATAATCAATGTATTAAATCAAATCAAATCAAATCGAATTGTATTTGTCACATACACATGGTTAGCAGATGTTAATGCGAGTGTAGCGAAATGCTTGTGCTTCTAGTTCCGACAATGCAGTAATAACCAACAAGTAATCTAACTAACAATTCCAAAACTACTGTCTTATACACAGTGTAAGGGGATAAAGAATATGTACATAAAGATATATGAATGAGTGATGGTACAGAGCAGCATAGGCTCTATTACCTTCTTCATCAGTAAGAAAAAAGAAAACCATGACTGTTTCTTCCAAAAAATGCACAACAATTAAAGTAAGAGTACATTTTAAGTAACAGAAATCCCTGACGTATTTGAAATTCAATCTTGTGATCTTTAATGTTTCGACGTGTGTGTGGGTGTGCACAAGCATATGTGTGTCTGTTGGAAGGGGTGCTTATAATGGACAAACACCAGCCTCCTCTCTACAACCACAATGGAGACCTTGGATCTAAATGTCATGGTTTCATAACGGATCTACTGACATTTGTGTGATGGGATTTAGCTATGGGTTAATGTGGCCGACACTGGCACGCTGCATTGATGTCAGTCTGACCCAGGCCTGTGAAGTCTATCTTTCCATGTTTTTGGGTCCCCCCCACCTCCCATCCCAGAACCATCTCTCAAAGACATGAATTGGATTCTATGATGGTTATGGCCAGTTAATTTCTAAGGCAAGTCTGTTTGATATGTGGATTTGTTTTATATCATGTCATTGCGCCTCAGAGTTATTGTTTTATTTTTAGGGGAGGCGATACGTATTAAAATCAGAGCTATGTAAATATAATCAATTATACAATTTTGCTGATAAAATGTTGGTAAATCAAAACACATTTTCCAAAAGTCACAGTATAATAAGAAATTTAAATTGGAAACAGAAACCATTTGTTTATTATAAATGCCAGGGTGCGGTGGTGACGTGCCATCCATACATTGTGTCATCCTTTTATGGTCCTTTTATCTCTGACTACAGCCTTGGCATGAGTTCAAGATTTTTAATGAACCCAGACATCTGAAGCATCAAGGCCGGGTGATGCATTGTCCATTTGGATTAGGGAGTACAGAGGGGGGACGAAAGGGATGCAAATTTAAAATATTTTTTTTATACCAAATGTAATATTCCAGTTGCCTTAGACAGTGGTCATTAGATATATCCTATGTCTGAGACTGACAGCAAAATAACATGTCTTCAATATGCATTTCACAGAAAAATAGTATGTGTGTGATGGGGGGGGGTGTCTGTCTGTCTGATTGATTTTATTTGCCGGTTAAAAAAAACACATACAAAGTATATACATTTTTGTGTAAAAGTAATTGGTTCATAAAAATAAAAATAAAAAATAAAAAATAAAAAAAATATATATATATTTTTTTTCACCTTTATTTAACCAGGTAGGCAAGTTGAGAACAAGTTCTCATTTACAATTGCGACCTGGCCAAGATAAAGCAAAGCAGTTCGACACATACAACGACACAGAATTACACATGGAGTAAAACAAACATACAGTCAATAATACAGTATAAACAAGTCTATATATGATGTGAGCAAATGAGGTGAGATAAGGGAGGTAAAGGCAAAAAAAGGCCATGGTGGCAAAGTAAATACAATATAGCAAGTAAAACACTGGAATGGTAGAAGAATGTGCAAAGTAGAAATAAAAATAATGGGGTGCAAAGGAGCAAAATAAATTAATTAATTAAATACAGTAGGGAAAGAGGTAGTTGTTTGGGCTAAATTATAGGTGGGCTATGTACAGATGCAGTCATCTGTGAGCTGCTCTGACAGTTGGTGCTTAAAGCTAGTGAGGGAGATAAGTGTTTCCAGTTTCAGACATTTTTGTAGTTCGTTCCAGTCATTGGCAGCAGAGAACTGGAAGGAGAGGCGGCCAAAGAAATAATTGGTTTTGGGGGTGACTAGAGAGATATACCTGCTGGAGCGTGTGATACAAGTGGGAGATGCTATGGTGACCAGCGAGCTGAGATAAGGGGGGACTTTACCTAGCAGGGTCTTGTAGATGACATGGAGCCAGTGGATTTGGCGACGAGTATGAAGCGAGGGCCAGCCATCGAGAGCGTACAGGTCGCAATGGTGGGTAGTATATGGGGCTTTGGTGACAAAAACGGATTGCACTGTGATAGACTGCATCTAATTTGTTGAGTAGGGTATTGGAGGCTATTTTGTCAATGACATCACCAAAGTCGAGGATTGGTAGGATGGTAGGTTTTACAAGGGTATGTTTGGCAGCATGAGTGAAGGATGCTTTGTTGCGAAATAGGAAGACAATTCTAGATTTAACTTTGGATTGGAGTTGTTTGATATGGGTCTGGAAGGAGAGTTTACAGTCTAACCAGACACCTAAGTATTTGTAGTTGTCCACGTATTCTAAGTCAGAGCCGTCCAGAGTAGTGATGTTGGACAGGCGGGCAGGTAGCGATCGGTTGAAGAGCATGCATTTAGTTTTACTTGTATTTAAGAGCAATTGGAGGCCACGGAAGGAGAGTTGTATGGCATTGAAGCTTGCCTGGAGGGTTGAAAACCTGTTAGGGATCATGCGAATTTTCGCAGCTTTTTGTTAAAAATCGCGCAACATTTCAAAGTCCTGCTACTCATGCCAGGAATATAGTAAATGCATATGATAAGTATGTGTATATAGAAAACGCTCTGAAGTCTCTAAAACTGATTAAATTGTTTCTGTGGCTATAACATAACGTGTTTAGGAGTAAAAATCCCTCGAAAAACTGTTCACCAAAAACACAAAATAAATATCAATCCGCCAGTCAATGTATTGTCTAAGGCAACAGAAAATAAATGAAGATGCCCTGTAAACGCCTACAGCTTCCACACGATGTTTCCAGTACTGGCATTAAAAGTTTGTTTTATCCTTGGTTCTATGACGTTTTGGCCCTTCCTGTTTTAGTCTCTCCACAGGATGTTGTGAAATTGTAAACAATGGACGATGATTTCAAGACTTGCTGCTATCGAATACAGATCGCCCTGTGATGAATTTTATAGATTATTAACGTTTATTAATACCTAAAGTTGGTTTAGAAAAGTAGTTTGAAGTGATTTGTAAAAGTTTATAGGCAACTTTTGTAATTTTAAAAAGTGACGTTGCGTCTTGTAAAATGGAATATTCCTGGATCAGACCAGTCTAAGGAAAACGACATTTTGACTATACAATGACGGATTTAATCGGGAAAAAGACCCAATTGTGATGTTTATGGGATATATAGGAGTGCCAAGAAAGAAGCTCGTCAAAGGTAATGAATGTTTTATATTTTATTTCTGCGTTTTGGGTAGCGCCAGCTATCGCAAAATCTGTTGTTTTAGGTGACGTTCCAGTATTTTGGGGGGTGCATGCTATCAGATAATAGCTTCTCATGCTTTCGCCGAAAAGCATTTTACAAATCTGACTTGGTGGCCAGATTCACAACGAGTGTAGCTTTAATTCAGTACCTTGCATGTGTGTTTCAATGAAAGTTTGAGTTTTATCAAAAACTATAGGTAGCGCTCTTGAAATGTCCGCTGATTTGGTCCCGCCAGCGGAACCAAATCCCTAACAAGTGTCCAAAGAAGGGCCAGAAGTATCCAGAATGGTGTTGTCTGCGTAGAGGTGGATCAGAGACTCAACAGCAGCAAAAGCGACCTCATTGATGTATACAGAGAAGAGAGTCGGTCCAAGAATTAAACCCTGTGGCACCCCCATAGAGACTGCCAGAGGTCCGGACAGCAGACCCTCCGATTTGACACACTGAACTCTATCAGAGAAGTAGTTGGTGAACCAGGCGAGGCAACCATTTGAGAAACCAAGGCTGTCGAGTCTGCCGATGAGGATGTGGTGATTGACAGAGTCGAAAGCCTTGGCCAGATCAATGAATACGGCTGCACAGTAATGTTTCTTATCGATGGCGGTTAAGATATCGTTTAGGACCTTGAGCGTGGCTGAGGTGCACCCATGACCAGCTCTGAAACCAGATTGCATAGCAGAGAAGGTATGGTGAGATTCGAAATGGTCGGTAATCTGTTTGTTGACTTGGCTTTCGAAGACCTTAGAAAGGCATGGTAGGATAGATATAGGTCTGTAGCAGTTTGGGTCAAGAGTGCCCCCCCCCCTTTGAAGAGGGGGATGACCGCAGCTGCTTTCCAATCTTTGGGAATCTCAGACGACACGAAAGAGAGGTTGAACAGGCTAATAATAGGGGTGGCAACAATTTCGGCAGATAATTTTAGAAAGAAAGGGTCCAGATCTAGTCCGGCTGATTTGTAGGGGTCCAGATTTTGCAACTCTTTCAGAACATCAGCTGAACGGATTTGGGAGAAGAAGAAATGGGGAAGGCTTGGGCGAGTTGCTGTGGGGGTGCAGTGCTGTTGACCGGGGTAGGAGTAGCCAGGTGGAAAGCATGGCCAGCCGTAGAAAAATGCTTGTTGAAATTCTCAATTATGGTGGATTTATCAGTGGTGACAGTGTTTCCTATCTTCAGTGCAGTGGGCAGCTGGGAGGAGGTGTTCTTATTCTCCATGGACTTTACAGTGTCCCAGAACCTTTTTGAGTTAGTGTTGCAGGAAGCAAATTTCTGCTTGAAAAAGCTAGACTTGGCTTTTCTAACTGCCTGTGTAGCTTCCCTGAACAGCTTATCACGGGGGCTGTTCGATGCTAATGTAGAACACCATAGGATGTTTTTGTGTTGGTTAAGGGCAGTCAGGTTTGGGGAGAACCAAGGGCTATATCTGTTCCGGGTTCTACATTTCTTGAATGGGGCATGTTTATTTAAGATGGTTAGGAAGACATTTAAAAGAAAATATCCAGGCATCCTTTACTGACGGGATAAGATCAATATCCTTCCAGGATACACCGGCCAGGTCGATTAGAAAGGCCTGCTCGCTGAAGTGTTTCAGGGAGCGTTTTACAGTGATGAGTGGAGGTCATTTGACCGCTGACCCATTACGGATGCAGGCAATGAGGCAGTGATCGCTGAGATCTTGGTTGAAGACAGCAGAGGTGTATTTAGAGGTCAAGTTGGTTAGGATGATATCTATGAGGGTGCCCGTGTTTAAGGCTTTGGGGAGGTACCTGGTAGGTTCATTGATAATGTGTGTGAGATTGAGGGCATCAAGTTTAGATTGTAGGATGGCTGGGGTGTTAACCTCTTCGAGATAGGGGGCGCTCTTTTAATTTTTGGATAAAAAACGTTCCCGTTTTAAACAAGATATTTTGTCACGAAAAGATGCTCGACTATGCATGGAATTGACAGTCTTGGAAAGACAAAACTCTGACGTTTCCAAAACTGCAAAGACATTATCTGTGAGTGCCCCAGAACTAATGCTACAGGCGAAACCAAGATGAAGTTTCATACAGGAAA